>NC_050575.1:93809302-95009302 GCF_011100635.1 Trichosurus vulpecula
AAGTCTTCTGGATGTATTGACTTGGGGCTAGTTTATAGCAGTTTAAAGAAACACTTCCAGAGCAACTTTTGAGACATACATTAGAAAATAAAGAATGTCAGAATATAGAACATAGAATGCAAGCAGTAGTAGGAACATTAGAACATAGAATTTAAGCTACTTGAGAACAGGGATTATGTCATTAAAAAATGAAGAATCCTTGGGACTCCCCAGAACCTAGCACATTATTCTGAATATAATATTTAATAAATATTTGATGAATTTAATAGAATCAAGCATAAAAAGCTACAGAAGGATAAGGCCTTAAATATAATGTTATATTATTAAAATGTTATGGTGAGAACCAGAGAACATTGGATCTTGGAGGGAACCTTAGAAAAGAGAAAATAGACTATTAGAACAATAGAGACAAAAGGGGCCATAGAGATTATATAGATCCTTTTATACACGAAAAAACTGAGACTTAGAGGGGGAAATGATTGTCCAAGTTCATATAAGAAGATGGTTATTGATGGAGCTGAAGTTAGAATATTTTCTCACTCCCAACCTGGGCAATCTTTCTACCAAACCAGGATGCTTCCTATAAGTCACTTGGCACACAGTTGTGTCTTACCAAATATCTTAATTAACTCCACTGTAGGTGAGTGATGTCATTGGCCCTATTGTATAAAGGGAGGGAGAGCTCATGAGCACCTTGATGACTGAAATGAAATCAGAGCAACAGGAATGGCTTCCACAGCCTTTCAGATGATGGTGGCCATAGGGCTGCTTACTTTGATTCTTCCTTCTTATGCTGGTGAGTGTTTTGATGATGTGAAATAGGAGAGACAGCCATTACTATTAATATAAAATTACAGAATATCAGTGATGGGTGAAATCACATTCTACTCTCTACTCATTTTACAAAAGGAGAAACTGAGACCCAGGGAGGGAACTGACTTTCCAGAGGTTCTAGAGTTAGTTAGCATAACATAGAACTGGATAAGATAGGACAGGATAGGATGGAATGGGATGGGATGGGATGGGATGGGATGGGATGGAATGGGATGGGATGGGATGGGTAAGCTAGAATATAAGTTCCTCGTGAACAGAGGAGAGAGGGGTCTTGTTTTTGTATTTGTATCCTAAGTGATGTTCAATAAATGTGCAACAGTTGTTATTGAAAATATAGAAATCAATGTGGCATGGAGCAAAAACATTAAAATGGATGTTAGAACTCTGCTACTGAATTAATTTATGGCTCAATAAATTGAATAAGTTGCTTAAATTCTCTGGGATAGTTTCCTCTTCTGTAAAATGAGAGTATTGGATTAGATGATTGTTAACATTTTGTGTTCTATGATCTCAGCTCCTTTCAGGTTCTAATATTATATGTTTTAAATACAATTTCTAAGTTCTAAAGCTTTTCCCATTACTAATAACCTCTGGTCTAATAGAAAAGCACTAGTTCTGTTATTACATCTTCTAAGTGAGTGTTCAGTTGCTTTTAGTCATGTCTGATTCTTTGTGATTCCATTTGGGGTTTTCTTGGCAAAGATGCTAGAGTATTTTGCCATTTCCTTCTCCAGCTCATTTTACAGATGAGGAAACCAAGACAAACAGAGTTAAGGAACTTGCCTAGGGATACACAGCTAGTAATTGTCAGAAGCCAGATTTGAATTCAGGGTGATGAGTCTTCTTGACCCCAAGCCTGCACTCTTTCCACTGTACCACCTAGCTGCCCCCTAGATCTTCTAAAGAATTTTCCAGCTCTACCAGTATATGTTCTATAGTCTAAGGATAATTCTATTCAATTGTATTATCATAGATTTAGAGTTGTAAGAGACCTTACAGTCTTTTTTCTAAAGACAAGGAATCCAAGCCCCAAAGAGGTTGTCTCCTAGGTAATAAGTGGCAAAGCCCCAAACTAAAGCCAAGCTCCTTGACTATATACCATGCTGCCATCTCTATAGGCATTCTGTGGTCCACATTTTAATCAGCTTTTATGCTCTAACCTATTTATATTCTAAAGTCTCTTCTTGATTGAGCATCCAATAAAGTACAAATTCCTCAAAAGCAGAAAACATAATTTGCCCATGATGTATTTTTCTTGTTTTTAGTTTTTTATTGCCAGAACCTAGCACAGGGCCTTATACATAAAAGGTACTTAAATCCTTATTAGATTGAATTAAATATTTTGTGTTAAGTCTTCAAAAGTCACTTTTGGCTCTGATATTCTATGCTCTATTTTCTAACTTGGTGTGTTTTACATTCCTTCCTATTCTAATATTCTTTGCTTTTTTCCAGGTAGGAGAGTTTATGTCCTATGTCCTGACATTCTATGTTCTAAGTTTCCTTTCTGCTCTACAATTCTATGGTCTATTCTATCTCTGACAATCTATGGCCTGTGCCCTAAGGTACCTTCCAACTAAGATGCTGGCTATTTTCTATAATCTAATATTTTAACTAAGAGCCCATCTAACTCCGACATTCTACAACAGAGACATGAATGGCTAGAGAAATTCCCTGCAGAGGAAACAAAACAAGTTCAGTCTAATATGGCTGCCATTTTGTGGGACAAAATATCTGAGAAAACACTTTGGGTTCCAGGTGACAACAGTTCCAACTCTGATCAAAACGAGGACAAAGAAATCATAGAAATGTTTTCGTTTCTGGGCATGGGAATCGTTGATTCTGCGTTGGACTACATTTTCGACTCAATGTTCAAGAGTTCGTAAGTGATAAACCCAGGCTGATGTCTCTAGCTTTCTATTTGCACATTGTGGGAAGAATGGCAAAAAGGAGTGGTTTGAAAATGCAAATGTGTATTTTTGCTTCGGGCTTCAAGGGAACCAAGGTCAATGTCAGGTGAGGCTTAGGAGAAGCAGATAGACTTCTGTTTTGAGATCACACGGGAGGTTCAGCATTTACCCCTCTTCTCTTGTGCATGATCATAGCCTGTATGTGGGTGGTAGTGTAGCGGGGAGGGCAAGGCAAATTAGTGGTAGAGGCAAGACAAGACTCAAGGCATCCTGACTTCCTATCCAGTGACAAAAAATGGAATACAATTTAATAGAACAAACATTATGTATTTGATATGTGCCAGATGCCATGCTGGGCACTGGGAACAAAATTAAAACAATTCCTTTCCATTGCATAGTTTATATTTTACCAGAAGAGAACAATGTGTACACACATAAATAAATATGTATATTATACATTTATATGCATATATACATATATACATGTGGATACATTTATTAGCACATATATTAGGGAGAGAACTGATAAGAGGTGGGATTGGGGGAAGAATCAGGAAAAATCTTATGTAGGAGATTGTGTTTGATCTGAACTTTAAATGGAATTAAGAATCTCAAAAGGTATAGACAAGGAAAGAGAGCATTCGAATCCTGGCATATGCAAATGTATGGAGGTATGAAATGGAATGTTGTATACGAGAAATAGCAAGTAGACCATTTTAGCTGGAAAATAGAGTGTATGATGGGAAAACTAAGAGGAAAAAAGCAAGCAAGAATCAGTCAAATGACAATGGGGAAACACTAGAAGTTTTCCCAATGAATACACTAATAAATAACCAATTCAATTCAATGCAATAAACTTTTATTAAGTATCTTCTATGTTCCAGACACTGCTAGGCTGCTAGGCACTACAGATGAATGTGTCTTCTAACTCCATGCTTGTGTCAGGCTATCCACCATGACGTGACTAGAATAGTCATCCTTATATGTTCCTCATGGAGTTTTGGTTCCATTTAAGGATGAGCTCAAATGCCAGCTCCAATGCAAGACATTTCCTGACTCACAACTGTTATTTGAAATAGTTCTAGAAATGCTAGTAACCGGATAGAAATAAGACAAGAGAAAGAAATTAAAGGAACAAACATTGGAAAGGAAGACAAAATAATCCTTGTTTGAAGATGGCATGAAAGTTTACTAAGTAAACCTTAGAGAGTCAGCAAAGAAATTTATAATAATTACTTCTTCAGTAAAGTAGCAGGATATAAAATAAATCCTCAAAAATCTTCAGTGTTTTTATATAGCAGGAGTGAAATGCAGAAGGAAACTAAAAAGGCAAATTCTATTTAAGATAACCTTTAAAATGCAAAGATTAGTTGGAAGTCAATCCTACCAAGACACATTCAAGATTTCTCTTTCAAGAAACAAAGAATAATTTAGATCTGGGATGGGGAACCTGTAGCCTTGAGGCCACATGTGGCACTCTAGGCCCTCAAGTATGGCTCTTTGACTGAAACCAAGCTTCACAAAACAAATCCCTTTAATAAAATGATTTGTTCTGTAACATTGGACTCAATCCAAAGGCAGCACCCAACATCCTAGAAGGCCACATGTGGCCTCCAGGCCACAGGTTCCACCCTGATTTAGATAATTGAAGGAATCTACATTGTTTAGGGCTGGGCCATACCAACATAATAAAAATGATGTGTTACCTAAGCTGATTAACTCATTGAATGCTTTACTGCTCCAATTACCAAGGGGATATTATGTATATATATAGAGAAAGTAATAATAAAATTCATCTGGAGGAGGAAAGGGTCTAGAATTTAAAAGAAACAATTTAAAAAGAGTAAAGAGGAGTGATTAACACTTCCAGACTTCAAATTCTATGATAAAGCAGTAATCACCTAAAATATTTGGTACGAGTTAAAAAATAGAAAACTAGATCAATCAATGAGTATTTATTAAATGCCAGCTGTACAGCAGTCCTTACACTATACACTAGGAATGCATCAATAAAAATGAAACAATTTCTGCCATTGAAGAGTTTATATTTTATCAATAGATATAACATGTACATATATACATATGTATATACATACATATATATACAAATATATACATATGTATACATCTATACAAAGTAAATATGAGGTAATTTGGCAAGCAAGACTGCATGAGAGGATAACATCTGAGTAGAGCTTGAAAAGAAGATATTGATTTTCAGAGGCAGTGATAAGGAGCAAGTGCATTTCAGGCATGAATAATAAGAATGAATGTTAAGCAAGAAGGCCAATTTAGCCATGGCGTAGAGCAGGCTTGTACAACCTGTAGCTTGCCAAAGAATTTCCGGCTACCTGCAAAAAATGTAGAGGATTTTTCCCGGGGCCAGCCAAAATCCTTTGGCGGACTGCAGGTTGTGCAGGCCTGCCATAGAGTGTATAAATGGAATTAATGCGTTTAGGTTGTAAAGGGCATTAAAGCCACACAGAAGAGTGTGTATCTAATTTTTGAGATAATAAGGAGGCCCTGGGAGAGGGAAGGAGAAGGAAGGAGAGAAAATTTGGAACTCAAAAACTTGTGGAACTGAGTGTTGGAAACTAAAAATAAAAAAATATATATAATTAAACAAAAGAGGAGGCTTGGAAAAGCAATCAAATTAGAAAGCTATTGCAATTGTCCAGGAGAGGTGTGATAAGGGTTTGAACTACAGTTGTGACTTTGTGAGTGTAGAGAAGGGAAGGATAAACAAAAATTAGATACGACAAACAGAATTAGGTAAACAAAAATCAGAAATATTTGAACTATATTGAATTGAGTAAATGAACACATATGTACACATTCACTAAAGCCAAGAACACAAATCCTAAGGAAAAATTTCCTAATTAATAAGAAACTGAAAGAGGAAACTGAAAAGTGGTTTGCCAGTCATTAGATTTAGACAAAAATACCAAATATCACAAAAAACTTGAGTAAAGGCAATCAGAAGGTCACCACCTAAAAATTTTAGAAGAGAATAAGATCAGGTACCTTTCACTGCTACAGTTTGAGAAGGAATTCCTAACCACACAAGGGATAGAGAAGCTTTCAAAAGACAAAATAGATCATTTTGGTTGCATGAAATCAAAATCCTTTCACATAACCCAAATTAGTGCAGCCAGGATAAGAAGGAAAATGATTGGGAGGAAATCTTTACATCAGATATCTTTTTTTAATTTTTTTTTATTTTTAGTTTACAACACTCAGTTCCACAAGTTTTGGGGTTCCAAATTTTCTCTCCCCCCCTCTCCTTCCCCCTCCCTCCATGTAATCCGATATAGGCTCTACATATACCTTCACATTGAACTTATCTACACAACAGTCCGGTTGTAAAGAAGAATTATAATCAATGGAATGAATTATAAGAAAGAAGAAACAAAACAAAAAAAAGAAGGAAAAAAAAGAGAGCAAATAGTTTGCCTCAATCTTCATTCAGACTCCATAATTCTTTCTCTGGATGCACATAAGTTTGTTTTTTTTTTTTCATAATGAGTCTTTTAGAGCTGTCTTTAAATCTTGCATTGATAAGAAGAGCCAAGTCTATCAAAGTTAGTCCTTACAGATAACCCTGTGTCTGTAATTGTGTACAGTGATCTCCTGGTTCTGCTCCCCTCACTCAACATCAATTCATGTAAGTCTTTCCAGGTTATAATGAAGTCCATCTGTTCCTCGTTTCTTATAGCACAATAGTATTCCATTCACATACCACCATTTGTTTAGCCATTCCCCAATTGATGGGCATCCCCTTGATTTCCAATTCTTTGCCACCACAAAAAGAACTGCTATAAATATTTTTGTAAATATGGGTCCTTTTCCCATTTGTGTGATCTCTTTGGGATACATCCCTAGAAGTGGCATTGCTGGGTCAAAGGGTTCACACATTTTTATAGCCCTTTGGGTGTAATTCCAAAGTGCTCTCTAGAATGGCTGGATCAGTTCACAACTCCACCAACAACATAACAATGTTCCAATTTTCCCACATCCTCTCCAGTATTTATCATTTTCCTGTTTTGTCATGTTAGCCAATCTGACAGGAGAGATGTGGTACCTAAGAGTTGTTTTGATTTGCATTTCTCTAATCAATAGTGATTTAGAGGATTTTTTCACGTGACTATAGATATCTTTAATTTCTTCCTCTGAAAACTGCCTGGTTATATCCTTTGACCATTTCTCAATTGGGGAATGACTCGTATTCTTATAAATTTGGTTCAGTTTCCTGTGTATTTTAGATATGAGGCCTTTATCAGAGACACTGGTTGTAAAGATTCCCAATTTTCTGCTTCCCTTCTAATCTTTGTTGCATTGGCTTTGTTTGTACCAAATCTTTTTAATTTAACATAATCAAAGTTATCCACTTTGTATTTTGTAATACTCTCTATCTCTTGTTTGGTCATAAATTCATCTCTTTCTCATAAATCTGACATGTAAACTATTCCTTGCTCTCCCGAACTGCTTATAGTATCAGTCTTTATTCCTAAATCATGAACCCATTTTTTTACCTTATTTTAGTATATGGTGTAAGATATTGATCTATGCCCAGTTTTTGCCATACTATTTTCCAGTTTTCCCAGCAGTTTTTGTGAAAAAAAAAACCTTATATTTACTGTGTATATATTTTATGTTTTCTTAATCCAGAAGTTGGATTCTTTGGGTTTATCAAAGAGCAGATTGCTATCATCATTTACTACTGCATCTTGTATACCTAACCTATTCCACTGATCCACCACTCTGTTTCTTAACCAGTACCAAGTAATTTTGATGACTGCTGCTTTATAATACAATTTAATATCTGTTATGGCTAGACCACCTAGCATTTCTTTCCATTAATTTCTTTGATATTCTGGGCCTTTTGTTCTTCCAGATGAATTTTGTTATCATTTTATCCAGCTCTGTAAAATAAATTTTTGGTAGTTTGATTTATATGGCACTGAATAAGTAAATTAATTTAGGTAAAATTGTCATTTTTATTATATTAGCTCTGCCTAACCACGAGCAACTGATGTTTTTCCATTTATTTAGATTCGACTTTATTTGTGTGAAAAGTGGTTTTGTAATTGTGTTTACATAGGCCCTCAGTTTGTCTTGGCAGGTAGACTCCCAAATATTTTATGGAGTCTACAGTAACTTTAAATGGAATTTCTCTTTCTTTCTCTTGCTGTTGGGCTTTGTTAGTATTATATAGGAATGCCAAGGATTTATGTGGGTTTATTTTAGATCCTGCAACTTTGCTAAAGTTATTTATTATTTCAAGTAGTTTTTGCTTGATTTTCTAGGATTCTCTAAGTAAATCATCATCTCATCTGCAAAAACTGATACCTTAGTTTCTTCTTTGCCTATTCTAATTCCTTCAATTTCTTTTTCTCCTCTGATTGCTAAAGTTAACATTTCTAGTACCAACTTGAATAATAGAGGTGATAATGGACATCCTTGTTTTGCCTTGGATCTTATTGGGACTGCATCTAGCTTATCCCCATTACATATAATGCTTGCTGATGGTTTTAGGTAAATGCTACTTATAATTTTAAGGAAGATTCCATTTATTCCTATGTTTTCCAGTGTAGTTTGTTAAAAGCTTGTTCTGCATCTTTTGAGCTAATCATATGGTTTCTGCTAGTTTTGTTGTTGATATGATCAATTGTACTGATAGTTTTCCTAATATTGAACCAGCCTTGCATTCCTGGAATAAATCTTACCTGGTCATAGTGTATTATTGTCATGATAAGTTGCTACAATCTTTTTTGCTAATATTTTATTTAAAATTTTTGCATAAATATTCATTAGGGAAATTGGCCTATAATTTTCTTTCTCTGTTTTGACTCTTTCTGGTTTAGGAATCAAATATCTTTTATATTGTTCTGATATCTAAGATTACTAAGGAGTTAACACAAATTTGTAAGACCCAGAGTCATTCCCCAATGGCTACTTTGTCAAAGAATTCAAACAAACAATTTTCAAAAGAATTGAAAATTATTAACAAGCACCTGACTAATTGCTCTGCATTACTAATTAAAAGAGAAATGCAAATCAAAACTAACCTAAGATTTTATGTCACACCCAGAAAATTAGCAAAGATGAAAAAAAAGGAAATAGTCAATGATGGAAGTCTTTCAGAAAGACAAACCAACCATGACACTGATGGTGGAGCAGTGAATTGGTCCAATCATTCTGGAAAACAACATATTGTTTTAATTTTACAAGTGACTTAAGTGTCCATATATTTGGAGCCAGAACTCTCATTGTTAGGCATATGCTCCAAGGAGTGGAGTGATAGCAAAGAACTAGAAACAAATTAGAGGCCCCTCTATTGGGGAACTGCTAAACACATGATATATGAAAGTGAAAGAATATTATTGTTCCATAAGAAATAGGAAGAATTCAGAAATGGATGGAAACACACATGACCTGGAAAAGAGTGTATTAAGTAGAACAAAAAAAATGTCTACTTTGACAACAAAAATGTAGAGAAAAAGAAGAAAAAAATAACCTTTTATTTACTATGTATATATTGTATACCTACCTATTTATGTATATGTCATTTCACCTAATGAAATATAAGCTCTTTGAGGGCAGGAATTTGTTTCATTTTTATCTTTCAAATCCTGGTGCCTAGCACAATACCTGGCTGAGTAATTATATCACTAAGTTGGGCCCTAAAGAAGAGCTGAGAAAAATTCACCTTCCTTTCATTGCAGAGGTGGGGGACTATGGGTGTGACATAGTACATAGGCTCTCAAACAAATTTTGGTTAATTTTACTGAACTATTATACATATACACATGTGTGTGTACATATATGTGTATCTATGTACATGGATGTTTATGTATATGTATGCATACATACATATACATAACTGTATATACACACATATATGTGTAGCATGTGTATGTATATATACCTATCTATATAAATATAAAATTCAGCACCTCTGAGAAGGATAACTTAGGAGTCCAACTCTTTCTAATACCAATGAGAATATATATACATATATACACACATGCATGTATACATCTATGTGTGTATATGTGTATATACACATATGTGCATGTACATATATATATATATATATATATATATATATATATATATATATATTTGTTACAAGAAATGTGCATATCTACACTGGTTGCAAGAAATGATTCTCTGGGTAAGGGAGGGAGAAGGGATATATTTGGAATCAAGGGGCATCCGTAAAAATAAGACTTGAAAAAGAAGAAATCAGTCAATCAATGTTAAGTAGAGTATTTATTTGCACATGTTGTGTGCAAAACCCTCGGGACTTTGAAGGAAGTTAACTCTGTCCCTCTCCTTGGTAGAGAGATAAGTGAGACCAGTCTCTCTCCATCAAAAATTTTATAGCCTAACCCTATCATTTAATGGAGGAAAAGACAATCCCACCAATTGATTTGTTTAGAAACACACACAAATTACATAGAAAGTTCCACTGGGGAGATGATTTAGAACGTTAAAAATAGAAAATGTTTTAGTATATGGAACATTCAAGCTAACATTGACCTTTGAATGCCATTGCAACAAATCTCCTTAGAACATTTTTTTTAATTATAAGAAGCCATTTAATCTAAACCCCTAATTAAATGCATGAGGAAATTAAGAAGTTAAATAACTTGGCCAAGATCACAAAGCAGTCAGCATCAGAGTTAATATTCAATCCCAGATCCTCTGATTCAAAATCCAGTTTCTTTTCTATTCCACCACATTGCCCCTGATATGCCTCATAAAAGACAGAACACACATTTCTGCAGCTGCAAAGAGTCTTTAGAACACAGAACACAAACTGATAAAAATAAAAAAGCCCTTGAAGCACAGAAGAAAGATTTTAGAAATCATCTTGGCCAGTGCTCTCACATCCCTTCAAACACATATAATTTCATCTCTTTATTCCTTCCTTTCAAGTGGATATATGAATTGGGAAGACGAGCGTGGAAAGACTCCAGGAAAATGACTGGTAAGTTCAAGACTGATTTTAACGCCCAACTTTCAAGCCTACATAAACAACCCTAGTGCAATGGAAAAAGCACTGGGTTAGGCAATGAGAGACCTGAGTTTAAATGATGGCTCTAAAATCTATTATAACTATCTGACCATGGGCAAGTATGTTTTTTCTCTCTCTGACCCTCAGTTTTCTGTTCTGTAAAATATAGAAAAAACTCTCAGTCCTCCTTGCCACAAAGGATTGCTGTCAGGATCAAATGGAGTGAATGTGGCAGGAAAGGAGAAAGGAAGGAAGGAAACAAACATTTATTAAGCACCTACTATGTGCCAGGCATCATGCTAAATGCCTTACGAGTATTATCTCATTTGATCCTCACAATAACCTGGGGAAGTAGGGCCTATTATTATCCTCATTTTGCAGATGAGGAAACTAAGGCAAACAGAGGTTAAGTAAGTGACTTGCCCAGGGTCCCATCCTAGGGCTCTATCCACTGAACCACCTATCTGTCCAGGAGAGTATAGCTTCCTCTTTTGGGCAGTTCTAGGTGACACAGTGAGTGGAGTGCCAGGTCTGGAGTCAGGAAGACCTGAGTTCAAATCCAGCCTCAGACACTTCCCAGCTGTGTGACCCTGGGCAAGTCACTTAGCCCTATTTGCCTCAGTTTCCTTATCTGGAGGAGGAAATGGCAAACCACCCCAGTATCTTTGCCAAGAAAACCCCAAATGTAGTCATAAAGAGTCAGATGTGACCTAAACAAAGCTTTATAGAACCAAAATCTTCCTCCTTGTAATGCTTCCCACTCCCTCGCCTTTATTATATCTAGTTTCTTGGACTGAGACAGAGACGCCCCAATAAGCCAAAGGACCTGACAACTGAGGCCTCTTATACTTTAGCGTCTTTCAACACCTCTGAGAAGGCATTCTAATATGGGTGACTCAGGAGTCTAACTTTTTCCAACACCTATGAAGCAGTTTTAGTGAGTCACTTCTAATGTTACATTTGCATAATAATCACTTAATTCATGTAAAGTTCATTCCTGAGGAGGAAGGAATCCTTTGGAAGGCCCAGCTCTTCAGAGTACAAAGTATTTGGGTGGAGTTCTAGACAAATGGATCTGTATAATTCTAGACAAGGAAAAACAAAGATCTCTATAGGCCTAAAGATGGACCTTTGTTATGGGTTATTTTCAGGGGGTGGTGGGCAGGGTAAGGGAGGAGGGAGGCAGTGGGGGCTGTTTGAATCAGTCAAAACCATCAGCATGGAAACTTCCTCAATGGATGCTCCCTCTAGTGGTGGAAATCAGGAACTGGCTACACTATTTAATGTTAAAGGGTTGCCTGGGAGATTAACTGACTTCCCAACAGTCACAGGGCTACTACGTGATAGAAGAAGGACTTGAACCCTTCTGACTCCAAGACAGACCTTTAGTTCATACTGTCTTCTCTGAATCTAATAAGGTAAAATAATAGGGACAAATGTAAAGTCCTATACCCGGGCTCAAAAAAATCAACTGCATAAATGCTAGATGGGAAAGGCATAGTTAGACAGCAGTTCCGTTGAAGATCTGTGGAATATTAATGAAGCAAAAGTCCAATGAACCAGGCATTGACTGAGTCAACAATGTGCTTTGTCACACAATAAGGCTACTATAATCTTATGTTCTATGAAGAGGGACATTGATATGATAATCCCGTTGTTCTTTGCCTTAATCAGATGACATCTAGATCATTATCTGGTTGTAGGCAAAATATTTTAAGAATAAGGAACAGCACTGGATTGAATTGGTTTAAATCAAAATGGACCCATGCTCTGGGATTCTCCAGCAGGAGAGGCTGATATGTACCTTTAGGATCACATTATACAAAGATCATTTGAAGAACATAGGGATCATTACCTTCCTAGATGTTGGTGATTCTCAGAAATGTTTATCCAGATCTAATCTCTCTAATGACTTTCAGTCTCCCATGCCCCACTGCCCTTCAGACATCTTGAACTAGATGTCTAGTAGACATCTTAAACTCAACACGTCCAAAACTGAAGTCATTATGTTTCCTCCTAAAAATTCCCCCTTTCCCAACTTGCTTATGATTGTCAAATGCACCCACACCCTCCCAGTGCATCAGTAGTTATCCTCTGCTCCTTACTATTTCTCACTCCCTATATCCAAGCTGTCACCAAAATCTGTCAATTTCACCTTTAAAACATCTCTCAAAGATGGTTCTTTCTCTCTTCTGATATTGCCCCCACTCTGGTGGGGCCTGCATCTCTTCACACCTTGACCGTGACAATAGCCTGCTAGTTGGTCTGTCTGCCCCAAGTCTCTCCTCACTCCAGTCCATTCTCCAATCAGCTGCTAAAGTGGTTTTCCTAAAGCACCAGTCCAACCATGTCATCCCCACATTCATTAAACTCGCCTGGCTCCCTATCACCTCCAGGATCAAATACACAATCTTCTGTTTGACCTTAAAAGTCCTTCATAACCTATATCCCCATCCTTTCCAATATTCTTAAACTTTATTTTCTGTACTCTTCAATCCAGTGACACTCGCCTCCTAACTCTCTTACTCAAAATCTACAATTTCTATAACTAATTGACACAATAGGAGTCCAACTAAGACCATATAATAGTTGACCTTCAAACAAAATTGGTCCTGTTAGCCCTAAGTTGATGAGAATCTCAGAGCTATAAGGAATCTCATAGGTCAATTAGTCCCACTCCTCCCTGCATAAGAATCCTTTCTGTATCATTCCTGGGATGTGATATTCCAGCCCCTTTCCAAGGTTTACCCAATACTCCGGAGGCTTCCTTCTGGTAATTTGAGTATCTTGGAGACATCAGAGTAGCCACCATTCTACTGTCACTCACTTTTACTCCATAGCCAGCCCACCTACTTTTTTGGTCAGATAAGTTGAGAATGATGTATTTTATGCTACTCTTGGAATGATCTTGGGCAGCTAGGTGACACAGTGGATAGAGTACAAGGTCTGGAGTCCAGAAGACTCATCTTCCTGAATTCAGATCTGACTTCAGACACTTACTACCTGTGTGACCTTGAGCAAGTCACTTCATCCTCTTTGTCTCAGTTGCCTCTTTCTGTGTCTCTGTCTGTCTCTGTCTCTCTGTCTTTCTCTATGTTTCTGTCTCTGTCTCTCTTTCTCTCTCTCTCTGTCTCCCTCTATCTCTGTGTCTCTGTGTGTGTTTGTGTCTGTGTCTGTCTCTCTGTCTCTCTCTGTCTCTGTCTGTCTGTCTCTCTCTCTGTCTCTCTGTCTCTCTCTCTGTCTCTCTCTCTCCTCTCTCTCATGCTTCTGGCCAATAGCTCTTAGTTTTTCTCCTAGAGCCTTACCCCAAGCTCTTAGGCCAAACTAGACCTTTTTTATCCCTCAGTTCTACTGGCTGCTCATTCCAGAGGCCCAGGCCTATTGTCAACACCTGGAAAACCAATCCCTTGGATCAACCGAAAAGGCTGTGTAATCACTGCCTCTTCCATTTTAGAGCTCTCAGAAGACAAAATAAAGAACAAGAACTCAGAGACTTGTGTTGTTCCAGTGTCATGATACTTCTATCAGGATGCCAGTGTTCTCAGTTTGAGAATGTCATCATCATTGAACCATACTAAGAACTGTGTCTAGGGAAGGGGATACATTGCAGTAACTAGATTTCTTGACAATAGACGGTAAAAAGCTCAGGCCATTTTGGCTCCAACTTGTGCTACTGGAAATGATTCTAAAATGTCTGAGCGTACTTTCCTCTCTACATCTGATACCATGCAGAGACCTTAGATTTTCTCTTTTTTTTAAACTTAGTATCTTATTTAATAGCTTGTATCCAAGGTCTGAGTAGCTGGATGGCTCACTGGACAAAGCTCTGGGTCAGGAAGACCGGAGTCTAAATCTGGCCTCAGACACTTACTTGCTATGTGACCATGGGCAAGTCACTTAACCCTGTTTGCCTCAGCTTCCTCATCTGTAAAATGAACTGGAGGAGGAGATTGCAAACCACTCCAGTATCTTTGCCAAGAAAGCCCCAGACAGGGTCATGAAGAGTCAGACACAACTGAAAACAACTAAATAACAACAACCCAAGATCTCAGTTTGGTGTATCTTTCTAGCTTTAAAATTTTATAATCTAAATTCTAGTATTCTCTTTCAAAATCCTTTCCAGTACACGTTTGTAGTACCCCCTTCAGGGCTACCTTCCAAATTGTACTGACCTTAACAAATCTGATCCCCAGAGGATGACTAAGAATGCCTCTCCTCAGGATTCTAGGGGGAACCCTAAAGGAGATGCTAAGGTTTCCAATACTGTTGCTTAGGAGATTCTATAATTGTGCTCCCTATCGCTTATCAGCCAGAGATATTTGGTAAGTATTTGGTATTTTGGTAAGCCAGTATAGCAAAGACAGTTGTTATAGAAATATCCCCTTAAACTGAGGGCACATTCTTCCCTTGAACAGACAAGCTCCCTGAAGAGAGTGGGCCCAGACTTAAAGAGCACATGTGCCCAAACACTAAATTCAAAGCTGCTGATTGCTGGTAGCTTTTTGCTCCCTTCATGGAGTTCTCACAAAGTTACCCTTAACATTAGGCCTTTACTGGCCTCTGAGAGTCAGTGCCCTTCTACAATCTTGAAGCTACCTTTGCTCAGTTTGTCTAATTTATGCTCAGGGGGTCTCATCTTCAAATGCAGATGCTCCCATGAGCTATTATTGCTCCAGGGTCACTGCTACTGGATTTAGTAAACATTCAAGGTTTTCTTCCCTTTTGAAGACAGGGTCATCACCTAGTTGATGGTGAGGAAAGGGAGCTCCTGCTCTCCCCTCCACCTAAAGGCAACTCTCTCTCAAGAATCCTTCACTGCTCAATTAAACACTACTCAGGTGATCCATGAGTTAGAGGATGCCTTGTTATTTCATGCAAAGAACTAGAAATGTTTCTGATATTTTTTGCCAGTTACAAGCTACTTCCTACACACTATCATGGTTTTTATCCAATCACCTAAAGCCTGTAATGCTTTCAAACTGATGAAGTCTTAGAGTGGGAATTTGGGGCTCTTGTGATTGATTGGATGGGAGGACAAACCTCATCCTTAGATTATAATCTATGATCTAAGAGCTTATGTTATCAGGCTAGTTCCAGGTCTAACATTTCATGGTATATGTTCAAAGTCCCCTTCCTGTTCAGGCACTGTATTTCTGTTCTTTTTGTTTGTCCTTCGTTTTCAAAGAGGACCAATGACATCATCGAGTAATGTTCTGACTCCTGTGTGAACTGGATTCCAGTAGGGCAGAGTTGCCCAAAGTCATCAGCCTCACTCTCCCTTCCAGAGTCATTGAAGTGCAGTGGCAGGACAAAAGTCAGGATGACTGGTGATGACCTAGGATGCAGTGGATGACCTTGGTGTCTTTGATGTCTGGCCAAGCTCTAAGCACTCTGCAGTGCCTGCTTCGGCCACCCTGTTGGTTGTTAGAACAAATTGTTTTCATCTGCCCATTCCATCGGGAAGTCTTTGCATGCTTAGGGTAGACAGCCCACTCACTCACAGACAGGTTTGAGACCTATTGGTTAACCTCAACCTGTTTTAGCCTGTCTGCCAAGATGGTTTTACCAGGGCATAGCCACTGTGCATGCTATAGCTTCTTGGAGCCACAGGTGAGAGTTAGGTGGCAGATGGACACCAAAAGTAGAATAAGCAGTGCTGAAAAGGGCTCAGCAAGTCTTCACAATGGCGGTGCTAGTCCTTCCTGTGCACCCCTGTGTACTCTGTCTCTGAGGGTGCCTCTCAACTCTACTATTCTATATTTTAAAATCTCTTCTAGATTTTTCATTCTGTGTTCTAAGGGCTCTTCTAGCTCTCCCATCCTCTGTTCTAAGGTCTCTTCAAGTTCTGTCATTCCATGTTCTATATTCAAAGTCCATTTCCAGAGCTAACATTCTATGGTCTATATTCTAAGGTCCCTTCCAACTAAAACATTCCATGACTGATAATCCCCTTCTAGACCTGAGAGCAACCTTTCTCCTAACCATTTTCCTCCCATTCCCCAGAAATGGAAGACATGACCAGGAAAAACATTGTCTAAGTGCTTTATTGACACAGTTCAGGATGCCAGGAGGTAGGGAAACGATAAAGCAGAAAAATGATAAGAAGAAGGTGAGGGAGGATTCCCAAGCATTCGTCTGCTTGTTCTGTCCATCATCCTGAAATCACAACAGGTGGGTCAAAGCCTCCTGAAAGGTAGAAGAGTAATCATGATGAAACAAATCACCTGAGATAATGTTTAGGAGGAGGGCATAGGGCACTGGGGTGAGTGGTCAGAGAATTATTTTTCCCCAGGGCTTGGAAGCTGGTATGGATTCAGTATTACTCTGGTGGAAGTACTAAAAGCAATAGCTAGTATTTAATATTATTGTTAATAATAACAATGATAGTATCTAGCATGTATATAATGCCTTAAGGTTTACAAAGTACATTATGATTCTCTCATTTGATCCTCACAACAATTCTGTGAAGTAGGTGCTATTTTCATCTCTATTTTACAGACGAGGGAACTGAGGCCAAGAGAGGTCAGGTGACTTGTGCAGGGTCACACAGCTAGTAAGTGACTAAGGCAGAAGCCAAACTCAGGTTCTTCCTGACTCCAAGTCTATCCCTCAATCAATGGTGCAACCTAGCTGCCAAATAAATCTCCCCATTGCAAAGTACTTTCCTTTCCATCCCCTCATGAGATCTTCCCAACAGCCCTCTGAGGGAGACAGGACACTGATGGTTAGCTCCATCATAATGAGAAAATAACAAATTCAGAGATAGGAAATGTACTGTCACAACTAATTAGTAACAGAGCCTGGAATCAAACCCAGGTCATTTGTCGACTTTCATGCTATGACTATTTCCATTCAACCATTCCAAGTCTTGATGGAATCACTTTGCTACTGAGATTTATATTCTAAGTGCTAGACTGTGGCATAGGGTATCTATCATACATGATATGCACTTAAGAAAGGTTTCTTTAGGGCACAGTTTTAACTGGGCTTAAGTTGTCTTACATGGAACCTTCAAGGAAGGGAGAAAGGTCCAGAAGCCCAGGAGAAGGGGAATGTCAACAAACCCATTTTTCCCCATATTGGGCAAGCCTCTACCTGTTGTTCAAGTCTGAGAGAAGTTACTAATAGCTCAGGGTTCTGCCTCAAGTGCCCTTCTGCTATGTTAAAAATTTCATAGTAACAATATACATCTATATACATACTCTATAATATACTAAAATCAGTATAAAATTACTATGTAATAGTAATAATTTGGAGCAATTAATAATTGAATGATGGGTACATGGTATCTTACAATAACAATCATGTAAATACACAGTAAGTCTACAGTAATGATGCAAGGGCCATAAAGTAATTATATAATAACTATATAATCATCATATATTACTGGACAGTGACTACTAATTATGCAATAAGTGTGCAATGGCTACAGAGAGACTACTGTTAACTATACAGTTGTTGTGTAATGGCTGTATAACTATACAATGTATAGTCACTGGACGATTCTATCATTGTTACATGTGTAATTATAAAATTGTGATATCATGACTATGTAATGACTATATCAGAACTGTACAATGGTTGTCCAAAGGCTGTAGAGCAACACTGTGTTATGACTCTATAACTGCTGCATAGTGACTGTACAATAATTTCATGATAACTGTAGAACCCTTTGACAACTGGACAATGATTTTCCAATAGTAGTTCAGAGGCTATATAATAGGGTTGTTCAACTGTTATGTAAATTTGACAATTACTATGCAAAGACTATACAACAACTGTATTAGCAGATAGTAACTGTATAACCATCCTGAGCAATGATTGTATAGGAATTGTATAATGATTGTCCAGAGGATGTAGAGTTACACTGCAATGGCTCTATACCTGCTCTAAAGTGACTAGGTGATGCCCATATACTAATGGTACCATGCTTACAAAATGACTGTACAGTAACTTGGTCGTGCCCAAACAGTGAGTACAGTGCAGAGAGGAGTAGATTGGCAAGAGAGATGAAAGGGGTATTTACCAGCAGTTTTTTCACAGATTCAGAAGCCTCAGGCCCCAGCTCGTCCACACATTTCTTCAGCCCTTCAACCAAGTGCTCCACGGAGATGCCCAGCGTTTTCAAGACCATTTTCAGTGGGTCAGTAATGGAGAGGATCATGTCCAGGGGCAGTAAATTGTTGATGGGAAGAGACCCACTGTTGATGAAGAATGCAGTCGCTATAGAAAACAAGTGGGAACCACAGAACATTTGAGTTTCCACACAAAATTCCCAAATATAGCCCATCTCTAGATGGTAAAATACAAATATCTCTAAGTTGCCCTGATTCCCTCACCATCACCACCAATGTGCAGGTCATGGGTTTATTGAGTGGCATTTTTACCTCCTGGAAAGAAAAACATGCTTCCCTTGCTTTTTTCTATCTCTAACTTTCAAGATGCTGATATTAGAGAGTTTAGCAGTGAAATTAAAAATCAGAAATAGGAACAAAGACAATTTAAGATCACAGAACTTAGAGCTAGCAGGAAACTTACATATCATCTCATCCAGCCTCCTCATTTGATAGGTGAGAAGTTCAGAGAGATTAAGACACAGTCCAAAGGTAAAACAAGTAGCAAGTAGCAGAGGTAGGATTCAAACCCAGATCCTCTGATCCCAAATCTCATACTCTTTGTACCAGGTCATACTGTAGATGTTCATGCTCAGTTCACTAGATAAGACCTTCAAGTTCCTTCCAAAAGAAGAGGCCCATCTGTCCTAACTACTCATCCATCTGCTTTACAAGTGCAATCACCATAATTGTTCTTGTACTCTAAGGTAGTGATAGATGGCACAGTGGACAGAGTGCTGGACGTCTGCAGTCAGGAAGACCTGCCTTAGACACCACTAGCACCATGACACTGGACAAGGGTCTCTCAACCTCAATTTCCTTATGCATCAAATGGGGAAAAGAATAACACCTATGTCACAGAGCTATTGTGAAAGTTAAATGAGGTAACATCTATATAAAGTGCTTCACCACCCTCAGAATGCCAAATAAATACAATTATCACTCTGTCCACTTTCACTTATGTTGTCATTATTACTGTTGTCATTAAAAGAGCACTAAACTTGATATGCAAAGATTGTGTTATAATTTCAATACCTTCAAATCATGTGACCAAGGGCAATTCACTTAACCCCACTGAGCCTCAGTTTCCTCATCAGTATGATGGAACTAAAAATCTTCATGCTACCTCCCTCACAGAATTATTGTGAGAACAGCATTTTATAAATCTTAAACTATTATATAGAACTTTTATTTCATTGTCATTAGTAACAATACTTCCCTTGTATGTAGCTTTGGATTCCAAAGACCTGAACTTGAGTCTCTGCTCTGACACTTATTTGGAGGCAGTGCTTACCATACAGTAAAAACAGTCCTGAATTTGGAAATAGAGATACCGGGCTTAAATCCCAGCTCTACCATGTGCTACCTCTATGACCATGTACAGCTCACTCACATTCTTGCTCCTCAGTTGCCACCTCTGAAAAATAGGAGGATTGCACTGGATAACCTCTAAGGCATCTTCAAGATTGAAATGTGTGATTCTATGGAATGTTATACAAGTGTCTTTGCCACTCCAAGACAGTTTTTCCATTTGTAAAATGAGAGTAATAGTCCTTTCTTGACCTACCTTCCATATAGGGATGGTTTAAAGATAAAGTGAGATCGAGTATGTAAAATGCTTTGGAAATCATATTGCATTGGGAAAACATCAGCTGTTCATGTCATTCCTGTCAGTTTCATATTAATTAATCACATTCAGTCTCTAAAATGGAGCAGCAAGGTGGCACAGTGGATAGAGTGCTGGGTCTGAAGTCTAGAAGAGCCGAGATCAAATCTGGCCTCAGACACTATCTGTGTGACCCTGGGCAAGTCACTTAATCCTATTTGCCTCATTTTCCTCATCTGTAAAATAAGCTGGAGAAGGAAATGGCAAACCAATCCAATATCTCTACCAAGAAAGCCCCCAAAAGTGGTCACTAAGAGTTGATCCAACTGAAAACAATTAAACAGCAACAACTTTATAAAATATTTTTGGAATGTTGGACAAATTGAAGTTATTATCCATAATGGATGAAGAAATTGAAGCAGCATGGTACAGGGGAAGGAGTCAAAGGCCTTCAGTTCCAATCTTGGCTCTGCTACTGACTATGTGCATTACTTTGGCCAAGGCATATCTTTTGTCCTCCTTCCCTTATGTGCGAACTGAGGGTGTTGGCCTCAGTGACCTCTCCATTTCCTTCCCGCTCCATCTATGATCCTAAGATGTCAGCAACTTGGTGTCAGGTCCTGGACTAGGTCCTGAGTCTCTACAGCCCCCATGTGTAATTATTTCTACTACCTTTCACTGTACCTGTTCCTCGATTCACAGTTTGCTAGAGCCGAAAGGACTCTGAGTTTACTTCATTCCAAACTCTCATTTGACAGAAAAGGATAAAGGGCCAGAGACTTACCCGAGGTCATCCAGTGAGTTAGTAGCAGCACCGAGACCCAAAACCAAGCCTTCTGAATTCCTGTCCAGGCCCATTCAATCACACTACAGTTACTTTTCAGCTCCTGCCCCCCCGCCCGAAATATTTCAAGAATTGCCTCCGTTCAGACAACTTACCAGAGTAACTGCAGATGGCAAAAGTTACAAACAGAAAGACATGTCCCAGCTTCATGACTGCTGTCTCTGGCAGTGACTTCTAAGATTCTTGAAGTCTAAAAGGAAATCCCAGTAGACTCTCTATTGAACCTAGCTAGTCTGCGATGCTCAGTGAACAATAAACAGGCATATATATATACTCATGGATTCCCCATTTAGCAACCGCAAGCCCCCTTGACCTTTCAGGAATGATACATACGTCATGTTTCTCTAGCAAACAGACCCAAGGCTCCTTCCTCCTTCCCTCATGTTCCTGTGGGAATGGAAATCTTCCTTGTTGATTCTGCTGCAAAGGGGCCTTCTCTGGGGAACCAGAGGTGCTCCTCCAAACATATTCCTATAGACACAATTTGGGCAGCAGGTGATATTGTTTCTCTAAAGGCCATCTTCCCCCACCCAAGTGGTACAGTTTTGGAAAGAGCACTGATCTAAGGCCAGGCGACTGAAGCTTGACTATCAGCTCAGCCACTGTGTGACCTTGGACAGTCTCCTGCTATGTCCCAGGTACTGTGCTGGGGCACAGTGTGATGTGTGATGAATGAAATAATTCCTCTTCCCAAGAATATTCTATTCCAATGGAAGAGACAAGTATGTACATAAATGTATATAGTATAAATATAAAGAGTATCAAGAGAAATACAAACCAAGTAGTTAGATACAGGGTAGTTTGGGAGGGAGGGCACTAGTAGTTGGGGGATCAAGGAAGACTTTATGCAGAAAAAGTAGTGCTTGAGTGTTAGGGGCCCCATTAGAGCTGAGCCCTGTCCTCCTCCTATCTCTAATAAAGAGACACTCTGGGTCTTCCAGTACAAGGAGAGGGAACAAGGTACCACTGGATTCTCTTTTTTCCAGAGTCCTACTCACCTTTGACTGGCAAGTTCAAAGTTCTCCCTTCCAAAAAGTTTTAAGCTGTTGCTCGTTTTAATCTTTAAGTTTTAAGGTGAAAAGTAAGCCAGCTGGGAAAGGGAAAGCTGGATGAGTGTGTAATTTATTTGCTTGAAATGTTCAAGGTAGTTTGGGAAAGAAAGATTGAAATGGGAGATACAGAGGGTAAAAAGAAAAGAAAAAAGTTAAGGTAAGAGTTTGGGAAGGAGAGAGAGACTGGTATGGAGGAGTTTGATTGTGGAGGTAAAGGCTGTAGTTGCTCTCAACCTTTTACCTCTTCAAGTCCACGTGGCTTGGGGTCCATGTGCTCGGGGGCCAACCCCTCCCCCCACTCCACCTTAGGAGCTGAAACTAAATGAAATTTGTAACCTGTAGTCAATGATGAAAGGTTTTATTGAAACTCTGGGTATTTACTATCAGAAAGACTTTGAATCATTAAGCTCTGTCTATGTAAGGTATGTCTGTGTTAAAAATGTTAAAATTTTACTGTTGGTCCAGGAAGCTCCCCGTCTGGGAAATTAACACAGGCCGGCTCTTTTCTTTTTCAAAGGGACTTCCCGGCCCAAGGTAATTTGCCTGTGGCTGAGATTTTTATCATGGATAATCCAGAGTTCCTCTTTAACTCACCTTTGTCAGTTCTGCTCCGAAACTAAAATTGTTTTAGTTTGCTTCTTTTGCTTGAAAGGAAGTGGCTCACCTCTTTCAAATTCCTTAGGCTTTTTGTTAATTCAAACCCTTTTTTGTAAAAGCAGAAGAACTAGAGTCAGGGATTGGAATGCATAAGATGAAGCTTGGAGAAAGCTGGGTGCAAATAAAGTTTTTTTCTTTTCTCTTATAAATTTATTCTTGGCCAGGCAAATATTCCTAATAAAGTGTATTTAAGATATTAATGTATTAATATATGTTATGCATGTATTTATATATTAATATAGAAATACCAGAAGTCACAGGATCAACAATTCCTATGAAAAAGTTTTTTAGAAATTCTGTAATAACAAAGAATTCAGTTGTTATAATACTTTGAAAATATAGGAGTGTGATTTTCAAGCCTGTATCATCTAAAGCTGTATTTATATTAATCTGGAGGTTTATGGTCTAATTTGTGAATGAATCCAAATGTCTAAAGGTTATTTTGCTTTAAGAAGGAGACATATCTCATTTTAAAGCTCTCCAAATAATTTTTCTTCATGAAAGTTTAGTGACCATCCCTGTGTGAGAAACGTGGTTTTGGCGATCACTGGACTTCCTAGGCAGGGCCAAAGTCCTGAAGAAGAACCCTGTGATAATCCCTAGGGAAGGCTGTACAGACCACAGGACTCCCAGAGGAAGACCAAGTGGTAGCCATCCCTTAATCTGTGGGGATCACAGGGCCTCCTAGGGGTCAGACCCTAAAGAAGACCTAAGTGATGGCCCCTTAGGACGGCAGTAAGATCACAAGGCTCCCGAGACAGGGCCGGAAGTCCCATGTGATATCCCCTTAAGAAGGCCATGCAGACCACAGGGTTCCCCAAGGGAATCCAGAGTGGTAGCCCTCTTAACACCACAGTGGGGATCACAGGACACCCCAAGACAAGATCCAGGAGTAAGCCTGGCGAGCTTCCGCTGCCTGTTGCTTCCCTTCACTTGACCTTAGGAAAATCCATGTGATTTGCCCATTCACACCCAAAGAATTCAGGACCAGAGTGGGCAGAGGAAGGCATTTTATTACGCTCCCGGGAGAGCGGGTGCAGTGCTCGCGGGAACACTCACACTGATACAGCTGCAGGAGCAGGGGCAACCATTCCCTCCACTCCTGCTAGAGTCATGGTTAGTTTACAATCTTTGTTTTTTACATAGTTTTCCTAGGTTATATAGTTTATATAAATAGGATAATAAGGATACAGAAGCAAAAGTGAAGTTAATTAGATTTTCCTTGTCTTAGTTTAGGATTAAACTATATTCTTTTACTTCCCCTACTTTCCCTTTTCAACATATGCAAATTATGCAAATCAGTAGGCCTGGATTCTTGACCAAGACCAGACCCTAGATAAGTTCAAGTGGGTTTGGCCTCTCTAATTCCCCTGACTGCCTTCTCAAAAAGTATGCACATGCGTACAAGCCTCTGACCTCTCACCTGATCGACCTTGAGGCCTGGTCTCTGCTAAAGCTGGGGTGGGGGAGGGCAGGGAAGCACACCTTTAGTTCTGTGGAAACAAAACTCCTCCTCCCATTTCTTACACCTGTTTGTATCACGATAAATTTTAAATTGTTTTTAAAATGCTCTGTAAACTCTTTTTGTATGATCTTCAGAAGGCCTGCTGAATTTCTACCTGTAAGCTAATTGTTTGCAGTTTTCTGTGAGTTATCCAAGTTCTGGGTGAGATGATATGATGCTTTTTTATGGCAGATCTCTGTAATCAGAAATAAGCAGGTAGTGACAAAAGAGAAGTTGTAGAATATTTCTGTATTAATGGGAAAAGTTAAATGTGGATTTGAATTCATTCCATCATCTAAAACATAAAGTTATATGGCTCAATTCTTTCAGATCAGGCATAATTAGAGAAGAATAGGAAGATGGAAGAGAAACTGATGCAAATGTTTTAGAGCAGTAATTTATGATCTTAAGGGGAAGATTTTATGTACAAGGGAGAAAATGCATACAAGCTATTTAGAGCTAGTTTTAAGGATGTTCCTGAAGCAATGTGAGATTATATTCATTCAATCTTGCCATTCAAAGACTTTATGGGACTATTAACTGACTGTTTTTCTGAGTCTAACTCCAGGTGTGAGTATCAAGGAAGGCTGACCCAAGATGCCAGCAGCCCTGTGAGAGGGCAAGCATGAGCTGCAGGTATGATTTCTTGGCAGGGTTGAGAGGGCTACTGTTCAGCATGTGCTGAGGTGGGACCGTTTTGACCTGATGCCTTAATTGAAACCTGGCAGTCTAAGCCTGACTCAATGCAGCTTGCAGTTTAACATGGCCTCTGCCTGGAGTTGACAGGAAGCTGGGGAATATATCGTCCCCTTACTCTAAATCCCTACTCTCTTGATGGCAAAATTTCTATAGTCAGAAGGTTTTGTAAGTGTAATACAAGGAAAATTAGGAACCCCTGAGTAACCCCTAGCTACTGACAAGCCCCCCCAGAAAGAATGGATTCAGATATCTTTGGTATTTAGCAAACCCCTGGGACTCCATGGCTCCTTCCTGAAATGTCAATAGATAGGACCATCCCACTGAGAGATAACCTGGCAGATCCTGTCTAGCAGATATCCCTGAGACTCCTTGGTTCCTTCCTGGAATGTCAATAGATAGGACCATCCCACTGAGAGATAACTTGATAGACCCTTTCTGGGAGATATCCCTGGGACTCTGTGACTCCACCAAGGAATGTAAATGAGATTATCCCACTAGTAAGATAACCTGACTGAATCTTTTGATCAGCCAGGACCTTTGTTCCTCTTCCCCCCTACTCTGTACCCCCATATCCTATATAAGCCAAGCCATCACCCCAACACATTTGCCATTGATTTGTGGTGCTGTACCCCGATGGCCGCCGGCTAATAAATTCTCCACTTAAAACTTGTACTCTGTGGTGTGTCTCGCTCGCTTCTGGTACAACATAAGCACAGTAAATATCTATTAATATTAATTATGGAACATCTTAGATTACTATAGGACTGGGATCAGTGTTTTTGTACAGGCATAAGTTAGGTTTTCTCTCAGTAATGGTATGGAGACAATTAGGTCAAGGGCTTGTGAGAATATTATTTTGCTATTTGGTTAATATCAAGCTTGTCTAAAGCTTTGTTACAATTAGTAATCTTAAAAGAAGAATGGTTTGTGTATTATCCTCTCAATGCCATCAAAGAAACATGGCATGACAAAAGTTTATGACATTATGTGTACTGTGTTGAAAATTGGTTATTTAATGTATTTATGCATGTACTGGAGTTTCATCCCTCTGGTGGGGAAAAATTAATGATGAGTAATGTAAAGTATAAGAATTTGAGTTCTGATGGGAATTTCTTAAACAGAACAATTGGTCAGGGTTCCAATTTTGAATTTGTAAAATGATCAGGGTTATAAGGATTAGAAATGGTAACTTAAATTTCTGCTAAGATTACTTTTGTAGGAGAATGGACAGAAAGCTGGTTCCTGCAAGAAGAGAAGAAGAAGAAGCCTCTGTGCTGGAGATGTCTGGAGCAGATGCCAAGGACCAGAAGACTTGATGCTCCCTGCTGG
Source organism: Trichosurus vulpecula (assembly GCF_011100635.1). NCBI lineage: Eukaryota > Metazoa > Chordata > Mammalia > Diprotodontia > Phalangeridae > Trichosurus > Trichosurus vulpecula. The sequence goes on from NC_050575.1 coordinate 93,835,872, forward strand.
ACAGCTATACAGGAAAAGACTTTTTGAATCTTAAAGGGACAATTACATCATTGCTTTTCCTTTTGGGTCTATGTATCTGTATTTACAAAGGGGACTGCCCCCTTTGATTTATCAATGCGTCGTTCAATCTTTTCAATGTTTATTTACTAGGACATAGTTAAAGGAAAAAATTGGGATGTACCTATAGTGGTGAGGTGTCAACAAAGACAAAAAAGGGGAGTACAAGTAATTGAGTGGAATACTGATTGAGCGGAATATTGAAGTAGCGGAACAATTATTGATTATTGATAGTTTCAACAATTATTAGTATTTTTCAAAACATTTACCCATTGCCTAATGTATTCTTGACTATTTTCCGTACAGTACCTTAGGTTTTTTGTTTGGTCATAATAAGTTTTTGTCTACCTTGTGTCCTTAGTATAATGAATGTTATGTTTAAGCCTTATTCCATAGTCAGAACATTACAGCAGAAACTACCCAGGTGTTACAACTGGTCACTGAGGAAGGAGGGGCAGTACTTGAGAACTTACAACCTGACAGTGTTATAGACGATTTTCTGAGTTATATTAAGATCTTTTTAACCCTCAATTGGCTTAGTCATGTCTTAGAGACTGTGGCCATTGTGGGGGCTTTGCATTTTTTTGCTATGTTATACTCCTTTAGTGACAAGTATGTTTTTTGGGACCCTGTATACAGTCATTGAGTCGGTACCTGTTGACTCTTGTTCCAAACAGAAAAGGGGGAGTTGTTGCGGGCCGAGTTAGAGCTGATCCCTGCCTTCCTCGGACCTCCAGGCCCAGGGGCCTGCTGAGATAGACTTGGGGCTTTGGGATGTGGGTGGAGCCAGGAGGAGGGGTCTCGCCTTTGTTGCCTCCCTAACAATTCCAGGTCTTTGCCTGGACCTGCCTGACCACGTGGAACTTCCAGCTCTCTGTCTGGGCTTGCCAGAGCACGTGGAGTTTCCGGTTCTTTGCCTGGACTGCCTGACCACAGGGAGCTTCGGGTTAGCGCGGGAAGAGAAGAGGAGGAGAGTAGGCGGAGTCAGGGTGGAACTAGTTACCCAGGTGTAATTGATTTTTACCTGTCCTTCACCCACGTAACCAAAGAATGTACCTACTTCACTAAAGATATAAATGTGCTGCTTGCTGAAATAATAAACGGAGTCATTCACCACCTTTCAGCTCCCGCCCCATACATTGTCCGTGAGATCAGGTCCTTTGCCTAGGCAAAGGCCTGGGGCTTGGGGAGAACCCCGAGCATAGTTACAAGGCTTCCGAAGCCCATAACACTTGAGCTGCATTTTGAAGGAAGAAATGGATTCTATGAGTCTGAGGTGAGGAAGACACGAATTCTGGCTATGGGGGATGACCAGTACAAAGGCATAGAGATGGAGTGTCTTATGGAAAGAACAGAGAGCAGACCAGTCTAGATGGAACAGAGAGTCTGGGTGAGGGCAGGAAATAATGTCCAATGATGCTAAAAAAGTAGGTTGGGGCCAGGTTTTTAAGGACTGTAAAAGCTAAACAGATGAGCTTAAATTTTGTCTTAGAGGTAATAGCAAGCCCTTGGAGTTGTTCAGAGAGAGAAATAACCTGGTCAGGTCCGTGATTAATGATGATTAATAATAATAATAAACTACTATTATTTATATAGCATTGTGAGGTTCACAAAGCACTTTATAAATATTATCTCATTTTATCCTCACAACAACCCTGGGAGGTAGATATATTATTCCCATTGTTCATATGAGGAAAATGAGGCAGACAGCAGTGAAATGAATTGCTTGTACGAGTCTGGGACAGGAATTGAACTCTGGCCTTCTGGACTCCAGGTCCAGCACTGGAGCTATCCACTGCACTAACCACCTACCTATTGGCTTGATTATAAAGAAAATCACATTGGCAAGAGTGTATAGGATGGACTGGAGTGGAGACACCTCAGAGAAACCAATTGAGAGGCTGTTGTAATAATTTTGGTGAGAGCCGATTAGGGCCTGCTATGGTAATTAGGGTAGGACTCTTTTTTTTTTTTACTATTTTCTCTTTTGGAATGCTGAGGTAATCAAGTATGAGCTTTGCTTTTCAAATGTAATGGGAAAGAAAATGGACTTTTTGCTGTCTTTGTTTTGGAGTACTTCTCAGCACTAAGGAATCTTTGATTGAATCAGGAGTCTGATTCAGCTAAAATTTAAGCTAAAAAAGAAGAGGTTTGAGTCATGTGGTTGTGATGCCCTTTGACCCTATAGAAGTGTATATAAACTCAGAAGTTAGCATTTTTTGCCTTTGGGGGCACACTCTTTTGTTTTGATTCTTCTTGCAAAACATGATTGATGTGAAAATATGTTTAAGATGATTGTGTATGTATAGCCTATATCAGATTGCTTGCAGTCTTGAGGAGGGGAACAGAGGGAGAAGGAAAAAATTTGAAATTCAAAATCTTATAAAAGCACATGTTGAAAAAATATGTGTGTATACTTTTAAAAAATCAAATTCCACCTCTGGTATTTACTGGCTGTGTGACCCTGGGAAAGTCACTTATTCTCTTAGTTCTCTAGGTACCGCTCTAAGACTCTTTGCTAAGAAGGTGCCAGCATTCACTGGCAGAAGGAGTTTTCTTCCCTAGGAGGAAAATTCTTACATATCTACTCATTCCTATACCAATGATATTAAATTTCCAGTCCTTATCCCAAGGCAAGTCACTTTACTTCCCTGGGCCTCAGTTTCCTTATCTGTACAATGAGAGTATTGGACTAGATGGCCACTGAGGTCTCTTCAAGTTCTGCATCTATAAGCCTATGAACTTGTCAAGAAAGTGAATGGAGTGCTAGAATTGGAGTCATCTTGAAGACATCCAGTATCAGGGATTTCACTATTAATCTGGTACAGCCCATTCTACTTTGAGGCAACTGTAATTTCTTGAAGGGTTTTCCTTATTCTAATTTGAAATCTACTTCTCTGCATCCTCAATCAACTGTTCTTAATTCTACCCACTAATGTCAAGAAAAACAAGTCTAATGTTCCCTCAACATGACAGCCCTTTCAGCTGTTTAATGTTAATCATGAATACCCCCCACCCTCAAGCTTTCACTTCCCTGATCTGAGTATCTGACATTCTGTCATTTTGATCTCCTTCAACAGATTCTCCTCTGGCTCCAGTCTTTTTCCCAGTTGCCCTCCCATGGATGTGCACTAGCTGGTCAAGACCCTTCTTAAAAGATGGTGCCCTAACTGGAGCCAGTTCTCTATATGTGGTCTGTTGAATGAAAAAAGATACTAAAACTTTGTCTTCCCTTGTCTCCGGTTTCTATTAATGGAGTTTAAGATCATTTCATCTTTCTTGGCTGTCATATAATACTGTGACCTCACACTGAGTTTGAAGTCAATCAAAACTCTCATGTATTTTTGTTTTGTTTTTTGGAGGGAGGAAGGCAGGACAGTTGGGCTTAGATGACTTGCCCAATGTCACACAGCTAGTAAGAGGGTCAAGTGTCTGAAGCCACATTTGAACTCAGGTCCTCCTAACACGAGAGCCAGTGCTCTTTCTACTCATTGCACCACCTAGCTGCCCCTACCATGCCTTAATGTCTATTCACACTTCCTCCATCTGGTATTTGTGCTATTGGTTTTCCAAACCAAAGTATAAAGCTTTCCTATTATCTGTGGTGAATTCCTTCTTATCACATTGGGTACATCATCCCTTCTCTCAAAAATCCACTTTACCTGGAGAGGAAGAACAGTTCTAGAAGTTTAGCCAGAAGATAATCTGAATGTCATATCTGAGTGTATGTGTGTGTGTGTGTGTGTGTGTGTCTGTGTATGTGTATGTGTGTGTGTGTGTTCTTCCAGTACTGAAATTCTCCTTTAACTTTTTTTTTTGAAACCTGACAAAGCTCTGGTAATGCAACATTCACAAAATGGTGGATGGAAAGGACTTTAGAAAAAATGTTGCTGGGAAGTATCATAGTGCTTGAGACATAAAAGTAGGATAGGATGATAGAACATATAACTTGGAATGTCAAAGCTGGAAGAGAAAGCTTAGAACACAGAATGTCAGAGCAGAAATATAACAGAATATTAAAGCTAGAAGTGTCCTTCAATTTGATTTGACAAGAGATTATTGTTTCTACAAAATACCAAGCATTGACTTTGGTGCTAGGAATACAGGGATGAAAATGAAATAATCCCATTGCCTTCTAGGAGTTTACATTATGCTGAGAGAAATAACATGATCCTAGAGATGATCAAACAACCCATCCTTTTTGCAGATGAGGAAAATGAGACATTTTGGATGTTCCTTCACCTCTAAAATCATATGAGCTATATATAATCCAGGGCTTTGTAAATTGCAGAGTGCTATAAAACAGTGAGTTAAAAACTATGGAGTGAGATCATTCCAATGTTGGCCTATTCTGATGCTTAAGAAGTTCATCCTTTTAGTGAATCAAAATCAGCTCTCCTGTGACTTCCCCTCATTGCTCCTTATTTTGCTCTGTCAGACCAAGTGGAACAAACTCTAACCCGTCTTTCCCATGTCAGCCTTTCAGATACCTGAAGGCAGCAATCATTACCTAATACAAGTCATTTTATGTCTCTGTTTACTCATCTGTAAAATGAAAATGTGGACTAGATGACAGATCCCATTAAACTCTAAGTCCTAGGATTCTTTTCCCCCTACTAAGCCTCTTCTTTTTTAGCTTAAAGACTCCTAACAAAATTGGAACTTAGAAATGCATCAGTCTATCAGATTTCATATGAGGAAACTGAGACCCCCAAAAGGAAAGTATCTTACTCAATTCATATCTAGTTCACAGAGTCAGAGATGATAAGTACCTTAGAGATTATCTAGTGCAAATATCTTACTTTACAGAAACTAAGACTCAGCACAGAAAAATGCTCTGCCCAAATCATTTCCTTCCCTTTCTCAGCCATTCTTCCCTCCACACCACACTGCTTCTCAACATAGAAAAAAATAGTCCATATTCCAAGCCACAGTGACCACAGCCCATCCCTCTGAAAGCACACCACAATGCTCTCAATGAGCTGAGGAATGTCACGTTCACTTCCAGGAAGAAATGCAGTTAAGGGTCCCAAGGGCCCATTGTCAAGCTCTATTTCCCTATTTCATGACTTGGTTCTGATTACTTACCATTATTCTTGTGACTGACAATAGGGCAGTTGTCCAGTTCCTACTCCTGTTTGTATATTTGAAAAGGTTAAGAGGAAAGCAAATGCTTGGCAATGATTGCCCAGCCCAACCCTCCTCCTGGACCCATCCTAGACTCAGATGGAGAACTGCCTTGTCATCCTGTATTTTGCCTGTCTTTCTAATACCACCACTGGGATCTTCTGTTCCTGCTCTCTGGCTCTCCTGCTTCCCTGGTTATTACCTATCTGCCTGTTCCATACTCCTCAGTGAAGATAGCAAAACCATCTTCTAATTTCAGAAAATTGAAATGTTTGGAGTAGCATTTGTAAGTTTCTTAATTAAAATTCTGCAATCTGAGAGCTGGAAGGGCCCCCAGAGGTCATCGATTCAATTCAACTCAACTCAACACATATTTATAAAGGCCCACTTTATGCCAGGCACTACATTTAGGTGCTAGCTAGAACTACAAAGACAAAAACAAAATGGCCCTCCATCTCAAAGAAGCTGCATTCTATTGGGGTTTATGCAAAATGTGCATAAATAAGTAAATACCAGGTCCTTTGAAGAGGGAAGGGGAAGGGGAGAAAGGGAGTGAAAGAGAGGGGAAGACAAAGGGAGAGAGCTAGGAAAGGGAGAGAGACAGAGTCAAAGACAGAGGGAGAGAGACAGACAGAGAGAGAGAAAGACAGACAGAGAGAGATACACACAGAGAAAGACAGAGAGAGAAAGACAGAGACAGAGACACAGACACAGACACAGACAGAGAGTGAGAGAACATAAACTGAGCCTCCAATATTGATTTTGAGAGGCAGAGATAAAGAGAGTCAATTCTAGGCAGGGTGGTATACTAGCAGACTTGGGAGTCAGAAGACATGGATTTTAATCCCACCTCAGACACTGACTAACTGCATGAGCCTGGGCAAATCACTGTGCTACAGTTTCTTCAACTATATGAGGGAAAAGGAGACAAAAGGTAGAATGTCAAGTTCAGTGTTCAAATGGTTGACCAGTATGAAACTAGTTCAAGAAACAGGGTAGTATGAAGTGATCCAAGAGAATAATCTGAATCATAGTTTCTATCTTCCATGTTATATTAATGTTTTGCAAAGAACGGTTCTCATGTTACTCTGAGGGATGACCATCCTATGAGGAAACAAGCCCATTGAGGTGAAGTGACTTGGCCATGCATACACACACCTGGTATTTGTGGATTTCACAGGTTTTTTAGTTTGGGGGCACTCAGAGATTATCTGATCTAGTCCCCTCATTTTATAGATAAGAAACTGAGATCCAGAGGAAAGAACTGAATAACTCAAAGACACAGAAGTACCCCTGGAAAAAATCATTTCCCCCTTCTCGACCTCAGCTTTCTCACTTATAAAAAGGAAGTGAAAAATTGCTCCAAATTACTAGTAAGAGGAGAAAATAAAATTAAAACTGTAAAGTTTCACTTTATACTCAGCAAATTATATAACACTTCACAGTTATTATTTTCTTTGATCACAACAACCCTTGAGAGGTAAGTACTATATACCCATTTTAGAAATGAGGCAACTGAGATTGAGAGAAGCTTATCCAAGGACACAAAACTAGTAAGGGTCTGTGACAGGATTTGAATTCAGGTCTTCCTGACTCCATTTCCACTACAACACCTAGATGTCTCTATATCAAAGATGACAAACAGCGTAATCAATTAATATTTGAGAGGCTACAGAAAGACAGGCACCCTGCTGCACCTTTGATGTTGAGGTTATGAAGTGATCCAATCTTCCTGGATTTCAGTTTGGAATTATACCCTAAAAGTAGGGCTCTCACTGCTAAGCATGTACCCAAAGAAAGCCAAAGACAGAAAAAATATTTCATATATACCACAGCACCCATTATGGTAGAAAAGAATTAAAAACAAAGTAGTTGTTGGGCATTAACTGAAAAAAAAACTAGAGAATATAAAAGTAATGGAATATTGTTATTGAGTTAGATATGACAAATAGTGAGAAACATGGAAAAATTGTGTTGACTGATACAGAGTAAAACAAACAGAAACAAGAGAATAATATACATTGACATTACAATGATACTACTAAAAAGTTACTAGCAATGAAAAGTAATGATATAATGAAATGTAATGATATGATTAATAATGATATAATCGTTAGTAGATCACTAGTAATAAGTAATGAAAAAATAACAATGAAGGTCTTAAAGAAGAGATATCTTCTTCCTCATGATATGGAGGTGGGAGATTACTAGGACAAAATATTGCATACCTTGTTAGATATAACATGTTTAAGATATTTTGCTTAATAAGTTTTCTTATTCCAAAAGAGGTTTAAGGCTGAGTAAAGGAACTGGGTCATAACTGTGAGAAAAAAAAAGGCATTAAGAAATGTATGTAAAACAAAACAAAATGAGGGGCTTGGTCCAGGTGGTCCCTAAGGTCCCTTCCAGCTCTCAATCTATGATCCTAAATAGCAGAGTTAGGATTTGAATCCAGGGCTGTGGACCGTAGATCTATTGCTCTTTTTAATATATAAAACTGCTTTATTCAAATCCTAACTCTGCATGAATCTACAGCCTCTGCAGCTAATGGCCATCGGGCCTGAAGACCTCCAGCAATGAGAAATGCACCATCTCTCTAGGTAGCAAATTCTACATGTGGATAGCTTTAGTTGCGAATCTTTTTTCCCTGAAGTGAATTGAAATCTTTCTCTCTTGAACTCTCCATCCCATCCTCTCAGCCTTCATTTGCTCTAGTTCTACCCTTTGGAGCCAAGCAGAATTAGTCAAATCCCCCATGCCCTATCCAGCAACTATCATAGCCACTCATCTTCTTTTTTTAAAATTTATTTAATAGTATTTTATTTTTTCCAATTACCTATAAAGCCATTTTTCAACATTCATTTTTTGAAAGATTTGGGGTTCTAAATTTTTCTCCCTCCCTCTCATCCCCTTTCCCTAAGACAGCTAGCAATCCGATATAGGTTATACATGTTTAATCATGTAAAATATATTTCCACATTAGTCATGTTGTGAAAGAAGAAACAGAACAAAAGGAAAAAAACTGCAAAAAAGTGAAAATAGTATGCTTGGATCTGCATTCAGACTCCATCAGTTCTTTCTGTGGATGTGGATAGCATTTTGTATCATGAGTCTTTTGAAATAGTCTTGGATCACTGTATTGCTGAGAGAAGCTAAATCAATGATAGTTGATCATTAGTCAATGTTACTGTTACTGTGTACAATGTTCTCCTGGTTCTGCTCACTTCACTCAGCATCAGTTCATGGAAGTTTTTCTGAAATCTACCTACTCATCATTTCTTAAAGCACAATACTGTTCCATTACATTCATATGCCACAACTTGTTCAGCCATTCCACAACTGATGGGTTTTTCCTGAATTTCAATTCTTTGCCACCACAAAAAGTGTTGCTATAAATATTTTTGAACATATGGGTCCTTTTCCCTTTTTATGATCTCTTTGGGATACACACCTAGTGGCCACTCTAGTCTTATTGACAAGCTAAATGCCTCCAGTTCCTTCAGCTCAACCATAGATAACAGTAAGCAAGGGACAACTTCTTTGACTTTCTAAAAAGTAAAGTAAAAAAAAAAAAGATAAGACCACAGTGAAGGTAAAAGAGGGCTGGACTTGGGATCAGGAGTCTCAATTTCTATTCAAAGCTCTATCATTAATTATAATACTAGAAAAGTCACTTCATTTCTCCAACATTAGTTCCCTCATTTGTAAAATGGAAATTTAATAAGTGATATATAGGATGTAGAAATGTGATAATTTCCAGGAATTTAGAACTAAATATCTACTTTTTAAAAAAAATAACATAACTCATTATAGAAGTATCATAGAAAGGAATAGGATGTCTCAGGAAGTAGTAAGTTCCCCATCAATAGAGGTCTTCTACAAAATGACTTCTTCTGGATACGCTATGAGAAAACAAACCCCTTGAAGGTGGAATGTATGTAATGTTTGTTATTTGAATCCCTAGATCTAAGCACAGGGTATTGTGCCTAGAATTCCTGCTTTGTTTCGTATTACTACCCTTGACGAACACTATACTCCAGACAAATAACACTTTGGAAGGAGAAGTGGTCACTTCCTCCTCCTCCCCTGCCTCTGTCATTCAGCTTCTTGGGGAAGTCTTTCTTCAAGACAAAAAAGCCATGAAAATGTAGAGAAATCATGCAGCTCAGCAAACCTCCAATGCAGCATTACTGTGGAAGTTATATCATATCAAATGGGTCCTCGCTGCTTTCCAATCTTTTTTGTTCTTTCCTAACTGATCCCACATTCACCCCCAACACCCATCCTGCGATGGTAATTTTGGAATTTTTCTTCCTTCCACAAGTTTCCTTCACCACCCTTTTAACTACCTCTAATCAAAAAGCCTTTATTTTCTACTTTACTGAGAAAATAGAAGAAACCTGCCTTTTGAGTAAATCTGCCATGAGCTCCTACTTCTTCCCTACTCTACGTTGAAAACTCCATTACCTTCCATTCTCTCCTTTACTAAAGTTCCCAAGAAAAAGGAGGTCTTTCTCTTTGCTTTTTCTTGTACCTTTGAATATGCCCCTTGTCATCTCCTCTGGGAACATGTTGCTTTGATCATTCACTTTTAAACCCCTTGTAGTCTGAAGCAGGAGCATCAGATGAGCAGAAATACCACTAGACATTGGCTTCCCTGAGAAGCAAGTGTACAAGACTGCCAAAAATGTAACACAGCTCAACATGTATCATCCACTTATTGCCCTTGCTCATTTCCACAGCTACCCAGAAGCAGAGCAAAAATAGCCTTTCTCTCCACCAGTGGCCATACCTTCACTTACACACACCAATCCTGAAAGAGGAGTCAGAATACTTCTTGCTCCCTCCTGCAACTTCTAGGCTCTCCTACCAACATCAATCAGCAACTCTCCTCTGCTGAAGTTAACAGTATTAAAATTTTGTACCCAATCCAGATCTCGGTAGTATTATATACCAATGTTCAGGTCATTCTTCTTACTTTCTCAAGCAGTTCAGCATCTGGGTCATCATCTCAATCTTTTCCCCATCTCCTGCTAAGGGTCTGCAATATCCATATTGATGTTCTCTTAAACTTACTACCCTTCCAGTTCTTCACTCTCCTTAAATTCCATGACCTACTCCTTCGCTGTACCAGAGCCCCAAATAGGAATGGCAATACATTGGATCTCCCCATTTACTACAAGTGCTCTACTTCCCTAATTGAAAGCTCTAATATTTCTCCATTTGACCATAATCTCCTGTCATTCCACATGTTCCTAGATCTCATCCCTCCTAAACCCATTATTCAATGTCATTGAGACCTCTAGTGCCTCTATTCTTAATACTTTCTCAGGTTCTGACTTCACTTCCCTCCCTCTCCAATCTTTACCCTAAAGTTAGCCAAGTCAACTCTACATTGACCTCTATTCTCAAATCCTTTGCCTCTTATTCTTTCACTGTTCCTCCCTTGCCAAAATTTAACCGTGGATTACTCCCACCTTGTACCTCCTCCACTCCTATTCCCATACTGCTATGTTAAGTGTGTACATGTTAAGTTCATGTTATATAATATCATTGTAGCAAGGCAATTCTTTTATTCTTGCCCAATTGATTCCTATCTCAACCTCCACAAAAGCTTTTTTAAACCACTTCTCTCCTCCCCCATCTTTCTTAACTGACAACCTCACATCCTACTTCACTGAGAAAACTGAGCTCATTTGATGATAACTCTTTCTTTCTCTTATTCTCTTTTCTTCGTCTCAAAATTCCTGGACATCATCCCCTACTCCCCCCTTCCCCTAGTCTCAGACAATGAGATGGCCCTTCTTCTTTCTAAGCCCAAACTTCTACTTGTTGCCTTCACCCCATCCCTTCCCATATTCTCTGGCAGGTTGCCATATGCCATACATACACACACACATTCCACAGTATATGTGTATGCACATATATGTATATATGCACATTGTGTATTTTATATACATGTGTATTGTGTGTCTATATATACACATTTATTATATACATGTATATATAGACATTGGGAGATAGTGGAGAATAGAAGGTCCATGAGGTCACAAAGAGTTGGACATAACAAATGACTGAAGAAGATAACTACATAAATACATAAAGATATATAGATTTATGTATGGATATATAGATATATCCTTATTGTCTTCTCCCTTTAAAAAGCAAGCTTTTTGTAATTGGGATTTTTTTTTCATTCATTGTGTTTGAATAACTAGCACTTGGCAGAGTGCCTGGTACATAGTACGTATATGATAAATACTTGTTGATTTGACTTGGCTCTATATTCTTCCCTCTCCTGACTCTCTCTTCATATTCCTGATTCTTTCCTCATATTTTCTCTATAGTGCTCCAAAAACCTCTCCACCCTGGAAGGTCATTTCAACCCTTGACTTTATACAGTGGAAATTTTATCCACCTCTGCAGCCCACCTTTCTGATTGGCTGGTTACTTCCAGAATTTCCATTTTAAAAAGGACTTATAGAATACCCATACCTTTTTTTTTTCTCTCCAGGATATACTCCTGGCTCCTCCTAAACTTTCAATATTTTCTCGTGTCCTGTGCCAAGTACCTTGTCCACATGCCCCTTGTTCCCAGGTGACTTTTATGTCTTATTATATTTTGTTATATGTATTATTATATCATGTATTGTATTAATATATAATATGCTTCATATGCTCACATTAGAATATAAGATTTTTGAGCACAGGAATTGTTTTTTCTTTCTCATTGTATTTGCATTTCACCACTTAGCACAGTGCAACACTAAGCTCTTAATAAATGATTAAGAATTGACTTAAGATAAACATTAGGGGAGAAGAAAATGCCCCAAGTAGTACAAGGTTCAATCCTTGCCCTCCAGGGACTTACAAACAAGTTTAGTTCATAGATATTAATAAACTGATAGCAATCTATAAAAAGGATTCTATCCTTTTTTGGTGCTTTAAGTGGAGTTTTTAATTCCTATTCAACTAAGATACTCAAAGACAGGGAATTTTATCCAATATATGTTCTGAAATCATTAGTTTGGTATAAAACTAGGCCACACAAGGGAGATTTGTATCATTCTGACTAAGACATTCTATATAATGCTTTTGTGTGAAGTAGTATTTGTGAGTTTTTAAAATTAATTAATTTATTTTTAGTTTCCAACATTCATTTCCACAAGATTTTGGGTTACAAATTTTCCCCCCATCTGTCCCCTATCCCCACCCCAAGATGGTATGCATTCTGATTACTCCTTCCCCCAGTTAGCCCTCCCTTCTGTCACCCCACTCCTCCTCCCCTTATCCCCTTTCCCTTTACTTTCTTGTAGGGCAAGATAGATTTCTATACCCCATTGCCTGTATATCTTATTTCCCAGTTGCATGTAAAAACAATTTTTAACATTTGTTTTTACAACTTTGAGCTCCAAATTCTCTCCCTTCTTCCCTCCCCACCCACCCTCATCGAGAAAGCAAGCAATTCAATATTGGTTATATCTGCGTAGTTATGCAGTAGTTATATATGAAACATTTCCATAATAAATCATATTGTGAAAGACTACTTTGCTCCATCCTATCCAGTCTCCCTTTTATTCTATTTTCTCCTTTGAACCAGTGTCTTTTCAAAAGTGTTTGTTTCTGAGTACCTCCTCCCCTAATCTGTCCTCCTTTCTATCATACCCCCCTCTTTATCCCCTTCCCCAACCTCACTTCCCTGTAAGGTAAAATGCCCAATTTAGTGTGCATGTTATTCCCTCCTTAAGTCAAATCTGATGAGAGTAAGGTTGACTCCTTCCCTTTTACCTCCCCCCTTCCTCTCCATTGTAATAGCTTTTTCTTGCCTCTTTTATTGCGATAGTTTACCTTATTCTATCTCTCCCTTTCTCTTTCTCCCGATATATGCCTCTCTCAATCCTTAACTTTATTTTTTAGATATCATCCCTTCATATTCAACTCACCCTGTGCCCTCTGTTCATATATATATGTGTGTGTATATATATATATATATATATATATATATATATATATATTTAATATGGACATACGCCCATACACACACACACACACACAAACACACGTACACATACACACACATGTATTCCCTTCAACTACCTTAATACTGAGAAAAGTCTCATTAGTCAAAAATATCATCTTTCCATATAGGAATGTAAAGAGTTCAGTTTTCATAAATCCCTTATGATTTCTCTTTCCTGTTTACCTTTTCATGCTTCTCTTGATTCTTGTATTTGAAAGTCAAATCTTCTGTTCAGCTCTGGTCTTTTCATCAAGAATGCTTAAAAGTCCTCTAATTGAATAACCATTTTTCCCCATGAAGTATTATACTCAGTTTTGCTGGGTAGGTGATTCTTGATTTTATCCTAGGTCCCTTGACCTCTGGAATATCATATTCAAAACACATCAGTTCCTTAATGTAGAAGGTGCTAGATCTTGTATTATCCTGATTGCATTTCCACAATATTCGAATTGTTTTTTTTAGCTGCTTGCTATATTTTCTCCTTGCCCCTGAAACTCGGCAATTTGGCTACAATATTCCTAGGAGTTTTCCTTTTGGGATCTCTTTCAAGCAGTGATCAATGGAGTCTTTCAATTTCTTTTTTACCTTGTGGTTCTAGAATATCAAGGCAATTTTCCTTGATACTTTCTTGAAAGATGATGTCTAGGCTCCTTTTTTGATCATGGCTTTCAGGTAGTCCAATAATTTTTAAATTTTCTCTCCTGGATCTATTTTCCAGGTCAGTGGTTGTTCCAATGAGATATTTCACATTGTCTTCTATTTTTTATTCCTTTGATTCTATTTTATAATTTCTTCCTTTCTCATAAAGTCATTAGCTTCCATTTGCTCCATTCTAATTTTTCAGGATTTATTTTCTTCAGTGAGCTTTTGGACTTCCTTTTCCATTTGGCCAATTCTGTTTTTAAGGCATTTTTCTCTTCATTGGCTTTTTGGACCTCTTTTGCCATTTGGGTTAGTCTACTTTTTAAGGTGTTATTTTCTTCAGTATTTTGGGGGTCTCCTTTAGTAAGGTGTTGACTCATTTTTCATGATTTTCTTGCATCCCTCTCATTTCTCTTCCCAATTTTTGCTCTACTTCTCTTACTTGATTTTCAAACTTCTTTTTGAGCTCTTCCATGGCCTGCAACCAATTCACATTTTTCTTGGAGGCTTTGGATGTAGGAGCTTTGACTTAGTTGTCTTCTTCTGGTCATATGTTTTGATCTTCTTTGCCACCAAAGTAAGATTCGATAGTCTGATTTTTTTCCCAGCTATTTGTTCATTTTCTCAGCCAATTACTTGACTTTTGAGCTCTTTGTCAAGGTAGGACTCTCCTTCCAGAGTGGAGAGTGCTCTGTCCCAAGCTTCAAGGGTTTTGTGCAACTGTTGTCAGAGATGCTTCTAGGCACCTGTAAATTTTCAGATCTTCTAAGGTGGCATGATCAAAAGAAAGGGGTTTACTCCTCTCCTGGCCTGTGCTCTGGTCTGTGAGTAACCACGAGCACTCCTTTCTGCCTTGGAATTGTGAGGAAGATTTCCTCTCCACAGCCACCACAAACTCTACCATGCCAGTGCTCCTCCTCACCCTAGGACTGCCACCCAGGACTGCAACCCAGATCCAAGAGGACAAAGCAAGGGAATTCTGTCTCAGCACCAGCAAAGAGATTCCTGCAGTCCTCCTCTGATCAGCTGCTTGATCCCCCCACTGTCTGTGGGCCAGGAGCTCCAGAAGCAGTCACTGCTTCTGCTGCTGCTGCAACCACCACCACCTCTGCTGCCTTGGGGTTGGGGCCAGACCACATGCTTCTCTCACCCACGTCCAACAGAGTTTCCCTACTGACCTTCTACTTTGTCTTTGGTGTTTGTGGGTTGAGAAGGCTTGAAACCACCACAGATGCAATCTCCTGAGGCCTGCTCCAGCCTATTCTGTGGCAGCACAGCCCATGCTGGACTGCACTTTGCACCCAGCCCAATGTGATAGACCCTTCTTGTTGGCCTTCCAGGTTGTCTTGGGCTATAGATTTGTTTCAGTCTGTCATTTTGTAGGTTCTATAGCTCTAGAATTTGCTTAGAGTCATTTTTACAGGTATTTGTAGGGACTTGGGGAGAGCTTATACAAGTCCCTGCTTTTACTCTACCATCTTGGCTCTGCCTCCAAGGATTCTATCTTTTGAGGAAATGCCCTATATTTTGACAGCAGGGTAACTGGGTTGTAGTCTGGTCAATACCACAAGTTTCCTGTGTTACCTTGGGCAAATTAAATGTCCTCTCTTGGCCACAATTTCTTCATATGGTAAATTAAGGGATTGGACTAACAGGTATTTAAAATTCTTTCCAGCTCTGACATTTTATGATCCATCTTCTAATTTTCTAGGTCCTCAGGTCCCTTCCAGCACTGACTATAAATAATTTATGTACTAAAACCCCATCTAGTCTTGGTGTTCCATTTTCTATAGTCTCATTCTGTATTCTGAGTCTCTCACCTCTCTACTGGGTGGGCGTGGCGTGGCGTGTTTCATTGTGAGTCCTCTTGAATTGTGATTAGTTGTGTGTGCGTGTGTGTGTGTGTGTGTGTGTGTGTACATACACACACATTTATTTTACAGATGAGGTTACCAAGGCCCACAAGGAAGAAATTATTTGCCAAAGCTCATATTGGTAGTCAGCAAATAGGTGTGGAGTCAGACTCCTATTTTCGGACTTCTATTCCAGGTCTTCCTACAAAGAAAAGACTGGTGATGTAAATAAATAAAATATCTTTATTGAACCTGAAATGAACTTTAAGAAATGTCTTTTCACAATATGTGTTATGAGGATCAGATGACATAACATGTAAAAGCAGTTTGCTATATAAATGCTAGCTTTTGTTACTACTATTTTACTATAGCAATTTTGCATACTTATTTTTTTGTATCACCCAAACAATAAACTATAACGCATATATTGGAACCTGCTTATTTGTATATTCTAGAAGGACTTTGAACGTCTCGTCATTCAACAGAATTAAATAAATATACTTTAAGCTCTGGGTTAAAAAAGATGAAAAAAGCATATAGTCTCTACTTTCAAGAACTATGCAATCTATCTGAAAAAATGAGGATAAGGAGGGGGAAAAAAGCACGTGTCTTAGCTAAGCATTGTATCTCTCTATCCAACCTTATTTAGGGGCAATATCTTAACCCCCTTTTCTTGTGAAAGTTAGACTAGTTTTTCCTTATAACATCCTTGAGACTTTCCTTCAGGCTTGGTTGGCTCAAAGGACTTTACTTCCCCATATAAGTTCACCTGAATGAACTCGAAGTGTCCTCAATGACTGTCTCTGTCAAATATCCTACTCCTATGATGGTTAAGTGAATATCCTTAAGTTAACTGTTGAATAACTTATGACTATCTCATTTTATTCCATAATCGAACCTAAATTATCAGGGGACTTTCCTGAATCAAGCCTGGGCGAGACACACTCCTGCTGAATCTATTTAGGAAGTAAGGGTGAGAGGAACTGAAGGGCTCAAGACTTGGGGCATGCCCCTGGTCACAGTCTGGGGTTCATGCTCCAACCCCTTGTTTTATACATTCTCCAAGATGAATCTTGGTAAGTGAGGCTATTGGAAAGCTTAGATCTCTGTGCAGGATATATAAGATTAGAGTATTCTGATGCAGTGCCAGAGGCTGAGCATGTCAAGGAGAATACTCATGGGATGCTTAGGAAGTGGCGCTAGGGCTGGTGCTGCAAGAACTTTGAAGGTGGGATGCAAGTAAAGTAAGCAGGGTTATCTAGCACATACTCATAAGCAGAAACAGGCAGAGGAAAGGACTCCAAGGGAGTAGGAGCAGTGGATCACCCTCAGGTCAAAAGTGACTCCAGAGATTTGGCCACATTAGGGGAGAGGTGGAATTATAAAGGAGCCAAAACAGGATCAGAACAGTTTTCTCTTACCCTGGTCCTTAGTCACAGAGTCATCACTGGGGCTTGGAAGACAATCAGCCTCACCAAGGCAAAGTTGGTTCCTGGCCAGCATGGGTATGGTTGGTTGATAAGGCGAATGATTCTCAGGTCCTGATATTCTAGTTAGGCAACCATAAGTCAAGGAGAAAGGAGCCAAATATCAAGAACAGTATACTGTAAAGGAGGCATTTAATAAATATTTGTCTAATTGAATCTGTTGAACTTAATTTCACAAATCACTCATTTCCAGAAATACTTAAGGGTAAACTATATCCAGGTCAATATGTAATGTTTTACTTTATTTTCTTCTCTTCATTTCTTCCAAAGGCTTCAGAATTCCAATTCCAACTCATTGGCATTTTAAATGTGGGAGACTTTTTGCCTACGCTTGGACCCTAAATTTTCAGGAGAACACAAGAGTCCCAAAGACTCATCTGGGATTGGCAGCTTATGGAGAATCAGAACCAAAGAGGCCCTCTGGAGTAAGGGCTGTGAGGCTCAGGAAGAAGAAGGTGCATGTATGCTATGTCACAAGCAAGGGTTGGCAGTATCTATTTATCTCTCTGTTTAGTCCATTTTGTTTTCTTATAAGATGCCTTATCAACAGACACCAGCTGGTCAGTCAATCAATAAGCATTTATTGAGTGACTACTATGTGCCAGGCACTGTGATGAGCTGAAAGTAAAGCATTTCTGGCTGGAACTAAGACCTATTCTACGAATGATAGAATGAGGGTTTTTAACCTTTTTGTGTCATGGACTCTCTGGCAGTCTGCTGAAGCCTATGGACCCCTTCTCAGAAATATTTTCAAATGCATAAAATATATAGGATCATAAAGGAAACTAATTATATTGAAATAGAGTTATCACAATCATTTTTTAAAACATAGTTTGCAGGACCCAGGGAAGAATACCTGGCATAGAGAGATATAGTGAAAAGAGCACCAGCTTAAGATATAGGAAGACCTAGGTTCATACCCAGGTTTTGCTACTATTACCTGTCCTGGACATGTTATTTCATTTCTCAGAGACTTTTTCTCCCCATATGTAAAAGGAGGGGATTGGACTAAACACTCTCAAAGTTTCCTTCAGGTGTGATATCTAATGATTCCAGGGCTGCTCCTTCTTTTCCTTTATAATCCCTACATTGCTGCCACCAGAGGCATGAAAAAAGATAGCACAATGTTTTAAAAGAGAGAGAGAGAAGTGTAAAGTTGAATGGTGAGAATGTTTTAAAAGCAGTTGATTAAAGTCTTTCTGTGTTCTGCATCTGAACATTTAAAAGAGTCACCTGCTTTATAGGAAATGGGCTTGACTTGCCAAGGGTTCCTGAGACCCAAAAAGAACATCAAGCTTGGAACAAGGAGGTATGTAGGTAGTTGCTACTTAATTCAATTAAACAAGGAATATTAAAGAAAAACTAAAATTAATAAAGAGATAGCTTGGGGCAGAGAAATGGGCACCAGGTTCAGAGAGGACCAAGGATGAAACCTGGATATCAATCTTTATGGCTTGTATAATTCTGGGCATCTCAAATAACCCCTCTGGTCCTCAGTATTCTTATCAGAAAAATATGGGACTTGGATAAGATTTAAATGTAACTGATTTCCTTTGTAAACTTATATATTTTATTTTATGCATTTAAAAACATTTCTAATAAGAGGTCCATAGGCTATGAAATGAATTGAAGTGTTAGTGTCTTTCATAACTACCTCTTCATTGAAGACAAGAGATCAAGAAGACTGAGGATGAAAGATGAAGAGAGATTGGGAGTGGAGGGAGGGAAACAAAGAAAGTCCTTCATAAGAGGCAAGTGGATTCTCATTAAGGGGGCCTAGATGGAGCCCTCATGAGTTATCAGAAGCCTCTCCAGCTTGCCTCTGCAGACATAGACACTTGGCACACATTTTAGCTCTGCTTTTATTGTCTTGGAGTAAGCAAACAGCCTGTATTTGCAGACACTTGAGCCAAGTTCAACAGAAGAATGAGAGGCTGGAACTGCCTTCAGGGCCATGGGCTGGGCTGAGCCACCAGCCTGGGCACTTCAACTACTAAATGCTTCTCTTGGCAGCTTTGGTTCTGCAAGACTGAGTGATTTGGCTCACCTTCCAGTCCCATTTGTCCTTCCTTCTTGACACATTTAATTGCTGCCAACACTTCCCCTTTCCATTCCTTGGCATCCTCCCAATTTTGGGGCATTGTGATAACATCTCTTCCCTGAGTAAAGGAGCCCAGAGCGGAGGGGTAAACTGAATAAACAGAGATCTCTGCCCTTCAGGAGCTCCTAGCCAAAAGACCTGGGGTTCCTTAAGGAGGAGTTGGCCCATACTCTGCATGCTCTGCACATTCTCTCTGAAATTAGCTGAGAAAGTGACTAGAAAGACCCCCACTGCCATGGAAGACTAAAGTAGATTTGTGCCATGGACTCCTCTGGCAGTCTGGTGAAGCCTATGTATACCTGTTTCGAAAATGTTTTTAAATGCATAAAATTAAATATGTTTATAGAGGAAATCAATTATATTTAAAGATTATTATCAAATATAGTTATTTTTTAAAAAAAAAACACAGTTCACAAACTCTAGGTTAAGAATACCTAGCATAGAGACATATAGTGGACCAAAAACAAATGAGAGAAGGGAAGCCTTCCTGAATTATCAATCGTGAATGAAAGATCTAGAGCAAGATGCAAAATTGTAGATCATTAGCCCAAACAATTCATTTAGGTGAACAGAATTACCAAGGCTGAGATTTATTCAAGTTTAAAAAAAATAGCAGATCCAGTATTTGAATCTAGGATTTCCAAACTCAAAATTCCGCCATTATTCTTTTCCCCAGATACAAGACAACAGTTCATAGAATCAGAATCAAGGCCAAAAAATATAGAATTCAGATTATCAGATATCGGGGCTTTATTGGAGCAGAGGAAGACTGAGAGGAAACAGAATATGAGAAGAAGGGACACAAGCTGGAGATACAAACCAACACAGAGAATAGATACCTATATGATAGCATAGAAATCATAAGTCCAACCCTTTAATTTTATATAGGAGTAAATGGAGTGGAGATTAATTGTCCAAGGTCATACACTGCAAATAAATGGAAAACACAAAGCTAGAACTAGGGTCTTCAGCCCTTCAGACCAGAGCTCTTTGCCCTCCTACCTTCCTTATAAAAGCTCCTTGTGGTTTGGGCTTGGCAAATAAACCAGGTCTGAAACAAAAACAAACTTTGGCTATGTGATGAAAATTTCATTTGGGTATAGACTGGAAGATAACCATCTCCTGAATGTAAAGCAAGAAAAATATAAGCAAAATGCTGACCTCATAAACATGAAATGTTTTCCCAATGAGTTCTCCCAACTTGGAATATGAGTGGATCCACTTAGAAATTTTAGAAAACAAAAACAGGCATCTATAAGGGTGGGAATCAGAAGGGGAAAGGACGGAAGAGAACACTGTTAAAATGTCATCAAAGCAGCTATCACTTCTAGTTAAGATGGAGACATGTAAACTCATAGAAGAGCACAACCTTCTCATATACACTTCTAGAAAATATTTTAAAAGGACACTGAGGAAGAAAATGGACAGCTAAGTGGCACAGTGGATAGAACACAGGGCCTTGAGTCGGGAAGACTCATCTTCTTGAACTCAAATATGGCCTCAGACACTTAGGTGCTGTGTGATCGTGGGCAAGTCACTTAACCTTGTTTGCCTCAGTTTCCTCATCTGTACAATTATTTGGAAAAGGAAATGGTGAACCATTGCAGTATTTTACCAAGAAAATTTCAAATGGGGTCATAAAGAATTAGACACAATTGGAAAATAACAAGAGAACAAAGATAAATAACACTGAAGAAAAATAGAATCACCTCCATCCAATCCATTTCATAAAAGGATGATCAAAAGCTTATAGGTACTAGAATAGGAAGTCCTGATAGGAAAGTTAGCGGTCATTCCAATCGGTGGGCCAAAAGCCTATGGGTGATATGACAAGGGTCACAGACCAGAGCAACTAGAATAAATTGCAGGAAATGGGCCTAAAGTTTGAAGTAAATGTTAGGAGAGAGAATGTGCATGTAAACCAGTATAAAGTTCTGATAATTTGGGCCTAAAGCCAATGAGATCCCACCCGTGGCAGGAATGAACAGAATTAGAGACCAGAGCCAGACATCACAGACCTCAGCTCAGGAAGATTGATTGCAGCTGTGCACTACTCAGGGTACTGGGAGGGAGGGGACAGAAACGAACATATCCAACCTATGAACTGGGTGTGTCCTGGGGGACATTGTAGAAGGCCTCAAACAGTGTGATCTCCAATGTCTTGTTGGTTCTTTGTTTTAAGGGCCACAGCAAAAATAAAACAACTCCCTACCGGAGTATTTTATAAACAAACCAAGTTAGATATGACCCGAAGCCAAAACACACATTGTACTACCAGGAAAATGAGATAGAAGATAGTAATTGACTCAAGGAATGGAGCCTAGTACCTGCTGGCCCACCCAGAACAGCAGCAGCTGCAACAGCATCTAGGTAGTGGAGAAAGGACCCAATAGTACCTGCCCAAATGTAATAGCAATTTAGATTTGAAGCTCTTTCCCACCCATTAATAGGCCATGTGACCTGCTTACATCACAGGAAGCCTAAGTCAATATGGTGGGAGGAGCTTGATGACAGGAAAAGGAAGTTGTGTCACAGAAAATGCTGAGAGAGCCATTAGGGCTGTTAATGATAGTTAGAGCTGAGGTAAAAGAGTCAACTTATGATAGCTGCATGTTAGTTTTTGGAAAGCCCCCTAAAAGGGGGTCAGAGAGGTTTTGGGATGGTGAGGCACCATGTTGTGATATTGTGTTTTAATTTCCTTGCTGTTGTGATAAAGTGGGCTGACTGGTTGTGGGAGCAGATTGCCTGGTTATGGGATATGGTTATCTGGTGTCTGAATAAATGTTTTACTTCTTCTACCTTCTATATGGAGAGTCTTTCCTACTTTGTGATACAGAACTACATAGGCATATTCAAAATTATTGTTGATGTTGTGTTTATTGCCTTACTGACACACCAAACCATCTAAGAGTGCCAGCCAATGATACAACCTTGATACAACATTTTCAATCTAGGAACCAAAGCTAGAGTAAATAAAAAAAAAACATAATGAAGAAATATTCTAAGTTAAGAGAAGGACAAGAGGTAAACCCAGAAAAAGAGAGTAACTTTGCAACAAATACAAGCAGAATATCAGAGAAAAAATGGCTAAATGACAAGGACCACAATAAAAATAGCTGACATTAATATAACACCTTAAGGTTTGCCAGGTGTTTTGCATTTATTATCTCATTTGATATTACAAAAGTAGCTGAAAATGAAATTAAGTAAAATGGAATTAAAACTGACATAAGAAATCTAAATTTAGAATAGATAGCTTAGAATAAAAGCAATAACCCTTATTCAAAACCAGACTCCCAGAAAAATAGAATGCAGCAATCAGAATCCAATAATTATATGAGATGATGAAAAAACATTAAAACAAAAGATTTAAAAATAGAAGAAAATGTCAGGTGTATCCCATTTTAAAAAATTTATCTGGAAAATAGCTTAATGAGAGATAACTTAAAAATCACCTGGCTCCCTAAAACCATAACCAAATTTCAAAAAGCATGATATAATATTTCAAGAAATAATAACAGGGGGACTTCCGGGGGCGGAGCCAAGATGGCAGCTGAAAAGCAGTGAGCTCCCTGCCGAGTCCCTCCAAAAACCTATAAAAAATGGCTCTGAACCAATTCTAGAACTGAAGAACCCACAAAACAGCAGAGGGAAGCAGGGCTCCAGCCCAGGACAGGCTGGATGGTCTCTGGGTGAGGTCTATGCCACACGGAGCTGGGAGCTGGGAGCTGGGAGCTAGGAGCTGGGAGCTGGGAGCTGGGAGCTAGGAGCGGAGCGGAGCAGAGCAGAGCCCAGCGTGAGCTGCTCGGACCAACCAGACCAGGAGCTGGGCAGAGCAGGCCCTAGGGCCCTGAATCAGTGAGCTGCGGCAGTTACCAGACTTCTCAACCCACAAACACCGAAGACAGCGGAGTTAGTGGGAAAAGCTGCGGGAGTGGAAGGAGTTCACAGTTCAGCCACCACCCCCGATGGCAGCAGAGGTGGGGCAGCTACAGCTGCTGTTGCTTCTGGTCCCAGGTCCACCTGGTGGGAGGAATTAAGTGGCGGATCAGAGCAGGAGTGCACAGCCTGCTGAAGATCTAAGCCCAGTCCAGGTTGGGGGTTCTCGGGGAAGGAGGAGTGCTGGTGTGGCAGAGCTGGCACATCTCCCCCCCAAGTGGAACATAGAACTCTTTAGTCTACAAGCAGTCATACCCTGCTGAAAAACTCAAGGGTCAAGTTAGTTGGTTGGGAATATGGCCAGGAAGTGAAAACACACCCAGATTAGTCTCAGACTGTGGATTCTTTCTTTGGTGACAAAGAAGACGAAAACATACAGCCTAAAGAAGACAACAAAGTCATAGAGCCTACAACAAAAGCCTCCAAGAAAAACATGAACTGGTCCCAGGCCATGGAAGAGCTCAAAAAAGATTTGGAAAAGCAAGTTAGAGAAGTAGAGGAAAAATTGGGAAGAGAAAGGAGAAGGATGTGAGAAAACCATGAAAAACAAGTCAATGACTTGCTAAAGGAGACCCAAAAAAATACTGAAAAACACACTGAAGAAAACAACACCTTAAAAAATAGACTAACTCAAATGGCAAAAGAGCTCCAAAAAGCCAATGAGGAGAAGAATGCCTTGAAAGGCAGAATTAGCCAAATGGAAAAGGAGGTCCAACAGACCACTGAAGAAAATAGTACTTTAAAAATTAGATTGGAGCTAGTGGAAGCTAGTGACTTTATGAGAAATCAAGATATTATAAAACAGAACCAAAGGAATGAAAAAATGGAAGACAATGTGAAATGTCTCATTGGAAAAACCACCGACCTGGAGAATAGATCCAGGAGAGATAATTTAAAAATTATTGGACTACCTGAAAGCCATGATCAAAAAAAGAGCCTAGATATCATCTTTCAAGAACTTATCAAGGAGAACTGCCCTGATATTCTAGAGCCACAGGGCAAAACAGAAATTGAAAGAATCCACCGATCGCCTCCTCAAATAGATCCAAAAAAGAAATCTTCTAGGAATATTGTCGCCAAATTCCAGAGCTCCCAGATCAAGGAGAAAATACTGCAAGCAGCCAGAAAGAAACAATTTGAGTATTGTGGAAACCCAATCAGAATAATCCAAAATCTGGCAGCTTCTACATTAAGAGATCGAAGGGCTTGGAATACGATATTCCAGAGGTCAATGGAGCTGGGATTAAAACCAAGAATCACCTACCTAGCAAAACTGGGTATCATGCTCCAAGGCAAAATCTGGATTTTCAATAAAATAGAGGACTTTCAAGCTTTCTCAGTGAAAAGACCAGAGCTGAATAGAAAATTTGACTTTCAACCACAAGAATCAAGAGAAGCATGAAAAGGTAAACAAGAAAGAGAAATCATAAGGGACTTACTAAAGTTGAATTGTTCACATTCCTGCATAGAAAGATGATGTGTATGATTCATGAGACCTCGATATCATAGTAGGTGAAAGGAATATGCATATCTATATATCTATATCTATATATATAGGTTTAGGTATATATATATATATGTGTGAATGTGCATGTATGTATGTATATATGTATGTGTATATCTATATATATAAAGAGAGAGGGAAAGAGAGAGAGTGGACACAGGGTGAGTTGAAGATGAAGGGAAGATATCTAAAAGAAATAAAATCAAATTAAGAGATGAAAGAGGAATATATTGAGATAGGGAGATAGGGAGAGATAGAATGGGGTGGATTATCTCACATAAAGGTGGCAAGAGGAAGCAGTTCTGTGGGAGGAGGGGAGAGGGCAGGTGAGGGGGGAATGAGTGAATCTTGCTCTCATCAAATTTGGCCTGAGGAGGGAATACCATACATACTCAATTGGGTATCTTACCCCACAGGAAAGAAGAGGGAAGAAGATAAAAAAGGGGGGGGGATGATGGAGTGGAGGGCAGATGGGGATGGAGGTAATCAAAAACAAACACTTTGGAAAGGGGACAGGGTCATGGGAGAAAATTCAATAAAGGGGGATGGGTTGGGAAGGAGCAAAATATAGTTAATCTTTCACAACATGAGTATTGTGGAAGGGTTATACATAATGATACACATGTGGCCTATGTTGAATTGCTTGACCTCATGGGGAGGGTAGGTGGGACGGGAAGAGGGGAGAGAATTTTGAACTCAAAGTTTTAAAAACAGATGTTCAAAAACAGAAAAAAAGTTTTTGCATTCAACTAGAAAATAAGATACACAGGCAATGGGATGTAGAAATTTATCTTGCCCTATAAGAAAGGAAGGGAAAAAGGGATGGGAGGGGAGTGGGGTGACAGAAGGGAGGGCTGACTGGGGAACAGAGCAATCAGAATATACATCATCTTGGAGTGGGGGGGGAGGGTAGAAATGAGGAGAAAATTTATAATTCAAACTCTTGTGAAAATCAATGCTATACATTAAATATGTTAAATAAATAAATTTAAAAAATAAAAAATAAAAAAAAAACATTCAACATAATTTTTTTACAAAAAGCTTCACTAGAGAAACTTGAGGAGTAAAGAAATCAAGAGAGAACCCCTAAGGAAGAAAGATAAAAACATTTATTTTAGTACTCCACAATGATCACAAGAGGTCTAACACAAGAAAACACATGTTGGCTCTACTGAGAAACAGAATGCTTATATGTTATAAATATAAATGACAGAACATAGTAAAATCAAGAGAGGTGACTAAAATTCTAACTTCTCTGCAAAATTGGAAAACACTGTGGTGAAATGTGATTCATAATTATTAACTCAAATGCTTCATGATGGCCCATGAGTATTTTTCAGGTTCTCCTCAGACTCAAGTCTAATCCCACCTTTTAAAAGAAGTAACCTAAATCTGCCAACAAAGGATGAGAAACAGCACTTCCCTCCAAACATAGGTAAATTACATGATTACATACTTTATATAAAGAATTTATAGCTCATAACACTGAAAAATCTTGCTGAGCAGCAAGAGTGTGCCCAAAAGTCTCAAGCTTGTAAAGAGCAACTTATTATTGATGTAGTAATTACTGAACAAGTCTGAAAGAATTGTAATATTAATAATGTCTTTGCTGATTATCACAAAACCTTTGACTCAATTGCACACACATCACTTGTTCATGAATTGTAAATATTTAAGACCCAAGCTACTTGAGAATGCTAGAATGTTGTCCACATGGAAAACTATTCTCTTTTTGAAACATGGCACCAACACAGTAATTTCCAGAAAAAATATATAAAATGAAACATTTTTCAGGGTGACAGTTTAAGCCAATTCTGATTCTACCTGGCTTTAAACCCATGATCTCCTCTTCTCAATAGAACCACATCTTATATGAACTGATGCATTGCAAAGTGAACAGAACCAAGAGTTTGATTTATACTGTAAAAATATCTTAAAAATAATTTAATCCTTAAGATTATTGCTCAATTCAACGATCAACAATAATTCCAGAGGACCAAGGAAGAATTCTCCCCACATCCTGACAGACAAATGATGGATTAAATATTCAGGATGAGACTTGGCCAATGTGAGAACTTCTTTTGTTGAACTATATATGTCGGAAAGGTTCTGTATTTCTTTTTTTCAGTGGTAGTACTGTCAAGTGGGATAAAGAAAAAAACTCTTGTTAATTGAAAAAATAAAATTTAATTAAAATAAGTAAAACTGTCTCACTTCCTCCTCACTTTAAGGAGGGAATCAAACCAAAATATCTTATTAATCACACCTTGATGAACATGAATGACATGAAGTTATATGACTCCACTGAAAAACACATTAAATAGCTCTTTTATCTCATGTAATTTTTCTCCAATGATATCAAAATGTCACTTGGACCTGATTAAGTATACAATTCTTGACATACACAAAGAAAACACAGAGACTGAATGTTTTGTTCTTGAATCAGGGGATTGCTTTGAACCAATGGGTAAAAGCATTACCTACGAGTACCTTGATCTCCTCCAAGCAAGATATGTCAAACAAAGATTTCAAATAAAAAGGCTGTAACTGAATATATTAAAGGATTTACTGGAATTCTAAAATCTAGGTTGAATGGGAAAACATATTTAAAGCAAGTAATACAGTTGTAATACCAGTCTTAAGATGAGGAAGTATTAACCTTTTTTATAGATTCCAAAACCAAGTAAGAAGATTGAAAGACATTCTCAGAAAACACACATTGGTCAAAAACCTTCAAAAATACTTTAAGAACAAGTAGACATCACTTTAATAAAAGCTAATATTTGTATAGTATATATAGTATGTATTTATATAGTATTTAAAGTTTGCAAAACACTTTATAAATATTACATATATTAAATTATATATTGTGTATTAAATCCTCACAATACCTATAAAATAGGTGCTATTATTATCCTCATTTTACAGATGGGGAAATTGAGGCAGATAGTGGTTAAGTGACCAGTTCAAGGTTATACAGCTAAGTAAACATCTAAAGCAAGATTTGAACTCAGGTCTTGCTAACTACAAGTATAGTAAAGGTTTATAACAGGTACCTTCCACTGGATTTGTTAAATGTAATGATGAGTTTTCTCACCAAATTTTGTCTATGAAATAGCTATGATCTAAGAAATAAAAGAACTTCAATGAGTGACACCCACATGAGCTCAGCCAATACTTTGTTGAAAAAGAAGGATCAAATAAATGTCTGAGTCATGCAGATCCCTTTGTGGAAACAGAGGAGCTTATGATTTCAATTTAGGACTAAATCAATACCACCAAAAATTTCAGAAAGATTATCTTAAAGTAGTCTAGATTTAGTAAGGGAATGATAGAAACCGTGCAACCCATGATTGCAAACTGTAAAATTTAGTACCTTTCAAATACTTATCAAACTATTACCTTGTACCTGGAATTATACATATCCTCATCATCTTTCATGGACTGATAGGACATAAATTTTTCCACACTACAAACATCAACTTCAAATTACCTTAAGAGTTTAACCAGTAAATTGTACTTGAACTGGACCATAATCACAGAACAAACTTTCTCCACAATCACCTGGACAAAACATCAATTTATAAAAAATTAAGGACAAAGTTTTTAATAGATATTATCACACTGAATCATCATAATCTCCAAGACAAATAGAATTAAAAGCCTTCAAAAGGATGAAAAACAAGCAGAAGACAAAAGCTTCAGTACTCTTGTCTGCTACTGGAGTTGTGCCAAGGATGCTTTCAGTAAGCCTAGAAGGGACGTTCTAATATTTTTATTCATAGCCTGGGATGGGGTGCATACCACTTCTCTTGTTTGATGGGATGACTCATTCATCCTATCCTAAACTCACACTGGCAGGTCTAGGATTACCAGGCAGGGCATGTGATCACAGAGATATGACTCAAAACTCTGTCTTCTCAGAGCCTTAGGTCTAACCCTGCTGTGGGAAGACAGAGGAGGATTAAGGGGTGAGAGAGGAATGTATTGGGAGAAGGAGAAAGGGAGAGATAGAATGGGGCAAGTTATCTCACATAAAAGTGGGAAGAAAAAGCTGTTGTAATGTGAGGGGAGAGGGGGTAGATGAGTGAATCTTGCTGTCATTGGATTTGGCTCAAGGAGGGAATAACATATACACTCGATTGGATGTCTAACCCTACAAGAAAGTAGGGGGACAGGGGATGGGGGTGATAGAAGGGAGCGCAGATTTGGGGAGCAGGTAGTCAAAAAGCAAACCCTTTCAAAAAGGGACAGGGTCAAAGGAGAAAATTGAATAAAGAGGGATAGGATAGGGTGGAGGGAAATATAGTTAGTCTTCCACAACATGACTATTATGGAAGTGTTTTGTATAACGATACATGTATAACCTATACTGAATTGCTTGCCTTCTCAAGGAGGGTGGGTGGAGAGGGAAGAAGGGAAAGAATTTGGAACTCAAAGTTCTGAAAACAAATGTTAAAATATTGTTTTTACACGCAACTGGGAAATACAATATACAGGCAATGGAGTATAAAAATCTATCTTGCCCTACAAGAAAGTAAAGGGAAAGGGGATAAGGGGAGGAGGAGTGGGGTGACAGAAGGGAGGGCTAACTGGGGAAAGGGGCAATCAGAATACATGCCATCTTGGGGTGGGGGAAGAGTAGAGATGAGGAGAAAATTTGTAACTCAAAATCTTGTGGATATGAATGTTGAAAACTAAAAATAAATTTTAAAAAAGTAAGAGAGAAGATTGTACTCCTACTACTTACTACAGTAATTCCTGACCCCCAACCACTGTACTTCACATTTACACAAAATCAGTCACCATGATACTATTAATTTTTTAAATTGAATTCTTACTTATATATTTAGTTTCTATATTGCCTAAATTCCTCCCTCTATTCCTCCACTACCATTCCTGGAGACCCATCTCATTAAACAAAGAAAATTTTAAAAGAAAATGAGAAGAAAGAATTGTGGGGAGAAATCATCAAAACTGTTTGATACATTGAAAATAATCTGACAATAATATGCAATGCTTCAGATGTATGGACCCTCTACCTTTATAAAAGGGTGGGATGAGCTATCTTCTCATCTTTCTTCTTTGGGCCCTTATTTGTTCTTTGCTTTTTTGCAACAGTTACCTTTTATCGTTTTGTGGTTATTTTTTCCACTTACTCTGCTAAAGCATATTGCTTCTATGTCTCTACTTACTTCCATTTGTATCAGTTCACTTAAGTCTTTCCATATTTTCCTGTATTCTTTATATTTGTCATGACTTACAGCATAGTAATATACCATTACATTAACGTACCACAGTTTGTTTAGCCATTCCTCAATTGATGGACATATACTTTGTTTCTAATTCCTTACTATCACAAAGGGAGCTGCTACAAATATTTTGGAGTATATGGGGTCTTTCTTTTTATCAATGATTCATTAAATCTTAGAAGAAAATAAAGAAAAGATTAAAGGAAAAACAATCATAACATTTACTCAATAGAAGACAAAATCAG
The DNA here is from genome assembly GCF_011100635.1 of Trichosurus vulpecula. Classification (NCBI taxonomy): domain Eukaryota; kingdom Metazoa; phylum Chordata; class Mammalia; order Diprotodontia; family Phalangeridae; genus Trichosurus; species Trichosurus vulpecula. The sequence goes on from NC_050575.1 coordinate 93,866,099, forward strand.
TGATAATAAAATATCATCCATGAATCTAGGTCATATTCTTTTGCCAATGTATGTAGCATCTTTGGGGAAGAGTAGGTATATATCTAGCAGGGAAGCACATGAGTGAGAAAACTTATGTGCCCAGGGCAACTCACAATAGTTATTACAGTGCTTAAACTATAGAAGAGTAAATTTTTCTGGGGAGCAAGTCCACTAAACAACTCCCCTAGATCCCAACCTGGGTGGTCCTTTGTTATGGTATGGAGCAATTTGACAGCCTTTTCAATCTCACCAAGGTTCTCAGAAATATTTCCACTATACTCAATATAAAAGCAATATAAAAATATTTGCTTTCAAACTAAAGCATAAGTACCTCCTTGCTGGTCAGTGAGGATATCTAGAGCCTTTTGGTTCTGCAGTAGCTCTACTACTAAGAAAATGCCTTCTCCTTGAAGGTTTTGTTGTTTTATTGTTCAGTGATGTCCAATTTGTAGGGTTTTCCTAGCAAAGATCCTGTAGTCGTTTACCATTTCCTGCTCCAACTCATTTTACAGATGAAGAAATTGAGTCAAACAGCATTAAGTGACTTGCCCAGGGCCACATAGCTAGTAAGTGTCTGATGCCAAATTTGAACTCAGGTCTTCCTGACTCTAGGCCCCACACTCTAACCCCTGACCCACCTAGCTGGGCCTCCTTGGAGTCTTTAGATAGAATCAAATGCCTTTTCTAATTCTGCAGAAATATTGAGAATATCTGCTTCTAGTTCACTAACATTGATATGGGGATAGAGAGCTACTATCATCTGATGAAAGGCACTGCCCAAGTTGTACAAGGTGATTATTAACAGATTTCCTTATCGTGTGGGGGAAAAACTGCCTAAATAGGTGGCATTACGAGAAAACAATTCCTTTTGAATTTGGAGAATAGGGAGCATGTGTCCTTTAGTGCACAGCCCATTCCAGGTTGGTGCAAGGACTTTACTGGCACCATTCCCATATATAAACTATAGTCCTGGGGTCATGATAAGCGTCAGGTTATTGACTCCTATGACAGTTTCTAGAGTATTTATTTCGAGGACTAAACTTAGGAGCATAGTATCTATTCTAGAGTATCATTTGGTAAAATTTACACTCCAATTTTCAATATTATTAAGCCAACAAATAGAGGAAAAATTAAATACACATATGATTGCTAGGTGAATAGCTTAAAGGAGTCCCTCTTGGATTCAGAAATTATTATTAGAATCCATCCAGTGTTATATTTCAGATATATGCCTGACTACTCTCTCAGCTACAAGGAAAATGCTATGGTTACTGAGACTTTTGAAATTTTTTTCTAAAAGGGGAGATATAATTTAAACTAATATAGGCTAATATTTGTCTATTGGTATTAACCCTGCTCATAGGTGAAGGGTTTCTTGCATTTGTTTCATATTGGATGATCTATGGGGAGAAAGGAATCAAGAAAAATCTGTCACTGCATCAAATCCTACGATTTTCTCAGAGTTCTTCTCCCAGCTCCCCCAGGGACTTCCCAATCCTATTAGAATTTTGGAAACAAACCTGATACTTTGTTTCTGAAAAACATATTATCTGGGTTTCAGGTGTCTCTTGAGAATAAAAAGACTTAATGCTCTTGTTTACTTTAGGGATAAAAACCTCCCAATTTCCCTCATCTTTCCTGAGAGGGACTAGCTGAATGTCCCAAGTAATCTACCTGCATTCCAAAAGCTCTACTTAAGAGGCAGTGATGCTGGATGGAAAAACATTAGAATGTCTTCCACATCCTCTCTCCATTAGCTAAAGTAGCCAATTTCTAAAGAGTTTCTAGAGAGGGATGGATTTCTTTCCTGCCCATGCAGGAAGGGAGGATCAAATGAAATATCTACAAAGCCATTAGCACAATGCCTGGCACATAGTAGGTGCAATATAAATGTTTATTCCCTTCCCTTTCACTTTTTGGGTCACATAGCTTGCATTGTTCTCTCCATGTTGTCTGTTTCTGGGGAAATAGATTTCTCCAAGGCATTCTGACTGGGGTCCTTCTTTACTCAGGTATAGTGAATCCAGAGTTCTTTTCTCCTTCACTTTTATGACTGTGTGTATTGTCAGATGCACCTGATAGGGTTCATCCCACTTAGGCTGTAGAGGCTCCTTTTTCATTTTTTCCATCTAGACCCAATCTCCTGGTTGGATCTTATGGGCAGAGACATCCAGGGTATCTGCCCAATGTAAAACATTGTATATGTGGAAAGAGCATAATTGGGACCACAAGGATAGAACACACTGTATTAAATCCTCATCCTCCTTTAGAGTATAAATCAATGAAATGGGCATGGTAGACAGCTCAGGTTTTCCAAATAGTAATTCCAAGGGTGAGATTTTAATTTCCCTCTTGGGGTGTTGCTTAAAGAAGACAAAGCCATTATTAGTGCATCTACCCACTTTAGCTTAGTATCCTTGCCAAATTTTCCAATCTAGTTTTGAGCGATTGATTAATTTACGCAACATGTCTTAAGAACTGAGGATGATGAGGAGTATGTAATTTCCATTGGGTGCCTATTGCCTTTCAATGAAGTGTTTGATTTTTCAGAAATTAAATGGATCTTTTTATCACTATTGATCGCTGGGGAAGTGGGGGAAGAGCAAAGTGGAATATGACTTCTTTTAACAATTCAGTTGCATTGCCCAGCAAGTTGGGAAAGCCTCTGACCACCCGGTGAGTTGTTCAACAATCAATAGGAAGAGACAAAATCTCTTAACTTTGGCACAACTGCATAGTCAATATGTAAATGAGAAAAAGGGGTAAGCGATCACTGTCAAGATATTTCCCTGTTGGATTATGTTGTACATACCAATGGCACAATCCAACAATCTGCATTGCTTCCTGTTAAACATCTAAGACAAACCATAATCTAGAAGTGAATACTTTAAGTACAAAGGGCAGCTCTTCCCATGTGGGAGGCATGCTTGGGATCTGTTTCTAATAGGGTGCAGAGAATGTGGCAATAAACCACTGGGCATCCATTGGGAAGATACTTGATACTGTCATCATCAAAGAAGGTACCAGCTTTCTTACATTTTTTTTCTTCAGAGGGAACACTATTACACACAATGTGGATGGAATAAAAGTAGGCATTATGGCATAACAGGCGGCAGGCAAGCTTTGGCTGCTACATCAGCTGAGGTGTTACCCTGGGAGATGGGGTCCATGCCTAAAGTATGGGCCAAGAAGTGCATGACAGAGATGGCAGATACAGTAAAAGGGCATCTAAAAGGGCTACAATAGGGGGCCCATTAGCAAACCTCTGTCCATTAGAAGTGAGAAACATACCTTGCTTCCAGAATTGTCCTGTGGCATGACAAACCCCAAAGGCATACCCACATTCTGTGTGTGTATGAACATATACATGCATACATACATACATATACATATATACATCCCTTTCCACTATAGTTGTTGTCTAGTTCAAGTAAAAGCAAATACACACACATACATTTATATAGGGAAAGAAAGATATATATGTATATATATATTTATATACAGAGAGAGAGAGAGAAGGAGAGAGAGAGAGAGGAGAGAGAGGGAGAGAGAGACAGAGAGAGAGAGAGAGAGAGAGAGAGAGAGAGAGAGAGAGAGAGAGAGAGAGGGAGGGAGGGAGGGAGAGGGAGAGGGAGAGAGGGAGGGAGAGAGAGATTAGGAGATTAGCTGACTGATCTGAAGCCTGCTGGCATGTTTTGGTGAAGGCAATCTCTGCACCATGGGCACTGGTCAAGGGAAGTAGAGGTTCAACATGAAGAACATTATAATTAGTAATAGCATAGCCCATCTTCCAAGACCTCTCAAGGGCTAGAGAGGACCCATCAATGTAAAGGACAAAATGAAGATTGTCAAGGGCAACATATCTATAAGATCAGCATAAAGAGTATCAGTGAGATGAACTGCTTCTGAGATATCATGGCAAAGTTACTTTATAGCATCAGGGAGGGGCAAAAGTGTAGCAGGATTAAAGATAGATAATCTCTCAAATTTCAACATTTTTGGAGACCAGCAAACAGCATTCACAGTGTGTCAGCCTCTGAGCAGAAAATGGTGAGTGTTCTTTTGAGTCAGCAGAGAAGCAACAGGATGTGCGGTATGGATAATGAGTTTAGGATCCAAGAGAATGTCTTAGGATTCTTCCACCAGTCATGTTGCAGCAGTGAAAGCCCTTAACACCCTACTGCCTTTCAGGCGATAGCATCAAGCTGAGAAGAATAATAAGCAATAAGGTGTCAAGCAAAATTAAATTTCTGACATGAGAATCCGGAGGCAAATCCTTTCTGTTCCTGAAGGTGCAGAATGAAGTCTATGATATCAGAAGGTTCCCAAATCCAGGGGCAATATCAGAGGCCATTAAAGTGGATAAAATGTAGATTCAGAAGCCCTGTTCTGAGAACAGATTCAGGAGCATCCTTTCGAGCTAGTTCAATGAGAGATTTAACAATGTCTCCAAAAACAGATTTCCAAGGTCTACAAAACTCTATTGCTCCTAACAATGCCCCTTCTTGTCTCTGAGTTTTATGTTATGTCAGTTTGGGAATAGCTATCAGCCACTTTTCAGATAAGAATCTGGTTCCTTGGCAAAGAATGACCCCTAAATATTCTACAGATTGTTGGCAAAATTGTAGTTTAGAAAAAGATGTCTTATGGCTCTTTTCAACTAAGACAGTAAGGAGAGTGATAGTATCATTAATACAGGACTTCTTAGTTCAGGAGTCAAGCAACAATTCATCAACATACTGTATCAGAACAAAATACTGCAAGGTGACCTCCTCCTGAACGTCAGAATTTAAGTACTGGGAGAAATATTGGGTGACTCCACATGTTCTTGTGGTAGTCAAGTCCACAACCCTTTCCACAATAGTTGTTGGGGTCTAGTCCAAATAAAAGCAATGAAAGTATTGGCTATTTTCATAATTGGGGATGGAGAAAAAAAGCATCATAAAGATTGTTGTTGTTCAGTTGTGTCCAACTCTATGCAACTCCATGGTGTCCATGGGGTTTTCTTGGCAAAGATACTGGAGTGGTCTTCCATTTCCTTCTCCACGGTGTCCTCATTTTATAGATGAGGAACTGAGGCATATAGGAGTTAAGCGACTTGCCCAAGGTCACACAGATAAAAATTGTCTGAGATTTTAAATCAGATTTTTCTGACTCCAGGCCCACTGTTCTTTCCACTGCATTATCTAGCTGCCCCATTACAAAGATAGACAACACTATAAAATCTAGAGTCAGGGGGTGTGCTAACAGAAATAGGAGCAGGATTGGGAACAATGTTAAGTTGGGGCATCATATATTTGTTAATGGCCATGAGACTTACATGAATCTACAGATAGGTTTCCTATCAAATCCTGTCTTGGGGTTTTTTTAACAAGAAACACAAGAGTATTACAAGGAGATTTACAAAAGACAAGAATACCAATTTTTCTTAAACAATTCAACAGTGAGTTGGAAAAGGAAGTGAGAGAAGTAGAAGAAAAATTGGGAAGAGAAATGAGAAGGATGCGAGAAAACCATGAAAAACAAGTCAATGACTTGCTAAAGGAGACCCAAAAAAATACTGAAAAATACACTGAAGAAAACAACACCTTAAAAAACAGACTAACTCAAATGGCAAAAGAGCTCCAAAAAGCCAGAAGAATGCCTTGAAAGGCAGAATTAGCCAAATGGAAAAGGAGGTCCAAAAGACCACTGAAGAAAATACTACCTTAAAAATGAGATTGGAGCAAGTGGAAGCTAATGACTTTATGAGAAATCAAGACATTATAAAACAGAACCAAGGAATGAAAAAATGGAAGACAATGTGAAATATCTCATTGGAAAAACCACTGACCTGGAAAATAGATCCAGGAGAGATAATTTAAAAATTATTGGACTACCTGAAAGCCATGATCAAAAAAAGAGCCTAGATACCATCTTTCAGGAAATTATCAAGGAGAACTGCCCTGATATTCTAGAGCCACAGGGCAAAATAGAAATTGAAAGAATCCATCTATCGCCTCCTCAAATAGATCCCAAAAAGAAATCTCCTAGGAATATTGTTGCGGAATTCCAGTGCTCCCAGATCAAGGAGAAAATACTGCAAGCAGCCAGAAAGAAACAATTTGAGTATTGTGGAAACACAATCAGAATAATCCAAGATCTAGCAGCTTCTACATTAAGAGATCAAAGGGCTTGGAATACGATATTCCAGAGGTCAGTGGAGCTAGGATTAAAACCAACAATCACCTACCTAGTAAAACTGAGTATCATGCTCCAAGGCAAAATTTGGATTTTCAATAAAATAGAGGACTTTCAAGCTTTCTCAGTGAAAAGACCAGAGCTGAATAGAAAATTTGACTTTCAAACACAAGAATCAAGAGAAGCATGAAAAGGTAATCAAGAAAAGGAACAAGAAAAAGAAATTGCAAGGGACTTACTAAAGTTGAACTGTGTGGTTACATTCCTACATGGAAAGATGACGTGTATGATTCATGAGACCTCAGTATTAGGGTAGCTGAAGGGAATATGCATATATATATATATATATATATATATATATATATATATATATATGCACATACATACATATATATGTGTGTGAGTGTGTGTATGTATATATATATGTGTGTTTGTATGTATGTACATATGTATGTGTACATATATATATATATATATATATATATATATATATGTAGAGAGAGAGGGCACAGGGTGAGTTGAAGATGAAGTTATGATATCTAAAAGAAATAAAACCAAATTAAGAGACGAGAGAGGAATATATTAAGAGAGGGAGAAAGGGAGAGATAGAATGGGGTAAATTATCTCACATAAAGGTGGCAAGAAAAAGCAGTTCTGAAGGAAGAGAAAGAAGGCACGTGAGGGGGAATGAGTGAATCTTACTCTCATCAGATTTGACCTGAGGAGGGAATACCATATACACTCAATTGGGTATCTTACCCCACAGGAAAGGAGGAAGAAGATAAAAAAAGGTGGGGGTGATGATAGAAAGGAGAGCAGATGGGGGAGGAGGTAATCAAAAACAAACGCTTTTGAAAAGGGACTGTGTCAAGGGAGAAAATTGGATAAAAGGGGATAGGTTAAGAAGGAGCAAAATATAGTTAGTCTTTCACAACGTGAGTATTATGGAAGGGTTTTACATAATGATATGCATGTGGCCTATGTTGAATTGCTTGCCTTCTTAGGGAGGGTGGTTGGGGAGGGAAGAGGGGAGAGAATTTCGAACTTAAGGTTTTAAAAACAGGTGTTCAGAAACAAAAAAAAAAGTTTTTACATGCAACTGGGAAATAAGATACACAGGCAATGGCGTGTAGAAATTTATCTTGCCCCACAAGAAAGGAAGGGAAAAGGGGATGGGAGGGGAGTGGGGTGACAAAAGGGAGAGCTGACTGGGGAACAGGGCATCCAGAATATACACCATCTTGGAGTGGGGGGGAGGGTAGAAATGAGGAGAAAATTTGTAATTCAAACTCTTGTGAAAAATCAATACGGAAAACTAAGTATATTAAATAAATAAATATATATATTCTATAATAAAAAAAAGAAAGGAAACCTACTATAGAACTCTTTCTCAAGAAATTTAGCTGGGAAGGCATGTTATGGCGGCAAGACCCGGATGTGGTTTGCAGGAACAGGGAGGTCAAATGATTTTTTTCAAAGTGAGGGAGAAATGGACATTTTGGTAGACAGGAGGGAAGCATCCAACAAGTAGATAGGAAGAAATTGAAAATTAGAGAGCATTTGGGAGCCATCTGCTGGAGATAATGAGATAAACAGATCATGTAGATGGGTTCACATTGGCAAGGAGAAGTGTGATATCTTCATCTAAAACCAGTGTGAAGGAGATAATAGGGAAATATAGCTGAGTAATGAGAGATGAAGAAAGGATGAAAGAGAGCTGTTGGAGAGAATGTCCTTCTGGTGATAATTTTTTACTTTGCCTTTATTCAACTTTATTATGCCATTTCTCATAGATATTAGGAGAATTCTTTCCTGTTAATGCTAACCTCACTTGTTTAAAATTTGATTAATGGAATGATAGAATTAGGAAAGACTTTTTTTGACATTCTTCAGGTGAGAAGCCAAAGGGAGTATGAGCTTCCCAAAGTGATTTAGCTATTTGTAGAAGGATTGTGTAGGCATGGGAATCTTCCCTTTCAATCAGCCCGTTGTGAATCCTCCATTTGTAGTTTAATCCATAATCTGCCTTAGTTTACCTACGGAGTCTGTTTAACTAGATTTGTTTCCTTAGGGGAGATATAAGATTATGATTCTGTTTAACTAAGTTTGTTCAACTTTTATGACATTGAACAAAGGATGGGATCATGAATATGTCTTTTTTTCAACTTTTGTAGACTAAAATAATGTGTGATATTACAATATGTAAAATAATTTCTCTTTCCTTCTAACATGATTTTATCTATAAAAATTTTTCAGAAACTCTGCTTTAGGTTCAGGATTTTTAAAAATCTTAATTCTATGACTTAAACATAATAAAATCTAGGTTTTTACCTCTATAATTTTTGCATTGTGATAAATTTATTTTTAGCAGCAGTAAAGTACCACATGAACTCGAAGACAAAATTTTTCTCCCATAATACCCTCAATAAAATGAGACTGTCAGCAAAGAGAGTGAGGGGAGAAGCTGACATAAGAGGCTTGATGAGAGATAAGCTGTGGAAAAGCTGCTGTGAAAAAAGGGAGTATGCAATAATTATTATAATTTTTTAGAAGATCATTAAAGAAAGGACTAAAACTTACATATAAACTAAATAATGTAATGCTAAAACATTGGTTGGTCAGAGAACAAATCACAGAAATAGTATACAATTTCACCAAAGAAAATTACAATAATAAGATAAAATAACAAAAAGTTTGAGGATAGCCAAATCAGTCTTTAGGAGAAAATTTATGTCTTCAAATGCTTTCATCAATAAAAGAAAAACAGATGAGTCAGACAGGGAACTAAAAGAAAAAAAAATAAACATCAAATAAAAAAAACAAGTAAAAATAAAAATGGAAATTCTGAACAGCCATCAAGAGATTAACAAAATTAAAAGAAAAAACATACCTTTAACTAAGTAAATGACTTTAAAACATTCCTGTACAAAAGACCAGAGCTGAGTAGAACCTTTAACATTCAAACACAGGAGTCAAGACAAACCTAGAAAGATAAATACATTCTAGCCACTGAGAGAAATTAAATCATGGATTCTTATCATTTTTGTGTCACGGACCCCTTTGGCAATCTGGTGAAGGCTCTGGACCTTTTCCTAGAGAGCTATTCTTAAATACATAAAATATATGAGATTATCAAGAAAATAAATTGTATCAAAATTTTTTCCTAAGTCCCACTAAAACCTAATTTGGAAACTCCTGGGCTACATGATGATAAAGAAGTTACATTTTAACTAAGAAAGAAGAAACAAGCGTCTCTCCAATACCTTAATGTCTTCAAGGTCACAAAGGGAGTTAAGGAATATAGAAAACGTATGGGTTTCTTCTATATTGATGTCTTATGGGGGCAAAGGAAAAGAAGGAAAAGGTAACACACTAGGGAAGAAAAAGGAAGAAGAATGGAACTTGCTATTTCTCAAATTTGAGGTAGACATAAGAAGGGTCTACAGAATTAGAAGAATGAGATTTAGGGAGTAGGCATCACACAAGCCTCATCTGAATCAGATACTAACTGGTTGAAGAGAGAGAAAGAGAGAGAGACAGAGAGAGAGAGAGAGAGAGAGAGAGAGAGAGAGAGAGAGAGAGAGAGAGAGAGAAAGAAAGAAAGAAAGAGAGAGAGAGATGGAGAGAGGGAGAGGACACAGAGAGAAACACATTTGGTATAAAAAACATTAAGTTTTTGGAGGGAGGGAGGCAGGGGCAAGAGTTTAAGAGAGATTTAAGAAGGAAAGTAGAAATGAGGAGGGAATAGTCACAAGAATAGCAAATTTCAGAGTGTAGATTGTAAAAGGGAAAATAAAACAAATGAAAGAAAGATTAAGAACCAGTGACCATGGGAGCAGAGCCAAGATGGTGGTGGGAAAACAGAGATTCGGTTGAGCTGTCCCCCAAATCTCTCCAAACACCTGTGAAAATGACTCTAAACAAATTCTAGAGCTACATAACCCACAAAACAACAGACTGAAACAAGCATCTAGCCCAAGACAGCCTGGATGGTTGCTGGGAAGGGTCTATCACACCATACTGGGAGCAGAGCACAGCCCAGTATGAACCATGCCAGAAGAGACCAGGCCAAAGCAGACCTGGAGGAGCATGCCTCAGGGCACTGAATGACTGGCAGCTGTGGTAGTTTCCAGACTTCTCAACTCATAAACACCACAGACAACTTAGCAAGTCAGTGGGAAATCTCTGTTGGACCTGGGTGAGAGAAGGGTATGGTCCAGCCCCAGACTGAGGGATGCAGAGGTGGCTGCAGTGGTAGCAGCTGTGTCTGGAGCTCCAGACCCACAGCCAGTGTGGGGAATGAAGCTGCTGATCAGAGAGGGAGTACAGGGATCTCTTTGCTGGCACCGAGGCAGTGTTCTCTTACTTTGCCCTCCTCAGATTTGGGGCACAGTCCTGGTTGGTGGTCCTTGGGGGAGGAGGAGCTCTGGTGTGGCAGAGCTTGTGGTGGCTGTGGAGAAGGAGTTCTCCTGGTAGTTACATGGCAGAAAAGAATGCTTGCACTCATGGACTAGAGTACAGGCCAGGAGAGGAGTACCATACCACCTCAGAATACAAGTAGCTCTGAAAACAGCAGCACAAACCCACTGAAGTTTGGGATAGAGCACTCTCCACTCTGGAAGTAGTCACACCGTGACAAAGAGCTCAAAAGTCAAGGAATTACCTGGGGAAATGAGCAAACAGCATAAAAGGATTCAGACTATAGAATCTAACTTTGGTGACAAAGAATATCAAAATATACAGCCAGAAGAAGTCAATAAAGTCAAAGATCCTACATCAAAAGCCTCCAAGAAAAAAATATGAATTGGTCTTAGGCCATGGAAGAGCTCAAAAAGGATTTGGAAAATCAAGTAAGAGAAGCAGAGGAAATATTGGGAAGAGAAATGAGAAAATCATGAAAAATGAGTCAAAAGCTTACTAAAGGATATCCAAAAAACTGAAGAAAATAACACCTTAGAAAACAGACTAACTCAAATCGCAAAAGAGATCCAAAAAGACAATGAGGAGAAGAATGCCTTAAAAGGCAGAATTAACCAATGGAAAAGGAGGTCCAAAAACTCAATGAAGAAAATAATGCCTTGAAAATTAGGCTGGAGCAAGTGGAAGCTGGTGACTTTATGAGAAATCAAGATATTATAAAACAGAACCAAAAGAGTGAAAAAAATGGAAAACAATATCTTATTGGAAAAACCACTGACCTGGAGAATAGATGCAGAAAAGATAATTTTAAAAAAAAACTATTGGACTGCCTGAAAGCCATGATCAAAAAAAGAGCCTAGATATCATCTTTCAAGAAATTATCAAGGATAATTGCCCTGATATTCTATAACCAGAGGGTAAAGTAGAAATGGAAAAAAATCCACTGATAACCTCTTGAAAAAGATCCCAAAAAGAAAACTCCTAGCAATATTGTCACCAAATTCCAGAGTTTCAAGGTCAAGGAGAAAATAATGCAAGCAGCCAGAAAGAAACAATTCAAGTACTGTGGAAACACAATCAGGATAATACAAGATCTAGCAGCTTCTACACTAAGGTATCAAAGGGCTTGGAATATGATGTTCTGGAGGTCAAAGGAGCTAGGATTAAAACCAAGAATCACCTACCCAGCAAAACTGAGTATAGTGCTTCAGAGCAAAATGTGGATTTTCAATGAAATAGAGGACTTTCAGGCCTTCTTGGTGAACAGACTAGAGCTGAATAGAAAATATGGCTTTCAAATAATAGAGTCAAGAGAATCATAAAAAGGTAAACAGGAAAGAGTAATCATAAGAGAATTACTAAAGTTGAGCTGTTTACATTCCTACACAGAAAGATGATATTTGTAACTCATGAGACCTTTCTCAGTATTAGTGTAATTGAAGGGAATGTACATACATACATACATACATACATACATATATATATATATATATATGTATATATATGCAGAAGGCACAGACTGCATATATATATATATGCAGAAGGCACAGAGTGAGTTGAATATGAAGGGATGATATCTAAAAAATAAAATTAAGAGGTGAGAGAAGAATATATTGGGAGAAGGAGAAAGGGAGAGATAGAATGAGGTAAATTGTCTCACATAAAAGTGGTAAGAAAAAGCTGTTATGATGGAAGGGAAGAGGGGGTAGGTGAAAAGGAACTACTGAACCTTGCTCTCATTGGATTTGGCTTAAGAAGGGAATAACATACACACTCAACTGGGCATCTTACCCAACATGAAAGTAGGGGGATAAGGGATAAGAGGGGGTGATGACAGAAAGGAGGGAAAATTTGGGGAGGAGGTAGTCAAAAACAGCATAAAAGAATTCAGACTACAGAATCTTACTTTGGTGACAAAGAAGATCAAAACATACAGCCAGAAGAAGTCAATAAAGTCAAAGATCAAAAGCAAACAGTTTTGAAAAGGCACAGGGTCAAAGGAGAAAACTGAATAAGGGGGGACAGGATAGGATGGAGGGAAATAAAGTTAGTATTTCACATGTATACACGTATAACGATACATGTACAACCTATATTGAATTGCTTGCCTTCTCAAGGAGGGTGGGTGGGGAGGGAAGAAGTGATAGAACTTGGAACTCAAAGTTCTAAAAACAAATGTTAAAAAATTGTTTTTACATGTGACTGGGAAGTAAGCTATATGGGCAATGGGGTATAGAAATCTATCTTGTCTTATGAGAAAGTAAGGAGAAAGAGGATGGGGGGTTGGGTGATAAAAGGGAGGGAAGACTGGGGAAAGGGGCAATCAGAATACATGCCATCTTGGGGTCAGGGGGAGGGTAGAGATGGGGAGAAAATTTGTAACTCAAAATCTTATGGCAATGAATGTGGCAAACTAAAAATAAATTTTTAAAAAAAGAGCCAGTGACCAAGAGCTAGGAAAGGTGAAGAAAGGAGGAGCAGTGGAAGGGAAGTTTTGATTATGGATCAATTGTGTTGATCACACTTCTCTTTAACTACCTCCTTCATCTTTCTAAACAGGCATAGAGGGGGCAGAGAGGAAAAGTATAAGAGAATAGTATCTTAGTACCTAAATGATAAGTTAATCAAATCTAGGAAAAATAAAGAGGAAAACTATAATAATAAAACCAAAATAATATACTTCAGTGTACCCCCTTTCAGTCTAGTCAAATTTAAACAGCAACAACAAGAAGAAAGAAATTAAGAATCTAAATACTGCTAGTCTGAAGGAGTATTACAGTACTCTTTTCAGCTGGTATGTTATTCTTTTCAGCAAAAGCAAAAGAAATGGGGCTAGAACTGGCCAAAGACTCTCCTCTCTGACTCCCCCAGAGTCTTGGTTTTGAAGTCTGTCACTTCCAGTCAGGAACTAGGAGAAATCTAGGCCCTCTGGACTTCTTCCCTATTTCCCACTGGCTTTTGGACTTCTCTGGAACTTCCTATCGTGTCTTCCTTCCCTAGAAACTCATCACTGGGTGATATCATTGTCCTGCAAGATTGAATCAGTCTGGTACAATCATCTCAGTACCCTCTGACCCCTTGCTTGGACCTCTGACTGTAGGGCAGGCCCATGGGGTCTAGGGCCTCTATATAAGGAGAGGGCAAAGCATTGTTTTTCTCCACATTTCCCTCCAGCCTCACCGCTTCTGGATTTCTCTGGAACTCCTCATCATGCCTCCATATCCAGTACCTTTTCTTCCCCACCTTTTCTGCTTTCTTTTGGATGTTGTCTTCCCCCATCAAATTGTAAGCTGCTTGTAGGCAGCTTTTCATCTGTATTTGTATCCCCATAACCTGGCTGGTTGTAAGTGCTTAGGAAATGTTTATTGACTGACTCACTAGCTCAACAATCCTGGCTCAGATCAAGGTTCCCTGAGAAAGCTCTCTACCCACAGCCCTATGTTTATTGTGATCAGCCCATTTATTCTCTCTTGTTTCCTGTAGTTTTTTTATTCAATAGACTAAGGTTTGGAGGCAGTATGTGTCCTAGGGACAAGTTCATTGCATTCCTCTTGTCTTTTCATATACTGTTGAGCTATTCAAGCCTCAGACCCTTTCCAAGAGTTGTTGGGCTTTTGTATTTCACAATCTTTGGCTTTAGCACCTTCCAAATTAATAAAGTCCAATGGGATATACCCCTTATACCAGAAAGCAACAATCACATGAAAAAGGGACAAGAGGGAACTGTTAAACAATGTCATACCTGAATCGAATGAAGTAACTGAGGATATGTAGCCTAGGACAGAGACGACTTGGAGGGATAAGAAAATTACTCATAAGCATTTGAAGGGCTGTTATGTGGAAGTAATTAGACATATTCTTCCCTTGTTAGTCTTGTCCATGAAGCAATGGATAGAATCTATTTGCAGAGAGGAAGATTTCAGCTGAACAGAAGGAATAGCTGTGTGATCGTGAATAAGTCCCCTAAGTTTTGTTTGCCTCGGTTTCCTCAACTATCAAACGTGGATAATAAGAGCATCTACTTTGCAGTATGGTTGTGAAGATTAAATGAGGTATCATTTGTAAGGTGCTTAGCACAGTGCCTGACACATAGTAAGGAATATAAATGCTTCTTCCCTTCCATTCCCTCCCTCTCTCCTCCCATAATTAAAACTCTTTCAGCAGAGACTGAGTAGCAGTCTGATAACAACAGATATCTTCCCTCAGAGGAAAGAAGGATTCATAGATAGGAAAGCCAGAGAGACTGATAGATCCCTAGGTATGACAACTGGGGACCAAAGGAATTGCATCAACCTATGTATGCATCTTTGTTTGGCTTATTTCTGATAAGTATATTTCAAGGTACTTGGGGTCTGCTTACCTTGGAGTGGTGCATTTGTGAAAAGTTCTGTCTCTTTTGGTTTACTCTTCTCGCAGAAGAAAAAAAAGTCACTCAGCATCTATCTGCTGACCATCTACAATAACTGGCCAGCCCTTAATTGGACTTCAAGTATGGCATGTGTAATAATCAGGACAAAAGTAACCTACTGACTCTGTCTTCACCACAGCCTATTTTTTAAGTCAATAAATTATAACCAGATAAATTCCCTGGGAGGATAAACTGGATTTCAGAAAGAGGACTGTTCTGAAATCTAAGAGACAGAGAGGAAACTTATCAGAGATAGTGTAAAGGGGATTCTTGTTTTGATATGTACGGGCTGCCTTAGAGAGACCTGAGGTTCCTTACTACTCTTAGACTGTGAATAATGTTATGGATAAGGGAACTCTGGGGTAAGGAAAATCCCTCACTATTTAGATCTCTCTTATCCCCGTAACCATAACTTGGCCCCTGGTATGCTGTCCACAGATGCCAGGACCTAAAAGGACAAAGTTTCAATAAAAATCAGGAAGCCCAGAAGAGGTACCTAGTTTGATGGAGTTAAAACTACAAATAACTCTTCTACTGAAATCTTCCTCCAAAACCTCAGGGTGTTGTGGAGCTGATTCTACAGCTCAAAGACCAGCAGAGGGCAGGCTCTGGTTGTCTTATCAAGCTGCAGAGATTTCAAGAATGAGTCCAAGGATAGACTAGGTGTCTGTGATCCAAGAGCCAACCTAGCTAAGCAAAGAGGTACTCATGACCAGAAAATAGGCCAAGGTGGTACAGGGGGCAGGGGAGGGGGGGGAGTTTGGACAGGAGAGGCAGGGGGAAATTGTGATTTGTTTTGTTTACTACTGCAGCTTAATCCATTTTTTATGGATAAGCTGGGAGGTGTAACCAAGGACAGCAAATCTGTATCTAACCCCATAGATCCTTCAAATATGAGAGTAATAATCATTCACATATAAATAATCATCATGTAAAATCAAATTTAACTGAACAAGTATATATTATGTGCCTACTAGATGTAACGTACTGTGTTCTGTGCCAGAGAATTCCCCCACAAAAAAAGAGGAAAACCATCCCCCTTTCTCAAAGAACTTGCATCCATCTAGGTGGATAGATTGATTCTTTTTTGGTAGATACATTTTAACCAGTGGTTTTCAAAACATGGATTGGGCACAGAGCTGTAGATAATTGTATGGAAACTACATTAGCAGTCATATGAGAATGGGGGGAGATGGTGATCTCCTAATTCTACCCTAATTTGCCCCATTCCTCACAACAAAGAATACTGTGCTGAGGGCAAAATACCTTAGAGAACCACTAATTTAAACAGACGAATAATTACAACATAGTGTAAGGTGGGAGAAAGCACTAATTAGGGTAGAAAAGAAAGGCTTGTCCCTGAGTAGCAGAACTTGAGCTGAGCCTGAAGAAATTCTGAGGTAAGGGGAGCAAGGAGTGTATTTGGAGTATCCAGGACCTCCTGAAAACACACACACACACACACACACACACACACACACACACACACCCCACATGCTAAAATTGGGAGAACATCAAGCTATGTCAATAGGGTTGAAAGAGAGAATATGTAAGGGGAATACATGAAACGAGTCTGGAAAGATAGACTGGAGCCAGAATAGGAAGAGCTTTCAATGCCAAGATGGAGTTTCTATTTTAACACAGAGGCGTTAAGAAACCACTGAAGACTCTTGAACAAAAGAGTGATGTGATCAGACCAGTATATTACCATGCATTCCAGAGATAGTGAAGGACAGAAGGGCCTGGTGTGCTTATGGTCCATGGGATCATGAAGAGTCAGATGTGATGGAATGACTGAGCAATGACAACATTTATTTCATTCAGAGGAGAGAATGAGAAAACACAAAGGACTGGGGGCAGAGCCAAGATGGAAGAGAAAAGGGAGGGACTTGTCTGAACTCTGAACAAAATCCCTCTAAACGTCTTTAAGCAATGCCATAAAACAATTCCTGGAGCAGCAGAAACCACAAAAGGATAGGGTAAAATGATTTTCCAGGCAAAGACAATTTAGAAGGTCAGCAGGAAAAATCTGTCGCACATGGATGAGAGTGGAGCATAATCCAGCATAGGTTGTACCAGCATGGCTCCAGCCCAAAGCCTCAGCAAACAAGGAGAAGGCCTTGGGAGCCATTGAATTGGCAGCAGCACTGGCAATAGCTACTTTTGGAGCTCTTGGTCTACAGATGGTAAGAGGATCAAAAAACTGGTCAGAAGGAGGCACAGGAGTCAGGACCCTGTTGCATTGCCCATACACAAATCTGGGTCACAGTCCTGGGTGGCAATCCCAGGGCAAGGAAGAGCACTAGCACACCAGAGCTTGTGGCCACAGTGGAACAGGGATGCTCATCACAGTTCCAGGGAAGAAAAAGTGCTTGTGGTCACTCAAAGACCAGAGCACCGCCCAGGAGAGTAGTAGTATGCACCCCTCCTTAGATCATACCACCTCGGAAGAAGTAAAAACTTACAGGTCCCTGAAAGTATCTCTGAAAACAGCTGCACAAAATCCTTGGAGCTTGGGACAGTATGCCCTCCACCCTGGAAGCAGAGCCCCACTCTAACAAAGAATCAAAAGTCAAGAAATAAACTAGAAAATCAGCAAGGAACAGAAAAAAATTGTGACCGTAGAAAGCTACTATGGTGACAAAGAAGACCAAAACATACACCCAAAAAACAACAAAGTCGAAGCTCCAACATTCAAAACTTCCTAGAAAAATATGAATTGATCTTAGGAAGAGCTCAAAAAAGATTTTAAAAATAAAATAAGAGAGGTAGAAGAAAAATTGGGAAAAGAAATGAGAGTAATGCAAAAAAAATCATGAAAAAAGAGTCAACAGTTTGGTAAAGGAGACACAAGAAAATTAACACCTTAAAAACAAAACAGGGAGAAGATTCTGGGAAGATGAAGGAGTAGGTCAGAAAATTCCAAGTTCTACAGATTTCCCCCACAAACAAGACAAAATAGTGCCTTAGGGCAAACATAAAGCAGTTAAAAATAAACAAGAGTTGGGGCAGAACGGTGGTCCTGGGACAACCAGAGAAAATCCAAAGCAAAATCTTATGACCAAGGTTTGTTTGTTGTGAAGTGTCTCCAGGCTAGTTTTGCTGAAACAGCAAGTGGCAAACTCTGGAGCTAGCTGGATTGGGAGGTCGCTTCAGCTCCAGCCACGGGACTTTTCACCTCCCAGACCAGTGTGGGGAGTCAGGTCTCTGAATGGAGGAAGATTGAGGGAACCTCTCCTGAAAAGGGATGCCAGGCCCAGCTGTGCTATGATGCAGGCTGGGTAAGAAGGAAGCAGCACATGTGTAATGAGTGCAGAAGCAGTGGGATGGGGATGCCACTGGTTGTGGGCATTTACAAAATGGCAGAGATATTGGTTTCAGTTCCAGGCCAGAGGGGAGAACTGAAGGAGGATCTGAGGCCAGAGACAACATCTTCCATACCTCAAGACGAAAAGTGATTACATTAATAAGCTGCTATAAATTTTATAAAATTTGAACACAAAGGAAAAAGAATCCAACCATAGAAAGTTACCATGGGAATAGAGAAGACAGGGGCTCATCTTCAGAGGGGGATACTGAAGCAAAAAAAGTCTCTCCTACTCCAAAGAATAATATCAAATGGTCACCTGTCCAAAAAGAATTCATAAAAGAACTTTAAAATGACTTTAAAAATCAAATGAGAGAGACTGAGGGAAAATTGTTTTAAAAAAAGAAAAACAAGAGATTATGGAAAAGGTCAACCAGCTGGAACAGGAAGTTCATAATCTCAAGGAAGAAAATGACTCCTTGAAAATCAGAATTAGGCAAGGAGAAGACAGCAAAGTTATAAGAGACCAAGAAATAATAAAACAAAATACAAAGAATGAAAAAATAGAAGAGAATGTGAAACATCTCACAAGAAAAACAAGTGATCTGGAGAACAGATCAAGAAGAGAAAATATAAGAATAATCAGGCTATCTGAAAGCTACAATCAAAAAAAAGAATATTGATGCAATATTACAAGAAATAATTTAAGAAAATTGTCCTGAAACATTAGAAAAAGAGGGGAAAGTAGAAATAGAAAAAATCCACTAATTACCACCTGAAAGAAATCTTATGAGGAAAATCTACAGGAATATCAGAGTCAAATTCTGAAACCTCCAACTCAAGGAAAAATATTACAAGCAACAGGAAAAAACAATTTACATATGGTGGGGCCACAATTAGAATCACACAAGACCTAGCAGCAGTAACACTAAAAGACTGCAGGTCTTGGAACACTATATATTGAAGAGCAAACAAACTGGGTTTGAGAACAAAAAATATCATATCCAGCAAAGTTGAGCATAATCCTAGATGAAAAAAATTGATATTCAATGAATTGCTAGACTTTCAGGATTTTGTTGCAAAAAATACCTGAAAATTTGACATACAGTATCTAAGAGAAATATGAGGTACACATCAAAGACTAATTACAAGGGACTCAATAAGGACAGACCATTTGCTTTTCATATGAGGAAATGTAAAATGTATGTCTAAGGTTATTATTAAATAATTGAATAGTGTGAAAGAAAGATTGCAGTAGACTGGTGTATGATGTGATTCTAAAAAGTAAAACCATTTAAGAAAAGGTAAAAAGAGTAATTATCTTATACAAATGAGATGCAAGAGGAAGACCTGACACAGAGGAATTAGATGGGAGAGTAGGGTTGGTAGTTCTGAAATCCTACTCTCATTGGAAATTGGTTAAAGAGGTAACAATACATATATACATACACACATACATATACACATAAACACATGTACATACACACATGTACATATACATATACACACAAAAGACTTCTAATTTCAGAAAGAAATAAAAGGTTATGGGGATAGGGAGGGGGAAAAGGATAAGGGAGGGATTTTTAGAGGGAACCCTACTCATATCAGACCTGGGTGAAAGAGAGAACAATATATGCATTTAGAAAGGAATAAAGGTCTATAACCTATTTATTTGGAAAGCTATAAAAGTCTTCTAAATTCAGATAGAAACAAAAGGATAAAGAGAAAGGGTGGGTGGGGGAAGGATAAGGGAGGGATCTTTAGAGGGGGATAGGTTAAATAATAAGAGGACAAGGTAGTGGGTAGAAGTAAAATAGAGGAGTCAGAATGGATACGAAATGAGATATACATACACAAAATCCCGATCAGGAGTAGAATTTATTAGCGAAAAAAGCAGGGGTAGTAATCATGATCTCAGGGGTACTAATCATGATTTCGGATAAAGTTAAAAGTAAAAAAGATGTAATCAAAAGAGAAAAATAGGGAAACGTTACATGCTACGTTAGCAATATTATTCAATATTGTTTTAGACTGTTTAAAATAAATAGGCAGTATAAGGATGGAATGTTGCTGTGGTGCAGGAAACAATGAGTTGGTGGACTTAGAAAAATAGGGAAAGACTTGGACTTATGAAGGAAGATGTTATCCACCCTAAGTAGTATAGTATGGTCTTATATAGATGTATATGAATGTATCTGTTTATATATGAGTATAAATATAGATATCTAAATATATGTATGTGTATATAACTGTATGTATGTATGTATGTATATGTATATGCATATATACATATATATATATATATATAAATGTTTTGTATCTATGTGATATATGTGTGTGTGCAACCATGTTTAATTATAGCCCTCTTGAGAGAGAAGTGGGAGAAATGGGGGGAGGGCGTAACAAAGTAAAAAGTACACAGAAGAGAACAAAATAAAACTCACAAGGAAGCAAAGATGGACAGCTCTGAACACCATGCATAGTATTTATTATATAAGGTTTCTTGCAGTGGAAATTTTTTGCTATATATTTTGAATTTTCTTTGACATTACATGCTGTGAATGTTTTTTTCTTGTTTTGTAATTAAGCTTTAGTATTTAAGTTTATAATATGTTTCTTTATATTTTCTTACTATTTGTTGTAGCATTTAAGTTTAAAATTAAAAAAAAAGAATAGGGAAAATGGTAAAAGACATACAAAAATCCAATGAGGAGAACAATGCAATGAAAAGCAGAGTTGGCCAAATAGAAAAAGAGGCACAAAAATTCACTGAAGAAAAAACCTCTTTAAAAAGTAGAATTGATCAAATGGAAAAGAAGGTACAAAAGTCCACTGAAGAAAATAATCCCTTAAAAATCAAAACTGAGCAAGTAGAAGCTAATGACTTTATGAGAAATCAAGAAACAATAAAAGATAAACAAAACAAAGGAAAAATAAAGGACCACGTGAACTATCTCTTTGGAAAAACAACTGACCTGGAAAAGAGATCCAAGAGAGATCATTTAAAAATTTTTGGACTACCTGAAAGCCATGATCAAAAAAAGAGCTTAGACATCATCTTTCAAAAAATTATCAAAGAAACTGCCTTGTGATTCTAGAACCAAAGGGTAAAATAAAAATGGAAAGAATCCACCAACCACCTTCTGAAAGAGGTCCCAAATGAAAACTCCCAGCAACATTATAACCAAATTTCAGAGCTCCAAGATTAAGGAGAAAATATTGCAAGCATCCAGAAAGAAACTATTGAAGTGTCATGGAGCCATGGTCAGGAAAACACAAGATTTAGCAGCTTCTACATTAAAGGATTATCGGAGGGCTTGGAATATGATATTTTGGAGGGCAAAGAAGCTAGGATTACAACCAAGAGTCACCTACCCAACAAAAGTGAGTATAATACTTCAGGGGGAATATAGATATTCAATGAAACAGAGGACTTTCAAACATTCTTGCTGAAAAGACCAGAGCTGAACAGAAAATTTGACTTGCAAATACAAGACTCAAGAGAAACACAAAAAGGTAAAGCAGAAAGGGAAATCATAAGGGACTTAATAAAGTTAAAATGTTTATATTCCTATGTGAGAAAATAATACTTGCAACTCATCAAAACTTTCTCATTATTAGGGCAGGTTGAAGGAATGTGTAGACAGAAGGCATATATGAAGGGAGGATATCTAAAAAAATTTAATTAAGTGGTGAGAAAGAGGAATATCTTGGGAGAAAGACAAAGGGAGGAGTAGAATGGGGTAAATTATCTCACATAAAAGAAGCAAGAAAAAGCAAGGAGGGCAAGATGGGAAAAATGAGGGGGGCAGAGTGAGGGAACCTTACTCTCATCAGAATTGGCTCAAAAAGGAAATGATATACATATTCACCTGGGTAAAGAAATCTATCTTACCCCATGGGAAAGTAGGAAGGAAAGGGGATGAGGGGGTGATAGGAGTCAGAAGCAAAACACCTTTGAGGAGTGACAGGGTGAAAGGAGAATAGAATAAATGGGGGGAATATAATGGAAGGAAATATATTTAGCAATCATACACATGGAAATATTTGAAGCAAGTTTCTCTGATGAAGGCCTCGTTTCTCAAATATATAAAGAACTGAGTCAAATTTATAATAAAAATAGCAATTCCCTAATTGATAAATGATCAAAAGACATTCAGATGAAGTAATCAAAGCTATCTATAGCCATATTAAAAAATACTCTAAATCACTATTGATTAGAGAAATGGAAAATTAAACAATTCTGAGGTACTACCTTATATCTATTAGATTGGCTATTAAGACAGAAAAGGAAAATAACAAATGTTGGAGGGGATGTGGGGAAAAAGTGACATTAATTCATTGTTGGTGGAGTTGTGAACTGATTCAACCATTCTTTAGTGCAATTTGGAACTAGGCCCTAAGAGTATAAAACCATGAATAAATTTTGACCTAGCAATATCACTAATAGATCTGTGTCCACAAAGATATAAAAACAAAATGGAAAAGGACCTATAATTACAGAAATATTTATAGCAGCTCTTTTCTTGTGGCAGGGAATTGGAAGTTGAGAGAATGCCCATCAATTGGGGAATGGCTGAACAGGTTGTGCAATGTGATTGTGATAGAATACTGTTGTACTATAGGAAATGATGAGCACGATGCTCTCAGAGGAACCTGGAGAGACTTGCACAAGCTGATGCAAAGTGAAATCTACCTCCTACAAAGTAACAGCAATGTTGTGGGATCATCAACTGTGAATGACTTGGCTGTTCTCCACAATGTGGTGATCCACAACAACTTGGAGAAGCTTATGATGAAAAATGCTATCCACCCCAGACAAGGAACTGATAGTGTCTGAATACACATTGAGGCCTGCTTTTGAAACTTTCTTTATTTTTCTTCAGGTTTTTTTTGGTCTTTTTTCTTCCATGACATGACTAATATGGAAATATTTTGTGTGACTACACATGGATAGCCTGTGTTGAATTGCTTACCTTCTCAATGAGGGTGGTAGGGAGGGAGGAAGAAAGACAATTTAGAATGCAAAGTTCTGGAAACAAATGTTTAAAATTATTTTTATATGTAATTGAGGAAAAATAAAATACTAAACAAAACAACAGCAACGACCACAAAAAGAAAATGCAGAGGCCTTAGAATGATTTTAATGGTGCAGTTCTCTTCCTTTTCCCCCGACATCAGAAACATATATGTATTTGTATTATATGTATAGGTATGCATATGGGGATATGTATGTGGATATGTATATTCACATGTATGTATATATTTACATGTGTGTATATACTTACAGGTTGTATACATATTTGTATATATGTGTGTGTATATATGTATGCATGTATGTATTTATGTATCTATGGTAGGGATTCTTAATCTCTTCCTGTCATAGACCCCCTTTGGCAAGCTGATGAGGCCTATGAATCTCCTGTCAGAATAATGTTCTTAAACATGCAAAATAAGATTTAGAAATACAAGGGAGACCAATTATGATGAAATACAATTATCAATGAAAAAAAGTTCATAAATTGAAAGTTGAGAATCCCTGACTAATTAAACTTCTTAGAGGAGTGAATTGAGCAAGGTCACATGGCAAAGCCAAAACTAGAACCCAGGATTTCTAAGTGCCAACCCAGTTTTCTTTTCACTGTACAATCCTTCTTCATAAGGTGAAATTGTGTTACTTTCTGAGTTATCCTTCCTCCAACACATGATTGGAATTCTCTTTGAGTGGGACTGACTGCTGAACTTTTCTCTGCCATCCACTGATCCCCAATAAATCTTTCATTTTCCTAATTAATATCTTCATTTTCTGAAGTCTGAATGCTTCTTTCTACTCTTCCTCGAATCTGAGTGAATCGTCATTTTCAAAAGGGCACCCAGCCAAATAGGAAGAGCGGCACAGCTGGCCCTATGAATATACCAAAACAAAGCTTTGGGATGGGAGCTGTTCTCAGCTGCTGTGAGTCATATCGGTCAGATCTCCCAGCAGATCACCAGCAGAAAGGGAAATCTGAGGCTAGGACCAGCATTGTTGGACAGCTACATGGCAGAAAGGGAAAACACTGGCTCTCTTTGGGCATGGTAATCTCTGCTCCCTGAAAGGCTGAGGCTGGTGGTTCACCTGAGCTCATGAGTTCCGAGTTGAAGTAGAACTAAAGCTAATTGAGTGTCCGCATTAAGGCCAGCACCAATAGCCTCTGGGAGGAGGGGACCACTAGGACACCTAGGTAGAGTTGAACTAACCCAGGTTGAAAATAAATTTGGTCGAAAGTCCTATGCCAATCAGAAATGGGATCAAGTTCAAGAGTGACTATGGAACTTCTAATTTGACTAACATGAGAAGACAAGGAAGGAAAGGAAAGGAAAGGAAAGGAAAGGAAAGGAAAGGAAAGGAAAGGAGAGGAAAGGAGAGGAAAGGAGAGGAAAGGAGAGGAGAGGGAAGGAGAGGTAAGGAGAGGAAAGGAGAGGAAAGGAGAGGAAAGGAGAGGAAAGGAGAGGAAAGGAGAGGAAAGGAGAGGAAAGGAGAGGAAAGGAGAGGAAAGGAGAGGAGAGGAGAGGAGAGGAGAGGAGAGGAGAGGAGAGGAGAGGAGAGGAAAGAAAAGGAGATAAGGAGAGGAAAGGAGAGGAGAGGAGAGGAGGGGAGAGGAAAGGCAAAGCACTGGATCTGAACTTGTAAAATTTGGGTTCAAATACTAACTCTATTGCTACCTATTTGACTTAGAGGTAAGTCCCTTACTTTCTCAGTATAGAATGATTTACACACACGTAAAATGAGTCGGTTAAATTAGGTCATTTCTAAATTCCTGTCTAGTTCTAGATCATATGACCTAGGTATTTTCCTAAATACCTGAAAGCCAAATGTGGAATATCCCCTAGGAGGACCTAGATAATGGGAAGGGATATAGAGATAGATAGATGACAGATAGATAGATAGACAGAGAGATAGATGATAGATACACCCACACATACACACCCACGTATGTGTGTATGTGTGTGTGTGTCCAGCTGTGTACAGAGACTTATATTTGGTCTTCTGTAAGCTACAGAGATTACATAAGACATGATTTTCTTTTGTCATACAACTTACAGTCTATTAAGGGATTAAAAATATATATAAGTAGTGCAATGCAGAGATGAAAGTATTAGATTTTGAGTCAAAGATCCTGAGTTCAAATCCATCTTCTACTATTTGCTACCTGTTTGTCTTTACCTCTCTAGACTTCAGTCTAATCTGTAAAATAGGGATAATAATTGGGAGTTGGACCAGATGACATCTAAGGTCTCTTCTGGTTTTTAATCTCTGATCCTTTGCCTAGACAGGGAAGTAATATGATGTAGTAGATACATTGCTGGTCTGGGGAGCCAGGAAGACCTAGGTTAAAGTCTTGTCTCTGACCCCTAATACTGTGTGCCCTTGGAACAAGTTTTTAACCTCTCTTTGCTGTAGGGCACTAGAGGCTAGATCCATGCAACATTCTGTTTGAGAAGAAGAATTCACTTAGGTAGTGTAGTGGACAGAGTGCTGAGCCTAGAAGAGGGAAGACCTGAGTTCAAATCAGCTTCTAGCTGTATGGCCCTGGGCAAGTCACTTAACCAAGTCTACAGGAGTTTCCTCAACTATAAAATAGGGATCATAATAGCACCTACTTCACAAAGTTGTTATGAGAATCAAATCAAATGAGATCAAGTAAGTGCTAAAGAGGGGTGCTTGGCACATAGTAGGAACTTGATAAATCTTTGTTTCCACCCGTCCCCTGAGGGTGATGGGGTCATGGAAGAGGTGTTAGTTGAGCAGGGCCTTGAAGGGCAGGAGGGAACCTCAATGGAATAATATTGAATAAACTCTATTCCAGGAGTGAGGGAGGATATGAGTAGAGGCACAGAGATAGAAAAGAGTAAGATGACCCTAAGAGACAGAGGATAATCCTGTTCCTCTGGAACATGAGATAACACAAATTAGAATAACCAGAGATAAAGTGTGATTGGAAGATCCAAACCAGAAAGTGGACAGATACAAAACACTGTATAATAAGTGCCATAGAAAGGTGCCCCCAAAATAGCTTTTTCTATCTCAGCAGCCTTGGAACTTCAGGAGGGTGGCATAAATGAGTCTCAAGGTATATAAAACACTTTCTTTAAAAAAGGCCTATGAATTATGTAAGGCAACTATTATTGTCCTCATTTTACAGACAGGGGCATAATGAAGTTAAGTGATTTGTTATGCAGCTAGTAAATGGTAGAGTTGGGATTCACATTCACATCTTCTCACAATACAACAAAGGTTTCTTCTTTACTAAGCTGTCTCCCCTACCCTCAGAAAGCAGGATTTGGGTCAAGAGAGGAAAATTACAGGGAGAAATTTCAATAATGTTCAACCATGAGCATGGCACCCACTCACAAAGTGTGGCATGGGTATGGTACCAACTCCCTTCTCTCTCTAGTCTCTCTTCTCCTGATATCTGGCTGGCTGCAGCTACACCCAAGCTGGCAGATTGGAGGTAACACTGAAAAAGAACTGCCATGCAGCTGCAACTCACTTTGGGTTAGCCTTGGTACAGGAGAGACAGTTGTCTACTACTCACAACTCTAGCTCCTGAGTTCCTATTGGTGTGCTGCCATTTAAAGAATTTATGTAAGATAACAGCATTAACTCTTAAATATGAAACATGTACTAACAAAAGGCAAAGTGATAATAATCATAATATAGCATAACATAAATCTACCCCCAAACCTGGGTCACATTCTCACCAATGAAGTGAATTCAAGTTTTACAGAACAAATCCTTCATTAAGGGAATTTGTTCTGTGAAATTTGGATTCAGTCAAAGGGCTGCACTTGAGGACCTAGAGGGCCACATGTGGCCTTGAGGCAGCAGGTTCTCCACCCTTGGTCTAGGGAAATCTATGGAACCATGGCAATTCACAACTCTGAAATGCAGATCCTGAGGTCCTTAGTCTCCTTAGAGAAGGGCTTGCCCCACATATCATCTCCTGAGCAGTACCACTCTCCTTCTGGAATTCTCCACACTCCCATTAGATAGTCCTGTTTCTCTGCTAGCCTCAGGAGGCTGAAGCAGTGTTAACCTCTTTTAGCAAATATCAGCCTTAATCCTGGGAAGATAAATGCTTCCTGTATCTGTTCCCATAGCTGGGTGCTATGACCACATTACATACTTTTAATGAAAAGCAGTTCCCATAAACCTAAGATTCTTAAAACTATTCAGATCTGCTATATGGGCTTTGAAGGGTTTACTTTCCTTGAACCACAGAAGATAAGGAAAATGTGGGCAAGTCTCACAGAACTTCCCCTCTCAAGCTATAGATGGCAGTCTTAACCAGCCAGCTTTTCAAACAGCAAATCTGAGCTTCCTCTAGTCAGATCACCTCCCCACAAACTTAGCTGAGCTGGTTGGACTCTGGTCTATCAGATTATTTCAGTTTCTGTATAACATGTTCTACGTCCTGCTGCTAGTGTCCTGTGTACTGGCTTCTGGCCTCTGGCTTCAGGCTTATAATATTTAAGATTCTCTTTGACTTCTACTTTCCAGTTCCCTAGCTTCTCCATCTCTCTTGGCTCAAATCAAGGTCTCCTCGTGGGTAAGGACCTACCTCTAAAGATACCAAAAATCCACATTTCTGTTAGATTTTTGACTAATAGTCAAAATATATTGTCCCATAGTCCCCAAATAACTCTTCGATTCAGAATTTCTCAGGAATAAACATTACAGTTCTAAAAATGGCTACCTGTAAATTAGGTTCTGGGCAAAAATTCACTACAACCATTTTCACCATCAGCCAGTATTTTTGCCTCTATTTTAAGTCAGCTCTTCTCAGGAATGTCTGTGTTTCTCTTCAAGATCTCTTTTTGGTATGATTCATATACACCTCTTTTATCTACTTCCTGTCTGTAAACACAATGTCCACATAAAAAAACAGAAGAAGTTTCTAACAAGTGGAATGGGCTATGTCAAGAGGTAGTGAGTTCTCAGTCCCTGGAGGTATCTAACAGAAAACTAAGTGAGCCACAATGTGGTTCAATGAAAAGAGGACTGAACCTGGCATTGCTGAACCCTCATTTGAATCCTGGTTCTGCCACTTACTGCCTGTGTGACCTCAACCAAGTCATTTAACTCAAGAAAGTCACTTAAGCCTCAATTCTCTCTTCTATAAAATGAGTAGGTAGATTGGATCATCTCTATGGTCTAAATCTATGATCACATACACTATCAAGGATACAGCAGGGAAGTCCCACATTTAGTAGAAGGTTCAACTAGAAGTCTTCTAAGGAATGGCCCAGTTGTGAGATTCTATGATCCAGTGACAGATCTCACCACCCTCCATGGTAACCCATTCCCTTGTTGAGCATATCCAAATGTTAAAAATACTTCGTTCTATGGAGCTCGAATCTGTTTCCAAATCAGTAGAGACCAAAGACAGTAATTCCCTTAAATACTATGCTTGAACCTTGACAACACCATCAGACTTGTTCCCTGCTGTCGTAATAATATATCATATTCCTGTGCTGTCCTAATAATTTGCATTTCTATAGCAATGTGATATCTTATTAATAATTCTCATTTAAAGAGAGAATTTGAAGATTTGCAGATTTCTTTTCTCCTAGCACCCTTGGGAGGCAGAAAATACAAAGACTATTGCCCTCATTTTGCAAAGGAAGAAACAGTTTTAGAAAAAGGAAATAACTTACTTGACCCTTGAGTTTTTCAGCAGGGTATGACTGCTTGTAAAGTAAAGAGTCCTATGCTCCAAGCTTGGGGGGATGTGCTGTTTTTTTTCAGAGCTATTACAGCCACCTCTGCCACACCAGCACTCCTCCTTCCCCAAGAACCCCCAACCCAGACTGGACTTAGATCTTCAGCAGGTTCTGTACTCCTGCTCTGATCCACCACTTAATTCCTCCCACCAGGTGGGCCTGGGGCCAGAAGCAACTGTAGCTGTAGTTCTGTAGCTGCTCCACCTCTGCTGCCCCTGGGGCAGTGGCTGAACTGGGAACTCTATCCCCCTGTCCCCAGCAGCTTTTCCCACTAACCTTCTCTATTGTCTTTGGTGTTTGTGTGTTGAGAAGTCTAGTAACTGCTGCAGCTCACTGATTCAGGACACTAGGGCACGCTCCGCCAGGCTCCTGGTCTGGTTGTTCCACACCGCCCACGCTGGGCTCTGCTCCATGCTGCTCCACTCCATCCAGGCTGTCCTGGGCTAGAGCCCTGCTTCCCTCTGCTATTTTGTGGGTTCTGCAGTTCTACAATTGGTTCAGAGCCATTTTTAATAGGTATTTGGATGGACTTGGAGGGGAGCTCACGCTAGTCCCTGCTTTCCAGCTGCCATCTTCAAAGAATGGAGTGGGGGGGAGGGTAGAAATGGAGAGAAAATTTATAATTCAAACTCTTGTGAAAATCAATGCTGAAAAATAAATATATTAAATAAATTAAATTTAAAAAATGAAAAAAAGAAAAAGGCAATTCAACATACCACAAGGATTTAGGGAAAAAACCAGTACCCAAACATAGGACTTCTTTTTCTACATCAAGAGTTCTTTCCTCTGTCTGACACAGACTTCCATACTGGGTCCCAATTAATGGACATAATATCATGAAGTGGACATGCATTCAAATTCACAATATTCGAAGTTATGACTTTGTAAATTATGATAAATTATTCCTGACCAGTGGAAATATGCAGTGCAAATTTAAAGCCAACATATCAAGGGAGTAATTTTTTTCACTAACAGTGACCCAGCTATATTCGTATTAGTGACATCATTGCTGTAGAAGAAAATAATTAGAACTCTGACTTTTAAGTTTCAAATCTATCAGAGAGAATATATAAACATATATACAAATATATAACTATATGTGGATATTTTAATATTTATAGACACTTCTGCATTTAGGCAGATTCAATCAGCAAAGTTGCCCCTGCTAATCAAATCTCCTCTTTCCCAAGTAAGGACTTCACACATTCCATAGTATTCAGAAATAGACAAAATTCCTTATTCAAGATTAAGCAAAGTTTCAGAATTTAGATAACAGTTTACCAAACAAAATAAGCATAACTAAAACACCAGTCCACCCTGGAAAAACATTTTTCCTAATACTATTCAATCTCTCTTTAATCACCACCTCTACAGATCCTCTTTTCAGCCTGGCAAAAGGTTTACTCAAAAATACAACTATTAACTGAATTAACCAAAGACTTCTTCCACCACTTACTCTGATACCCTAAGCACTTCAAGGCAAAAGCAGTCCTAGGTTGAACAGGTCTCTGCCTTTAGACAGTGCTTAGTCATTCAATATTTGTTGTTATTCAGTCATTTCAGTACTGTCTGATTCTCCGTGACCTTAGTTGGAGGATTTTTGGCAAAGATACTAGAACGGTTTGCGATTTCCTTCTGCAGCTCATTTTACAGATGAGGAAACTGAGTCAAACAGGGTCAAATGATTTCCTCAGGGTTACACATCTAACAGCTAGTAAGTATCTAAGGCCAGATTTGAGCTCATGGAGATGATTCTCCTTTTTAAAATTTATTTAGTATTTTATTTTTCTACAGTGACATGTAAAAAGCTTTTCATACTCATTTTTAAAACTTTGAGTTTGACATTCTCTGTGTTTCTCCCTACCCATCCCCACCCACATTGAGAAGGCAAGCTATTCAATATATGTCATACATATGTAGTCATGCGAAAACTTCCATAATTGCATGTTGTGAA
Organism: Trichosurus vulpecula; assembly: GCF_011100635.1. Lineage (NCBI taxonomy): Eukaryota > Metazoa > Chordata > Mammalia > Diprotodontia > Phalangeridae > Trichosurus > Trichosurus vulpecula. The sequence continues at coordinate 93,897,155 of NC_050575.1, forward strand.
AGAAAACATAGACAAAACCCCTCAAAAACAGTTTTTTTTTAAAAAAAGCATGCTTCTATCTAGATTCAGACACCATCAATTCTTTCTCTGGGGAAGGATAGCATTTTAAATCATAAATCCCTCCAAGTTGTCTTCAATCATTATATTACTGAGAATAGCCAAGTCATTCACAGCTGATTATCTTACAATATTGCTGTTACTTTATACAATACATTTCTCTTCACATTTGCTCATATAAGTCTTTCCAGGTTTCTCTGAGAAAATCCTGCTCATCATTTCTTATACTACAATAGCATCCCACCTTAATCACATACCACAATTTGTTCAGCCATTCCCCAACTGATGGGCAGCCCCTCAGTTTCTAATTCTTTGCCCCCAGAAAAGAGCTGTTATTAATAGTTTAGTACATAGAGCTCCTTTTCTTTTTTGTTTTTTTTTAATCTCTTTTGGAATACAGACCTAGTAGTGCCATTGCCAGGTCAAAGGGTACACATGGTTTTACAGTCCTTTGAGTATAGTATCAAATTGTTCTACAGAAAGGTTGAAACAGATCAGGACTCCACCAACAATGTATTAATGTCTCATTTTTCCCACATTGCCTCCCACATTCGTCAATTACTTTTGCTGTCCTGTTAATCAATCTGATAAGTCTCAGGTAGCACTTTACAATTTTTTACTTTGCATTTCTCCAATCACTAGTGAGAGTACTTTTTTTCAAATGGCTATACATAGCTTTGATTACTTCATGTGAAAACTGACCATATCTTCTCATCATGTATCAGTTGGGGAATGGCTCTCATTTTTAGAAATTTGACTCAGTTGACTAAAATGACTCAGTCATTTAGAAAAATGACTCAGTTCTCCATATGTTTGAGAAATGAAGCCTTCAGAAGATGAATCTTCTTGATGCCAAGCTCAGTGCTCTCCACTACACCACCTAGCTGCCCATCAGTATTGCAATAAGAATGAAGGGAAGAAATGTTGACAAAGGACATTGTTTCAGAATCCATAGTTAAAGAAAGGGTTTCTCATGCAGGTTAGATAAAGAACTTCTGACTAAAGTGCTGTGAAAATTGATTTCTTCATTTTTCTCTTTTTTTTTAAGGGAGCAGGGTCCTTGAAGTGCTTCCATGTCCTTTTTATTGACTTAGGAGTTCAGCAGCCTTTTAATAGGGATCATAGAGACTCTTCATAAACCATCCATATATCCCTTCATTTTACAGATGAGGAAACTGAGGCCCAGAGAAAACAAGTGACTCTCTCAGGGTCACAGAGATAATAGTATTTAAGATCATACACCTAGCATTACAAAGGACTTTATAAGTGGTCTAATACAACCCCTGCATTCTACAAATGAGGAAAGGGAGGCCCAGAGAGAATGTGACTTTCTCACAGAATACAAGAACTGGAAGGTACCTGAGGAGCCATCTACTCAAACTCATTCATTAAAGGACTCCCCGGTATAAAATATTTCACAACGAATGTTGGGACTCCCCAGTATAAAATATTTCACAACCAATGTGGTACATTGGAAAGGGTGATGGAGGTTTGGAGTCAGAAACTGCATGAATCACTTACCCACTCCAATTTTCACTTTGTCGTCTGTAAATGAGGAAAATGGGCTTAAGGTTCTCTAAAATTCCATCCTGACTCTACTATCCTCATTGGCTCCTCAGGGTCACACAGATTGTAAGTAGCAGAGCAGGGATTCAAACCCAGATTGCCAGACTCAGGATGAAACATCTCTACTATTCTACTACATTGCCTGAGTCATATCCAGGCCTAAGGAATCAGCTGTCAATAGGAGTGCCCAGTGGGGCCTGTGAGTGTTTCTAGCTTCTATTTGTGAAACTGTGCTTTAGGCAGTAATGTTGGAGAGGTGAAAATTCTATGAATTGATCAGGGGAGTTACCTGCCCACATTGTAAACTCCCTCCTCTGGCATTAGCCAGCAGCAGCAGGAGGGAGAGATACCTAGAAGACTTGATATCTCCCTGGTTATTCCTTCTCTTATGGTACTAATTCTATTCCACAGAAATCCAGAAACCATCAATGCCAACTTTTCCCTCAAATCCTGGAATTGTTTCCTTCCTTTAACCAGATGAAACTGGAAGGATGAGACAGGTGGGAGAACCCTGGCCTGGGAGTTAAGAAGTCTGGATTTGACCTACTGGCCCTCTGTGTGACCTTGGACAAGACTCCAGTTCAGAAAAACTGTGAGCATCATAGAGTTGTGAATAACTACAATATGAATGGGTCTTGGGACACAGACTGTCAGAGTGAGAAAGATCCTTAGAAGTCATAAGTTGCAACCTCTTTATGTCAAAAAGGAGAAAACTGAATTATGGAGTGGTCAAGAGATTTTCCCAACAACATACACCTCATAGATTTGGAATGCAAAACCAGTTCTCTTAACTCATAGCCCAACGTCATTTCCAGAAAAAGACAAAAGCTCTTAAGTTACTGTTTTTTTTTTCTAATCCAACAAATTTTGATGAAGTGGCTATTATATTCAAGACCCTGTGTTAGACACAAAGATAAAATTAAAAAGTCACTGTCTTTAAGGAACTGAAATGGAAGCATGGATATAGAGATCTCAAGGAGAAAGTACTAATAAGTACCATTTTGAGAAGCAGAACATGAAGGGAGAGTGTCCTCCAAGAATGTAGAAGGGCTGGTTTGAATGCCAAGAGGCAAGAGAGGAAATGGCAAATTTGAGGAACAGTGAGATTAAAATGTATGGTTTGATTGGAATGTACACTGAAAGGGGAGGATTGGGAAATAAAGCCATAAAGACAGTTGGAAATATAAATATAGAGGACTTTAAATATCTGAATAAAATACCTCAGCTGGTATTTTATAATAGAAATATGGAACCACTGAAGGTTTCTGAAAAGAGGAATTACAGAGCCTCAGAAAGATTATTTTGCCAGCTGCCATTAGAATAGATTGGGGATTATTCAACCTAGGGGAGACTGAAGACTGAGAGACAAGTCAAGAGGTTTTTGACAATAATAATACCTAGGCTGAAGGTGATAAGGACATGAACTGAGACATTTTGGGGTTAGAACTGACAGGATTTGGTCAACCAATTGGATTCTGTCTGTTCAGCTTTTGCAGGATCTCTCATACCCATCCTTCCTTTCCATTCCCAAGGAAGCTTGGATAGAATGTTGGCTTGAGTCAGAAGACAAGGGCTTTATATCCTGGTGCTAACAGAACTGTATGGTGTAGGGGATAGATAGCATGCTAGACTTTGATCAGGGCATATCATTACCTTCTCTATCAAGAATTGGGTAGCATACTTCATAATGAGTCCTCTGGAATCATGATTGGTCATGACCATGATCAAAGTTCCTAAGTCTCTCAAAGTTCTTTGTCTTATGATATTGTTGCTGTTGTATAGATTGTTTTACAAATTCTGGTCACTGTATTCTGCAGTGATTCATTCAAGTCTTTGAAGGGTTTTCTGGAACCATCACCTTCATCAGTTCTTACACCCAATAATATTCCATCACACTCATATACAATAAGTTGTTCTGCCATTTATGGGCACCCCTCAGATTCCCATTCTTGGCCATCTCAAAAAGAGCTATAGATATGTATATGCAACCTTAGACTTTGTTTTACTTAGCACTAATCCCTCTCTTTACCTGACTTCCCTCTAATTTCCCTTCCCCCTCTCACAACTTTCTCTCCCATTTCCCTGTTGAGTGAAAAGGATTTCATTTATTTAAATTTATTGAGTATTTTAGGGGGGCGGAGCCAAGATGGTGGCTGGTAAGCAGGGACTAGCGTGAGCTCCATATCGAGTCCCTCCAAAAACCTATAAAAATGGCTCTGAACCAATTCTAGAACAGCAGAACCCACAAAACAGAAGAGGGAAGCAGGGCTCCAGCCCAGCACAGCCTAGATGGTCTCTGGGTGAGGTCTATCCCACATGGAGCTGGGAGCTAGGAGTTGGGAGCTGGGAGGTGGGAACGGAGTGGAGCAGAGCCCAGCCTGAGTGGCATGGACCAACAAGACAAGCAACCGGGCAGAGCATGCCCTAGCACCCTGAATCAGTGAGCTGCGGCAGTTACCAGACTTCTCAACCTACAGACACCAAAGACTGCGGAGAAGGTTAGTGGGAAAAGCTGCGGGAGTAGAAGGAGTTCGAGGTTCGGCTTCCAGCCCCAGGGGCAGCAGAGGTGGGGCAGTTACAGATGTTGTTGCTTCCGGCTCCAGGCCCACCTGGTGGGAGGAATTAAGTGGCAGATCAGAGCAGGAGTGCACAGCCTGCTGAAGATCTAAGCCCAGTCCGGGTTGGGGGTTCTTGGGGAAGGAGCAGTGCTGGTGGGGCAGAGCCAGCACCTCCCCCCAAACGTGGAACATAGAACTCTGTAATCTACAAGCAGTCATACCCCACTGAAAAACTCAAGGGTCAAGTTAGTTGGCTGGGAATATGGCCGGGCAGCAAAAACGCACCAAGATTCAGTCTCAGACTTTGCATTCTTTCTTTGCTAACAAAGAAGACCAAAACATACAGCCTAAAGAAGTCAATAAAGTGCAAGAGCCTACACCAACAGCCTCCAAGAAAAACTGGAATTGGTCCCAGGCCATGGAAGAGCTCAAAAAGCAAGTTAGAGAAGTAGAGGAAAAATTGGGAAGAGAAATGAGAAGGATGCGAGAAAACCATGAAAAACAAGTCAATGACGTGCTAAAGGAGACCCAAAAAATACTGAAAAATACACTGAAGAAAACAACACCTTAAAAAACAGACTAACTCAAATGGCAAAAGAGCTCCAAAAAGCCAATGAGGAGAAGAATGCCTTGAAAGGCAGAATTAGCCAAATGGAAAAGGAGGTCCAAAAGACCACTGAAGAAAATACTACTTTAAAAATTAGATTGGAGCAAGTGGAAGCTAGTGACTTTATGAGAAATCAAGATATTATAAAACAGAACCAAAGGAATGAAAAAATGGCAGACAATGTGAAATATCTCATTAGAAAAACCACTGACCTGGAAAATAGATCCAGGAGAGATAATTTAAAAATTATTGGACTACCTGAGTATTTTTTTTCTCCAGTTACAGGTAGAAACAATTTTTAACAACTGTTTTTAAAACTTTGGGTTCCAAATTCCCTCACTTCTTCCCTTGCCCCCCAGTAACAACAATGCTGCTTGCAGCTGCTGTGGAAGTATCAGGCCAATAACACCAGCACACAGGAGGGCTGCCAGCACAGGTTCTTTGATCAGCTTTCCTAAGCAAAGCAGTTTTAAGGGGTTTACAATCTCACTTTAATTAAACGTACACATATCATTCACTTAGTTCAGGGGAAAAATCAGCACCCTGAACTTCAGAGAATTCACAAACAGAAATTACAAGCATAAATTATATAAACTGAGCAAATAACACAAATCAGCAGACAGGGTTTCTAACCGTCTGTCCATAGGAATACATACATAGTTACCAGAGAGAGAAGCACCAACATCTGGGTTTCAAAGCCGAGGGACTCATTAATGGCTACCCAGAGTCTTGCCTGGCCAAATCACACAAACACTCTTGCAATGAGTGGACCCCCAAAGCAAAATGCTAACCTCAGATTACACATACACTTCTTCAGGGTCAGCCAACAGGGGGCATCACAAACATGTGACTGGAACCGATATGATTTAGGTTTATTTGCGACTTAAGCAGGTAATCAAAGACTCTTGACTCATCAAAGACTCTTGATTCAAACAAAGGCGAGTCTCAATTAAAGGCACTTCATTATCTTAGTGCTGAGAAGAACTAGAACTCCAAAAGAAAAAAGAGCAAAACAAAAAGCCCCACTTTGCTTGCCATTACACCCCCCAATGTCCATTGAGAATCCAAGCAATTTAATATAGCTTATAGATGTGTAGTCAATCAAAACATGTTTCAGTATTAGTCATGTTGTAGAAGAAAGCATCGACCAAAATTCAAAAACCCAAGAAATACAAAATTTTAAAAGTATGCCTTGATCTGTATTCAGATTCCATCAGTTCTTTCTCTGGGCATGGATAACATCTTCCATCACAAATCCTTTCATGTTGTCTTGGAGTGTTGTCTTGCTGAGAATAGTTAGGTCATTCATAGCTGATCACCTGATAATGTTGCTGTTACTTTGAACGCAGTGCATTTTTCTTTATATCAGGTCATGTAACCCTTTCCAGTTTTGTTCTGAGAGCATCCTGCTCATCATTTCTTGTAATACAATAGGATTCCATCACAATCACACACCTCAACTTGTTCAGTCATTCCCCAATTGATGGGCAGGACCTTAGTTTCTAATTCTTTGCCCTGGAAAAGAGCTGCTATTAATAGTTTAGATATAGCTCTTTTTCCTTTTTGCTTTTTTTGTTTGTTTTGTTTTGAAAACAATATTCCATTTATTCTGCTTTTTAAAAAGCAAGCAGTGTGGAACGGAGATCAGTGCTTTCATATGCAATCCTCTTGTGCTCTGCTGTGTATATACTAATGCCCAGTGCACACATGTGTGAGTGTGTGGGGGAAGTGCTAGGATCAGAATAAAATGAAATGGTCATTTTCCTTGAGTCTTTTATTATGTACAATGCAGAATCATTCTCTTTTTCTGGATTTGTTTGTTGGGTATTCCTGACTCTTTAATATTCTTTTGACATCGACTGCTTTTTCTGCTTACTTGTTTTTTTCTGTTCCATATGATGTTGTCTGTCTTTGAGTTTTTAAAAATCTATGATTAATGTAAGGTTATCTAGCCTCTTATTTTTTAATTTTGATTTTTTAATCATTTATTTATTTATTTAATATTTTTAATTTTCAGCATTAATTTTCACAAGAGTTTGAATTACAAATTTTCTCCCCATTTCTACACTCCCCCCACTCCAAGATGGCATATATTCTGATTGCCCCATTCCCCAGTCAGCCCTCCCTTCTGTCACCCCACTCCCCCCAATCCCCTTTTCCCTTACTTTCTTGTAGGGCAAGGTAGATGTTTATGCCCCATTGCCTGTATATCTTATTTTATAGTTGCATACAAAAACTTTTTTTGAACATCTTCTTTTAAAACTTTGAGTTCCAAATTCTCTCCCCTCTTCCTTCCCCACCCACCCACCCTAAAAAGGCAAGCAATTCAACATAGGCCACATGTGTATCATTATACAAAACCCTTCCACAATACTCATTTTGTGAAAGACTAACTATATTTTGCTCCTTCCTATCCTATCCTCCATTATCCAATTTTTTCCCTTGACCCTGTGCCTTTTCAAAAGTGTTTGTTTTTCATTACCTCCTTCCCCTATCTGTCCTCCCTTCTATCATTCCCCCTTTTTTATCTTCTTCCTCCTTCTTTCCTGTGGGGTAAGACACCCAATTGAATGTATACGTTATTTCCTCCTCATGTCAAATCCGATGAGATCAAGATTCACACATTCCCCCTCACCTGCCCCCTCTTCCCTTCCTAAAGAACTGCTTTTTCTTGCCACTTTTATGTGAGATAATTTACCCCATTCTATCTCTCCCTTTCTCTCTCTCTCAATATATTCCTCTCTCATCCTTAATTTGATTTTATTGTTTTAGATATCATCCTTTCATATTCAACTTACCCTGCACCCTCAGTTTATATATATATATATATATATATATATATATATATATATATATATACATATGTATGTATGTATTTGTGTATATTTCCTTCAGCTACCCTAATACTGAGGTTTCATGAATTATATACATTAACTTTCCATGTAGGAATGTAAACAAAACAGTTTAACTTCAGTAAGTTCCTTATGATTTCTCTTTCTTGTTCACCTTTTCCTGCTTCTCTTGATTCTTGTGTTTGAAAGTCAAATTTTCTTTTCAGCTCTGGTCTTTTCACTGAGAAAGCTTGAAAGTCCTCTATAATATTAAAAATCCATATTTTGCCTTGGAGCATGATACTCAGTTTTGCTGGGTAGGGTTGGTTTTAATCCTAGGTCCATTGACCTCCGGAATATCATATTCCAAGCCCTTCGATCACTTAAGGTAGAAGCTGCTAGATCTTGTATTATTCTGATTGTGTTTCCACAATACCCAAGTTGTTTCTTTCTGGCTGCTTGCAGTATTTTCTCCTTGTTCTGGGAGCTCTGGAATTTGGTGACAATATTCCAATGAGTTTTCTTTTGAGGATCTTTTTCAGGAGGCAATCTGTGGATTCTTTCAATTTCTATTTTACCCTCTGGCTCTAGAATATCAGGGCAGTTCTCCTTGATAATTTCTTGAAAGATAATATCTAGGCTCTTTTTTTGGTCATGGCTTTCATGTAGTCCAATAATTTTTAAATTATCTCTCCTGGATCTGTTTTCCAGGTCAGTGGTTTTTCCAATGTGATATTTCACATTGTCTTCCACTTTTTCATTTCTTTGTTTCTGTTTCATAAATATCTTGATTTCTCATAAAGTCACTAGCTTCCACTTGCTCCAATCTAATTTTTAAGGTAGTATTTTCTTCAGTGGTCTTTAGGCCTCCTTTTCCATTTGACTAGTTCTGCCTTTAGGCAGGCCTGGAGCCAGAAGCAACTGCAGCTGTAGTTCTGTAGCTGCATCACCTCCGCTATCCCTGGGGTGATGTCCGAACCCCAAACTCCTTTCACTCTGTCCCTGAAGCTTTTCCCACTAACCTTCTCTGTCATGTTTGGTGTTTGTGGGTTGAGAAGTCTGGTAACTGCCACAGCTCACTGATTCAGGGAGCTAGGGCCTGTTCTGCCCGGCTCCCGGTCTGGTTGGTCCAGGCACAGCCCATGCTGGGTTCTGTTCCTCTCTGCTCCCAGCTCTGTGTGTGATAGACCTTACCCAGTGACCATCCAGGCTGTCCTGGGCTGGAGCCCTGCTTCCCTTTGATATTTCATGGGTTCTGAAGTTCTAGAATTTGTTCAGAGCCATTTTTGTCAGTGTTTGGAGGGTACTGGGGGAGAGCCCTAGGCAAGTCCCTGCTTTCCAGCCACCATCTTGGCTCTGCCAATCTATCTAGCCTCTTATTTAAGATATTCAGAGAAGAGATTCCACAATCTATGGCCTAAATTTTTAATACTAACTCTACAACATTTTAAACCCCATAAGGAAGATACTTGATATAGTTAAATCTTATAATTTCAGATATAAGGATACCAACAAGTGGACAGGTCTATCAACTTATTTTCAGAGGCTCAGAGATTTCTCTCAGAGGTGATGCTTAACAGAACTTAAAGGTTTAAGAACAATTTAAGTGAATATTTTATTTTCATCAGCATAGTAGGTTCCTTCCACAGATTACCAACACAGTCTTTAGCCAGTATGGAACTAAGCAGGGATATGGATGATATCAAAGAATCCACCTGGCCATCAGGTTCCATGTAATACTGGCATTGCAATTATATACATTATTCCCCCCAAGTAATGAAGTTATAGTTACAACTAAATTATACAGAGACCATCATTTAGTTGACTAGTTCTCGTGTACTCTTTTACAAATTTTATCTGACCTTCAGATGATTCCCTACATAGGACAATATTTGGATGCTTCGTGTTTGCTGACACTTCAACTTCTCTCCTTGATTCTTCTCTTTCTTTACTGGACATCCTAGAGATATTAATTTCCTTGATAACATATTACTTACAATCTTCCCTAGATTTAACAGGGGTGGCTTTTCCAAAGGATCCTTCCCCAATCTTTAGGAGTTTACACTATTTATCCATGGTTCTTTTCTTAAGGCATCCTTATACATGTGCAAGGCAATAAAGTCTGCTTCTTGGGCAAGGTTTCACTGACATCAGATGTGAGGCAGGCTGGTTGATGAATTCAGGAGAAGAAATTTTCAATTCAGTTCCCATGTACCACATGCCCTACAAAGTCCAGCTTCCAGGCAGCTGCAGCATTCGTCCTCAGTCTGTCTCTGAGTTACAGCCTCTCCAACTTCCCATCTTGGGGCAGGGGTCACTGGGCCTGGGTGAGCTCCGGGTCCCCACCAGGCCCCGCTGCTTTGCTGCCCACACCTACAATCTGCCCAGCTCCCAAACTGTGAGCAGCAGCTTCCTTTTTGGTTTTTTTTTTATCTCTTTCAGGATACAGACCTAGTAATGGCATTGCCAGGTCAAAGGGTCTACATGGTTTTATAGCCCTTGGGCATAGTATCAAATTCTTCTACGGAATGGTTAAACCAGTGCATGACTCCATCAACAATGTATTAATGTCTCATTTTTCCCTCATTGCCTCCCACATTTGTCCTTTACTTTTGCTGTCCTGTTAACCAATCTAATAGGTCTGAGGTAGCACTTCAGAATATTTTACTTTGCATTTCTCCAATCACTAGTGAGAGTACTTTTTTTTTCAAATGGCTATAGATAGCTTTGATTATTTCATGTGAAAAGTGATCATATCTTCTCATCATTTATCAGTTGGGGAACGGCTCTCACTTTTATGTATTTGGCTCAGTTCTCTATGTGTTGAGAAATAAGGCCTTCAGAAGATGAGTCTTCTTGATGCCAAGTCCACTGCTGTCCACTGCACCACCTAGCTACCCATCAGTACTGCAGTAAGAATGATGGGAAAAATGATGATAAAGGACATTGTTTCAGAATCCACAGTTAAAGAAAAGGTTTCTCATGCAGGTTAGATAAAGAACTTCTGACTAAAGTACTGTGAAAAATGATTTCTTAATATTTCTCTTTTTGTTAATGGAGCAGGAGCCTTAAAGTACTTCCATGTCCTTTCTAGTGACTTAGGACCTCAGCAGCCTTTTATTTTTTCTAATTAGATTTTTTTATTTTTAGTTTACAACATGTAGTTTTACATGTTCTTGAGTTTCAAATTTTCTTCCCTTCCCTCCTTTCCCCCTTCCCCTTCCAAATGGCATGCAGTTCAATATAGATTCTACATCAACCTTCGCATTAAGCTCATTTACACAATAGTCAATGTGCAAAGAACAATCATGTGTTTATGTGTGTGTATTCTCTCCTTCGACCAGTTCAAATTAGAGAGTTTCAAGCATCACCTGTTCCCCCCTCCCCCATCTTGTTTGTATTGATTTCTGCTTACACAACCTGATTAAGATAATTCCTCTAAATCTTCATTTTCCTCCCCTACCCAGTGTATTCCTTTCCCCCCTCTTTCCATTCTTATCCTAAGATAATCAAGACAAAAGAAAATCACTCCAAATCTTTCTGTCTAGATTCCTTCTATGATCCATTTTAATGAAAGGGTTCAGAGGAGACATAGGGATTATCTTCCCCTATTAGAGTGTAAGCAGTTTGTACTTGTTTTGTCCTTCATTTCATTTATGTTCAGTTGCATTTACCTTTTTTACATTTCTCTTCACTTCTATGTTGGCACTTCAAGCCTTCTATATAGTGGTCTTTTCACCAGGGAATGTTTAGTGGTCTTCTATTTCATTAAAGATCAGTTTTGTTCCTCTGTAGAATTATACTCCGGTTTGCTGGGCAAGTTATTCTTGCCTATAAGCTCATATCCTTTACATTCTAGAATATTGTATTCTAAGCTCTCCACTTCTTCATGGTGGTGGCTGCTAAATCATGTGTGATTCTGACTATGGCTCCTTAGTACTTGAATTCTTTCTTTCTGTCAGCTTCAGCAAGTTTTTGTTCATCTAAAAGCTGTGCATTTTGGCTATAATATTCCTGGGAGTTTTTATTTCAGGGTTTCTTTCAGGAGGAGACAAATAGATTCTTTCATTTTCACTTTGTCCTCTGTTTCTAAGAGATATGAGCTGTTTTTTTTTTAAGATTTCCTGAAATATAATGACTAGATTCCTATCTTCTTGTTGTTATACTTTTCAGGGACTCACTAATTCTTAAATTATCTCTTCTCAATCTTTTTTTCTAGGGCAATTGTTCATTGCTGTAAGATACAATCCTTTTCCTTCCATTTTTTCAGACTTTTGACTTTGTTTCAAAGTCTTGCTCTCTGATGTCATTGGTTTCTATTTGGTTCACTCTAATTTTCAATTAGCTTCTTCCTTGGGCAAGATTTTGTACCTCTTGCAATTCCTTTTCCAATTCTTTCTTCTATAATTCTCCTTTATTTTTCATTTTTTCCTCTTTGCATCCCTTCCATCTATAAGGAAACATTTTAAACACTTAAAAATTCTTTGTTTCATCTGTTAAAGGAATTCCAGATGATTTTGTGTCCAAACTGTGTTTTTCTTTGATGATTTGCTTGTAAATATTTGAGAATCATTCTCTTCTGTTGGTTTTGCGTCTTCAATATTCCTGTCATCATAATAGCTTTTTACAATGGGAATCTTTATTGTTGGTTAATTTTTTCAGCCTATTTTCTCAATTAAGAATAGATGTCAGGGCTAGGCTTTCGGCATCTTTGGAGGGAAGTTCTGGCCCAGTCCTGATGCTACTTTCTTTGGGTTGTCGAGTATTGAACTCGCATTGCAGGATGAGGACCTACAAACTCCCAGAGTTGTGCATTCCCAAGTCACCTTATACTGGGCACTGAATACTTCCTGAATACTTCTGAATAGTCTGAATGCTTCCCCACCTGGCAAAAGCAGTCAGCTCCTTCTTAGACTTAGCAGGTACCAAGTTTCCTAGGAACACTATCAACCCTATGTAGGCTAGCAGGGTTTTTCATTAAAAGATACTGAAACCATCCTCAGGACTTAGTTGATCCAGGGGCATAATTTTCAGACCACTGACATAGCTCCCTGGTCTCCTGAGTGCAAAATTTGCCCCACAAGGGGTCAGGAGTTCCTTCTTCAAGACTGACACATGCTTCTGATTTGGCAAGATGAGCAAAGGTGAGGCAAGGAACCTGTGCCCAACTGAATCAATGCTATATCTTTGCTGGATATCTTTTCCATGCTATTGTTAAGAAAACCACTTTTCATTAAGGTTAAGATGATCTATGTGTGTTTCATTTAATTCTAATATAGAAACTTCACTGCCAGAACAGACCTGTCCTTGAGCATGTAGCATGTACCAAAATAGGACACAAGAGATCTGAATAGCCATGTCACAGATTGGCGTTTGTCTGAAAGCCAGATGAAGGAGTGGAGAGCATGTGAAACTAGGAAACAGGAAGACTTGAGTTAAAATACTGCCTCATACCCTCGCTCTTTATATTACTTTGGTCATATCTCTTGACCTTTCTCTACCTCAATTTCCTCATCTGTAAATGAGAGAGTTGGTCTTGATGGTCTCTTCGTTCCCTTCCAATTCTAAATATATGATCTGATGATCCCAATTGTAACTTTTATCTTGATATCAATAAATTCTAACCAGATAAGCTCCTTGTGAGTATATGACAAATAACTGGAAAACCTTGATTCACTTGTCAGGATCCCCATGCCAAGACCATCCCTCTCTTTTCACTCCTGTCTATAAACTCTTAGGAGACACCCTGTTTTCCAGAGCTAAGACACAAGAAAGCAAGCTGTGCCCTGTACTTGGAACAACAACAATCCATTGCATGCACCCTCGGGATGAATTCTGCTGCTGCTAAATCCCAGAATTGGCTCAAGGCAGCTCAGACAAACACCTGCAGGAACCACATTCTGGTCACAAAGCCCTGCTGTGAATAGACTTTTTTTCACTAGGCAAACTTCCCTCATTGTTGCTGTTACCCCTCATTGCCTGGCTCTTTCTCTAGCCAGAGGTGGGGAACCTACAGCTTCAATGACACATGTAGTCCTCTAGGTTCTCAAGGGAGGCCTTTTGACTGAAACTAAACTTCACAGAACAAATCCCCTTAATAAGAGCATTTGTTCTGTAAAACTTAGACTAAGGCAAAAGGCCATACCCAAGGACCTAGAAAGTCACATGTGGCCTCAAGGTCACAGGTTCCCCACCCCAGGTCTAGCCATTACTGTATGTATCAAGGCTTAGCCTCACTGCTTTGGTTGTCCTCTAGGATGAATGTGTCTAGTTTCCCTTGTCCAAAGGAATAAAGAAGGCTTTTTACCTATAACTTCTGTGAGCTCTTTGGTTGTATTTTGGTTTATTTTATTTTACTTTTCAGCCTTAAGTGTTGATCTAAAGCTTTGGCTATAACCTCTGTGGCTTTTTGGTCAGACTTGACAGTTGGCATAACAAACTTTGTGGCTATTTGGTTTAATATTTTATTTTTCAGAGTTAATAGTTGGTGCATAACCTGTGCGACTCTTTGGTCATTTATTTTCAGGGTTTGACATGCAGGACTAAGACATCTTCTGCTAAGCTGGACACAACACTCTGGATCCTTGCTGAGCGATATACACCATCCTAAGATGGCACAGAGAATTCCTTATTGGTCTTCGGTAATTAGGGCTGCCCCAAAGATGATTGTTGACTAAGAATCAAGAAGGTGGACTCATCCTGGGACAAAACTGTCCTCCACTTTGGACTTGTCATCTTCTCCCATCCTCTCCCAGTGGCAATGGTGGCCTACAAGAAAAACCACATGGTTATGGAGACACGCGCTCATCTTGCAGACCTGAGAATGCACCTTAAGTCCCTGGCTACCTTCTTCTACCTTTTGGTTTCCTTTCCTGAGCACAGATCACTAGCCAGTAATCTTGAGAAATCGATGTTCCTGGTCTTAGCAGTTATTATATGGGTCAAGAGTTCCTGGGTTCAGGCTTTGAGTGTCAACTGATCAGAGAGAGGAGAATTTTCTTAACAACACACTTTTCAGAGCAGACCATCACCTCTAGGACCAAATTGTAGCTGAAGGACTAAAGAAGTTATACCCAGGCTAGCCACAAGATAAGGACCTCAAGAGGTCTAAGTACTGGTCTAAGGTAAATACAACATATCAATTCAGCAGTCTCACAGAATTGTTTTCCCTTCCCGAGCTGAAAGGACAGTGGGCTAGCTGAGTAACTTTTTTTTTCCATGCGTACCTTTGAAAACTTTGCAACTTGTGTACTTTCTGTTGTAGAGGGAATAACTTCTCTAGAAGGGATCCTTTTATCATCGTTGTGGAGAGGCCCTGCACATAAGCCATACCCAAACATTGTTTTAGAGAATTTACTGGAATTTCACTCCAAGATAGAAGCTGAGCCTGAGGGAGAAAGAACTAAAGTTATTGGGGTGACCACTCCCCATCCATCAAAGCCAGATCCATGTGATCCCAGAACTGTTTGTTGAGATCCCTTGGCCTGAATCTCTCTTCCTTAAGAAGGTGGTTGAACAATGAAGTCACCTGATAAGCTTGTTGAACTTTCTTGGAACAGAGTCATTATTTGGAATTCTAATCTTATCTCCCTAAGGCAAGGTACAGGGATGCCTATTTGTCAACTCAATGAAGAAGAATGAGGATGAACTGCTTACCCATTTTTGCATCGTAGTTTACGGTTGGCCTGTTTAAAAAAAAAGTCAGTCCTTACAATCATGTCTCCTTTCCCAAGAGACCCCCAAAACACTAAGAGTAGATAAGTGAGCAGCGCCATGACTGCCCTCTCTCTCTTGCTGAGAAGGGCCACTGCCTCTCTTATTTATCCTTTTCTTTTTTTTTTTTTTAAATCAGAAACATTTGTTTTCTCTCCCCCCCACCTCCATTTCCCCATTAAAAAGAAAAACAAAATTGGTTACAAGTTGTCTGTAACAAATATACAGAATCAAGCAAGACAAATTCGTACACTATGTCCAAAAATATATGCTTCATTTTGTACCAAGTTCATCCCACCAGGATGACTAACTCTAGGCCAAAAAGAAGAAACAAAAAATAACTCAAACCTTGATATGTAGCTCTTGCAGATTTCTGTGGTGTAAAGATTCACATTGGAAATTTAACAATCGATTTTGCAAGCCAATTAGAGCTGGCTCTACCATGTAGAGCTCCCATTTTCAGCTAAGGCAGATCCCAGAGAGTTTGCTTTCCCAAATTGAAACTCTCTGAGCAAAGGACAGCACAGAAATCTCTTTGTTCCCCTTCTCTTTTTCTGAAAAAATACTTTTATCGATATCTTTTGTTTATATATTACCTTTATTTCCAAAATATATCCTTCCCACCTCCCTAATACAGAGGATAATTCCTTGTCCACAGCCATAGTCCCCTACTTCGGTAAAGAAGAGCACAGACACTCACAGGGAAGCAGAGTAATGACGTTTGAGGCGTGGGGGAGAGAGGAGAAATGAAACAGCCTGTATTCCTAAGGGCCTCTTTTCTACTTCAGGCAAACTAGGAGGGAAGAACAAGAGTGAGAGATAATTGCTAAGTTTGTAGAATATCACACCTGATTCCTAGAAGCAGAAGCAATACTACAGTTGTGTTCTGACCAGGTGGTGGAGATAGACACCTATCCATTCTTTTTTTTTCTTTTTTTTTTTTAATTTTTAATTTAAATTTATTTATTTAACATATTTGGTTTTCAGCATTGATTTTCACAAAAGTTTGAATTACAAATTTTCTCCCCATTTCTACCCTCCCCCCCACTCCAAGATGGCTTATATTCTGGTTGCTCTGTTCCCCAGTCAGCCCTCCCCTCTATCACCCCCCTCTCCTCTCATCCCCTTTTCCCTTTCTTTCTTGTAGGGCAAGATAAATTTCTACACCCCATTGCCTGTGTATCTTATTTTTTAGTTTCATGCCAAAAACTTTTTTTTGAACATCTGATTTTAAAACTTTGAGTTCCAAATTCTCTCCCCTCTTCCCTTCCCACCCACCCTCCCTAAGAAGTCAAGCAATTCAACCGAGGCCACACATGTATAACCCGTCCACAATACTCATGTTGTGAAAGGCTAACTACATTTTGCTCCTTCCCAACCCATCCCGCTTTATTGAATTTTCTCCCTTGACCCTGTCCCCTTTCCAAAGTGTTTGTTTTGATTACCTCCACCCCCATCTGACCTCCCCTCCATCTTCCCCCCCCCCTTTTATTTTTTTTTTATCTTCCTCCTTCTTCTTTCCTGTGGGGTAAGATACCCAACTGAGTATGTATGGTATTCCCCCTCAGGCCAAATCTGATAAGAGCAAGGTTCACTCATTCCCCCCTCACCTGCCCTCTCCCCTCCTCCCACAGAGCTGCTTCCTCTTGCTACCTTTATGCGAGATAATCCACCCCATTCTATCTCTCCCTATCTCCCTCTCTCAGTATGTTGCTCTCTCATCCCTTAATTTCATTTTATTTCTTTTAGATATCTTCCCTTCATCTTCAACTCACCCTATGTCTGCTCTCTCTCTTTTACATATATATATATATACACACACATATACATATAAACACACGTATATATACACATACATACATATACACATAGATATATACATACATACACATTCACTTATATATATACATAAACATATATATATGCATATTCCTTTCAACTACCCTAATACTGAGGTCTCATGAATCATACACATCATCTTTCCATGTAGGAATGTAACCACACAGTTCAACTTTAGTAAGTCCCTTGCAATTTCTGTTTCTTGATTATCTTTTCATGCTTCTCTTGATTCTTGTGTTTGAAAGTCAAATTTTCTATTCAGTTCTGGTCTTTTCACTGAGAAAGCTTGAAAGTCCTGTATTTTATTGAAAATCCATACTTTGCCTTGGAACTTGATACTCAGTTTTGCTGGGTAGGTGATTCTAGGTTTTAATCCTAGCTCCGTTGACCTCCGGAATATTGCATTCCAAGCCCTTCAATCTCTTAATGTAGAAGCTGCCAGATCTTGGGTTATTCTGATTGGGTTTCCACAATACTCAAATTGTTTCTTTCTGGCTGCTTGTAGTATTTTCTCCTTAATCTGGGAGCTCTGGAATTTGGCGACAATATTCCTAGGAGATTTCTTTTTGGGATCTATTTGAGGAGGTGATCGATGGATTCTTTCAATTTCTATTTTGCCCTGTGGCTCTAGAATATCAGGGCAGTTCTCCTTGATAATTTCTTGAAAGATGATATCTAGGCTCTTTTTTTGATCATGGCTTTCAGGTAGTCCAATCATTTTTAAATTATCTCTCCTGGATCTATTTTCCAGGTCAGTGGTTTTTCCAAAGAGATATTTCACATTGTCTTCCATTTTTTCATTCCTTTGGTTCTGTTTTATAATATCCTGATTTCTCATAAAGTCACTAGCTTCCACTTGCTCCAATCTAATTTTTAAAGTAGTATTTTCTTCAGTGGTCTTTTGGACCTCCTTTTCCTTTTGGCTAATTCTGCCTTTCAAGGCATTCTTCTCCTCATTGGCTTTTTGGAGCTCTTTTGCCATTTGAGTTAGTCTGTTTTTTAAGGTGTTGTTTTCTTCAGTGTATTTTTCAGTATTTTTTTGGGTCTCCTTTAGCAAGTCATTGACTTGTTTTTCATGGTTTTCTTGCATCCTTCTCATTTCTCTTCCCAATTTTTCCTCTACTTCTCTAACTTTCTTTTCCAAATCCTTTTTGAGTTCTTCTATGGCCTGGGGCCAGTTCATGTTTTTCTTGGAGGCTTTTGTTGTAGGCTCTATGACTTTGTTGTCTTCTTTAGGCTGTATGTTTTGGTCTTCTTTGTCACCAAAGAAAGAATCCAAAGTCTGAGACTGAATCTGGGCACGTTTTCGCTGCCTGGCCATATTCCCAACCAACTAACTTGACCCTTGAGTTTTTCAGTGGGGAATGACTGCTTGTAGCCTAACGAGTTCTATGTTCCACGTTTGGGGGGGAGGTGCCAGCTCTGTCAGACCCGCACTACTCCTTCCCCAAGAACCTCCAGTCCAGGTTGGGCTTAGATCTTCAGCAGGCTTTTGCACTCCTGCTCTGATCCGCCACTTAATTCCTCCCACCAGGTGGGCCTGGGGCCAGAAGCAGCAGCAACTGTAGCTGCCCCACCTCTGCTGCCCCCGGTGCTGGAAGCCGAACCGCGAACTCCTTCCACTCCAGCAGCTTTTCCCACTAACATTCTCCGCAGTCTTTGGTGTTTGTGAGTCGAGGGGTCTGGTAACTGCCGCAGCTCACATATTCAGGGCGCTAGGGGCCCCATCCGTCCGACTCCAAGTTTGGTTGTTCCACGCCGCTCAGGCTGGGCTCTGGTCCACTCCATTCCCAGCTCCCAGCTCCCAGCTCCGTTTGGAATAGACCTCACCCAGAGACCATCCAGGCTGTCCTGGGCTGGAGCCCTGCTTCCCCCTGCTGTTCTGTGGGTTCTGCCCTTCTAGAATTGGTTCAGAGCCATTTTTTATAGGCTTTTGGAGGGACTCGGTATGGAGCTCACTCTAGTCCCTGCTTACCAGCTGCCATCTACGACACCTATCCATTCTAAGATGATCTTCCTATTGGAAAAGAATAATTCTGCCACATTAAAGAACATACAATCTTCCAGATGCTCAGGCCTTAGAGTTAGTTGATGGTCACTTCCTCCCCAAGTGGGAGAAAAAACAGTATTTCATTTGGGTTTCAAATGTTTCTCTTACGGTTTCCCATCATCCATCTGACCAGGAACGTATAATCCATCTCCCTATCTCATCTCTCATTTTTAAATAAGAATACCAATGCCCAGGTAAGCTAAATAACTAACTCAAGGTCACACAGAAAATTAGGAGGAGCAGAAAAAGTTTGAAAGGATACCCTCTAATCTCAGACAGCAGCCGTGACATCGTCTAACGTGTTTCTGAGTACCTTAAAAAGTCAGATCTAGAAGGGGATTGTAGAGATAATCTAGGTCAACTCAGTCTGTAGTAGAGTGGAGACCACTGCTCTTCCCCTAAGAAAAATCAGGGGAAGGAAGGAAACAGGCATTTATTAAATGTCTACCACACTCCAGGCCCAGTGCTAAAAGCTTTAGAACTATTTTCTCATTTGATTCTCACAACAAACCTGGGAGGTAGGTGCTCTTATTATTCTTATTTTACAGTTAAGGAAAATGAGGCAAATAGAGGGTAAGTGACTTACCCAAGGTCACACAGCTAGTAATGTAGGGGGCCAGATTTGAATTCAGGTCTTCTCGAACCCAGGTCCAGTTCTTTATCTACTTCACCAACTAGATGTCACACACACACACACACACACACACACACACACAAATATACACATATATACACACACATCAACAAACACAGACACAGAGGATGGAAGCCTAGTGGATGGGAGCAAAAATGAGGCAATCTAAGGAACACAAACAACCCAGATGAGATTCTAAGAATACACAGAAACACACATAGGAGGAAGACTGAATAGAGGCCTACACACAAGGGGAGATACCAGAAACATGAACATAAGAGAGAGACTGGGGGAAGGAGATATACAAGGCTGAAGGAGGGAAAGGTTGGGGGCTGAGGGTGAGGACATAAACACATTTATTGAGTAGACAGGGGGAGTGAGGTAGGAAGAGGTCAGTCACCCACAGACCCTAGGTACACAGAGACAGAAGAGAAGTTGGGGGTTGAATGGGAGCAGGGCAAGTAGAATTGGCTGACCAGGACACTGTCCATCTCCAGGCAAGTTAGGCAAGACAGTGGAGGTCTGGTTAGGGTTTGCATGTGGCAGTATGTCACCTGAGGGAATGATGTAATTCAGCAGGTGGAGCCCATAGCCCCTACATAAAGGCAGTCTCCCAGGCTCCTCTGATCTCCAGAAACCTCCCTTCCATTGAAATCCTTCAGTGTCATCTTGACCTCCAGGTAAAGAAGTCTGATCATGAGGCCTCTTGGCATAGTCCTGCTGCTCTGCCTGGCTCTTTGCTGTTTCTTGGGTAAGTTTCCCCTCATATAGGGGCCAGTAGCTCTCAGACAACCCTTCATTCATGGGAGTTTTTGCTGGATTAAGAGAGCTCCTGAGGCTAGAAGCTTTCGCCACAACCATGCCAGGTGGGAGAGAACAGGAGGTTTATTAACCCTGTTTTACAAAGGAGAAAGCAGAAACCAGATAGGTGAATTGGGAACACAACTAGTAGGTGGTAGACTCCACCTCTAAATCTAGGTCTCTTTAGGTTATAGGACGCAGAATAGAGACTGCACCTCTGAGGACCTGAGTCTGGGGTGTAGAGAAAAGACACCAAAAGGGATATTGTACACAGGATTCCTGTACTAGACAAGAGGTTGGATGAGAATTTTGACTTACATTTATGTTTGTGTGTTTGTTTCTTTGTTTTAGAGTGGGGAGGCAGGGCAATTGGGGTTGTTACTTGCCCAAGGTCAAGTGTGTCAAGTTTGACTTACATTTGTGGAAAAAGAAAATAAGACAGAGAGACAGAGGTACAAACAAAGGCAGAGGCAGGAAGATAGACAGACACAAAGACAGAGACAACTAGGTGGCACTCTTGGATTCAGGATGACCTGAGTTCAAATTCTGCCTCAGACACTGAAACGGGGATAAAAATAGCACCTAACTCACAAGGATGGCAGGAAGATATAATGAGATAAACAGGTAAAGAGCTTTGAAAACTCTAAAATATGACACAAATGCTAGCCATTCTGTTATTATTATTGTTTTGAAGATTTCACTTGATCCTAAAAACCCAATAAGTATTTTACAATTATTACATTTTTTTTTATACATGGGAAAGTGGAGTTAAGTGAATCACTCAGGGTTGTACAGGTGGTGACTGGGTCAGGATGTGGACCCAGATCTCCTGATCCTCAAACAATACCCTCACATCCACAGTCTGTTACTTGTTTTGTTCGAGGACAGATTGAAGAATGAGCTGAGATGTAGTGAAAAGAGCTCTCAATGTAAGGTCTGGATACCTGACTTGCAATCTTGGCTCTGATTATTAGCTATGAGACAATGGAAAACTCAATTCATCCCTCTGAGCCTCAGTTTCCTAATCTGTAACTTGGGAGGAAAGGGCTTTTATACATACTAAAGTGACATCTCAAATGTTAGCTTCTAACACGGATTCTAACAGAATTCTAGCATCCACAGAATGTTATAGAACCACGGGATCATAAGGGGATCTTAGAAATCATCAAGTCCTACCTTCATCATTTTTATAGATGAGAAAAATGAGGCACAAGGAGGTTATACAATTGGCCCAGGTACGATGTGTCTGAGGTGGAATTTGAATCGAGATTTTCTTGACTTAGAATGTAAGGGCATTCTCTAGCAATGTAAGTTTCAGAGTAGTCAAGTTCCTGTGTGAGTTGAGGGAGAATACTTAGTGAGAGCTCCCTCCAAAGAGGCAATCACAAGTCTAAAGCCCACCCAATAGAACAAATTTATAGGACACTGAGTCCATCTTCCCTCCCAGGCCAACAGTCCTTCTGCTGATAACCCAGGAAGGAATTACCCATCCTCTGCTTGAAAAATGCCAATACCAAGAATCTCATTGCTTCCCAATGTTGTCCATCCCATTTTGGGGACAGATTTCCTTATTACACAGATCTTATATTCAGCCCAAACAGTTAGCCTATCCCTCTCCCATGCCATATTCTGCTCTCTGTGGCCAAACCAAACAAATCTAATTCCTTGTAGACATGGCAATATGAGTTTACAAAGAACTAGCATCAAGAACAGAACATGCCTAACACACGACCCCTTTTTCAACAGGATAATTGACCTGGTGAGGTCAATAAACTACTGTAAATACAGATTGCCTTAGATTCTAGAGCATATTTAACAAACCATCTAATGCTATTCTTGTATAGAACACAGGGAGTCACAAGCCACACAAGAGTAGGAAGAGGTAGCTCAAGAGCTGTTTTAATGGAAAGAGCCAAAGAAAAGTCACAAGATCATAGATTTAGGGCTGGAGAAAACCTTGACAGTCATTGATCCAATGCCTACATTTTACAGATGAGAAAAGAGAAGGGCACATGGCTAGCAAGTCTAAATGACCTGCCACCCATCACAAAAACTTCAAATGGCAGAGCCACAATTTGAAGACAGATCCCTTGACCGAGATTCATCATACTTCCTGTTGTTTCAGACCATGCCAATCATTCATTCTTGAATATCAACTCACTTGGAAAGAGGTCCCTAGTGGGGGGCTCTAGGGAAGTGTATTTATCTTCATTGGTTGATATTTTATCAATGACTTTGAAAGAGGCAAAGATGGCATGCTTGTCAAATTTTCAGATGACAACAAAGCTGGGAGAGCAAGCACACACTGAGTGACAGGATTCAAAAACATATTGACAGGCTAGAATATTAGGTCAAATCTAATGAGATAAAATTTTATGATATATATAAGTAAAATTTTATACTTGGGTTCAAAAAATCAGCCTCACAACTACAAGAAGAGAATGTGACTAGCCTACTACAATTCACCTTTAAAAGATGTAAGAATGTTAGTGGACTAGTTCATTATGGATTAACTGTGCAGTATAGTAGCCCAAAACAAGGTAATGCTTTGTTAGGCTTCATTCAGAGAAGAATGTGTTCAATCTAGGGAGGTTATGATTCCATTTTCCACTGCCCGGTTCAGATAACATAGATATTATAGCATTCAGTATTGTAGACCTACACAACATACGTCCCACAGGCCACTAACTGCCCACCAAAGGATTTCAGGCAGACTGCAAAAATTATAGAGGATATGAAAGAAAGTGAAGATGTAATGAGTGTTTGGTCCATGCCCCATTTAATCCACCTTCCACTAGTCACTATTGTGCCTGTCATGTAACTATGTGGGTAGGTTGCCCCAGCACACTCTCTCCTGTTTGTCACCTGACCCATGGCAACGAACCAGCGTTATACCTTTACTTAGAAAGTGACCTGCTGAAAACTGATCTGTGGTGCAAAGACTTTTAGCATATTTTAATTTTGGCTCCTGCCTGCCACCAAGTTGTACAGGAGTGCAGTACTAGATACCACATTTAAAGAGGGACATTGATAAGCTGGCAAAGTACAAAGATAGACCAAGAGAGTGAAGGGCCTTCTTGTCATCACATATGAAGATTCTCGAATTGAACTGGGGATGTTTAGAAAAGAGAAGATTTAGGAAGGACATGATAGCTGTCTACAAGTGTCTGAAAGGTCATCAGGTGTAAGGATTAGACTTCTCCTGCTTGGTCCAAGAGGGTAGAATTAGGAGCAACAAATATAAGTTACAAAGGGGCAAATGCTTGATATTGGGGGAAATTCCCTAAAATTTAGTGACCAAGTAATAAAATAGGCTGCTGCTGGAAGTAGCTCCTTCCATCCATTGATATCCTGTCTGGACTCATTCCCTAACAATTAGCTTCTCCCACCCACAATCCTCCCCCCCACCCACTGAAGGTGTTCAAATAAAGTCAGAAGGCTATTTGTTAGGTATTGTCTGGGGACTATTCTTGTTCAGGTGCTCATTAGACCACATAGCACCTGAAGTCTCTTCCAAGTTAAATATTTTTTGATTGTATCACTAAAAAGTCTTTTCTTCTCCAGGGTAAACATTGTTATTTTCTTTAACTAAATCCTCATATGGACTGGCTTCCAGGTCCCTTCCCACAATTCCAGGATTGAATAGAAGCCCAATATTAATATTCTAATAGTCAACAATGCAGATTCTTAGAATCTTGATTCTAAGATCCAGTGATTTTAGAATTCTAAGATTCCCTGATTTGAGAATTGAAGAATGCTTTGATTCTAGGAAATTGTATAGTTGAATGTTGCTTTTTCATGGTGGCTGTCCTAGAAAACAGGCTTGCTCTTGCTGTTTGATCAATACCTGTCTCTCAACCTTATGGCACAAGCAGAAGTAATGATTGGAAATTAAAAAGAGGAAAAGATAGGCATGATGAAAGGAAAAAATTCCTAACAATGAGAGCTGTCGAATAGTGAAATGGCCTATCTCAAGATGTGGTGGGTTTCCCTCCTTGGAAGTTCTCAAGCAGTAGCTTGATGACCATTTATCATATATGTTAATATAGGAGTTATTTATTATATGGTTGGACCGGACATCTGCTGAGGGCCCTTTCAGTTCTAAAGTTCTGTGATTCTCTGCCTGCAAAGCTACCTAAGACTCCATATTCCTTTAAAATAAAAAAATCCACTCTAGATCATTCCTACTTATTGTCACCTTCTTTTTTCTTCTCTTTTTCAGTCAAACTCCTTGAAAAAGCTCTTTCCAGTTGGTTCCTCTACTTTCTTTCCCCTGACTCTGCTAAACCCTCCATAGTCGGGCTTCTGATCTAATCACTGAAATGAAACTGTTTTCTCTAAAGTTACCTATGATATCTTACTTACAATACCTATAAGCTTTTCCTTAATCCTCATCCTTTTTAAGCTGTGCAGCAAACAAAAGTATTAACCATCCATTTCTCTCTGGATTTTCAAGACACTACTCTCTCTTGGTTCTCCTCCTACCCCTCTGATTGATCCTCAGTCTCCTTTGCTAGATCATCATCAATGTCGTACCCGCCAACTCTGGTCTCATCCCCTGGAGCCTGGCACTGGCCCTCTTCTCTTTTTTTCATTATACTCTCTCACATTTTCATCTTTCTGTCTTTGTAGTTTCAACTATGAACTCTAAGCAGATGACAAGTAGATCTATATATCTACCCCTGACTCTCTCTCTTGAGCTCCAGTTATGTATCACCAACTCCCTATTGGTTTTTCAAAATGGATGTCCTAGAAATTCTGGATGTCCAAAGAGAGTATCTTTTCCCCAAAACACATCACCTTTCCAAATATCCCTATTACTGTGAAAAACATCACCATGCTAAACCATTTAGATTAAAGATTCAGTTACCTAAATTCACAACCTTGCTGTGGTATTCAATTTTTTGGTTTTCCTAACCTTATGTATATGATAGCAAATTTTGTCCTTTCTACTTCTGTAACATCCCCTGTGTAAGATCCGGAATCCCCCCCACCTAGAGAATCCTGCATCTTCACCCCCTCCCCAAAAAAACAGTGGGACAAGTTCAATACACAAGGAAGAGGCCAAGGAGCTCTAGATTGATTATAGGTAGTAGTTTAATCAATTGGGTTACCTACATTAGGGGCAATATAATGGATCCCTGCCAATACTTAACAATCTTCTGTCTGGGGCAGTGGCCAGACCACAGGTCAGATCCCTGCTAAACCCCAGGAATACCCAGTGGTCATTATAGAAGTCAAAGGGAGGTGGAGCCATAGAGTACCACACTACTGATTAGTGGATATTTTGGATTTTTGCTCAGTAGTGAGTTCATTTCCAAGCTTGGGCATTAAGCCAATGTAGATGGTTAAATGCCCAAACACAATATTGTGTACTGGTCATATACTGGATATGAATTGGTCACTATGTATGTGTTATGGCTTTCATCAGTCACAATATCTAAGCTATAACTCAGTGTCTAAATTAAGATTCAGTATCTAAGTTATGATTTTTAACAGGTCACCATGTCTGGGCTTTCACCTTACATATAGTTTAAGTAAATGGCTTTCCCCTTCTTACTGTGTATTATGGTTTTCCCCAATCATAACTCCACATCCTGCTGTGTACATACACAGTCATCACCCTCATTTAAACCCTTGTCCCCTTCAACCTTGACTATTGCAATATTTGATCCTCCTATTGATCTCCATTATCTCATATATCTAATCTTTCCCCAACCCAGGTCCTGAAATGATTTCCCTAAAGCACAGGTCTAACCATGTCACTCCCCTACTCAAGTAGGTTTCAAAGCACCAGTGGTTTTCTGTGGTTTCTGGGGGTCAAATGTTAGACCCCTTTGCCTGCCATGAGTCGACCCCTCCTTGCTTCTACAGTCTCCACATCATGCCCCTTCCACGTGCTCTACAATGCAGCCATACTGGACTATTTGACTCTTCCCCCACCAGACACTGCATTTCCCATTTCCATCCCATTGTACTGGCTGTTCACTATGTCTACAATGCTCTCCCTCACTTCTATCACTTGGAACCCCTGGTTTCCTTAAAAACTCAGTCACCTTCTCCTGAAATCTGTCCTGATCCCCCCCAGCAATTGGTGCCTTCCCATGCAAGGTAACATTGTCTCTGATTTATGCGTCTTTTATGTGCCTCTGTACACATAAATCGTGTCCCCCATCGGAACATAAGTTCTTTGAGAGCAAAGACATCTAGTCTTTGTAGCTTCAGTATATCAAATAGTTCCGAACATAAAATAGGCACTTAATAAAAGCTTAGAAATTGATTGAACACCCCTGTGAGACAGGTATTTTCCCCATTTTATGAGAGGAAACAGCCTCAGGAGGAAGAAAAGTGACCTGCTCCAGACCACACAGCTGGTCAGTTTCCACCCCAGGTCTCTAATTCTAGTTCCAGGGTGTTTTTAGCTATCCTGACCTGCCTTCCACGAGATACACATTTAAGAATAGTAGAGCAGAAAAAATGCTTGTTAAATGATAAGCATACTTCATATTCACTCAGCACTTTATACTTTCTCAAGCACTTTTGGATCTACTATCTAATTAGTGCACCATCACAGCCCCTTTGAAGTAAACAGAACAAAGGTAGCTATGTCCATTTTGCAAATGAGCAACCTCAAGTCCAGAACAGAGCAGGAGCTGACCCCAGATTATACAGCTGAGGACAGAGCCATGACTGAAGCCCTTGTCTTCTTCCACCAACCACTCTGCCTTGAAAACATTTAAATCCTACGTCTGGTGGATAGGGAATAACAAGAACTATGGTTAGTTTTCTCACAGCTGAACTACCTTTTCTGGGAATCCTTTCCACAACTGTGAGAAACACAGTAAGCCAGAGGGAAAGGTGATTTTCTTACAATGGAAAACAACTGTTAGCAGATCTTGTGTAATAATTACTTTAAGATTTACAAAGATCTTAAATTTCTTTCATATGAATTCTTTCTCCTACAGAGCAAATTGGCTGCCCATTCCTTCCCCCCACCAACAAACCAACACCTTACTAGACTTTTTCATGAGTTACAATGGTGAAAAATATGCATTCTCCAGGAACCACCGTTCTAGTGATAAGTATTTCCACAATTAGCTAAGTCAATTGCTCAGACCACCAAAACACCTTCTGAAATAACAGCATTACTAGCCTGAAAGAACCTCCCAAAGTTTGTGATCTCCTAACATAGCCTTCCAGAACTACAACAGTTATTTCATGCTTTGATGAGTCAACAGAAGAAGATTTTACCGAAGAGAACCAAGAATAATGATTCAGATTTAGATAAGAGGCTGGGGTTCAAATCTGCCATTTACTACCTGTGCAGTCTTGGGTTTCAGTTTCCTCATCTGAAAAATCAGCACATTATACTAGAATATGCTGAGGTCCTTTCTAGCTCTATGCCTATGATCCTATGAAGGAATGTTTTTATTTGCAAAGCATTTTGTTTACAACAACCCTGCAAGGCAGGTAGCATAGATGTCATTAAAATTTTTATATAAATTGGGAAACTCAGTGTCAGAGAGAAGTAACTCTTCCAATCTCCCACAAAAGAGTGACTGACAGAGTCAAAACTGAAATCCAGTGCTTCCAGCTCAAATTGCAGTGATCTTTCTGGTTCTCAAATACAAGGGGAGGGACTAAGAAGGAGAGCTCATGAAGACTCTGATTAAGATGTAAGTTGTTTTACAAGTCATCTAAAAGAGGAAAAGAAAAATGATCTCTCAGAATTATTTGTTTTACTGACATGGAAATAGATTTAGATATTATGAGAGGTAGATAGGCCATTGAGATGATGCAACATGCTATCCATTACATAAAGTTGATGGACTTAGGGTATGGAATAAGATATATGTTCTTGTGTAGTCATTTGGGGATTTCTTTTGTTTGGCTATGCATAGATATTACAACTTTTTTCATTTTTCCCAATAATTGGATACAAAGAAGATACATTAGATTTCTATACCTTTTTATTTTAAAATGGGTGGGTGGGTGGGAGATGCCACATATGTGATATGTTGCCTGTACTTTCAGATGAAGTCGTTGTATCAATAAAACAAGTGATCCCCAAAAAGCGACAGTTAAAGGCGATGTCACTTCACATTTTTGTGTAGAATACACTTGTTCTAGTAACTCCATAAGAGTATAACTAATAACTTAATTATGAATATTTATGATCAGGGAAAGGAAGCAGACTATTTAACTATATCGATCAAAATAATGGTTTTTAAAAAGAATCTAGGATGGCTCTCAGGTTGTAAATCTAGTTGCCTCAGTGTATGCTGGTGTCCTTAATAGAAACAGGGACAGTAGAAGTGAGGTTAGGTTTGGGGGAGAACATGATTTTTCATTTTAGACACGTGGAGATTGAGGATACCTGTGGGATATCCAAAATGAAGAACCCAATGGACAATCCATGATGTAGAATTAGAGCTCAGGAAAGACATGAGAGGTGGCTACATAGCTTTCTGAGTCATCTGCAAAGAGATGATGTTGAACCTATGGCAGCCGATCAAGTCACTGAGAGAGAGAAGGTTGAGAGAGAAGAGAGGCCAAGGCAAAGTCCTGGGGTATGCACATGCAAAGGGTTCACCAGGCATATATGATGAAGCAACAAAGCAGATCATGACAGAGCTATCAAGAAATCCAAGAGAGAGCAATACCATGGAAACCCAGAGAGGAAAGAATGACTGGGATATTGGAATGGTCAAAAATGTTGAAAGTTTCAGAAAGAGATCAAGATGGATGAGGACTGAGAAAAGAACATTGAATTTAGCAGTCAGGAAATTGTTAGTAACCTTTGAGAGACTGGTGATTATCCAAACACACTGAGTACACTCTTTTTTATGACTACTCAGTTTCCTTTGCTTGAAATAGCCTTTCTATGTCTACCTCTCAAAATACAAGCTCCAAAACCACATTCCTCCAAGAATTCTGGGCCTTTCCCACAGTACTTATCAGATTTTGCATTGCCTTATATTTATTTGTATTTGTTCCTTTGCTCATGGGAAAGTCAACTCCAGGCCAACTTCTACAACATTATAGCATCTCAGTAAATCTTGATAAAATTAAAAGAATAAGAATATCGAACATAGCATGTAGATCATAGTTAGAGCTGAAAGTGACCTTCAAACATGAAACATGAAGTGACAGAACTGGAAGAGAACCCTAGACTGTCTTGTTTAACTGAAAGAAAAGTGAAATGCTATGATAGAACGAGACTGGTCCAAGGTCATAGAGTAATTGAGTAACACATTAAGGTGTCAAATGCCAAGAGCCAAGAGTTTGTAAGTGAAATAATGGATAGAAAATCACCTAAGTATTTGTTCAATTGACTGGATTTTATCTAACCCAGCTACATTTCAAGGGACGGGAATGTGTGGGAAGACCACTGTGTTGGCATCTAGAAAGCTGAGGGTTGTGTGGAGAGGGTAGGGCTGTAATCCTAACTCCTCTGGCTCCCTTATTCTCCCTCCCCATCCCCAAAGTAACTGTCTTAAGGAGAAGGCAAAACTAACCCTTTTAAAATTTGTTTCCTAGACACTGCACAAGCCTCGAGGGACGTGATATATGTAAGAAGAGCTTCTACTTTATCATTTTAAGACATTTCCCATGCCATGGTGAAGGGACCATTGATTCACAAAGTCTATTCAGCATTCAGCGCCTAATGGCATACAGCACAAGAAAGGCACCGTGCTTTTACCTAAGATAGAAAGTGACTTCATCTCTCTGGATTCTCAGCCTCCTTCACAGTTAAACAAAGAGATGGGACAAAGAGATCTCTGACATTCTATGTATTCTACGTTCTCAGGTCTCCCAGCTCTGTCATCTTGTGCTCTGGGCTCTGACATTCCATGTCCTTTCTTCTAGGCTCCTTTCCAGGTCTATCTGCTGTTTTATGTTCTGACATTCTATGTTCTGTGTTCTAAGGCCACTTCTGGCTCTGACATTCTGCATGTCCCTTCGATCTCTGTCATTTTGTGGTCTGTGCATGACGTGTCATGTTCTATATTCTCCCTTCCAGCTATGATCCACTGTGCTCCATGCTCTGACATTCTGTGTTCTATGTTCTAAGCAGGCTTCTAGCCCTACAACTCTCTGTTCTTTGTTCCAAAGTCCCTTACAGCTCTCAGTGTTCGGCACAATTTCTTGTGAGATATCTCTTAGCTTTCCTGTTCTGAGACTCAATGACATTCTATGTAATGAAGCAAACTTCAGACATTGTTTCCTTTCTGTTATCAATGATCATTTCAGGCTCTTTTGTGATTGTGAAAATCTGCTTGTTGATAAAAAAATTAAGAAATAGACAGGAAAGATTCTCTGAATGAAACACGGTACCTCATTCTATAGGACCCAGAGTATTTTCTGGGGGCATTACTCTCTATCAGCTGTAAGAAATGAGCACCATACTTCTCTCCACTGGAATGTTCTTTGGTCCTCAGTTTCCTTTTCTGCTTTCACTCCCTCGGAAGATTTTTGTGAGGTTCAAATGAGAGAATATATGCCAATCACATTGCAAAGTGTAAAACACTTACAGAAATGGGGACTTTGAGTGGAAACTACCCCATGATCACCCCCTATACTTGTGGGTGATCATGGGGTAGCTTCCACTCAAAGTCCTCATTTCTGTAGTGTTTTACACTTTGTAATCTGATTGGCATATATTCTCTCATTTGGACCTCATGAAGGTCTTCCAAAGGAGTGAAATCAAGGGTCATTTCTCCCATTATATAGAAAAGGAAACTGAGGACCAAGCAGGGAGAGTCATTAAATATTAGTTGAAAAGGACAAGAGAGTCCACTTGATCCATCTTTTCATTTAAAGATGGGGAACTAAAGCCCATGGAGGTTATAATAATGTGATTCTAAGTTGCAGTAGAAGAGGCATCATGTCCAGAATAAGACAAGTGATAGTCCTACTATGCTCTGCTCTGGTCAGACCTCTTCTATAGTATTAATTATATTCCATTATGGGCAATATGTGTTAGGAAGGGCATTGCTAAACTTCAGAAAAGAAAGGAAGGATGAATAAGGCTGGCAATGAGACAGAGGATTATGCCCTATGAAGATCACTTAAAGAAATTGTGAGTGTTAGCCTGGGGAAGAGTAGATTTAAAAGAAATAGGATTACTGAAGGGTGTCATGTAGAGAGTGATTCACCTGATTTTGCTCAGCCCCAGGAAGTAGAGGTGAGATTGATGGAAGATACCTACAAAAAGGCAGATTTTAGCTCAATCTAAGAGAGGGAAAATTGATAATTAGAATTGTCCTAAAGTGAAATAGTCTGCCATGGGAGGTAGAAAGCTCTCCACCAATGGAAGCATTTCAGTAGACACTGGACAAGCCCTGTGAGATGCTGTAGCTGAGATTTCCTTTTAGGAATTATTAGACTAATTCTCTTCTGATATTCCTTCCAACTCTGAGATCTTGTCTTTCTGCCACGTGCCTTGTCCAAAGTCACAGGGCCAGAGAAATGAACTGAAGTTCTTTGATTCTTCATATAGCCTCAACAATTCAATTAAAAAAGCTTTTATTAAATGCTTTCTATGTGTTAGGTAAGAAGAAACAGGACATATGGATAGAGAGCAGGCTTTGGAGTTAGGAAGCCTTGAGTTAGAGCCCTGTATCTGTCCCCTACTCTCTAGGTGACTAAGTCACTTAACCTTCAGGTAACCTGAGTAAACTATGGTTATAACTAACTATTACAGAGCAGTTACCAATCTGTAAGAATAAAGGGTGTTTTCTCAAAAAGAATCCCAAGTACCAAGGAAATCCAAGTCCCTCCCACTCCCATCCCCTAAAAAAGGGTCAGGCACTGTGCTAGACCATGGGGATGCAAAGATGAAAATAAAAATAGTCCCTGCCCTCAAAGCATTTATATTCTGCCTTACACAGACAAATGGCTCCAGAATCCTTTCCAAGTAGATACAAAGTAACTTCAGGAAGAGGAGGGGTACTAGTAAGGAGAGGTCAAGGAAGGTCTCATGTGGAAGATCCTATTCGAGTTCAGAGATGAAGGGATGGAGGGATGCCAAATGGGGTGAGAAAGGAGGACATTTCAGGTCCTGGGAGCAGCCTTTGCAAAGACACAGAGCTTCTAGGAAACCAGATGTAGAGCCTGCAGAATACCAGGTAGATCATTTGGGAGGTGGTGCTCAACAGAAAACACCCCATAGGCAAGGAACTATCTGACCTAACCATGGTGGTCATCTATTGTCAGAGAAGCTCCTCAACAGATTCTTCAGGGCAGCATTGCATGAGTGGATGGTCTTGCCTAAAGGAAACCATAAGTACAGTAGAGGAATTCAAGCCAAGGCTGGATGAACTTTTGGCAGGCACACTGGAGAGGGAAATCCCTGTTAACGTCTGATCCCAACTAAAGTTCCGTCTTCTACAGGAAGCCTCTCCCAATCCCCCTTACTTCTAGTGCCTTACCTGTGTTGATGATTTCAAACTTATCCTATATATATATATTCTAGGTAATTTTTTGTTGTTGAGTCATTTTCAGCAATGTCCCACTCTTTGTGACCCTCTTTGGGGGTTTTCTGCTAAAGATACTTGGCTTTGCTATTTCCTTCTCCTCCTCTTTGAAATATGAAGATACTGAAGCAGAGTTAAGTGACTTGCCTAGGTTAACACAGATAGTAAGTATTGGAGGATGGATTTGAACTCAAGTCTTCTTGAATTCAGGCCTGGTACTCTATCCACTGTCCCACCTAGATGTATATAATTGTTTGTATGTTATCTCCCTTGTTAGAATGTTGATGGCAGTCTTACTATCAACAGGCAGTCTTCTCTCTCTGCTCCTTGATAGCAGGGACAATCTTTGCTTTGCATCTTCAGTGCTGACTATAGTGCCTGGGACATATAATTGGTGATTAATAAATGTTTATTAATTGACTGGATGAATCCCAGCTCTGAAGCTCTGAGTATCTGGATTTCTGTGATATAGTAGGAGAATAAATCTGTTTTATTACTCTTCTAGCCTAACTGCTATCCAAGGCCAGGATGCCCCAGAAACTACCGACCTGTCTGTGGCACTGATGGAAAGACATACAGCAATACATGTGTGCTGTGTCAAGAAAATGAGTAAGTACCACCATGATTTTCTTTAGAGATAACATTTTAAAGCTCAATGTGCTCACTTCCTATAACCTGAGAGGACCTTAGAGGTTATCTAGTCATCCAGTCTAGTTCTTAACTGAGGGTTTCCAGGGTTGCCCACTGACAGTAGGTTCATGGAAAACTTTATGGGGTCCATGAACTTGGAAGGGGAAAAAATATCATCTTTTTTTGCTAACTCTAAATTGAATTTTCTCACTTCTTTCACTTATAAAAGTAGGCAACAAACTGAAAAGGGGTGTATCAGCTTGGCCAAACTGCCAAACAGAGCTCTGTCTCTCTCTCTGTCTCTCTTTCTCTCTCTCTCTCTCTCTCTCTCTCTCTCTCTCTCTCTCTCTCTCTCACACACACACACACACACACACAGAGAGACATTTTATAAAACAAGACAAAACAAAATCTTGATCTAGTCCAAAACCTTCATTTGATAGAGACTTCAAGGGAGGGGATGCTGATTTGCCCAAGGACTCCAGGTAATAAGTTACAGAAATGGGATTCAAACCTAGGGCTGCTAGCACTTAATCCAGTGTTCTTTCTACTATACAATGATGTTTCTAATTACTTATAGCTGTCTACATATGGAAAAGGCCAAAATAATTAGTTGGGTCAAATAGACAGTGAGAGAGGAGTGGAGATGATATAAATTGGGTCATCCCTACAATTACATCAAAGAAGAGTACAGTGGACAGTGAGGAGTCTCTCATAAAGAATTCCCTTGAGGACATTTTACAACATGGAGGGAGAAGAGGAACAATCCCATTCTTGGAGCCAGGAACCTTGGGATCTAGTCCTAACTCCACTACTAACTTGCTTCCTGATCTTGGACAGATCACTTCACCTCTGTAAGTCTAGGTTTCCTCTTCTGTCAAATGGAGGATTTGGACCAGATGGTCTTTAAGGGCCCTTCCATGAGCTCCTTTCTAGAGCTAGAGGTTTGTGCTCTATAATCTTCTTATCAGTAGCTCCATGTGTGTTACCTAGAGGGGATGCTTTTGTACAGGTTAAGGGTCTAAGGGTTGAGGCCTGGACTCCAAGTCAAAGCCCATGGATCTAAACTCTGATTTCCCTCTCCTACCATATTCTCTGGCCAACATCTGGTATACTCCTTTTCTTCAAGGGTTCTCAACACTCTGGCTGGGGATACCAGACATATATATTTGAAATAATGAAACAATCAGAAGGCCTAAATAACATGGTGTATGTCCATAGATTCATTATTAATCTCCTTCATGCACTCTTCATCTCAGCCAAGCTGACCTACTGACTATTCCCTATACATGAAATTCCACTTTCTCCCTCTGTGCCTTTGCAGGATGTACCCTGTGCCTGGTATACCACCCCTCCACAGCTATGCCTCATGGACTTCCTAGCTCCATCAAGGCTGTCTTTCAGTTATCACCTACAACATGAAGTAGGTGATTTTTCCCAATCTTCACAGTTGTTGAATTATTCTCCCCATTCCTCCATCCAATTGCTTTGTGCTTACTGAGTACACATTTTGTACTTCCCTCAAATAGATTAAACTCCTCAAG
Organism: Trichosurus vulpecula; assembly: GCF_011100635.1. Classification (NCBI taxonomy): domain Eukaryota; kingdom Metazoa; phylum Chordata; class Mammalia; order Diprotodontia; family Phalangeridae; genus Trichosurus; species Trichosurus vulpecula. Next base: position 93,932,464 of record NC_050575.1, read on the forward strand.
AGCAAACATTGTTTTATGTCTGACTCTGTTTTTTTTATCCCTAATGCCTAGCACACAGCAGGGGCTTAATAAATACTATACTTGCTGAATTGAATTAAGTCAAATCTGAAAGACTCCTCAAAATATAGAATATCAGATCTGGAAAGGACCTTATAAACCATTCAGGATACCTACTATATTTTAAAGAAAAGGAAACTGAATTCCAGAGGAGATAATTTACTTGCCCAAGATCACAGAAATCCTTAGCAAAAGATAATACAAATCTGATCCACAATTTGCTCTTTCCAAAGGGCTACCAAATCTGGCCTCAGACAATTACTACCTTCGTGCCTCTGGGCAAGTCACTTAACCCTGTTTGCCTGTTTTATCATCTGTAAAATGAGCTGGACAAGGAAATGGCAAACCACTCCAGTTTTTGTTTGTTCTTTGTTCTCAAAGAGGATCTGTATCTTTGCCAAGAAAACCCCAAATGAGGACATAAAGAGTAGGACATGACTGAAATGATTGAAGGACGATAACGAAAACAAAGGAGTTCAAAGGAGGAAGATGTCAGTGAGTTGTGGAGGAGCAATTGTATCAGTAAGGCAAGATTCATGACCTCAAGGATGACCATGAACATGCCTGTATGGTTCATTATCACAAATATAAAAACTCTCTAAGTAGAAGGCAGAGGAAGTATAATATTAATTTAGACACCAGAGTACCAATAACTCCAATTTGATACAGCAGTAATTATATTCCAAAGTCATTAAGCTTTCCTCAATGTAGCAACAGGGAAATTATAACATAGTATTATAACAAGGAACCAAGACATCCCAGAAACTTCCCCCCCTGCTAGGGCCTTCCTGTAAACAATCACTTGTGGATCCTAACTGTCTGCTTGCCTGTGTCCTCTCCCACAGTTCTGAAAGCACTTGCAGTTCTCAGAGTCCTTGCAGTCTCCTGGATTCTCTGAATTCTCCGTTCTCCGACCTTTTGATGCTATAGATTGTCATCTTTTCAGTCTCTGCAGCTCACTGCTCTACACTCTCTGCTCTGCAGTCTCTCTCAACCCTGGCTCTCTCTCAAGGTCTGCTCTTCAATACCCTCTTGATGTCTGCTACTTCAATGTCTTCTTGATGTCTGCTTCTCAATTCTGCTTCTCAGTGCTGCTGCTCTCACACTCTGGGCTCTCTTTATATACAATTCTAGCCAGCGTCTGATTGGCTAGAATTCAGGTCTCTGAATGGCTGAATTTATACACATGTGATTGGCTAGAACTCAGTGCACATACAATTGGCTCTGGTCTTAGCACGTCTCCTTAGGGCCCTGAGGGCTTAACAACTCTTGTGACCTAATTAGCAAGGTGAGACTTGAAGGATGAATATAATTTGGACCAAGTTAAGGAAAGGGGAGGACCTTCAATACCAAAGGAAAAATTTGAGGAAAGAGCCAAGGGTGAGCTATACCAAAGGACTATGGAATCTTAAGCCTAAGGTTGATATTGAGGATTAAGATTTAAATTTCTTCCCTGCATAGGACACATTTCCAAACTATCCTGTAATTTTACCCTAGCTTTGGCCCCATGAGAGTCCTCCTCCTTATTGGGGACTGGGACTGTGGGGAACTACCCATGTCTGATATACCATGTTGGTCCCAAACTTATGTCTCTCAGTACAAGGGATTATGATGAACACTCATCTCCTGGGCCTTGTTTGGTATCTTGAGACATTTCAAGTGGCTGATGGTTTCAATCCATTTAGAAATCTTGCTAAGGTGAACTTGGGATCATTTGGTAATTTTCCATGGTCTGGCTAAGTTGCTGACATGAACTTACATCTTTATCAGCATTAGGGAAGAAACAAAAATTCAGTGTCCTTGATTTTTAGAAATCCATCCAGTTCAAAGGTAAAACCATAAACTCATACTATATAGAATGTCTCAGCTAGAAATAACCTCAGAACACAAACCTTAAAAAGTACTCATACCTTAAATGTATATATATTTCCTATTAACTAGAACCTTTAGGCAAGCTCTGTGTAGAGGTCTGAATCAAGGATTTCTAATTTCTTTTCTGTCTTGAATCCCTTTGGCAGTCTGGTGGAACCCTTCTCAGAGTCATGTTGTCAAAGGCATAAATCAAAAGACCCAGGATTAACAAAGGAAATGGAATTAGTCAACAAAATATTGAGAAAAGAAATTCCCAGACCCCAAGTTGAGAACTTTTACTTGACTTTTCCTGACTAGACTGATTGTCCAAATTTCAGGTGAAGAAAATGTTATGGTATGTTGTGCATCAAAAGTAATTTATTCTTAGTTTCTATGCAAATTTGGTTATATGGTCCCTAAGCAAATTGTAAATGTAACATTTTTTCTTTTAGAAAAAAAAGAATAGGTAATACATAGGGCAGAAATAATAATTAAGGTGATTAAACTGAAGGAGACCAGGGTCCAAGCATAGCAGTGGATTTAATTCATGTGGGAACTAGGAGTCCTGGGGAAAGAAAGGACAGGAAGAATGGAGGGACTCAGGGCATTTAAAATTATTAATAGTTAACATTTAAAAGGCACCTTCAAAGCATAAGGAAATGTGCCAAGCACTTTACAGTAATTTTCATTTGATCCTCACAATAAGCTTGGGAGGAAGGTCCTATTATCATTCCTTTTGAAGATGAGGGCACTGAGGCAAACAGAGATTGAGTGCCTTGCTTAGAGTCACAGAGCTAGTGAGTGTCTGAGGTTGGATTTGAACTCAGGTCTTCCAGACCCCAGCTTCCGCACCTCTATCTACTGTACTTTCTAGCCCAGAGGACAAAGATCAACCAAGAAGAAGAAGTTTGAAAGCTCTGGATATGTTTAACCCAGAGAACAGAAAACAAAAAGAGTGGGAAGAAAAGCATAGGGGAGGAGATATTAATCCCTGCCTTTCAATATGGGAAGAATCATCGAAGTAGGAAAAATGCACTTTGTTCTGTTTAGCTCCAAAGGAAAGAAACAGGAAGCAGTGAGCAGAAATTTCCAAGAGGCTGATTTTGGTTCAAAACAAGAAGTTTCACATAGAAACATGTGGCCATCCATGAAATAGCTGACCTGATGCTGTTTGTTCTAAGGTTCCTTCCAACTTTTACATTTTGTGTTTTAAGATCCCTTCCTACTCTAATGTTCTCTCTTGTCCTTGTTCTAGTAACGACTTTCTGGGCAGAATTTTCTTTCCTGGTCCGATGTCTAGATTTTTGTAATAGCAGTGACTCACAGTGCTCTATCTTTTCATTTCTTTTACAGGAATAGAGCTTATCCTGTTGCGATCCTAAAACCAGGGCCGTGCTGAGGAACCAAAATATCCCAGGTCTCATGCTCTACAGCATGATTCTTTAATAAATGCATAAGATTGATTCCTGCCGTTTATGTGATTTCTCATGAAAAAAAAATACGTGGGAGAAAGAAAGTGTGGCATTGTGGATAGCAGACTGGCTTCTGGGTCATTTCAAATCCTGACCCTAACCCCTTATTTCCTGTGTGGGTTCTAGTCCTGCTTCTGACCGCTACTGCTTGTAAGACACCTCAACTCTCAGTGCTGCAGGCAACTCTCCAAGGTTATAAAATGCAGAGAGAGTGCTTACTTGCGCTGGTAAAAAGAGCTACTCACCAGAACTTCCATATAATCATAAAAATCCTAGTTCTGATTTAAAGAAGAAGAAAAAAAGAATGGAGAAGGTAAGAAGGAGTGGTTGGAAACAGGGGCTATGATCATTTTGATTGCTAGCATTTTTGTAGGGCTCTAAAGTAATAAATATGTTCAGGGTAGTTTATGCCATTCAGTGCTCACTAAAACCCTCTATGTTACATAAATATTCCATTACCACTTTATATGTAAGAATTCTGAAGGTAAGAAAGGAGAATTGACTTGCCCAGAGTCATACAGTCAGTTAGTGACAGGGCCAGGATTCAAATACAGCTCTTCTGCCAATCCAAGGCTCTTCACATTGCATTACATTGTCTTTCAGAGCCATGGCCTGTAGGGTGGGGAGATCACAAAACCCTAGTAGGTTAGAATTCTGGCTTCAAGGATGACTTCTTGGGAGGCAGGGGTGGAGGCAGTCGCCCAGGTGACCTGCGAACAGGTGGTCCCCCAATGGGGAGTCGCTTTAGAGATGGACCAACCCTTCGGGGCTCTTCGATGGATTTCAGAGAACCAACAGAAGAGGAAAGAGCACAGAGGCCCCGACTGCAGCTTAAACCCCGAACAGTCGCTACCCCCCTCAATCAAGTGGCCAATCCCAACTCGGCCATCTTCCGCGGAGCCAGGCCCGAGAGGAAGTGGTTCACAGAGAGCAAGAATGAGCGTGAGGCTGGGAGGGAATGGGGGGAGAATTATTGAGCAAGACAGCAGCAGAGTTCATTGCTCTGGACGTCAACCCTGCAGTTACCATTCCTGCCACCTGACATTTGTCCTCCTCCTTTCTTGAAACTGAAAACACAGAGCTTGTGAATGCATGTCAGCTGTTAACAAGTGGTTTTAGTACGTTCTTGGCTTTGCTGTATCTAGTGCCTGTTTTGTGCTGTTTTTTCCCCACCGCCTCAGCCCCTCCCCTCGCCTCAACCCCCCACCTCCTCTCCTCTCCCTGTTTTCTTCTCGTTTTCGCAGCACGTGGTTTCTTGCAGATGAACGAAAGCTGCCATCATCAGCAAGGGTGGGAGTTCCCCAGGATGAGGTGCTGCTCCATTTCCCTCCTTAGCTTTCTCTGTTTTACTTCCAATATTGTTTCCTTTGGATTTTCCTCACTTCTCTTCTGGTCTGCATGTTTGGTTCTGGGTTGCTGTGGCTCCAAAGAAGCAAGTAGGAAAAAACTCCCCAACAGGTTGGACCATCTGTTGACCTACATGTAGAATTGGATGCCTTCTCTAAGGCTAGGGATCAAATACTGGCATGGTCCTTCCAGCCAGCTCACTGATAGTCTTCTTTACCTCTCACTCCCCAATTCCTTCCCCTGAACAGATGTAATACAAGCAGAATAGGATCAAATTTAAAAGTATCTATCTATCAAATATGGAGAGTGGGTATTGCCCTAGAGAATTAATTGGCCTCACTCCCACAGGTCTGTCAATTGTAGCTCTGCCCAAACCCAGATTCTTACTAGAAACTCCTTTTATTAGGCAGATTAGAGGGTTGTGTTTGTTGAACTATTGCAAACTGCAGTCTGGTTCTATCACAACTGGGATGAGGTGCTTTGGGGGCTTGCACAGCGGTGTAGATCTGTGCCTATTTGAACATTAAAAAAATGCTCACTGAGTCTTTGCTTTTTAAAAGCTTACACTTTTTTTTAGTTTTACATGTTTGGTAAGTAACTTTTAAATGCAGGTTTGTACAGATAAAGTTGACTTTGTTGTGTTGGAAGGAGGGTAAAACTTACTACCGCTGGCCACATATTTTGCATCTAGCCCCAGTATTTTTTGTCCCTAACTGTAAATAGTCAATAGTGAGATGCTGTACTCCCCATCATCATTTAAAAAATGGGTCAGGAGAGCTGGCCCTAGGATCTGACGATGTTGTGTCTCATTGAGACTCGTCAAGAACCTTGAAACGTCTCATGGGTAGCACTAAGGTTGAAGACCTGTGCCTCTTAGAACCTGAAGGCTCATCAGGGGAGAGGTTACTTTAAAAATATTTGAGAGAATAAAAGGCAAAGCTTTCAGGTTGGCCATACCAGTAGCTATAAAGGAGCCAGCAGTCAGGGTTTCTTGGAAACCTTGGCCACTTGGCTCAGTCCATTTGCTGTTGACTCCTGATTTCCTGGCTCTACTTACTGTTAGCTTTGTTTCCGAGTTACAGCAATTTACAGGCCCCTTTCCTCCTTTTTCCCGCTTCCTGCCTCCTTCCCTCTCTCCTTCCCTCCACCTGTCATACTCTCTGCTCCTAAGATAAGAAACCATTTGTGTAACACCAACACGTAATCTAAGAGACATGCATTATGTGGTTGTAATCAAAGGATGCTTTCAGATGACCTACTTACATCTTCAATGTGGAAAAGATTTAAAAACAGCAACAAAAATCCCAACTCCTGGTTAATCCAGTTGCATTTTAAATGTGAGAATGGAATTCCAAACACTTCAGCCATTCTGCTTCATGACAGAAAGTAAATTTATGGATATGGTATTTTGTGAATGATCTTTTAAATAAAAGAAAACCTTAAGTAAAAAAAAAAGAATAGGAAGCAACCTTATACACCATTTATTCAAATCCTGTCATTTTATGTTAACTGGTCCTTTTACAAATGGAAGATCAGAGAGGTTCAGTGATTTGCCCAAGTCACACAGTTAGTACACAGAGATGAGATTCAAATTATGATTGCCTCCAAATCCATTGATCTTTCCATTATACCACCCTGTCCATAAGCACACTATGATTAAAACAAATCAGTGATTTTTTTCCCTCCTGACTCCCATGAAAGTTGTATTGCCAATTAAAAAAGAAATAATTATTAGAGGAAATTCAGGAATAGGAGAGAGAAAACTTGATGGGGAGCCCTCTGGTGGGGATCAGTGAAGGAAAAAGAACCAGATAAGGTATCATCATGGATGAAGAAAAGAGGAAACAAGGCCAGAAGATGATAGAGAAAGAGTTCAGGAACCAAAATCCAAATCCAAATATGGTGTGGACATACACTACAAAGCCAAATGCAGACTTCACTGGATTCTGTGAGCACCCTCAGGAACTCCTTCTCAAGCCCATTCAAGAATAGCTTGACTTGCCTTATAATGATCATTTCATTCTCCCAAAGCCTCTTTTCTAACTTCAAGTCAGACAAAAATAAAACTCATGCTAATGGGATGTTGCTTCACTAAAGTTAATTAGAAACAAAAACCAAGGCTATAGTGAAGGGCATGTGCCTGTGTCTGGTGAAGCCACCCTGGTCTTGGCCTGTCTCCTCCTTCCGCCATGTAGTAGCAATAGACATAAAGTTCAACCAGGAGCTGACCAGCTTGGTCAGGACTGAGAGCTAACTGACCACAAGTGGGCTTACTCTCCCAAGGCGCATTTACCACCAAATGAAATATTCAGAGGAGTTTTACAAATCTGCTAATTTGCAAAAACTCTACACTATGATTCTTAACAATCAAGAATCAGAAATTAGCAGCAAGAGAACACAGAGAAGACCTAATTTCTCCAGGGCTTACTGCTAACACCTTATCCATAAAGATTCTCTAGTGACTCTAGTGAATCATTCTCCTCATCTTCCCCTAGGGATAGGCACCAAATGTGACTAGACTAGCTCAGGGGAAGAAGAGATGAAAGGAACACCCATTCTAGACCTGATGCTGAAACATGGCTACTCTGCTTATGGAAGGAGAAAAGACAGGAATCTTGGGAGTAAGTTACCACTCCATCACAGAGTTTGTGACTGAAAGACAATATGGATATAATCTGACACATATCCTAGTTTTAAGTAGGGCAGATGACAAAGGAGTCAGGGTTCAAATCTGCTCTTCAAATCTTTGTTGCTGCATGACCCTGGACAGGTCACTTCACCCTCTTTGCTTCAGTTTCCTCATCTGTAAAATGAGCTGGAGAAGGAAAATGCAAACCACTCCAGTATCTTTATCAAGGAAACCACAAATGAGGCCACAAAGAGTTGGACACAAGTGAAGTGACGGAACTACAACATAATTAACTGAAGTCCTTTTGTGACAGGTTTACAGAGCTGGTAGATGCTAAGAATGCTACAGATATAGTACATTTGGATTTCAGCAAAGCATTTGACAAAATCTGTACTTGTAGGCAAGATAAAGAGATGAGGGCTAGTTACAGTTAAGTGAAATCAGTATTGGTTGAATGACTGAACTCAAATTCAGTTCCAAAACTGAGGGAGGTCTCTAATGAAATGACCTAGGACCCTGTTCTTGGCTCTATGCAGTATAACACAGGTGTCAAATATGCTGCTGCATGCATCACAACCACATAAAAATATAATTGGGATACATTAAACAAAATAATTAAAGTACAATAGAGCACAGATTGTATTATTATGTGGTTTTTAAGTCAGTATGAGGCAACAAAGATCCTTATGAATGGTGAGTTTGACACTACCAGTATAAACCATTTTTTAAAAATCAGTGACTTGGTGTATTGACAATTAGATTAGAAGATCTTTGTCACTGATTAATAGGCCATGTGACCTGCTTATGTCAGAGGAAGCCTAAGTCACATCTGGTGAGAGGGGCTTGCTGTAAGGAAAAGGAAAATGTGTCACAGGAAATGCTGAGAGAGCAGTTAGAGTTGAAAGAAAGAGCAGATGAGTACTATGCTGTGAGTGTGTTTGTGGGAATGCCCCAGCATGGGGGTAGAAAGTTATGGGACATCAAGGCTCCATGCTGTGATATTGTGTTTTAAATTCCTTGCTGTTATGATAAAGCGGGCTTACTGCTTTTGGGAGTTGCTTGCTGCTTGAATGGGTTGAACTTATTGATTATGTGATTTGGTTATCTGGTGTCTAAAGAAATGTTTTACTTCTTCTGCCTACTATATGGAGAGCCTCTCATACTTTGCGGTACAGAATTACATAGGCATATTCACAATTATCATGGATGTTGTGTTCATTGCCTTGCCAATACAGTGGGATAGAGTCATAGATGACAGACTAATCAGATTCTCAGGTGAGGAAAATCTAATAACCATAATTAACAAATAAGATGATAAGATTCAGATCCAAAAGGATCTCAGTGAACTATAACAATAGCCCAAATGTAGGGAGATGATATTTACAGGGATTAAAGTCCTGCACTTGGCTTCAGAAATCAACTGTGCCAGTTCAAGGTAGAAGAATCATAACTAGAAAATAAGTCTGTGGTAGAAAAAAACTGGGGGTTTTATGGGAGTATAAGCTCAATGTGTGTCTCCAACAGAACATGGCACCTAAAAGCTAATATAGAGATGTAGTATCTATTAAGTGCTTACTCTTACCAGTCACTTTGAGAAGTGCTAGAGACACACAGACTACTTCCAAGCATTCTTCTTGAAAAGACCAGTGCTGAATAGAAAATTTGACTTTCAAATACAAGAAGGAAGAGAAGCAAGAAAAGATAAACAGGAAAGAGAAATCATAAGGGACTTATTAAAGTTGAACTGTTTACATTCCTACATGGAAAGATGATATTTGTAACTCATGAGACCTTGCTCAGTATTGTGATAGATGGAATATATATATATATATATATATATATATATATATATATATATATATACACACACACACACACACACACACACACACACACACATACACATTGTGTGTGTGTGTGTGTGTGTGTGTGTGTGTGTGTGTAGACAGACAGCAAAGGGTGAGCAGAATATGAAGGAATGATACCTAAAAATAAAATTAAGTGTTGAGAGGAATGTACTGGGAGAAAGAGAAAGGGAGAGGTAGAATATAGTAAATCATCCCACATAAAAGAGGTAAGAAAAAGCATTTACAATGGAGAGAAAGAGGGTAAGGTGAAAGGGAATAAGTGAGCCTTACTCTCATCAGATTTGGCTTAAGGGGGGAATAACATACACACTCAATTGGGGAGCGCAAATCTTTCTTACCCAACAGGAAAGCAGTGGGGGAAGGGCATAAGAAAGTGGGTATAATAGAAAGGATGGCAGATTGGGGTAAGTTGTAATCAGAAGCAAACTCTTTTGTGGAGGGTCAGCTCAAAGGAGGGAATAGAATAAATAGAGCGTGGGACAGGACAGAGGGAAATATAGTTAATCTTTCACAACCTGACTGCTATGGAAGTATTTTGCATGACCACACATGTATAACCTATATCCAATTGCTTACTTTAGCAAAGAGAATGGGTAGGGAGGGAGGAAGGTCAAGAAAGTGGAACCCAAAATTTAAAATAGAATGCTAAAAATTGTTTTGACATGCAACTGGGAGATAAAATATACAGGAAATGGGGTATAGAAATCTGTCTTTCTTTATAAGAAAACAGGAAAGGGGATAAGAGAAGGGACGAGGAGTGATAGCAAGCAGGGTTGATTGGAGGAAGGGGTAATCAGAATACACCCTGGCCTAAAGTGGGGGAGGGGAGAGATGGAGAGAAAATTTTGAATTCAAAATCTTGTGGAAGTGAATGTTTAAAACTGAAAATAAATCAATTTTTTTTAAAAAAACATTGAATGTCAGATCTTCAAGCATAGAATATAGTATGCCATAGCTGAGAGGATCTCAGGTCAGAGAACAAAGACTGTAACAGTGGAAAAGACCATAAGCATGGAATGTCTTAGCTGGAAACAGCTCCAGAAAAACAGAACATAGAGTAGAGATAATAGGATATGGATTTATTCTTCATTTTTTATTTTATTCTTTTCTCCTTAAAATATAGACATTTTAAATATTCATTTTTAAAAAGAAAAAGGTTGAGTTACATATTCTTTCCCTGCATCTTTCTCCTCCTTTCACCTTGAGAAGGTAAGTTATTTGACATAGATAATACCAGAGTAATCAATTTTCATAAATTGTTAAAGTATAATGGTTTTCCATTATATTCATAGACGAAAATTTGTTCAACTATTCTTTTTTGTGTAATTATGTGTTTTTCTTTTTTTTTAGTAAATGGAATTTATATTTTTATTTTTAAATTTTTATTAATTAATTTATTTTTAGTTTTCACCACTCACTTCCACAAGACTTTGAGTTCCAAATTTTTCCCCATCTCTTTCCTTCCCCCACACCAAGATGGCTTCATTCTGATTACCCCTTCCCACAACCTGCCCTCCGTTCTCTTACCCTCCACCATCCCCTTCACTTTCATTTTCCTGTAGGGCAAGATAGATTTCTATACACCATTGCCTCTATATCTAATTTCTCAGTTGCATGTAAAAACAATTTTTAACGTTCATTTGAAAAACTTTGAGTTCCACATTCTCTCCCTTTCTCCCTCCCCACCTACCCTCATTGAGAAGGCAAGTAATTTGATATAGGTTATACACATGTAGTCAAACAAAACACATTTCCAAGATTTGAGAGAGTTAGAAGTCATTAGTAGACTGAGTGTGGCAGATTTCCAAGCTAGCAGAGACCACAACAGGGATGACAGGACAGATCTGTGGGCTGGGAGAGTGCTGGGTGCACGGAACTAAACCATACCTGAGCAGCAGTACAAGCAGGCCCAGGGCTGAAGTGCTGGCTATGGCAGCGATCCCCAGGCCACTCAGCCCAGGACAGGAGTCTGTCAGAGCTACATGAATTAGCAGTGCAGAGCCTGTGGCTGTGATAGCAGTTGCATTCCTGAGACTTTCAGCCCACAGTCTAAAGTTTGGAAATTCACCTTCTTGAGCTTCCAGGAGTCATGGTGATCAGGTAAAACAGCTCTAATTCCTCCCTTCCTCAACAAGATAGATACTCTCCTGGGAGAAACCCTGGAATAAAGGAGCCAGAAGTGGAGCTTCATTCATTACCCTTTTATCTCAGGAACCTGGGGAGATCCCCTCTTGCTGTAGTAGAAGGAGACTAGTACAGGAAGAGAGGTGTTCAAGCAGGATCCACCTCAGCAGAACAGCAGGAGTTCCTGAGCCCCAGGGGGATGGAACCAGCAAGCAACAACACCAGGACACCAGACATGCCTTCACATGGCCAGGGGAAGTGGAAGACACCAGCACAAAGAACTGCTGAGACCACCCATGCTATAGCACAGCACCAGGAGAAAGGACACTTCCAGCAGGCAGACTACCCCTTCCCCACACCTCACACCAGAAGCTTCAGTGTAACCCAGAGGAACTCAGAAAGCCATCACCTGGCCTCGACCTTGCCACACCAGCCAGCTCCAGCTCAGCACTGGGTGAGTGGCAGCATCATATAGCCTCTAGATGACAAAACCAGAGGCCCAGCACAGAAAGCCAGTAAGGAATTCCCCAGGTCCCAGCACAAGAAGCTTGGGACAGAGTCCCATGTGTCCCAGAAGCAGAGATCCACTTTAAAAGTCAGGAAAAAGACAACAACCATGAAGAAAGAATCCAGAAATCCAAGGGCTATTGATTCTTATTATGGAGACAGAGAAGATCAAAATACCAATTCAGAAGAGAACAGCATTGACAGGAGATCATTATACATGATTATAGACACATGGTATCTGTAAAGACCAACTTTGATAGACTTGGCTCTTCTCATCAATGCAAGGTTCAAAGATAACTCCAAAGGATTTATGATGAAAAAAAAACTATCCACATCCAGAGAAAGAATTACAGAGTCTGAATGCATATTGAGGCAAAGGTTTTGCTCTCTTTTTTTTGAAACTTCTGAATCCATATTTATTTAATTGGGAAAATATTTGAGAACATATTTCCATTAGTTCTCTTTGGTCTTATGGCAGATATAATAATCATTTCCAATGTTTAATTGAAGTCAAACATCTAATATTCTTTCAATGTCATACTCTTAATACATGCTTTCTAATCTGGTTTGGCTGAGGATATGTACATTCCTCCTAATGAATAGGTTTTAGGAGGAGGAAACATAATGCCCTGCCACACATTTTTAAAAAGGAAACTGTAACAAGCTGGTTACCTAGCTCAAGAATAAAACTCTCATTGATTAGAAATTTGTGAAGGTCACTGCCATCTAGTGATGAGATGCTGGAAGGCATCATTGAAGTTTCTGATTGAGCTGAGATTCTGGGCTATTTAAGCACTTCTATTTCATTTGCAAAATTTAGCAGATTGGACAGAAAAGCAGGTTGTATGACATTACTGGTGGCTGAGTTGTATTTCTTTTTAAAAAATTTTATTTTTAATTTATGGACTAAAACAAGCATTTTCATAATACTATAATAAAAAGATGATTGTACCTGAAACTGCAAACCTACTATGCACAACTACTTACTATTCTATTCAAATATACAACAAAATTATCATGTAAATTTTTTTCTTCCTCCCACCCAGAGATGGTTACCCATAGACACGAATAGGTGCATGTGAGTGTGTATAAAATGTGAAAAAATATTCTATATATACTTCTATTTATCAGTTCTTTCTCTGGAAGTAGATGTCATCTTTCTTCATATATCCTTTATACTTTTCCCCATAACATAGTATAATAGAAAAAGATGATTGCACATAAAACTGCCAATCTACTATGCACAACTTGTTTTTCCTTTCAAATATACAACAAAATTATCCTGTAAATTTTTGCTCTCTTTTTTTGTTCCTTCTTTTTTGGTTTCGTTTCTTCTTTCTCACGATTCATCCTATTGGTTATAATTTTTCTTTACAACTAGACTATTATGTAAATAAGATCAATGTGAAGATATATGTAGAACCTACAGCAGATTACATGCTATCTTGGAGGCAAGGGGGGCAAAGGAGGGAGAGAAAATTTGGAACTCAAAAACTTGTGGAACTGAGTGCTGTTAAATAAAAATAAAAAAAATTAATTAAAAATAATAAAACATATTTCCTTATTAGTCATGTTGTAAAAGAAAGGATAGACCAAAAATTTTAAAACCCAAGAAATATAAAATTTGGAAAGTATGCCTTGGTCTTTATTTAGACTCCTCTACTTCTTTCTCTGACCGTGGATAGCATTTTTCATTGTAAGTCCTTCAGAGTTGTCTTGGATCATTGTATTGCTGAGAATAGTAGCTAAGTCATTCACAGCTGTTCATCTTACAATGTTGCTGTTACTTTGTACAGAGTATATTTTGTTTTGCATCAACTCATCTAAGTCTTTCCAGATTTTTCTGAGAGCACCCTGCTCATCATTTCTTGTACTATAACAGTATTCCATCATAATTACATGCCACAATTTGTTCAGCCATTCTCCAATTGATGGGTATCCCCTCAATTTCTTATTATTTGCCACAAGAAAAGAGCTGAAATGAATATTTTTATACAGATAGGTCCTTGTGAAAAAGTATTTCTTTTAATTACATGTGTATGTGTGTATGTTTGTGTGTGTGGTTGTGTGTGTGTGTGTGCCTGTGTGTGTGTGTGTGTGTGTGTGTGTATTCTCTCCTTTGACCAGTTCAGATAAAAATGGGCTTTAAGCATCAGCCACCCCCCTAGCCCCGGCCTTGTTTCTTTAGATTTCTACTTATATGACCTGATTAAGTAAGATAATTTACCCTAAATATTCCTTTTCTTCCCCTGCCCAGTGTATTCCTTTTCCCCTATCTTTCCATCCCTATTTTAAGATAATCACCTAATATCAAAATCACTCCCAAGACTTTTGTCTAACTAGATTCCCTCTATGACCATGTTGATAGTAGGGTTCAGAGGAGATATATAGATAATCTTCCCTATTACAGTGTAAGCAGTTTATACTTCTTTAGTCCTTTATTGCATTTATATTCAGTTGTATTTCCCCCTTTTTACATTTCTCTTAACTTCAAAGTTGGAACTTCAAACCTTCTATATAGTTCTGGTCTTTTCACCAGGATTCCCTGGTGAATTATTAGGGAAAAAAGTTGGTAGTCTTCTATTTCACTAAAGATTCATTTGTTCTCTGTAGGAATATACTCAGTTTTGCCAGGTAAGTTATTCTTGGCTATAAGCTTATATCCTTTCTATTCTACAGTATTATATTCTAAGCTCTTCACTTCTTCATGGTGGTGGCTGCTAAATCATGTGTGACTCTGACTATGGCTCCTTAATACTGAAAGTCTTTCTTTCTGTTGGTTTCACCGTGTTTTTGTTGACCTAGAAGGTCTGGATTTTGGCAATAATATTCCTCGGAGTTTTCATTTGGGGATTTCTTTCAGTAGGAGACCAATACATCTTTTTTATTTTCACTTTGCCCTCTGTTCCTCAGAGACAGGAACAACTTCCTTTTTCTTTTTGCTGTTGTTATTATACCTTTCAAGGACTCCACTAATTCTGAAATCATCTCTTCTCAATCTGTTTTCCAAGGCAATAGTTTTTGCTATGAGATACCTTCCATTTCCCTTCATTTTTTTTTCAGACTATTAACTTTGTCTCAATATCTTGCTTTCTGTTGCAGTCATTGCTTTCTATTTCATCTGCTCTAGTTTTCAAGGAGTTTCTTCCTTGTGAAAGGTTTTGCACCTCTTGCAATTCCCTTTCCAATTCTTTCTTCTATATTTCTCCATTTCTTTTCTTTATGTTCTTCTAGATACATTTCATTTTTTAAAAAATTAAACACTTAAAAATTCTTTGTTTTATCTGTTCCAGGAATTCTGATTTCTACAGATTTCCCCCACAAACAAGACAAAATAGTGCCTTAGGGCAAACATAAAGCAGTTAAAAATAAAAAAAAGTGTTGGGGAAGAACATCCTCCTTGAACAAGCAGAAAAAATCCAAAGCAAAGTCCCATGACCTAGGTTTGTTCTTTGTGAAGTATAAATATTTATAGGCTAGTTTTGCTGAAACAGCAAGTGGCAAACCCTGGAGCTAGCTAGATTAGGAGGTAGCCTCAGCCCCTGCCACAGGAATTTTCACCTCCCAGGCCAGTGTAGGGAGTCAAGTCTCTGAATGAGGGAAGATTGAGGGAACCTCTACTGAAAAGGAATGCCAGGCCTAGCTGTGCTAAGATGCTAGCTGGGTAAGAAGGAAGCAGCACATGTACAATGAGTGCAGAAGCAGTGGGGTGGGGATTCCACTGGCTGTGGGCACTTACCGCATGGCAGAGGTCTTAGTTTCAGTTCCAGGCTACAGGGGAGGACTGAAGGAGGTTTGGAGGCCAGAGACAACATCTTCCATACCTCAATATTAAAGTGATTACAATAATAAGCTGCTATAATTTTTTTTAAAATGAGCACACAAAGAAAAAAGAATCCAACCATACAAAGTTACTATGGGAATAGAGAAGATGGGGGCTCATCTTCAGAGGAGGATCCTGAAGCATAAAAGCCTTTCCTATTCCAAAGGGTAACATCAAATGGTCACCAAAAACAATTCATAAAATCTTTAAAATGACTTTAAAAATCAAATGAGAGAGACTGAGGGAAAATTGTTTTAAAAATAAGAAAAAATAAGAGATTATGAAAAAGTCAACCAGTTGGAAAGGGAAATCCATAATATTAAGGAAGAAAATGACTCCCTGAAAATTATAATTAGGCAAGGGAAAGCCAGCAAAGTTCTAAGAGACAAAGAAATAATAAAGCAAAATATAAAGAATGAAAAAACAGTAGAGAATGTGAAACATCTCATAAGAAAAACAAATGATCTGGAGAACAGATCAAGAAGAGAAAATATAAGAATAATCAGGCTATCTGAAAGCTACAATCAAAAAAAAAAGAATATTGATACAATATTATAAGAAATAATTAGAGAAAATTGTTCTGAAGGATTAGTAAAAGAGGGGAAAGTAGAAATAGAAAAACTCCACTAATTACCACCTGAAAGAAATCCTATGAGGAAAACCTACAGGAATATCAGAGGCAAATTCTGAAACCTCCAACTCAAGGAAAGACTATTACAAGCATCAAGAAAAACAATTTACATATGGTGGTGCCACAATTAGAATCACACAAGAACTAGCAGCAGTGACACTAAAGGACTGCAGGTCTTGGAACACTATATATTGAAGAACAAAGGAACTGGGTTTGAGAACAAAAAATATCATATCCAGCAAAATTAATCATAATACTGAATGGAAAAAAATCGACATTCAATGAATTGTCAGACTTTCAGGATTTTGATGTAAAAAATACCTGAAAATTTGACATACAACATCCAAGAGAAATATAAGGTACGCATCAAAGACTAATTACAAGGGACTCAATAAGGACAGACCACTTGCTTTTTATATGAGGAAATGCAAAATGTATGTCTAAGATTATTATTTAATAATTGAACGGTGTGAAAGAAAGATTGCAGTAGACTGGTGTATGATGTTATTCCAAACAGTAAAACCATTTAAGAAAAGGTAAAAAGAGAAATTATCTTCTGCAAGATAATGACACAGAGGAATTAGCTGGGAAGGGAGGGTTGGTGGTTCTGAAATCCTACTCTCATTGAGAATGGGGTAAAGAGGGAACAATACATGCCTACATACACACATGTATATACACAAACACACACGCACATACACACATGTATATATACATACACACAAATGACTTCTAAACGCAGAAAGAAATAGAAGGTTAAGGGGATAGGGAGGGGGAAAAGGATAAGGGAGGGAATTTTAGAGGGAACCCTACTCATATCAGATCTGGGTGAAAGAGAGAACAATATATACATTTACAAAGGAATAAAAATCTATAACCTATTTATTTGGAAAGCTATAAAAATCTAAATTCACATAGAAACAAAAGGGTAAAGAGAAAGGGTGGGTGGGGGAAAGATAAGGGAGGGTTCTCTAGAGGGGACTAGGTTAAGTAATAAGAGGACAAGGTAGTGGGTGGAAGTAAAATAAAAAAGTCAGAATGGTTAGGAAATAAGAGATATACACACACAAAATCAAGATCAGGAGTAGAACTTATTAGGGAAAAAAGCAGGGGTAGTAATCATGATCTCAGGGGTACTAATCATGATTTCAGACAAAGTTAAAAGTAAAAAGGATGTAATCAAAAGAGATAAATAGGGAAACTACACTATATGTTAGGCATATTATTCAATATAGTTTTAGAGTGTTTAAAATAACTAGGTAATGTAAGGATGGAATGTTGCTGTGGTGCAGGAAATGATGAGTTGGTGGACTTAGAAAAATAGGGAAAGACTTGGGCTTATGAAGGAAGATGTTACCCACCCTACGTAGTATAGTATGCCCTTATATAGATGTATATGAATGTATGTGTTTATATATGAGTATTATCATAGATATCTAAATATATGGATGTGTATATAAGTGTATGTATGTATATATATGTATGTATATACATATAAACACACACATACATATGTATATATATATATGTTTTGTATCTCTGTGATATAGGTGTGCATATGCATCTGTGTTTAATTATAGCCTTCTTGAGAGAGACGTGGGAGGAATGGTGGAAGGGGAGAACGAAATAAAACTCACAAGGAAGCAAAGATGGACAGCTCTGAATGCCACACATAGTATTTATCATATAGGATTTCTTGCAATGGAAATTTTTTGCTGTATATTATGAATCCTCGCTTACATTACATGCTGTGAATGCTTTTTTTCCTTGTTTTGTATTTAAGCTTTAGTATTTAAGTTTATAATATGCTTCTTTATCTTTTCTTATTATTTGTTGTAGTATTTAAGTTTAAAATTGAAAAAAACAGAATAGGGAAAATGGTAAAAGACATACAAAAATCCAATGAGGAGAAGAATGTCTTGGAAAGCAGAGGTGGCCAAATGGAAAAAGAGGCACAAAATTCACTGAAGAAAAATCTCCTTAAAAAGTAGAATTGACCAAATGGAAAAGAACGTACAAAAGTCCACTGAAGAAAATAATCCCTTAAAAATCAGAACTGAGCAAGCAGAAGCTAATGACTTTATTAGAAATCAAGAAACAATAAAACAAAAACAAAACAATGAAAAAATAAAAGACCATGTGAACTATCTCTTTGGAAAAACAACTGACAGGGAAAACAGATTGAGGTGAGATCATTTAAAAATTATTGGACTACCTGAAAGCCATGATCAAAAAAAGAGCTTAGACATCTTCTTTCAACAAAGTATCAAGGAAAACTGTCTTGAGATTCTAGAATCAAAGGATAAAAGAGAAACGGAAAGAATCCACTGACCACCTCTTGAAAGAGATGCCAAATGAAAACTCCCAGGAATATTATAGCCAAATTCCAGACCTCCAAGATTAAGGAGAAAATATTGCAAGCAGCCAGAAAGAAAAAAATGAACTGTCATGGAGCCACGGTCAGGATAACACAAGATTTAGCAGATTCTACATGAAAGGATTGGAGGGCTTGGAATATGATATTTAGGAGGGCAAAGAAGATAGGATTACAACTAAGAGTCACCTACCCAACAAAAGTAAGTATAACTCTTCAGGGGGAACATGGATATTCAATGAAACAGAGGACTTTCAAGCATTCTTAATGAAAAGACTAGAGCTGAATAGAAAATTTGACTGACAAAAACGAGACTCAAGAGAAGCATAAAAAGGTAAACTGGAAAGGGAAATCATAAGGGACCTAATAAGGTTAAACTGTTTCTATTCCTATATGGGAAAATAATACTAGCAACTCACAAAAAATGTTCTCATTATTAGGGCAGTTTGACGGAGTGTATAGACAGAAGGCATATATGAAGGGAGGATATCTAAAAAAATTTAATTAAGTGGTGAGAAAGAGGAATATCCTGGGAGAAAGAGAAAGGGAGGAGTAGAATGGGGTAAATTATCTCACATAAAAGAAGCAAGGAAAAGCTTTTACAGTGGAGGGGAAGATAAGAAAAATGGGGGGGGGGCAGAGTGAGTGAACCTTACTCTCATCAGAATTGGCTCAAAAATGAAATGATATACACATTCGCCTGGGTAGAGAAATCTATCTTACCGTACAGGAAAGTAGGAAGGAAAGGGGATGGGGGTGATAGGAGGGAGGGCAGATCAGGGGAGGTAGTAGTCAGAAGCAAAACACTTTTGAGGAGTGACAGGCTGAAAGGAGAATAGAATAAATGGGGGGAATATATTGGAGGGAAATATATTTGGCAATCGTACATTTGGAAAAAATTTGAAGCAAGTTAATCTGATAAAGGCCTCATTTCTCAAATATATAGAGAACTGAGTCCAATTTATAAAAATAAGAGCTATTCCATAATTGACAGATGATCAAAAGACATTAACAGTTTTCAGATGAAGTAATCAAAGCTATATATATATAGCCATATTTAAAAATACTCTAAATCACTATTGATTAGAGAAATGGAAAATAAAACAATTCTGAGGTACTACTTATATCTATTAGATTGACTAATAAGACAGAAAAAGGGGGGGATGTGTGGAAAATGTGACATTAATGCATTGTTGGTGTAGTTGGTAACTGATTCATTCTTTTTTTTTAAGCATTGAACTAATTTTTATTTATTTATTTATTTTGAAATTTAATAGATTTAGTTTTCAGCATTGATTTTCACAAGAGTTTGAATTACAAATTTTCTCCCCATTTCTCCCTTCCCCCCGACTCCAGGATGACATATATTCTGGTTACCCTGTTCCCAGTCAGGCCTCCCTTCTGTCACCCCACTCCCCTCCCATCCCCTTTTCCCTTCCTTTCTTGTAGGGCAAGATAAATTTCTATGCCCCATTGCCTGTGTATCTTATTTTATAGTTGCATGAAAAAGCTTTTTTTTGTTTTTGCACATCTGTTTTTGGCCAGTAGCAGCAGCAGATGTAGCTGCCCCACCTCCGCTGCCTCCAGGGCTGGAAGCTGAACTGTGAACTCCTTCCACTCCTGCTGCTTTTCCCACTAACCTTCTCCACTGTCTTTGGTGTTTGTGGGTTGAGAAGTCTGGTAACTGCCGCAGCTCACTGATTCAGGGCGCTAGGGCCTGCTCTGCCTGAGTCCTGTTCTGGTTGGTCCACACTGCTCAGGCTGGGCTCTGCTCTACTCCATTCCCAGCTCCCAGCTCCCTGTGGGATAGACCTCACCCAGAGACCATCCAGGCTGTCCTGGGCTGGAGCCCTGCTTCCTTCTGCTGTTTTGTGGGTTCTGCAGTTCTAGAATTGGTTCAGAGCCATTTTTATAGGTTTTTGGAGGGACTCTGTGGGGAGCTCATGCTAGTCCCTGCTTTCCAGCTGCCATCTTGGCTCCGCCCCCCTCAACCATTCTTTAGTGCAATTTGGAACTAGGCCCAAAGAGTATAAAATGATCCACAAATGTTGCCCTTGCAATACCACTAATAGATCTGTGTCCATAAAGAGATAAAAACAAAATGGAAAAGGACCTATATGTAGAGAAATATTTGTAGCAGCTCTTTTCTGGGGGCAGGGAATTGGAACTTGAGAGAATGCCCATCCATTGGGGAATGGCTGAACAGGTTGTGTGCTGTGATTGTGATAGAATTCTGTTGTGCTATAGGAAATGATGAGCAGGATGCTCTCAGAGGAACCTGGAGAGACTTGCATAAGCTGATGCAAAGTGAAATCTCCTGCCTACAGAGTAACAGCAATGTTATGGGACCATTAACTGTGAATGACTTGGGTATTCTCCACAATGTGGTGATCCACAACAACTTGGAGATGCCTAAGATGAAAAACGCTATCCACCCCAGACAAGGAACTGACAGTGTCTGAATATACATTGAGGCCTGCTTTTTATAATTTCTTTATTTTTCTTCAGGTTTTTTTGGTCTTTTTTCTTTCACAACATGACTAATATGGAAATGTTTTGCATGACTACACATGTATAGCCTGTGTTGAACTGCTTACCTTCTTAATGAGGGTGGTAGGGAGAGAGGAAGAAAGAGAATTTGGAAGTCAAATTTTGGAAACAAATGTTTAAAGTTATTTTTATATGTAATTGGGGAAAAATAAAATACTAAAGAAAACAACAGCAAAAACAACAAAAAGAAAATGCAGAGCCTTAGAACGATTTTAATGGTGCAATTCTCTTCCTTTTCCCCCGACATCAGAGACATACATGTATATGCATTACATGTATATGCATGTGTACATGTATGTGTATTTGCTCATGTATGTGTACATGGGAATGTATTTACACACATGTATATATTTACATGCGTATATTTACATATATGTATGCATATTTGTATAAATGTTTGTGTACATATATATGTATGTATGTATGTATGTATGTATGTATGTTTATACATACACCTGCATACTCATATCTGCCATCCCCATCTCCAACTTGGTTTCTACCCTCCCCAAGATATTCACACTGTTTAGGTACTCTTTCATTACTATAGAAGTATAATCTTCCTCCAAAGGCCTCACACTATGCAAGCAGTCCTCTTCCTCTCTTTAGAATGCTGGGTCTCAGACCTCTCCAGGAATTCAGTATTGTTTAGAAAATCCCAATTCCTCTATCTCAATCAATTGGGTTGTTTGGCGCCATCCATTCTAGGGGCCAATGCCTCCTCCTGCCATTGCTTGGGCCACATGCTTGAGAGCACATACAACTGTAGATATTAGTGGCTCCCAGGACGTTGCCTGATACAATGTACAGGCTTCTCACTCTTTCCCCTTTCCCCCCAGATATAGAGCTCCACTCTCAGCTCTGCTATGGTTCTCCACTTTGCTCAGCTCTCAGTAAATCCCTCAAGCTTTCATTCTCCTCCAAGTTTCCTTTTAATGAGCCCAGGACAAAGGGGTGTCCTCCCTGTAACCACAGTGGCCTGATTCAATCAAATCAGACCCCACCAATAAGACTTAATCAATCATGCTCAAGGGAGTGTGACTGCTTATCAGTAGGGTACAAATCAAACAATAAGCACTCTGGCCCAGAAAAAGTCTTCATTCCTCTCAACCAGGTATTAATAGGCATGTAGATACCCTACAAGGCAGTTACAGGGCTTGATGGATAGAGCACAGGGCCTGGAGTCAGGAACACCTGAGTTCAAATATGGCCTCAGACACTTCCTAGCTGTGTGACCCTGAGCAAGTCACTTAACCCTTGTTTGCTTTAATCTACTCAAGAAGGAAATGGCAAGCCACTCCAATATCTTTGCCAAGAAAACTCCATAGACAGAATTGGCGCAGTAGGGTCCATGGAGTCAGAAAGAATGGGACATGACTAAATGACTGAACAATATACCTGCGTAGAGAGCCACAATCAAAATCCCAAATAATGATTTATATCTCTGTAACCATATCAACTTGATGAGGCCCCTGATGAAATCCTTATTTGAGATCAAATGTTCATTTTCCCCCAAGATTCCCATCATTGCTACCCAAGAATCAGTTTCTCTTTTCTTTTTTTTTTGTCAGAAATTTTTTTTAATTGTTGGTACCGTATAAATTCAAGGAGAGAGAAAGTAGCTAAAATGATTTACAGAAACAAACACACAAAAAAAATCCCCACACAAAGCCTTTGCCATCCCTGGCAGTCCTCTCCAGTCCCCTCCCCTGCATCATGAGGAAAACCATCCCCCCCCCCACCCCTAAGGAGGCAGCCAGGAGGGCCTTGCTCTGAGCTGCAGCACCCCCAGGGAGGTGTCCTTGGGGTGGGCAGGAGAGAGGCCCTGAGCCTTGAGGAGCCCTTAATGTCCCTGGCCCGCTCTGCCCACCCCAGGGTCCTAGGGAAGGACCCATCCCTAACACAGAGACACACAGATATGTATGTATATGTATATACACACACACACGGGCCCCAAGCCCGAGACACCACAGCTGCTTTGAGGAGCCATCACTTGGTCCTCCCTGCTTCCAACCCCAGAATATGGCAGACGGGTTTGGGGGGAGACAGTGACATCCCCCGTCCCCCATCAATCTGTTGTGAGCAGAAGGAAATGACTGGGGGAGGTGTGGGGCCGTGCCCCTCAGGACTCCTGGGCAGAGCATGGGGGCTCGGGCAGGGCTGGTGAGGGGCCCAACCCACCCTGTCTAATCTTAAGGCTCTTCTGGTACCGCATGGGCAACATGCCTCAGGAGATACAGGAAGGAAAATGGGATCAATCCAGCCCCTGTGGGCAGATGCCCCAGCAGGAGGAGAGCACTGGACCGTGAACTTTGACCTAACACCCCATCACCCCTCCCGCAGGGAGCTGGGGGCCTGAACAGTGTTGCATTAAGGAATCTGTAACAGTTCTGAACCCCCCACCCCAGTCCTTGGAGACATGGGGGGTGGTGAATGTGCATTCGAGCCTAACCTGAAGCAGGGCCCCAGTTCGCAACACCCTCCCAACCTGACCCTTCGAGCCTTGCCTTGGATCTGGACTCAGGGTGCAGCCACCTTGTACAAAAGCTTCTGGGCCCAGTCTCTTATAGTTCTGACCCGAAGCCTTCAGTGAGGGCTGAGGGGAGAACACCCAGGAGGCCCGCCCTGGGTCACCCCAGTCATCCAAAGCTCTGGCCCAGCCAGCAGCTTTAGGGGAGGCTGAGGAATGGGGAGAGGGGCCTGGGCCTGACAGGATCAGAAGATGCCCAGGGCCACGTACAAGTCCCAGGAGCGACAGATGAAGAGGCTGAGAGAAAGCAGGCTAAATCGGGGGGAGAGGGGATGTAACAGACCGTACCAGAGCCTCCATCACCCCTCCTTGCAGACAGAAGCCAAGGTTCTCCCAGGCCTCTAATTCCTGATGTTCCTGGGCCTTAACCTTTCACTCTGGGGAGGCCATCATGCTATCCAGATAAGGCACTGGGAGAGAGGGTCCCAAGTTCCCAGTGGGGTGGCCACATGCCACAGTGGACAGGAGGCTGTGTCCAGGAGTGGGGAAAGGGGCAGAGAGACAAGAGTGCTGTCCTCTGCTTCCCTGTATGCATGGTAAGGCAAGTCCCCAAACCTCCCTGCCCCAACAGGGGAGCCACAGCTCTGGGGGTCCTACCCAAGCTCACTCAGGCTTGCCCCCATAGCCAGCATCTCCTTAGAGAAAAAGTGGCCTTCTTCCCTTCTGGCCAGCCTGAGATGCATACAGCTGACCCAAACGGGGATGATGAGAACCCCACCCTGGCTCTGGTGCTCCTAGCCAATCTCATCTGGTGAGGAAGGGCCTAGAAGCCCCTACAACCCTGCCCTTCTGCCAGCCCAGGGAGCTCCTGAAATGCCAGAGGGCCACAGGGAGGCAGGCTGGAGGAGGAGCCAGTCGGCTCTGGGGCATCTGGCTTTAAGGCTGCTCGGGTATGAGACATTATTGCTTTAGTAGCTATGCCTGCCCATTGCTGGCTGGGGGCCAGTTTCTCTTTTCTAATGAGAATCGTATTAGAGGGGTGGGATATCTAGGATCAAATCTGCTTCAAACTTCTTTCCTGAGCCCATAGCAGAGGGACTCCTTAAGTGGAACCCCAACTCCTATGGATCAAACAGTAGTTTGTCAAAGGTAGACCTATGTTTAAGAAGTGGTCAAGAAATCCAAATCCCATACTCAGACACCATATGCTCAGTCAGTTGTTCACTTTCCATATGTTACCCACTTTCCCTTCCCATCAAAAGAGAATTTATACAATAAAAAATAGAATGTCAGCTACATAGGTACCTCAAATAGAAAACTTAGAATGTCAAAGGTTGGATGGTCCTGAGAATATAAGATACTATATAGAATGACAGAGATAGACAACCACCATGTCAGGATCCCTATGCTAAGACCACCCCTCCCTTCACTCCTCTCTTTTTACTATTAGGAGACACCCTGTTTTCCAGAGCTAAGGCCCAGCAAGCAAGCTATGCCCTGAGCTTGGCATAACAACAGTCCTTTGTGCTCCACACTCTGGATGCTAAATCCGAAAATTGTTTCACACCAGTGCCAAGTTGTGCCTGACCACATTCTGGTCATGAAGCCCTGCTATGAATCAAACTTGCCTCATTGTTGCTGTTAACCCTTATTGCCCTGGCTACAGCTCACTGTGTAGCTGCTAGTATATAAATCAATGTTCAGTCTCACTGCAGTGGGTCTCCTCAGTTTCAGAGCAGATTGCAGTGTCTAGTTTCCCTCTTCTAACAAAAAAAAGAATGCATTTGGCTTATAACCACTGTTAAGTCTTTGGTTTGGTTGGGTTTCATTTTATTTTTCAGAGTTAATTGTTGAGGTATTACCTCTATCAGATCTTGGCCTTTTTTCAGAGTTAACAGCAGTTGTGTAACCTCTGTGACTCTTGGGCCATTTGTTTTCAGGGTTTGACAACCATAAAACACATAGTGGATACCTTGGAAAAACAGAACACAGAGTAACAGGGCTGTAATAGAACTTAGAAAATGGAAGGAATGTCAAATTTTGAAAATAATTTAAACCTATACAGAACCTTAGAGAAAATCTATGGTAGGGATTCTTAACCTTTTTCTGTCATAGACCCCTTTGACAAGCTTCTGAGCACTATGAATCTCCTGTCAGAATAATGTTTTTAAACGTGCAAAATAAGATTTAGAACTACAAGGGAAACCAATTATATTGAAATGCACAATATCAATGAAAAAAATTCATACATTGAAATTTGAAAATCCCTGACCTAGTTCAACTTCCGTAGAGGAGTGAACTGAGCAAGGTCACATGGCAGAGCCAAAACTAGAACCCAGGATTACTGAGTGCCAAATCCAGTTTTCCTTCCACTGTATAATCCTTCTTCAAGAGATGAAGTTGTGTGACTTGCTGTGTTATCCTTCCTCCAACACATGATTGGAGTTCTCTTTGAGTGGGACTGACTGCTGAACTTTTCTCTGCCATCCACTGATCCCCAATAAATCTTTCATTTTCCTAATTAATATCTTCATTTTTCTGAAGTCTGAATGCTTCTTTCTACTCTTCCTGGAATCTGAGTGAATCATCATTTTCAAAAGGGCACTCAGCCAAACAGGAAGAACAGCACAGCTGGCCCCATGAATATACCAAAGCAAAGATTTGGGATGGGAGTTGTTCTCAGCTGCTGTGAGTCATATCAGTCAGATCTCCCAGCAGATCACCAGCAGAAAGGGAAATCTGAGACTAGAACCAGTATTGATGGACAGCTACATGGCAGAAAGGGAAAACACTGGCTCTCTTTGGGCATGGTAATCTCTGCTCCCTGAAAGGCTGAGGCTGGTGGATCACCTGAGTTCAGGAGTTCTGAGTTGAAATAGAACCAAAGCTAATTGAGTATCCACATTAAGGAGAGGAAATGGAAAAGGAGAGGGAAGGGAAAATGAGAGGGTAGGGAAGGACGAGGAAGTGAGAGAAAGGGAAAGGAAGGGAAGGGAGGGGAGGGAAAGGGGAGGGGAGGGGAGGGAGGGAAGGGGAGGGAAGGGAAGGGGAGGGAAGGGAAGGGTGTTGGAGAGGGGAAAGGCAAGGCACTGGATATGGAGTTGTAAGACTTGTGTTCAAATACTAACTCTATCACTCCCTATTTGACATAGAGATAAGTCCCTCACATTCTATGTGTAAAATGATTTACACAAATGTAAAATGAGGGGGTTCAACTGGTTCATTTCTAAATACCTGTCCAGGTCTAGATCATATGACCTAGGTATTTTTCTAAATACCTGAAAGCCAAATGTGGAAAATCCCCTAGAAGTATGTAGATGATGGGAAGGGAAATAGAGATAGATAGATGATAATGATAGATAGATAGGTAGATAGATCATAGATAGATAGATAGATAGATGACAGATACTTCCACACAAGCACATCCACACACATATGTTTGTGTGTGTATGTTTGTGTGTGTCCAACTGTGTGCAGAGACTTATATTTGGTCTTCTATAAGCTGCAGTGATTAGATAAGACATGGTTTTCTTTCCTCATACAACTTACAGTCTATTGAGGGATAAAAGAAATATATATGTAGTGCAATGCAGAGAGGAAAGTATTGGATTTTGAGTCAAAGATCCTGAGTTCAAATCTGTCTTCTGCTATTTACTACCTGCTTACTATCTCTAGACTTCAGTCCAACATGTAAAACAGGGATAAAAATTGGGGGTTGGACCAGATGACATCTAAGGTCTCTTCTGGTTTTTAATCTATAATCTTTTTCTGAGACAGGGAAGGTGTATGATGCATAGAGCCGGTCTAGGAGCCAGGAAGACTGAGGTTAAAGTCTTGCCTCTGATGCCTAATACTGTGTACCCTTGGAGTAAGTTATGTAACCTCTCAGTGCTCTAGGCCAAAAGCACTTAACCTGTTTTGTATCATGGGTTCTTTAGCAGTCAGGTGAAACCTATAGATCCTTTCTCAGAATAATGGTTTTGAATAATTGGAAAAAAATGCTAAATTTCATTTAGAGGTTAGTGAAAATTAAGATGCAATTTTTTTCTCATCCAAGTTCATGGAACATTTGAAATCCATCCGTGGACTCCAATTTAAGAATCCTTACTCTAGGCAATTCTCATAAACTCTAAGTTTCAGAGAAGGTGGCCCACATAAATCACTAGGAGTTTCATCATGTTGGAATTCCCTATATCAATAGTGTCACAGGTCTATTTCCTATCCTCAGCGTGGAGATAATGATCTAATTCTTCTATTCAATAAACAGTATCATGTGGATCCTATGCTAACCATAAAAAATAGCTATGAAACAGCCCTTATTCTCAAGAAGATTACAAGGTAATGAGAGGAAAACCATGTAATAAAATAGCTATGATACAAGAAAGAGGAGGAATTAGAAGCTAGATCAATGCAAAGTTCTGTTTGAGAAGGATAATTCACTTAGGTAATGCAGTGGACAGAGTGCTGAGCCTAGAAGAGGAAAGACCTGAGTTCAAATCAGCTTCTAGCTATATGACCCTGGTCAAGTCACTTAACTATATCTAGAGGAGTTTCCTCAACTATAAAATAGGGATCATAATAGCACCTACTTCCCAAAGTTGTTATGAGGATCAAATCAAATGGGATCAAGTAAGTTAGCATTTGTAAAGAGGGGTGCTTGGCACATGGTAGGCACTTGATCGATGTTTGTTTCCACCCCTCCCCTGAGGGTGATGGGGATCATGGAAGAGGTGGCAGTTGAGCAGGGCCTTGAAGGAAAGGAGGCAATTTCAATGGATTAAAATTGAAATCCATGGAACCATGGTAATTCACAACTCTGAACTGAGGTCATTAGTCTCTTTAGAGAAGGGCTTGCCCCACATATCAACTCCTGGGCAGTACCACTCTCCTCCTGGAATTCTCCACACTCCCATTAGATAGCCCTGTTTCTCTGCTAGTCTCAGGGTGCTAAAGCAATGTTAACCTCTTTTAGCAAATATCAGCCTTAATCCTGGGGAGAGAAATGCTTCCTGTATCTGTTCCCATAGTTGGGTGCTGTGGCCACATTACATACTTTTTGTGAAAAGCAGTTTCCTTAAGCCTAAGATCCTTAAAACCGTTCAGATCTGCTCTATGGGCTTTGAAGATTTTACTTTCCTTGAACCACAGAAGACAGTAAAGGGCAACGTGGGCAAATCTCACAGGAACTTCCCCTCACAAGCTACAGATGGCGGTCTTAACCAGCCAGCTTTTCAAACAGCAAATCTGAGCTTTCTCCAGTCAGATTAGCTCCCCACAACCTTAGCAGAGCTGGTTGGACTCTGGTCTATCAGATTCTATCAGTTTCTATGTCACATGTTCTATGTCCTGTTTCTAGTGTCCTGTGTACTGGCTTCCGGTCTCTGGCTTCAGGCTTGTAATATTTAAGATTCTCTTTGACTTCTGTTTTCCAATTCCCTAGCTTCTTGGTCTCTCTTGGCTCAAATCAAGGTCTCCTCGTGGGTAAGGACCTACCTCTCAGGATACCAAAATACACATTTCTGTTAGATTTTTGACTAATGGTCAATATATTTTGTTCCGTAGTCCCCAAATAACTCTTTGATTCAGAA
This sequence comes from Trichosurus vulpecula, assembly GCF_011100635.1. Classification (NCBI taxonomy): domain Eukaryota; kingdom Metazoa; phylum Chordata; class Mammalia; order Diprotodontia; family Phalangeridae; genus Trichosurus; species Trichosurus vulpecula. The sequence goes on from NC_050575.1 coordinate 93,961,752, forward strand.
TTTCTCAGGAATAAACATTACAGTTCTAAAAATGGCTACCTGTAAATTAGGTGCTGGGCAAAAATTCACTACAACCATTTTCATCATCAGCCAGTATTTTTGCCTCTATTTTAAGTCAGCTCTTCTCAGAAATGTCTGTGTTTCTTTTCAAGATCTTTTTTGGTGTGATTCATATGCATGTCTTTTATCTGCTTCCTGCCTGTAAACACAATGTCCACATAAGAAAACATAAATAACAAGTTTCTAACAATTAACCTTTCCAACAGTGGAATGGGCTATGTCAAGAGGTAGTGAGTTCTCAGTCCCTGGAGATATCTAAGAGAAAACTAAGTGAGCCACAATGTGGTTCAATGAAAAGAGGACTGAACCTGGCATCACTGAACCCTCATTTGAATCCTGGTTCTGCCACTTACTGCCTGTGTGACCTCAACCAAGTCATTTAACCCAAGCAAGTCACTTAAGCCTCAGTTCTCTCTTCTATAAAATGAGAAGGTAGACTAGATCATCCCTATTGTTTAAATTTATTATCACATAAACACTTTCAAGGATAAAGCAGGGGAGTCCCACATGTAGTAGAAGGTTCAACTAGAAGTCTTCTAAGGAATGGTCCAGTTCTGAGATTCTATGATCCAGTGACAGATCTCGCCACCCTCCATGGTAACCCATTCCTTTGTTGTGCAGATCCAAATGTTAAAAAAGCTTTCTTCTATGGAGCTGGAATCTGTTTTGAAATCAATAGAGACAGTAATTCCCTCAAATACTATGCTTGAGCCTTGACAACTCCATCAGACTTGTTCCCTGCTGTCATAATAATATATCATATTCCTGTGCTATCTTAATAATTTACATTTATATAGCAATGTGATATCATATTAGTAATTCTCATTTAAAGAGAGAACTTGAAGATTTGCAGATTCCTTTTCTCCCAGCACCCTTGGGAGGCAGAGAATATAAAGACTAGTGCCCTCATTTGGCGAAGGAAGAAACAGAGTCTTAGAAAAAGGAAATGATTTGGCCGTTCAACATCCCACAATGATTCGTGATAAAACCAGTACCCTAACCTAGGACTTCTTTTTCTACATCAAGAGTTCTTTCCTCTGTCTGACACAGACTTCCATACTGGGTCCCAATTAGTGGAAATTATATCATTCAGTGGACACGCACTCAAATTCACATTATTCCCAGTTATGACTTTGTAAATTATGCTAAATTATTCCTGACCAGTGGAAATATGCAGTCCAAATTTAAAACCAACATGTCACGGGAGTAATTGTTTTCACTAATAGTGACCCAGCTGTATTTGTATTAGGGACATCATTGCTATAGAAGAAAAAAACTAGCACTTGTACTTTTAAGTTTCAAATCTACCAGAGAGAATATATAAACATATATACAAATATATTACTGTATGTGGATATTTTAATATTTAGAGACACTGCTGCATTTAGGTGGATTAAATCAGCAAAGTTGCCCCTGCTAATCAAAACTCTTCTTTCCCTAGTAAGGTCTTCACACATTCCATAGAATCCAGAAATAGACAAAATTCCACATTCAAGATTAAGCAAAGTTTCAGAATTTAGATAACAGTTTACCAAACAAAATAAGCATAACTAAATTGCCAGTCCACCCTGGAGAAATATTTTCCTAACACTATTCAATCTCTCTTTAATCACCACCTCTACATAATCTCTTTTCAGCCTGGCAAAAGGTTAACTCAAAAATACGACTATTAACTGAATTAATCAAAGATTTCTTCCACCACTTACTCTGGTACCCTAAGCACTTCACGCCAAAAGCATTCCTAGGTTGAACAGGTCTCTTCCTTTAGAAAGTGGTTTGTCATTCAGTATTTGTTGTTGTTCAGTCATTTCAGTACTGTCCAATACTCCATGACCTTAGTTGGAGGATTTTTGGCAAAGATACTAGAATGGTTTTCCATTTACTTCTGCAGCTCATTTTACAGATGAGGAAACTGAGTCAAACAGGATCAAGTGATTTGCCCAGGGTTACACAGCTAACACCTAGTAAGTGTCTAAGGCCAGATTTGAGCTCATGGAGATGAATCTTCTTTTTTTAATTTATTTAATATTTTGTTTTTCTATAGCTACATGTAAAAAAAGTTCTTAATACTCATTTTTAAAACTTTTAATTTGAAATTCTCTGCATATCTCCCTACCCATCCCCACCCACATTGAGAAGGCAAGCTATTTAAAATACGTCATACATATGTAGTCATGAAAAAAAACTTCCATAATTGCATGTTGTAAAAGAAAACATAGACAAAACAAATGAGAGAAGAAATTTTTGTGAAAAAAAAAGCATGCTTCTATCTGCATTCAGCCACCATCAGTTCTTTCTCTGGGGATGGATAGCATTTTTAATCATAAATCCCTAAGAGTTGTCTTCAATCATTTTATTACTGAGAATAGCCAAGTCATTCACAGCTGATTATCCTACAATATTGCTGTTACTTTACACAATACATTTCACTTCACATCTGCTCATACAAGTCTTTCCAGGTTTCTCTGAGAGCATCCTGCTCATCATTTCCTATAATATAATAGTATTCCATCATAATCACAGCACAATTTATTCAGCCATTCCCCAATTGGTGGGCATCCCCTCAGTTTCTAATTCTTTGCCCCCAATAAAGAACTGCTATTAATAATTTAGTACATAGAGCTCCTTTTCCTTTTTGTTTTTTGATCTCTTTTGGGATACAGACCTAGTAGTGCCATTGCTAGGTCAAAGGGTCTACGTGGTTTTATCGCCCTTTGGGCATAGTATCAAATAGTTCTACAGAACGGTTTAATCAGTTAACAACTCCACCAACAATGCATTAATGTCTCATTTTTCCCACATTGCTTCCCACATTTGTCATTTACTTTTTGATGTCCTCTTAAGCAATATAATCGGCCTGAGGTAGCACTTCAGCATTTTGTTAGATTGCATTTCTCCAATCACTAGTGAGAGTGTTTTTTTCAAATGGCTATACATAACTTTGATTACTTCATGTGAAAACTGATCATATCTTCTGATCGTGTATCAGTTGGGGAATGGCTCTTATTTTTATAAATTTGACTCAGTTCTCTATATGTTTGAGAAATGAGGACTTCAGAAGATGAGTCTCCTTGATGCCAAGCTCAGTGCTCTCCACTGCACCACCTAGCTGCCCATCAGTATTGCAATACCAACAATGGGAAAAATGATGATAAAGGACATTGTTTCAGAATCTGCAGTTAAAGGAAGGATTTCTCATGCAGCTTAGATAAAGAATTTCTTACTAAAGTGCTGGGAAAAATGATTTCTTCATGTTTCTCTTTTTTTAAGGGAGCATAGGCCTTAAAGTGCTCCCACGTCCTCTTTGGTGACTTAGGAGCTCAGCAGCTTTGTATTGGGAATCATAGAGATACTTCATAAACCACCCATAAATCTCTTCATTTTACAAATGAGGAAAATGAGGCCCAGAGAGAACAAGAGACTCTCTCAGGGTCATGGAGATAATAGTATTTAAGATCATACACCTAGAGTTACAAAGGACTTTAAAAGTGGTCTAATACAACCCCTGCATTTTACAAATGAGGAAAGTGAGGTCCAGAGAGAATGTAACTTTCTCACAGAATTCAAGAACTGGAAGGTACCTGAGCAGCCATCTCTACTCAAACTCATTCACCAAAGGACACCCCAGTATAAAATGCTTCAAAAAGAATGTTGGGAAGCAGTGTGGTACATTGGAAAGGGTGATGGAGGTTTGGAGTCAGAAACTGCACGAATCACTTACCCACTCCAATTTTCACTTTGTCATCTGTAAATGAGGAAAATGGGCTTAAGGTTCTCTAAAATTCCATCCTAACTCTGCTATCCTCATTGGCTCCTCAGGGTCACACAGATTGTAGGTAGCAGAGCAGGGATTCAAACCCAGATTGCCAGACTCGGGATGAAACATCTCTACTATTCTACTACATTGCCTGAGTCATATCCAGGCCTAAGGAATCAGCTGTCAATAGGAGTGCCCAGTGGGGCCTGTGAGTGTTTCTAGCTTCCATTGGTGAAGCCGAGCTTTAGGCAGGAATGATGGAGAAGTGAAAATACTATGAATTGATCTGGGGAGTAACCTGCCCACATTGTAAACTCCCTCCTCTGGCATTAGCCAGCAGCAGCAGGAGAAAGAGATATGCTGAAGGTTTGACATCTCCCTGTCTATCATTCCTCCACTTATGGTCCTAATTCTACCCCACAGAAATCCAGAAGCCATCAATGCCACCTTTTCCCTCAAGGCCTGGAAGTGTTTCCTTCCTTTAACCAGATGAAACTGGAAGGATGAGACAGGTGGGAGAACCCTGGCCTGGAAGTTAAGAAGTCTGGATTTGAACCACTGAACCTCTGTGTGACCTTAGACAAGTCACAAGACCCCAGTGCAGAAAAACTGTGAGCATCGTAGATTTGTGGATTGCTACAACACAAAGGGGTCTTGGGACACAGACTGTCAGAGTGGGAAAGATCCTTAGAAGTCACAAGTTGCAACCTCTTTATGTCACAAAGGAGGAAACCGAATTATGGAATGATCAAGAGATTTGCCCAACAACATACACCTAGTAGATTTGGAATGCAAAACCAGTTCTCTTAACTCATAGCCCAACGTCATTTCCAGAAAAAGACAAAAGCTCTTAAGTTATTCTTTTTTTTCAATTCAACAAATTTTATGAAAATTTTATTCAAGACCCTGTTATAGACACAAAGACAAAAATAACAAAGTCCCTGTCTTTATGGAACTCGAATAAGCATAGATACAGCGATTTGAAGGAGAATGTACTAAGTACCATTTTGAGAAGTAGAACATGAAGGGAGAGTGTCCTCCAAGAATGTAAAAATGGCTGGTTTGAATGCCAAGAGGTAAGAGAAGAAATGCCCAGTTTGAGGAACAGTGAGATCAGAATGTACAGTTTGGTTGGAATGCAGAGTGAAAGGGGAGGATTGGGAAATAAAGGCAGAAAGACAGTTTGGAATATAATTATGGAGGTCCTTAAATATCTGAGTAAACTACCTTTGCTGGTATTTTATAATAGAAATATGGAAGCACTGAAGGTTTCTGAAAAGGGGAATTACAGAGCCTCAGAAAGATCATTTTGTCAGTCACCATTAGAATAGATTGGGGATTATTCAACCTAGGGGAGACTGAAGACTGAGAGACAAGTCAAGAGGTTTTTGACAATAATAATACCTAGGCAGAAGGTGATAAGGACCTGAACTGAGAAATTCTGGGGTTAGAGCTGACAGGATTTGGTCAACCAATTGGATTCTGTCTGTTCAGCTTTGGCAGGATCTCTCATACCCATCCTTCCCTTCCATTCCCAAGGAAGCTTGGAGAGAATGTTGGCTTGAGTCAGAAGACATGGGCTTTTTATCCTGGTTCTAACAGAACTGTGTGATGTAGGGGATAGATAGCTTGCTAGACTTGGAGTCAGGGAAACCTTGGGCACATCATTTACCTTCTCTGTCAAGAAGTGGGTAGCATAGTTCATAGTGAGTCCTCTGGAATCATGATTGGTCATGACCCTGATCAAAGTTCCTAAGTCTCTCAAAGTTGTTTGCTTACGATATTGTTGCCGTTGTATATATTGTTCTACTGATTCAAGTGACTTTATTCTGCATTGATTCATACAAGTCTTTGAAGTGTTTTCTGGAACCATCACCTTTATCAGTCCTTATACCCTATAATATTCCATCACATTCATATGCAATAGGTTGTTCTGCCATTTATGGGCACCCCGCAGATTCCCATTCTTGGCCATCTCGAAAAGAGCTATAGATATTTATACACATCCTTAGAGTTTGTTTTACTTAGGACTAATTCCTCTCTTTACCTGCCTTCCCTCTAATTTCCCTTCCCCCTCTCACAACTTTCCCTCATATTTCCCTGTTGAGTGAAAAGGATTTCATTTATTTAAATTTATTGAGTATTTTATTTTTCTCCAGTTACAGGTAAAAACAATGTTTAACGTCTGTTTTTAAAACTTTGGTTCCCAATTGCCTCACTTCTTCCCTTGCCCCCCGGTAACAACAATGCTGCTTGAAGCTGCTGTGTGTGGAGGTGTAAGGCCAATAACACCAGCACACAGGAGGGCTGCTAGCACAGGTCCCTTGATCTGCTTTTCTAAGCAAAGTTTACAATCTCACTTTAATTAAACTTACGTATATCATTCACTTAGTTCAGGGGGAAATGTCAGCACCCTGAACTTCAGAGAATTCACAAACAGAAATTACAAGCATAAATTATGTAAATAGAGGAAATAACACAAATCAGCAGACAGAGTTTCTACCTGTCTGTCAACAGCAACACGTGCATAGTCACTGGGAAAAGAAGCACCAACATCTGTGTTTCAAAGCCAGGGGACTCATTAATGGCTACCCAGAGTCTTCCCTGGCCAAATCACACAAACACTCTTCCATTGAGTAGACCCCCAAAGCAAAATGCTAACCTCAGATTATACATACACTTCGTCAGGGTCAGCCCACAGAGGGCATCACAACCATGTGATGGGAACCGATATGACTTAGGTTTTCTTGTGACAGGTCATCAACAACTCTTGATTCATCAAAGACTCTTGATTCAAACAAAGGCAAGTCTCAATCAAAGGTGCTTCATTATCTTAGTACTGAGAAGAACTAGAACTCCAAAAGAACAAAGAGCAAAACAAAAAGCCCAACTTTGCTTGCTATTACACCTTGCAAGGCCCATTGAGAAGCCAAGCAATTCAAGATAGTTTATACTCGTGTAGCCAAACAAAACATATTTCTGTATTCATCATGTTGTACAAGAAAGCATCAACCAAAATTAAAAAACCCAGGAAATACAGAATTTTAAAAGTATGCCTTGATCTGTATTCAGACTCCTTCAGTTCTTTCTCTGGGGATGGATAGCATCTTTGCTCGCAAGTCCTTTCGTATTGTCTTGGAGTGTTGTATTGCTGATAATAGTTAAGTCCTTAAGTCCTAAGCTGATCGTCTTGTAATATCACTGTTACTTTGAACACAGTACATTTCGCTTTGCTTCAGGTCATGGAAGCCTTTCCAGTTTTGTTCTGAGAGCATCCTGCACATCATTTCTTATACTACAATAGCATCCTGCCATAATCACATACCACAGTTTGTTCAGCCACTCACCACTTGGTGGGCATCCCCTCAGTTTCTAATTCTTTACCCCAAATAAAGAACTGCTATTAATAATTTAGTACATAGAGCTCCTTTTCCTTTTTGTTTTTTGATCTCTTTTGGGATACAGACCTAGTAGTGCCATTGCCAGGTCGAAGGGTCTACGTGGTTTTATATCCCTTTGGGCAGAGTATCAAATAGTTCTACAGAATGGATAAATCAGTTCACGACTCCACCATCAATGCATTAATGTCTCATTTTTCCCACATTGCCTCCCACATTTGTCATTTACTTTTTGATGTCTTCTTAAACAATATAATAGGCCTGAGGTAGCACTTCAGCATTTTGTTAGATTGCATTTCTCCAATCACTAGTGAGAGTGTTTTTTTTTCAAATGGCTATACATAGCTTTGATTATTTCGTGTGCAAACTGATCATATCTTCTGATCATGTATCAGTTGGGGAATGGCTCTTATTTTTATAAATTTGACTCAGTTCTCTATATGTTTGAGAAATGAGGACTTCAGAAGATGAGTCTCCTTGATGCCAAGCTCGGTGCTCTCCACTGCACCAGCTAGCAGCCCATTGGTATTGCAATAAGAGTGATGGGAAAAAATGTTGCTAAAGGGCACTGTTTCAGAATCTGCAGTTAAAAGAAGGGTTTCTCATGCAGATTAGATAAAGAATTTCTGCCTTATGTACTGAGAAAAATGATTTCTTCATATTTCTCTTTTTTTAAGGGAGCAGGAGCCTTAAAGTGCTCCCATTTCCTTTTTAGTGACTTAGGAGCTCAGCAGCCTTTTATTTTATTTTTTTAATCAGATATCTTACTTTTAGTTTACAACACTTAGTTTTACATGTTCTTGAGTTTCAGATTTTCTTCCCTTCCCTCCCTTCCCTCCTACCCCTCAAGAAGGCATGCAGTCCAATATAGATTCTATTTCCACCTTCACATTAAACACATTTACACAATACTCAAGTTGCAAAGAAGAATTATGACCCATGGAATGAATCATGTGTGTATGTTTGTGTATTCTCTCCTTTGACCAGTTCAAATTAGAAAGTTTCTAGCATCAGCTGTTCCCCCCCATCTCCTTTGTACAGATTTGTACTTAAATGCCCTGATTAAGACAATATCCTCTACATCTTCATTTTCCTCCCCCACCCAGTGTATTCCTTTCCCCCTCTCTTTCCTTTCTTATTCTAAGATAATCAAGTCATAACAAAATCACTTCCAAGCTTTCAGTCTAGATTCCCTCTATGATCCATGTTAATGAAAGGGTTCAGAGGAGACATACGGATTATCTTCCCCCACTAGAGTTTGAGCAGTTTGTACTTGTTTTGTCCTTCATCTCATTTATGTTCAGTTGCATTTACCTTTTTTACCTTTCTCTTAACTTCTATGTTGGCACTTAAAACCTTCTATATAGTGCTGGTCTTTTCACCAGGGTATGTTTTCTCTTCTTCTATTTCATTAAAGATCCTTTTTTTTCCTCTGTAGAATTATATTCAGGTTTACTGGATAAGTTATTCTTGCCTACAAGATCATATGCTTTACATTGTAGAGTATTGTATTCTAAGCTCTCCACTTCTTCATGGTGGTGGCTGCTAAGTCATGTGTGATTCTGACTATGGCTCCTTAGTACTTGAATTCTTTCTTTCTGTCAGCTTCAGCATGGTTTTGTTCACTTAAAAGCTCTGGAGTTTGACTATAATATTCCTGGGAGTTTTCATTTGGGGGTTTCTTTCAGGAGGAGACCAATAGATTCTTTCATTTTCACTTTGCCCTCTGTTTCTAAGATATATGTACTGTTTTATAAGATTTCCTGAAATATGGTGACTAGACTCCTATCTTGTTGTTATACTTTTCAGGGACTCACTAATTCTTAAATTATCTCTTCTCAGTCTTTTTCCCAGGGCAATCGTTTGTTTCTATAAGATACAATTCTTTTCCTTCCACTTTTTCAGACTTTTGACTTTGTCTCAAAGACTTACTATCTGATGTAGTCTTTGGCTTGTAATTGATCCACTCTAATTTTCAATTAATTTCTTCCTTGGGCAAGATTTTGTACCTCTTGCAATTCCTTTTCCAATTCTTTCTTCTATACTTCTTTACTTTTTCATTTTTTCCTCTTAGCATCCCTTCCATCTATAAAAAAATTTTAAACCCTTAAACATTTTTTGTTTCATCTGTTCAAGGAATTTCAGATGAATTTGTCTCCAAACTGTGTTTTTCCTTGAGGATTTGCTCGTAAATATTTCAGAATCATTCTCTTCTGTTGGGTTTGTGCCTTGACTATTCCTGTAATCATAATAGCTTTTTACAATGGGATTCTTTTATTGTTGGTTAATTTTTCAGCCTATTTTCTCACTTCAGAATTGATGTTAGGGCTAGGCTTTTGGCACTTTTGGAAGGAAGTTCTGGCCCAGTCCTGATGCTACTTTCTTTGGGATACTGAGTATTGTACTCTTCTAGCATTGCAGTTTGGGGACCTACAAGCTCTTAGAGTTGTGAATTCCCAAAGTCACCTGATACTGGGCACTGAATACATTCTGAATACTTCTGAATAGTCTGAATACTTCCCCTCCTGGTAAAAGCAGTCAGCTCCTGCTTAGACTTAGCAGGTACCAAGTTTCCTAGGAACACTATCAACCGTATGTCAGCTAGCAGGGTTTTTCCTTAAAAGATACTGAAACCTTCCTCAAGATTTAGTTGATCCAGGGGCATAATTTTCAGACCACTGACATAGCTCCCTCATATCCTGAGTACAAAATTTGGGCCACAAGGAGTCAGAGCTGCTTCTACAAGACTGACACATGCTTCTGATTTGGCAAGATGACAAAAGCAGAGGCAAGGATCCTGTGCCCAACTGAATTAATGCTATATCTTTGCTGGATATCTTTTCCATGCTATTGTTAAGGAAACCTCTTTTCATTAAGGTTAAGATGATCTATCTAGTGAGCTGATCCAGCCATTTTGGAGAGCAGTTTGGAACTATGCCCAAAAGGCTATAGAAATGTTCATACCATTTGACCCAGCAATACCACTTCTAGGGTTGTATCCCAAAGAAAACACACAAGCGGGAAAAGGACCCATATGTAAAAGGATATTTATAGCAGCTCTTTTTGTGGCAGCCAAGAATTGGAAATCAAAGGGATGCCCATCAATTGGGGAATGGCTGAACAAGCTGTGGTATATGAAGGTGATGGAATACTATTGTGCCATAAGAAATGGGGATGATGTCTACTTCGTAACAACCTGGAAAAACCTACACAATATAATGCTGAGTGAGCGGAGCAGAGCCAGGAGAACGTTGTGCACAGCTACAGATATATGGATTCCGTGAGGACCTACCCTGACATACTGCACTCTTCTCAGCAACCTAAGGTGCAAGGACAACTCCAGGGGACTCACGATGGAGAATGCTACCTTCATCCAGAGAAAGAACTGTGAAGTTTGAATACAGATTGAGGTGCACTACATGCTCACCTTTTTTGCTTCTCTTTTGTTTTTGTTTTTGGGTTGTTTTTTTTTTTTTGGTTCTGTTTCTTCTTTCTCATGATTCATTCCATTGGTCATAATTCTTCTCCACAATTTGACTAGTGCATAAATTAATTCAATGCGAAGTTATACTTGATAGTTATATGAGATTCCATGCCATCTTTGGGAGGGAGCGGGGAGGTAGGGGAGAAAATCTGGAACTCAAAACTATGTAGAACCATGAGTGGTAAACTAAAAATAAATAAGTAAATTTTTAAAAACAAGATGATCTATCTATGTCTCATTTAATTCTAATATAGAAACTTCACTACCAAAACAGCCTAGATCAGACCTGTTCATGAGCACATAACATGTCCCAAAACAGGACACAAGAGATCTGAATAGCCATGTCACAGATTGGTGTTTGTCTGAAAGCCAGATGAAGGAGTGAAGAGCATGTGAAACTAGGAACCAGGAAGACTTGAGTTAAAATACTGCCTCATACCCTTGCTCTCTGTATGACTTTTGGCATATCTCCTGACCTTTCTCTGCCTCAATTTCCTCATCTGTAAACGAGAGAGTTGGTCTTGATGGTCACTAGGTTCCCTTCCAATTCTAAATATATGAACTGATGATCCCAATTGATTTTGTCTTGATAGCAATAAATTCTAACCAGGTAAGCTCCTTGTGAGTATATGAAAAATAATTGGAAAATCTTGATTCACTTGTCAGGATCCCCATGCCAAGACCACACCTCTATTTTCACTCCTGTCTTTAAACTCTTAGGAGACACCCTGTTTTCCAGAGCTAAGGCACAAGCAAGCAAGCTGTGCCCTGTACTTGGAACAACAACAATCCATTGCACTCACCCCCTGGATGAATTCTGATGCTGCTTAATCCCAGAATTGGCTCAAGGCAGCTCAGACAAACACCTGCAGGAACCACGTTCTGGTCACAAAGCCCTGCTGTAAATAGACTTTTTTTCACTGGGCAAACCTCCCTCATTGGAGTTGTTACCCCTCATTGCCTGGCTCTCTCTCTAGCCACAGGTGGGGAACCTACAGCTTCAATGACACATGTAGCCCTCTAGGTCCTCAAGTGAGGCCTTTTAATTGAAACTAAACTTCACAAAACAAATCCCCTTAATAAAAGCATTTGTCCTGTAAAACTTAGACTAAGTCAAAAGGCTACACCCAAGGTTATAGAAAGTCACATGTGGCCTCAAGGTCATAGGTTCCCCACCCCAGGTCTAGCCATTACTGTATGTATCAAGGCTTAGCCTCACTGCTTTGGTTGTCCTCTAGGATGAGTGTGTCTAGTTTCCTTCCTCCAAAGGAATAAAGAAGTCTTTTAACCTATAACGTCTGTGAGGAATTTGGTTGTATTTTGGTTTATTTTATTTTACCTTTCAGCCTTAAGTGTTGGTCTAAAGCTTTGGCTATAATCTCTGTGGCTCTCTGGTCAGAGTTGACAGTTGGTATAATAACCTCTGTGGCTATTTGGTTTATGATTTTATTTTTCAGAGTTAACAGTTGATACATAACCTGTGTGACTCTTTGGTCATTTATTTTCAGAGTTTGACATGCATGAATAAGACATCTTCTGCTAAGCTGGACACAACACTCTGGAGCCTTGCTGAGAGATATGCACTGTCCTAAGATGGCACAGGGAATTCCTTGTTGGTCTGAAGTGGGTAGGGTTGTCCCAAATATGATTGTTGACTAAGAGTCAAGAAGGTGGACTCATCCTGGGACAAAACTGTTCTCCAGTTTGGGCTTGTCATCTTCTCCCAATCTCTCTCAGTGGCAATGGAGGCTTACAAGAACTGTACATGGTTATGGAGACATGCACTCATCTGGCAGACCTAAGAATACACCTTAAGTCCCTGGCCAACTTCTTCTGCCTTTCTGTTTCCTTTCCTGAGCACAGATCAGTAGCCAGTAATCTTGAGTAATTGATGTCTTTGGTCTTACTACTTATTACATGAATGAAAAGGTCCTGGGTTCACGTTTTAAGTGTCAACTGATCAGAGAGAGGAGAATTTTCTTAACAACACACTTTTCAGAACAGATGATCACCTCCAGGACCAAAGTGTAGGTGAAGGACTAAAGAAGTTATGCCCAGGCTAGCCACAAGATAAGGACCTCAAAAGGTCTAAGTACTGGTCTAAGGTAAATACAACATATCCATTCAGCAATCTGACAAAATTGTTTTCCCTTCCAGAGGTGAAAGGACAATGGGCTAGCTGAGTAACTTATTTTTTTCCCATGCATGCCTTTAAATGCTTTGCAACTTGTGTAGTTTCTGTTATAGAGGCAATAAATCAGTATTATATGCCTGATATGGATGTCGTACATTAAATAACTTCTCTAGAAGGGATCATTTTATCATCGTTGTGACAAGGCACTGCAGATGAGCCATACCAAAACTTTGTTTTAGATAATTCCCTGGAATTTCACTCCAAGGTGGAGGCAGAGCCTGAGAAACAAAGACCTAAAGTTACTGAGTGACACCTCCCTATGCATCAGAGCTGGATCCATGTGATCCCAGAGCTCCTTGTTGAGGTCCCTTGACTTACAGAGTACTTGAGACTGAGCTCAATCCCTCTTCCTTATGAAGGTGGTGGAACAATGAAGTAACCTGATCAGCTTGTTGAAGTTTCTTGGAAACTTCATTATTTGGAATTCTAAACTGATCTCCCTAAGGCAAGGTACAGGGATGCCTATTTGTGAACCCAATGAAGAAGAGTGAGGATGAACTGCTTACCTATTTTTGCATCAGAATTTATGGTGGGCCTGTTTAAAAGAAAAGAGTCAGTCCTTACAATCATGTCTCCTTTCCCAAGAGATCCCCAAAACACTAAGAGTAGACAAGTGAGCAATACCATGACTGCCCTCTCTCTCTTGCTGAGAAGGGCACTGCTTCTCTTATTTATCTTTTTCTTTTCTTTTTAATAAACAAGCATTTATTTTCTCTCCCTCTCACATCCATGTCCCCATTAAAAAAGAAAAACAAAATTAGTTACAAGATGTCTGTAACAAATACACAGTCAAGCAAGAAAAATTCCTAGACTATGTCCAAAAACATATGCTTCATTTTACACCAAGTTCATCCCACCAGAATGACTAACTCTGGGCCAAAAAGAAGAAACAAAAAAATAACTCAAACCTTAATATGTACCTCTTTTTTCAATATTTTATTTATTTTTTATATTTTATATGTTTAATTTATAGTTTCCAACACACAGTTATACATAATTTTGAGTTGCAGATTTTTTTCTCTCCCTCCCCCCCTCCCTCTCCAAGACAGCATGAAATTCCATATAACTTCCACGTATAATTTTGCATTGAATTAATTTGCATGCTAGTCAAAGCATGGAGAAGAATTATGACCAATGGAATGAATCATGAGAAAGAAGAAACAGAACTAAAAAAAAAAACAACCCAAAAACAAAAACTAAAGAGAGAAAAAAAAGGTGGGGGAAAGGCGACCATGAAGTGTGCCTCAATCTGCATTCATACTTCATAGATCTTTTTCTGGATGTAGATAGCATTCTGCATCGTGAGTCCTTTGGAGTTGCCTTTGCACATTGTGTTTCTGAGAAGAGCAAAGTCTGTCAGGGGCAGTCCTCACAGAATCCATATATCTGTGGTTGTGTACAATGTTCTCCTGGCTCTGCTCCACTCACTCAGCATTATGTCGTGTAGGTTTTTCCAGGTTGTTATGAAGTCCATATAGTCCCCATTTCTTATAGCACAATAGTATTCCATTACCTTCATATACCACAGCTTGTTCAGTCAATCCCCAATTGATGGGCATCCCTTTGATCTCCAGTTCTTAGCCACCACAAAAAGAGCCGCTACAAATATTTTTGTACATATGGGTCCTTTTCTCACTTGCACGATCTCTTTGGGATACAACCCTAGAAGTGGTATTGCTGGGTCACAGGGTATGAACTTATTTATAGCCCTTTGGGCATAGTTCCAAATTGTTCTCCAAAATGGCCAGATCATCTCACAACCCCACCAGCAATGTAACAATGTTCCAATTTTCCCACATCCTCTCCAGCATTTATCATTTTCCTGTTTTGTTATGTTAGCCAATCTGAGAGGAGAGATGTGGTATCTAAGAGTTGTTTTGGTTTGCATTTCTCTAATCAGTAGTGATTTTGAGCATTTTTTCATATGCCTATAGATATCTTAAATTTCTTCCTCTGCAAAACTATCTGTTCATATCCTTTGACCATTTCTCAATTGGGGAATGGATTGTATTCCTATATATTTGGTTCAGTTCCCTGTATATTTTAGAAATGAGGCCTTTATCAGAGACACTAGTTGTAAAGATTTTCTCCCAATTTTCTGCTTCCCTCTTAATCTTTTTTTGCATTGGCTTTTTTTGTACAAAAACCTTTCAATTTAACATAATCAAAATTATCCATTTTGCATTTTGTAATGCTCTATCTCTTGTTGGGTTATGAATTCTTTTCTTTTCCATAAATCTGATTGATAAACTATTCTTTGGTCTCCCAAATTGCTTATAGTTTCAGCCTTTATTCTTAACTCATGAACTCATTTTGACTTTATTTTGGTATATGGTGTAAGGTATTGGCCTATGCCCAGTTTCTGCCCTAACATTTTCCAATTTTCCCAATAGTTTTTGTGAAATAGTGAATTATTAGCCCAGAAGGTGGCATCTTTGGGTTTGTCAAAGAGTAGATTGCTATAGTGGTTGACTTCTCCATCTTGTGTTCCTATCCTATTCCACTGATCCACAACTCTGTTTCTTAGGCAGTACTAGGTAGTTTTGATGACTACTGCTGTAAAGTACAGTTTAATATCTGGTATGGCTAGGACACCTTCTTTCCATTTCTTTTCATTAATACCCTAGATATTCTAGACCTCTTGTTCTTCCAGATGAATTTTGTTATTATTTTATCTAGCTCTGTAAAACAATTTTTTGGTAGTTCAATTGGTGTGGCACTGAATAGATAGATTAATTTAGGTAAAATTGTCATTTTTATTATATTAGCTTGGCCTAACCATGAGCAACTGATATTTTTCCATTTATTTAGATCTGACTTTATTTGCATGAAAAGTGTTTCATAATTATGTTCATATAGGCCCTGGGTTTGTCTTGGCAGATAGACACCCAAATATTTTATAGTGTCTACATTAACTTTGCATGAAATTTCTCTTTCTATCTCTTGCTGTTGGGCTTTGTCAGTAATGTATAGAAATGCTGAGGATTTTTGTGGGTTTATTTCATATCCTGTAACTTTGCTAAAGTTGTTTATTATTTCAAGTAGTTTTTTACTTGATTCTCTAGGATTCTCTAAGTAAATCATCTTATCATATGCAAAATGTGATAATTTAGCTTCTTCTTTGCCTATTCGAATCCCTTCAATTTCTTTTCTTCTATTATTGCTGCACCTAACATTTCTAGTACCAAATTGAATAGTAGATTTAGATATCCTTGTTTCATCCCTGATCTTATTGGGAATGCATCTAGCTTATCCCCATTACAAATAATTCTTGTTGATGGTTTTAGGTAGATGCTATTTATAATTTTGAGGAAGGCTTCATTTATTCCTATGCTTTCTAGTGTTTTTAATAGGAATGCGTGTTGTATTTTGTCAAAGGTTTTTTCTGCATCTATTGAGATGATCATATGGTTCCTGCTAGTTTTGTTGTTGATATGATCAATTATGCTAATAGTTTTCCTAATGTTGAACAAGACTTGCATTCCTGGAATAAATCCTACCTGGTCATAGTGTATTATTCTCGTGATGAGTTGCTGCAATCTTTTTGCTAATATTGTATTCAAAATTTTAGCATCAATATTCATTAGGGAAATTGGTCTATAATTATCTTTCTCGGTTTTGACTCTACCTAGTTTGGGTATCACTACCATATTTGTGTCATAAAAAGAATTTGGTAGGACTCCTTCTTCACCTATTTTCCCAAATAGTCTACAAAGTATAGGAATTAATTGTTCTTTAAATGTTTGATAGAATTCACATGTAAAACCATCTGGCCCTGGAGATTTTTTCCTAGGCAGTTCGTTGATGGCTTGCTTAATTTCCTTTTCTGATATGGGGTTATTTAGAAATTTTACTTCCTTTTCTGTTAACTTGGGCAATTTATGTTTTTGTAGGTATTCATCCATATCTCTAAGGCTGTCAAATTTTTGGGCATACAATTAGGCAAAATAATTCGTAATTATTGTTTTGATTTCCTCTTCATTAGGGGTGAACTTACCATTTTCACTTTTGATACTGGTAATTTGATTTTCTTCTTTTTTTTTAAAACAAATTGACCAAAGGTTAATCACTTTTATTGTTTTTTTTTCTTAAAAGCAGCTCTTTTTTATTTATTACTTCAATAGTTTTTTGTTTCAGTTTTATTAATCTCTCCTCTTATTTTCAGTATTTCTAATTTGGTATTTAATTGGGGATTTTCAATTTGTTCTTTTTCTAGTTTTTTCAGCTGTGTGCCCAAATCATTAATCTCCTTTTTCCCTATTTTATTCATGTAAACATTTAGAGATATAAAACTTCCACTAAGAACTGCTTTGCTGAATCCCATAAGTTTTGGTATGTTGTCTCGTTATTGTCATTCTCTTGAATGAAGTTATTAATTGTTTCTCTGATTTGTTCTTTGTCTCTCTTATTCTTTAGAATTAGATTATTTAGTTTCCAACTAATTTTTGGCTTATTTTTCCATGGTCCTTTGTTACAAATTCTTATTGCATCATGATCTGAAAAATATGCTTTGACTACTTCTGCCTTTCTGCACTGGATTGTGAGGATTTTATTCCCTAGTACATGGTCAATTTTTGAGTATTTGCCATGTACCACTGAAAAGAAAGTATATTCCTTTTTATCCCCATTCAGTTTTCTCCAGAGGTCTATCATATCTGCTTTTTTCTAAAATTCTGTTTACCTCCTTAACTTCTTTCTCATTTATTTTGAGGTTAGATTTATCAAGTTCAGAAAGGCGGAGGTTGAGGTCTCCCAATATTATAGTTTTGCTGTCTGTTTCTTCCTGTAACAACCTTAACCTCTCTTCTAATAATTTGCATGCCATACCACTTGGTGCATATATGTTACACAATGATATTGCTTCATTGTTTATGGTACCTTTTAGCAGGATGTAGTGTCCCTCCTTATCTCCTTTAATTAAATCTACCCTTACTTTTGCTTTGCCTGAGATTAGGATTGCTAAACCTGCTTTTTTTACTTTAGCTGAGGCACAATATATTTTACTCCAGACTTTTACCTTTACCCTATGTGTGTCCCCCTGTTTCAAATGTGTTTCTTGTAAACAGCATATTGTAGGATTATGGTTTTTAATCCATTCTGCTATCTGCTTCCGTTTTATGGGAGAGTTCATCCCATTCACATTCACAGTTATGATTTCTATCTGTATCTTTTTCTCCATCCTATTTCCCCCTGTTTATACTTTTATTTCTCCCTTTCCCCTTCCACTCCTCAACAAAGTTTTGCTTTTGACCACCGCCTTCCTCAGTTTACCCTCCCTCCCACTTGCTGCTTCTCCTCTCCCTTCTGACCACACCCTCCCTTTTTCCCCCTTTCCCCTCCTACTTTCTGTAGGACGAGTTAGATTTCTATGCTTATCAGGGTATGTTATTCCCTTCTTGAACCAGATCAGATGACAGTAAAGATCAAATACTGCTCTTCTCCCTCCCTTCTTTCCCTCTACTAAAATGTGTTTTTGTGCCTTTTCATTTGGTGTAATTTACCCTTTTCTACTACCTCCTTACCTCTTCTCTGAAAGCCCTCCTTTTACATCTCTTAATTATGTTTATTATCCTTATATCAGTTATTTTAGACAGACATTCACAGTCTATGTGTATCCCTTTCAATTGTCATAATAGCTGTGCTATTCTCAAGATTGACATATATATATATATATATATATATAAAACATACATAGGATGATATAATTCTCTATAGAGATGCAAATAATTTCTCCTTATTGATTAATAAAGTTCGTGGGGGGTTTTCCTTCTGTTTACCTTTTTATGTCTCTCTTGAGTTTTGTATTTGGAGATCAAATTTTCCATTGAGTTCTGGCTTTTTTATCGGGAAGTTCTGGAATTCCCTTATTTCGTTGAATGACCATCTCCTTGCCTGAAAAATTATGCTTAATTTTGCTGGGTATTTAATCCTTGGTTGTAGTCCCAGCTCCTTTGCCCTTTGGAATATGGTATTCCAATTTTTCCTGTCTTTTAATGTGGAAGCTGAGAGATCCTGCGTGATCCTGACTGTAGTTCCACTATATTTGAATTGTTTCTTTTTGGCTGCTTGTAGTGTTTTCTCCTTGATTTTGTAATTCTGAAATTTGGCTATAATATTTCTTGGTGTTCTCAGTTTGGGATCTCTTTCAGGGGATGTTCGGTGAATTCTTTCAATGACTATTTTGCCCTCTGGTTCCAGGACCTCTGGGCAGTTATCTTTGGTAATTTCTTCGAAGATACTGTGAAGGCTCTTCTTTTCATCGTGGATTTCCGGTAGACCAATATCTCTTAAATTTTCTCTCCTGGATCCATTTTCGAGGTCAGTTGTTTTCCCAATCAGATATTTCACATTTTTTTCTATTTTTTCATTCTTTACATTTTGTTTTACTACTTCTTGATACCTCATAGAGTCATTAGCTTCCACTTGCTCAACTCTAATTTTTAATGAGTTAGTGTTTTCATTTTGCTTTTGAGACTCCTTTTCCAATTGGTTGATTTTACCTCTCAGGGTGTCATTTTCTCTATTTGGATTCTGAATCTCTGTAGCCATTTTGCCTATCTTATGGGATTTCATTTCATCAGTGGATTTTTTTTTCCATTTTTTCTTTTATCTCCCTAATTTGGTTTTTAAAATCCTCCTTTAGCTCTTCCAGTAATGCTTTTTGGGCTTGAGAGCAGTTCACACTACCTTTTGAGGTATCAGATGTCGTTATAGTGTCATTGCTATTCTCTTCCAAATTGGTATTTTGATCATGCCTTTCTCCCTAAAAAGAATCAATGGTCCTCGGGTTTGTTTTTTTTGTGTGTGTTCTTCATGTTGGTTAGCCTTTTCCTGGGTTTACAATAAATTTCTGCTTTGAGGCTCAGGGCTGTCTGTCCCACCTTTCTTATTCTGGGGATTGTGAGTCTAGCTTTTGGCTTTGTGAATTGTAGCCTTCAGTTTCCTGAGGTGTGGGGGAGTGGTCTGGCTGTCTGAGGTTTCCCTAGGGTTGCTCTCCAGCACTGTTGCTCTTTAGCTATGGTCTCAGCTCTTTGCTGTTTCAGCTAGTGTCTGGCACTTCCTCTGGGGGAACAAGAGTACATCTGGGCTCCTGGTGTTGACCCCTGCTGGCTCTGCCCCTCTGGGACTTAGGAACTCCCACCGATCAGCCACTGAAACCCCCCTTCTGTCTCCTCTATTCCAGTGTTTTTTTCCAAGGAATTCTCTGGGTGGGAAGGGGAGGGATTGGAGCTGTTTACCTGGCCATTATGACTCCCAGAAGCTCAAGAAGCCGTGTTTCATTCCTTTGGGCTGCAAGCCTCAGGAGTCTGGTGACATTGCACTGCGTCTCTTTGCTACCACAGACTGCTACCACAGACTGCCATCCTGTGTTGGGAGGCCTGGGGATCTCCGCCGGTTTGGGGAGCCCAGCTTTCACCCAGCCTGTCTCCCACATGGGTTTCCCGTCTGGCCGCTTCCGCTTTGGTGCTGTCTGGAACTGTTCCGCACTCCAAGCACTTTCCAAGCCTACAGATTCGTTCCTTTGGCCTTTCAGACTCTCCTGGCTTGGAATTTTGCCCCACTCAGACTGCTTGAGGTTTCTGACTCTCTCAAATCTGCTCAAATTCACTTTTTGTAGGAATCTGACGGAACTCTGAGAGAGCTCTGGTAAGACACTGTTTTCATGTGGCCATCTTGGCTCTGCCCCCCTTGATATGTAGCTCCTTCAGATTTGTATGGTGTAAAGACTCACACTGGTAACTTAACAATTGATTCTGCAAACCAGTTAGAGATGGCTCTACCATGTAGAGCTCCCACTTTCAGCTAAGACAGATCACAGAGAGTTTGCTTTCCCAAATTGAAACTCTCTGAGCAAAAGATAGCACAGACATTCTTTTTGTTCCCCTTTCCTTTCTCTGAAAAATACTTTTATCGATATCTTTTGTTTATATATCACCTTTATTTCCAAACTATATCCTTCCCACCTCCCTAATGCAGAGGACCAGTCCTTGTCCACAACCATAGTCTCCAACCTCCTTAAAGAAGAGCACAGAGACTCTCAGGGAACTAGAGTAATGAGGTTCGAGGCGTGGGGGAGAGAGGAGAAATGAAACAGCCCGTATTCCTAAGGGCCTCTTTTCTACTTGAGGCAAACTAGGAGGGAAGAACAAGAGGAAGAGATATTTGCAAAGTTCGTAGAACATCACACCTGATGCCCAGAAGCAGAAGCAATACTACAGTTGTGTTCTGACAAGGTGGTGGAAATAGACACCTATCCATTCTAAGATGGCCCTCCTATTTGAAAACTATAATCCAGCCACATTAAAGAACATACAATCTTCCAGATGCTCAGGCCTGAGAGTTAGTTGATGGTCACTTCCTCCACAAGTGGGAGAAACAACAGCATCTCATTTGGGTTTCAAATGTTTCTCTTACGGTTTCCCATCATCCATCTGACCAGGAATGTATAATCCATCTCTCTATCTCCTCTCTCATTTTATAAATAAGGATACCAATGCCCAGGGAAGCTAAATAACTAACTTGATGTCACACAAAAATTAGAAACAGCAGAAGGGGTTTGAAAGGACACCCTCTGAGGTCAGACAGTGGCTGTGACACCATCTAACACGTTTTTGAGTACCTTAAAAAGTCAGAGTTAGGGGGGAATCGTAGAGACTATCTAGTTGAATTCTGTCTGTAGTAGAGTGGAGACCACTTCACTTCCCCTAAGAAGAGCCAGGGGAAGGAAGGAAACAGACATTTATTAAGTGTCTACCACACTCCAGGACCAGTGCTAAGAGCTTTACAAATATTATCTCATTTGATCCTCACAACAAACCTGGGAGGTAGGTGCCATTATTATTCTTATTCTAGAGTTAATGAAACTGAGGCAAACAGAGGGTAAGTGACTTATCCAAGGTCACACAACTAGTAATGTAGGGGGCCAGATTTGAATTCAGGTGTTCTTAACTCTAGACCCAATTCTCTATCTACTTCACCAATAAGATGACACACATACACACACGAATGCTCACATACATATATACACAGTAACAAACATGCGCACGAAGGATGCAAGCGTAGTGGATAGGAGCAAAAACGAGGGAGTCTATTGAACACAAACAACCCAGATGAGATTCTAAGAACACACACAAATACACATAGGAAGAAGACTGAATAGAGGCCAACCCACCAAGGGGATAGACCAAGAAAAAAACAAGAGAGAGACTGGAGGAAGGAGATACACAAGACTGAGGGAAAGGTTGGGAGCTGAGGGTGACGACATAAACATATTTACTCAGAAGATTGGGGGAGTGAGGTAGGAAGAGGTAAGTCACCCACAGACCTACATATACACAGACAGAACAGAAGTTGGGGGTTGGGTGGGAGCAGGGCAAGTGAAATTGGTTGGCCAAGGCCAGTGTCCATCTCCAGGCAAGTTAGGCAAGAGGGAACAGGTCTGGTTAGCGTTTGCATATGGCAGTAGGTCACCTGAGAGCATGATGTAATTCAGCAGGAGGAGCTCATGGCCCCTATATAAGGTAACCTCCCAGACTCCTCTGAACTCCAGAAACCTACCTTCCATTGAAATCCTTCAGCGTCACCTTTAGCTCAAGGTAAAGAAGTCTGATCATGAGGACTCTTGGCATAGTGCTGCTGCTCTCCCTGGCTCTTTGCTGTTTCTGGGGTAAGTTTCTCCTTGGGCACACTGCCCTCACATTGGGGCTAGGAGCCCTCAGACAGCCCTTCATTCAGAGCCCAATTTGGCTCTAGCTGAACCCTCATGGAAATTTTTGCTGCAGTAGGAGAGCTCCTGAAGCTTTCTCCACAACCATGCTGGGTGGGAAGGAACAGGAGGTTTACTTGCCCTGTTTTACAAAGAAGAAAGCAGATACTAGATAGGTGAACTGGGAACACAACTAGTAGGTGGGAGACCCCACCTCTAAACCTAGGTATCTTCAGGTTATAGGACCCAGAATAGAGACTGCACCTCTGAGGACCTGAGTCTAGGGTGTAGAGAAAAGACATTTATAGGGATACCATAGACAGGATTCCAATACTAGATAGGAGGTTGGACTCCCAAACCATCATAGTTTGCGTTGTGTCAGTCATGCCAATCATTCATGCTTGAATATCAACTCACTTGCAAAGGGGTCCCTAGTGGGGGGCTCTAAGGAACTGTGCTTTATCTTCACTGGTTGATAATTTATCAATGGCTTTGAAAGAGGCAAAGATGGCATGCTTGTCAAATTTTCAGATGTCAACAAAGCTCGGACAGAGAGCAAGCACACACTGAGTGACAGGATTCAAAAAAAATATTGACAGGCTAGAATATTAGGTCAACTCTAAGGAGACAAAATTTTAAGACACATATAAGTAAAATTTTATACTTGGGTTCAAAAAGTCAGCTCAACAAGTGCAAGATGAGAGTGACTAGCCTACTAGAGTTCACCTTTAAAAGATACAAGAATGTTAGTGGACTAGCTCAATATGGATTGAGTGTCTAGTATAGTAGCCCAAAACAAGGTAATGCTTCCTTAAGCTTCATTGAGAGAAGAATGTGTTCAGTCTAGGGATGTTACAATTCCATTTTACACTGCCCTGTTCAGACAGCATAGATAGTATGGCATTCAGTACCGTAGGCCTGCACAACGTACGGCCCATAGGCCCCTTAAGGCCTCCAAAAAGATTTCAGGCAGAGTGAGAAAAATATAGAGGATGTGAAAGTAAAGTGGTAATGATTATTTTGTCCATGCGCCACTTAACCCACCTTCCACTAGTCGCTATTGTGCCTGTCATGAAACTGGACACTCTGTCCTGTTTGTCACCTGACCCAAGGCAAACAACCATCATTGTACCTTTACTTGGAAAGTGACCTGCTGAAAACCTATCTGTGCTGGGAAGACCTTTAGCCTATTTTAATTTGGTCCCTGCCTGCCACCAGGTTGTGCAGGGCTGCAGCACTAGATACCCCTTTTAAGGAGGAACATTGACACGTTGGGGAAGTACAAAGATAGACCAAGATAGTGAAGGGCCTTCATGTCACGACATATGAGGATTCTTGAATTGAACTGGGGAGGTTTATCCTGGAGAAGAGAAGATTTAGGAAAGACATGAAAGTTGTCCTCCAGTATCTAAAATCTAATCAGATGTAAGGATTAGACTTTTACTGCTTGGTCCAAGAGGGTAGAATTAGGAGCAATGGGTAGAAGTTACAAAGAGGCAAATATTGGGGGAAAATTCCCTAAAATTTAGTGATCTAGCAATGAAACAGGCTGCTGCTGGAAGTAGCTCCTTCCATCCATTGACATCCTGTCTGGACTCAACAATTAGCGTCTCCCATCCACAACCCTCCCCCCCCCCCCACCCACTGAAGGTGTTCAAAAGAAGTCCCAAGACTAGTTGTTAGGTATTGTCTGGGGACTATTCTTGTTCAGGTGCTCATTAGACCAGATAGCACCTGAAGTCCAAGTTAAACATCCTTTGCTTGTGTCACTAAAATGTCTTTTCTCCATGGTAAACATTGCCATTTTCTTTAACTAAATCCTCATATGGACTGGCTTCTCGGTCCCTTCCCATAATTCCAGGATTGAATAGAAGCCCAATGTTAAGATTCTAATAGTCAACAATGCAGTTTCTTAGAATTTTGATTCTAAGATCCAGTGATTTTAGAATTCTAAGATTCCCTGATTTGAGAATTGAACAATGCTTTGATTCTAGGAAATTGTATAGTTGAATGTTGCTTTTTCATGGTGGCTGTCTTGGAAAACAGGCTTGGTCTTGACCATTGATCAATATCTGTCTCCCAACACTATGGCACAAGCAGGAGCAATAACTGGAAATTAAAAAGAGGAAAATTTATGCATAATGAAGAGAAAAAATTCTTAACAATGAGACCTGTCCAATAGTGAAATGGACTATCTCAAGATGTGGTGGGTTTCCCTTCTTGGAAGACTTCAAGCAGTAGCTGGATGACCATTTGTCATATATATTAATATAGGCATTCTTTATTATATGGTTGGACTGGATGTCTGCTAAGGGCCCTTTCAGTTCTAAAGTTCTGTGATTCTCTGCCTACAAAGCTACCTAAGACTCCATCTGCCTTTAAAATAAAAAATCTTCTCTAGATCATTCCCACTTATCCTCTTTTTTCTTCTCTTTCTCAATCAAACTCCTTGAAAAAGCTCTTTCCAGTTGGTACCTCTACTTTCTTTCCTCTCACTCACTGCTAAACCTTCTATAACTGGGCTTCTGATCTAATCACTCAAATGAAACTGGTTTTTCTAAAGTTACCTATGATATCTTACTTCCAATATCTATTTGATTTTCCTTAATCCTCATCCTTTTCAAACTGTGAAGCAAACAACTGTGTTAAGCATCCATTTCTCTCTGGATTTTCATGACACTGCTCTCTCTTGGTTCTCCTCCTACCCCTCTGACTAATCCTCAATCTCCTTTGCTAGATCGTCATCAATGTCCTACCTGCCAACTCTGGGCTCATCCCCAAGACCCTGCCCTTGGCCTTCTTCTGTTTTTTAACTATACTCTCTCACATGGTCATCTTTCCTGTCCTTGTAGGTTCAACTATGAAGTCTAAGCAGATGACAAGTAGATCTATATATCTACCCCTGACTCTCTCTCTTGAGCTCCAGTTATGTATCAGCAACTCCCTATTGGTTTTTCAAAATGGATATCCCAGAAATTCAGAATGTCAAAAGAAAGTACCTTTTCCCCAAAACACATCACCTTTCCAAATATCCCTATTACTGTGAAAAACATCACCATTCGAAAA
Organism: Trichosurus vulpecula; assembly: GCF_011100635.1. Lineage (NCBI taxonomy): Eukaryota > Metazoa > Chordata > Mammalia > Diprotodontia > Phalangeridae > Trichosurus > Trichosurus vulpecula. The sequence continues at coordinate 93,987,417 of NC_050575.1, forward strand.
CACTTAAAGATTCAGTTATCTAAATTCACAACCTTGCTGTGGTATTCAATTTTTTGGTCATGCCAGCTTTAAGTATCCAATAGCAAATTTTGTCCTTTCTACTTCTGTAACATCTCCTGTGTAAGATCCAGAATCCCCCCACCTAGAGAATCCTGCATCTTCTCACCGCCCCCCCCCCAAAAGAGAAGGACAAGTTCAATACCAAAGGAAGAGGCCAAGGAGCTCTAGGTTGATTATAGGTAGTACTTTAATCAATTACGTTACCTACATTAGGGGCAGTATGATGGATCCCTGCCAAGAGTTAACAATTTTCTGTGTGGGGCAGTGGCCATACCACAGGTCGGATCCTTGCAAAAACCCCAGGAAAATTCAGTGGTCATTATAGAAGGCAAAAGGAGGTGGAGCCATAGAATACCTCACTACTGATTAGTGGATGTTTTGGATTTCTGCTTAGTAACGAGTTCATTTCCAAGCTTGGGCATTAAGCCAATGTAAATGGTTAAATGCCCAAACACAATATTGTGTACTGTTCATGTACTGAACATGAATTGGTCACAATATTTGTGTTATGGCTTTCATCAGTCACAATATCTAAGTTATGACTCAGTGTCTAAATTATGATTCATTACCTAAGTTATGCTTTTTAACAGGTCCCCGTATCTAGGCTTCCACCTTTCACATAGTTTAAGCCAATGGTTTTTCCCTTCTTATTGTGTATTATGGTTTCCCCACTCAGGACCCCATACCCTGCTATGCAATTACACAGTCAAAACCCTTATTTTAACCCTTATCCCCTTTCAACCTTGACTATTGCAATATTTGATCCTCCTATTGATCTCCAGTATCTCATCTATCCAGTCTTTCCCCAACCCAGCTGCTGAAATGATTTCCCTGAAGCACAGTTCTAACCATGTCACTCACCTACTCAAGTAGGTTTCAAAGCTCCAGTGGTTTTCCATGGTTTCTGGGAATAAAATATTAGACTCCTTTGCCTGACATTTACAGCTTTTCACAAGTCAGTCCCTCTTTGCTTCTACAGTCTCCACATCACACCCCTCCACATGCTCTAAAATGTAGTCATACTGGACTATTTACCTCTTCCCCCACCAGACACTGCATTTCCCATTTCCATCCCCTTGTACTGGCTGTTCACTATGTCTACAATGCTCTCCCTCACTTCTATCTCTTGGAACCCCTGGTTTCCTTCAAGACTCAGTCACCTTCTGCTGAAATCTGTCCTGATCCCTCCAGCAATTGCTGCCTTCCCATGCAAAGTTACATTGTCTCTGATTTATGCATCCTTTATGTGCCTCTGTATGCATATATCATGTCCCCCATTGGAACATAAGTTCTTTGAGAGCAAAGACATCTAGTCTTTGTAGCTTCAGTATATCAAATAGTTCCGAACATAAAATAGGCACTTAATAAAACCTTAAAGATTGATTGAACACCCCTGTGAGACAGGTATTTTCCCCATTTTACCAAAGAGGAAACAGCCTCAGGAGGAAGAAAAGTGACCTGCTCCAGACCACACAGCTGGTCATTTTCCACCCCAGGTCTCTAATTCTAGTTCCAGGGTGTTTTTAACTACCCTGATCTGCCTTCCACGAGATACACACTCAAGAATAGTAGAGCAGAAGAAATGCTTGTTAAATAGTAAGCATACTTCATATTCACTCAGCACTTTATACATTCTCAAGCACTTTTGGACCTACTATCTAATTAGTGCCCCTTTGAAATCACAACCCCTTTGAAAAAACAGAAGAAAGGTAGCTATGTGCATTTTGCAAATGGGCAAGCTCAAGTCCAGAACAGAGCAGGAGATGACTGACCCCACATCATACAGCTGAGGACAGAGCCATGACTGAAGCACTTATCTTCTTCCACCAACTACTCTGCCTTGAAAGCAGTTAAATCCTAATTCTGATGGATAGGAAATGACAAGGGCTTTAGATTATTCCTAAGCTCTCCAAGAATTAGGGTTAGTTTTCTCCCAGCCGAACTACCTTTTCTGGGAATACTTTCCATACCCCTGAGAAACACAATAAACCAGAGGGAAATGTGATTCTCTTACAACGGAAAACAAGTGTTAGCATACCTTGTGTAATAATTACTTTAAGATTTCAAAAGATCTTACATTTCTTTCATATGGATTCTTTCTCCTCCAGTGCCAATTGGCTGCCCAGTGCTTACCCCCACCAACCAACCAAAACCTTACTAGACTTTTTCATGAGTTACAACGGTGAAAAATATGCATTTTCCCGGAACCATCGTCCTAGTGATAAGTATTTCCACATTAGCTAGGCTGATTGCTCAGACCACCAACACACCTAGTGAAATAACAGCATTACTAGCCTGAAAGAACCTCCCAAAGTTTGTGCTCTCCCAACATAGCCTTCAAGAACTTCAACAGTTATTTCATGCTTTGATGAGTCAACAGAGGAAGATTTTACCGAAGAGGGCCAAGAATAATGATTCCGATTTAGATAAGAGGACTGGGGTTCAAATCTTCCATTAACTACCTGTTCAGTCCTGGGTCTCAGTTTCCTCATCTGCAAAATCAGCATGTTATACTAGAATATGCTGAGGTCCTTTCCAGCTCTATGACCATGATCCTATGAAGGAATGTTTTTATTTGCAAAGCATTTTATTTACAACAGTCCCGCGAGGTAGGTAGCATAGGTATCATTAAAACTACTGTACAAATTAGGAAACTCAGTGTCAGAGAGAAGCAACTCTTCAAATCTACCACAAACGAGTGACTGTCAGAGTCAAAACTGAAATCCAGTGCTTCCAGCTCAAAATGCATGATCTTTCTGGTTCTCAAATACAAGGGGAGGGAATAAGAAGCAGAGCTCACAAAAACTCTGATTAAGATGTAAGTCATTTCACAAGTCATCTAGAAGAAGAAAGGAAAAACAATCTTTTGGAATTATTTATTTTACTCACATGGAAACAGATTTAGACAACATCAGAGGTAGATTGGCCATTGAGATGATGAAACATGCTATCCATTACATAAAGTTGATGGATTTGGGGTATGTAATAAATTATGTATTGTTGCATAGAGTCATTGGGGGATTTCTTTTGCTTTACTATGCATATGTATTACAATTTTTCCCTTTTTTTCACAATAATGGGATGCAAAGAAGAAATATTAGATTTCTATACTATTTTAGTAAAATTGGGTGGGGGGCAGGAGATGCTACATATGTGATATGTTCCCTGTACTTTCAGATGAAGTCATTGAATCAACAAAACTGAAAGTGACCCCGAGAAAGGGACAGCTTTGAAAGGTCATGTCATTTCACATTTTTGTGTAGAATACACTTGCTGTAGTAACTCCCTAGGAGTGTAACTAATGACTTAATTATGAATATTTCTTAACAGGAAAAAGAAGCAGATTAATTATATAGATCACAGTAATAGTTTTTTAAAAGAGTCTAGGATGGCTCTCAGGTTGTACATCTAGTTGCCTCAATGTATGCTTGTGTCCTTAATAGAAACAGGGACAGTAGGAGTGAGGTTAGTTTTGGGGGAGAACATGATGAGTTTTCATTTTGGACATGTGGAGATTGAGGATGCTTGTGGGATATCCAGAATGAAGTGCCCAATGGACAATCCATGATGTAGAATTAGAGCTCAGGAAAGACATGAGGGTTGCCTATATAGTTTTCTGAGTCATCTGCAAAGAGATGGTGTTGAACCTTTGGTAGCTGATCGAGTCACTGAGACAGAGAAGGTTGAGAGAGAAGAGACCCCAAGACAAAGTCGTGAGGTATGAACATGCAAAGGGTTCACAGGGCATATGTGATGAAGGAAAAAAGGAGATTGTGACAGAGTTATCAAACAGGAAGGAGGAAAACCAGGAGAGAGCAATGCCATGGAAATCCAGAGAGGAAAGAATGCCTGGGATGTTGGAGTGGTCAATAATGTTGAAAGTTTCAGAAAGAGATCAAGATGGATGAGGACTGAGAAAAGAAGATTGAATTTAGCAGTCAGGAGATTATCAGTAACCTTTGGGAGAGTGGTGATTATCCAAACATACCAAGCACACTCTTTTTTATGACTACTCAGTTTCCTTTGCTTCAAATAACTTTTCTATGTCTACCTCTCAAAATACCAGTTCCTAAACCACATTCCTCCAAGAATTCTTGGCCTTTCCCACAGTACTTATCAGATTTTGCATTGCTTTATATTTATTTCTATTTGTACCTTTTCTCAGGGGAAAGTCTCTTATCTTATTCATCTGTGTACCCCAGTCCAGCTTCTACAACCTCAATAAATCTTGATTAAATTAAAAGAATAAGAATATTGAACATAGCAAGTAGAACATAGACTGTTAGATCTCAAAGTGACCTTCAACCATGAAACATGAAGTGACAGAACTGGAGGGGAACCTTTAGATTGTCTGGTTTAACTGAAAGGAAAGTGATATGCTATGATGTAATGAGATGGGTCCAAGGTCATATAGTAATTGAGGAGAACATTAAGAACTAAGCCTCAGGTGTCAAGATCCCAAGAGCCAAGAATTTGTAAGAGAAATAATGGATAGAAAAACACCTGAGTCTTTGTTCAATTGACTGGATTTTATCTAATTCAGCCATATTTCAAGGGATGGGAATTTGTGGGAAGGCCAGTGTGATGGCATCTGGCAGGCTGAGGGTTGGGTGGAGAGGGTGGGGCTTTAATCCTGACTCCTCTGGCTCCCTTACTCTCCCTCCCCCATCCCCAAAGTAACTGTTTTAAAGAGAAGGCAAACCTAACCCTTTTAAAATTTGTTTCCTAGATACTGCACAAGCCTCGAGGGACGTCCTAGATGTAAGAAGAGCTTCTACTTTATCATTTTAAGACATTCCCAATGTCATGGTGAAGGGACCATTGATTCACAAAGTATATTCAGCATTCAGCACCTAATGGCATTCAGTACCAGAAAGGCACCATGCTTTTACCTAAGATAGAAAGTGACTTCATCTCTCTGGATTCTCGGCCTCCTTCACAGTTAAACAAAGAGATGTGACAAAAAGATCTCTGACATTCTATGTATTTTATGTTCTGAGGTTCCTTCCATCTCTGACATTTTGTGTTCTGGGCTCTGAAATTCCATGTCCTTTGTTATGGGCTCCTTTTCAGGTCTATCTCCTGAGTTCTATGTTCTGACATTCTGTGTTCTATGCTCTAAGGTCCCATCTAGTTCTGACATTCTGTATATTCTGAGATCCCTTCCAGCTCTGACATTTTGTGTTGTGGGCTCTGACATTGCATATCCTTTCTTTTAGGCTCCTTTCCAGGTCTATCTGCTGTGTTTTATGTTCTGACATTCTATATTCTGTGTGCTAAGGTCCCTTCTGGCTCTGATGTTTTGCATGTCCCTTCGAGCTCTAACATTTTGTGGTCTGCACATGACATTTCATGTTCTACATTCTCCCTTCCAGATCTGATCCACTGTGCTCCATGCTCTGACATTCTGTGTTCTATGTTCTACACAGGCTTCTACCTCAATTAATATTCTCTGTTCTGAAGTACCTTCCAGCTCTCAGTGTTCTACACAATTTGTTCTGAGATCCCTCTTAACTCTCCTGTTCTAAGACTCAATGACATTCTATGTAATGAAGCAAACTTCCATGATTGTTTCCTTTCTCTTATCAATGATCATTTCAGTCTCTTTCGTGATTGTGAAAATCTGCTTGTTGATAAAAAATTAAACAAAGAAATAGACAGTAAAGATTCTCTGAAACGAATAGGGGATCTCATTCTATAGGACCTAGAGCATTTCCTGGGGGCATTTTCTCTCTATCAGCTGTAAGTAATGAGCACCAGACTTCTCTCCACTGGCATGTTCTTTGGTCCTCAGTTTGCTTTTCTACTTTCACTCCCTCAGAAGACTTTTGTGAGGTTCAAATGAGAGAATATGTGCCAATGACATTGCAAAGTGTAAAACACTTACAGAAATGGGGACTTTGAGTGGAAACTACCCCATGATCACCCCCCCATGGTATTATATACCCTTATGTGTGGGTGATCATGGGGTAGCTTCCACTCAAAGTCCCCATTTCTGTAGTGTTTTACACTTTGCAATGTGGTTGGCACTTATTCTCTCATTTGAACCTCACAAAAGTCTTTCAAGGGAGTGAAATCAAGGGTTATTTCTCCCATTATACAGAAAAGAAAACTGAGGACCAAGCAGGGAGAGTTATTATTTATTAGTTGAAATGGACACGGGAGTCCATTTGATCCAAGCTTTCATTTAATGATGGGGAACTAAAACCCAGGGAAGTTATACTAATGTGATTCTAAGTTACATTAAGAGAGGCATCATGTCCAGAAAAAGAGAAGTGATAATTCTACTATGCTCTGCTCTGGTAAGACCTCTTCTACAGTATTTGTTTTATTCCACTATGGGCAATGTGTGTTAGGAAGGACATTGCTAAACTGCAGAAAACAAAGGATGAATAAGGCTGGTGATGGGACAGAAGATTATGCCTATGAATATCATTTAAAGAAATTGAGAGTGTTAGCCTGGGGAAGAGTAGATTTACAAGAAATAGGACTGCTGAAGGGTGTCATGTAGAGAGTGATTCACCTGATTTTGCTCATCTCCAAGAAGTAGAAGTGAGATTGATGGAAGATACCTACAAAGAGACAGATTTTAGCTCAATTTAAGAGAAGGAAAATTGATAATTAGAATTGTCCTAAAGAGAAATAGTCTGCCATGGGAGGTAGAAAGCTCTCCATCAATGGAAGCATTTCAGTAGACACTGGACAAGCCCTATGAGATGCTGTAGCTGAGATTTCCTTTTAGCAATTATTAGACTAATTCTCTTCTGATATTCCTTCCAACTCTGAGATCTTGTCTTTCTGCCACGTGCCTTGTCCAAAGTCACAGGGCCAGAGAAATGAACTGAAGTTCTTTGATTCTTCATATAGCCTCAACAATTCAATTAAACAAGCTTTTATTAAATACTTTCTATGTGTTAGGTAAGAAGAAACAGGACACATGGATAGAGAGCAGGCTTCGGAGTTAGGAAGACTTGAGTTAGAGCCCTGTATCTGTCTCCTACTGTCTAGGTGACTAAGTCACATAACTTTCAGGTAACCTGAGTAAACTATGGTTATAACTAACTATTACAGAACAGTTACCTATCTGTAAGGATAAAGGGTGTTTCCTCAAAAAGAATTCCAAGTACCAAGGAAATCCAAGTCCCTCCCACTCCCATCCCCTAAAAAAGGGTCAGGCACTATGCTAGGCCATGGGGATGCAAAGATGAAAATAAAAATAGTCCCTGCCCTCAAAGCATTTATATTCTGCCTTACACAGACAAGTGGCTCCAGAATCCTTTCCAAGTGGATACAAAGTATCTTCAGAAAGAGGAGGGGTTCTAGTAAGGAGAGGTCAAGGAAGGTCTTATGTGGAAGATACTATTTGAGTTGAGCCATGAAAGGATGGAGAGATGCCAAACGCGGTGAGAAAGGAGGACATTTCAGGTCCTGGGAGCAGCCTTTGCAAAGATATAGAGCTTCTAAAACTAGACGTAGAGCCTGCAGAACATCAGGTAGAAAGGTTGGGAGGTGATGCTCAACAGAAAACACCCCATAGGCAAGAAACTATCTGACCTAACCATGGTGGTCATCTATTGTCAGAGAAGCTCCACAACAGATTCTTCAGGGCAGCATTGCAGGAGTGGATGGTCTTGCCTAAAGGAATCCATAAGCATAGTAGAGGTATTCAAGCCAAGGCTGGATGAATTTTTGGCAGGCACACTGGAGAGGGAAATCCCTGTTAACTACTCATCCCAACTAAAATCCAATCTTCTACAGGAAGCCTCTCCCAATCCCCCTTAATTCTAGTGCCTTACCTGTGTTGATCATTTCAAACTTATCCTATATGTAGTCTAAGTAACTTGTGGTTGTCAAGTCATTTTCAGTAAAGTCCAACACTTTGTGACCCCCTTTTGGGGGGTGTCTGGTCAAAGATACTTGGCTTTGCTATTTCCTTCTCCAGCTCATTGTAAGGATAAAGATACTGAGGCAGAGTTAAGTGACTTGCCTAGGGTAACACAGATAGTAAGTATTGGATTTGAACTCAAGTCTTCTTGAATCCATTCCTAGTACTCTATCCACTGTCCCACCTAGATGTATATAATTGTTTATATGATATCTCCCCCATTAGAATGTTGATGGAAGTCTTACAATCAACAGGCAGTCTTGTCTCCCTGCTCCTTGATGGCAGGGACTGTCTTTGCTTTGCTTCTTCAGTGCCGACTATAGTTCCTGGAACATATAATAGGTGAATAGTAAATGTTTATTGACTGGCTGGCTGAATTCCCGCTCTGAAACTCTGAGTATCTGGATTTCTGTGATATAGTAGGAGAATAAATCTGTTTTATTACTCTTCTAGCCTAACTGCTATCCCAGGCTAGCATGCCCCAAAACCTATCGACCTGTCTGTGGCACTGATGGAAAGTCATATTGGAATACATGTGAGCTCTGTCATGCAAATAAGTAAGTACCACCATGATTTTCTTTAGAGATAACATTTTAAAGCTCAATGTACAAACTTCCTATAACTTGAGTGGACCTTTGAGGTCATCTAATCATCCAATCTGGTTCTTAACTGAGGATTTCCTGGGTTGCCCCCTGTCAATACATTCATGGAAAAACTTCATGGGGTTCATGAACTTGGATGGGGAAAAATTACATCTTTTTTCACTAACTTCAAACTGAAATTTCTAATTTCTTTCAATGTTAAAAGTAGGCAAAAAAACTGAAAATGGGTCTATCAGCTTTGCCAAACTGCCAAACAGAGCTCTCTCTCTCCTCTCTCTCTGTCTCTCTCTATCTCTGTCTCTGTCTCTCTCTCTCTGTCTCTCTTTCTCTTTCTCTCTGTCTGTGTCTCTCTCTCTCTCTCCCCCCCTCACACCCACCCACACACCGACATTTTAAAAAACAAGACAAAACAAAATCTTGAGCTAGTCTAAAACCTTCATTTGATAGAGACTATGAGGGAGGGGTTGCTGATTTGCCCAAGGCCTCCCAGGTAATAAGTTATGGAAATGAGATTCAACTTTACGTCTGCTAAACCTAATCCAGTGTTTTTTCTACTATGCAATGATGTATCTAATTACTTATATCTGTCTGGATGTGAACAAGGCCAAAATAATTAGTTCGTTCAAATGGACAGTGAGAGAGGAGTGGAGATGATATAAATTGGGTCATCACTACAATTACATCAAAGAAGAGTACACTGGACAGTGAGGAGTCTCTCATAGAGTTCCCTTGAGGACATTTTACAGCATGGAGGGAGAAGAGGAACAATCCTGTTCTTTGAGCCAAGAAATGTGGGACCTAGTCCTAATTCAGCTACTAACTTCCTTCCTGATCTTGGACAGATCACTTCACCTCTGTAAGCCTAGGTTTCCTCTTCTGTCAAATGGAGGATTTGGACCAGATGGTCTTTAAGTGCCCTGCCCTGAACTCCTATCTAGAGCTAGAAGTTTGTGCTCTATAATCTTCTTATCAGCAGCTCCATGTGTGTTACCTAGAGGGAATGCTTTTGTACAAGTTGAGTCTAAGGGTTACGGCCTGGCCTCCAAGTCAAAGCCCAAGGATCTCAACTCTGATTCCCCTCTACCAACACATTCTCTGGCCAACATTTGGTATATTCCTTTGCTTCAAGGGTTCTCAAAACTCTGGCTGGGGATACCAGACATATATGCTTGAAATAATGAAACAATCAGGAGGGCTAAATAACATGGTGCATATCCATAGATTCATTATTAATCTCCTTCACGTACTCTTCACCTCAGCCAAACACATCTACTTACTATTCCCTACACATGAAAATCCACCTTCTCCCTCTGTGCCTTTGCAGGATGCCTGGTATGCCACCCCTCCACAGCTATGCCTCATGGACTCCCTAGCTCCATGAAGGCTCTTTTTCAGTTATCATCTACTACATGAAGTAGGTGATTTTTCCCAATCCACCCAGGTGTTTGAGCCATTCTCCCCATTCCTCCAAACAATTACTTGTGCTTACCAAGTATACATTTTGTATTTCACTCAAATAGATTAAGCTCCTTGAGAGCAAAGATTGTTTTATGTCTGGTTCTGGTTTTTTATCCCTAGTGCCTAGCATGAAGCAGGGGCTTAATAAATATTTGCTGAATTGAATTAAGTCAAATCTGAAAGAGTCCCCAAATGTAGAATATCAGATCTGGAAAGGACCTTATAGACCATGCAGGATAGGAACTATATTTTAAAGAAAAGGAAACAGAATTCCAGAGAAGATAATTTACTTGCCCAAGATCACACAAATCCTTAGCAAAAGATAATGCAAATCTGATCCACAATTTACTCTTTCCAAAGGGCTACCAAATCTGGCCTCAGACAATTACTAGTTGTGTGTCTCTGAGAAAGTCACTTAACCCTGTTTGCCTCAGCTGGAGAAAGAAAAGGCAAACCACTCTAGCCGTTGTTTGTTCTTTGTTCTCAAAAAGTATCTGTATCTTTGCCAAGAAAACCCTAAATGGGGTTATGAAGAGTAGGACATCACTGAGAGGACTGAAGGACAATAACAACAACAAAGGAGTTCAAAGGAAGAAGATACCAGTGAGTTGTGGAGGAGCAATTGTATCAGTAAGGCAAGATTCATGACCTCAAGGATGACTATGAACATGCCTGTATGGTTCATTATCGCAAATATAAAAACTCTCTAGGTAGAAGGCAGAGGAAGTATAACATTTATTTAGACATCACAGTATCAGATCCCAAGAACAATAAATCCAATTTGATATACCAGTAATGATATCACAAAACCAGTAAGCCTTCCTCAATGTACCAATAAGGAAATTATAACATAATATTATAGCAAGGAACCAAGTCATCCTGTAACCTTGCCCCCTGCTAGGGCCTTCCCATAAACAATCACTCACGGATCCTAACTCTCTGCTTGCCTGTGTCTTCTCCTGCAGTACTGAAAGCACCTGCAGTTCTCAGAGTCCTTGCAGTCTCCTGCATTCTCTGGATTCTCAGTTTTCCAATATTTTGATGCTGTAGATTGCCATCTCTTCAATCTGTGCAACTCACTTGTCTGCACTCTCTGCTCTGCAGTCTCTCTTAACCCTGGCTCTCTCTCAAAGTCTGCTCTTCAATGCCCTCTTGATGTCTTCTGCCTCAGTGTCTTCTTGACGTGTGCTTCTTAATTCTGCTTCTCAGTGACACTGCTCTCACACTCTGGGCTCTCCTTATATACAGTTCTTGCCAGCATCTGATTGGTTGGAACTCAGGTCTCTGATTGGCTGAATTCATGCACATCTGATTGGCTAGAACTCGGTACATACACAATTTGCTGTGGTCTTAGCGCCTCTCCTTAGAGCCCTCAGGGATTAACAACTCTTGTGACCAATTTAGCAAAAGAATGTGGGCCTAGGGCCTCAAAACAAGTAAATAAAGGGCGTAAGTAAAGGCCCCATTGAATAGGGGGCGAAGATCTTTAATTGCATTAACACCACAGCAAGGGAGATGGAAAGGGTGAGACTTGAAGGATGAATATAATTTGGACCAACTTAAGGAAAGGGGAGGACCTTCCATACCAAAGGAAAAACTTGATGAAAGAGCCAAGAGTGGGTTATGCCTGATGAGAGTATACAATCTGAAGGCTAAGGTTAAAATTGAGGATTAAGATATAAATTTCTTCCCTGCATAAGACATTATTTCCAAATTATCCTGCAATTTTACTGTACATTTGTTCCCCATCGGAGGCCTCCTCCTTACTTGGGACTGGGACAATGGGGAACTACCCAAGCCTGATATACCATGTTGGTCCCAAACATGTCTCTCAGTGCAAGGGATTATGAGGAACCCTCATTTCCTGGGCCTGACTTGGTATCTTGAGACATTTCAAGTGGCCGATGGTTTCAGTCCATTTAGAAATCTTGCTAAAGTGAACTTGGAATGTTTTGGTAATTTTCCGTGCTCTGGGTAAGTTCTTGACATGAACTTACATCTTAAAAGCTTTAGGGAAGAAACAAAAATAAAGTGTCCTTGATTTTAGAAATCCATCGGGTTCTAAGGTAAAACCATAAACTCATACAATACAGAATGTCACAGCTGGAAGTGACCTCAGAACACAAACCTTAAAATGTACCCATACCTTAAACGAATATATTTCCTATTGACTAGAACCTTTAGGGAAGCTCTGTGTAAAGATCTGAATCAAAGATTTCTAATTTCTTTTCTGTCTTGAATCCCTTTGGCAGTCTGGTGGAACCCTTCTTAGAAACATGTTGTCAAAGGCATAAATCAAAAGACCCAGGATTACAAAGGAAATGGAATTAGTCCACAAAATATTGAGAAAAGAAATTCCCAGACCCCAAGTTAAGAACTTTTAGCTAGACTTTTCCTGACTAGACTGATTGTCCAAATTTGAGGGGATGAAAATGTTATGATATGTGTTATGATATGTTGTGCATCAAAAGTAATTAACTTTTAGTCTCGATGCAAATTTGGTTATATACTGTCTAATCCAATTTTAAATGTAACATTTTTCTTTTAGAAAAAAAAGGGCAGATAATACATAGGGCAGAAATAATAATTAAGGTGATTAAACTGAAGGAGACCAGGGTCCAAGCATAGCAGTGGATTTAATTCATGTGGGAACTAGGAGTCCTGGGGAAAGAGAGGACGGGAACAATGGAGGGACTCAGGGCATTTAAAATTATTAATAGTTAATATTTAAATAGCACCATCAAAGTACAAGGAAATGTGGCAAGCACTTTAAAATTATTCTCATTTCATCCTCACAATGAGCTTGGGAGGAAGGTCCTATTATCATTCCTTATGAAGATGAGAGCACTGAGGCAAACAGAGATTGAGTGCCTTGCTTAGAGTCACAGAGCTACTAAGTGTCTGAGGTTGGATTTGAACTCAGGTCTTCCAGACCCCAGCTTCCACACCTCTATCTACTGTACTTTCTAGCCCAGAAGACAAAGATCAATCAATAAGAAGTTCGAAACCTCTGGACATGTTTAACCCAGAGAACAGAAAACAAAACAGGGTGGGAAGAAAAGCATAGGGGAGGAGATATTAATCCCTGCCTTTCAATATGGGAAGAATCATTGAAGTAGGAAGAATGCACTTTGTTCTGCTTAGCCCCAAAGGAAAGAAACAGGAAGCAGTGAGCAGAAATTTCCAAGAGGCTGATTTTGGTTCAAAACAAGAAATTTCTGACAAAAACATCTGGCCATCCATGAAATACCTGGCCTTCTGATGCTCTTTGTTCTAAGGTTCCTTCCAACTTTTACATTCTGTGTTTTAAGGTTCCTTCCTACCCTCATGTTCTCTCTTGTCCTTGTTTTAGTAACGACTTTCTGGGCAGAATTTTCTTTCCTGGTCCAATGTCTGGATTTTTGTAATAGCAGTGACTCACAGTGCTCTATCTTTTCATTTCTTTTACAGGAAAAGAGCTCATCCTGTTGCAATCCACAAAAAAGGGCTTTGCTAAACAACGAAAAAAGCATACGATTGATTCCTGCCATTTATGTGATTTCTTGTGAAAAAAAAATATGTTGGAGAAGGTGGGGAATTGTGGATAGCAGACTGGCTTCTGGCTCAGTTCATATCCTGCCCCTAACCCCTTATTTCCAGTGTGGTTTCAAGTCCTGCTTCTGACCCCTACTGCTTCTGTGACACCTCAACTCTCAGTCCTGCAGACAACTCTTCAAGATTATAAAATACTTGTACTGGTAAAAAGAGCTACTCACCAGAACTTCCATATAATGATAAAAATCCTAGCTATGACGTAAAGAAGAAGAAAAAAAGAATGGACAAGATCTGGAGGAAGGATTAGGAACAGGGGCTAGGATCACTGTGATTGCTAGCATTTTTGTAGGGCTCTATAATAATAAATATATTTAGGGTAGTTTATGCCATTCAGTGCTCACTAAAACCCTCTATGTTACATAAATATTCCATCACCATTTTATATGTAAGAATTCTGAAGGCAAGAAAGGAGAAGTGACTTACTCAGTCATACAGTCAGTTAGTGACAGAGTCAGGATTCCTATACAGTTCTTCTGCCAATCCAAGGCTCTTTCACATTGCATTACATTGTCTTTCAAAGCCATGGCCTGTATCGTGGGGAGATCACAGATTCCTTGTAGAGGAGAATATGAAGCAACCTTATACACCATTTATTCAAATCCTGTCATTTTATGTTAACTGGTCCTTTTACAAATGAAGATCAGAGAGGTTGGGTGATTTGCCCAAGATCACACAGCTAGTACACAGAGATGAGATTCAAATTATGATTGCCTCCAAATCCATTGATCTTTCCATTATACCACCCTGTCCATAAGCACACTATGATTAAAAGAATGGGTGACTTTTTCCCTCCTGGCTCCCATGAAATTTGCATTGCCCATTAAAAAGAAATAATCATTAGAGGAAATCCAGGACTAGAAGAGAGAAAATTTGATAGTGAGCCCTCTGGTGGGGATCAGTGAAGGGAAAAAAAAAACCAGATAAGATATTGTCATGGATGAAGAAAGGAGGAAACAGGGTCAGAAGATGATAGAGAAAGAGTTCAGGAACCAAAATCCAAATCCAAATATGGTGTGGACATACAGTACAAAGCCAAATGCAGACTTCACTGGATTCTGTGAGCTCCCTCAGGAACTCCTTCTCAAGCCCACTCAAGAATAGCTTGACTTGCCTTTAAAGATCATTTAATTCTCCCGAAGCCTCATTTCTAACTTCAAGTCCGACAAAAATAAAACTCATGCTAATGGGATGTTGCTTCACTGAAGTTAATTAGAAACAAAAACCAAGCCTATGTTGAAGGGCATGTGCCTGTGTCTGGTGAAGCCACCCAGGTCTTAGCCTGTCTCCTCCTTCTGCCATGTGATAACAACAGACATAAAGTTCGACCAGGAGCTGATCAGCTTAGTCAGGACTGAGAGCTAACTGACCACAAGTGCCCACTGCCCTCTCCCAAAGCACATTTACAACCAAATGAAATACTCAGAGATTTACAAATCTGCTAATCGTCAAAAACTCTACACTATGATTCTTAACAATCAGAATCAGAAATTAGCAGCAAGATAACACAGAGAAGAAGACCTAATTCCTCCAGGGCTTACTGCTAACACTTTATCCATAAAGATTCTCTAGTGACTCTAGTGAATCATTCTCCTCATCTTCCCCTGGGGATAGGAACCAAATGTGACTAGACTAGCTCAGGGGAAGAAGAGATGAAAGGAACACCCATTCTAGACCTGATGCTGAAACATGGCTACTCTGCTTATGGAAGAAGAAAAGACAGGAATCTTGGGAGTAAGTTACCACTCCATCACAGAGTTTGTGACTGAAAGACAATATGGATATAATCTGACACATATCCTAGTTTTAAGTAGGGCAGATGTCAGTGGATTCAGAGATCAAATCTGGCCTCAAAATCTTTGTTGCTGCATGACCTTGGACAGGTCACTTCACCCTCTTTGCTTCAGTTTCCTCATCTGTAAAATGAGCTGGAGAAGGAAAAGGCAAACCACTCCAGTATCTTTATCAAGGAAACCACAAATGAGGTCAGAAAGAGTTGGACACAACTGAAATGACGGAACTACAACATAATTAACTGAGGTCCTACATGACAGGTTTACAGAACTGGTAGATCATGGGAATGCCACAGATATAATACATTTGGATTTCAGCAATGCATTTGACAAAGTCTATACTTGTAGGCAAGATAAAGAGATGAGGGCTAGTCACAGTTAAGTGAACTCAGTATTGGTTGAACAACTGAACTCAAATTCAGTGCCATCACTGAGGGAGGTCACTAGTGAAATGCCCTAGGACCCTGTTCTTGGCTCTAGGCAGTATAACACAGGTGCCAAATATGCTGCTCTAGGCATCACAACCAAATAAAAATACAATTGGAGTACATTTAACAAAATAAAGTGCAATAGAACATAGATGATATTATTATGTGGTTTTTAAGTCAGTATGAGACAGCAAAGATCCTTATGAATGATGAGTTTGACACTACTAGTATAAACCATTTCTTAAAAAATCAATGACTTGGTGTAATGACAATTTAGATTAGAAGATCTTTCCCACTGATTAATAGGCCATGTGACCCGCTTAGGTCAGAGGAAGCCTAAGTCACATCTGGTGAGAGGGGCTTGCTGTAAGGAAAAGGAAAATGTGTCACAGGAAATGCTGAGAGAGCAGTTAGAGTTGAAAGAAAGAGCAGACGAGTACTATGCTGTGAGTGTGTTTGCAGGAAAGCCTCAGCATGGCGGTGGAAAGTTATGGGACAGCAAGGCTGCTCCATGCTGTGATATTGTGTTTTAAATTACTTGCTATTATGATAAAGTGGGCTTACTGCTTTTGGGAGTTACTTGCTGCTTGAATGGGATTTGGTTGTCTTGTGACTGAATAAATGTTTTACTTCTACTACCTTCTATACGAAGAGACTCTCATACTTTGTGATACAGAATTACACAGGCATAGTCACAATTATCATGGATGTTGTGTTCATTGCCTTGCCAATACAGTGGGATAGAGTCATAGATAGCTTACTAATCAGATTCTCAGGTGAAGAAAATCTAAGAAGGATAATTAACAAATAAGATGACAAGATTCAGATCCAAAAGGATCTCAGTGAACTATAACAATAGGCCAAATTTAGGGAGATGACATTTACAGGGACTAGTGTAAAGTCCTGCACTTGGCTTCAGAAATCAACTGTGCCAGTTCAAGGTAGACAAATATTAACTAGAAAATAAGTCTGTGGCAGAAAGAAACTGGGGGTTTTATGGGACTATAAGCTCAATGTGGGTCTCCAACAGAACATGGCATCTAAAAGCTAATATAGAGACAAAGCATCTATTAAGTGCTTACTCTTGCCAGTCACTTTGAGAAGCACTAGAGACACACAGACTAATAAACAAGACAATTCTGCCTTCAAGGACCTTAGGCAGAAAACAGCTAAAGGGAAGCTGGAAAGTGGGGGTAAAGACTTCAGCAAGGAAAGAGCTCTTTCCAGGTTGGAAAGGCAGTTGGTTAAGAAAGGAGAGAAGTCCAGAGATTGAGTGGAATAGTTGAATTGAATGAGGCAATCTTGGATTGCCTTAAGAGAAGCATCTTGTCACAAACATAGAAGATACTGGTTGTGCTCCACTCTATTGTGGTCAGGCCACATCTCCACATTGGGAGGCAGGCAGGCCACAGAGATAGAGTAGAAAAAGCTTCTGTTCAGTTCAGCAGTAGGTTCCCATCCCTGGAAACCTATAAGTGGGAACTGTAGGATCACCTGTTGGGGAGTTTGTATGGGTAGATTCAGGTTACAGGTTGTACCTGACGACATTTAAGTTCAGTTCAATTCCATGTATCACTGTCTAGTCAGCCCCTCTGAGGGAATCCAGAGACATAGGTGTGGTCTTGTGGTGATTTGGTTCAGCCTTGCCAATCCATACCCACTGTGCTGGGTGATATGGGAACCAAGTGAATTACCTGAATGAGGCTCATTGGGTAGAAATCCTTTCCTTCTCTACAAACTTCCTTTGGGTACCAAGTAATGATTAGATGGAGATCTGGAAATGCCATGGGAATTAGATGGCTCTCAGGTTGAAATGTGCCCACCAGGGGATGATGTGGATTCATCTTTTTACCTTCTCTTCCCACCAAGTATACGTGGCTACCCAAAGATCAAAGCAGGCATAAGGTACAATGGTTACCAGGGAGCGATGGACCCAATTACTGCAAAGCTTAAGTTTGTGATTAGAATTACATTTGCCAAGTCATGGAATGTCCAAATTAGAAAAGAAATCAAAACGCTTAAGAAAACATTAAATGGGGGCTGGAGCCAAAATGGTGGACTAGAAGCAGGTACCTGCTTGACTTCTCCTCCCAACCCCTGAAAATAACTGCAAAAATTACTCTAAACAAATTCTAGAGCAGCATAAGCCACAAAATGACAGAGTAAAACATATTTCCATCCCAGGACAATCTGGAAAGCCAACAAAAAGAGTTTATTGCACCAGGGTGGGAGTAGAGCACAACCTAGTATGGGCTTTGCTGGTACACATGGGGCTGGAGCAGTCCTCAGGGCATTGAATCACTGGCAGCTGTGATGCTTTACAGATTTCTCAACCCACAAACACCAAAGAAAACTTTGAAGGTCAGTGGGAAAGGTCTCTCACTTGGGTGAGAGAGGAGAATGGTATGTCCCCAGCCCCAGGCCTAGTCCCAGGGTAGCAGCAGCCACTGCTGCTGCAGCAGCCACTTCTGGAGTTTTTGGCCTACAGACAGTGAGGAATTGAGCAGCTAATCTGGGTTGCAGGCCTGGGTGGTGGTCCTGTTGTGGGCAGGAGAAACTGGCATAGCAGAGTTTGTGGTGGTTGTTGAGAGGGAATCCTCTTCACAGTTCCAAGTCAGAAAAAAGTGCTTCTGGTTGCTCAGAGATGAGAACACAGGCCAGGGGAGGAGGAAAAACCTCTCCTTTGATCACACCACTTTGGAAGAACTGAAAATTTACAGGTACCTACAAATATCTCTGAAAACTACTGCACAAAACCCTTGACACGTGGGACACCATACCCTTTAATAAACAAAGAGCTCAAAAGCCAAGGAAAATGACCAAACAGGGAAAAAAAATCAGACAATAGAAGCTTACTTTATTGGTGAAAAGGTATTTTACTTCATCCTTGGTGATGAGGAAGATCAAAGCATGGAACCACAAGAAGACAACACGTTCAAAGCTCCTACATCCAAAGCCTCAAAGAAAAATACGAAATGGTCTCTGGCCATGGAAGAGCTCAAAAAGGATTTTGCAAATCAAGTAAGAGAAGCAGAAGAAAAATTAGGAACAGAAATGAGAGTGATGTGAGAAAATCATGAAAAACGAGTCAAATGTTTCTTAAAGGAGATCCAAAAGATGTTGAAGAAAATAACACTGTTAAAAATAGATTAATCCAAATGGTGAAAGAGGTCCAAATATCCAATGAGGAGAAGAGTGTCTTAAAAAGCAGAATAGGCCAAATGGAAAAGGAGGTCCAAAAACACACTGAAGAAAATAATTCCTTAAAAATTAGAAAGGAGCAAATGGAAGTTAATGATTTTATGAGAAATCAAGAAATTATAAAGCAAAACCAAAAGAATGAAAAAGAGAAGATATTGAAATGTCTCATTGGAAAAACAGCTGACTTGGTAAATAGATCCAGGAGAGATAATTTCAAAATTATTGGACTGCCTAAAAGACATCACCAAAAAAAGTCTAGGCATCATGTTTCAGTAAATCATCAACAAAAATTGTCCTCATATTCGAGAACCAGAGGGTAAAACAGAAATGGAAAGAATATAATGTATCACCTCCTGAAAGGGATCCCAAAAGGCAGACACCTAGAAATACTGTAGCCAAATTCCAGAGTTCCCAGGTCAAGGAGAAAATATTAGAAGCAGCAAAAAAGAAACAATTCAAGTATTGTGGAAAAATAGTCAGGATAACACAAAATTTAGCAGCTTCTATACTAAGGAATTGGAGGGCTTGGGATATGTTATTATGGAGGTGAAAAGAGGTAGGATTAAAGCCAAGAATCACCTATCTAGCAAAACTGAATATAACACTTTAGGGAGAAAATGAAATTTCAATGAAATAGAGGACTTCCAAGCATTCTACTTGAAAAGACCAGTGCTGAATAGAAAATTTGACTTATCAAATACAAGAAGCAAGAGAAGCATGAAAAGATAAACAGGAAAGATAAATCATAAGGAACTTATTAAAGTTGAACTGTTTACATTCCTACATGGAAAGATGATATTTGTAACTCATGGGACCTTGCTCAGTATTGTGATAGAAGGTGTATATATATATTTAGATATAGATATAGATATATATATATATATACATATATATATATAGATATAGATATATATATATAGATATATATTTATATATATTTACGTGTGTGTGTGTGTGTAGACAGACAGCAAAAGGTGAGCTGAATATGAAGGAATGATACTTAAAAATAAAATCAAGTGTTAAAAGGAATGTACTGGGAGAAAGAGAAAGGGAGAGGTAGAATGCAGTAAATCATCTCACATAAAGGAGGCAAGAAAAAGCATTTACAATGGAGGGAAACAGGGGGGAGGTGAAAGGGAATAAGTTGAGTCTTACTCTCATCAGATTTGGCTTAAGGAGGGAATAACATACACACTCATTTGGGGAATGCAAATCTTTCTTATCCAACAGGAAAGCAGTGGGGGAAGGGCATAAGAATGTGGGTATAATAGAAGGGATGGCAGATTGGGGGAAGTTGTAATCAGAAGCAAACTCTTTTGGGGAGGGTCAGCTCAAAGGAGAAAATAGAGTAAATGGAGGGTGGGACAGGATAGAGGGAAATACAGTTAATCTTTCACAACATGACTACTATGGAAGTATTTTGCATGACCACAAATGTATAACCTATATCAAATTGCTTACTTTCTCAATGAGAATGGGTGGGGAGGGAGGAAGGTAGAGAAAGTGGAACTCAAAATTTAAAATAGAATGCTAAAAATTGTTTTGACATGTAACTGGGAGATAAAATATACAGGCAATGAGGTATAGAAATCTATCTTGCTTTACAAGAAAATAGGGAAGGGGATAAGAGAATGGAAGAGGAGTGATAGAGAGCAGGGCTGAATATAGGAAAGGGTAATCAGAATGCACCTTGGCCTAAAGTGGGGGGAGTGGAGAGATGGAGAGAAAATTTGGAATTCAAAATCTTGTGGAAGTGAATGTTTAAAACTGAAAATAAATTAATTTAAAAAAACATTAAATGTCAGATGTTCAAGCCTAGAATATAGTATGCCATAGCTGAGAGGATCTCAGGTCAGAGAACACAGACTGTAACAGTTGAAAAGACTGTAAGCATGGAATGTCTTCGATGGAAAGAGCTCCAGAAACACAGAACACAGAGTAGAGATAATAGGATATGGATTTATTCCTCATTTTTTATTTAATTCTTTTCTCCTTAAAATATAGACATTTTAAACATTCATTTTTTAAAAAGAAAAAGTTTGGGTTACATATTCCTTCCCTGCATCCTCCTCCTCCTTTCACCTTGAGATCAGTTATTTGACATAGATAATACTAGAGTAATCAATTTTCATTAATTCTTAAAGTATAATGGTTTTCCATTATATTCATAGACTAAAATTTGTTTGACTATTCTTTTTTGTGTCATTATGTGATTTTCTTTTTTTTTAGTATATGGAATTTATACTTTTATTTTTAAATTTTTATTAATTAATTTATTTTTAGTTTTCACCACTTACTTCCACAAGAGTTCCAAATTTTTCCCCATCTTTTTCCTTCCCCCTCACCAAGATGGCTTCATTCTGATTACCCCTTCCCACAATCTGCCCTCCATTCTCTTACCCTCCACCATCCCCTTCACTTCCATTTTCTTGTAGGGTAAGATAGATTTCTATACACCATTGCCTCTATATCCAATTTCCCAGTTGCATGTAAAAACAATTTTTAACGTTCATTTTAAAAACTTTGAGTTCCACATTCTCTCCCTTTCTCCCTCCCCACCTACCCTCATTGAGAAGGCAAGCAATTTCATATAGATACATTTTTGTTTGACATGTAGTCAAACAAAACACATTTCCAAGATTCGAGAGAGTTAGAAGTCATTAGTAGACTGAGTGTGGCAGATTTCCAAGCTAGTAGAGACCACAGGGATGACAGGACAGATCTGTGGGCTGGGAGAGGGCTAGGTGCCCGGAACTAAACCATACCTGAGCAGCAGTACAAGCAGGCCCAGGGCTGAAGTGCTGGCTATGACAGTGATCCCCAGGCCACTCAGCCCAGGACAGGAGTCTTTCAGAACTACATGAAACAGCAATGCAGAGCCTGTGGCTGTGATAGCAGCTACATTCCTGAGGCTTTCAGCCCACAGTCTAAAGTTTTGAAACTCACCTTCTTGAGCTTCCAGGAGTCATGATGATCAGGTAAAACAGCTCTAATTCCTCTCTTCCTCACCCAGATAGGTACTCCCCTGGGAGAAACCCTGGAATAAAGGGGACAGAAGTGGAACTTCATTACCCTTTTATCTCAGGAACCTGGGGAGATCACCTCTTGCTGTCATAGAAGGAGACTAGTGCAGGAAGAGAGGTGTCCCAGCAGGACAGCAGGAGTTCCTGAGCCCCAGGGGGATGGAACCGGCAAGCAACAACACCAGGACACCAGATGTGCCTTCACACAGCCAGGGAAAGTGGAAGTCACCAGCACAAAGAACTGCTGAGACCACCCATGCTGTAGCACAGCACCAGGAGAAAGGACACTTCCAGGAGCCAGACCACCCCTTCCCCACACCTCACACCAGAAGCTTCAGTGTAACCCAGAGGAACTCAGAAAGCCATCACGGGTCCTCAACCTTGCCATACCAGCCAGCTCCGGCTCAGCAGTGGGTGAGGGGCAGCATCATATAGCCTCTCGATGACAAAACCAGAGGCCACAGCACAGAAAACCAGTAAGGAAGCCCCCAGCTCCCAGCACAAGAAGCTTGGGACAGAGTCCCTTGTGTCCCAGAAACAGAGATCCACTTTAAAAGTCAGGAAAAAGACAACAACCATGAAGAAAGAATCCAGAAATCCAAGGACTATTGATTCTTATTATGGAGACAGAGAAGATCAAAATACCAATTCAGAAGAGAACAGCATTGACAGGAGATCATTACTCATGATTACAGACACATGGTATCTGTAAAGACCAACTTTGATAGACTTGACACTTCTCATCAATGCAAGGTTCAAAGATAACCCCAAAAGATTCATGATGGAAAAAAAAATTATCCACATCCAGAGAAAGAATTACAGAGTCTGAATGCAGATTGAGGCAAATTTTTGCTCTCTTTTTTTTGACATTTATGAATTCATATTTATTTAATTGGGAAAATATTTGAGAACGTATTTTCAATGGTTCTCTTTGGTCTCATGGCAGATATAATAATCATTTCCAATGTTTAATTGAAGTCAAACATCTAATATTCTTTCAATCTCATACTCTGAATACATGCTTTCTAATCTGGTTTGACTGACTGTGGGGAGTTAGTGCCGACCCCGGGGCTGCTCGGACCCTAGTGCTTGGCCTGTTTCCTGGGTAAAACCAGACAGGCTTAGTAGGAGTTGGAACGGTGAGGCACCCGGAGGAAAAACTTCTGTCCCTAGCAGCCCCGCTTAACAGCCCCCCTGCTTGCTCTTATATCCATCCTTTCTCATGCAGGCAGAGTCCATTCACCAAGGACTCACAAGCCCAGAAGGAGGAACCCAGCTGGCCACTACCTAATGCTCTTGAACCAGTGCCTAACACAACAATGCTTTGATACTTTACTTACTGGAACATCTTTGATACTTTACAAGGGCATCCTGCCCCGTGCCTCACATAGCTCATACAGCTCTGATATCAGCTGGCTACATGCCTGAGCCTTCCCATGCCTCCGTAGATACTGTAGGACAACACCCCCCTTTGTTCCCATACTCCCATGGAAACTACCTTACTACAGCCCTAGTTTTTCCCATACATTTGTAGGAAACATAATTTACAACAATCCAGATTCTTCCCACCAGATATCGATCTTCCCATGCTCTCGTCCCCTTACCTCTTGAACTCCTGCTTCTGCTCATGTAGTGCAAAACCCTATAAACTGGATAATGTCTGCCAATAAATCGGACATGTATCCAGCTTTGACTACCGCCTCATCATTGTGTACTGAGATAGGGATACTTGCTGGTCAAAGAGCTCTAACAACTGAGGATATGTACATTCCTCCTAATGAATAGGTTTTAGGAGGAGGAAACATAATGCCCTGCCACACATTTTTAAAAAGGAAACTGTAAGAAGCTAGTTACCTAGCTCAAGAATAAAACTCTCATTGATTAGAAATTTGTGAAGGTCACTGCCACCTAGTGATGAGATGCTGGAAGGCATCATTGAAGTTTCTGACTGAGCTGAGATTCTGGGCTATTTAAGCACTTCTATTTCATTTGCAAAATTTAGTAGATTGGACAGAAAAGCAGGTTGTACGATATCACTGGTGGCTGAATTGCATTTCTTTTTTTAAAATTTTATTTTTAATTTATGGACTAAAACAAGCATTTTCATAATAGTACAATAAAAAGATGATTGTACCTGAAACTGCAAATCTACTATGCACAACTACTTATGATTCTATTCAAATATACAACAAAATTATGATGTAAATTTTTTTCTTCCTCCCACCCAGGGATGGTTACCAATAGACACAAATAGGTGTATGTGTGTGTGTATAAAATGTGAAAAATTATTCTATATATACTTGTATTTATCAGTTCTTTCTCTGGATGTAGATGTCATCTTTCTTCATATATCCTTTATACTTTTCCCCATAACATAGTATAATAAAAAAGATGATTGCACATGAAACTGCCAATCTACTATACACAACTTGCTTTTCCTTTCAAATATACAACAAAATTATCCTGTAAATTTTTGCTCCCTTTTTGGTTCCTTCTTTTTCTGTTTCGTTTCCTCTTTCTCATGATTCATTCTAGTGGTTATAATTTTGCTTTACAACTGGACTATTATTTAAATAAGTTCAATGCGAAGATATATGCAGAACCTATAGCAGATTACATGCTATCTTGGGGGAAAGGAGGAGGCAAGGGAGGGAGAGAAAATTTGAAACTCAAAAACTTGTGGAACTGAGTGCTGTTAAATAAAAATAATTAAAAAATAATAAAACATATTTCCTTATTAGTTGTTTTGTAAAAGAAAAGATAAACCAAAATTTAAAAACCCAAGAAATATAAAATTTAAAAAGTATGCCTTGATCTTTATTTAGACTCCTCTACTTCTTTCTCTGACCATGGATAGCATTTTTCATCATAAGTCCTTCAGAGTTGTCTTGGATCATTGTATTGCTGAGAATAGTAGCTAAGTCATTCACAGCTGATCATCTTACAATATTGCTATTATTTTGTACAGCATACATTTCATTTTGCATCAACTCAGGTAAGTTTTTCCAAATTTTTCTGAGAACATCCTACTCATCATTTCTTATACTATAACAGTATCCCATCATAATCACATACCACAATTTGTTCAGCCATTCTCCAATTGGTGGGCATCCCCTCAATTTCTTATTCTTTGCCACCAGAAAAGTGCTGCAATAAATATTTTTATACACATAGGTCCTTGTAAAAAAGTATTTCCTTTAATCACATGTGTGTGTGCATGTGTGTTTGTGTGTATTCTCTCCTTTGACCAGTTCAGATAAGAATGGGCTTTAAGCATCAGCCACTCCCCTACCCTAGACTTGTTTGTTTAGATTTCTACTTATATGACCTGATTAAGCAAGATAATTTACCCCAAATATTCCTTTTCCTCCCCTGCCCTGTGTATTCCTTTTTCCCTCTCTTTCCATCCCTATATTAAGATAATCACATAATGTCAAAATCACTCCCAAGACTTTTGCCTAATTAGATTCCCTTTATGATCCATGTTGATAATAGGGTTCAGAGGAGATGTATGGATCATCTTGCCCATTAGATTGTAAGCAGTTTATACTTCCTTAGTCCTTTATTACATTTTTTACGTTTCTCTTAACTTCAAAGTTGGAACTTCTATATAGTTCTGGTCTTTTCACCGGGGAATGTTGGTAGTCTCCTATTTCACTAAAGATTCATTTGTTCTCTGTAGGAATATACTCAGTTTTGCCAGGTAGGTTATTCTTGGCTATAAGCTTATATCCTTTCTAATCTACAGTATTATATTCTGAGCTCTTCACTTCTTAATGGTGGTGCCTGCTAAATCATGTGTGACTCTGACTATGGCTCCTTAATACTGGAAGTCTTTCTTTCTGTTGGTTTCACCGTGTTTTTGTTGACCTAGAAGATCTGGATTTTGGCAATAATATTCCTCGGAGTTTTCATTGGGGGATTTCTTTCAGTAGGAGACCAATACATCCTTTTTATTTTCACTTTGCCCTCTGTTCCCAAGAGATATGAACAACTTTCTTTTTCTTTTTGCTGTTGTTGTTATACCTTTATGGGACTCCACTAATTCTGAAATCATCTCTTCTCAATCTGTATTCCAAGGCAATCGTTTTTGCTATGAGATACCTTCCATTTCCCTTCATTTTTTTAAGACTTTTGACTTTGTCTCACTATCTTGCTGTCTGTTGTCGTCACTGCTTTCTATTTCATCCACTCTAATTTTCAAGGAGTTTTTTCCTTGGGCAAGGTTTTGTATCTCTTGCAATTCTCTTTCTGATTCTTTCTTCTATATTTCTCCATTGCTTTTCATTATGTTCTTCTAGCATACATTTTGTCTATTTAAAAAAAATTAAATATTTAAAAAATTCTTTGTTTTATCTGTTCCAGGAATTCTGAGCTCTACAGATTTCCCCCACAAACAAGACAAAATAGTGCCCTAGGGCAAACATAAAGCAATTAAAAATAAAAAAGAGTTGAGGAAGAACATCCTCTTAAGACAACCACAAAAAATCCAAAGCAAAGTCCCATGACCTAGGTTTGTACTTTGTGAAGTGTAAACATCTCTAGAGTAGTTTTGCTAAAACAGCAAGTGGCAAACCTTGGAGCTAGCTGGATTAGGAGGTAGCCTCATCCCCAGCCACAGAAATTTTCACCTCCCAGGCCAGTATTGAGAGTCAGGTCTCTGAATGGGGGAAGATTGAGGGAACCTGTACTGAAAAGGGATGCCAGGCCCAGCTGTGCCATGGTGCTGGCTGGGTAAGAAGGAAGCAGCACATGCACAAGGAGTGCAGAAGCAGTGGGGTGGGGATGCCCCTGGCTGTGGGCACTTACTGCATGGCAGAGGCCTTAGTTTCAGTTCCAGGCTACAGGGGAGAACTGAAGGAGGTTCTGAGCCCAGAGACAACATCTTCCATACCTCAAGACTAAAGGTGATTACAATAATAAGCTGCTATATTTTTTTTAAATGAGCACACAAAGGAAAAAGAATCCAACCATAAAAAGTTACCATGGGAATAGAGAAGATGGGGGCTCATCTTCAGAGGAGGATACTGAAGCACAAAAGCCTTTCCTACTCGAAAGAGTAACCTCCTGCCCAAAAAGAATTTATAAAAGAACTTTAAAATAACATTAAAAATCAAATGAGAGAGACTGAGGGAAAATTGTTCCAATAATAAGAAAAAAAAGAGATTATGAAAAAGTCAACCAGCTGGAAAGGGAAATCCATAATCTTTTTTTATTTATTTAACATATTTAGTTTTCAGCATTAGTTTTCACAAGAGTTTGTATTACAAATTTTCTCCCCATTTCTACCCTCCACCCCACTCCAAGGTGACATATATTCTGGTTGCCCTATTCCCCATTCAGCCCTCCGTTCTGTCACCCACTCCCCTCCCATCCCCTTTTCCCTTCCTTTCTTGTAGGGCAAGATAAATTTCTATGCCCCATTGCCTGTGTATCTTATTTTTTAGTTGCATGAATTTTTTTTTTGTTTTGGCACATCTGTTTTTAAAACTTTGAGTTCCAAATTCTCTCCCCTCTTCCCTTCCCACACACCCTCCCTAAGAAGTCAAGCAATTCAACATAGGCCACTTGTGTATCATTATGTATAACCCTTCCACAATACTCATGTTGTGGAAGACTAACTATATTTTGCTCCCTCCCAACCCATCCCCCCTTATTGAATTTTCTCCCTTGACCCTGTCCCCTTTCAAAAGTGTTTGTTTTTGATTACCTCCACCCCCATCTGCCCTCCCCTCTGTCATCCCCCCCTTTTTTATCTTCTTCCCTCTTCTTTCCTGTGGGGTAAGATACCCAATTTAGTATGTATGGTATTCCCTCCTCAGGCCAAATTTGAGGAGAGCAAGATTCACCCATTCCCCCCTCACCTGCCCTCTCCCCTCCTCCCACAAAATTGCTTCCTCTCTCCAACTTTATGAGAGATAATCCACCCCATTCTATCTCCTCCTATCTCCCTCTCTCAATATATTCCACTCTCATCCCTTAATTTGATTTTATTTCTTTTAGATATCTTCCCTTCATCTTCAACTCACCCTGTGTCTGCGCTCTCTCTCTCTCTCTCTCTCTCTCTCTCTCTCTCTCTCTATATATATATATATATATATATATATATATATATATATATATGTATATACACACACACACACCACACACACACATATGCACATACATATATACATACATGCACTTTCACTTATATATATATATATATATATGCATATTCCCTTCAGCTACTATGATTTTGAGGTCTCATGAATCATACACATCATCTTTCTATGTGGGAATGTAAACAAAACAGTTCAACTTTAGGAAGTTCATTATGATTTCTCTTTCTTGTTTACCTTTTCATGCTTCTCTTGATTCTTGTGTTTGAAAGTCAAATTTTCTATTCAGCTCTGCTCTTTTCACTGAGAAAGCTTGAAAGTTCTCTATTTTATTGAAAATCCATATTTTGCCTTGGAGCATGATACTCAGTATTGCTGGGTAGGTGATTCTATATTTTAATCCTAGCTCCATTGACCTCGGGAATATAGTATTCCAAGCCCTTCAATCTCTTAATGTAGAAGATGCCAGATCTTGGGTTATTCTGATTGGATTTCCACAATACTCAAATTGTTTCTTTCTGGCTGCTTACAGTATTTTCTCCTTGATCTGGGAGCTCTGGAATTTGGTAACAATATTCCTAGGAGATTTCTTTTTGGGATCTATTTGAGGAGGTGATCAGTTGATTCTTTCAATTTCTATCTTGCCCTGTGGCTCTAGAATATGAGGGCAGTTTTCCTTGGTAATTTCTTGAAAGATGGCGTGTAGGCTCTTTTTTGATCATTGCTTTCAGGTAGTCCAATAATTTTTAAATTACCTCTCCTGGATCTATTTTCCAGGTCAGTGGTTTTTCCAATGAGATATTTCAGATTGTCTTCCATTTTTTTCATTCCTTTGGTTTGTTTTATAATATCTTGATTTCTCATCAAGTCACTAGCTTCCACTTGCTCCAATCTAATTTTTAAGGTAGTATTTTCTTCAGTGGTCCATTGGACCTCCTTTTCCATTTGGCTAATTCTGCCTTTCAAGGCATTCTTCTCCTCATTGGCTTTTTGCAGCTCTTTTGCCATTTGCGTTAGTCTATTTTTTAAGGTGTTGTTTTCTTCAGTGCATTTTTCAGCATTTTTTTGGGTCTCCTTTAGCAAGTCATTGACTTGTTTTTCATGGTTTTCTTGAATCCTTCTCATTTCTCTTCCCAATTTTTCCTCTACTTCTCTAACTTTCTTTTCCAAATCCTTTTTGAGCTTTTCCATGGCCTGGGGACCAGTACATATCTTTCTTGGACGCTTTCGGTGTAGGCTCTTGCACTTTGTTGACTTCTTTAGGCTGTATGTTTTGGTCTTCTTTGTCACCAAAGAAAGAATCCAAAGTCTGAGACTGAATCTGGGTGTGTTTTTGCTGCCTGGTCATATTCCCAACAAACTAACTTGACTCTTGTGTTTTTCAGTGAGGTATGACTGCTTGTAGACTAAAGATTTCTATGTTCCACGTTTAGGGGGGATGCGCCAGCTCTGCCACACCAGCACTCCTCCTTCCCCAAGAACCCCCAACCAGATTGGGCTTAGATCTTCAGCAGGCTGTGCACTCTTGCTCTGATCTGCCACTTAATTCCTCCCACCAGGTGGGCCTGAGGCCGGAAGCAACAACAGCTGTAGCTGTCTCCGCTGCCCTGGGGGGGGGCGTGGCCGAACTGGGAACTCCCTCCACTCCCGCAGCCTTTCCCACTAACCTTCTCCACTCTTTTTGGTGTTTGTGGGTTGAGAAGTCTGGTAACTGATGCAGCTCACCGATTCAGTGCACTAGGGCCTGCTCCGCCTGGCTCCTGGTTTGTTTGGTCTGAGCATCTCATGCTCTGTTCCGCTCTGCCCCCAGCTCCCAGCTCCCAGCTCCATGTGGGTTATACCTCACCCAGAGACCATCCAGGCTGTCCTGGGCTGGAGCCCTGCTTCCCTCTGCTGTTTTGTGGGTTTTGCAGTTCTAGAATTGGATCATAGCCATTTTTATAGGTTTTTGGAGGGACTCAGCAGGGAGCTCACTGCTTTCTAGCCACCAGCTTGGCTCCACACCCGGAAATTCATAATCTTAATGAAGAAAATTACTCCGTGAAAATTACAATTAGGCATGGAAAAGCCAGCAAAGTTCTAAGAGACAAAGAAATAAAGCAAAATATAAAGAATGAAAAAAATAGAAGAGATTATGAAACATCTCATAAGAAAAACAAGTGATCTGGAGAGCAGATCAAGAAGAGAAAATATAAGAATCATCAGGTTATCTGAAAGCTACAATCAAAAAGAGAATATTGATACAATATTAAAAGAAATAATTAAAGAAAATTGTCCTGAAGCATTAATAAAAGAAGGGAAAGTAGAAATAGAAAAAATCCACTAATTAGCACCTGAAAGAAATCCTATGAGGAAAACCTACAGGAATATCAGAGACAAATTCTGAAAACTCCAACTCAAGGAAAGACTATTATAAGCAACAAGAAAAAACAATTGTGGTGCCACAATTAGAATCACACAGCAGTAACATTAAAAAACTGAAGGTCTTGTAACTCTATATATTGAAGAACAAAAGAATTTGGTTTGCAAACAAAAACTATCATATCCAGCAAAATTAAGCATAATCCTGGATGAAAAAAAAATTGACATTCATTGAATTGTCAGATTTTCAGGATGTTGATGCAAAAAATACCTGAAAATTTGACATACAACATCCAAGAGAAATATAAGGTACACATCAAAAACTAATTACAAGGGACTCAACAATGACAGCCCATTTGTTTTTTATATGAGGAAATGTCAAATGTATATCTAAGATTATTATTAAATAATTGAACAGTGTGAAAGAAAGATTGCCGTAGACTCCTATACGATGTGATTCCAAAAAGCAAAACCATTTAAGAAAAGGTAAAAAGAGTAATAATTTATGCAAGATAATTACACAGAGGAATTAGCTGGTAGGGGAGGGTTGGTGGTTCTGAAATCCTACTCTCATTGGGAATGGGGTAAAGAGGGAACAATATATACATACATACACACATGTACATACAAATACACACACCTACATACACACATGTATATATACATACACACACACAAATGACTTTTAAATTCAGAAAGAAATAAAAGGTTAAGGGGATAGGGAGGGGGAAAAGGCTAAGGGAGGGAATTTTAGAGGGAACCCTACTAATATCAGATCTGGGTGAAAGAGAGAACAATATATACATTTAGAAGGGAATACAAGTCTATAACCTATATATTTGGAAAGCTATAAAAGTCTTCTAAATTCAGATAGAAACAACAGGATAAAGAGGAATGGTGGGTGGGGGAAGGATAATGGAGGGATCTCTAGAGGGGGCTAGGTTAAGTAATAAGAGGTAGTGGGTGGAAGTAAAATAAAAGAGTCAGAATGGATAGGAAATAAGAGATATACACACACAAAATCAAGATCAGGAGTAGAATTTATTAGGGAAAAAGCAGGGTTAGTAATCATAATCTCAGGGGTACTAATCATGATTTCAGACAAAGTTAAAAGTAAAACGGATGAAATCAAAAGAGAAAAAGAGGGAACTACACTACATGTTAGCCATATTATTCAATATTGTTTTAGACTGTTTAAAATAACCAGGCAGTATAAGGACAGAATATTACTGTGGTGCAGGAAATGATGAGTTGGTGGACTTAGAAAAATAGGGAAAGACTTGGACTTATGAAGGAAGATGTTACCCACCCTAAGTAGTATGGTATGGTCTTACATAGATGTATATGAATGTATGTGTTTATATATGAGTATGATTATAGATATCTAAATATATGGATATGTATATAAGTGTATGTATGTATACACACACACACACACACACACACACATATATATATATATATGTATGTTTTGTGTCTATGTGATATAGGTGTGTGTGTGTGCGTGTGTGTGTACATGCATGTTTAATTATAGCCTTCTTGAGAGAGAAGTGGGAGGAATGGGGGAGGGAAGAACAAAGCAAAAATGCACAAAGGAGAACAAAATAAAACTCACAAGGAAGCAAAGATGGACAGATCTGAATGCCATGCCTAGTATTTATTATATAGGATTTTTTGCAATGGAAATTTTTTGCTGTATATTATGAATCCTCTCTTGCATTACATGCTGTGCATGCTTTTTTTCCTTGTTTTGTATTTAAGCTTTAGTATTTATGTTTATAATATGTTTCTTTATCTTTTCTTATTATTTGTTGTAGTATTTAAGTTTAAAATAAAAAAAAACAGACTAGGGAAAATGGTAAAAGACATACAAAAATCCAATGAGGAGAAGAATGTCTTGGAAAGCAGAGTTGTCCAAATGGAAAAAGAGGCACAAAATTCACTGAAGAAAAAACTGCTTAAAAAGTAGAATTGACCAAATGGAAAAGAAGATACAAAAATCCACTGAAGACAATAATCCCTTAAAAATCAGAACTGAGCAAGCAGAAGCTAATGACTTTATTGGAAATCAAGAAACAATAAAGCAAAAACAAAACAATGAGAAAATAAAAGACCATGTGAACTATCTCTTTGGAAAACAACTGACCTGGAAAACTGATCCAGTAGAGATCGTTTAAAAATTATTGGACTACCTGAAAGACATAATAAAAAAAAAGAGCTTCAACATCATCTTTCGAGAAATTATCAAAGGAAACTGCCTTGAGATTCTAGAACCAAAGGGTAAAATGGAAATGGAAAGAATCCACTGACCACCTCCTGAAAGAGATGCCAAATGAAAAGCCCCAGGAATTTTATAGCCAAATTCCAGAGCTCCAAGATTAAGGAGAAAATATTGCAAGTAACCAGAAAGGAACAATTGAAGTGTCATGGAGACATGGTCAGGATAACACAAGATTTAGTAGCTTCTACTCTAAAGGATTGGAGGGCTTGGAATATGATATTTTGAAGGGCCAAGACACTAGGATTCCAACCAAGAGTCACCTACCCAACAAAAGTGAGTATAATACTTCAGGGGAAATATGGATATTCAATGAAACAGAGGACTTTCAAGCATTCTTGATGAAAATGCCAGAGCTGAATAGAAAATTTGACTTGCAAATACAAGATTCAAGAGAAGCATAAAAAGGTAAAACAGAAAGGAAAATCATAAGGGGCTCAATAAGGTTAAACTCTTTATATTCCTATGTGGGAAAATAATACTTGAAACTCATAAAAACTTTCTCATTGTTAGGACAGGTTGAGGGAGTATATAGACAGAAGGCATATATGAAGGGAGTATATCTAAAAAAATTTAATTAAGTGGTGAGAAAGAAGAATATCCTTGGAGAAAGAGAAAGGGAGGAGTAGAATGGAATAAATTATCTCACATAAAAGAAGCAAGAAAAAGCCTTTACAGTTGAGGGGAAGATGGGAAAAATGGGGGGGGGCAGAGTGAGTGAACCTTACTCTCATCAGAATTGGCTCAAAAAGGAAATGATATACACATCCACCTGGGTAGAGAAATCTATCTTACCCTACAGGAAAGTAGGAAGGAAAGGGGATAGGGGGGGCAGATTGGGGAGGTGGTAATCAGAAGCAAAACACTTTTGAAGAGTAACAGGGTGAAAGGAGAATAGACTAAATGGGGGGAATAGAATGGAGGGAAATACATTTAGCAATCATACATGTGGAAAAAATTTGAAGCAAGTTTCTCTGATAAAAGCCTCATTTCTCAAATATGTAGAGAACTGAGTCCAATTTATAAAAATAAGAGCTATTCCCTAGTTGATAAATGATCAAAAGACATTAAGTTTTCAGATGAAGTAATCAAAGCTATCTATAGCCATATTTTAAAAATACTCTAAATCAGTATTAATTAGAGAAATGGAAAATAAATCAATTCTGAGGTACTACCTTATATCTATTAGATTGGCTAATAGGACAGAAAAATAAAATAACAAATGTTGGAGGGGATGTGGGGAAAATGTAACATTAATGCATTGTTGGTGGAGTTGGAAACTGATCCAACCATTCTTTAGTGCAATTTGGAACTAGGCCCAAAGAGTATAAAACCATGCACAAATGTTGCCCTTGCAATACCACTAATAGATCTGTGTCCATAAAGAGATAAAAACAAAATGGAAAAGGACTTATATGTACAGAAATATTTGTAGCAGGTCTTTTCTGGTGGCAGGGAATTGGAAGTTGAGAGAATGCCCATCAATTGGGGAATGGCTAAACAGGTTGTACAATGTGATTGTAATAGAATACTGTTGTGCTACAGGAAATTATGAGCATGATGCTCTCAGAGGAACATGGAGAGACTTGCATAAGCTGATGCAAAGTGAAATCTACTGCTTACAATGCAACAGCAATGTTGTGGGATCATCAACTGTGAATGACTTGTCTGTTCTCCACAATGTGGTGATCCACAACAACTTGGAGAGGCTTACAATGAAAAATGCTATCCACCCCAGACAAGGAACTGATAGTGGCTGAATACACACTGAGGCCTGCTTTTTAAACTTTCTTTATTTTTCTTCAGGTTTTTTTGGTCTTTTTTCTTCCACAACATGACTAATATGGAAATTGAAATGTTGTGTATGACTACACATGTATACCCTGTGTTGAATTGCTTACCTTCTCGGTGAGGGTGGAAGGGAGGGAGGAAGAAAGAGAATTTAGAACTCAAAGTTTTGGAAACAAATCGTTAAAATTATTTTATATGTAATCAGGGAAATATAAAATACTAAACAAAACAACAGCAACAACAACAAGAAGAAAATGCAGAGGCCTTAGAGTGATTGTAATGTTGCAATTCTCTTCCTTTTCCCCTGACATCAGAGACATATATGTATATGTATTATGTGTATACGTATGTGCCCATGTATACGTGTGTGTACATGTATGTGTGTGCATATGTATATACACGTATGTGTATATATGTGCATGTATATATTTACATCTGTGTATATATGTGAGTGTATATACATATATATAGATATAGATATGTTTATACATACACCTGCATACTCATATCCCCCACCCCCATCTCCAACTTGGATTCCACCCTCCCCAAGATATTCACACTGTTTAGGTACTCTTCCGTTACTATAGAAGTATAATCTTCCTCCAAAGTCCTGGCACTATGCAAACAGTCCTCTTTCTCTCTTTAGAATGCTGGGTCTCAGACCTCTCCAGGAACTCAGTATTGTTCAGAAAATCCCCATTTCTCTATCTCAATCAACTGGGTTGTTTAGGGCCATCCATTCTAGGGGCCAATGCCTCCTCCTGCCATTGCTTGGGCCACATGCTTGAGAGCACATACAACTGTAGATATTAGTGGCTCCCAGGACGTTGCCTGATACAATGTACAGGCTTCTCACTCTTTCCCCTTTCCCTCCAGATATAGAGCTCCACTCTCAGCTCTGCTATGGTTCTCCACTTTGCTCAGCTCTCAGTAAATCCCTCAAGCTTTCATTCTGCTCCAAGTTTCCTTTTAATGAGTCCAGGATAAAGAGGTGTCCTCCCTCTAACCACAGTGGCCTGATTCAATCAAATCAGACCCAACCAACAAGACTTAATTGGTCATACTCAAGGGAGTGTGACTGCTTATCTACAGTAGGGTATAAATCACTCAATAAGCACTCTGGCCCAGAAGAAGTCTTCATTTCTCTCAACCAGGTATTAATGGACATGTAGATACCCTATGGGTCAGTTAGAGGGCTTGATGGATAGAGCACAGGGCCTGGAGTCAGGAACACCTGAGTTCAAATATGGCCTCAGACACTTCTAGCTGTGTGACCCTGAGCAAGTCACTTAACCCTTGTTTGCCTTAATCCACTCAAGAAGGAAATGGCAAGCCACTCCAGTATATTTGCCAAGAAAACTCCATAGACAGAATTGGCACAGTAGGGTCCATGGAGTCAGAAAGAATGGGACATGACTAAATGACTGAACAATATACCTGCGTAGAGAGCCACAATCAAAATCCCAAATAATGATTTATGTCTCTGTAACCATATCAACTTGATAAGGCCCCTGATGAAATCCTTACATGAGATGAAATGTTCATTTTCCCCCAAGATTCCCATCATTTCTACCCAAGAATCAGTTTCTCTTTTCTAATGAGAATGATATTACAGGCATAGGATATCTAAAATTGAATCTGCTTCAGACTTCTTTCCTGAGACCATAGCAGAGGGGCTCCTTAAGTGGAAAAGGTAATGGCCCAGGACCCCAGCTCCTATGGATCAGTAGTTTTTCAAAGGTAGACCTATGTTTTAAGAAGGGGTCCAGAAATCCAAATCCCATACTCAGACACCATGTTCTTAGCCAGTTGTTCACTTTCCATTTGTTAACCACTTTCCCTTCCCATCAGAAGAGAATTTATAAAATAAAAAATAAAACATCAGCTACATAGGTACCTCTAAGAGGAAACAGAATGTCAGAGTTTGGATGGTCCTGAGAATATAAGATAATACATAGAATGACAGAGCTAGATTACTACCATGTCAGGATCCCTATGCCAAGACCACCCCTCTCTTCACTCCTCTCTTTTTACTATTAGGAGACAGAGCTAAGGCCCAACAAGCAAGCTATGCCCTGAGCTTGGCATAACAACAGTCCTTTGTGCTCCACACTCTGGATGCTAAATCCCAAAATTGTTTCAGACCAGTGCCAAGTTGTGCCTGATGACATTCTGGTCATGAAGTCCTGCTATGAATCAAACTTGCCTCATTGTTGCTGTTAACCCTCATTGCCTTGGTTACAGCTCACTGTGTATCTGCTAGTATATAAATCAATGTTCAGTCTCACTGCAGTGGGTCTCCTCAGTTTCAGAGCAGATTGCAGTGTCTAGTTTCTCTCTTCTAACAGAAAAAGAATACATTTGGCTTATAACCACTGTTAAGTCTTTGGTTTGGTTGGGTTTCATTTTATTTTTCAGAGTTAACATTTGAGGTATTACCTCTATCAGCTCTTGGGTATTTTTCAGAGTTAACAGCAGTTGTATAACCTCTGTGACTCCTGGGCCTTTTGTTTTCAGAGTTTGACAACCATAAAACACGTAGTGGATTGGAAAAACAGGACACAGAGTAACAGGGCTGTAATAGAACTTAGAAAATGAAAGGAATGACAAATTTAGAAAATAATTTAATCCTATACAGAACGTTAGAGTAAATCTATAGTAGGGATTCTTAACATCTTTTCTGTCATAGACCCCCTTTGGCAAGCTGGTGAGGCCTATGAACCTCCTCTCAGAATAATGTTCTTAAACGTGCAAAATAAGATTTAGAACTACAAGGGAAACCAATTATATTGAAATGCAGTTATCAATAAAAATAGTTCATAAATTGAAATTTGAGAATCCCTGACCTAGTTCAACTTCTTAGAAGAGTAAATTGAGCAAGGTCACATGTCAGAGCCAAAACTAGAACCCAGGATTTCTAAGTGCCAATCCAGTTTTCTTTCCACTGTATAATCCTTCTTCATAAGGTGAAGTTGTGTTACTTTCTGAGTTATCCTTCCTCCAACACATGATTGGAATTCTCTTTGAGTGGGACTGACTGCTGAACTTTTCTCTGCCATCCACTGATCCCCAATAAATCTTTCATTTTCCTAATTAATATCTTAATTTTCTGAAGTATGAATGCTACTTTCTACTCTTTCTGGAATCTGAGTGAATCGTCATTTTCAAAAGGGCACCCAGCCAAATAGGAAGAGCGGCACAGCTGGCCCTATGAATATACCAAAGCAAAGCTTTGGGATGGGAGCTGTTCTCAGCTGCTGTGAGTCACATCAGTCAGATCTCCCAGCATATCACCAGCAGAAAGCGAAATCTGAGGCTAGGACTAGCATTGTTGGACAGCTACATGGCAGAAAGGGAAAACACTGCCTCTCTTTGGGCATGGTAATCTGGTAATCTCTGCTCCCTGAGAGGCTGAGGCTGGTGGATCACCTGAGCTCAGGAGTTCTGAGTTGAAGTAGAACTAAAGCTAATTGAGTGTCCACATTAAGGCCAGCACCAATAGCCTCTGGGAGGAGGGGACCACTAGGACACCTAGGTAGAGTTGAACTGACCCAGGTTGAAAATAAATTTGGTCGAAAATCCTATGCCAATCAGAAATGGGATCAAGTTCAAGGGTGACTATGGAACTTCCAACTTGGCTAAGAAGGGAAGGGAAGGGAAGGGAAGGGAAGGGAAGGGATGGGAACGGTGAGGGAGCGGGGAGGAAAGGCAAGGCACTGGATCTGGAGTTGTAAGACTTGGGTTCAAATACTAACTTCACTTGCTACCTATTTGACTTAGAGATAAATCCCTTGCTTTCTCTGTATAAAATGATTTACACGCATGTAAAATGGTGGGATTAGATGAGGTAATTTCTAAATTCCTGTCCAACTCTAGATTCTATTACCTAGGTATTTTCCTAAATACCTGAAAGCCAAATGTCAAATGTCCCCTAGGAGGACGTAGATGATGAGAAGGGAAATAGAGATAGCTAGATGATAGACAGATGATAGCTAGCTAGCTATCATAGATAGATAGATACACCCACACACATGTGTGTGTATGTGTGTGTATGTCCAACTGTGTACAGAGACTTATATTTGGTCTTCTGTAAGCTACAGAGATTAGATAAGACATGGATTTCTTTCCCCATATACCTTACAGTCTATTGAGGGATAATATATTAGTAGCGCAATGCTGAGAGAAAAGTATTAGATTTTGAGTCAAAGATTCTGAGTTCAAATGCATCTTCTGCTATTTCCCACCTGTGTGTCTTTACTTCTCTAGACATCAGTCTGATCTGTAAAATAGGGATAATAATTGAGGGGTTGGACCAGATGACATTTAAGGTCTCTTCTGGTTTTTAATCTTTGATCCTTTGCCTAGATAGGGAAGGAGTGTGATGTAGTAGATACAGAGCTGGTCTGGGAGCCAGGAAGACCTATGTTAAAGTCTTGTCTCTGACCCCTAATACTGTGTACGCTTGGAGCAAGTTATTTAACCTCTCAGTGCACTAGGCCAAAAGTACTTAATCTGTTTTGTGTCATGGTGAAGCCATGGTGAAGCTTATCAATCCTATCTCAGAATAATGACTTTGAATAATTGAAAAAATGCTAAATTTCATTTAGAGGTTAGTGAAAATTAAGATGCCAATTTTTTCTCGTCCAAGTTCATGGACCATTTGAAATACATCCATGGACCCCAAGTTAAGAATCCTTACTCTAGGCAATTCTCATAAACTCTAAGTTTCAGAGAAGGTGGCCCACATGAATCAGTAGGGGTTTCCTCATCTTGGAATTACCTATATCAATAGTGTCACAGGTCTAATTCCTATCTTCCATGTAGAGATAATGATCTAATTCTTCTTCTATTCAAAAAACATTATCATGTGGATAAAAAATAGCTGTGAAACAGCCCCTGTTCTCAGGAAGATTACAAGGTAATGAGAGGAAAACCATGCAATAAAATAGCTATGACACAAGAAAGAAGGGGAATTAGAGGCTAGATCCATGCAAAGTTCTGTTTGAGAAGGATAATTCACTTAGGTAATGCAGTGGACAGAGTGCTGAGCCTAGAAGAGGGAAGACCTGAGTTCAAATCAGCTTCTAGCTGTATGACCCTGGTCAAGTCACTTAACCATATCTACAGGAGTTTCCTCAACTATAAAATAGGGATCATAATAGCACCTAATTCACAAGGTGGTTATGAGAATTAAATCAAATGAGATCAAGTAAGTTAGCATTTGTAAAGAGGGATTCATGGCACATAGTAGGCACTTGATCGATGTTTGTTTCCACCCTTCCCCTGAGGGTGATGGGGATCATGAAAGAGGTGGCAGTGGAGCAGGGCCTCGAAGGACAGGAGGGAACCTCAATGGACTAATATTGAATAAACCCTACTCCAGGAGTGAGGGAGGGTATGAGTAAAGGCACAGAGACAGAAATGAGAAGGATGACCCTAAGAGACAGAGGATAATCCTGTTTCTCTGGAACATGAGATAACACAAATCAGAATAACCAGAGATAAAGTGTGATTGGAAGATCCAAATCAGAAAGTGGACAGATACAAAACACTGTGTAATAAGTGCCATAGAAAGGTGCCCCCAAAATAGCTTTTTCTGTCTCAGCATCCTTGGAACTTCAGGAGGGTGGCATAAATGAGTCTCAATCAAGACCACAAATGCCTTTGGTTTTTATTAGCTGTTTTAAATTAACCCAAGAGGAAGCATAAGACATAAAGGAAGACACGTCATGCAGAGGAAACAAGGGAAGGGAGTAGGGAAGAGGGGTCCAGGGCAAAAGATAACACTAGGGACTTTGCCTCTGGAAGCGGAGGTCCCAAAGCTTTGGGGTTATTGATCTTTTGGTCAGACGATCTGAGAGATGCTGCCCCCGACATACACAGCCAAAATATGCCTAGCTCTCATCATTCCTCCTGGTCAAGGGCCAGACAAGGAGACAGCCTGAGCTCTATATTCCTAAGACACCAAGCCAGCTTATTCTACCATGGTAGTCTCAGCTTTTTATAGAGATGTGAAAACAATATTGCTGCCTTACTTTGATTGTTGCAATAAATATAGTTAGCCAGGGATCAATAAATTTCTGGTCTCTACTTCTAACTGGATAATCAAGGAAGAGCTTACAATAGGCCAAATAAATAGCTGATAGGTCTGTTTACAGAAGTCTGTGGCTTGAAAGGTATTTGCCAGAGGCCATTGAATCCAGAAAGTATAGTATTAATATGATCAAAGATCTTCCCCACCCATTCAATAGGCCTCAGGTGGGGCTAGGTGGGAAAGCTTGATTACATCTTTGTAAACAGGCCTAAAGCCTTTACTTACTGGGTTCTAAGCTGATTTCTTTGTGAAGTCTTCAGGGTCCTAAGGGGGGTTGCTAAGACCAGAGTCAGTGGTATGTGCACTGAGTTCTATTCAATCACGAATTCAGCCAATCAGACACCTGAGTTGTAGCCAATCAGGTGCTGGCTGGGACTGTATATAAGGAGAGCCCAAAGTATGAGGGAACAAAAATTGAAGAGGGACAGAACTGAAAAGAAGCAGAACTGAAGGGAAGCAGAATTGAGAGTAGACATCAAGAAGACATTGAGGCAGCAGACATCAAGAAGGCACTGAAAAGCAGACATTGAGAGAGCCAGCAGAGCTGAAGAAGTGCTGAGCAGAGAGTTAGGATTCATGAGTGATTGTTCACAAAAAGGCTCTAGCAGGGGAGAAGATTCCAATATAAACTGGTTCCTTGCTCTAATACTGTGTTATAATTTCCTTTTTGCTTCATTGAGATAGGCTTACTGCTTTTGGAATATAATTACTACTACATCAAATTGGAGTCTGATTGCTAAATAAATGTTATACTTCCTCTGCCTTCTACCTAGAGAGGTTTTATATTTGCAATAACAACCCATATAGGCATGTTCATGGTCATCCTGGAGGTCATGAATCTTGCATTACTGATACAGAAGGTAAGTAGGGAAAAGGAGAGATATAAAGGGTGTCTCATTTCCTTAAAACATTCTGTCATCAGACAATGTAGGCTGTATTACAAAATAGTATAAGAGGTCCAAGCAGGAAGTTTTTTTTTTTAATCTAGAATCATGGAGGCAGTGTCATGTGAGGTAGATTTTAAAGGATGGGTAGGAACTAAACAGGATAAAATGATGGAGAATTTTATAGGCATAGAAGAAATGTGATTAAAGCAAAAGGGTAGGAGAGCACAGGGAGAGTTGGGCTGGCAAAGAGCAGTCCACATTTTATTGAAAATGTCTTTTGTTGTTGTTCAGTCATGTCCAACTCTTTGTGACCCCATTTTAGAGGTTTTCTTGGCAAAGATACTGGAGTGGTTTGCCATTTCCTTCTCTAGCACATTTTACAGATGAGGAAACTGAAGCAAAAACCATTAAGTGACTTGTCCGTGGTCACATGGCTAGTAAGTGTCTGAGGCCAGATGTGAACTCACAAATATGAGTCTTCCAGACTCCAGGCCTGGCACTTTATCTACTAAACCACCTAGCTGCCTTGAAAAAAAATCCCTATTTCCACAAAAATTCAAGTTATATAAAACACTTTCTTCAAAAAGGTCTAAGAGACACTTCTGGGGGTGCAGCCAAGATGGCGGCTGGAAAGCAGGGACTTGCTTGAGGTCCCCACCACGACCCTCCAAAAACCTATAAAAAATGGCTCTGAACAAATTCTAGAACTGCAGAAACCACAAAATAATAGAGGGAAGCTGGGATCCAGCCCAGGACAACCTGGATGGTCGATGGATGAGGTCTATCACACATGAAGGGGAGGGGAGCAGAGCTCAGTGAGGGAGGCAGCAGGACCAACCAGACCAGGAGCTGGGCAGGACAGGTACTAGCACCCTGAGTCAGTGAGCTGTGGGAGTTACCAGACCTCTCAACCCACAAACGCCAAAGACAACAGAGAAGGTTAGTAGGAAAAGCTGTGGGGGACAGAGTTCAAGGTTCGGCCACTGCCCCAAGGACAGCAGGGGAAGTACAGCTACAGAACTACAGCTTCAGTTAATTCCAGCCCCAGGTCCACGTGGTGGGAGGAATTAAGAGGCAGAGCAGAGCAGGAGTGCAGAGCCTGCTGAAGATTTGCTTCAGATCCGGGTTGGTGGTTCTTGAGGAGGAGGGGTGCTGGGGTGGCAGGGCTGGCTGTACCGAAATAGCTCTGAAATCAAAGGCGCATCCCCTCAAGCTTGGAACAAAGTACTCTTTGATCTACAAGCAGTCATCCCCTGAAGAAAAACTCAAGGGTCAAGTAAGTTGCCTGGGAACATAACCAGGCAGCGAAAACACACCCAGATTCAGTCTCAGACTTTGGAATCCTTCTTTGGTGAAAAGGAAGACCAAAACAAACAGCCTAAAGATGTCAACAAAGTGCAAGAGCCTACACCAAAAGCCTCCAAGAAAAACATGAACTGCTCTCAGGCCATGGAAGAGCTCAAAAAAGGAGTTGGAAAAGCAGCTTAGGGAAGTAGAGGAAAAATTGGGATGAGAAATGAGAATGATGCAAAACAACCATGAAAAACAAGTCAATGATTTGCTAAAGGAGACCCATAAAAATACTGAAAAAAATATTGAAGAAAACAACTTTAAAAAATAGACTAACTCAAATGTAAAAAGAGCTCCAAAAAGCCAATGAGGAGAAGAATGCCCTGAAAGGCAGAATTAGCCAAATGGAAAAGGAGGTCCAAAAGACCACTGAAGAAAATACTATCTTAAAAATGAGATTGGAGCAAGTAGAAGTTCATGACTTTATGAGAAATCAATATATTATAAAACAGAACCAAAGGAATGAAAAATGGAAGACAATGTGAAATGTCTCATTGGAAAAACCACTGACCTGGAAAATAGGTCCAGGAGAGGTAATTTAAAACTTATTGGACTACCTGAAAGCCATGATCAAAAAAAGAGCCTAGATATCATCTTTCAAGAAATTATCAAGGAGAACTGCCCTCATATTCTAGAGACACAGCGCAAAATAGAAATTGAAAGAATCCATCAATCGCCTCCTCAAATAGATCCCAAAAAGAAATCTCCCAGGAATATTGTCGCCAAATTCCAGAGCCCCCAGATCAAGGAAAAAAATACTGCAAGCAGCCAGAAAGAAACAATTTGAGTACTGTGGAAACCCAATCAGAATAACCCAAGATCTGGCAGCTTCTACATTAACAGATCGAAGGGCTTGGAATATGATATTCCAGAGGTCAGTGGAGCTAGGATTAAAACCTAGAATCACCTACCCAGCAAAACTGAGTATCATACTCCAAGGCAAAATATGGATTTTCAATAAAATAGAGGACTTTCAAGCTTTCTCAGTGAAAAGAGCAGAGCTGAATAGAAAATTTGACTTTCAAACACAAGAATCAAGAGAAGCATGAAAAGGTAAACAAGAAAGAGAAATCATAAGGGACTTACTAAAGTTGAACTGTTTTGTTTACATTCCTACATAGAAAGGTGATGTGTATGATTCATGAGACCCCAATATCATAGAAGCTGAAAGGAATATGCATATATATATATATATGTGTGTGTGTTTATATATATGTTTATATATATATATATATATATATATATAAGTGAATGTGCATGTATGTATATAT
This sequence comes from Trichosurus vulpecula, assembly GCF_011100635.1. NCBI lineage: Eukaryota > Metazoa > Chordata > Mammalia > Diprotodontia > Phalangeridae > Trichosurus > Trichosurus vulpecula. The sequence goes on from NC_050575.1 coordinate 94,031,591, forward strand.
GTATGTGTATGTATATATAAATAGAGAGAGAGAGCAGACACAGGGTGAGTTGAAGATGAAGGGAAGATATCTAAAAGAAATAAAATCAAATTAAGGAATGAGAGAGGAATATATTGAGAGAGGGAGATAGGGAGAGATGGAATGGGGTGGATTATCTCGCATAAAGGTGGAGAGAGGAAGCAGTTCTGTGGGAGGAGGGGAGAGGACAGGTGAGGGGGGAATGGGTGAATCTTGCTCTCATCAAATTTGGCCTGAGGAGGGAATACCATACATACTCAACTGGGTATCTTACCCCACAGGAAAGAAGAGGGAAGAAGATAAAAAAAGGGGGGGATAATAAAGGGAGGGCTATGAGAGAAGAGTCAAGGAGGTAGTAGAAAAGGGTAAATTACACCAAATTAAGAGGCACAAAGACATATTATAATAGAGGGAAAGAAGGGAGGGAGAAGAGCAGTATTTGAGCTTTACTGTCATCTGATCTGGTTCAAGAAGGGAATAACATACCCTGATAACTTTAGAAATCTAATTTGTCCTCTGGGTAGTAGGAGAGGAAGGGAGGAAAATGGGAGGGGTTGATCAGAATTCACTATTTCACAAAAACTGTTGGGAAAATTGGAAAATGGTAGGGCAGAAACTGGGCATAGACCAAAATTTTACACCATATCCCAAAATAAAGTCAAAATGGGTTCATGATTAAGGAGTAAAGGCTGATACTATAAGTAATTTGGGAGAGCAAGGTATAGTTTACTTATCAGATTTATGGAAAAGAAAAGAATTCATGACCCAATAAGAGAGAGAGAGCATTACAAAATACAAAATATATAATTTTTATTATGTTAAATTGAAATGTTTTTGTACAAAAAAAAAGCCAATATGATAAAAATTAGGAGGGAAGCAGAAAATTGGGAGAAAATCTTTACAACTAGTATCTCTGATAAAGGCCTTATTTCTAAAATATACAGGGAACTGAGCCAAATATATAGGAATACAAGCCATTCCCCAATTGAGAAATTGTCAAAGGATATGAACAGGCAGGTTTCAGAGAGAGAAATTAAAAATATCTATAGGCATATGAAAAAATGCTCTGGATCACTACTGATTAGAGAAATGCAAATCAAAAGAACTCTTAGATACCACATCTCTCCTGTCAGATTGGCTAAAATAACAAAACAGGAGGATGATAAATGCTGGAGAGGATGTGGGAAAATTGGAACATTGTTACATTGGTGGTGGAGTTGTGAGAGGATCCAGCCATTTTGGAGAGCAATTTGGAACTACGCCCAAAGGGCCATAGGAATGTTCATACCCTTTGACCCAGCAATACCACTTCTAGGGTTATATACCAAAGAAATCACACAAGAGGGAAGGGGACCCATATGTAGAAAAATACTTATAGTGGCTCTTTTTGTGGTAGGTAAGAATTGGAAATCAAAGGGATGCCCATCAATTGGGGAATGGCTGAACAAGCTGTGGTATGTGAAGGTAATGGAATACTATTGTGCCATAAGAAATGGGGATGATATGGACTTCATAACAACCTGGAAAAACCTACATGACATAATGCTGAGTGAGTGGAGCAGACCCAGGAGAACATTGTACACAACCACAGATATATGGATTCTGTGAGGACCAACCCTGACAGACTTCACTCTTCTTGGCAGCACAAGGTGCAAGGACAACTCCAGAGGACTCACAATGGAGAATGCTATCTACATCCAGAGAAAGAACTATGAAGTTTGAATGCAGATTGAGGCACACTTCATGCTCGCCTTTTTTCTTCTCTTTTGTTTTTGTTTTGAGTTTTTTTTTTTGTTCGATTCATTCCATTGGTCATAATTCTTCTCCACAACTTGACTAGCATATAAATTAATTCCATGCAAAGTTATATGTGGTAGTTACATGAGATTCCATGCTGCCTTGCAGAGGGAGGGGGGAGGGAGGGGAGAAAATCTGTACCTCAAAATTATGTAGTACCGTGTGTTGTAAACTGAAAAATAAAAAAAAGAAATAAAAAAAATAATAAAAAAAGAAATTATCAAGGAGAATTGCCCTGATATTCTAGAGCTAGAGGGTAAAATAGAAATTGAAAGAATCCACAGATCGCCTCCTCAAATAGATCCCAAAAAGAAAACTCCTAGGAACATCGTCCCCAAATTCCAGAGCTCCCAGGTCGAGGAGAAAGTACTGCAAGCAGCTAGAAAGAAACAATTTGAATATTGTGGAAAAACAATTAGGAAAACACAGGATCTGGCAGCTTCCACATTAAGGGACTGAAAGGCATAGAATATGATATTCCAGAGGTAAATGGAGCTAGGATTAAAGCCAAGAATCACCTACCTAGAAAAACTGAGTATCATTGTCCAAGGCAAAATATGGATTTTCAATAAAATAGAGGACTTTCAAGCTTTCTCAATGAACAGACCAGAGCTGAATAGAAAATTTGACTTTCAATCACAACAATCAAGAGAAACATGAAAAGGTAAACAAGAAAGAGAAATCATAAGGTTCTTACTAAAGTTGAACTGTTTTGTTTACGTTCCTACATAGAAAGATGATGCGTATGATTCTTGAGACCTCAATATCATAGTAGCTGAAAGGAATATGCATATATACATATATATATATGTATGTGTGTAAACATATATATACATATGTGTGTGTCTATGTGTATATATGTAGGTATATATACATATATATGTGTATACACACACACACACACAAAGGGCACAGGGTGAGTTGAATATGAAGGGATGATATCTAAAAAAATAAGATCAATTTAAGGGATCAGAAAGGAATATATTGAGAAAGGGAGAGATAGAATGGGGTAAATTATCTCTCATAAAAGTGGCAAGAATAAATGGTTCTGTAGGAAGGGAAGAAGGGACAGGTGAGAGGGAATGAATAAATCTTGCTCTCATCGGATCTGACCGGAGGAGGGAATACCATAGATACTCAATTGGTTATCTTACCCCACAGGAAAGAAGGAGGAAGAAGATAAAAAGGGGGGATGATAGAAGGGAGGGCAGACAGGGGGAGGAGGTAATCAAAAACAAACATTTCTGAAATGGGACAGGGTCAAGGGAGAACATTCATTAAGGGGGGATAGGCTAGGAAGGAGCAAAATATAGCGAATCTTTCACAACATGAGTACTGTGGAATGATTTTACAGAATGATACGCATGTGGCCTATGTTGAATTTCTTGCCTTCTTAGGGAGGGTGGGTGGGGAGGGAAGAGGGGAGAGAATTTGGAACTCAAAGTTTTAAAAACAGACATTCAAAAACAACAACAAGAAAAAGATTTTTTCATGCAACTAGGAAATAAGATACGCAGGCAATGGGGCATAGAAATTTATCTTGCCCTATAAGAGAAGAAGGGAAAGGTGGATGGGAGGGGAGTGGGGTGACAGATGGGGGGTCTGACCGGGGAATGGGGCAACCAGAATACTCGCCATCTTGGAGTGGGGGGAGGGTAGAAACGGGGAAAAAATTTGTAATTCAAACTTTTGTGAAAATCAATGCTGAAAACTAAATATATTAAATAAATTTAAAAAAAGGTCTATGAATTATGTAAGGCAAGTATTATGGTCCTCATTTTACAGACAGGGACATAATGAAGTTAAGTGATTTTTTATGCAGCTAGTAAATAGTAGAGTTGGGATTCACATTCACAACTTCTCACACTACAACAAAGTTTCTTCTTTACTAAGCTGTCTCCCCTACCCCTAGAAAGAAGGATTTGGGTCAAGAGAGGAAATTTAATGAGAGAAATTTCAATAATGTTCAACCATGAGCATGGCACCCACTCACAGAGTTTAGCATGGGTATGGTACCAACTCCCTTCTCTCTCTAGTCTCTCTTTTCCTGATATCCTACTGGCTGCAGCTACACCCAAGCTGGCAGATTGGAGGTAACTCTGAAAAAGTTGCAGCCAGGCAGCTGCAACTCACTTTGGGTTAGGCTTGGTGCAGGGAGAGACAGCTGTCTACTACTCACAACTCTAGTTCCTGAGTTCCTACTGGTGTTCTGCCATTTAAAGAAATTATGTAAGATAAAAATATTAACTCTTTAATATTAAACATGTACTAACAAAAGGCAAAATCATAACAGCATAACATGAGTCTACCGCCAAACCTGGGTCACATTCTCACCAATGTACACAGTGTCTAGGATAGGGGTGGGGAACCTACAGCCTTGAGGCCACATGTGGCCTTCCAGGTGCTTGGGTGCAGCCTTTTGAAGTGAGTCCAAGTTTTACAGAACAAATCCTTCATTAGGGGAATTTGTTCTGTGAAATTTGGATTCAGTCAAAGGGCTGCACAAAGGACCTAGAGGGCCACATGTGGCCTTGAGGTAGTAGGTTCCCCACTCTTGGTCTAGGGAAATCCACGGAACCATGGCAATTGACAACTCTGAAACGCAGATCCTGAGGTCATTAGTCTCTTTAGAGACAGGCTTGCCCCACATATCATCTCCTGGGCAGTACCACTCTCCTGGAATTCTCCACACTCCCATTAGATTGCCGTTTCTCTGCTAGTCTCAAGGTACTGAAGCAGTGTTAACCTCTTTTAGCAAATAACAGTCTTAATCCTGGGGAGAGAAATGCTTCCTGTATCTGTTCCCATAGTTGGGTGCTGTGGCCACATTACATACTTTTAGTGAAAAGCAGTTTCCTTAAGCCTAAGATCCTTAAAACCGTTCAGATCTGCTCTATGGGCTTTGAAGATTTTACTTTCCTTGAACCACAGAAGACAGTAAAGGGCAACATGGGCAAGTCTCACAGGAACTTCCCCTCTCAAGCTACAGATGGCGGTCTTAACCAGCCAGCTTTTCAAACAGCAAATCTGAGCTTTCTCCAGTCAGACCAGCTCCCCACAACCTTAGCAGAGCTGGTTGGACTCTGGTCTATCAGATTCTATTAGTTTCTATGTCACATGTTCTATGTCCTGTTTCTAGTGTCCTGTGTACTGGCTTCTGGTCTCTGGCTTGAGGCTTGTAATATTTAAGATTCTCTTTGACTTCTGTTTTCCAATTCCCTAGCTTCTTGGTCTCTCTTGGCTCAAATCAAGGTCTCCTTGTGGGTAAGGACCTACCTCTCAGGATGCCAAAATACACATTTCTGTTAGATTTTTGACTAATAGTCAATATATTTTGTCCCGTAGTCCCCAAATAACTCTTTGATTCAGAATTTCTCAGGAATAAACATTACAGTTCTAAAAATGGCTACCTGTAAATTAGGTGCTGGGCAAAAATTCACTACAACCATTTTCATCATCAGCCAATCTTTTTGCCTCTATTTTGAGTCAGCTCTTCTCAGAAATGTCTGTGTTTCTTTTCAAGATTTTTTTTTTGGTGCGATTCATATACATCTTTTATCTGCTTCCTGTCTGTAAACACAATGTCCACATAAGAAAACAGAAGAAGTTTCTAACAATTAACCTTTCCAACAGTGGAATGGGCTATGTCAAGAGGTAGTGAGTTCTCAGTCCCTGGAGATAACTAAGAGAAATCTAAGTGAGCCACAATGTGGTTCAATGAAAAGAGGACTGAACCCTCATTTGAATCCTGGTTCTGCCACTTACTGCCTGTGTGACCTCAACCAAGTCATTTAACCCAAGCAAGTCACTTAAGCCTCAGTGTTCTTCTCTATAAAATGAGGAGATAGACTGGATCATTCCTATGGTTTAAATTTATGATCACATAAACACTTTCAAGGATAAAGCAGGGGACTCCCACATGTAGTAGAAGGTTCAACTAGAAGTCTTCTAAGGAATGGTCCAGTTCTGAGATTCTATGATCCAGTGACAGATCTCACCACCCTCCATGGTAACCCATTCCCTTGTTGTGCAGATCCAAATGTTAAACAAGCTTTCTTCTATGGAGCTGGAATCTGTTTTGAAATCAATAGAGGCCAAAGACAGTAATTCCCTCAAATACTATGCTTGAGCCTTGACAACTCCATCAGACTTGTTCCCTGCTGTCACAATAATATATTATATTCCTGTGCTATCTTAATAATTTACATTTATATAGCAATGTGATATCATATTAGTAATTCTTATTTAAAGAGAGAACTTGAAGATTTGCAGATTTCTTTTCTCCCAGCACCCTTGGGAGGCAGAGAATACAAAGACTAGTGCCCTCATTTGGCAAAGGAAGAAACAGAGTCTTAGAAAAAGGAAATGATTTGGCCATTCAACATCCCACAATGATTTTGTGATAAATCCAGTACCCAAACCTAGGACTTCTTTTTCTACATCAAGAGTTCCTTCCTCTGTCTGACACAGACTTCCATACTGGGTCCCAATTAGTGGAAACAATATCATGAAGTGAACACGCATTCAAATTCACATTATTCCCAGTTATGACTTTGTAAATTATGATAAATTATTCCTGACCAGTGGTAATATGCAGCGCAAATTTAAATCCAACATGTCATGGGAGGAATTGTTTTCACTAATAGTGACCCAGCTGTATTTGTATTAGGGACATCATTGCTATAGAAGAAAAAATTAGCACTCGTACTTTTAAGTTTCAAATCTACCAGAGAGAATATATAAACATATATGCAAATATATTACTGTATGTGGATATTTTAACATTTAGGGACACTGCTGCATTTAGGCAGATTCAAACACCAAAGTTTCCCCTGCTAATCAAAACTCTTCTTTCCCAAGTAAGGCCTTCACACATTCCATAATATTCAGAAATAGACAAAATTCCATATTCAAGATTAAGCAAAGTTTCAGAATTTAGATAACAGTTTACCAAACAAAATAATGTAGCTAAAATGCCAGTCCACCCTGGAGAAACATTTTCCTAATACTATTCAATCTCTCTTTAATCACCACCTCTACAGATTCTCTTTTCAGCCTGGCAAAAGTTTAACTCAAAAATACAACTATAAACTGAAATAATCAAAGACTTCTTCCACCACTTATTCTGATACCCTAAGCACTTCAAGCCAAAAGCTTTCCTAGGTTGAACGCGTCTCTCCCTTTGGAAAGTGGTTAGTCATTCAGTATTTGTTGTTCAGTCATTGCAGTACTGTCTGACTCTCCATGACCTTAGTTGGAGGATTTATGGCAAAGATACTAGAATGGCTTGCCATTTCCTTCTGCAGCTCATTTTACAGATAAGGAAACTGAGTCAAACAGAGTGAAATGACTTGCCTGGTGTTACATAGCTAACAGCCAGTAAATATCTAAGGTCAGATTTGAGCTCATGATGATGTCTTTTTTTACTTAGTTTTTTTATTTTTCTACAATGACATGTAAAAACAGTTTTTAATGCTCATTTTTAAAAATTTGAGTTTGAAATTCTCTCCATTTCTCCCTACCCATCCCCACCCATGTTGAGGAGGCAAGCTATTCAATACATGGCATACATATGTAGTCATGCAAAAAGTTCCATTATTGCATGTTGTGAAAGAAAACATGGACCAAAAAACAAGAAAAGAAGTTTGTTTGTTTTATAAAAAGCATGCTTCTATCTCCATTCAGACACCATCAGTTCTTTCTCTGGGGAAGGATAGCATTTTTCATCATAAATCCCTTGGAGTTGTCTTCAATCATTGTATTACTGAGAATAACCAAGTCATTTACAGCTGATTATCTTACAATATTGCTGTTACTTTATACAATACATTTCACTTCACATCAGCTCATATAAGTCTTTCCGGGTTTGTCTGAGAACATCCTACTTATCAATAGTATTCCATCATAATCACAGCATAATTTGTTGAGCCATTCCCCTATTGATGAGCAGGACCTCAGTTTCTAATTCTTTGGCCCCAGAAAAGAGCTGGTATTAATAGTTTAGTACATATAACTCCTTTTCTTTTTGTTAGTTAAGTCTTTTGGGATACAGACCTAGTAGTGTGACATTGCCAAGTCAAAGGGTCTACATGGTTTTATAGCCCTTTGGGCATGGCATCAAATTCTTCTACAGGATGGTTAAATATGTTCACACCTTCACCAACAATGCATTAATGTCTCATTTTTCCCACACTGGATCACACATTTGTCATTTACTTTTCTGTCCTGTTAACCGATCTAATATGTCTGAGGTAGCATTTCAGAATTTTTTAATTTGCATTTCTCCAATCACTAGTGAGAGTATTTTTTTCAAATGGCTATAGATAGTTTTGATTACTTCATGTGAAAACTGATCATATCCTCTCATCATTTATCAGTTGGGGAATGGATCTCATTTTTATAAATTTGACTCAGTTCTCTATATGTTTGTGACGTGAGGATGGCAGAAGATGAGTCTTCTTGATGCCAAGCTCAGTGCTCCCCACTGCACCACCTAGCTGCCCATCAGTATTGCAATAAGAATGATGGGAAAAATGATGGTAACGGACGCTGTTTCAGAATCCACAGTTAAAGAAAGGGTTTCTAATGCAGATTAGATAAAGAACTTCTCACTAAAGTGCTGGGAAAAATGATTTCTTCATATTTCTCCTAAAGTGTTCCCATGTCCTTTTTAGTGACTTAGAAGCTCAGCAGCCTTTTGTTTTATTTTTTTAATTAGAAATTTTATTTTTAGTTTACATCACTTAATTTTATATGTTCTTGAGTTTCAGATTTTCTTCCCTTCCCTCTCTTCTTCCCTCCCCACCCCAAGTCAGCATGCAGTCCAGTATAGATTCTACATCAACCTTCACATTAAGCTGATTTACACAATAGTCAAGTAGCAAAGAAGAATTTTGAACAATGGAATGAATCATGTGTATATGTGTGTGTATTCTCTCCTTTGACCAGTTCAAATTAGAGAGTTTTGAGCATCAGCTGTTCCCCCCTTCCCTATCTTGTTTGTATAGATTTGTAACTAAATGCCCTAATTAAGATAATATCCTGTAAATCTGCATTTTCCTCCCCCATGCAGTGTATTCCTTTCCCCCTCTTTTTCCATTCTTTTTCTAAGAATGTCAAGTTATAACAAAATCACTCCCAAGCTTTCTGTCTAGATTCCCTCTATGATCCGTATTAATGATACGGTTCAATGGAGACATATGGATTATCTTCCCCCACTAGAGTGTGAGCAGTTGATAACTTGTTTTGTCCTTCATCTCATTTATGTTCAGTTGCATTTACCTTTTTTACATTTCTCTTCACTTCTATGTTGGCACTTTGAGCCTTCTGTATAGTGTTGGTCTTTTCACCAGGGAACGTTTGCTCTTCTTCTATTTCATTAAAGATCCATTTTTTTCCTCTGTACGATTATAGTTAGGTTTGCAGGGTAAGTTTTTCTTGCTTATAAGCTCATATCCTTTACATTCTAGAGTACTGTATTCTAAGCTCTCCACTTCTTCATGGTGGTGTCTGCTAAATCATGTGTGATGCTGACTATGGCTCCTTAGCACTTGAATTCTTTCTTTCTGTCAGCTTCAGTATGCTTTTGTCCACCTAAAAGCTCTGGATTTTGGCTATAATATTCCTGGGAGTTTTCATTTGGGGGTTTATTTCAGGAGGAAACCAATAGATTCTTTCTATTTTGACTTTGCCCTCTGTTTCAAAGAGAGATGAGCTGTTTTTATAAGATTTCCTGAAATATGATGACTAGACTCCTATCTTGTTCTTCTTTTACTTTTCAGGGACTCACTAATTCTGAAATTATCTCTTCTCAGTTTTTTTTCCCCAGGGCGATTGTTTATTACTGTAAGATACAATCATTTTCCTTCCATTTTTTTCAGACTTTTGACTTTGTCTCCATATCTAGCTCTACGATGTAGTCATTGGCTTCTAATTCATCCATGCTAATTTTCAATTAATTTCCTCCTTGTGCAAGGTTTTGTACCCCTTTCAATTACTTTTCCAATTCTTCCTTTTATACTTCTCCTTTATTTTTCATTTTCTCCTCTTAGCATGCATTCCACCTATAAAAAAAACATTTTAAACCATTAAAAAATTCTTTGTTTCATCTGTTAAAGGAATTCCAGATGAATTTGTGTCCAAACTGTGTTTTTCTTTGAGGATTTGCTTGTAATTCTTTTAGAATCATTCTCTTCTGTTGGTTTTACGTTTTGACTATTCCTGTCATCATCATAATAGGTTTTTATAATGGGATTCTTTTATTGTTGGTTAGTTTTTCAGGCTATTTTCTCACTTCAGAATTGATGTTAGGGCTTGGCTTTTGGCATTTTTGGAGAGAAGTTCTCACCTAGTCCTAATGCTACTTTCTTTGGGATACCAAGTATTACACTTTTCTGGTATTGAAGGTTGGGAGCATACAAGCTCTCAGAGTTGTGAGTTCCCAAAGTCACCTCATACTGGGCACTGAATACTTGCTGAATATTCTGAATACTTCCCCTCCTGGCAAAAGCAGTCAGCTCCTGCTTAGACTTAGCATGTACCAAGGTTTCATAGGAACACTACCAACACTATGTAGGCTAGCAGGGTTTTTCCTTAAAAGATACTGAAACCATCCTCAGGACTTAGTTGATCCAGGGGCATAATTTTCAGACCACTGACATAGCTTTCTGCTCTCCAGAGTACAAAATTTGGGCCACAAATAGTCAGGAACTCCTTCTTCTTGGAACTTACCCTCTGGACAAACACTACTGCTGCTAAATCCCGGAACTAGCTCCAGGCACCTCAAACAAACAACTGCAGGAACCACATTCTTGTCAGGATGCCCTGCTGTAAATAGACTTTTTTCACTAGGCAAACTTCCCTCATTGTGGTTGTTACCCATCATTGCCTGGCTCTTTGTCTAGCAGGGATGGGGAACCTAGAGCCTCAAGACACATGAGGCCCTTTGACTGAATCTAAACTTCACAGAACAAATCCCCTCAATAAAAGCATTTCTCCTATAAAATATAGACTGTCAAAAGGCCACACCCAATGACCTAGAGGGCCATGTGTGGCCTCAAGGTCACAGGTTCCCCACCCCAGGTCTAGCCATTACTATACATATCAAGGCTTAGCCTCACTGCATTGATTGTCCTCTAGGATGAGTGTGTCTAGTTTTCCTCCCCTAAAGGAATAAAGAAGGTTTTTTGCCTGTAACCTCTGTGGCTCTTTGGTTTTATTTTCATTTATTTCATTTTACTTTTCAGAGTTAAGAGTTGATCTAAAGCTTTGACTATAACCTCTGTGGCTCTTTGGTCAGAGTAGACAATTGATATAATAACCTCTGTGGCTATTTTTCAAAGTTACCAGTTGGTACATGACCTGTGTGACTCTTTGGTCCGTTATTTTCAGAGTTTGACATGCAGGACTGAGACACATCCTGCTAAGCTGGACATAACACTCTGGATCCTTGCTGAGGGATATGCACCATCCTAAGATGGCCCAAGGAATTCCTCACTGGTCTGTAGTGACTAGGGCTGCCCCAAAGATGATTGTTGACTAAGAGTCAAGAGGGTGGACTCATCCTGGGACAAAACTGTCCTCCACTTGGGGGTTCTCGTCTTTTCCCATGCTCTCCCAGTGGTAGTGGTGGCTTACAAGAAAAGCACCTGGTTATGGAGACATGTGCTTATCTGGTAGACCTGAGAATGCACCTTAAGTCCCTGGCTACCTTCTTCTGCCTTTCTGTTTCCTTTCCTGAGCACAGATCAGTAGCCAGTAATCTTGAGAAATTGATGTTTCTGGTCTTAGCAGTTATTTTATGGGTCAAGAGTTCCTGGGTTCAGGCTTTGACTGTCAGCCGATCAGAGGGAGGAGAATTTTCTTAACAACACGCTTGTCAGAGCAGATGATCACCTCCAGGACCAAAGTGTAGCTAAAGGACTAAAGAAGTTATGCCCAGGCTAGTCAGGAGATCAGGTCCTCATGAGGTGCTCAAACATTACAGGTCTAAGCAGTCTCACAAAATTGTTTTCCCTACCAGAGTTGAAAGGACAATGGGCTAGCTGAGTAACTTTTTTTTCCCAGCATACCTTTTAATACTTTGCAACTTGTGTAGTTTCTGTTGTATAGGAAATAAATCAGTGTTCTATACCTGATATGGATGTTGTACATTGAATATCTTCTCTAGAAGGGATGCTTTTATCAGCATTTTGGAGAGGCCCTGCACATTAGCCATACCCAAACTTCGTTTTAGAAAATTCACTGGAGCATGAAGGCAGCGTCTTACCAGAGCTCTCTCACAAGGTCTGTCAGATTCCTATAGAAAAGTGAATTGGAGCAGATTTGAGGGAGTCAGAAACTGCGAGCAGTCTGCGTGGGGCAAATTTCCGAGCCGAGAGAGTCTGAAAGGCCGAAGGCATGAACCTGTAGGCTCGGAGAGGGCTCGGAGTGCGGCCTGCGGAGCTGCTCCAGACCAAAGCGGAAGCGGCTGACCGGGAAATCCACGTGGGAGACAGGCTGGGAGAAAGCTGGGCGCCCAAAACTGGCACAGATCCCCAGGACTCCCAACACAGGACGGCAGTCTGTGGGAGCAAGAGAGGCAGTGCAACACCACCCGCCATCTCCTGACACTTGCAGCCCAGGAACTCAGCTTCTTGAACTTCCGGAAGACACAGTGGCCAGGTAAACGGCTCTAATCCCTCCCCCCTCACCCAGAGAATTCCTCGGGGAAAAAAAAGAAAGCTGAAACAGAGGAGAAAGTAGTGGGGCCTCACAGGACAAATAGTAGAAGCTCATTAGTCTCAGAGGGGCAGAGCCGGCAGGGGTCAACACCAGGAGCCCAGACGTAATCTTGCTCCCCCAGGGGAAGTGCCAGAGATCAGCTCAAACAACAAACATTTGAGACCATTGCTGATAAGCAAGTGCTGGAGAGCACCCATAGGGAGTGAGACGCCAGGGAGCCAGACCCCTCCCCACACCTCAGGAAACTGAAGGTTATAATTCTAGACTCACAATCCCCAGAATAAGAAAGCTGGGACAAGAAAGTCCTGAGCCCCATAGACAGAAACTTGTTGAAAAGCCAGGAAAAGGCAAAACAACAAATATGCAGAAGAACACAAAAAAACAGAGGACAATAGATTCTTTTTATGGAGACAGGCAGGATCAAAATACCAATACGGAAGAGGACGGTAATGACACTATAGACATGTCTGATACCTCAAAAGGTAATGTGAACTGGTCTCCAGCCCAAAAAGCATTGCTGGAAGAGCTAAAGGAGGATTTTAAAAACCAAATTAGGGAGGTAAAAGAAAACATGGAAAAAATGGAAAAGTCCCTAAAGAATAAGACTGGCAAAATGGCTATGGAGATTCAGAATCTAGAGAGAGAAAATAACACCCTGAGAGGCAAAATCAACCAATTGGAAAAGGAGACTCAAAAGCAAAATGAAAACACTAACTCATTAAAAATTAGACTTGAGCAAGTGGAAGCTAATGAATCTATGAGGCACCAAGAAGTAGTAAAACAAAATGTAAAGAATGAAAAAATAGAAAATAATGTGAAATATCTGATTGGCAAAACAACTGACCTGGAAAATAGATCCAGGAGAGACAATTTAAGAGTTATTGGTCTACCGGAAATCCACGATGAAAAAAAGAGCCTTGACAGTATCTTCGAAGAAATTATCAAAGACAACTGCCCAGAGGTCCTAGAACCAGAGGGCAAAATAGACATTGAAAGAATTCACCAATCAACCCCTGAAAGAGATCCCAAACTGAAAACACCAAGAAATATTATAGCCAAATTTCAGAACTATAAACTCGAGGAGAAAACACTGCAAACAGCCAAAAAGAAAATTCACTGGAATTTCACTCCAAGGTGGAGGCAGAGCCTAAGAGACAAAGACTGAAAGTTATGGTGTGACCCCTCCCAATGCATCAAAGCCAGAACCATGTGATCCCAGAACTCCTTGTTGAGGTTCCTTGGTCTACAGAGGACATGAGACTGAGCTGAACCTCTCTTCCTTATGAAGGTGTTACAGCAATGAAGTGACCTGATCAGAGTGTTGAAGTTTCTTGGAACAGAGTTTTTATTTGGAATTCTAATCTGATCGCCATAAAGGCAAGGTGCAACCATGCCTATTTGTCAACTCAATGGAGATAAACGAGGATGAACTGCTTACCTATTTTGCATCAGAATTTATGGTGAACCTGTTGAAAAAAAAAAGTCAGTCAAGGGGGCAGGGGCAAGAAGGTGGCTGGGAAGCAGCGACTTGCATGAGCTCCCTGCCAAGTCCCTCCAAAAACCTATGAAAAAGTGGCTCTTAACAAATTCTAGAATTGGAGAACCCACATAATACCAGAGGGAAGCAATGATCCAGCCCAGGACAGCCTGGAAGGTTGCTGGGTGAGGTCTACCATGCACAGAGCTGCGAGCAGAAGGGGAGCTGAGCAGAACACAGCGTGGGCAGTGGCAGCACCAACCAGACCGGGAGACGGGCAGAGCGGGCCCTAGCACCCTGAATCAGTGAGCTGTGTCAGTTACCAGACTTCTCAACCCACAAACACCAAAGACAACAGAGAAGGTTAGTGGGTAAAACTGCGGGGGACAGAGTGGAAAGAGTTTGCGGTTAGGCCACTGCCCCAGGGGGCAGTAGAGGTGAGGCAGCTAAAGGAACTACAGCTGAAGTTGCTTCTGGCCCCAGGCCCACCTGGTGGAAGGAATTAAGTGGCGGATCAGAGCAGGGGTGCACAGCCCGCTGAAGATCTAAGCCCAGTCCAGGTTGGGAGTTCTTGTGGAAGGAGGAGTGCTGGTGTGGCAGAGCTGGCTGTAATAGCTCTGTAAACAACACTGCATCCCCTCAAGCTTAGAATATAGTACTCTTTACTCTACAAGCATTCATACACCAACGAAAAACTCAAGGGTCAAGTAAGTTGCCTGGGAACGTGGCCAGGCAGCGAAAATGCACTAAGATTCAATCTCAGACTTTGGAATCTTTCTTTGGTGACAAAGAAGACCAAAGCATACAGCCAGGAGAAGTCAACAAAGTCAAAAGCCTACATGAAAAGCCTCCAAGAAAAACATGAACTGGTCTCAGGCCATGGAAGAGGTCAAAAAGGATTTAGAAAATCAAGTTAGAGAAGTAGAGGAAAAATTGGGATGAGAAATGAGAAGGATGCAAGAAAACCATGAAAAACAAGTCAATGACTTGCTAAAGGAGACCCAAAAAAATACTGAAAAATACAAGGAAGAAAACAACACCTTAAAAAATAGACTAACTCAAATGGTAAAAGAGCTCCAGAAAGCCAATGAGGAGAAGAATGCCTTGAAAGGCAAAATTAGCCAAATGGAAATGGAGGCCCAAAAGACCACTGAAGAAAGTACTACATTAAAAATGAGATTGGAGCAAGTGGAACCTAGTGACTTTATGAGAAATCAAGATATTATAAAACAGAACCAAAGGAATGAAAAAGTGGAAGACAATGTGAAATATCTCATTGGAAAAACCACTGACCTAGAAAATAGATCCAGGAGAGACAATTTAAAAATTATTGGACTAGCCATGATCAAAAAAAGAGCCTACATATCATCTTCCAAGAAATTATCAAGAGAACTTGCCTGATATTCTAGAGCCACAGGGCAAAATAGAAATTGAAAGAATCCACAGATTGCTTCTGCAAAAAGATCCCAAAAAGAAAACTCCTAAGAATATTGTCACCAAATTTCAGAGCTCCTAGATCAAGGAGAAACTACTGCAAGTAGCCAGAAAGAAACAATGTGAGTATTATGGAAACACAATCAGAATAATACAAGATCTAGCAGGTTCTACATTAAGAAATCAAAGGCTTGGAATACGATGTTCCGGAGGTCAATGGATGGATTTTCAATAAAATAGAGGACTTTCAAGCTTTCTCAGTGAAAAGACCAGAGCTGAGTGGAAAATTTGACTTTCAAACACAAGATTCAAAAGAAGCATGAAAAGGTAAACAAGACAAAGAACAAGAAAAAGAAATAGCAAGGGACTTACCAAAGTTGAACTGTTGCGTTTACATTCCTACATGGAAAGATGATGTGTATGATTGATGAGACCTCAGTATTACGGTAGCTGAAGGGAGCATGCATATATATGTGTGTGTGTGTGTGTATTAATATTTATATGTATATATATAAACACATATACATGTATACACACACATATATGTGTGTGTATGTACTTGTGTATGTTTGTGTGTGTATATATATATATACATATATATGTGTATATATATATTAAAATATATATGAACAGAGGGCACAGGGAGAGGTGAATATGAAAGGATGATAGCTAAAAAAAAACATCAGATTAGGGGATGAGAGGAATATATTGAGAGAGGGAGATAGGGAGAGACAGAATGGGGTAAATTATCTCGCATAAAAGTGGGAAGAAAAAGCAGTTCTGTAGGAAGAGAAGAGAAGGCAGGAGAGGGGCAATGAATGAATCTTGCTCTCATCAAATTTGACCTGAGGAGGAAATGCCATACATACTCATTTGGGTATCTTACCCCACACGAAAAAAGGATGAAGAAGATAAAAAAGGGGGGATGATAGAAGGGAGGATAGATGGGGGTGGAGGTAATCAAAAACAAACACTTTGGAAAGGGGACAGGGCCAAGGGAGAAAATTCAATAAAAGGGGATAGGTTAGGAAGGAGCAAAATATAGTTAGTCTTTCACAACATAATATTGTGGAAGGGTATTACATAATGATACGCATGTGGCCTATGTTGAATTGCTTGACTTCTTAGGGAGGTGGGTGGGAAGGGAAGAGGGGAGAGAATTTGGAACTCAGAGATTTAAAAACAGATGTTCAAAAACAAAAAAAAAGTTTTTGTATGCAACCAGAAAATAAGATACACAGGCAATGGGGCATAGAAATTTATCTTGCCCTACAAGAAGGGAAGGGAAAAGGACACGGGCAGGGAGTGAGGTGACAGAAGGGAGGGCTGACTGGGGAACGGGGCAACCAGAATATACACCATCTTAGAATGGGGGGGAGGGTAGAAATGGGGAGAAAACTCGTAATTCAAACTCTTGTGAAAATCAATGCTGAAAACTAAATATATTAAATAAATTAAATAAAATTAAACCCTTAAAAATTCTTTGTTTCATCTGTTAAAGGAATTCCAGATGAAATTTTGTCCACACTGTGTTTTTCTTTGAGGATTTGCTTGTAATTCTTTTAGAATCATTATTTTCTGTTGGTTTTGTGTCTTGACTATTCTCGTCATCACAATAGGTTTTTACAATGGGATTCTTTTATTGTTGGTTAATTTTTCAGCCTATTTTCTCACTTCAGAATTGATGTTAGGGCTTGGCTTTTGGCATTTTTGGAAGGAAGTTCTGACCCAGTCCTTATGCTACTTTCTTTGTGATACCAAGTATTGCACTTTTCTAGTATTGAAGGTTGGGGGCCTACAAGCTCTCAGAGTTGTGAGTTCCCCAAGTCACCTGATACTGGGCACTGAATACTTCCTGAATAGTCTGAATACTTCCCCTCCTGGCAAAAGCAGTCAGCTCCTGCTTAGACTTAGCACGTACCAATGTTTCATAGGAACACTACCAACGCTATGTAGTCTAGCAGGGTTTTTCCTTGAAAGATACTGAAACCATCCTCAGGACTTAGTTGATCCAGGGGTATAATTTTCAGACCACCGACATAGCTTTCTGCTCTCCTGAGTACAAAATTTGGGCCACAAATAGTCAGGAACTCCTTCTTCTTGGAACAACAATGATCCATGGTACTTACCCTCTGGACAAACACTACTGCTGCTAAATCCCGGAACTAGCTCCAGGCACCTCAGACAAACAACTGCAGGAACCACATTCTTGTCATGAAGCCCTGCTGTGAATAGACTTTTTTTCACTAGGCATTGTGGTTGTTACCCATCATAGCCTGGCTCTTTTTGTAGCAGGGTTGGGGAACCTACAGCCTCAAAGACACATGAGGCCCTTTGACTGACTCTAAACTGCACAGAACAAATCCCCTTAATAAAAGCATTTCTCCTATAAAATACAGACTGTCAAAAGGCCACACCCAAGGAACTAGAGGGCCATGTGTGGCCTCTAGGTCACAGATTCCCCACCCCAGGTCTAGCCATTACTATACATATCAAGGCTTAGCCTCACTGCATTGATTGTCCTCAAGAATGCATGTGTCTAGTTTCCCTCCTCTAAAGGAATAAAGAAAGTTTTTTACCTGTAACCTCTGTGGCTCTTTGGTTTTATTTTCATTTATTTCATTTTACTTTTCAGAGTTAAGAGTTGATCTAAAGCTTTGACTATAACCTCTGTGGCTCTTTGGTCAGAGTAGACAATTGATATAATAACCTCTGTGGCTATTTTTCAAAGTTAACAGTTGGTACATGACCTGTGTGACTCTTTGGTCCTTTATTGTCAGAGTTTGACATGCAGGACTGAGACACATCCTGCTAAGCTGGACATAACACTCCGGATCCTTGCGGAGGGATATGCACCATCCTAAGATGGCCCAAGGAATTCCTCACTGGTCTGTAGTGACTAGGGCTGCCCCAAAGATGATTGTTGACTAAGAGTCAAGAGGGTGGACTCATCCTGGGACAAAACTGTCCTCCACTTGGGGGTTCTCGTCTTTTCCCATGCTCTCCCAGTGGTAGTGGTGGCTTACAAGAAAAGCACCTGGTTATGGAGACATGTGCTTATCTGGTAGACCTGAGAATGCACCTTAAGTCCCTGGCTACCTTCTTCTGCCTTTCTGTTTCCTTTCCTGAGCACAGATCAGTAGCCAGTAATCTTGAGAAATTGATGTTTCTGGTCTTAGCAGTTATTTTATGGGTCAAGAGTTCCTGGGTTCAGGCTTTGACTGTCAGCCGATCAGAGGGAGGAGAATTTTCTTAACAACACACTTTTCAGAGCAGATGATCACCTCCAGGACCAAAGTGTAGCTGAAGGACTAAAGAAGTTATGCCCAGGCTAGTCAGGAGATCAGGTCCTCATGAGGTGCTCAAACATTACAGGTCTAAGCAGTCTCACAAAATTGTTTTCCCTACCAGAGTTGAAAGGACAATGGGCTAGCTGAGTAACTTTTTTTTCCCAGCATACCTTTTAATACTTTGCAACTTGTGTAGTTTCTGTTGTATAGAAATAAATCAGTGTTCTATACCTGATATGGATGTTGTACATTGAATATCTTCTCTAGAAGGGATGCTTTTATCAGCATTTTGGAGAGGCCCTGCACATTAGCCATACCCAAACTTCGTTTTAGAAAATTCACTGGAATTTCACTCCAAGATGGAGGCAGAGTCTAAGAGACAAAGACTGAAAGTTACTGTGTGACCCCTTCCAATGCATCAAAGCCAGATCCATGTGATCCCAGAACTCCTTGTTGAGGTCCCTTGGCCTACAGAGGACATGAGACTGAGCTGAACCTCTCTTCCTTATGAAGGTGTTACAGCAATGAAGTGACCTGATCAGAGTGTTGACGTTTCTTGGAACAGAGTCTGTATTTGGAATTCTAATTTGATCGCCATAAAGGCAAGGTACAACCATGCCTATTTGTCAACTCAATGGAGACAAACGAGGATGAACTGCTTACCTATTTTGCATCAGAATTTATGATAAACCTGTTGAAAAAAAAAAGTCAGTCAAGGGGGCAGAAGAAAGATGGTGGCTGGGGAGCAGGGACTGTGAAGCAGCCTAAAGCTGTCCCCCAAGACCCTCTAAACACCTATAAAAATGGCTCTGAACAAATTCTAGAACTGCAGAATGCACGAGATGGCAGGAGGAAGCTGGGCTCCAGTCCAGGACAGCCTGGATTGTCTCTGGGTAAGGTCTCTCCCACAGTGCTGGGAGCAGAGCGCAGTGTGGGGCACACCCAGACCAAATGGACAGTGAGCCGGGCAGAACTGGCCTTACCACCCTCAGTCAGTGAGCTGTGGCAGTTACCAGACTTCTCAACCCACAAACACCAAAGACAACAGAGAAGGTTAGTGGGGAAAAAAAAAACTGCCAGGGACTGAGTGAAAGGAGTCTACTGTCAGACCCCTCCTTTGGATCAGCAGGGGTGATGCAGCTCTGAGGCTGCTTACAAAGCTACAGCTGCAATTGCTTCCAGCCCTAGGCCCACCTGGTGGGAGGAAGTAAGTGGTAGATCACAGCAAGAGTGCAGAGCCTGCTTACATCTGAGTCACAGTCCAGGGTGGCGGTTTTAGGGAAGGAGGAGGGCTACTGTGACAGAGGTTGCTGTGTAGAAATAGCTCTGAAAACAACACCTCAGCCCCTCAAGCTTGGGACAAAGCACTCTCTACTCTACGAGCAGTCATACCCTATTGAAAACCTCAAGGGTCAAGCAGATGGCAGGGAACTGCTCTCAGATTCAGATTCAGACTTAGGAATCTTTCTTTGGTAACAAAGAAGACCAAAACATACAGCCAGAAGAAGTCAACAAAGTCAAAGAGCCTACATCAAAAGCCTCCAAGAAAAACATGAACTGGTCTCAGGCCATGGAAGAGCTCAAAATGAATTTGGAAAAGCAAGTCAGAGAAGTAGAGGAAAAGTTAGGAAGAGAAATGAGAATGATGCAAGAAAACCATGAAAATAAATCAATGACTGACTAAAGGAGACCCAAAAAAATATTGAAGAAAATAACACCTTAAAAATACACTAACCCAACTTCCAGGGGTGGAGCCAAGATGGCGGCTGCAAAGCATGGACTAGCGTGAGCTCCCCACCACGTCCCTCCAAAAAGTATAAAAAATGGCTCTGAACAAATTCTAGAACTGCAGAACCCACAAAATAGCAGAGGGAAGCAGAGATCCAGCCCAGGACAGCTTGGATGGTCGCTGGATGAAGTCTATCATGCATGGAGTGGAGGGGAGCAGAGCTCAGTGAGGGAGGCAGCAGGATCAACCACACCAGGAGCCCTAGCACTCTGAATCAGTGAGCTGTGGCAGTTGCCACACTTCTAAACCCACAAACACAAAAGACAAAAGAGAAGGTTAGTGTTAAAAGCTGCAGGGGAAAGAGTTAGCAGTTCAGCCACTGCCCCAGGGGCAGCGGGGGAGGTGCATCTACAGAACTACAGCTTCAGTCACTTCTGGCCCCAGGCCCATGTGGTGGGAGGAATTAAGTGGCAGATCAGAGCAGGAGTGCAGAGCCTGCTGAAGATTTGCCTCACATCCGTGTTGGTGGTTCTTGGGGTAGAAGGAGTGCTGGGGTGGCAGAGCTGGATGTACAGAAATAGCTCTGACCTCAGTGGTGCATCCCCTCAAGCTTGGAACAAGGTACTCTTTGCTCTACAAGCAGTCATACCCCAACGAAAAACTCAAGGGTCAAGTAAGTTGGCTGGGAACATGGCCAGGCAGCGAAAACACACCCAGATTCAGTCTCAGACTTTGGAATCCTTCTTTGGTGACAAAGAAGACTAAAATATATGGCCTGAAGAAGTCAACAAAGTCCAAGAGCCTACACCAAAAGCCTCCAAGAAAAACATGAACTGGTCTCAGGCCATGGAAGAGCTCAAAAAGGAGTTGGAAAAGCAAGTTAGAGAAGTAGAGGAAAAACTGGGATGAGAAATGAGAATGATGCAAGAAAACCATGAAAAACCTTGAAAAAGTCAATTACTTGCTAAAGGAGAACCAAACAAATACTGAAAAAAATATTGAAGAAAACAACACTTTAAAAAATTGACTAACTCAAATGTCAAAAGAGCTCCAAAAAGCCAATGAGGAGAAGAATGCCTTGAAAGGCAAAATTAGCCAAATGGAAATGGAGGCCCAAAAGACCACTGAAGAAAGTACTACATTAAAAATGAGATTGGAGCAAGTGGAACCTAGTGACTTTATGAGAAATCAAGATATTATAAAACAGAACCAAAGGAATGAAAAAGTGGAAGACAATGTGAAATATCTCCTTGGAAAAACCACTGACCTATAAAAGAGATCCAGGAGAGACAATTTAAAAATTATTGGACTACCTGAAAGACATGATCAAAAAAGAGCCTAGATAGCATCTTTCAAGAAATTATCAAGGAGAACTGCCTGATATTCTAGAGCCACAGGGAAAAATAGAAATTGAAAGAATCCATCGATCACCTCCTCAAATAGATCCCAAAAAGAAATCTCCTAGGAATATTGTCGCCAAATTCCAGAACTCCCAGATCAAGGAGAAAATACTGCAAGCAGCCAGAAAGAAATAATTTGAGTGTTGTGGAAACCCAATCAGAATAACCCAATATCTGGCAGCTTCTACATTAAGAGATCGAAGGGCTTGGAATGCAATATTCTAGAGGTCAATGGAGCTAGGATTAAAACTTAGAATCACCTACGCAGCAAAACTGACTATCATGTTCCATGGCAAAATATGGATTTTCAAAAAAATAGAGGACTTTCAAGCTTTCTCAGTGAAAAAACCAGAACTGAATAGAAAATTTGACTTTCAAACACAAGAATCAAGAGAAGCATGAAAAGGTAATCAAGAAACAGAAATTGCAAGGGACTTACTAAAGTTGAACTCTTTTGTTTACATTGCTACATGGAAAGATGATGTGTATCATTCATGAGACCTCAGTATTAGGGTAGTTGAAGGGAATATGCATATATGTATATATGTTTATGTATATATATATAAGTGAATGTGTATGTATGTATATATCTATGTGTATATGTATGTATGTGTATATTTGTATATATGTGTGTTTATATATATGTGTATATATATATATATATATATATATATATGTAAAAGAGAGAGAGCAGACACAGGGTGAGTTGAAGATGAAGGGAAGATATCTAAAAGAAATAAAATCAAATTAAGGGATGAGAGAGCAACATACTGAGAGAGGGAGATAGGGAGAGATAGAATGGGGTGGATTATCTCGCATAAAGGTGGCAAGAGGAAGCAGTTCTGTGGGAGGAGGGGAGAGGGCAGGTGAGGGGGGAATGAGTGAACCTTGCTCTCATCAGATTTGGCCTGAGGAGGGAATACCATACATAGGCAGTTGGGTATCTTACCCCACAGGAAAGAAGAGGGAGGAAGGTTAAAAAAAATAAAAGGGGGGGGATGATGGAGGGGAGGGCAGATGGGGGTGAAGGTAATCAAAACAAACACTTTGGAAAGGGGACAGGGTCAAGGGAGAAAATTCAATAAAGCGGGATGGGTTGGGAAGGAGCAAAATGTAGTTAGCCTTTCACAACATGAGTATTGTGGAAGGGTTATACATAATGATACACATGTGTCCTAGGTTGAATTGCTCGACTTCTTAGGGAGGGTGGGTGGGAAGGGAAGAGGGGAGAGAATTTGGAGCTCAAAGTTTTAAAAACAGATGTTCAAAAACAAAAAAAAAGTTTTTTGCATGTAACTAAAAAATAAGATACACAGGCAATGGGGCGTAGAAATTTATCTTGCCCTACAAGAAAGGAAGGGAAAAGGGGATGAGAGGGGAGGGGGGTGGTAGAGGGGAGGGCTGACTGGGGAATAGGGCAACCAGAATATATGCCATCTTGGAGTGGGGGGGAGGGTAGAAATGGGGACAAAATTTGTCATTCAAACCGTTGTGAAAATCAATGCTGAAAACCAAACATATTAAATAAATAAATTTAAATTAAAAAAAAACATAGACAGAGGGAATGGGTATAAGGCATATTTGAGGGAATGATATAAATGATATAAAAAAACAAGGGATGAGAAAGAGGAGTAAAATGGGTACAAAAGGGAGGGACAGAAGAGGGTAAATTGTCTCAAATGAAGATAATTACAGTGGACAGGAAGATGGTGTTGGAGGGTTATGGGCATTGCTGAAACTTTACTCTCATCAGTATTAGCTCAAAGATGAAATAATATACAAAATCACATGAATATAGAAATCTATCTTACCTGACTGGGAAGTGTAATGTTAATGGGGGCAGAAAGGCTGGTGTAAGATCTTCCCTGCCCATTGATAGGCCTCATGTGGAACCCATTAAGGGAAGCTTGTTTGCTTGTAGGAAGGCTTGCATATCTTTTGTTAATAAGTGAATTAGGCAGTGAATCAGGTTGTGATGCCTTCTGGCTCTGAGCCTATTAGCTGAAAGAGTATATATTGTAAGAGGGGAGCTTTTGCTATGGGGGCTCCCTTATGAAAAAGATGTTGTGATTCTCTGGTTTGAGACTATGAGTGGCAGTATGTTCAGAGCTTCCGGATTCCTCAGTGGTAAGGGCTCTCTCAATTCAGTAGTGGATGTAAAGCTTGATTCAGGCAGTAGAACACTGCCTGTTGGTGTTTATTTCTCTTTGTATTTTTTCTATATAATTAAAGAAAATCATTGATCCCTTTCAAGTTGCTTTCCTTAGTAAAGCAGATCTAAGAACCTGCACTAGCAGCCATCCTGGGTATGCCAGACTGTTTGTTTTTATAGGAAGAAGGAGGGAAGGAGATTAAATAAAGGAGGCATGAGGACTGAGAGAAGGCAGGGCAAATTAGGGGAGGTGGTAGACGGAACCTAAACATTGATGATATGGGAAAGAGTGAAAAGAAAGAGAGGGCAAACAGGAGAAAGTATATAATGGAGGGAAATATACAGATAGTAATCCTAATGGTGAATGTGAATGAGATGAATTCTCCCATAAAACAGAAACAGATCGAAGAGCAGATCAAAAACCACAATGCTACAATATGTTGTTTACGAGAAACACAGAAACAGAGAATCACACACAGAGTAAAGGGAACCCTAGAAAGACTTGAATGAACTGATGCAAAGTGAAATGAGCAGAACCAGGGACACACTCTGCATAGTATCAGCAACATCATGTAATGATCAACTATGAATGTATCAGCTTTTCTCAGGCACACAATGATCCAAGACAAGTACAAAAGATTCATAAAGGAAAATGTTATCCATATCCAGATAAAGAACTGATGGACTCTGAATGCACATCGCAGCATATTTTTTTCACTTTATTCTTTCTCAGGTTTTTTTTTCTTTTTGAGTTTTTTTTCTTCCACAACCATGATGAATATGGAAATACGTTTTACATGATAGTATATGTATAAAGTATATCAAACTACTTACCATTTAAAGAAGAGGGGAAGGGAAAGAGGGAGGGAGAAAAATTTGAAAGTCAAAATCTTGTAAAAATGAATGCTAAAAATTATCTTAAGATGTAATTGTGGGAAAAGTAAAATACTGTTTAAAGCAAAAAATAAAAAAAAAAGAACGAGGGACTGGATTTAAGAACAAGCATGGAACAAAGGGAGGACTGATACGTGGCAGAGAATGGAGGTCCAAGAAAGATGCCTGACTCTATGGGCATCACAAAAAGAAGATTGAAGGCTAAGACAAATCCCAAGAAAAAGCCATCGCTTTCCCCAACTTCTCCTCCCAATGCTTGTCTATCCACAGACACTGTATCGTGATCCCATGTTTATTGCCCAAATGTTTCCAGTAAATTGAATTTTGCTTCAACCACAAAGAGCCAGGGGTTAACTTGTTGTTTAGTCATTTTTCAGTCATGTCTGACCCTTTGCAACCCAGCACATGTTTTCTTTTCAAACACACTAAAGTGGTTTGCCATTTCCTTCTCCAGCTCATTTTACAGATGAGGAAAGTGAATCACTTAGGGTTAAATGACTTGCCCAGGGTCACCCAGCTAGCACCTGAAGCTAGATTTCAACTGAGCACTTCCTGACTCTAGACCAAAACAATCAAAACAAAAACCCTGAAACCTTGATATGTAGGTCTTGTAGATTTCTGTGGTGTAAAGACTCACATCGGAAATGTAACAATCAATTCTGCAAGCCAATTACAGCTGGCTCTACCATGTGGAGCCCCCACTTTCGGCTAAGGCAGATCCCAGAGAGTTTGCTTTCCCAAACTGAAACTCTCTGAGCAAAAGATAGCAAAGACATTCTTCTTGTTCCCCTTTTCTTTTTCTGAAAAATACTGTTATCGATATCTTTTGCTTATATATCTCCTTTATTTCCAAACTATAGTGTTTCCAGCTTGCTAATGCAGAGGACCATTCCTTGTCCACAACCATAGTCCACAACCTCCTTAAAGAAGAGCACAAACACTCTCAGGGAAGTAGAGTAATGAGCTTCCAGGCATGGGGGAGAGAGGAGAAACGAAACAGCCCATATTCCTAAGGGCCTCTTTTCTACTTCAGGCCAACTGGGAGGGAAAAACAAGATTAAGAGATATTTGAAAAGTTGAAAGAATATCACACCTGATGCCCAGAAGCAGAAGCAATACTACAGTTGTGTTCTGACCAGGTGGTGGAGACAGACACCTATCCATTCTAAGGTGGTCTTCCTATTGGAAAAGAATAATTCTGCCACATTAAAGAACATACAATCTTCCAGATGCTCAGGGCTGAGAGTTAGTCGATAGTCACTTCCTCCCCAAGTGGGAGAAACAACAGTATCTCATTTGACTTTCCTTTTTTTTTGAAACAAACATTTATTAGAAGTTGACAAGATATTTTCCTGTTCTCCATTCTCCCTTCCTCCCAGATTTCTAGTAATAGGAACATGAACACTCTGGAGCCAGCTCTTTCCATTATTGGAAAGCTCGTTAGGGATCGTTTCATTAGGGTGACTGGAAATTTATTTCCTCGTGGCTGCTATGCATTGTAATTAATTCTGTCTGTTAGGGCAAAGCAGAGTGTTGCCAAACAACTCTTACTAGTCCCCCAACCCCAAATCTTCTCTTCTCCAGGCTAAACATTCCGAGTTCCTTCAGCCTTCTTTATACATGACCATTAATTGAATCTCCACATCAAGATACTTTTCCTTCTTTGGATATGTACTGGTTTGGTCAGTGTTGCACCTAAAATTTGGTGCCCACAATAGCACTCAATATTTCATGTGTTGTGACTAAGGCAGGGAACAAAGGACTATCATCTCCCTCTCTTAAGAATATATAAATTTTTTTTAAAAATGCCTTTCATATGGTTGACTCATACTGCTCTCAAAGTCTACTAAAACATCTTGAACATCTTCATAATGATGTTTTCTTGTCAAGTTATTCCATTATTCCTATACTTTCAGTTATTTAAAATGCAAATATAAGAATTATTTATGTTCATCTTTATTAAAATTCGTCTTAACCTCAGATGAACATTTCAACCGGTTAAAAATCTTTTTTGGATCCTGATTGTTATCACTGATTTAGATATCCCTCCCATATTTTTGTTATCTATAGATCTGGTGAGCCTGCTATCTATATCTTCAAAAAGGTCATTGATTAAATTGTTCAATAGAACCAATGCAATAGGGCACTCTATTGCCCCAGATCCACAGGCATTCTAGTGCCCCAGATCCATGGGCGCTCTACCAAAGACCTTCCAGCTTGACATGCAAACAAATAATAACTATTTTCTAAATCTAACCATCCAAACAGGTCCACCTCCAACTAACTGTCCTATCATCTAGCTATTATTTGAGGTCTTAGTTTTGAGTATTTCAGTATTTCAAGACTGCCTTTTGTTGTGAGGGCTTGAAGAACAAGAGTTTGTTCAATTTGGTACACTTGTTTATTGTCTTTAATTTATTTACCCCTTCCTCATTTTCTTCTTTTTTGGCATTTAAATGTTTATTGCATTGTGTTATGTCGTAAGAAGAATTAGGTTCTGGAAGGAAAAACTATGACCAGTGAAAAGACATATTAGGGGTTCATATGAGGTAAAACTTCCCATGAATTAATTAAGGGCTCTCTCTGGAGGTAATGGGTTCTTTGTTACTGGACAACCAGATGGAGGCTGGATGAGCACTTCTGGAGGACATTGTAGAAGGGATTCTATGCTTTGGGTAAAGATTGTATGGAATAAATTTTGAGATCCTTTCCCTGTATAGGATTCTGGGGTTGTTGCTCACATCTTAAAACAACCTACATTTTCAGCTGAAGAAAATTTCAGGGTAGAGAACTTGAAACGTATTTGTGTAGATCCTGGTGTCTGAAAGCATGACCCTTGTACAGATAGATGGCTGGAATATACAAATGTCCCTTAAATGGATACTCAACTAGAGAGTCATGTTATCTAGAAAACTATCAAGGACTTACTTTACTCCTAGTTTTATCTGGCTTTCTTTGAATTTCCTTCACTTCTTGCTTCATTTCAATGCTTTTCTTTTGTCTTGGCTTCTGCCTCAGTTTCCCAAAGCTAGAGTACTAGAATCACTTAATGTGCAGACATGAACACCACCTCCTGCTGTCTTTTATGGTTTGACAATTCTTCTCCACCCAATTCTCTGGATTTTTGACTTTCATAATTGCGGGGTTTTTTTTGGGGGGGGAGGGAAGGTAAAGGTACTATTCCAGCAATTCTTATACCATGCTATAAAATATATTCATACAAGATGAAGTAAAACAAAAGACAAAAATCTAATATCCATCACCTAGAGGTTCATGGCTTCTAGAACTTTCCCCAACTTCTAAGCAAAGAATGAAATACTATTCCTCTGGGACAGTCTCCTCCTGGTTTTGGATGAGTAGAACAGTTGTTTTGGGGGATATAATGGTGCTACTCTTTTAAGTCCTAATCAAACCACAGACATGAATGAGGATAGTAGAGTGACACTTATTAGCCTGGTCTAGCTAAATATTTTCAATAACCATATCTACTCCTCCCCATAGGCAGTGAAGAGTTCTCTAAGTTAGGGTGTTATGGTCCTGGTGCTTTAACAATTTCTCCACACTCTTCACATCTGTATACCAGAACTCCAGTCAATCCTTCATCCCTTTCATGTGCTGCAAATCTGTCATTAAGGTTTCATCCAAGTCATGTCTGCTTGCTTATCCATTTCATCAATGCTACCTTTCACCAGAGTCACTGAAAGAGTTTTTAACTCAGCAGCACCAATTCATTCACAATAACTTTAGTGTGTGGTCCATTTCATCATAGGTGGGATGTCTGTGGTTGCGGGGATGGGTGAGAATCTTCTCCATGGGACACAACCGCTGACTCTTCTGCTGTGGCAGAGCTTCATTGGCAGTTAGATTTAGCTACTGGTTCCAGGATGTCTTCAAGGTTTGGAGTTTTTCTGAATTTCCACTTTTCATGCTGCTCTTGCTTCTTGTGTTTGAAAGGCAAATTTTCTATTCAACTCTGGTCTTTTCAGTGAGAAAGCTTGAAAGTCCTCTATTTTGTTGAAAATCCATATTTTGCCTTGGAGCGTGATACTAAGTTTTGCTGGGTAGGTGATTCTTGGTTTTAATCCTAGCTCCACTGACCTCTGGAATATCATATTCCAAGCCCTTCGATCCCTTCATGTGGAAGCTGCTACATCCTGTGTAATCCTGATTGTTTTTCCACAATATTCAAATTGTTTCTTTCTGGCTGCTTGCAGTATTTTCTCCTTGACCTGGGAGCTCTCGAATTTGGCAACAATATTCCTAGGAGTTTTCTTTTTGGGATCTTTTTGAGGAGGTGATCTGCGGATTCTTTCAATTTCTATTTTTTCCTCTGGCTCTAGAATATCAGGGCAGTTCTCCTTGATAATTTCTTGAAAGATGATATCTAGGCTCTTTTTTTTGATCATGGCTTTCAGGTAGTCCAATAATTTTTAAATTATCTCTCCTGGATCTATTTTCCAGGTCAGTGGTTTTTCAAATGAGATATTTCACATCGTCTTCCATTTTTTTCATTCCTTTAGTTCTGTTTGATAATACCTTGATTTCTCATAGAGTCACTAGCTTCCACTTGCTCCAATCTAATTTTTAAGGTGGTATTTTCTTCAGTGGTCTTTTGGACCTCCTTTTCCACTTGGCTAATTCTGCCTTTCAAGGCATTTTTCTCCTCAATGGCTTTTTGGAGCTCTTTTGCCGTTTGAGTTAATCTATTTTTTAAGGTGTTGTTTTCTTCAATATTTTTTTCAGTATTTGTTTGGTTCTCCTTTAGCAAGTCATTGACTTGTTTTTCATGGTTTTCTTTCATCATTCTCATTTCTCGTCCCAATTTTTCCTCTACTTCTCTAACTTGCTTTTCCAAATCCTTTTTGAGCTCTCTTCCATGGCCTGAGACCAGTTCATGTTTTTCTTGGACGCTTTTGTTGTAGGCTCTTTGACTTTGTTGACTTCTTGCTCCATGTTTTGGTCTTTTTTGTCACCAAAGAAAGATTCCAAGGTCTGAGACTGAATCTGAGTGTGTTTTCGCTGCCTGGTTATGTTCCCAGCCAACTTACTTGACCCTTGAGTTTTTCAGCAGGGTATGACTGCTTGTAAAGCAAAGAGTACTTTGTTCCAAGCTTGAGGAGATTCGCCGTTGATTTCAGAGCAAATTTCTATACAGCCAGCTCTGCCACCCCAGCACTACTCCTTCCTCAAGAACAACCAACCCGGACCTGACAAAAATCTTAAGCAGGCTCTGCACTCCTGCTCTGGTCTGCCACTTAATTCCTCCCAAAGGTGAGCCTGGGGCCGGAAGTAACTGCAGCTGTAGTTCTGTAGCTGCACCTCCCCCCACTGCCCCTGGGGCAGTGGCCGAACTGCAAACTCTTTTCTTTCTGTCCCCCGCAGCTTTTCCCACTAACGTTCCCTGTTGTCTTTGGTGTTTGTGGGTTGAGAAGTCTGGTAACTGCCACAGCTCCCTGATTCACGGTGCTAGGGCTTGTGCCGCCCAGCTCCTGGTCTGGTTGGTCCTGCCGCCGCTGGTGCTGGGCTCCGCTCCCCTCCGCTCCATGCGTGATAGACCCCATCCAGTGACCATCCAGGCTGTCCTGGGCTGGATCCCTGCTTCCCTCTGCTATTTTGTGGGTTCTGCAGTTCTAGAGTTTTTTCAGAGTCATTTTTTATAGGTTTTTGGAGGGACCTGGCCTGGAGCTCACGCAAGTCCCTGCTTTCCAGCCCCCATCTTGGCTCCACCCCCCATCTCATTGACTTTGAAATGTTTCTCTTATGCTTTCCCATCATCCATCTGATCAGGAATGTATATTCCATCTCTCTATTTCATCTTTCATTTCATAAATAAGGATACTAATGCCCAGGTAAGCTAAATAACTAACTCGATGTCACCCAGAAAATTAGGAGTAGCAGAAGAGGTTTAAAATGACACCCTCTGATGTCAGACAGCAACCTCAACACCATCTAACATGCTTCTGAGTACCTTAAAAAGTCAGACTTAGGAGACAATTGTAGCGACTATCTAGTTCAACTCAGTCTGTATTAGAGTGGAAACCACTTCTCTTCCCCTAAGAAAAGCCAGGGTAAGGAAGGAAAAAGGCGTTTATTAAATTTCTGCCACACTCCAGGCCCAGTGCTAAGAGCTTTTCAAATATTATATCATTTGATCCTCACTACAAACCTGGGAGGTAGGTGCCATTATTATTCATATTTTACAGTTAAGGAAACTGAGAAAAACAGAGGGTAAGTGACTTACCCAAAGTCACACAGCTAGTAATGTAGGGGGCCAGATTTGAATTCAGGTCTTCTTGACCCCAGGCCCAGTTCTCTATCTACTTCACCAACAAGATGTCACACATACACACACATACAAATACACACACATATACACACACGTTAGGAAACATGCATGCACAAGATATGGAAGTGTAGTGGGTGGGAGCAAAAATGAGGAAGTCTATGGAACGCAAAGAGCCGAGATGAGATTCTAAGAACACACACAAACACACATAGGAGGAACACTGAATATAGGACCACACACTAAGCAGAGAGACCAGAAACACAAACACAAGAGAGAGACTGGGGTAAGAAGATACACAAGGCTGAAGGAGGGAAAGGCTGGGGGCTGAGGATGAGGACATAAACATATTTACTCAGTAGAAAGGGGAGTGAAGGAGGAAAAGTTAAGTCACCCAAAGCCCTACGTACACACAGACAGAACAGATGTTGGAGTTTGGGTAACAGCAGGTCAAGTGTAATTGGCTGACCAAGGACAGTGTTCATCTCCAGGCAAGTTAAGCAAGAGGGTGGAGGTCTGGTTAGGGTTTGCATGTTGCAGTAGATCACCTGAGAGCATGATGTAAATTAGCAGGAGGATCCCATGGGCCCTACATTAAGGCAGTCTCCCAGACTCCTCTGAATTCCAGAAATCTACCTTCCATTGAAATCCTTCAGTGTCACCTCGACCTCCAGGTAAAGAAGTCTGATCATGAGGCCTCTTGGCATAGTCCTGCTGCTCTCCCTGGCTCTTTGTTGTTTCTTGGGTAAGTTTCTCCTTGGGTATACAGCCCTCACATTGGGGCCAGTAGCCCTCAGACAGTCCTTCATTCAGAGCCCAATTTGACTCTCATTGAACCCTCATGGTAATTTTTGCTGCATTAGGAGAGCTCTTGAGGTTAGAAGCTTTCTCCACAACAATGCTAGATGGGAAGGTTTATTAGCCCTGTTTTACAAAGGAGAAAGCAGACACCAGATAGGTGAACTGGGAACACAAGGAGTAGGTGGGAGACCCCACCTCTAAACTTAGGTGTCTTCAGGTTATAGGACCCAGAATAGAGACTGCACCTCTGAGGACCTGAGTATGGGGTATAGAGAAAACACATTGACAGAGATATCATAGACATGATTCCCGTACTAGATAGGAGGTTGGATGAGAATTTTTGCTTACAAAATTTATGTTTGTTTGTTTCTTTGTTTTGGAGGGGAGGAGGCAGTGCTGTTAGAGTTAAGTTACTTGCCCAAGGTCAAGTGTGTCAAGTTTGCCTTACATTTATGGAAAAAGAAAGTGAAAAGAGGTAGAAACAAAGGCAGAGGCAGGAAGACAGACAGACACAGAGACAGTGACAACTAGGTGGCACTCTTGGATTCAGGAAGATCTGAGTTCAAATTGTGCGTCAGACACTGAAATGGGGATAAAAATAGCACCTAACTCACAAGGATGGCATGAAAATATAATGAGATAAACAGGTAATGAGCTTTGAAAACACTAAAGTATGACACAAATGCTAGCTATTCTGTTATTATTATTGTTTTCATGATTTCATTTGATCCTAAAAACCCAATAAGTGTTTTGCAATTATTACATTTATTTTATACAGGGGAAAGTAGAGTTGAGCGAATCACCCAGAGTGGTAGAGCTGGTGACTGGGTCAGAATGTGGACCCAGATCTCCTGATCCCCAAACAATACCCTCGCATCCACAGTCTGTTACTTGTGTTGTTTGAGGACATATCGAAGAATGAGCTGAGATGTAGCGAAAAGAGCTCTCAGTGTAAGGTATGGATACCTGACTTGCAATCTTGGCTCTGATTACTAGCTATGAGCTAATGGAAAACTTAATTCGTCCCTCTGAGCCTTAGTTTCCTGATCTGCAACTCGAGAATAATACTTATGAGATTGCTGTGAGGAAAAGGCTTTTATGCATAATAAAGAGCCATCTCAATTTTAGCTTCTAATGAGGATTCTAACAGAAATCTGAAATCCACAGAATGTTACAGAAAAACAGGATCATAAGGGGATCTTAGAAATCATCAAGCCCTATCTTCCTCATTTTTATAGATGAGGAAAATGAGGCACAAGGAAATTATGCAATTGAACCTTGTACAATGTGTCTGAAGTGGGATTTGAATCCAGATCTCTTTTACTTAGAATGTAAGGGCACTCTCTAGCAATGTTAATTTCAGAGTAGGCAAGGTCCTGTGTGACTCTGATTATTAGCTATGAGACAATGGGAAACTTAATTTATCCGTCTGAGCCTCAGTTTCTTAATCTGTAACTTGGAAGGAATGGGCTTTTATACATACTAAAATGCCATCTCAAATGTTAGCTTCTAACAAGGATTACAACAGAATTCTAATATCCACAGAAAGTTACAGCACCATAGGATCATAAGGGGATCTTAGAAATCATTAAGTCCTACCGTCCTCATTTTTATAGATGAGAAAAATGAGGCACAAGGAGGTTATGCAATTGAACCTTGTACAATGTGTCTGAAGTGGGATTCGAATCCAGATCTTTTTTACTTAGAATGTAAGGGCACTCTCTAGCAATGTTAATTTCAGAGTAGGCAAGGTCCTGTGTGAGTTGAGGGAGAATACCTAGTGAGAGCTTCCTCCAAAGGGACAATCACAAGTCTAAAGCCCGCCCCATAGGAGTACCTTCTGCAGATATTCCAGGAAGGAGTTACCCAGCTTCTGCTTGAGAAATGCTGATGCCAAGGTCATTGCTTCCCAATGCTATCCATCCCTTTGGGGGACAGATTTCCTTATTACACAGATCTTATATTCAGTCCAAAGAGTTGCCTCATCCCTCTTCCATTCTGCTCTCTGGGGCCAACCAAACAAATATAATTCTTTGCAGACATGGCAATATAAGTTCACAAAGAACTAGTGTCAAGAAGAGAATATGCCTAACACACATCCCCATTTTCAA
The DNA here is from genome assembly GCF_011100635.1 of Trichosurus vulpecula. Lineage (NCBI taxonomy): Eukaryota > Metazoa > Chordata > Mammalia > Diprotodontia > Phalangeridae > Trichosurus > Trichosurus vulpecula. The sequence continues at coordinate 94,065,699 of NC_050575.1, forward strand.
CAGGGTAATAGACCAGGTGAGGTCAATCAACTACTGGAAATACAGACTGCCTTAGATTCTAGAGAGTATTTAACAAATCACCTAATGCTATTCTTGTAGAAAAGACAGGGAGTCACAAGCCACACAAGAGTAGATAGAGGTAACTCCAGAGCTGTTTTAATGGAGAGAGCCAAAGAAAAGTCACAGAATCATAGATTTAGAGCTGGAGGAAACTTTGACAGTCATCAATCCAATGCCTTCATTTTATAGATGAGGAAAGGGAAGGGCACATGGCTAGAGAGTCTACATGACCTGCCACCCATCGCAAAAACTTCAAATGGCAGAGCCACAATTTGAAGACAGATCCCTTGACTGAGATTCATAATCCTTCCTATTGTTTCAGACCTTGCCAATAATTCATGTTTGAATATCAACTCACTTGGAAAGAGGTCCCTACTCGGGGGATCTAGGGAAGTGTATCTTCACTGGTTGATAATTTATCAATGATTTTGAAAGAGGCAAAGATGGCATGCTTGTCAAATTTTCAGACGACAGCAAAGCCTGGAGGGAGAGCAAGCACACACTGAGTGGCAGGATTCAAAAACATATTGGCAGGCTAGAATATTAGGTCAAATCTAATGAGATGAATTTTTAAGAAGGTTCTAAGTAAAATTTTATATGTGGGTCCAAAAGAACAGCTTCACAAGCAAAAGATGAGAGTGTGACTAGCCTACTACAGTTCACCTTTAAAAGATGTAAGACTGTTAGTGGACTAGTTCATTATGGATTAACTGTATAGTATAGTAGCCCCCAAAAAGGTAATGTTCCTTAGGCTTCATTCAGAGAAGAATGTGTTCCATCTAGGGAGGTTACAATTCCATTTTACACTGCCCTGCTCAGACAACATAGATATTATAGCATTCAGTACTGTAGGCCTACACAACGTACGGCCCACAGGCTGCTTATGGCCTGCCAAAGGATTTCAGGCAGACTGCGAAAATTATACAGTATGTGAAAGAAAGTAAAGATGAAATGAGTGTTTGGTCCATGCCCCACTTAACCCACCTTCCACTAGTCACTATTGTGCCTGTCATGTAACTAGGTGGGTGGGTTGCCACAGCACACTCTGTCCTGTTTGTCACCTGACCCGTGGCAACCAACCATCATTATACCTTTACTTGGAAAGTGACCTGCTGAAAACCTATCTGTGGTGCAAAGACCTTTAGCCTACTTTAATTTTGTCCCCTGTCTGCCACCAGGTTGTGCAGGGCTGCAGCACTAGATACCCCTTTTAAGGAGGAACATTGATACGTTGGGGAAGTACAAAGAGACCAAGATAGTGAAGGGCCTTCATGTCACGACATATGAGGATTCTTGAATTGAACTGGGGAGGTTTATCCTGGAGAAGAGAAGATTTAGGAAGGACAGGACAGCTTTCTTCAAGTGTCTGAAAGGTCATCGGGTGTAAGGATTGGACTTCTCCTGCTTGGTCCAAGAGGGTAGAATTAGGAGCAATGAGTAGAAGTTACACAGAGTCAAATACTTGATATTGGGGTAAATTCCCTAAAACTCAGCAATCAAACAACGAAACAGGATGCTGGTGAAGGTAGCTCCTTCCATCCATTGATATCCTGTCTGAACTCATTCCCTAACAATTAGTTAACTTGGTTAGCAGCACCATGGCTGCCCTCTTTCTCTTGCTGACATGGGCCACCACCTCTCTTCTTTATCTTGTTCTTTTCTTTTGCTTCAGAAACATTTATTTTCTCTCCCTCCCACCTCCATTTCCCCATTAAAAAAAGAAAAACAAAAGTGGTTACAAGATGTCTGTAAGAAACATATATAATCAAGCAAGACAAATTCCTACACTACCTGCCAAAATATATGCTTCATTTTGCACCAAGTTCATCCCATGAGGAAGTGGGTAGTAAAATTTATCATCAATCACTTGAAATCATGATGGCTGGTCATTGTTCCAATCAAATTCTTAACTCTTTCATAGCCATTTGTCTTTATAATATTATTGCATTCCATAAATTGTTACTTTGATTCCGCCCATTTTGTTCCATATCTGAAACCTGAAACTCTCCTCTTGGACTGTGTGGGTCAATTGTAAGATAGGTCACAATATACATCTGCCACATGACAGCTAATAGTGGAGATAAGGCATGAGGTGGGGTCAAAGGGAAGAAGGGGAAAAAGGAAAGAAGGGGGAAGTTGTATACATTTGCCCAGTTTCCTCTGGCCAATGCTCAGCACTCCAACAATCTGTCCATAAAGGGGGTAACTCTGTGACTGATCCACATTTTTAATAGGCTCCCCATAAAGGAGTAGCTCTGACCACAACCCATCCCAATCTAACCAATGCATCCACAAGGAGGGAACTTGGAGGATAAGTAAGAAAGGTCCACCTCACTCTGGTAAGAGAAGAGTGCATTCTAAGACAGGAAGTACCCCAGCAAGCCAGCAGCAAACTCCACCTCAGCAAATCAGTAGGAGATCCTAAGCCCCACAGTGGTGGAGCAGGCAAACGTCAACACCAGCATCCCTGTGTGTCTTAATATAGCCAGCAAAGTGGCAGAATCCAGCTCTGACAGCCACCACATGCTTCAAAGCATCCCTGAGCAGGCACAGGTATCCTCTAGCATCTGGACCTCTACATGCTTTGGCCCAGGTCCTGGCAGGCAGATGTCCTCCGGGGTCAGGACCTTCCTGTGCTTCAGCGCAGCCCAAGGCAAAAAGGCATCCTCCAGTGTAGCCCTAAGGAAACAAAGAAAAGAACCTGCCAAGAACTGGAAGACTCCAGCTCCGACATCTGCCACATGCTTTAGTGTGGCCCCAGGCAGACAAGCATCTCCACATGCTTCAGTATAGCCCCAGATGCCAACCGTATGGGTGCCTAGCACAAGACAGCCATGCTTCAGAGTAGCCCCAGGCAAACAGACAGCCTCCAGAGGCCAAACTGGCCCATGCTTCAGCATAGCCCCAAAGAAACACAGAAAGCCTCCATCAGGCCCATCAGCACATTCCAGAACCCTCCACTAACACCCCAGATAAGCACCAGGTAAGCTGCCAGACCCTGATAGCCTGCAGAAGCCCCAACCACACACCACCACACCCCTCAGACAAGCAGCACATACAGAGGGTCCCCCATGGGCGTCAGGGTAATATCAGTGAAGTATCAGATAAACAGCCAGGGCCTGGACCCACTGGCACAAGAAGCATGAAACGTTGCCCCTTCCACCCCAGGAGAAGAGTTCAAATTTAAAAGAAAGAAAGGGGCCAAAAAGGGGGCGAGAGGATAGAACAAAAAAAAATCTGACCGTAGAAAGTTATTATGGTGACAAGGAATACCAAGACACAAATTTAGGAGAGGAGAACAATGTCAAAACACCCATGGGCAAAACCCCAAAGAAAAACATGGAAGAGCTCTAAAAAGAACTTAAAATCCTATAATAGAGGTAGGAGAAAAATGGGGAAAATAACTGAGAATGATGCAAGAGAATTATGAAGAAAGACTCAATAGCTTGGAAATCTGCTTAAAAAGTAGAATTGGCCAGATGGAAAGGGAGATACAAAAATCCACTGAAGAAAACAACTCCTTAAAGAGGATAATTAGCTCAACAGAAAAAGAATTACAAAAACAAATTGAGGAAAACCACACTTGAAAGCTAGAATTGGGCAAGTGTAATGAAACATCATGAATCAAACATATTCAAAAGAAAGAAAAAATGGAAGAAAATGTAAAATAGTTCATGGGAAATACAACTGACCTGGAAATTAGATTCAGGAGAGACAATATCAGATTCATTGGACTACCCAATAGCCATAATCAAAGGGAGGACGTGGACAATACCTATCAAGAAATTATCAGGGAAAACTTTCCTGATGTCCTGAAACCAGAGGGCAGAAGAGGTATTAAAAGAATCTACTGATCACTTCAGGAAAGAGATCATAAAATCAAATTCTCAAGGGACATTATAGCTAAATTTCAGAACTATCAGGTCAAGGTAAAAGTACTGCAAGTGGCCAGAAAGAAACAATTCACATATCAGGGAGTCACAATCAGCATCACACAGGACTTGGTGGTGGTAATATTAAAGGATTGGATGTTGTCACTAAGGTGAATTTTAATGTAAATAAGGTAGATTATGGTGTGTGTAAAGTGGATTTTTCTTATTATTTCTTAGAGTTCAGTTTCCCAGGATCCATGACCATAATAATATGTTGCTCAGGTATTAGATATGAGTTCCCAGGCTCATGCCTCAAAACATCTCCACCACACTTGCAGAGCAGCATTACATAATGATAAATAATATAAACATGGGTGCTTAAATTGCAAACATCTACTGTGATTGCGCAGTGAGATATAGGCATGAGGTCATGCAAACTAGTGAGGCAATTGTTGGCAATGTGCCTTCTTTATCTCATGCCCTATAAAACAGATGGTCAGTGGTCAGTGAGTTGGGAAACTGTTATGGTTGAATGCACAAGCTGTAATGCTGTATGCCTTGATTGGCTGCCATCAAGACTTGTGAGGGGACAATCTGTGTTTGCCTCAAGGGGCCCCCATTGAGTCTTGAGGGGATTTAAGGAATGCACAAGTTGTGCCTGGCTCAACTGACCCCATCAAGACACAGGGGTAGTTGCTCCCCCTTTTCACTGGCCCCTGCAAGAAGGGTGATTAAGGAATGCAGTAGGAGTTTGTATTTCCATTATCAACAATACTGTATTAGAGAAGACTAGACTAGAATAAAGCTTATTATTAACACCATTAAAGCTGTCTTTCCTGTCTGACCAGATCAAGAGTGAAACTCAGACGCTGGAGTCCAAAGATCCAGTGCCTCCTATATTATAAAAATCAGTGCCTCAGCTGTCTAACAGGTGTCATGGAACATGATTCTGAAGGGAAAAGGAGCTAGGACTACAACCAAGAATCATTTCCCTGGCAAAATTAAGCATAATACATCAAGAGAAAAAATAGTCACTTGATGAAATAGAAGGATTTCAAGCCTTCACAAGAAGAAGACCAGAATTAAAGTAAAAGTCTGACCTCTAGTGCCAAGATTGAAGAGAAGCATGAACAGGTAAAAGTGGAAAAGAAAACAGAAGGGATTCAACAGAGCTGAATGGTTTATATCCCAACATTGGGAGATGATACTTGTAACTCTTAAAAACTATAACACTAACAGCACAGAGAGAAGGAATAAATATAGACAGAGGGTATGGGTATAAGGCATGTTTGAGGGAATGATATAAAAAATAAGGGATGAAAAAGAGGAGTAAAATGGGTACAAAAGGGATGGGCACATTGGGGTAAATTATTTCAAATTAAGGTAATTACAATGGACAGGAAGATGGGAGTGGAGGGTTATGGGCATTGCTTAAACTTTACTCTCATCAGTATTAGCTCAAAGATGGAATAATATACAAAATCAGATGAATATAGAAATCTATCTTCCTGACTGGGAAGTGTAATGTTAATGGGGTGGGAGGCATATAAGATCTTCCCTACACATTAATAGGCCACATGTGGAGCTAATTAAGGGAAGCTTGCTTACTTATGGGAAGACCTGCATAGCTTTTGTTAATAAGTGAATTCGGCAATGAGTCATGTTGTAAAGCCTTCTGCCTCTGAGCCTATTAGCTGAAAGAGTACATATTGTGAGAGGGGAGCTTTTGCTATGGGGGCTCCCTTATGTGAAACATGTGATTCCCTGGTTTGAGACTCTAACTGGAGGTATGTTCAAAGTTCCCTGACTCCGCAGAGGTAAATGATGTCTCAATTCAATGGTGGATGTAAAGCTTTGATTCTGGCAGTGGAACCCTGCCTGTTGGTCTTTTTTCTCTTTGTATTTTTTTCTACTTAATTAAAGAAGATAATTGACCCCTTTTAAGTTGCTTTCCTTAGTAAAGAAGATCCAAGAACCTGCACTAGCAGCCGTCCTAGGTGCGCCAGACTGGTTGCTGTTACAGGAAGTAGGATTGAAGGAGATTAAATAAAGGGGGCACGAGGACTGAGAGAAGAGAGGGCAAATTAGAGAAGGTGGTAGAGAGGCAAAATATTGGTGATGTGGGAAAGAGTGAAAAGAAAAAGAGGACAAATAGGAGAAAGAATATAATGGAGGAAATATACAGATAGTAATCTTAATGGTGAATGTGAATGGGATGAATTCTCCCATAAAACACAAACAGATACCAGAGCAGATGAAAAACCACAATCCTACAATATGTTGTTTACAAGAAACACAGAAGCAGAGAGTCACACACGGAGTAAAGGAAACCCTAGAAAGTCTTCAATGAACTGATGCAAATGAAACAAGCAGAACAAGAAAGACACTGTACATAGTATCAGCAACATTATGTAATGATCAACTATGGATGTATCAGCTTTTCTCAGGGACACAATGATCCAAGACAAGTACAAAAGATTCATAAAGGAAAATGTTATCCATATTCAGATAAAGAACTGATGGACTCTGAATGCAGATTAGAGCATATTTTTTCACTTTATTCTTTCTCATGGTTTTTTTTTTCTTTTTGAGTGTTTTTTTCTTTCACAACCATGATGAATATGGAAATATGTTTTACATGATAGCAAATGTATAAACCATATCAAACTACTTACCATTTAAAGAAGAGATCAGGGGAAAGAGGGAGGGACAAAAATTTGGAAATCAAAATCTTGTAAAAATCAATGCTAAAAGTTACCTTGAAATGTAATTGGGGAAAAAAATAAAATTCTATTTGAAGCAAAAAATAAAAAAATAGGGAAGAAGAGATTCTGAGGGGCTGGATTTAAGAACAAGTATGGAGCAAAGGGAGAACTGATATGTGGCAGATAACAGAGGTCCCAGAAAGATCCCTGACTCTATGGGCATCATGAAAAAGAAGATCACAGGCTGAGAGAAATCTCAAGAAAAAGTTGGCTCTATCCCTTAATTCTCCTCCCAATGCTTGGCTATCCACAGACATTCTAACATGATCCCATGTTCATTGCCCAAACGTTTCCAGTAAATTGAATTTTGCTTCAACCACGAAGAGCCAGGGATTTGTTGCAACAATTCCGCTAGCAGCTGCTGTGGGGGTGAAAGAACAACACAAGCCCAACAAGAGGAATGCTGCCAGAACACGTTCTTTTGACCTGCTTTACCAAGGAAAGGAACGTTAAGGGGTTAACAATCTTATTTCTTTTTTTTCGGAATTATTTTTTATTTCTTTTTTTTAAATTAAATTTAAATTTATTTATTTAACATATTTGGTTTTCAGCATTGATTTTCACAATAGTTTGAATGACAAATTTTCTCCCCATTTCCACCCTCCCCCTCACTCCAAGGTGGCTTACACTCTGGTTGCCCTGTTCCCCAGTCAGCCCTCTCCTCTATCATCCCCCTCCCCTCTCATCCCCTTTTCCCTTCCTTTCTTGTAGGTCAAGATAAATTTCTATGCCCCATTGCCTGTGTATCTTATTTTTTAGTTGCATGCAAAAACTTTTTTTGTTTTTGAACATCTGATTTTAAAACTTTGAGTTCCAAATTCTCTCCCCTCTTCCCTTCCCACCCACCCTCCCTAAGAAGTCGAGCAATTCAACCTAGGCCACACATGTATCATTATGTATAACCCTTCCACAATACTAATGTTGTGAAAGACTAACTACATTTTGCTCCTTCCCAACCCATTCCGCTTTATTGAATTTTCTCCCTTGACCCTGTCCCCTTTCCAAAGTGTTTGTTTTGATTACCTCCACCCCCATCTGCCCTCCCCTCCATCACCTCCCCCCTTTTATTTTTTTTATCTTCCTCCCTCTTCTTTCCTGTGGGGTAAGATACACAACTGAGTATGTATGGTATTCCCCCTCAGGCCAAATCTGATGAGAGCAAGGTTCACTCATTCCCCCCTCATCTACCCTCTCCCCTCCTCCCACAGAACTGCTTCCTCTTGCCACCTTTATGTGAGATAATCCACCCCATTCTATCTCTTCCTATCTCCCTCTCTCAGTATGATGCTCTCTCATCCCTTAATTTCATTTCATTTCTTTTAGATATCTTCCCTTCATCTTCAACTCACCCTGTGTCTGCTCTCTCTCTTTTACATATATATATACACATATACATATATATACATATATATAAACACACACATATATATACACATACATACACATACACATAGATATATACATACATACACATTCACTTGTATATATACATAAACATATACATACATATATATGCATATTCCCTTCAAGTACCCTAATACTGAGGTCTCATGAATCATACTCATCATCTTTCCATGTAGGAATGTAAACATAACAGTTCAACTTTATTAAATCCCTTGCAATTTCCATTTCTTGATTACCTTTTCGTGCTTCTCTTGATTCTTGTGTTTCAAAGTCAAATTTTCTATTCAGTTCTGGTCTTTTCACTGAGAAAGCTTGAAAGTCCTCTATTTTATTGAAAATCCATATTTTGCCTTGGAACATGATACTCAGTTTTGCTGGGTAGGTGATTCTAGGTTTTAATCGTAGCTCCATTGACCTCTGGAATGTCGCATTCCAAGCCCTTTGATCTCTTAATGTAGAAGCTGCCAGATCTTGGGTTATTCTGATTGGATTTCCACAATACTCAAATTGTTTCTTTCTGGCTGCTTGTAGTATTTTCTCCTTGATCTGGGATCTCTGGAATTTGGCGACGATATTCCTAGAAGATTTCTTTTTGGGATCTATTTGAGGAGGCGATCGATGGACTCTTTCAATTTCTATTTTGCCCTGTGGCTCTAGAATATCAGGGCAGTTCTCCTTGATAATTTCTTGAAAGATGGTATCTAGGCTCTTTTTTTGATCATGGCTTTCAGGTAGTCCAATAATTTTTAAATTCTCTCTCCTGGATCTATTTTCCAGGTCAGTGGTTTTTCCAAGGAGATATTTCACATTGTCTTCCATTTTTTCATTCCTTTGGTTCTGTTTTATAATATCCTGATTTCTCATCAAGTCACTAGCTTCCACTTGCTCCAATCTAATTTTTAAAGTAGTATTTTCTTCAGTGGTCTTTTGGACCTCCTTTTCCATTTGGCTAATTCTGCCTTTCAAGGCATTCTTCTCCTCATTGGCTTTTTGGAGCTCTTTTGCCATTTGAGTCAGTCTGTTTTTTAAGGTGTTGTTTTCTTCAGTTTATTTTTCAGTATATTTTTGGGTCTCCTTTAGCAAGTCATTGACTTGTTTTTCATGGTTTTCTCGCATCATTCTCATTTCTCTTCCCAATTTTCCTCTACTTCTCTAACTTGCTTTTTCAAATCCTTTTTGAGCTCTTCTATGGTCTGGGGCCAGTTCATGTTTTTCTTGGAGGTTTTTGTTGTAGGCTCTATGACTTTGTTGTCTTCTTTAGGCTGTATGTTTTGGTCTTCTTTGTCACCAAAGAAAGAATCCAAAGTCTGAGACTGAATCTGGGCGCGTTTTCGCTGCCTGGCCATATTCCCAACCAAGTAACTTGACCCTTGAGTTTTTCAGTGGGGTATGACTGCTTGTAGACTAACGAGTTCTATGTTCCACGTTTGGGGGAGAGGTGCCAGCTGTGTCATACCCGCACTCTTCCTTCCCCAAGAACCCCCAGTCCAGACTGGGCTTAGATCTTCAGCAGGCTGTTGCACTCCTGCTCTGATTCGCCACTTAATTCCTACCACCAGGTGGCCTGGAGCCAGAAGTAACAACAGCTGTAGCTGCCCCACCTCTGCTGCCCTCGGGGCTGGAAGCCGAACCGCAAACTCCTTCCACTCCCGCAGCTTCTCCCACTAACCTTCTGCGCAGTCTTTGGTGTTTGTGGGTCGAGGAATCTGGTATCTGCTGCAGCTCACATATTCAGGGCGCTAGGGCATGCTCTGCCCGGCTTCTGGTCTGGATGGTCCACGCCGCTCAGGCTGGGCTCTGCTCCACTCCGTTCCCAGCTCCCAGCTCCCAGCTCCGAGCTCCGTGTGGGATAGACCTCACCCAGAGACCATCCAGGCTGTCCTGGGCTGGAGCCCTGCTTTCCTCTGTTGTTCTGTGGGTTCTGCCATTCTAGAATTGGTTCAGAGCCATTTTTTATAGGTATTTGGAGGGACTCGGGTACAGAGCTCACTCTAGTCCCTGCTCACCAGCCGCCATCTTGGCTCCGCCCCCACAATGTCAACAATCTTATTTCAATCCAACATACAAATATCATTCACTTAGTTCAGGGGGAAAAGCCAGCACCCTGAATTTCAGAGCAAATACAAAAAAATTACAAACAGACATTGTAAGCAGACCAAATACAATTCATACTTACCAAGAAACCATCAACACCTGGGTGAGCCAGGAGGCTCTTAGAGCTGCTACCCAGAGTCTCGTGCTTCCAGGAGTGAGAGTCTCAGCAAAGAGCTCTGTCCTCTGTTTTTATATACTTTTTAGCCACATCATCTGAGCAACCAGAACTCAGGCTCCTACTATTGGCTCTTGTCTTAGCAACTCCCCTTAGGCCACGGAGGGCTTCACATCCACATAGGCTTAGCACCTAGTAGATAGGGTTTGGGCCTGGGTCTTTGCACCTAGTAAGGTTCTGTCAAGGACACTTAATTTACAATTCTAAAACAGTACAAAAAATAGTCCCAACGTAATTGATATTACAAGGGGTTAATTTGTTTAGTCACTTTTCAGTCATGTCTGACTCTTTGCAAACCAGGGCATGTTTTCTTCTCAAACATACCGAAGTGTTTTCCTTCTCCAGCTTATTTTACAGATGAAGAAACTGAGGCAAATAGGGTTAAATGACTTTCCCAGAGTCACACAGCTAGTATTTGAGGCTGGATTTGAACTCAGCGCTTCCTGACCCCAGGCCAAAAATAACAAACAAAAAAAAAACTGAAACTTTGATATGTGGCTCTTGCAGATTTCTGTGGTATAAAGATAAACACTGACAATTTAACAATCGATTCTGCAAGCCAGTTAGAGCTGGCTCTACCACGTGGAGCCCCAACTTTCAGCTAAGGCAGATCACAGGGAGTTTGCTTTCCCAAATTGAATCTCTCTGAGCAAAAGATTGCATAGACATTCTCTTACTTCCCTTTTCTTTTCCAGGAAAATACTTTTATTGATATCTTTTCCTTATATATCACCTTTATTTCCAAAATACATCCTTCCCAGCTCCTTAATACAGACGACCATTACTTGTCCAAAACCATAGTCCCCTACCTTCTTAAAAAAGAGCACAGACACACTCAGGGAAGCAGAGTAATGAAGTAATAAGAGCCTCTTTTCTACTTCAGGCCAACTAGGAGGGAAGAACAAGAATAAGAGATATTTTCAAAGGTCATAGAATATCAGAGCTGATGCCCAGAACCTGATGCAGCACTACAACCATGTTCTGACCAGGTAAGTGGAAATAGACACCTATCTATTCTAAGATGGTCTTCCTATTAGAAAACTATAATTCTGCCACATTAAAGAACATACAATCTTCCAGATGCTCAGGCCTGACAGTTAGTTGATGGTCACTTCCTCCTCAAGTGGGAGAAACAACAGTATCCCATTTGGGTTTCCAATGTTTCTCTTATGGTTTCCCATTATCCATCTGACCAGGAATGTAAAATCCACGTCTCTACCTCATCTCTCATTTTATAAATAAGGACACTACTGCCCAGGTAAGCTAAATAACAAACTCAAGGTCACACAGATAATTGGGAGTAGGAGAAGGAGTTTGAAATGATACCCTCTGATGTCAGACAGCAGCCTCCACACCATCTAACATGTTTCTGAGTACCTTAAAAAGTCAGACTTAGGAGGGAATTGTAGAGACTATCTAGTTCAACTCTGTCTGTAGTAATGTGGAGACCACTTCTCTTCCCCTAAGAAGAGCCAGGGGAAGGAAGGAAACAGGCATTTATTAAATATCTGCCACGCTCCAGGCCCAGTGCTAAGAGCTTTACAAATAATATCTCATTTGATCGTCACAACAAACCTGGGAGATAGGTGCCACTATCATTATTATTTTACAGTTAAGGAAAATGAGGCAGACAGCTAGTAATGTAGGGGGCCAGATTTGAATTCAGGTCTTCTTGACCGCAGGCCCAGTTCTCTATCTACTTCACCAACTAGATGTCACACATATACACACACACACAAATACACACATATAAACACACACTTTAACAAACACACACGCAAAGGATTGAAGCCTAGTGGATGGGAGCAAAAATGAGGGAGTCTATGGAACAGAAACAACCCAGATGAGATTCTAAGAACGCACAGAAACACACATAGGAGGAAGACTCAGTAGAGGACCACACAGCAAGGAGAGAGACCAGGAGCACAAAAACAAGAGAGAGACTGGGAGAAGGGACTACACAAGGCTGAAGGAGGGAAAGGTTGTCAGCGGAGGGTGAGGACATAAACATATTTACTCAGGAGACAGGAGGAGTGAGGGAGGAAGAGGAAAGTCACCCACTGTCCTAGGTACACATAGACCGAACAGAAGTTGGGGGTTGGGTGGGAGGAGGGCAAGTGGAATTGGCTACCTGAAGACAATGTCCAGCTGCAGGCAAGTTAGACAAGGGGGCGGAGTTCTGGTTAGGGCTTGCATGCTGCAGTAGGTCACCTGAGAGCATGATGTAATTCAGCAGGTGGGGCCCATGGCCCCTACATAGGGCAACCTCCAAGGCTCCTGTAAACTCTAGACATCTACCCTCCATTGAAATCTTTCAGTTTCAGCTTCAGCTCAAGATAAAGAAGTCTGATCATGAGGCCCCTTGGCATAGTCCTGCTGCTCTCCATGGTTCTCTGCTGTTTCTTCGGTAAGTTTCTCCTTGGGAACTTCGCCCTCACATTGGGGCCAGTAGCCCTCAGACAGCCCTTCAGTCATGGGAGTTTTTGCTGCATTAACAGAGCTCTTGAGCCTAGAAGCTTTCTCCACAACCATGCCCGGCGGGAGGAAACAGGAGGTTTTTTAGCTCTGTTTTTCAAAGGAGAAAGCAGACACCAGGTAGGTGAACTGGAAACACAACTAATAAGTGGGAGACCCCACCTCTAAACCTACGTCTCTTCAGGTTATAGAAGCCGGAATAGAGACTGCACTTCTGAGGACCTGGGTCTGGAGTATAGAGAAAAAACATTGATAGGGATATCGTAGACAGGATTCCTATACTACACAGAAGGTTGGATGTGAATTTTGACGGAACATTTGTGGAAAAAGAAAGTGCAACAGAGAGACAGAGGCAGAGATAATGGCAGAGGAAGGCAGACAGACAGAGACAGAGACACAGACAACTAGGTGGTACTGTTAGATTCAGGAAGACCTGAGATCTAATTCTGCCTAAGACACTGAAATGAGGATAACAATAGCACCTAACTCACAAGGATGGCATGAAGATATAATGAGATAAAGAGGTAAAGAGCTTTGAAAGCTTTAAGTTATGACACAAATGCTAGCTATTATGTGTTATTATTATTGTTTTCATGATTTCATTTGATCCTCAAAACCCTGTATTTTACAATTTTTGCATTTATTTTACACAGGTGAAAATAGAATTAAGTGAATCACTCAGGGTTGTACAGCTAGTGACTAGGTCAGGATGTGGACCCAGATCTCCTGATCCCCAAACCAATACCCTCTCATCCACAGTCTGTTATTTGTGTTGTTAGAGGACAGACTGAAGAATGAACTGAGATGTAGTAAAAAGAGCTTTCAACGTAAGGTCTGGATACCTGCCTTGGAATCTTGGCTCTGATTATTAGCTATGAGACAATGGAAAACTTAATTCATCCCTCTAAGCCTCACTTTCCTAATCTGCAACTTGGGAGGAAAGGGCTTTTATACATACTAAAGTACCATCTCAATTGTTAGTTTCTAACCAGGATTCTAACAGAATTCTAGCATCCACAGAATGTTACAGAACCACACGATCATAAGGGGATCTTAGAAATCATCAAGTCCTACCTTCATCATTTTTATACATGAGAAAAATGAGGCACAAGGAGGTTATACAATTGGCCCAGGTACGATGTGTCTGAGGTGGAATTTGAATCCAGATCTTCTTGACTTAGACTGTGAGGGGACTCTCTAGCAATGTAGGTTTCAAAGCAGGCAAGGTCCTATATGAGTTGAGGGAGTATACTTAGTGAGAGCTCGCTCCAAAGAGGCAATCACAGATCTAAACCTCACTGGATAGAACAAATTTATAGGACATTGAGTCCATCCTCCCTCCCAGGCCAACAGTCCCCTCTGCAGATATCCCAGGAAGGAATTACCCAGCCTCTGCTTGAGAAACGCTGATGCGAAGAAGCTCATTGCTTCCCCATGCTGTCCATCCCATTTTGGGGACAGATTTACTTATTACACAGATCTTATATTCAGCCCAAACAGTTGCCCCATCCCTGTCCCATCCCCCATTCTGCTCTCTGGGGCCAATCCAAACAAATCTAACTCCTTGTAGACATGGCAATATGAGGTCACAAAGAACTAGCGTCAAGAACAGAACATCCCTAACACACATCTCCTTTTTCAACAGGGCAATTGACCTGGTGAGGTCAAAATACTACTGGAAACACAGACTGTCGTAGATTCTAAGAAAATATTTCACGAATCATCTCACGCTAGTCTTGTAGAAAAGACAGGGCGTGACAAGCCACACAAGAGCAAGAAGAAGTAGCGCCAGTGCTGTTTTAATGGAGAGAGCCAAAGAAAAGTCACAGAATCATAGATTTAGAGCTAGGAGAAACCGTGACAGCATTCAAATACAATGTCTTCATTTTACAGATGAGGAAAGCAAAGGGCACATACCTAGAGATTCTAAATGACCTGCCACCCATCGCAAAAATAGCAAATGGCAGTGCCACAATTTGAAAACAGGTTCCTTGACAGAAATTCATCATACTTCCCATACTTTTGTCAGACCATGCCAATCATTCATGCTTGAATGTCAACTCACTTGGAAAGAGCTCCCTAGTGGGGGGCCCTAGAGAAATGTGCTTTGAATCTTACCATGTTGAAAATTTACCAGTGACTTTGAAAGAGGCAAAGATGGTAGGCTTGTTAAATTTTCAGATGACAACAAAGCCTGGAGGGAGAACAAGCACACACTGAGTGACAGGATTCAAAAACATCTTGACAGGCTAGAAGAGTCGGTCAAATCTAATGAGATAAAATGTTAAGAAGCATAGAAGGAAAATTTTATACTTGGATTCAAAAAACCATCCTCACAAGTGCAACATGGTAGTGTGACTAGCCTACTACAATTCAACTTTAAAACATGTAAGAGTATTAGTGGACTATTTCAATATGGATTAACTATCTAGTATAGTAGCCCAAAACAAATTAATGCATCCTTAAGCTTCATTCAGAGAAGAATGTGTTCAATGTAGGGAGGTTACAATTCCAATATGCATTGCCCTGTTCAGACAGCATAGATAGTATGGCATTCAGTACTGCAGGCCTGCACAACGTATAGCCCGCTTATGGCCCGCAAAAGGATTTCAGGCAGACTGAGAAAATTATAATGTATGTGAAAGAAAATAAAGACGTAATGAGTGTTTTGTCCATGCCCTATTTAACCCACCTTCCACTAGTCACTATTGTGCCTGTCATGTAACTGTGTGGGTGGGTTGTCCCAGCACACTCTCTCCTGTTTGTCACCCGACCCGTGGCAGCCAACCATCATTATACCTTTACTTGGAAAGTGACCTGCTGAAAACCTATCTGTGGTGCAAAGACCTTTAGCCTACTTTAATTTTGTCCCCTGTCTGCCACCAGGTTGTGCAGGGCTGCAGCACTAGATACCACTTTTAAGGAGGAACATTGACACGTTGGGGAAGTACAAAGATAGACCAAGATAGTGAAGGGCCTTCATGTCATGACGTACAAGGATTCTTGAATTGAACTGGGGAGGTTTATCCTGGAGAAGAGAAGATTTAGGAAGGACAGGACAGCTTTCTTCAAGTGTCTGAAAGGTCATCGGGTGTAAGGATTGGACTTCTCCTGCTTGGTCCAAGAGGGTAGAATTAGGAGCAATGGGTAGAAGTTACACAGAGTCAAATACTTGATATTGGGGGGAATTTCCCTAAAATTTAGCAATCAAACAATGAAACAGGCTGCTGCTGGAAGTAGCTCCTTCCATCCATTGATATCCTTTCTGGACTCATTGCCTAACAATGAGAAAACTTCTTCCACCTACTGAAGGTGTTCAATAAAAGAAGACTAGTTGTTAGATATTGTCTGGGGGCTATTCTTGTTGAGGTGCTTATTAGACCAGATAGCACCTGAGGTCTTTTCCAAGTTAAACATCCTTTTATAGTGTCACTAAAATGTCTTTTTTTCTCCAGGTTAAACATTGTCATTTTCTTTAACTAAATCCTCATATGGCCTGCCTTCCAGGTCCCATCCCACAATTCTAGGATTGAATGGAAGCCCAATTTTAACATTCTATTGTTCAACAATGCAGTTTCTTAAAATCTTGATTCTAAAATGCAACTATTTTAGAATTCAAAGATTCATCAATTTTAGAATTCTAAGATTGCCTGATTTGAGAATTCAAGAATGCTCTGATTCTAGTTTAGTTGAATATTACATTTTCATAGTAAGTGTCCTGCAAAACAGTCTTGGTCACGGCCATCGGATCTATATCTGTCTCCTAACCTTGAGGCCCAACCAGAAGCAATAATTGTACATTATAAAGAGGAAAATTTAGGCATGATGGCAAGGCTTATTGCTCAGACCACCAATATACCTTCTGAGATTATAGCATTGCTACCTTGAATGGACCTCTCTGAACATAGCCTTCAAGTACTTCAATTGTTATTTCATGCTTTGATGACTCAACAGAAGAAGGTTTAAGTGAAGACAGCCAAGAATAATAATTCAGATTTAGGTAAAGAGGACTGGGGTACAAATCTTCCATTTACTGTCTGTGTAATCTAGGGGCTCAGTTTTAGCTGCAAAATCAGCAGGTTAGACGAGATGATGCTGAGGTCCTTTCCAGCTCTATGCCTACGATCCTATGAAGGAATATTTTTATTTGCAAAGCATTTTATTTACAATAGCCCTGCAAGGCAGGTAGCATAGGTATCATTAAAATTATTATATAAATTGGGAAACTCAGTGTCAGAGAGAAGTAACTCTTCCACTCTCCCACAAAGGAGTGACTGGCAGAGTCAAGACTAAAACCCAGTTCTTCCAGTAGTTCTCAAATGTGAGGAGAGGGGTCCAAGAATGAGACCACACAAAGAGTCTGATTAAGATATAATTCATTTTACAAGTCATGTAGAAAAGGGGAGGAAAACCAATGATTCAGAATTGTTTATTTTACTCACTTAGAAATGGATTTAGAGAATGTCAGATGTAGATGGGCCCTTGAGATGATGAAACATATTATCCATTACATAAAGTTGATGGATTTGGGGTATGGAATAAGATATCTTTTCTTGTGTACTGTCATTGGGGGAATTTGTTTTGCTTGACTATGGATGTGTACATTTTTTTTCCTTTTTTCCCAATAAAGGGATGCAAAGAAGAAACATTAGATTTCTATTCTTTTTTTAGTAGACAAGTGGGAAGGCAGGAGATGCTACATATGTGATATCTTTCCTGCATGTTCAGGTGAGGTCATTGTATCAATAAACTGAAAGTGACCCCCCAAAAGGGACAGGGAAAGGTGATGTCACTTCATGTTTTTGTGTATGATACCCTTGCTCCAGTTGCTTCCTAAGAGTATAACTAGTGGCTTAACTATGAATATTTATGATCAGGCAAAGAGATCAAATTAATGGTTTAAAAAAAGAAAGTCTAGGATGGCTCTCAGGTTGTAAATCTACTTGCCCCAAGGTATAGTGGTGCCCTTGATAGAAACAGGGATACTAGGAAGGTAAGTTTGGGGGAGAATGTGATGAGTTTTCATTTTGGACATGTGGAGATTGAGGATGCCTGTGGGATATCCAGGATGAGGTGTCCAATGGACAATCCATGATGTAGAATTAGAGCTCAGGAAAGACATGAGGACTGGCTATATAGTTTTCTAAATCATCTGCAAAGAGATGATGTTGAACCTATGGGAGCCGAACATATCACTAAGAAAGAGAAGGTTGAGAGAGAAGAGAGCCCAAGACAAAGTCCTGGGATATGCACATGCAAAGGATTCACAGGGCATATATGATGAGGCAACAAAGCAGATTGTGACAGAGCTATCAAACAGGAAGGAGGAAATCCAGGAGAGAGAAATGCCATGGAAACCCAGAGAGGAGACAATGCCTGGGATATTGGAGTGGTCAACAATGTTGAAAGTTTCAGAAAGAGGTCAAGATGGATGAGGACTGAGAAAAAGACCTTGAATTTAGCAGTCAGGAGATTATTAGTAATCTTTGAGAGAGTGGTGATTATCCAAACACACCAAGCACACTCTCATTTTTATGACTGCTCAATTGCTTTCTCTTGAAATACCCTGCCTTCCTAGATCTACCTCTCAAAATTCCAGGTCCAAACCCTTCCTCCAAGAAGTCTTGGCCTTTCCTACAGTACTTACCAGATTTTACATTATCTTATGTTTATTCACCTTATAAATGTATGTGTATTTATACCTTTTCTCATGGGAAGATCTCTTGTCTCATTTATCTTTGTACCCCAGTCCAGCTTCTCCAACATTATAGCATCTCAAAAAATCTTGAATAACTTAAAATAAAAATATAAAACATAGGATATAGAATACAGACTGCTAGAGCTGAAACTGAAACATGGTACATTAAGTGACAGAACTGCAAGGGAACCCTTAGATTATCTAGTTGAACTGAAAGGAAAGTAAAATACAATGACAGAAAGAGACTGGTCCAAGGTCACAGAGTGACTGAGTAGCACAGTAAACACTGAGCCCCAGGTGTCCTGATTCCCACAGCCAAGGATTTGTAAGTGAAATAATGGATAGAAATACACCTGTGTCTTTGTTCAGGTGACTGGACTTTTGTGGGTAAACCAGTGTGATGGCATACAGTAAGCTGCTGAGACACAGAGGGGTGGGTGGACAGGCTGGGGCTGTAATCCAGACTCCTCTGGCTCCCTTATTCTCCCTCCCCCACCTCCAAAGAATCTGTCTTACAAACAAGGCTAACCAAACCTTTTTAAAATTTGTTTCCTAGATACTGCACAACCTCAAGAAAAACTCCGAGATGTAAGAAGAGTTTCTACTTTATCATTTCAACCCATTTTCCATGCCATGGTGAAGGCACCATTGATTCACGCAGTCCATTCAGGGTTCAGCATCCAGTGGCATTCAGCACCAGAATGGCACCATGTTTTTATCTAAGATCGAAAGTGATTTCCTCTTTCTGAACATCAGCTTCCTTCACAGTTAAATGAAGAGATGGCACAAAGTAATCTCTGACATTATACGTGTTCTATGTTCTGAGGTCCCTTCCAGCTCTCACATTTTGTGTCCTGGGCTCTGACATTCCATGTCCTATGTTCTGGACTCCCTTCCAGCTCTATTTCCTGTGTTCTATGTTCTGACATTCTGTGTTCTGTGTTCTGAGGTCCCGTCTAGCTCTCACATTCTGTATGTCACTTCCAGCTCTGACATTTTGTGGTTTGTGCATGACATTTCATGTTCTATATTCTCCCTTCCAGCTCTGATCTACTGTGCTCCATGCTCTGACATTCTTTGTTCTATGTTCTAAGCAGGCTTCTAGCTCTACCATTCTCTGATCTGTGTTCTGAAGTCCCTTACAGCTCTCAATGTTCTACACTATTTTTTTTCTACAATTTTTTTATTTAAATTTATTTATTTAACATATTTGGTTTTCAGCATTGATTTTCACAACAGTTTGAATTACAAATTTTCTCCCCATTTCTACCCTCCCCCCCACTCCAAGGTGGCATATATTCTGGTTGCCCTGTTCTCCAGTCAACCCTCCCCTCTATCACCCACCTCTCCTCTCATCCCCTTTTCCCTTCCTTTCTTGTAGGGCGAGATAAATTTTTACGCCCCATTGCCTGTGTATCTTATTTTTTAGTTGCATGCAAAAACTATTTTTTTGGTTTTGAACATCTGTTTTTAAAACTTTGAGTTCCAAATTCTCTCCCTTCTTCCCTTCCCACCCGCCCTCCCTAAGAAGTCGAGCACTTCAACCTAGGCCACGCGTGTATCATTATGTATAACCCTTCCACAATACTCATGTTGTGAAAGGCTAACTACATTTTGCTCCTTCCCAACCCATCCCGCTTTATTGAATTTTCTCCCTTGACCCTGTCCCCTTTCCAAAGTGTTTGTTTTGATTACCTCCACCCCTATCTGCCCTCCCCTCCATCATCCCCCCCCTTTTATTTTTTTTTATCTTCCTCCCTCTTCTTTCCTGTGGGGTAAGATACCCAACTGAGTATGTATGGTATTCCCTCCTCAGGCAAAATCTGATGAGAGCAAGGTTCACTCATTCCCCCTCACCTGCCCTCTCCCCTCCTCCCACAGAACTGCTTCCTCTTTCCACCTTTATGCGAGATAATCCACCCCATTCTATCTCTCCCTGTCTCCCTCTCTCAGTATGTTGCTCTCTCATCCCTTAATTTCATTTTATTTTTTTAGATATCTTCCCTTCATCTTCAACTCACCCTGTGTCTGCTCTCTCTCTTTTACATATATATATATATGTATATACATACATAAAAGCACACACACATATATATATACACCTACATACACATGCATACATATACATTTAGATACATACATACATACACATTCACTTATATATATACATAAACATATATATATGCATATTCCCTTCAACTACCCTAATACTGAGGTCTCGTGAATCATACACATCATCTTTCTATGTAGGAATGTAAACAAAACAGTTCAACTTTAGTAAGTCCCTTGCAATTTCCGTTTCTTGATTACCTTTTCATGCTTCTCTTGATTTTTGTGTTTGAAAGTCAAATTTTCTATTCAGTTCTGGTCTTTTCACTGAGAAAGCTTGAAAGTCCTCTATTTTATTGAAAGTCCATATTTTGCCTTGGAACATGGTACTCAGTTTTGCTGGGTAGGTGATTCTAGGTTTTAATCATAGCTCCATTGACCTCCGGAATATCGCATTCCAAGCCCTTCGATCTCTTAATGTAGAAGCTGCCAGATCTTGGGTTATTCTGATTGGGTTTCCACAAAACTCAAATTGTTTCTGTCTGGCTGCTTGCA
This sequence comes from Trichosurus vulpecula, assembly GCF_011100635.1. Taxonomy (NCBI): domain Eukaryota; kingdom Metazoa; phylum Chordata; class Mammalia; order Diprotodontia; family Phalangeridae; genus Trichosurus; species Trichosurus vulpecula. The sequence goes on from NC_050575.1 coordinate 94,086,846, forward strand.
GTATTTTCTCCTTGATCTGGGAGCTCTGGAATTTGGCGACAATATTCCTAGGAGATTTCTTTTTGGGATCTATTTGAGGAGGTGATCGATGGATTTTTCAATTTCTATTTTGCCCTGTGGCTCTAGAATATCAGGGCAGTTCTCCTTGATAATTTCTTGAAAGATGGTATCTAGGCTCTTTTTTTGATCATGGCTTTCAGGTAGTCCAATAATTTTTAAATTATCTCTCCTGGATCTATTTTCCAGGTCAGTGGTTTTTCCAAGGAGATATTTCACATCATCTTCCATTTTTTCATTCCTTTGGTTCTGTTTTATAATATCCTGATTTCCCATAAAGTCACTAGCTTCCACTTGCTCCAATCTAATTTTTAAAGTAGTATTTTCTTCAGTGGTCTTTTGGACCTCCTTTTCCATTTGGCTAATTCTGCCTTTCAAGGCATTCTTCTCCTCATTGGCTTTTTGGAGCTCTTTTGCCATTTGAGTTAGTCTGTTTTTTAAGGTGTTGTTTTCTTCAGTGAATTTTTCAGTATTTTTTTGGGTCTCCTTTGCAAGTCATTGACTTGTTTTTCATGATTTTCTCGCATCCTTCTCATTTCTCTTCCCAATTTTTCCTCTACTTCTCTAACTTGCTTTTCCAAATCCTTTTTGAGCTCTTCCATGGCCTGGGACCAGTTCCTGTTTTTCCTGGAGGTTTCTGTTGTAGGCTCTTTGACTTTATTAATTTCTTCTGTCTGTATGTTTTGGTCTTCTTTGTCACCAAAGAAAGAATCCACAGTCTGAGACTGAATCTGGGTCCGTTTTCGCTACCTGGCCATATTCCCAGCCAACTAACTTGACCCTGGAGTTTTTCAGTGGGGTATGACTGCTTGTAGATTACAGAGTTCTATGTGCCACGTTTGGGGGGGAGGTGCCAGCTCTGCCACACCAGCACTGCTCCTTCCCCAACCCCCAACCCAAACTTTGCTTAGATCTTTGACAGGCTGTGCACCCCTGCTCTGATCTGCCACTTAATTCCTCCCACCAGGTGGGCCTGGAGCCAGAAGTAACAACAGCTGTAGCTGCCCCACCTCCGCTGCCCCCGGGACTGGAAGCCGAACCAAGAACTCCTTCTACTCCCGCTGCTTTTCCCACTAACCTTCTCCGAAGTCTTTGTTATTTGTGGTTGGAGAAGTCTCCTAACTGCCGCAGCTCACTGAATCAGGGCGCTAGGGCCCCCTCCGCCTGGCTTCTGGTCCGGATGGTCCACGCTGCTCAGGCTTGGCTCTGCTCCATTCCGTTCCAATCTCCCAGCTCCGAGCTCTGTGTGGGATAGACCTCGCCCAGAGACCATCCGGGCTGTCCTGGGCTGGAGCCCTGCTTCCCTCTGCTGTTTTGTGGGTTCTGACGTTCTAGAATTGGTGCAGAGCCATTTTTTATAAGTTTTTGGAGGGTCTCGGTAGGGAGCTCATGCTATTCCCTGCTTACCAGCCGCCATCTTGGCTCCACCCCCTGTTCTACACTATTTGTTCTGAGATCCCTCTTAGCTCTCCTGTTCTAAGACTCAATCACATTCTACGTAATGAAGCAAACTTCAGTGATTGTTTTATTTCTCTTATCAATGATCATTTCAGGCTCTTTTTGTGATTTGTGAAAATCTGCTTGTTGATAAAAAAAAATTAAATAAAAAAATAAACAGGAAAGATTCTCTGAAAGGAATAGGGGATGTCGTTCTATAGGACCCAGTGCATTTACTGAGGGAATTTCTCTGTATCAACTGTAAGTAATGAGGACCAGACTTCTCTCCACTGACCTGTTCATCAGGCCTCTATTTCCTTTTCCACAAAATAGGTGAAATAACCTTTGCTTTAGGCCCTTGGAAGACTTTTGTGAGGTTCAAATGAGAAAATATGTGCCAGTCGCATCACAAAGTATAAAATATGGATTTTCAATAAAATAGAGGACTTTCAAGCTTTCTCAGTGAAAAGACCAGAACTGAATAGAAAATTTGACTTTCAAACACAAGAATCAAGAGAAGCATGAAAAGGTAATCAAGAAAAAGAACAAGAAAAAGAAATTGCAAGGGACTTACTAAAGGTGAACTGTTTTGTTGACATTCCTACATGGAAAGATGACGAGTATGATTCATGAGACCTCAGTATTAGTGTAGCTGAAGGGAATATGCAAACATATATGTTTATATATAGAGATAGATAGATAGATAGATAGGTGAATGTGTATGTATGTATATATATATGTGTGTATATATATACGTGTGTGTATATATATATACATATGTATATATACATATATGTATATATATATGTAGAGAGAGAGAGAGAGAGAGAGAGAGGACACAGGGTGAGTTGAAGATGAAGGGAAGATATCTAAAAGAAATAAAATCAAATTAAGGGATGAGAGAGGAACATACTGAGAGAGGGAGATAAGGAGAGATAGAATGGGGTGGATTATCTCGCATAAAGGAGGCAAGAGCAAGAAGTTCTGTGGGAGGAGGGGAGAGGGCGGATGAGGGGGGAATGAGTGAACATTGCTCTCATCAGATTTGGCCTAAGGAGGGAATACCATACATACCCAACTGGGAATCTTACCCCACAGGAAAGAAGAGGGAAGAAGATAAAAATAAATGGGGGGGATGATAGAGGGGAGGGCTGATGGGGGTGGAGGTAGTCAAAAACAAACACTTTCGAAAGGGGACAGGGTCAAGGGAGAAAATTCAATAAAGGGTGATGGGTTGGGAAGGAGCAAAATATAGTTAGTCTTTCACAACATGAGTATTGTGGAAGGGTTATACATAATGATACAGATGTGGCCTATGTTGAATTGCTTGACTTCTTAGGGAGGGTGGGTGGGAAAGGAAGAGGGGAGAGAATTTGGAACTCAAAGTTTTAAAAACAGATGTTCAAAAACAAACAAAAATGTTTTTGCATGCAACTAGAAAATAAGATACACAGACAATGGGGTGTAGAAATTTATCTTGCCCTACAAGAAAGGAAGGGAAAAGGGGATGGGAGGGGAGTGGGGTGACAGAGGGGAGCGCTGACTGGGGAACAGGGCAACCAGAATATAAGCCATCTTGGAGTGGGTGGGAGGGTAGAAATGGGGAGAAAATTTGTAATTCAAACTATTGTGAAAATCAATGCTGAAAACTAAATATGTTAAATAAATTAAAAAATAATTAAAAAAAACAAAGTATAAAGGACTACAGAAATGGGGACTTTGAGTAGAAGCTGCCCCATGAATACCTCTGTTTCCCATAGAGTATAAACTACCATTACCTGCGGATGGTCATGGGGTAGCTTCCACTCCAAATCCCCATTTCTGTAGTGTTTTACACTTTGCAATGTGATTGGCACATATTCTCTCATTTGAACCTCACAAAAGTCTTCCAAGGGACTAAAAGCAAAGGTTATTTCTCCCTTTTTAGAGAAAAGGAGACTGTAGTCCAAAAGTGGGGAATTACTGAATATTACTGGGAAAGCACATGAGAGTCCACTTGGTCCAAACCTTTCATTTATATATGGGGAACTAAATCCCAGGGAGTTTATGCTAAAGTGATTCTAAGTTACATTAAGAGAGGCATCATGTCTAGAATAAGAGAAGTGATGGTCCTACTATGCTCTGCTCTGGTCAGACCTCTTCTACAGTATTTATCATATTCCATTATGGGCAATGTGTGTTAGAAAGGGCATTGCTAAGCTGCAGAAAACAAAGGAAGGATGAATAAGGCTGGTGATGGGAGAGAAGATTATGCCCTATGAAGATCATTTAAAGAAATTGTGAGTGTTAGCCTGGGGAAGAATAGATTTAAGAGAAATAGGACTGCTGAAGGGTGTCATGTAGAGAGTGAGTCACCTGACTTTGCTCAGCCCCAGGAGGTCTAAGTAAGAATAATGAAAGATACCTACAAAGAGGCAAATTTTTTGGCTCAGCCTAAGAGAAGGAGAATTAATAATTAGAACTGTCCTAAAATGAAATACTCTGCTTTGGGAGGTAGAGAGCTCTCCATCAATGGAAGCATTTCAGCAGAGGCTGCACAAGACCTTCTGGGATGTTGTAGCAGAGATTTCCTTTTAGGAATTATTGTTCTATTTCTCTTCTGAGATTCCTTCCCACTCTGAAATTCCATCATTCTGCCAAGTGACTTGTCTAAGGTCACAGAGCCAGACTGAGACACAAACTGAAGTCCATTGATTCTTCATATAGCCCCAATAATTCAATTCAACAAGCTTTGATTCAATGCTATCTATGCACTAGGTAAGAAGAAACAGAACATATGGATAGAGAGCAGGCCTTGGAGTTAGGGACCTGGGTTAGAGCCCCTTATCTGTCCCCTACTGTCTCTGTCTACTGACTCTAAGTAACCTTGAGGTAACTCCAGTAAACTAAGATTATAAATAACTATTATCATAGAACAGTTACAGATCTGTAAGGATAACAGGTGTTCCCTCACCAAGAATTCCATGCACCAGTGAAGTACCTCCTTCCCACCCCCACCCCCACTGCCTAAAAAAGGGTCAGGCACTGTGCTTGGCCATGGAGATACAAAGATGAAAATAAAAACAGTCCCTGCCCTCAAAGCATTTATATTCGACCTTACACAGATAAGTAGCTTCAGAATCCATTCCAAGTGGATACAAAGTAACCTCATGAAGAAGAGGTGCAACTAGTAAGCAGAGGTCCAGGAAGGTCTCATGTGGAAGATCCTATTTGAGTTGAGCCATGAAGGAATGGAGGGATGCCAAATGGCGTGAGATAGGAGGACATTTCAGGCCCTGGGAGCAGCCATTGAGAAGATATGGAGGTTCTAGGAAAAGGGATGTAGAGCCTGCGGAACACCAGGTAGACCAGTTGGGAGGTGGTGCTCAACAGGAAGTATCCCATAGGCAAGGAACTATACCAACGTAACCATGGTCGACAGAGAAGCTCCACAACCTATTCTTCAGGTTATCCTTGTGTGAGTGGATGGTCTTTACTAAAGGAATCCATAAGCACAGTAGAGGCATTCAGGCCAAGGCTGGATGAATTTTGGGCAGGTACACTGGAGAGGGGAATCCCTGTTAACTACTGGTCCCAGCTAAAATCTCATCTTCTACAGGAAGCCTCTCCCAATCCCCCTTAATTCTAATGCCTTCCCTCTGTTGATGATTTCCAACTTATCCTACATATAGTCTAGGTAATGTGTTGTTGTCCTTGAGTCATTTTCAATAATGTCCAACTCTTGGTGACCACTTTTGGAGGTTTTCTTGGCAAACATAGTGGAACGGTTTGCTATTTTCCTCCTCCAGCTCATTTTACTGATGAAGAAACTGAGGCAAAGTTAAGTGATTTGCCCAGACTTACACAGCTAGTAAATATTGGAGGTTAAATTTGAATTCAAGTCTTCATGCCTCCAGGCCTGGCATTCTATCCATTGTGCCACCAAGATGTATATAATTGTTTATACATATACCCAGGTTTATACATATAATTGTTTATATGTTTTCTCCCCCATTAGACTGTTGATGATAGTCTCACTATCAACAGGCAGTCTGGGCTCCCTACTCCTTGATGGCAGGGACTGTCTTTACTTTGCATCTTCAGTGCTGACTATAGTGTCTGGAACATATAACAGGTGACTGATAAATGTTCATTGACTGGCTGGCTGAATGCCAGCTCTGAAGCTCTGCGTATCTGGGTGTCAGTGATATAGTAGGAGAATCAATCTGCTTTAATTCTCTTCTAGGCTATCTGCCCTCAAATCAAATTTGCGAGAAAATGTTAAATACCACCTGTGCCACTGAAGGAACTAAATATAACACTAAATGCCTTCTGTGTTGGTTTTATAGATAAGTACCACCATGACTTTCTTTAGAGATACCATTTTAAAACTCAATGTAGTGAAGTTCCTAGAATTTGAGAGGACCTTAGAGGTCATCTAGTCATCCAGTCTAGTTCTTAACTGAGGGTCTCCAGTGTGAACACAAGCCAATAGGTACATGGAAAAACTTCATAGGGTCCATGATCTTGGATGGGAAAAAATGACGTCTTTATTTTCACTAAACTCAAACTGAAATTTCTCATTTCCTTCAATTGTGAAAGTAGGTAACAAACTGAAAACGGGTCTATCAGCTTGGCCACCTGCCAAACAGAACTTTCTCTCTCTCTCCCCCACTCTCTCTCTCTCTCTCTCTCTCTCTCTGTCTCTCTCTCTGTGTCTGTCTCTGTCTCTGTGTCTGTCTCTGTCTCTGTCTCTCTCTCTCTATCTATCTATGTTTCTATCTATCTCTTTCTCTCTCTCTCACAGACACACACACACACACACACACACAGAGGCACACATATATGGGCATGCACATACACTTTTTTAAAAAACAAGACAAAACAAAAACCTTATGTAGTCCAAAACCTTCATTTGATAGAGACTATGAGGGAGGGCATGCTGACTTGCCCAAGGCAGCCCAGGCAATTACTTGCAGAAATGGGATTCAACCCTAGGGCAAGAAACTTGGGATCTAGTCTTAACACTGCTACTAACTTGCTTCCTGATCTTAATCATGTCACTTCACCTCTGATACAACATGTTGGCCCAGATTCATGTCTCTCAGTGCAAGGGATTGTGAAGAGTCTCCATTTCCTGGGTCTGGTTTGGTATCTTGAGACATTCCAAGTGGTGGATGGTTTCAATCCATTTAAAAATCTTGCTGAGGTGAACTTGGAATCATTTGGTAATCTCCCCGTCGTCTGGCTCAGTTGTTTACACGAACTTACATGTTTATCAGCACTGGAGGGGACAAACAAAATTAAGGTATCCTTGATTTTTAGAAATGAACCAGGTTCCTAGGTAAAATCATAAACTCATAGAACACAGAACATCAGAGATGGAAATGACCTTAGAACACAAACCTTAAAGTGTACCTTCAACACATATATTTCCTATTGCCTAGAGCCTTTAGGGAAGGTCTGTGTAAAGGTCTGAATCAAAGATTTCTAATTTCTTTTGTGTTTTGATTCCCTTTGGCAGTCTGGTGGAACCCTTCTCAGAATCATGTCATTAAAGGCATAAAACAAAAGACACAGGATAACAAAGAAAATGGAAATAATCAACAAAATATTAAGAAAAAATGTTCTCAGACCCCAAGTTAAGAACTCTTAGCTAGACTTTTCCTGTCTAGCCTGATTGTCCAAATTCAGGGTAATGAAAATGTTATGATATGATGTGCATCAGAGATAAGTAATATATAGACCCTGAGTAGATAGTAAATGTAACATTTTTCTTTTAAAATAAAGAGTAGATAATACATAGAGCAGAAATAATAATTAACGTGATTAAACTGAAGGGGACCAGGGTCCAAATATAGGAGTGGATTTAATTCATGTGGGAACTAGGAGTACTGGGGAAAGAGAGGACAGGAAGAATGGAGGGACTCAGGGCATTTAAAATTATTAATAGTTAACACTTAAATAGCACCTTCAATATACAAGGAAATGTGCCAAACACTTTACAATTATTCTCATTTGATCCTCACAACAAGCTTGGGAGGAAGGGGCTATTATCATTCGTTTTGAAGATGAGGGCACTGAGGCAAACAGAGAGTGAGTGCCTTGCTCAGGGTCACAAAGCTAGGGAGTGTCTGAGGGTGGATTTGAACTCAGATGTTCCAGACCCCAGGCTCCTCACCTCTATCTACTTTTCTTCCTAGCACGGAGGACAAAGATCAGCCAATAAGATGAAGTCTGAACGCTGGGGATATGTTTAACTCAGATAACAGAAAACAAAACAGGGTGGGAAGAAAAGCATAGGGGAGGGGATAGTAATCCCTGCCTTTCCATAAGGAAAGGATTATTGAGGTAGGAAGAATGCCCTTTGTTCTGCTTAGCCCCAAGAGGCACAAACTGAAAGCAATGAGCTGAAATTTCTAAGAGGCTGATTTTGGTTCAAAACAAGAAGTTTCTGACAAAAAAAAATCTGGCCATCCATGAAATAGCTGACCTTCTGATGCTCTTTGTTCTAAGGTTTCTTCCAACTTTTACATTCGGTGTTTTCAGGTTCCTTCCTACTCTAAGACTCCATCTTGTCCTTGTTCTAATAATGACTTTCTGGACAGAATTTGCTTTCCTGCATCAAGGTCTAGATTTTTAAAATAGTGGTGACTCACAGTGGTCTGTATTTTCATTTCTTCTACAGGGTAACAAATTTTCGTTTCAGGTTCCAAGACATATTGTTATGCTGAGGAACCAAAATACCCTGGGTCCCAGTGAGACAGCATCACAGCTGGCCAGCCTGATTCTTTAATGAATCCATAACAATGATTAATGCCATTTATGTGATTCATCATGAAAAAAATACTTTGGAGAAATAAAATGCAGCATTGTGGATAGCAGAATGGCCTCTGAGTCAGTTCTAATCCTGCCCTGACCCCCTATTGCCTATGTGGGTTTAAGCCCTGCTCCTGACCCTACTGCCAGTATGACACATCACCTATTAGTCCCCCAGCCAACTCTCCAAATTATAAAATTCAGAAAGAGTGCTTACTTACATTGGCAAAATGAGCTACTCACCAAATGTTCCATATAATAATAAAATCATAGCTTTGATTTAAAGAAGAAGAAAAAAAGAATGGATTAGATCTGAAGAATGGGTGAGGAACAAGGGGTAGGATCACTGTAATTGCTTAATGTTTTTATATGGCTTTATAGTAATGAATATGTTTAGCGTAGTTTATGCCATTCAGTGCTCACTAAAACCCTCTATGTTACATAAATATTCCCATCATTATTTTAAATGTAAGAATTCTGAAGGTCAGAAAGGAGAAATGACTTGTCCAGTCATACAGTCAGTTAGTGACAGAAGCAAGATTAGAACACAGCTCTTCTGAATGCCAGTCCAAGGCTCTTCACATTGCATTACATTGTCTTTTAAAGCCACAGCCTGCAAAATGGGGAGATCACAGAATCCTAGTAGGTTAGAATTGGAAGGAACCTTATAGACCATTTTTTCAAATCCTGTCATTTGATGTTACATGGTCCTTTTACAAATGGAAGATCAGAGAGGTTCAGTGATTTGCCCAAGATCACACAGCTAGTACACAGAGATGAGATTCAAACTCTGATTGTCTCCAAATCCATTGATCTTTCCATTATACCACCCTGTCAATAAGGACATTGTGATTTTAAAAAGGGTGGTTTTTTTCATCCCTGACACCCATGAAAGTTGCATTGCATATTAAAAAGAAATAATGATTAGAGGGAATCCAGGAATAGAAAGGAGAAAACACGATGGAGAGCCTTCTGGTGGGTTGCAGTGAAGGAAGAAAACCTGACAAGATATTATCATGGATGAATAAAAGAGGAAACATGGCCAGAAGCTGATAGATAAGGTGTTTAGGAAACAAAACCCCAATATGGTGTGGACATACCCTACAATGCCAAATGAGGACTTCATTAGATTCTGTGAGCACCCCCAGGAATGCCTTCTCAAGCCCATGTGAGAACAGCTGACAAACCTTTGACTTGCCTTTAATGATCATTTCATTCCCCCAAAGCATTGTTTCTGAGTTCAAGGCAGAGAGAAATACAACTCATGCTAATGGGATCTTGCTTCACTGAAGTGAATTAAGAACAAAAACCAAGGCTATAGTGAAGGGCATGTGCCAGTACCTTGTGAATCCACTTAGGCCCAGGCCTTTCTCCTCCTTCTGCCATGGAGTAGCAACAGACATGAAATTCAACAAGGAGCTGACCAACTCAGTCAGGACTGAGAGCTAACTGACCACAAGTGCCCACTGCCCTCTGCCAAGGCACATTTACCACCAAACAAAATATTCAGAGGAGTTTTACAAATATGCTGATATACAAAAACTCTATCATTATGTTTCTTAACAATCAGAATCAGACACTACCAGCAAAACAACACAGACCTAATTTCTTCAGGGCTTACTGCTAACACCTTATCCATAAAGGGTCTCTAGTGACTCTAGTGACCTGTTCTCCTCAACTTCCCCTGGGGATAAGCACCAAATGTGACAAGACTGACTCAGGGGAAGAAGAGATGAAAAGAACATTCATACTAGACTTGATGCTGAAACATGGCAAAATTGGTTATTGAAGGAGAAAAGACAGGAACCTTGGCAGTAAGTTACCACTCCATCACAGAGTTAGTGACTGAAAGACAATATGTATATAATCTGACACACACCCTAGTTTTGGGGAGGGCAGATGTCAGAGGATTCAGAGTTCAAATCTAGCCTCAAACACTTAGCAACTGTGTGACCATAAGCAAGTCACTTCAACCTATTTGCCTCAGTTTCCTCATCTGTAAAATGAGCTGGAGAAGGAAATGGCAAACCACTCCAGTATCTTTACCAAGGAAACCACAAATGGGGTCACAAAGAGTCGGACATAACTGAATTGACTGTACTACAACATACTTAACTGATGTCCTTTTGTGACAGGGTTACTGGACTGGTGGATCATGGGAATGCCACATAGTACATTTGGATTTCAGCAAAGCATTAGACAAAGTCTCTCATTCTATACTTGTAGGCAAGATAAAGAGATGAGGGCTAGTTACAGTTAAGTGAGCTAAGTATTGGTTGAATGACTGAACTCAAATGAAATCAGTACCAACAAGGAAGGAGGTCTCTAGAGAAATGCCCTAGGTCTATATGCTTGGATCTATGAAGTACACCAAAGGTGCCAAATATGCTGCTAAGTGCATCAGAACCAAACTAAAATATAATTAGGGAGCATTTAACAAAATAAATAAAAGTACAATAGAAAATAGATTACATTACTATGTGGTTTTTAACACATTATGAGGCTGTAAAGATCTCTATATAAGGTGAGTTTGACACCACTACTATAAACCATTTTTTAAAAAACTGAAAGACTTGGATAGAGTCATAAATGGCATGCTTATCAGATTCCCAGGTGATGAAAAGCTAAGAAGGATAATGAACAAATTAGATGACAAGATTCAGATCCAAAAGGATCTCAATGGACTATAACAATAGGCCAAATTTAGGGAGATGACATTTATGGGGATTAGTTTAAAGTCCTGCACTTCACCTGGGAAATCAACCACAAATTCAGGGCAGAGGTATCAAAGCTAAAAGAATAATTCTGTGGGAGAAAAAAACTGGGGGTTTTAGGAGACTATAAGCTCAATGTATGTCTCCAACATAACATGGCATCTAAAGGCTGATAGAAAGATGAAGCATCTATTAAGTGCTTACTCTTGCCAGTCACTTTGAGAAGCACTAGAGACACACAGACAAGCAAACAAGACAATTCTGCCTTCAAGGAGCTTAGGCAGAAAACAACTAAAGGGAAGCTGGAAGGTGGGGGGAAATGACCTCAGCAAGGGGCTCTTTCCAGGTTGGGAAGGCAGTTGGTTAAGAAGGGAGAGAAGTCCAGAGATTGAGTTGAGTAGTTGAGTTGAATGAGGTAATATTGGATTGCATTAAGAGAAGCATCATGGCTCAGACAAAGAAGGTACTAATCCTGCTGCACTCTATTGTGGTCAGGCCATATCTCCAGATTGGGAGGCAGGCAGACCAGAGAGATATAGTAGAAAAAGCTTGTACTCAATTCTAGAGTGAGATCAGTGACAGACTGGAGCAGGCCTAGAGAAGGACAAAAATCAGAGGAATGGGATCCCAAGAGGCCGTGCCATTTCCATCAGTTGATGGAGCTCTGATTGAGAGAAGACTTATATGGGACATAACAGTTATCCTCAAATATCTGAGTTCTCATGGGAAAGAACTTAATCTGCTGGCCATAGAGTACAGAAACAAGAGCAATGAGTCAGTCACAGGAAGGAGCATTTAGGAAGGACAGAAAGGAAAGTTTCCTAATATTAAGATCTGTCCAAATGAGGAAGGGGTTGAGATGTATGGAGGAGGTTCCCATCCCTGGAAGCCTTTAAGTGGAAACTGTAGGATCACTTGGTGGGGAGTTTGTAGGGGGAGATTCAGGTCCACTTACAGGTTGAACCTGATGACATTTAAGTTCAATTCAATCCTGGGTTTCACAGTCTAGTCAGCCCCTCTAAGGGAAATCCAGAGGCTTGGGCATGGTCTTTGTGTTGATTTGGCTCAGCCTTGCCAATCTGTACCCACTGTGCTGGGTGATGTGGGAACCAAGTGAATTTGCCGAATAACATTCTTTGGATAGAAATCCTTTCCTTCTCCAGAAACTTGCTTTTGGCTCCCAAGTAATGATTGGAGGGAGCTCTGGAAATGGCATGGAAAGAACATGGTGCTGAGATTTCAATGTGCCCACTAGGGGGTGATGTGGTTCCATCCTCTGACCTTCCCTTCCTACCAAGTATAGATTAGCAGGCATAAGGTACCATGGTTGGGGGGTGGGGGAGATGTACCCAAATATTGGAAAGCATGAACTTGTGATTAGAATTAGATTTGCCAAGTCATGCAATGTCCAAATTGGAAGAAAAATTAAAACACTTAATAAAACATTAAATGTCAGATCTTCAATCAAAGAGTATAGTATGCCAGAGCTCAAAGGATCTCAGGTCAGAGAACACAGACTGTAACAGCTGAAAAGACCATAAGCACGGAGTGTCTAAACTGGAAGAAGCTCCAGAAATACAGAATATAGAGGAGAGATAATAGGATATAGATTTATTCTTTTTTATTTTACGTTTTGTCCATTAAATGTAAACATTTTATTTTTTTAAAATTTTTTGGTCTTTTTTCCTTTTCTTTTTTTTCTTTTTCTAAATATATTTTTAGGTTTCAACATTCATTTCCACAAGATTTTGAGTTACACATTTTCTCGACATCTCTACCCTCAGCCCCACTCCAAGAGGGCATGTATTCTGATTGCCCATTTCCCCAGTCTGCCTTCCTTTCTATCACCCCACTCCCCCCTTATCCCCGTTCCCCTTATTTTCTTGTAGGACAAGATAGATTTCTATACTCCATTGCGTGTATATCTCATTTCTCAGTTGCACATAAAAACCAATTTTTTAACATTTGTTTTTAGAACTTTAAGTTCCAAATTCTCTCCCGTCTTCCCTCCCCACCTCCCATCTTTGAGAAGCAAGCAATTCAATATAGGTTACACATGTATCATTATGCAAAACACTTCCATAATAGTCATGTTGTGAAAGACTAACTATATTTCCCTCCATCCTATCCTATCTGCCTTCATTCAATTTTCTCCTTTGACTGTACCCCTTTTCAAAAGTATTTGCTTTTGACTTCCTTCTGCCTTCCCTTCTATCATCCCCCTCCCTCTTATCCCCTTCCCCTCTACCTTCCTGTAGGGTAAGATACCCAATTGAGTGAGTATGTTTTTCCCTCCTTCAGCCAAATCTGGTGAGAACAGGGTTCACTCATTCCCTTTCACTTCCCCCCTTTTCCCTTTTATTACAACAGCTTTTTCTTGCCACTTTTATATGAGATAATTTGCCCCATTCTATCTCTCCCTTTCTCCTTCTCCCAATATATGCCTCTCTCACGCCTTAATTTGATTTTATTTTTTTAGATATCATCCCTTCATATTCAACTCACTCTGTGACATCTGTCTACATATGTATGTATGTATTTATGTATGTATATATATTCCCTTCAACTACCCTAATAGCAAGAAGTTCTCATGAGTTATAAATATCATCTTTCCATGTAGGAATGTAAACAAAACAATTCAACTTTGGCATGTCCTTTATGATTTCTCTTTCCTGTTTACCATTTCATGCTTCTCTTGATTCTTGTATTTGACAGTCAAATTATCTATTCAACTCTAGTTATTTTCATCAAGAATGCTTAAAAGTAGTCTATTTCATTGAAAATCCATATTATGCCATGAAGTACTATACTCAGTTTTGTTGGACAGGTGATTCTTGGTTTTATTCCTATCTCCTTTGACCTCTGAAATATCATATTCCAAGACCTTCAATCCCTTAATGTAGGAGCTGCTAGATCTTGTGTTAGCCTGATTGTGTTTCCACAATACCCAAATTGTTTCTTTCTGGCTACTTGCAATATTTCCTCTTTGACCTGGGAACTCTGGAATTTGGCTACAATATTCCTAGGAGTTTTCTTTTTGGGATCTTCTTCAAGAGGTGACTGGTGGATTTTTTCCATTTATATTTCATGCTCTGGTTCTAGAATGTCAGGGCAGTTTTCTTTGATAATTTCTTGAAAGATCATATCTAGGCTCTTTTTTTGATCATGGCTTTCAGGTAGTCCAATAATTTTTAAATTCTCTCTCCTGGATCTATTCTCCAGGTCAGTGGATTTTCCAATGAGATATTTCACATTGTGTTCCATTTTTTCATTCTTTTGGTTCTATATTATAATTTCTTAATTTTTCATAAAATCAATAGCTTCCACTTGCTTCATTTTAATTTTTTTAAATTTTTAATATTTATTTTTATTTTTAGTTTACAACAGATGGTTCTACATCATTGTGAGTTCCAGATTTTCTCCCCTTCCTCCCTCCTCCCTCCCCAAGACGGCATGGAATCTCATATAACTACCATGAATAACTTCGCATTGAATTAATTTACACACTAGTCAAGTTGCGGAGAAGAATTATGACCAATGGAATGAATCGTGAGAAAGAAGAAACAGAACCAAAAAAAAACAAAAACAAAAACAAAAGAGAAGAGAACAAGGCAAGCATGAAGTGTGCCTCAATCTGCATTCAAATTTCATAGTTCTTTCTCTGGATGTAGATAGCATTCTCTATCATGAGTCCTTTGGAGTTGTGCCTGCAGCTTGTGTTGCTGAGAAGAGCGAAGTCTGTCAGGGTTGGTCCTCACAGAATCCATATATCTGTGGTTGTGTACAGTGTTCTACTGGCTCTGCTCCACTCACTCAGCATTATGTCGTGTAGGTTTTTCCAGGTTGTTATGAAGTCCGTATCATCCCCATTTCTTATGGCACAATAGTATTCCATTACCTTCATATACCACACCTTGTTCAGCCATTCCCCAATTGATGAGCATCCCTTTGATTTCCAATTCTTGGCTACCACAAAAAGAGCTGCTATAAATATCCTTGTACATACGGGTCCTTTTCCCGCTTGTGTGATTTCTTTGGGATACAACCCTAGAAGTGGTATTGCTGGGTCAAAGGGTATGAACATTCCTGTGGCCCTTTGGGCATAGTTCCAAATTACTCTCCAAAATGGCTGGACCATCTCACAACTCCACCAGCAATGCAACAATTTTCCAATTTTCCCACATCCTCTCCAGCATTTATCATTTTCCTGTTTTGTTATTTTAGCCAATCTGACAGGAGAGATGTGGTATCTAAGAGTTGTTTTGATTTGCATTTCTCTAATCAGTAGTGATTTAGAGCATTTTTTCACATGCCTATAGATAGCTTTAAATTCTTCCTCTGAAAACTGCTTGTTCATATCTTTTGACCATTTCTCAGTTGGGGAATGGTTTGAATTCCTATATATTTAGCTCAGTTCCCTGTATATTTTAGAAATGAGACCTTTATCAGAGATACTAGTTGTAAAGATTTTCTCCCAATTTTCTGCTTCCCTCCTAATTCTTGTTGCATTGGCTTTTTTGAACAAAAACATTTCAATTTAACATAATCAAAATTATCCATTTTGCATTTTGTAATGCTCTCTATCTCTTGTTGGGTCATGAGTTCTTTTCTTTCCCATAAATCTGATAAGTAAACTATTCCTTGCTCTCCCAAATTACTTATAGTATCAGCCTTGACTCCTAAATCATGAACCCATTTTGATTTTATTTTGATATATGGTGTAAGATATTGGTCTATGCCCAGTTTCTGCCCTAACATTTTCCAATTTTCCCAATAGTTTTTGTGAAATAGTGAATTATTAGCCCAGAAGCTGGCCTCTTTGCATTTATCAGAATAGATTGCTATAGTTGTTGACTTCTCCATCTCGTATTCCTATCCTATTCCACTGATCCACACCTCTGTTTCTTAGCCAGTACCAGGTAGTTTTAATGACTGCTGCTCTGTAGTACAGTTGAATATCTGCTATGGCTAGGCCACCTTCTCTAGCATTTCTTTTCATTAATACCCTAGATATTCTAGACCTCTTATTTTTCCAGATGAATTTTGTTATTATTTTGTCCAGCTCAGTAAAATAATTTTTTGGTAGTTCAATTGGTATGGCACTAAATAGATAGATTAATTTAGGTAAAATTGACATTTTTATTATATTAGCTCGGCCTAACCATGAGCAACTGATATTTTTCCATTTATTCAGATCTGATTTTATTCGCGTGAAAAGTGTTTCATAGTTATGTTCATATAGGCCCTGGGTTTGTCTTGGCAAATAGACTCCCAAATATTTTATAGTGTCTACAGTAACTGAATGGAATTTCTCTTTCTATCTCTTGCTGTTGGGCTTTGTCAATAATGTATAGGAATGCTGAGGATTTATGTGGGTTTATTTTATATCCTGCAACTTTGCTAAAGTTGTTTATTATTTCAAGTTTTTTTTTTTACTTGATTCTCTAGGATTCTCTAAATAAATCATCATATCATCTGCAAAAAGTGGTAATTTAGTTTCTTCTTTTCCTATTCTAATTCCTTCAATTTCTTTTTCTTCTCATTGCTACAGCTAACGTTTCTAGCACCAAATTCAATAGTAGGGGTGACAATGGACATCGTTGTTTCACCCCTGATCTTATTGGGAATGCATCTAGCTTATCCCCATTACAAATAATGCTTGTTGATGGTTTTAGGTAGATGCTATTTATAATTTTAAGGAAGGTTCCATTTATTCCTGTGCTTTCTAGTGTTTTTAATAGGAATGGGTGTTCTATTTTGTCAAAGGCTTTTTCTGCGTCTATTGAGATGATCATATGGTTTCTGCTAGTTTTGTTGTTGATATGGTGAAGTATGCTAATAGTTTTTCTAATATTGAACCAGCCTTGCATTACAATTTTCCCAGAAGTTTTTGTGAAATAGTGAATTCTTAGCCCAGAACCTGGATTCTTTGGGTTAATCAAGGAGTAAATTGCTATAGTTGTTGACTACTGTGTCTTGTGTATCTAATGTATTCCACTGATCCACCACTGTTTCTTAGTCAGTACCAAGTAGTTTTGATGACTTCTGCTTTGTAGTATAGTTTAAATTTGATCTTCAAATACAAAACTCAAGAGAGACATAAAAAGGTAAATATGAAAAAACCCTAGTTAATCATTAAGAGGATGTGGGAAAATTGGAGCACTGTTACATTGCTGGTAGAGATCTTTTTGAGGGGGCAATCTGTGGGTTCTTCCAATTTCTATTTTACCCTCTGGCTCTAGAATATCAGGGCAGTTCTCCTTGACAATTTCTTAAAAGATAATATCGATGCTCTTTTTTTGATCATGACTTTCAGATAGTCCAATAATTTTAAATTATCTCTCCTCAATCTATTGTCCAGGCCAGTGGTTTTTCCAATGAGATATTTCACTTTGTCTTCCATTTTTTCATTCCTTTGGTTTTGTTTTATAATATCTTGATTTCTCATAAAGTCACTAGCTTCCACTTGCTCCAATCTAATTTTTAAGGCAGTATTTTCCTCAGTGGTCTTTTGGACCTCCTTTTCCATTTTTCTAATTTTGCCTTTCAAGGCATTCTTCTCCTCATTTGCTTTTTGGAAGTCTTTTGCAATTTTACTTCGTCTATTTTTAAGGTGTTATTTTCTTCAGTATTTTTTGGGTCTCCTTTAGCAAGTCCTTGGCTTATTTTTCATGTTTTTCTCACATTACTCTCATTTCTTTTCCCAATTTCTCCTCTACTTCTGTAACTTGCTTTTCCACATCCTTTTTGAGCTCTTCAATGGCCTGATTCCAGTTCATGTTTTTCTTGGAGGCTTTTGATGTAGGTTTTTTGACTTTGTTGACTTCTTCTGGCTGTATGTTTTGGTCTTCTTTGTCACCAAAGAAAGATCCCAAAGTCTGAGTCTGCATCTGAGTCCGTTTTTGCTGCCTGGCCATGTTCCCAGACAACGACTTGACCCTTGAGTTTTTTGTAGGGGTATGACTGCTTGTAGAACAGAGAATACTTTGTCCCAAGCTTGAGGGGTTGCGCTGTTGTTCTCAGAGCTATTTCTATACAACAAGCTCTGCCACACCAGCACCCCTCCTCCCCCAAGAACTGCCAACCCAGACCTCGACTCAGATCTGAGCAGGCTCTGGATTCCGGCTTGGATCTGCCATTTAATTCCTCCCACCATGTGGGCCTGGGGCTGAAAGCAACTGCAGCTGTAGTTCTGTAGCTGCACCACCTCCACTGCCCCCAGGCTGGTGGCCAACCGTGAATTCCTTTAACTATGTCCCCGCAATTTGTTCCCACTAACCTTCTGTGTTGTCTTTGTAACTGCCACAGTTCACCTATTCAGGGGGCTAAGGCCTGTTCCACCCAGCTCCTGATCTGGTTGGTGTGGTCACAGCCCACACTGGGCTCTGCTCTGCTCCCAGCTCTTTGTGACAGGCTGTAGCCAGAATGGCCTTTGTTTTCTTTGAATGACTCAGCTTACCTCATTGAGCCTCTGGACACTGTGGCTTGCTCTTCCGGGGCAGGAAGCCCAAAGAGCATTCCAGGAAGCAGACAACTTCCTGTGTGATGAGTCATGGGGCTGGCTGAGGGGAGGTGTTAACGGCTATGCTAGGGGGAGGGGCCAAGTCAAGAACCAATCGGCCCTGGTCATTCAGGCGGTGCTTGATGATGTCAAAAACTCTATAAGAGGGGAGAGGACAGCTTGAAGATCCTCTTTTCCTTTTCCGGTTGGAGCCAGAGACAGTTACAGCGACAGTTACAGCGACAGTTACAGCGACAGTTACAGCGACAGTTACAGCTACAGTTACAGACACAGCCACAGCTGAAGCAGGAGCTGCCAGTAGCAGAGCTGACCTACGGGAGAAAGCTGAACAAAGACTTCAGGCCAGTGGGTAATCTTATTACCCTAGAGGGGGAAACATGATTTTGCTTTACGCAATCATGCTTCTCTGTAGCCTCCTGGTTACTCTTTCAAGGCGTACTTATTGGGCCTGGAAGCTTTTGATCAATATATCAAAATGGGGTTGCTGGTTCATGGGTTGGTTACTGTGGAGCCTAAATAAATGTTTTGATTCTTCTGCCTTCTACTTTGAGAGTTTCTTATATCCGGCGGTTCCGAACGTTTCAGACATGTTTATGATCCTCTTTGAGATTATAAACTCTGCCCTCCTAATACATTTGGCGACCAGGATGGGATCGCTAGGTATAAGATCTCTATTTAGAAGCAGAACAATTCCAGAGGAAGAGATGAATATCCCAGGATGGGAGGATCCATTTTATTCCTCCCTAGCAAAAGAATTGGCTAAAAAAGCTGGACCCTGTGAAAACTGGGAACCAAGGCTACGGAGAGGAGATCCTAGGGATTTGGAAAAGTGTTTACGAGAAGTTGGGATTCAGTCAGGGGCATCACTATCTAGGCAAAGCTGGATGGTGTTATCAGCCTACCGGCTAGTATACGAAAGATTGAGATTAAGTGAAAGACATGGGGGCACTCCTACCCCACAGGAAGAAGGGGAATCTCAGATAGCAGGAGACCAAACTGACTCAAATGAGAACTTTTCTATTAATGTGGCTAAGAGCAACAGGAGACCAAAAAAGCCCAGAGTGCATTTCAACCCAGCCCAGAAAGAGCCTGACTGCCTGCTTCGTCCTAGCCATGGTGGCAGAGGAAGTGAGTGGGGAGAGAATGAGACAATGTTAGGGGCTGAGGCACAAAACACTACTGGGGTTCAGGATGTGCCTCACACAGAGCATAGGAGATGGTTAAATGATCAGACAAGGGCTCGACCCATACAAAGGAGGAAGACAGAAACCCGAGGTGAAGATTCAGTTACAAGGGAAATTCAGGAAGATTTCTCACCGCAAGAGGTCACAGATATTTTGAGTAGATTCAGCCAAAGAATAGGAGAACCATTGATATCTTGGATGGTAAGACTCAGTGATCAAGGGGCCGGTGGAATATCAGTAGATAGGACAGACTGCATGAGATTCATAGGTATCAGCCATGATCCTCTAGTTCAACAAGCTTTTAGGGAACATCATCAGCAAGGAGATGGTGATAGCAGGACTACTCTGTTGGCATTAGCCGCTGTGGGATGCAATAAGAGATATGCTACTGATTCTATGTGGCCCACTGAGCACAGACCCTGGTATTCACTTAGAGATTGTATCATGAGACTAAAGGAGGAGGTAATGAAGACTGCCATTATGATAGGAACTGCAGACAAATATTACAACGATCCAATGGAACTGCCTCATAGGAATTTAATAATTAGGACAGCTCCCCCTGCTTATAAACAACTAATTTTGAATTTATTACTTGGAGAAGTAGGGAGCCGTCTTACAACAGTGATAAATAAGATTTTACAGTTACATGACTTAGGTGACTGGGGAAGGGATAGATCTCCTCGAGAGAGAAGGGTGAATAACCAGCAAACTTGGCGCCAAAGGAGAGTAACAAGGAAAGAAGTGTTTACTGCTTTATTGAGAGCAGGGGTAGGTTTTGAAATGATAGATGGAATTCCAACCAATGAATTATATAGAATGTACAGAGATAAAGGCCTTGATAACAGGAGAGATAGGGAAATAAGAACTGCTCCTGCAAATACTACAGATGTTGAACCTTCAAACCCAAGTGAATCATATGAAAGGGAATACTAGGGAACAGGCCGAGCCCCAGTCCAAATTAAGGAAATACACAGGCTGGATTGTAGACCTCACATTAACTTGACCATATATTGGAAAAATGGGTCAAGTACGGTAACTGAGGCATTAATAGATACTGGGGCCGAGGCCACCCTTATTTATGGAAATCCAGACAAGTTCAGCCATGGAACTCCTATTACCATTACAGGACTAGGAGGGACTGAAATATCAGCCAGGCAAGTTAAATTAATGATGAAAATTGGACAGTTGCCCAAGAAAGAATATAGTGTGGTTATTGTGCCTATTCCCGAATACATCATTGGAATAGACATATTGAAGGGTATGACCTTAAATTTACCCGAAGGGAAATACCAATTTGCTGTGAGGAAAATGGGCATTAATGCAGTCTTAGTGGGGAAAATCAAGATGGATCCAATCACTTTGCCCGAACCTTCTAAAATAATTACTTTGAGGCAATATCGTGTGCCAGGTGGGCAAGATGAAATTGCCAACACTATAAGAGAATGTGTTGAGGCAGGAGTGTTAGTCCCTACAACTACTCAATGGAACAACCCTGTCTGGCCAGTCCGAAAGTCAGATGGAACATGGAGGATGACAGTAGATTATAGACAGCTGAACAAAGTGACTCCTCCCTTGTATGCTGCTGTCCCAGACACGGTTACTTTAATAGAGAGAATACAAAAACGTGAAGGGACTTGGTATGCAGTTATTGATTTGGCCAATGCCTTCTTTACAATCCCAATAGACCCCAAGCAATGGAATCAGTTTGCTTTTACTTGGCAAGGCCGACAGTATACATTTACACGCCTGCCGCAAGGATATATTCATAGCCCAACTATTTGCCACAGGATTGTAGCTGAACATTTGGATGAATTAAAGTTACCTTGTGTACAGCTTACACATTACATAGATGACATCATGATACAGGGAAAGAATATAAAGGAGGTGGAGGAGAGTTTAGCATTATTAATTGACCATATGAAAAGCAAAGGATGGGAAATCAACCCCGCAAAGGTTCAAGGGCCAGCTCAAACTGTAAAATTCTTGGGGATACAGTGGAATAGAGGACTGCGAGAAATTCTCCCACAAGCTCGACAAAAAATCCAGGATTTTCCCACCCCTACCAATAAGAAAGAGGCCCAAAAGTTCATAGGGCTGTTTGGTTATTGGAGACACCACATCCCACATTTGGGACAGATTTTAAAACCCTTGTATAAAGTCACCAGAAAGAAATATGAATTTGACTGGGGACTTGAACAAAGTAGAGCTTTTGAGGAAGCAAAGGCTGCTATTCAATTAGCTCTAGACTTATGGCCTATGCAAAATGGGCCAGTGGAGTTACAAGTGACTGTACAAGATGACTATGCAAATTGGAGTCTGTGGCAAAAACAACAAAGCCGAAGTGTACCTTTAGGCTTTTGGTCAAGGAAACTGCCCTCATCTGGAGTGCAATATACACCTTTTGAGAAGCAGCTGTTAGCTGCATATTGGGCTTTAGTAGAAACTGAGCAACTAACTCTGGGTCATGAAGTGGTATTAAGGCCTGGAATTCCAATTATGACTTGGGTAATGAGTACCCCAGCTTCTCACAGAATTGGACATGCACAAGAGGCAAGCATAATCAAATGGAAGTGGTATATTCAGAATAGGTCCAGAGCAGGCAAAAATGGAGTTTCTGCTCTACATGAATCTGTGGCGAACATTGATACTGAGAGCAATGAAAAGCCCCTTGAATCTAGGCAACAGATGGTACCATCCTTAGTGAAACGGAATAATGGATATGACGGACTAAATGAAGAACAGAAGAAACATGCTTGGTTTACTGATGGGACAGCAAAATATTTAGGACAGAAGAGACATTGGAAAGCAGTAGCCTATAACCCCTGTACAAGGAGAACTCTGGAAAGTTCTGGGATAGGTGGAAGTAGCCAATATGCTGAACTGATGGCAGTGCATCAGGCCATCAGAGCGGAGAAAGGAGGACAGTGTCATATATTTACTGACTCGTGGGCGGTAGCTAATGGATTAGCTACGTGGATGCCTATATGGAGGAATCAGAATTGGGAGATTCATGGCAAACAAGTTTGGGGTAAAGAGTTATGGGAAAATATATGGGACATGTCTTTGGTTACAGATCTGTCAGTTTTTCATGTTGATGCTCATGCAACCCTGACCACACCAGAACGTGAGTACAATGCACATGCGGATCGACTAGCAAAGATTGCTACTGAATGTATTGTCCCTACTCCGACTCCAACTGATGACCCAGCCTTAGCAAGATGGGTCCACCAGACTGCTGGCCATTTAGGGGTCCAGGCCACCCATCGATGGGCACAGGATCGAGGTATCAGTATTTCTCATGCGTTGTTAAAACAAATAACAGAGGAGTGTTGTATATGCCAATTAGAAAAAGAACGAACTCTTCCTAGGATAGTTACTGGAGAAATAGCAAGGGGAAAAGTTCCAGCCCAAATTTGGCAGATAGATTATATTGGCCCACTACCCCAGGATAAAGGATGTAAATATGTATGTACGTGTGTTGACACCTATTCAGGTGTACTAGTGGCTTGTCCTTATAAAGACGCAACTCAGAAAAACACCTGTAAAACTCTAGATATTGTAAGTTTATATTATGGAACCCCAATGCAGATTCAAAGTGACAATGGGTCACATTTCAAGGGCAAAGAAGTGAAAAGATATTGTGTGTTGAATAATATAGAATGGATATATCATATTCCATATTACCCACAAGCATCTGGGCTAATTGAAAGAATGAATGGATTGTTGAAAGAACAGCTGAGAAAATTAAGCTCAAATAATTCATATCGACATTGGAAGGATAATTTGTCTATTGCCTTACGTAATTTGAATAATAGGCCCTTAGGGGGGAGTACACCTCTAGCCAGAATGATGACCCCAAATCTGCAGATCAGAGAACAGCAAACATGTGAGATCCAAAACATTGAATTTTGGACTGTGAGGGAAGATGTCCCACTACCAAGTCCAGGAACACCTGGTTCAGCAGGATATGATTTACATTGTATAGAGAATTTTAGGTTAAATAGGAAAGAGATAAGAAAAACCCCTACTGGAGTATGTATGAGAATCCCCAAGAATCATCTTGGACGGATATTACCTAAACCAGGATTAGCGGCTCAAGGAATACATGTATTGGCTGGAGTGATAGATTCTAATTATCAAAAAGAAATTGTTGTGACACTCCAGAATATGGGTAAAAAACCTGTACAATTTTGTAGAAATGATAGGATGGTTCAAGTCATTATTATCCCCTGTGAAAAAATACCCTTTGTGAAAACTGACCCTCCTCCCAAAATAACTACTAGAGGGGCAAAAGGGTCTTGCTCCATTGATAGAATAAAGTCAGGAGCTAAGGTATGGGTAAAACGGAAGCCAGATGATATTCCAAAGGCTGCAGAAGTTATAGCCCATGGGAAGGACAACACTGTAACAGTTGTCTATTCAGGGGAAAATAATTACCAAATCGTACCCCTGAACCATATATTTTACCGTGAATAGGTTATAATAATAGATTCATAGACTCCACAGGTATGGCTGATGCTGGTAAATGCCATAAACCACTCAGAGGAAAGGTAACTTTGTGTGATTAACGGATGAAAACTTGTACATTTGGGGAAAGGATGGGAGGACAATCTTAGTCTCTATCTAGGGTGGGATCCTCTTGGCTTCCTCATTATGTTCCTTTTGAAAAGAAACATTTCCCACCTGAGTTTGGCTCTGATGTTGGATCTTTGCATAACTGAAATCTCAACCAAACTTGAGATGATTTTATTTGAAGAATTATAGTCCATACTTGTCTATTCTTTTTGTCCTTTGTTTTGGCTAACCTTGTTGCTAGTTTTGTTTCCTTCAGGCTTAAGCACCCTGCACTTTCCGGTGACTGCCTAAGCATGTAGCATTCTTGGAATTCCTGCCAGCTCGTTAAAGAAATGACCTCTGGAATGGGACTTTTTGGGGGCAGGGCCATCTCTACATCCAATTTCAGCATGAAGAAGCTATGGAAAATGAGACCTTCACCCCTCACCCCAAGATTTTGAGCCCCAATCGTTCAAGGGGGGTGGAAATGATGATAGTGTTCTGTTTACTTATTTTGTGTTATCCTTGCTGTGTTGTTTTATTGTTATGATATTATTGATCCTATGTAATGGATACAAGGATTTAGGGGTGGACATTTGAATTATTAATAATTATTTTGGGGATGATTGATTGAAGAGATTATCTTGCTGGGACCTAGGGGTGGATCACATTTGAATCGTAAACCAATATTTAGGAATGTCACCAAATGATATGTTTTGCTTTATAATGAATGATATGTTTTAGTTTCCTTTGTAATTGGATCACAATGTATGTTCTAGGATACATGGCTGATTAGATCATGTATCCTATAACAAGGGGTGGAGTGTAGCCAGAATGGCCTTTGTTTTCTTTGAATGACTCAGCTTACCTCATTGAGCCTCTGGACACTGTGGCTTGCTCTTCCGGGGCAGGAAGCCCAAAGAGCATTCCAGGAAGCAGACAACTTCCTGTGTGATGAGTCATGGGGCTGGCTGAGGGGAGGTGTTAACGGCTATGCTAGGGGGAGGGGCCAAGTCAAGAACCAATCGGCCCTGGTCGTTCAGGCGGTGCTTGATGATGTCAAAAACTCTATAAGAGGGGAGAGGACAGCTTGAAGATCTTCTTTTCCTTTTCCGGTTGGAGCCAGAGACAGTTACAGCGACAGTTACAGCGACAGTTACAGCTACAGTTACAGCCACAGCCACAGCTGAAGCAGGAGCTGCCAGTAGCAGAGCTGACCTACGGGAGAAAGCTGAACAAAGACTTCAGGCCAGTGGGTAATCTTATTACCATAGAGGGGGAAACATGATTTTGCTTTACGCAATCATGCTTCTCTGTAGCCTCCTGGTTACTCTTTCAAGGCGTACTTATTGGGCCTGGAAGCTTTTGATCAATATATCAAAATGGGGTTGCTGGTTCATGGGTTGGTTACTGTGGAGCCTAAATAAATGTTTTGATTCTTCTGCCTTCTACTTTGAGAGTTTCTTATATCCGGCGGTTCCGAACGTTTCAGACATGTTTATGATCCTCTTTGAGATTATAAACTCTGCCCTCCTAATACACAGGCCTTACCTGGCGACCATCCAGGCTGTCCTGGGTTGAAGCCCTCGTTTCCTCTGCTATTTTGTGGGTTCTGCAGTTCTGGAATTTGTTCAAAGCCATTTTTATAGGTGTTTGGAGGGTCCTGGGTTAAAGCTTTAGGCTAGTCCTTGCTTTCCAGCAGCCATCTTGTCTCCACCACCACCCCCCTTGCTTGACTGATTCTTGATGCCTCATAGAGTCATTAGCTTCTACTTGCTCAATTCTAATTTTTAACAAATTGTTATCTTGATTTTCCTTCTGAGTCTCCTTCTCCAATTGGTTAATTTTACTTTTCAGGGCATCATTGTGTCTAATTGGATTCTAAATCTCCTTAGCCATTTCACCAATTTTACTTTTTAAAGATTTGTTCTCATCAGTGAATTTGTTTTTCCATTTTTTCTTTTAACTCTCTAATTTGGTCTTTAAAAATCCTCTTTGAGCTCTTCCAGGAATGCTTTTTGGGCTTAAGACCAGTTCACATTCCCTTTTGAGGTTTCAGATGTGAGTAGAGTGTCTATGCTGTCCTCTTCTGAACTGATATTTTTATTTTCTCTGTCTCCATAAAAAGAATCAATGGTCCTCAGTTTCCTTGAGTGCTTCTTCACATTGGTAAACTTTTCCTGGCTTTAAAGTGGATTTCTCCTTCTGGGGCTCTGGGGCCTCTGTCTCAGGTTTCTTGTTCTGGGAATTGTGGGCCTAGTTACTGCCTGTGTCCTATGGCCTCTGGGTTTGTGGGGTGTGGGGGAGGGGTGGTATCAGCTGCAGTCTGTCCTAGCATCTGCCACTTTCCCTGGCTGTGTGAAGGCACCTCTGATTTCCTGGTGTTGACGCTTGCTGGCTCCACCTCCTTGGGGTTTGGGAATTCCTGCTGTTTGACTAGTGAAGCCCCACTTCTGGCTCTTCTATTTCAGGGTTTTTTCTGAGGGAGTGTTATCTGGGTGAGGAAAGGAGTGATGAGTGTTGTGTCCAGCCCCCCTCCAGTTTCTCCATCTTGCCCCAAATCACCCCACTGTTTTTATTCCTATCTCCACGGACCTCAATGTTTGTATTCCCATCTCCATGGACCCCACTGTTTGTATTCCCTTCTCCATGGAAATAATCCTGCCTCAGCTTGTCCCACAGTTTGTGTTCCCATTTCCATGGAAATCAAATTGTGTTCTTTCCCTTTAAGTACCCTGACCCTACCTCTGTTAGGGGTTGTTCAATTTGAGTCTTTGCTATAAACAGTTGCGCGCTTGAATAAATCCACATCCAAATTTATATCTGCGTCTTGCTTGCTTTTTTCCAGCACAACATAGAGCCATTTTATTTCATCATCATTTCTCCCAGAAGCTCAAGAAGGTGAGTTTCAAACCTTTAGACTATGGGCCGCAAGCGTCAGGAGTAGCTGTTCTCGTGGCCACAGGTACTGTACTGCTGCCTCCTGTATCTCCAATAGACTCCCATCCTGGGCTGGGAAGCCTGGGGATCACCACCAGTTTCATGCACCCAGCCTAGGTCTCTGGCTGAGGTCCACAGTTGCTTCAGCTTTGGTATGGTCTGATGCAGCTATGCGTGCCAGGTGCTCTCCCAGCCTGCAGATCCATCCTGTCAACCCTGCCAACTCTCCTGGCTTGCAAACTTGCCCCACTCAGTCTACTAGTGGCCTTAAACTCTCTCAAATATGCTCAGATTCACTTTTTTAGTCTGGTAAGACGCTGTTTTCATGCAGTTATCTTGGTTCCAACCTCCCCTCCCCCCGCCACCAGTCTATTTTTTAAGGTGTTATTTTCCTCAGCAAGTTGTTGATGCATGTTTTATGATTTTCTTGCATCACTTTCATTTCTCTTCCCAATTTTTCCTCTACTTCTCTTACTTGATTTTCCAAATCCTTTCTGAGCTCTTCCATGGCCTGAGACCAATTCATATTTTTCTTGGAGGTGTATTGGTAAACAAAATGGGCTCTTAGCACTCAGTTCAACCAAGTGTCCTTGAAGAGTTTGGCTATTGTTTCCTTTGATTAATTCAGTGTATTTCATTGAGCCTTATTGGGTGCTAAGCCGCAGGCCCAAACTTCTATTAGGTGCTAAGCCTATGTGGGTGTAAAGCTCCCAGGGTACTAAGCGAAGTTGCTAACTCAAGAGCCAATCATAGGACCCTAAGTTTTGGTCATTCAGATGAAGTTTGATGACATCTGAAATGGTATAAGAAGAGAAGACAGAGCCATTTGCACAGGGCTCTAACTCTTGGTGGTGAGAGCTGAGGCAGAGACTCTGGGCAGCTGTAGCTAAGAGCCCTCCAGCTCATAATGTTAAACTCTAGTAACTATGTATTGGGATTTGAATCAGACAAGGTCTGTCTGTCAATGATTGTACTTTGTTTGTATTTTGCTCTAAAGTTCAGGGTGCTGGCATTTTCCCTGAACTCAGTCAGTGATATTTGTATGCTGGATTAAAACAAGCTAGTTAATCCCTTAACGTTGCTTTCCTTAGTAAAGCAGATCAAAACGACCTTGGCTTTGGCAGCATTCTTGTTGTTGGGCTTGTGTTGGTGTTTCACCCACACAGTAGCTGCTAGCCGGATTGTTGAAACAAATGGCATAGTCACCAGGATCTGCATTTTAAAAGGAAAGTATGGCATTCTGGGATACTGGGGTGGCTGAATGTTTCCCAAGTTTTGGATTTCTCTTTGTACTTGGGGTGGCTATGGTTCTTTGGAGTCCCAGGAGTGACAAAGGCCTAAAGGAAAACAGGCTAGTGGTTTCCCAGGATCCCAGAACTGGCCCCTGGAAGATAATCCCTCCTTCAGAGGGATTCAATTGATAAGCCTGGCCCTGGAGGACTTTGCTGCAGATTTGCCTGGAGGGGCTGGTAAGGAGAAAGAAGAAGCAGATGGTGGCTGCCAAAATATTGATCCAGACAGAGCATAAGACTGTCTGCATGGGAACTTTAGGGAGCTGAAAGTACTGAGCTGGCTTGGAGCTGCCTTTGGTGTGAGAAGCAAAATGTTGGAGAATCACCTACATTCCAGCAGAAGCCAGGTGAGGCCAGCCAGAGTTGGAACCCAGAAGCTTGGAATTCAGTCCTGGGCCAAGATGGAAACTTTGAAGCAAAGGGCTAAGTGTACCTTTCTGCTGCCTCCCCCTTGGGCTGCTTGGGATCCAGGAAGGAGGGATGGATTTGTTTTTGTTGGGGTGGGGGAAGTGCCTTGGACCCCCAGGGACCCCACCCTGTTGGCTTTATTGCCCAGCGGACCCTCAGGACTTGGAACTGGGGACTGGAACATAATGGGGAGAACAGACCCCAAAAGAATTTTGGACTCCTTATTTGAAAGGAGGAGGATTCCCTCTTCATAACTACCACAAACTCCACCATGCCAGTGCTCTACCTTGCCCCAGGACTACCACCCAGGATTGCAATCCAAATCCAAGTGCAGGCAGAGCAAGAGAATCCTGTCTGAGTGCCAGCAAAGAGATCACTGCAATTTCCCTCTGATTAACCTCTGATTCCTCCACTGTCTGTGGGCCAAGACCTCTGGAAGGAGCCAGTGCCCCTGTCAATGCAGCCACCACTCTGGGGCTGTGGCTGGAAAGCACTACTCTCTCACTCAGGTTGCCTAGATCTTTCCTACTGACCTTATAAGTTGTCTGTGGCATTTCTGGTTTGAGAAGTCTGGAAACTGTCACAGGTGCTCGTGATTCTGTGCTCTGAGGCCTGCTCTGGGTTTGCTAGGTCCTCGTCTATGCCGGCAGCACCCAAGCTGGACTGTGCTCTTCTCTAAGACTGGTGCAATAGACCTTTCCTGTTGACCTTCCAGGTTGTCTTGGGCTGGAAATTTGTTTCACTCTGTCATTTTGTGGGTTCTGCTGCTCTAGACTTTGTTTAGAGTCATTTTTACAGGTATTTGGAGGGGTCTGGGGAGAGCTCAAGCAAGTCCCTGCTTTCACTCCACCATCTTGGCTCCTCCCCTCCTAATCTAGGATATAGATGTAGAACTAGAAACAATTCCTTTTATAAATGAGTCAACTGATATCTCCAGTGGGGAAATGATTAGCTAAAGGTCATGTAGGTATTAGCAAAAGCTGAATTCCAACTCATATCCCCAGGCTCCAAACTCCAGATTCCTTTTATTGCACTTTACTACTCTTCTTGTCTCCAAATCATCCTACAAACTATTGCCTGATTAACACTTATCCTTCAAAATGGGAAGGGGAGGAAAGGAAGGCAGAAGTAAAAAGGGAAAGAGAGGGAAGGAGAAGAGAGAGGGAGACAGAGAGAGAGAGAGAGACGGAGGCTGAGAGGGACAGAGACAGAGAGAGAGAGAGAGGTTGACAGAGACAGAGACAGAGCAAGAGTGACACAGAGAGAGACAGGGAGACAGACAGAGAGACAGAGGAAAACAGAAACAGAGACACACAGAGACAGGGAGAGAGACAGACAGACAGACAGACAGACAGAGAGACAGAGAGAAACAGAGAGAAGCAGACAGAGAAATACAAAAACAAAGAGGAGAATGGTGACCAGGAAAAGATACTGTGGTCTGACAAAGTATAAGGGCCATAGGGAAGTGGATAAATAATAGCAGAATTGATTTTATAGTGGTTCAAAATCTGGAGAGTACCTATATATGGTTGTGGCCAGTCTGAAATGGGAGGCAGGTAAGGCAATCACCAAGGGAAGCACAAAAGCTACAAAGATGAAAGGGTTAAAAAGCTTCAGGGCATGGTTTCTAGTCTGGGTGACAAGGACTTGTGCAAGGCAGTAGAGTAGGACTGGGATGCTACATGACTGTAGCCTGACTGTCCCAAGACTAAGTCAAGGCAGAAGTGGATGACAAAGCAGTCCCAAGGCCTCCCAGCCAGTTCCTTGACTGTCCTGCTTTGATTTAAGATATATGAATGGTAAAAATCTTCCAGGCAGGAAATACAGTACCTTATATCAATAAGGCAAGATTCGTGACCTGGAGGATGATCATGAACATGCATGTATGGATCAGAATTGCAAAGTATGAAAAACTCTCTAGTTGGAAGTCAGAGGAAGTAAAACATTTAGGCACCAAAAAATCAGATCCCAGAACCAGTTATTCCAATTCCATATAGCAGTAATTGTATTCCAGAACCAGTAATCCCATGTCAATGTAGCAACAAGGAGATAAAAACACAGTGTTACAGCAAAGAGCCAAGTCATCCTGTAACCTTCCTTACCCCCTTCCAAGGGCCTTCCCATAAATAATCTCTCATGAATACTAACTTTTTGCTTGCCTGTGTCTTCTCCTCCCCTCAGGCCTCTGCTCTGCAGCTCTCTGGCGTCCACTCTCCCCTCAGCATTCTCTTCTGCACCTCTGTGGACTCAGAGTTCTTACTCCTCCTTGGGCTGAATTCTGAAGTCTGGCTTCTCTTTTGACTTATGAATTCTCTGTTCTCAATAGCTACCTTCTGGGTATATATGTTCTTTTTAGGGCCAGAGGGTTTCATGCCCAATAGGCAAAAGAGTGTGGGAAAGATCTTTAATCACTGATTGGCATCACAAAGGTATGGGCCTGCCTCTCTTAAATGGCCCCACCTGAGACCTATTGAATAGGTGGGAAAGATCTTCAATCCCATTATCACCTACAGCCTGTAGGGAGTCAGGTCCATGCATCTGTCCCCAAAGAGTTTCATGCAGCATGACATATCTACCCATTGCACTCCCCTACTTAAAATCCTTTCAGTGGTTCCCCAGCTATACACATCCCTCAGCCAAGTGTTCAAAGCTCTTCACAAGGAGGGAGCTGGGAGCTTAGGTCTCACAAAGGCAGCTCAGATAACAAGAAGTAAGCCCATGAAATCATTGTATAAAGGGAGGAGTTTGTCACTGCAGGAATCATAGAATGAGCCTGTTGCTGCTCCTGCTACATGCAAAGCCCTATGCTCTATGGGCAATTTCAATGTCCAAGGTCTACCCCCATGGATGGGGCTGTTTCTGCTAATTCTTAACACTTGTGCTAGCTACATAAGCCACACAAGCAAGAGGGAAGACATAGAAGAAGGCAAGCATTAGGACAAATTCAGGGAAAAGGAAGTCAGCCAAATTTGGGTAGTACAGGATGTCCAAAAAGTCTTAGTACAATTTGAAGCTTTAATAATTTAGAACTGCACTGACTTTTGAGACATCCATTTTAGAGATGGGTGGGAATAGATGTAGTCCTTTCACAACAGCCATCATTCTGGACCTCTCTACAGCACTTAATGTTGCTGACCACAGTCTCCTCTTGAAAACTCCCCCTTCTGTGGATTTTTGTGATACTGACTTCTCTTGACTCTACTATTTATCTGGCCATCTCCTCAGTTTCATTTCAGGGATCATCATTCCTGAACCACCATCTAAACAAGCGGGAATTCCAAAACTCTTTCCTGGACCCTCTCTTCCCTTCTTCCTCTAAAAGATAAATCACATCAATTCTCAGTGAGTCAAATTATAATCTCTATGCAGGTGACTACCACATATACGTATCAACTCATCCAAAAGCATTTCTTAAGTACTTACTATGTGTTAGGAAATGTACTAAGTGCTAGGGATACAAAGAACAAATAATCCTTGCCCTCAAGGAACTTGCATTCTAATGGGAAAGCACGTCCATAAAGAGGTACATAAAAAATACATAGAGAATAGAAGGAAGATGGCTTTAGAGGGGAAAGCACTAGCAGATGGAGAGACTGGGAAAGGCATCAATCCTGTAGAAGGTCCCAATTGAGCTAGGTCCTAAAGGAAACCAGTCCTACTCTCTCTCCAGAGTAGCGGTCCCATAGCAGCAGCTGAACATTTCCCACTGATTGTCACATAGGCATCTCAAACTCAAATTTAGGGCATCAAGCCTAAATTGGCTTCTTTATAGCCTCCAACCTTGGTTGTCTTCTCGGGGTCAAATACATCAAATCTGATCTTTCTTCTACATGACAGACATCAAAAACTTACTGAAAGCCATCATGCCTGTCTTGAATTTTCTCTTTTTTAGGCTAAACCTCCTTGGTATCTTCACCCTATCCATGAAGCCCTCTGGCCCTAAGAAGAATATATATACCCAAAAGATGGAATGTTCATGTCCTAATTAAAATTCATTATCTTTCCAGAACTCTCTACCACACACATTTCTCTCCTTTCTTACTATGAGATACCAACATACTCCAATTGCCCAAGTTTGCAACTTCAGAGTTGCCCTTGACTCCTCATTCTCCCACACTCCCTATATCCAATCAGGTGCCAAGGCTTCTTGATTCCACCTCTGGCTTAGTTTAGCACATCACAAGCACTTGCTTGAACTATTGCAATATTCTGCCCTGATCAAATCACATATGCAACATCGTGTGGGCACCATGATCTATGAAACACACTGATAAGCGAGGGAGAATCCAGTGAAGGGCAACCAGGACGCTGAAGGGTGTTGAGACTATGCTGTACATGGACAGGATGAAGATACAGAGGAGGTTTAGCCTAAAAAAGAGAAAATTCAAGATGGGCATGATGGCTTTCAGTAAGTTTTTTGATGTCTGTCATGTGGAAGAAAGATCAGATTTGATGTATTTGACCCCAAGAACAGAACCAGGATTGGAAGCTATAAAGAAGCCAATTCAGGCTTGATGCCCTAAAATGAGAACTGTCCAAAAATGAAATGCGCTGCTTGAGTAGATGGTGGGTTCTCCCTCATTGTGATCTTTGAGCAAAGGCTCAATAACTGCTTCTCAAGTATATTACAGTGAGGAACCTATCTCTGAGTAGGAATTAGTCAAGATGGTTACTAAGGTCCTTTCCAAGTCAAATTCTAAGATTCTTTGGTCTTGGGCAGATCATTGAGGCCCTTGAATGCCTGGCTGAAGAACTATGCCTCATGGAAATTTTAGATTTTCCCCAGAATAGTGTTCTAGATATACAGCAAGGACTTAATAAATGGTTTGCTGAGTTAACAAAAGCTAATGCCTGGTTAATAGAATTATAATGAAAGCAATAGAAATAGTAGTCTTGTTCTTCACCGTTCTTGTCAGATCCCATTTGAACCCCATCCAGTACTAGTTCTTGGGGCCACATTTGAGGAAAGACAATAAGTAAGTCCAAACTTTACTTTTTTGTCTTGAAGGATCTTTCCTTCTACCACGAGAGTACAACTTGTTGACTGATAAGTAAATACAGGAGACTCTATGTGTGTGCATGTGTGTGTCTGTGTGTGTTTGTGTATATGAGCACACATACACATACACACACACACACACACACACACACACACATATATATATATATATATACATACATATACACATATAAAAATACAAAGTGATTTGGAGTTGTGGGATAGGAAGAAGACTACTAACAACTGAGGGTGTCAGGAGGGGTCCCTTAAAGGATCTGACTGACTGAGTTGACCGACAGAGCTGAACCTCAAAGAGAGCTAAGAGTTCCTCAAAGAGGACATGAGATATGAGTACACTCAGCGGGAGATGGAATGTTCTGTCCAGAGGCCAGTTTGGATTGCATGAGGGGGAGTCTCATACAGTCAAAGGGTACACTAAAGTCAGATTGAGAAGGCCCTTTAATGCCCAATAGATGAATCTGCATTTCATCTCAAATGTGATCCAATGGATACTCTTGAGCAAAGGACTCCTTGTATCAGACCTGTGTTTTAGGAATATCAGTTTGTCAGCTATGAGAATAGATTGGAAAGCAGGAAAACTGAATTCAAGAAGATCAATTATAAAGTTTGACATCATCAAGTGCTGCCTGAATGACCAGGGCCGATTGGTTCTTGAGTTGGCCCCTCCCCCTAGGGTAGAGGTTAACACCTCCCCTCAGCCAGCCCCATGACTCATCACACAGGAAGTTGCTTCCTGGCATGCTCTCTGGGCTTCCTGCCCCGGAAGAGCAAGCCACAGCATCCAGAGGCTCAATGAGGTAAGCTGAGGCATTCAAAGAAAACAAAGGCCATTCTGGTTACACCAGGTCCCTCTAAAAACCTATTAAAAATGGCTCTGAACAAATTCTACAACTTCAGAACCCACAAAATAGCAGAGGGAATCAGGGATCCAGCCCAGGACAGCCTGGATGGTCACTGGATGAGCGGAGGGGAGCAGAGCCCAGCTTGGGTGGTGACAGGGCCAATCAGACCAGGAGCCCAGTGGAACAAGCCCTAGCATCCTGAATCAGTGAGCTGTGGCAGTTACCAGACTTCTCAACGCACAGACACCAAAGACAACAGGGAAGGTTAGTGGGAAAAGCTGTGCCAGACAGAATGAAAAGAGTTCCCAGTTTAGCCACTGCCCTGGGGGCAGCAGGGGGAGGTGCAGCTACAGAACTAGAGCTACAGTTGCTTCTGACCCCAGGCCAACCTAGTGGGAGGAATTAAGTGACACATCTGAGCAGGAGTGCAGAGCCTGCTTAAGATTTGTGTCAGGTCTGTGTTGGTGGTTCTTGAGGAAGGAGGAGTGCTGGTGTAGCAGAGCTGGCTGTATAGAAATAGCTCTGAAATCAACGGGGCATCCCCTGGAGCTTGGAACAAAGTACTCTTTACTCTACAAGCAGTCACACCCTGATGAAAAACTCAAGGGTCAAGTTGGCTGGGAATATGGCCAGGCAACGAAAACACACTCAGATTCAGTCTCAGACTTTGGAATCTTTCTTTGGTGACAAAGAAGACCAAAACATACAGCCAGAAGAAGTCAACAAAGTCAAAGAGCCTACAACCAAAGCCTCCAAGAAAAACATGAACTGGTCTCAGGCCATGGAAGAGCTCAATAAGGATTTGGAAAAACAAGTTAGAGAAGTAGAGGAAAAATTGGGAAGAGAAATGAAAAGGATGCGAGAAAACCATGAAAAACAAGTCAATGACTTGCTAAAGTAGACCCAAAAAAATACTGAAGAAAATATTGAAAAAAACAACACCTTAAAAATTAGACTAACTCAAATGGCAAAAGAGCTCCAGAAAGCCAATGAGGAGAAGAATGCCTTGAAAGGCAGAATTAGCCAAATGGAAATGAAGATCCAAAAGACCACTGAAGAAAATACTACCTTAAAATGAGATTGGAGCAAGTGGAAGCTAGGGACTTTATGAGAAATCAAGATATTATCAAACAGAACCGAAGGAATGAAAAAGTAGAAGACACTGTGAAATATCTCATTGGAAAAACCACAGACCTGGAAAATAGATCTAGGAGAGACAATTTAAAAATTATTGGACTATCTGAAAGCCATGATCAAAAAAAGAGCCTAGATATCATCTTTCAAGAAATTATCAAGGAGAACTGCCCTGATATTCTAGAGCCACAGGGCAAAACAGAAATTGAAAGAATCCACAGATTGCCTCCTCAAATAGATCCCAAAAAGAAAACTCCTAGGAATATTGTCACCAAATTCCAGAGCTCCCAGATCAAGTATAAAATACTGCAAGCAGCCAGTAAGAAACAATATGTGGAAACACAATCAGAATAACCCAAGTGTCTAATACAACCCCTGCATTTTACAGATGAGGAAACTGAGACACAGAGAGAATGTGACTTTCTCACAGAATTCAAGAACTGGAAGGTACCTGAGCAGCCATCTACTAAAATTCATTCACTAGGGGGCGGAGCCAAGATGACCGCATGAAGGCAGCATCTTACCGGAGCTCTCTCACAAGGTCTGTCAGATTCCCATAAAAAAGTGAATTTGACCAGATTTGAGAGAGTCAGAAACCGCGAGCAGTGTGCGTGGGGCAAATTTCTGAGCCGGGAGAGTTTGAAAGGCCGGAGGAACGAACCTGCAGGCTCGGAGAGTGCTTGGTGCAGAGCTGCTCCAGACCAAGGCGGAAGCGGCTGGCCGGGAAATCCACGTGGGAGACGGGCTGGGAGAAAGCTGGGCGCCCAAAACCGGCAGAGATCCCCAGGACTCCCAACACAGGACGGCAGTCTGTGGGAGCGACGAGAGGCAGCGCAACGCCACCGGCCGTGAAAACACCCAGTCCTGACACTTGCAAAACACAGGAACCCGGCTTCTTGAACTTCCAGAAGACTCAATGGCCAGGTAAATGGCTCTAATCCCTCCCCTCCCCACCCAGAGAATTCCTCGGGGAAAAAAAAAAAGAGAACTGAAACAGAGCAGAGAGTAGAGGGGCCTCACAGGACAAATACTAGAACCTCATTAGTCCCAGAGGGGAAGAGTCGGCAGGGGCCAACGCCAGGAGCCCAGACGTAATCTTGCTCCCCCAGGGGAAGCACCAGTCATCAGCTCAAACAACAAACAGCTGAGACCATTGCTGAAAAGCAAGTGCTGGAGAGCACCCACAGGGAGTGAGACGCCAGGGAGCCAGACCCCTCCCCCACACCTCAGGAAACTGAAGGTTATAATTCTAGACTCACAACCCCCAGAATAAGTAAGCTGGGACAGAAAGCCCTGAGACCCACAGATAGAAATTCGTTCTAACGCCAGGAAAAGGGAAAACAACAAACATGAAGAAGAATACAAAAAACTGAGGACAATAGATTCTTTTTATGGAGACAGGCAGGATCAAAATATCGATATGGAGGATGATGGCAATGACACGGTAGATACATCAGATACCTCAAAAGCTAATATGAACTGGTCTCCAGCCCAAAAAGCACTGCTGGAAGAGCTACAGAAGGATTTTAAAAACCAAATTAGGGAGCTAAAAGAAAATATGGAAAAAATGGAGAAAAAATCCACTGATGAAATCAAGTCCCTAAAGAATAAGATTGGCGAAATGGCTACGGAGATTCAGAATCTAGAGAGAGAAAAGGACACGCTGAGAGGTGAAATCAACCAATTGAAAATGGAGGCTCAAAAGCAAAATGTAAACACTAACTCATTTAAAATTAGATTTGAGCAAGTGGAAGCTAATGAATCTATGAGGCATCAAGAAGTAATAAAACAAAATGTAAAGAATGAAAAAATAGAAAAAAAATGTGAAATATCTGATTGGCAAAACAACTGACCTGGAAAATAGATACAGGAGAGACAATTTGAGAGATATTGGCCTACCAGAAATCCAGGATGAAAAAAAGAGCCTTGACAGTATCTTCGAAGAAATTATCAAAGACAACTGCCCAGAGGTCCTAGAACCAGAGGGCAAAATAGTCATTGAAAGAATTCACCGATCACCCCCTGAAAGAGATCCCAAACTGAAAACACCAAGAAATATTATAGCCCAATTTCAGAGCTATAAACTCAAGGAGAAAATACTGCAAGCAGCCAAAAAGAAGCAATTCAAATATCGTGGAACTACAGTCAGGATCACACAGGATCTCTCAACTTCCACATTAAAAGACAGGAGAAATTGGAATATGATATTCCGAAGGGCAAAGGAGCTGGGACTACAACCAAGGATCAACTACCCAGCAAAACTAAGCATAATTTTCCAGGCAAGGCGATGGACATTCAATGAAATAAGGGAATTCCAGACCTTCCTGATGAAAAGGCCAGAACTCAATGGAAAATTTGATCTCCAAATACAAAACTCAAGAGAGACATAAAAAGGTAACCAGGGGGAAAAACCCCACAAACCTCATTAACCAATAAGCTTAGGTTGTTTACATCTTTATGTGGGATTATATCATCTTATGTATGTTTTTTATGTATATATATATATATATATATATATATACATATACATATATAAGTCATTCTTGTGAATGGTACAACTATTATGACAAATGAAAGGGATATACATAGGTTGTGAATGACTGTATAAATTAACTGATGTAAAGATATAAAATATAAATAAGAGATATAAAGGGAGGGCTATGAGGGAAGTGGTAAGGAGGTAGTAGAAAAGGGTAAATTACACCAAAGGAAGTGGCAAAAAAACATATTATAGTAGAGGGAAAGAAGGGAGGGAGAAGAGCAGTATTTGAGCTTTACTGTCATCTGATCTAGTTCAAGAAGGGAATAACATACTCTGATAAGTTTAGAAATCTAACTTGTCCTACGGGAAGTGGGAGGGAAAGGAGGGAAAAAGGGAGGGGGGAGGGCAGAAGGAAGAGGAGAAGTAGCAAGTGGGTAACGTTAAGATAAATGAGGGGAATAAAGAGGGAGGGGTAACTGAGGAAAGCGGCGGTCAAAAGCAAAACTTTGTTGGGGAGGAGAAGGGGAAAGGGAGAAATAAAAGCATAAACAGGGGGAATTAGGATGGAGAAAAAGACACAGATAGAAATCATAACCCTGAACGTGCAGGGGATGAACATTCTCACAAAACAGAAGCAGATAGCAGAATGGATTAAAAACCGTAATCCTACAATATGCTGTTTACAAGAAACGCATCTGAAACATGGGGATACACATAGGGTTAAGGTAAAAAGCTGGAGTAAAATATATTGTGCCTCAGCTAAAGTAAAAAAAGCAGGTGTAGCAATCCTAATCTCAGACAAAGCAAAAGTAAAGATAGATCTAATTAAAAGAGATAAGGAATCTAATTTTTAAAGTAGTATTTTCTTCAGTGGTCTTTTGGACCTCCTTTTCCATTTGGCTAATTCTGCCTTTCAAGGCATTCTTCTCCTCATTGGCTTTTTGGAGCTCTTTTGCCATTTGAGTTAGTCTGTTTTTTAAGGTGTTGTTTTCTTCAGTGTATTTTTCAGTATTTTTTTGGGTCTCCTTTAGCAAGTCATTGACTTGTTTTTCATGGTTTTCTCGCATCCTTCTCATTTCTCTTCCCAATTTTTCCTCTACTTCTCTAACTTGCTTTTCCAAATCCTTTTTGAGTTCTTCTATGGCCTGGGGCCAGTTCATGTTTTTCTTGGAGGCTTTGGTTGTAGGCTCTATGACTTTGTTGTCTTCTTTAGGCTGTATGTTTTGGTCTTCTTTGTCACCAAAGAAAGAATCCAAAGTCTGAGACTGAATCTGGGCGCGTTTTCGCTGCCTGGCCATATTCCCAACCAACTAACTTGACCCTTGAGTTTTTCAGTGGGGTATGACTGCTTGTAGACTAACGAGTTCTACGTTCTACGTTTGGGGGGGAGGTGCCAGCTCTGTCAGAGCCGCACTCCTCCTTCCCCAAGGACCCCCAGTCCAGACTGGGCTTAGATCTTCAGCAGGCTGTTGCACTCCTGCTCTGATCCGCCACTTAATTCCTCCCACCAGGTGGGCCTGGAGCCGGAAGTAACAACAGCTGTAGCTGCCCCAACTCCGCTGCCCCCGGGGGCTGGAAGCCGAACCGCGAACTCCTTCCACTCCCGCAGCTTTTCCCACTAACCTTCTCCGCAGTCTTTGGTGTTTGTGGGTCGAGGGGTCTGGTAACTGCCGCAGCTCACATATTCAGGGCGCTAGGGCCCCCTCCGCCCGGCTTCTGGTCTGGATCGTCCACTCCGCTCAGGCTGGGCTCTGCTCCACTCTGTTCTCAGCTCCCAGCTCCGTGCGGGATAGACCTCACCCAGAGACCATCCAGGCTGTCGTGGGCTGGAGCCCTGCTTCCCTCTGCTGTTCTGTGGGTTCTGCCGTTCTAGAATTGGTTCAGAGCCATTTTTATAGGTTTTTGGAGGGACTCGGGTACGGAGCTCACTCTAGTCCGTGCTTACCAGCCGCCATCTTGGCAAGGGGGAGGTTGAGGTCTCCCAATATTATAGTTTTGCTGTCTAATTCTTCCTGTAACTCCCTTAACCTCTCCTCTAAGAATTTGATGCCTTACCACTTGGTGCATATATGTTAAGCAATGATATTGCTTCATTGTTTATGGTGACTTTTAGCAGGATATAATGCCCTTCCTTATCTCTTTTAATTGAATCTACCTTTACTTTTGCTTTGTCTGAGATTAGGATTGCTACACCTGCTTTTTTTACTTTAGCTGAGGCACAATATATTTTACTCCAGCCTTTTACCTTTACCCTATGCGTATCCCCCTGTTTCAGATGCGTTTCTTGTAAACAGCATATTGTAGGATTATGGTTTTTAATCCATTCTGCTATCTGCTTCTGTTTTGTGAGAATGTTCATCCCCTGCACGTTCAGGGTTATGATTTCTATCTGTGTCTTTTTCTCCATCCTAATTTCCCCTGTTTATGCTTTTATTTCTCCCTTTCCCCTTCTCCTCCTCAACAAAGTTTTGCTTTTGACCGCCGCTTTCCTCAGTTAACCCTCCCTCTTTATTCCCCTCCCTTATCTTGCCATTACCCACTTGCTACTTCTCCTCCCCCTTCTGACCACCCCCCTCCCTTTTTCCCCCCTTACCCTCCCACTTCCCGTAGGACAAGTTAGATTTCTAAACTTATCAGAGTATGTTATTCCCTTCTTGAACTAGATCAGATGACAGTAAAGCTCAAATACTGCTCTTCTCCCTCCCTTCTTTCCCTCTACTATAATATGTTTTTGTGCCACTTCATTTGGTGTAATTTACCCTTTTCTACTACCTCCTTACCGCTTCCCTCATAGCCCTCCCTTTATATCTCTTACTTATATTTTATATCTTTACATCAGTTAATTTATACAGTCATTCACAACCTATGTATATCCCTTTCAATTGTCATAATAGCTGTACCATTCACAAGAATGACTTATATATGTGTGTGTGTATATATATATATATAATATATATATATTATATATATTATATATATATATATATATATAAATACATCAGATGATCAGA
Organism: Trichosurus vulpecula; assembly: GCF_011100635.1. Taxonomy (NCBI): domain Eukaryota; kingdom Metazoa; phylum Chordata; class Mammalia; order Diprotodontia; family Phalangeridae; genus Trichosurus; species Trichosurus vulpecula. The sequence goes on from NC_050575.1 coordinate 94,128,241, forward strand.
TGATATAATCCCACATAAAGATGTAAACAACCTACCCTTATTGGTTAATAAGGTTTGTGGGGTTTTTCCCCCTGGTTACCTTTTTATGTCTCTCTTGAGTTTTGTATTTGGAGATCAAATTTTCCATTGAGTTCTGGCCTTTTCATCAGGAAGGTCTGGAATTCCCTTATTTCATTGAATGTCCATCGCCTTGCTTGGAAAATTATGCTTAATTTTGCTGGGTAGTTGATCCTTGGTTGTAGTCCCAGCTCCTTTGCCCTTCGGAATATCATATTCCAATTTCTCCTGTCTTTTAATGTGGAAGTTGAGAGATCCTGTGTGATCCTGACTGTAGTTCCACGATATTTGAATTGCTTCTTTTTGGCTGCTTGCAGTATTTTCTCCTTGAGTTTATAGCTCTGAAATTTGGCTATAATATTTCTTGGTGTTTTCAGTTTGGGATCTCTTTCAGGAGGTGATCAGTGAATTCTTTCAATGACTATTTTGCCCTCTGGTTCTAGGACCTCTGGGCAGTTGTCTTTGATAATTTCTTCGAAGATACTGTCAAGGCTCTTTTTTTCGTCCTGGATTTCTGGTAGGCCAATATCTCTCAAATTGTCTCTCCTGTATCTATTTTCCAGGTCAGTTGTTTTGCCAATCAGATATTTCACATTTTTTTTCTATTTTTTTATTCTTTACATTTTGTTTTATTACTTCTTGGTGCCTCATAGATTCATTAGCTTCCATTTGCTCAAGTCTAATTTTTAATGAGTTAGTGTTTACATTTTGCTTTTGAGTCTCCTTTTCCAATTGGTTGATTTTGCCTCTCAGGGTGTCCTTTTCTCTCTCTAGATTCTGAATCTCCATAGCCATTTCACCAATCTTATTCTTTAGGGACTTGATTTCATCAGTGGATTGTTTCTCCCTTTTTCCCATTTTTTCGATATTTTCTTTTATCTCCCTAATTTGGTTTTTAAAATCCTCCTTTAGCTCTTCCAACAGTCCTTTTTGGGCTGGAGACCAGTTCATATTACCTTTTGAGGTATCCGATGTATCTACATTATCGTTACTTTCCTCTTGCATATTTGTATTTTGATCCTGCCTGTCTCCATAAAAAGAATCTATTGTCCTCGGTTTTTTTGTGTTCTTCTTCATGTTGGTTTGCCTTTTGCTGGCTTTACAACGAATTTCTATCTGTGGGCTTCAGGGCTTTCTGTCCCAGCTTTCTTATTCTGGGGGTTGTGAGTCTAGAATTATAACCTTCAGTTTCCTGAGGTGTGGGGGAGGGGTCTGGCTCCCTGGCGTCTCACTCCCTGTGGGTGCTCTCCAGCACTTGCTTTTCAGCAATGGTCTCAGCTGTTTGTTGTTTGAGCTGATGTCTGGCACTTCCCCTGTGGGAGCAAGGTTACGTCTGGGCTCCTGGCATTGACCCCTGCTGACTCTGCTCCTATGGGACTAATGAACTTCTGCTATTTGATCACTGAGGCCCCACTACTTTCTGCTCAGTTCCAGCGTTCTTTTTTTTTTTCCCCGAGGGATTCTCTGGGTGGGGAGGGGAGGGATTAGAGCTGTTTACTTGGACATTAAGAACTCCCAGAAATTCAAGAAGCTGCGTTTAATATGTTTGGGCTGCAAACTTCTGGAGACGGTGTTTCATGGGTGGCGTTGCGCTGCCTCTCCTCGCTCCCACAGACTGCCGTCCTGTGTTGGGAGGCCTGGGGATCTCAGCCTGTTTTGGTCACCCAGCTTTCTCCCAGCCCGTCTCCCACGTGGATTTCCCGGCCAGCCGCTTCCGCCTTGGTCTGGAGCAGCTCCGCACCGAGCACTCTCCGAGTCTACAGGTTCGTGCCTCCGTCCTTTCAGACTCTCCCAGCTCGGAAATTTGCCCCACGCAGACTGCTCGCGGTTTCTGACTCTCTCAAATCTGCTCAAATTCACTTTTTTTATGGGAATCTGACAGACCTTGTGAGAGAGCTCCGTTAAGACTCTGCCTTCATGCGGCCATCTTGGCTCCGCCCCTCTGGCTATATGTTTTGATATGCTTTGTCACCAGAAAGATTCCCAAGTCTGAGTCTGAATCTGAGTCCATTTTCACTGCCTATTCATGTTCCCAGCCAAATACTTGATGCTTGAGCTTTTTGTCAGCCTATGACTGCTTGTAGAGTAGAAAGTACTTTGTCCCAAGCTTTAGGGACTGTGCTGCTGTTTTCAGAGCTACTTCTACACAGCAAACTCTGCCACACCATCACTTCTGCTCTCCCAAGAACAGCCAAGCAGGACCAGGCCCCAATCCAAGCAGGCTCTGCACTCCCACTCTTATCTGCTGCTTAATTCCTCCCACAGGGTAGGCCTGGGACCCAAAGCAACTGCAGCTGGAGCTCTGGGAGCAGCCCCAGAGTTGCACCACTTCTGCTCCTGGGGAGTAGGGCCAACAGCACACTCCTTTCACTCAGATTTAGCAGTTTTTCCATTGACCTTCTCTGTTGTCTTTGCCGTTTGTGGGTTGAGAGTCTGGTAACTGCCACAGCTCATTGATGCAGTGCCCTACGGCCTGTTCCACTTGGCTCCTGGTCTTGCTGGTCCAGGCACAGCCCGCTGTGGGCTGTGTTCCACTCCGCTCCCAGCTCTGTGCAATAGACCCTTTCCAGAGACCATCCAGGCTTTCCTGGGCTGGAGTCCTGCTTCCCACTGCTATTTTGTGGGTTCTGCAGTTTAGCCTCACTGTGTTGGGTGACCTCTAGAATGAGTGTGTCTAGTTTCCTTCCTCCAAAGGAATAAAAAGGCTTTTTGCCTATAACCCCTGTGAGCTCTTTGGTTTTATTTTACTTTTCAGAGTTAAGAGTTGGTATAAAGCTTTCGCTATAATCTCTGTGGCTCTTTGGTCATAGTTGACAGTTGCTATAATAACCTCTGCAGTGATTTGGTTAATTATTTTATTTTTCAAAGTTAACAGTTGCTGCATAACCTGTGTGACTCTTTGGTCATTTATTTTCAGAGTTTGACAGGCAGGACTGAGACACATTCTGCTAAGCTGGACGCAACACTTTGGATCCTTGCTGAGGGGTGTGCACCTTCCTAAGATGGCACAGGGAATTCCTCATTGGTCTGTAGTGGCTAGGGTTGCCCCAAAGATGATTGTTGACTAAGAATCAAGAGTCTGGACTCATCTTGGGAGAAAACTGTCCTCCACTTTGGGGTTCTCATCTTCTCCCATTCCCTCCCAGCGGCAATGATGACTTACAAGAAAAGCACATGGTTGTGGAGACATGCTTATCTGGCAGACCTGAGAGTGCACCTTGAGTCCCTACCTAACTTCTTTTACCTTTCTGTTTCCTTTCCTGAGCACAGATCAGTAGCCAGTAATCTTGAAAAATTGGTGTTTCGATCTTAGTAGTTATTTTATGAGTCAAGAATTCCTAGGTTCAGGCTTTAAGTGTTAATCTATCAGAGAGAGGAGAATTTTCTCAACAACACACTTTTCACAGCAGATGATCACCTCCAGGACCAAAGTGTAACTGAAGGACTAAAGAAGTTATGCCCAGGCTAGCCAGGAGATCAAGACCTCATAAGGTGCTCAACAATACAGGTCAAAGGTAAACAAAGAATGTCCATTCAGCAATCTCACAAAATTGTTTTTACCTTCCTGAGGTGAAAAGACAAAAGGCAAACTGAGTAATTTATTTTTATATTTTTATCTGTGCACACCTTTGAGTCCTTTGTGCCTTGTATAGTTTCTGACATTAGACATCATAGCTGAATTTCAGAAATATCAGGTCAAGGAAAAAGTATTGCAAGTGGCCAGAAAGAAACAATCCAAATACCAGGGAGTCACAATCAGAATCACACAGGACTTGGCAGCTGTGACATTAAAGGATTTGGGGTCATGGAACATGATTCTGGAAGGAAAAGGAGCTAGGACTACAACCAAGAATCATTACCTGGTAAAATTAAGCATGATACATCATGGGAAAAAATAGTCACTCAATGAAATAGAAGGATTTCAAGCCTTCATAAGGAGAAGACCAGAATTAAACAAAAAATCTGACCCAAAAAAAGCATAAACAGGTGAAAATGGAAAAGAAAACAGAAGGGATTCATCAGAGCTAAAGTGTGTATATCCCTACATGGGAAGATAATACTTTTAACTCTTCAATACTGTATCACACAGTCCATAGAAAAGGAATAAACATAGACAGAGGGTATGGATATAAGGTATATTAGAGGGGATGATATAAAACATAAGGGATGAGAAAGAGGAGTAAAATGGGTGCAGAAGGGAGAGGCAGAATGAGGTATATTACCTGACGTGAAGAGGCAAGAAAGACCTATCACAGTTTAGGGGAAGATGAGGGCAGTGGGTTATAGGCTTGAATCCTTACTCTCATCAGTATTGGCTCAAAGTGGGACTAATATAAAAAAATAAGATTAATGTAGAACTCTATCTCACCTGACAGGGAAGTAGGAGGAAGGAAATTAAATAAGGGGGAGGGGACTGTAACGCCAACAAACAGTAGCACACCTGAGGACTACTGCTGTGGCTAATTTTAATGATGTAATCCCATAGTATAATAACTCTCTATTTAAAACTAAACCTCGTTCAATAAAGTGAAACATTCATAGCAAAATCTTTAAGCAAAACATATTATATACTTATATGCATATTATATGTATATATATGTATCATAACATTCAGTATGTCATACAACACATACTGTATATCATTGACATTCAGTAGCATTCCCCAAAATACTTGTTTACACAATCATGGGGTCCCAGGCTAGGGTCTTCCCCAACACAACACATCATTAAGGGATAGCAGAAAATATCACACCATCCACCCCTAGGTCACGGTAAGAACATCACACTATGCAGCATATATCATTGCATCCCCAAAATCAGGGGGTCCCAGGCTAGGGTCTTCCCAGCACGATGCAACCTGAAGAGGTAGCAGAAAATACCACACTATCCACCCTTAGGTCACAGTAAGAACAATGTCCTTAATTAATACCAAGTGTCCAAGTAAACTCCTCTTTCATCTTGACTAGAGGTTAACTTCCAAGTCCCATGGCTCTTCTTCTGTGGTTTGACCACTCCCCAGATCTCATCTGGATTCACACATAGACAGCTCTCTGCTCCTCTTCCATGTTTCAACTCACATGGACTGCTCCATTCCAAGCTCTTCCTGCTGCTTCCTGACAGTAGGCTCCAGGGGTTCCTGCCTGCAGTTTCTGCCTCTGGGAAAGCAAAGCTTAACAGGGCGACAATACACACTAACAGCACCACCACCTCAACTCACCTCCAAAGACCAGAGGCTCTGTGTTAACAGCTCAGTTCACTTCCCATGGGCAGGTTTCTGCCCTATAGCTCTATTTACTTTTACAACTCTGAAGCTCCTTCAGCAAGTCTATGCCATCAAAGGTCTCTTCTTTGCTTTCAGAGGTCTCCTCCCTGCTCACAGACAGATCCTCTCAGCTCTTAAAGGTCTCTTCCCAGCTCTTAAAGCTCAAAGCTCATTCTTCTTCTTCATCATCTCTTTTTTTCTTCTCAACACTAGATCACTCTCTGGACACTGCCTCTCAATGTCTGCTCTCTCACACACTGAGCTCTCTTTATATACAATTCTAGTGGGCACCTGATTGGCTAGAACTCAATCCAGCAAAAAATCCTACTTTGCAGTTACAGGGACTGACAGAAGGAAGGGCAGATCAGGGGAGGTGGTAGATAGAAGTAAAACATTGGTGATGTGGGAAAGAGTGAAAGGAAAGAGAGGACAAACAGGAGGAGGAAGAACAAGATGGAGATAGTAATCATAACGATGAATGTAAAGGGATGAACTCTCCCATAAAACAGAAGTGGATAGCAGAGAGGATCAAAATCAGGGTCCTACACTAAGTTCCTTACAAGAAACACACTTGAAGGAGAGAGGCACACAGAGACTAAGGAAAACCTGCAAAGACTTGTACAAACTGATGCAAAGTGAAATGAGCAGAATCAGGGAAACATTGTACACAGTATCAACAACATCATGTGATGATCAAGTATGAATGACTCAGCTTTTCTCAGCAACACAATGATCCAAGACAAGTAGGAAGGCTCAGGAAGGAAAATATCAGCCCTATCCAGATAAAGAACTGACAGACTCTGAAGCATATTTTTTTCACTTAGCATATTCTTTCTCATGTTTATTTAACCTTTGATCTGTTTCTTCTCCCACAACTGTGAGGAATATGTAACTATATTTTACATGATAGCATATGTATAAACTATATCAAATTGCCTACCATTTTCAGAAGAGGGGAGGGGAAAAAGGGAGGGAAAATATTTTGGAACTCAAAATCTTGTAAAAATAAAAGCTAAAAATTGCCTTGACATATAATTGGGAGGGGTAGAATACTATTTAAAGCAAAAAATAAAGATTAAAAAAAAAGAATGGAGAAGAAGAGATTCTGAGGGCCTAGATTTAAGAACAAGTACAGAACCAAGGGAGGATTGAGCTGTGGCAGAGAAAGGTCTAAGAAAGATCCCTGACATCATAGAGAAAAAGATCCCAGGGGAGACAAATACCAAGAAAAAGTCAGCTCTTTCCAAAACTTCTCCTCCCGATGCTTGTCTATCCATAAACACTCTAACACTGATCCCTTGTTTATTGCCCAAATGTTTCCAGTAAATTGAATGTTGCTTCAACCACAAAGAGCCATTGTTGTTTAGTCATTTTTCAGTCATGTCTGACTCTTTGAGACCCAGGGCATATTTTCTTTCAAAGATACTGAAGTGGCTTGCCATTTCCTTCTCCAGCTCAATTTACAGATGAGGAAACTGAGGCAAATAGGGTTAAATGACTTACCCAGGTCACACAGCTAATATCTGAGACTAGATTTAACTCAGGTCTTCCTGACTCCACAGCCTGATGCTCTATCCACTGTACCACCTAGCTGCCCGAACGGTTAAGTGTAAGACATAAGTATGAGTTTGGGTGAGAATTCAACCTGTGCCTAAGTATTAGGACTTTTTTCCACCAGGGGCTTAGAGAGCTTGTGACTAAACTAAGAACTTTTCTCATAAAATAAAATCCTGAAACCCAAAAAGAAGGAAACCAAAAAGATTTGGGGGGCCATTGTGTTGCCACTGAGGCTTAAAATGAGCTAATCATTATAACAGGGTATTATGCTTAGAGATAAAGATCCCTCCCTGCCCTTCTCCCATTCACAAAGAAAAGGAGGAGAGAATTGGGGAAAGTGAAATCCTGGGAAAGTGAGAAGACTTGGCACAGAACCAAGAAAGCCAGCACAACTTCAGAGACTTAGACAGTGTGCAACCTACCACCATACCACAAATCTTCTAAAAGTTGTTTTTGGTTTAGATGAATATTAACTAAGTCCATGTGTGGGTGTGAGTGCCTAACCACCTGTACTAGTGCATCAGGGATTATTGGTTCCACACTTTGTCTTCTTTCAGTAGCAGCTATAAAATGCCAGGGAACATGGAAATATAAAGATCTCTCAAGGCTTTGCTGATTCTGGAAAAGAATCTTAGTCCTCATTCCAGCTGTAAGGTCATGGTGAGTTCCTAGGTTCTAGTGGAGGAAGCAAACAAAGCTTGCTCACACAGTTAGGAAAAAATTAGACTGAGTCAGAGATACTCAGGGTTATTTCAGGAAGAATAAGCAGACCCACACCTTCCTCCACTGGCCGCGAACTCCTGCTCTAAGGGCTTGCCTTAGAAATGAATAGAGACAAAGGAAACTTGGGTCAGCAGCTACTAACACAGCCTGGAAATGGCAACCAAAAGGACCACGTATCCAAGAGGCTTTTAATCCCAGTTCCTGGGATGATACCTATTTTTGTGGGAGTTTCTATAGTCAGATTCAATGTAAATGTTGCTCAAACCCTCCATTTTATAGATGGAAAAAGTGAGGCCCAGAAAGAAGTGACACATCTAAGAGCTAGTCGCCTAACTAGCTCTTACTAACCAGGACAACCATCCAAGCCTCTCAACTCACAAACACACCTTTTCCCACTTTGTCCTTCCTCCTGTAACTTTTCAGAGCCATAATTTTCTCTTGGGTAATTGCTGTTTGGACTAGATGTTCTCAAGGTTGCATCTGGTTTTGTAGTCTTGGGTTACACATTGTGAGGTCGCTTCTAGCTCTGACATTAATAGGGTCTATATTCTAAAGTCGTTTATTGTTAGTCCATAAGTGTTCATTAAGCTCCTATCATGTTCCAGGTACTGGGCTAAATAAACACTGGGGACACAAAAAGAGGGAAAAGACAGTCCTTGCCCTCAAGGACCTTCTAATCTAACAGGGGAGACAATAAGCAGGTAAATGTGTATTAATTAGCTACAGGTAGGATAAATAAGAAAATAATTAAAACAATAATAATATAATATTAATTATATATAATATAATAATAATTAAATAATTAAAGGAAGGGAGGCACTAGAATTAAGAGGGATCAGGAAAGGCTTCTATAGACGATACGGTTTTAGTTGGGATTTGAAGGAAGCTACGGAAGCCAGGCAATGGAGAGGAAGAGGAGAGTGATCTGTGCATGGGGGACAGCCAGAGAAAATGCCCAGAACAAAGAGATGGAGCCGTGTTTGTGGAAACATCCCCGAGACCAATGTCACCAAAAGAATATGCCTCAGAAAGTGAGGTGTAAGATGATGGAAAGGAAGGAGGGGGCTTTGTTACAAAGGGCTTTGAACACCAAATAGAACATTTATAATTGACACTGGAGGTGATAGGGAGCTACTGGAGTTTATTGAGAAGGAGAGTGACATAGCCAGACCTCAGCTTTAGGATAATGACTTTGGTGGCTGAATGGAATATTCCACCTATAATTTTATGTCTTCTCTGGTCTGAAGTATCCAGGTCTCACATTTTATGTTCTAGGCCTTTTCACCTATTCAGCTGTAGTTCTCCATAGGTAATGCAGTGGATTCAGTACTGCCTCTAGACTAAGGAAGACCTGAATTCAAAGCCAACCTCAGACACTTAGTCTGACCTTGGGTAAATTACTTAATTCCTATTTGCCTCCATTTCAAGAAGTGTAAAACAGGGATAATAATGGCACCTTATTCTCAGGGCTGTTGTGAGGATCAAATGAAATAATATTTCTAAAGCACTTAACACAGTACCCAGTACATAGTAGGTACTTAATAAATGCTTGTGTTCTTCCTTTCTTCCCTCCTTACTCCCCACTTCTTTCTTGTTTTCTGTGGGGGAGGGGGACGACTGGGGGTTGGGTCTTCTTTGTTCAGTTTCATTTAATGATTGGCACATGCCTGCAAAGGTGGGAGCAGACAGGCAAGGGGCAGCAGGGAGGATGTTCACTTGAAGATCTTGCCCTGATTGAAGGATTTGCCCACATGCTGGAAGGCCCCTTCCCAGGAAGGAGTACTCTCAGACCATGGTCTGTGCCTCCTCACTTCCAGGATCTAACTTAGTGCCACATGTAGGACTTGTAATCTACCTGCCAGTCTGGACTCAGCAGGAAGGCAAATTCTTGGCCCTGGAAAACCCAGACTCCAGAAATGTCCCTGCTATTGTCTGTACCAAAAAAGGATGACACTGGCAAATGCATTCTTCCTCAGCTTGTCCAGGCACAGGAACATTCCAGGGATGAGGTTGCAGCTTATGAAGGCCTGGCTGAGCTCCTAGGGGAAGTGGTACTCCACATACCACAGGGACCAGCCATCATAGTCAAAGTGCTCTGAGAAGTGTGGCAAAGTCACTGTCAGAGTGTCCTCACTGGAGTACTTTCACTTAAACTAATCCAACACAAACATACTCTTGGGCAGGTGGGCAAAGAGATCTTTGTCCTTGGGTTCTGCAGCCAGAGCCTGGTCACACTTGCCCATCTCCTCCTTGGGGCCGGGGGCTGCAGCCACCTTCTTCTCATCCTTCCACTTGGCCTGGGCCTTCTGCTTCTCTTCTCGTTGCCCCTTCTCCTTTCTTGGGGCCTCCTCCTTAGGCTGACTCTAGGCAAACTTTTAGCATCAAACTGAGCCATCTTCTCACAGAGCTTCACCTCTCCCAACACAGCCTGGAACTGGGGCTGGTGGGTGCAGGTGAGGAACCAGCCATTGGTGATGGAAAAGGCCTGCCGGAAAGACGGCTCAGGGACCTGCTTATAGAGCCACAAGAGAGTGCACACAACTGTGATGTCAGCCAGAGTCACACACTCCCCCACCATGAAAATACCAGTCTTCAGAGGGGCATCAAGCAGCCCCAGAACCCACCTCACCTCTTCTTTTGCATTCTCTGTGGCCCATTTGTTGTGGTGTATGATGCTGAGAGTGGGGAACACCCAGGCACTGGCTGGAGGAACCATGTGTCACCAAAGCTCACCCACTGAATCACCTGGGCAGCTGCCTCTGGAGCAGAGCCTCGAAGGTCATTGGTGCCCACATAGTGTGCAAAGGCATTGCTTTCAAACACACAGAACCCATCATCACCCTCAAACACTGGACCTTGCCCACAGGAAATTTTCAGAGGAATTCGAGGGTGTGATTAGGTCTGACCAATGTGGAAATAGGGAGGTGTGGACAGCATGCATATCTGGGCCCATGCAGCAATGAGGGCCTTGAAGGTCCACCAGTTTTCAGGGTATGTGTGCCGGGTTCCGGCTGCCACCGTGATTCCGCAGAGAAAGGTGGTAGGGATGCCAGCACTGCCACAAAGTGAGGGGGGCACAGGGGAGCTTCCCGCTTCTTTCTTCCTTTTTTCATTTCTTCCTTACTTCCTTTCTTCCTTCCTTCCTTCAGTGGAGAGCTGACATAGCCTTCTTTGTAAAGGGTACCTATTCTGATCTGATATGTTAAGTGCGGTGAGGGGGTATGGTGGAAAAAAGTGTTCTAGGCCTTCTGTCCAAGGTACAGGATGTAGGGAATAGGACCAGGACAATCAACTTCTCCAGATTCCTCCTTTTTCCCTACCATTCAAACCTTGGCCACAGGAAGTGAATCCCACCAGATGAACAACCAGCTCCCTTATTGCCACCACCACCACCCCCTCCAGTCTCTCTCCAGTTTCAAGTGACTTGGATTTAGAGAAGTGAACTCAGGTTCTTAGAACTTAGGGGAATAAGCCAGAATCTGATGGCAGCTTAAATTACTGAAGTCTTTTTTCCCAAAGTGCCAATATATCCTTAGGCAGCATTAATGGAACTATGGGATCCAGAATGAAAGTAGGGATAGTTTTGCTGTTCCCTGCTTTTGTGGGTCAGCACATTTTAAGAAGAACTTTGACAAGTGGATTTGTATCCAGAGTAAGTCACTCAGATGCTGGGAAGATTAGAAGCCATGCCCTGTGAGGCTCTGTGGAAAAAGTGAGAACATTTAGCCCAGGGGAGGGGAACCTACAGCCTTAAGGCTACATGTGACTTTTAGGTCCTAAAAGGATTTGTTCTCTAAAATTTGAATTCAGTCAAAAGGCCACACTTAAGGACCTAGAAGGCCTCATGTGGCCTTAAGGCTGCAGGTTCCCCACCCCTGAGCCTACAGAAGAGAAACTCCAAATATCTGAAGGGCTATTAAAAGGGGCTGAGGGGGTGATTTGTTCTGTTTGATCCCAAGCAGAAACAGGGAAGCAGGAAAACTGGGTAGCAATTTCAGAGAGGCAGATTTCAGCTCCTTTAAAGGAGAAACTTCCTAGCAACAAGAGTCATCCAAAAGTGGGATGGGCTGCATCAAGAGGTAAACAGAATTCTTGAAGCAAAAGACCCTCTCACCACATTTCAGTTGCTGTCAGGAGGACTCCTCCTCAGGTAAAGGTTGGACTAGAGGCCTCTGAAATTCCTTCAGGTCTGAGCTGTAATGGTATGAAGATTGGATGACTTCCCCTCTTTTTGCTTCGATGATGTCATCTATAAAATGAGCATAAAGCAAGACAGTTGTTGTGTCATTTCAGCCATGCCTGACTCTTCTTTACCCCATTTGGGGTTTTCTTGGCAAAGATACTGGAGCAGTTTGTAATTTCCTTCTCCAGCTCATGTTATAGATGACAAAACTGAGGCAAACAGGATTAAGTGACTTCCCAGAGTTACACAACTAGTAAATGTCTGAGACTGGATTTGAACTCATGAAGATAAGTCTTCCAGTCTTCAGATCTTGTACTCTATCCACTTGTAACAATAATGTTGTTTGCAGTGGCTATGAAGGTGTAAGGACAATAACACCAGCACACAGGAGGGCTTGCTAGCACAGGTTCTTTGATCTGCTTTTCTAAGGAAAGAAATTTAAGAGGTTAACAATCTCACTTTAATTAAACATACATATATCATTTACTCAGTTGAGGGAAAATAGCACTCTGAACTTCAGAGCAAATACAAACAGAAATTGCAAACAGAGCAAAATATAACAGAGCAAATAACACAAATCAACAGACAGGCTTCTAGTTGTCTGACCAAAGCTATACATATATGGATACCAGAGAGAGAAGCACCAACTTCTGGGTTTTCAAAGCTGGGAGGCTCCTTAACGGCTTTCCCAGAGTCTCCACACCAACACTATTCCAATGAGTGAACCCCAAACAAAATGCTAACCTCAGAGTATACAGAAACTTTTTCAGGGTTAGGGGGCTTCACACCTCTGGAGGGTTTCACATCTCTCCTGACCTAACCAGCAAAAGGGTGTTGGCCTTCCTACAAACAAAGGCAAGACTCAATCAAAGGCACTTGATTGCCTTAGTGCTGAGAAGCACTCCAAAACGCAAGAAAACAAAAAGTCCCACTTTGCTTGCCATGACACCAATGCTCTACCCAGCTGCCCTAAAACAAGACTAGATGCTCTGTAATATACTTTCAAGTTCTGAAGCTCTCTGAAACAAGCTGATTTAGAGAAGACTCAGAATGCTTATTCCTCTAGCCCTGGGGCCTGCAACCAGGGATGTGCTGGCAAATGTTTCTCAATTGGAAGGGGAGGGGTGGAAAGAATACATGTACATATACATTAAGTATACAAAATAATAATAATAATAGCTAATATTTATATAGAGCTTCCTATGTGCCAGGTACTATGTTAAATTCTTTACAATCATTATTATCTCACAACAACCCTGGGAGGTTGGCGCTATTATTATCTCCGTTTTATAGATGAGGAAACTGTGGCAAACAAAGATTAAGATATTAACACAGGGTCACACAGCTAGTAAATGTCTGAGGCTGGATTTGAACACAAGGCTTCCTGACCAGAGGCAAAGAACAACAAACAAAAAAATAACTGAAACTTTGATATGTAGCACTTGCAGATTTCTATGGTATAAAGACTCACACTGACAATTTAACAATCAATTCTGCAAGCCAGTTAGAGCTGGCTCTAGCATGTGGAGCCCTAAATTTCAGCAAAGGCAGATCCCAGAGGGTTTCCTATCCCAAAGTGAAATTCTCTGACCCAAAGATTTCACAGACATTCTCTTTGGTCCCCTTTTCTTTTTTTTAAAAACATACTTTTATTGACATCGTTTGTTTATTTCATTATTATTATTCCATTATCTCCCTGCTCCCTGATGCAGAAGATCATTCCTTGTCCACAACCATTTTCCCCTACCTCTATAAAGAAGACTACAGATTCTCTCAGGGAAGCAGAATAATGAGGTTTGAGGAGGGGTGGGGGAGGTCGATGGGGGAGTGGCGGGAAGAAATGAAACAGCCCATATTCCTAAGGGCCTCTTTTCTACTTCAGGATAACTGGGAGGGAAAAACAAGAGTAAGAGATACTTGCAAAATTCATAGAATCTCACACCTGATTCCCAGAACCAAACCAGTACTACAGTTGTGTTCTGACCGGGGAGATGGAAATAGACACCTACCCATTCTAAGATGGCCTTCCTATTGGACAAGGATGATTCAGCCACATTAAAGAGCATATAATCTTCTAGATGCTCAGGCCTGAGAGTCAGCTGATGGTCGCTTCCTCCCTAAGTGTGAGAAACAAGTGTCTCATTTGGGTTTCATATGTTTCTCTTATGGTTTCCCATCATCCATCTGACCAGGAATGTATAAGTAAGGTTGTTGAGGGAAAGAGATTCTTGCCTCTGATCTGCTTCTATCTTCCCTCCCCACTCCCTAAAATGATGGCTTACTGGACTGAGTCAAGAAGCCATGATTTTTACTTTTGACTTCAAGAACAAACTCACTTTTTGACATTGGGGAATTAACCAGCACCCTGGGCCTTAGCTAACCATCTATAAAATGGGCAGAGTAACTCCTGTCTTGTTCCCTTCCTTGTTACTCTATAGATAAGGTGAGAGAAGGGAAGAGTTTGAAAGTCTCAAAAGAGAAAAGAAGATTCTTTTCCTGGCATACTGCAGGATGTGGTATGAAATCATCACTCTAGAGCTGGAAGAGACCTCAGACACTCTCTACTTCTCTAGGTTATCTCTTATTTTGTAAATAAGGATGCTAATGCCCAGGTAAGCTAAATAACTAACTCAAGGTCACACAGACAATTAGGGGCAGAAGAAGGGGTTTGAAATGACACCCTCTGATGTCGGACAGTGGCTGCGACACCATCTAACGTGTTTCTGAGTACCTTAAAAAGTCAGACCAGGAGGAACTGTAGAGATTATGTAGTTCAGCTCAGTCTGTAGTAGAGTGGAGACCACTCCTCTTCACTTAAGAAAAGCCAGGGAAAGGAAGGAAAGAGGCATTTATTAAATTTCTACCATACGTCAGGCCCAGGGCTAAGAGCTTTACAAACATTACCTCATTTGATCCTCACAACAAACCTGGGAGGTAGATTTTATTATTATTCTTATTTTATAATTAAGGAAACTGAGGCAGACAGAAGGTAAGTGACTTACCCAAGGTCATACAACTAGTAATGTAGGGGGTCAGATTTGAATTCAGGTCTTCTTGACCCCAGGCCCAGTTCTCTATCTACTTCACCAACTAGATGTCACATACACACACAAAGACACACATATATACATACATAACAAACACAAACACCAAGGATGGAAGCCTAGTGAATGGGGACAAAAATGAGGGAGTCTATGGAACACAAACAACCCAGATGAGATTCTAAGAACGCACACAAACACACATAGGAGGAAGACTGAAGCCCATACACCAAAGGGAGAGACCAGGAGCACAAACACAAGGGAGAGACGCACAAGGCTGAAGGAGGGAAAGATTTGGGGCCAAGGGTGAGGACATGAACATATTTACTCAGGAGACAGGGGGAGTGAGGGAGGAAGAGGAAAGTCACCCAAAGCCCTAGGTACACAAAGACAGTACAGAAGTTGGGGGTTGAGTGGGAGCATGACAATTGGAATTGGCTGGCTAAAGACAGTGGCCATCTCCAGGCAAGTTAGGCAAGGTCTGGTTAGGGCTTGTATGTGGCAGTAGGTCACCTGAGAACATGATGTAATTCAGCAGGTGGGGCCCATGGCCCCTGCATAAGGCAGACTCCCAGGCTCCTGTGAACGCTGGACATCTACCCTCCATTGAAATCTTTCAGTTTCTGCTTCAGCTCAAGGTAAAGAAGTCTGATCATGAGGCCTCTTGGCATAGTCCTGCTGCTCTCCCTGGCTCTTTGTTGTTTCTTGGGTAAGTTTCTCCTTGGGTATACCACCCTAACATTGGGGCCAGTAGCTCTCAGACAGCTCTTTATTCACGGGAGTCTTTGCTGCATTAAGAGAGCTCCTGAGGCTAGAAGCTTTCTCCGCAACCATGCTGGACGGGAAGAAACAGGAGGTTTATTAGCCCTGTTTTACAAAGGAGAAAGCAGACACCACATAGGTGAACTGGGAACACAACTAGTAGGTGGGAGACCCCACCTCTAAACCTTGGTCTCTCCAGGTTATAGGACCCAGAATAGAGACTGCACCTCTGAGGACCTGAGTCTGGAGTATAGAGAAAAGACATTGATAGGGATATGATAGACAGGATTCCTATATTACACAGGAGGTTGGATGAGAATTTTGACTGAACACTTATGGAAAAAGAAAATGAGACAGAGAGACAGAAGTAGAAACAAAAGCAGAGGCAGGAAGACAGACAGACACAAAGACAGAGACAACTAGGTAGCACTCTTAGATTCAGAAAGAACTAAGTTCAAGTTCTGCCTAAGACACTGAAATGGGGACAATAGCACCTAACTCACAAGGAAGGCATGAAGATGTAATGATATAAACAGGTTGTTCGCTTCTAACAAGGATTCTAACAGAAGTCTAACATCCACAGAATGTTACAGAACCACAGGATCATAAGGGGATCTTAGAAATCACCACGTCCTATCTTCCTCATTTTTATAGATGAGAAAAATGGGGCACAAGGAGGTTATTCAATTGGCCCAGGTATGATGTGTCTGAAGTGGGATTTGTATCCAGATCTTCTTGCCTGTTAGAATGTAAGGGCACTCAATAGCACTGTATGTTTCAGAGCAGGGAAAATCCTGTATGGGTTAAGAGAGCACATTTAGTGAGAGCTCCCTCCACAGAGGCAATCACAAGTCTAAACCCCTCCCCGTAGAACAAATTTGTAGGACATTGAGTCCATCCTCCCTCCCAGGCCAAGAGTCTCTTCTGCAGATAAACCAGGAAGGAATTACCCAGCCAGCCTCTGCTTGAAAAATGCCAATGAAAATAAGCTCATTGCTTCTCAATATTGTCCATTCCATTTTGGGGACAGATTTCCTCAAAAGATAGCTCTGGTATTAAGCCAAAACAGTTACCTTTTCCTCTCCCATACCCCATTTTGCTCTCTGCAGCCAAACCAAATAAATAGAATTCCTTATTGATGTGGCAATATGTGATCACAAAGAACTAGCATCAAGAACAGAACATTACCTAACACACATCCCCTTTTTCGACAGAGTAATAAACATGGAGAGGTCAATAAACTACTGCAAATACGGACTGCCTTAGATTCTAGGAGAAAGTTTAACAAAGGATCTCATGCTATTCTTGTAGACAAGGGACATCACATATATCATAAGCCACACAAGAGTAGGAGGAGGTGGCTCCAGAGCTGGTTTAATGGAGAGAGCCAAAGAAAAGTCACAGGATCATAGATTTAGAGCTGAAAGAAACCTTGACGGTCTTCAATCCAACGTCTTCATTTTATAGATGAGGAAAGGGAAGGGCACATGGCCAGAGAGTCTAAATGACCTGCCACTCACCGCAAAAGTAGCAAATGGCAGAGCCACAATTTGAAGACAGGTCCCTTGACCGTGATTCATCATACTTCCCATTGTGTCAGACCGTGCCAATCATTCACACTTGAATATCAACCCACTTGGAAAGGGGTCCCTAGTGGGGGGGCTCTAGGGAACTGGGCTTTATCTTCACTGATTGATAATTTATCAATGACTTTGAAAGAGGCAAAGATGGCATGCTTGTCAAATTTTCAGATGACAACAAAGCTGGGAGGGAGAGCAAGCACACATTGAGTGACAGAATTCAAAAAGATATTGACAGGCTAGACTATTAGGTCAAATCTAATGAGATAAAATGTTAAGAAGCATAGAAGGAAAATTTTATACTTGGGTTCAAAACATCAGCCTCACAAGTGCAAGATGAGAGTGCGACTAGCCTACTACAATTCACCTTTAAAAGATGTAAGAATGTTAGTGGACCAGTTCAATATGGATTAGCTGTCTAGTATAGTAGCCCAAAACAAGGTAATGCTTCCTTAGGCTTCATTGAGAGAAGAATGTGTTCAATCTAGGGAGGTTATAATTCCATTATGCATTGCCCTGTTCAGACAACATAGTATGGCACTCAGTACTACAGGCCTGCACAACATACACCCTGCAGGCCACTTAAGGCACGCCAAATGATTTCAGGCAGACAGCAAAAATGTAGAGAACGTGAAAGAAAGTAAAGATGTAATGAGTGTTTGCTCCACCTTCCACTAGTCACTATTGTGCCTGTCATGTAATTGGGTGGATGCAACCAATCATCATTATACCTTTACTAGGTAAGTGACCTACTAAAATCCTATCTGCAGCCTGAAGAATTTTAGCTTATTTTAATTTTGGCCCCTGCCTGCCTCCAAGTTTTGCAGGTCTGCAGTACTAGACACCACTTTTAAGGAGGAACATTGACAAGTTGGAGAAGTACAATGATAGACCAAGATAGTGCAGAGCCTTCATATCATGACATACAAGGATTCATATTGAACTGGAGAAGAGAAGATTTAGGAAAGACCTGATAGCTGTCTTCAAGTATCTGAAAGGTCATCAGATGTAAGGATTAGACTTTTCCCGCATGGTTCAAGAGGGTAGAATTAGGAGCAATGGGTAGAAGTTACAAAGAGGCAAATGCTTGATATTGGGGAAAATTGCTTAAAATTTAGTGATCTAGCAATGAAACAGGCTGCTGCTGGAAGGAGCTCCTTTCATCTATTGATATCCTGTCTGAACTCATTCCCTAACAATTAGTTAACTTGGTTAGCAGCACCATGGCTGCCCTCTTTCTCTTGCTGAGATGGGCCACCGCCTCTCTTCTTTGTCTTGTTCTTTTCTTTTAATTCACAAACATTGATTTTCTCTCCCTCCCAACTCCATTTCCCCATTAAAAAAAGAAAAACAAAACTGGTTACAAGATGTCTGTAAGAAAGATATGTAATCAAGCAAGACAAATTCCTACACTACCTGCAAAAATATGCTTCATTTTGCACGAAGTTCATCCCATGAGGAGGTGGGTAGTAAAATTTATCATCAATCACTTGAAATCATGATGGCTGGTCATTGTTCCAATCAAATTCTTAACTCTTTCTTAGCCATTTGTCTTTATAATACTATTGTCATTCTATAAATTGTTTCTTTGTTTCTGCGCATTTTGTTCCATGTCTGAAACCTGGAACTCTCCTCTTGGACTGTGTGGGTCAATTGTAAGATCGGTCGCAATATACTTCTGTCATATGACAGCTAATAGTGGAGATAAGGCATGAGGTGGGGTCAAAGGGAAGAAGGGGAAAAAGGAAAGAAGGGGGAAGTTCTATACATTTGCCCAGTTTCCTCTGGCCAATGCTCAGCACTCCAACAATCCATCCATAAAGGGGGTAACTCTGCGACTGATCCACATTTTTAGTAGACTCCTCATAAAGGAGTAGCTCTCACCACAACCCATCCCAATCTAACCAAGGCACCCACAAGGAGGGAACTTGGTGGATAAGTAAGAAAGGTCCATCTCACTCTGGTAAGAGGAGAGTGCATTCTAAGACAGGAAGTACCCCAGCAAGCCAGCAGCAAACTCTACCTCAGCAAATCAGTAGAGGATCCTAAGCCCCACAGTGGTGGAGCAGGCAAACGTCAACACCAGCATCCCTGTGTGTCTTAACATAGCCAGCAAACTGGCAGAATCCAGCTCTGACAGCCACCACATGCTCCGAAGCATCCCTGGGCAGCCACAGGTATCCTCTAGCATCTGGACCTCTACATGCTTTGGCCCAAGTCCTGGCAGGCAGATGTCATCCAGTGTTAGGACCTTCCTGTGCTTCAGCACATCCCAAGGCAAAAAGGCATCCTCCACTGTAGCCCTAAGGAAACAAAGAAAAGAACCTGCCAAGAACTGGCAGACTCCAGCTCTCAGATCTGCCATATGCTTTAGTGTGGCCCCAGGCAGACAGGCATCTCCACATGCTTCAGCACAGCCCCAGATGCCAATCCTATGGGTGCCTAGGCAAATAGGCAGACACCAGGCTGCATGAGACAGCCATGCTTCAGAGTAGCCCCAGTCAAACAAGCAACCTCCAGAGGCCAAACTGGCCCATGCTTCAGCATAGCCCCAAAGAAACACAGAAAGACTCCATCAGGCCCCTCAGCACGTGCCAGAACCCTCCACTAACACCCCAGATAAGCACCAGGTAAGCTGCCAGACCCTGATAGCTTGCACAAGCCACAACCACCCACCACCACACTCCCTCAGACCAGCAGCACATACAGAGGGTCCCCCATGGGCCTCAGGGTAATATCAGTGAAACATCAGATAATCAGCCAGGGTCTGTACCCACTGGCACAAGAAGCATTAGTCCCTTCCACCCCAGGAGCAGAGTTCAAACTTAAAAGAAAGAAAGGGGCCAAAAAGGGGGTGGGAGGATAGGACAAAAAAAATCTGACCATAGAAAGTTATTATGGTGACATGGAATACCAAGACACAAATTTAGGAGAGGAGAACAATGTCAAAACACCCATGGGCAAAACTGCAAAGAAAAACATGGAAGAGCTCAAAAAAGAACTTAAAATCATATAAGAGAGGTAGGAGAAAAATGGGGAAAATAAATGAGAATGATGCAAGAGAATTATGAAGAAAGACTCAATAGCTTGGAAATCTGCTTAAAAAGTAGAATTGGCCAGATGGAAAAGAAGATACAGAAATGCACTGAAGAAAACAACTCCTTAAAGAGGATAATTAGCTCAACAGAAAAAGAATTACAAAAACAAATTGAGGAAAACCACACTTGAAAGCTAGAATTGGGCAAGTGTAATGAAACATCATGAATCAAACATATTCAAAAGAAAGAAAAAATGGAAGAAAATGTAAAATACTTCATGGGAAATACAACTGACCTGGAAATTAGATCCAGGAGAGACAATATCAGAATCATTGGACTACCCAAAAGCCATAATCAAAGGGAGGACCTGAACAACACCTTTCAAGAAATTATCAGGGAAAACTGTCCTGATGTCCTGAAACCAGAGGGCAGAATAGGTATTGAAAGAATCCACTGATCACTTCAAGAAAGAGATCACAAAATGAAAACCTCGAGGGACATAACAGCTAAATTTCAGAACTATCAGGTCAAGGAAAAAGTACTGCAAGTGTCCAGAAAGAAACAATTCACATATCAGGGAGTCACAATCAGGATCACACAGGACTTGGTGGTGGTAATATTAAAGGATTGGGTGTTGCCAGTAAGGTGAATTGTAATGTAAATAAGGTAGATTTTAGCGTGTGTAAGGTGGATTTTTCTTCTTATTTCTTAGAGTTCAGTTTCCCAGGATCCATGGCCATAATAATCTGTTGCTCAGGTATTAGATATGAGTTCCCAGGCTCATGGCTCAAAACATCTCCACCATGCTTTTACAGCGGCCTTATATAATGATAAATAATATAAACATGGGTGCTTAAATTGTAAACATCTACTGTGACTGCGCAGTGAGATACAGGGATGAGGTGGTTTATACTTGTGAGTCTATTGCTGGCAATACGCCTTCTTTGTCTGATGCCCTATAAAACAGGTGGTCAGTGGTCAGTGAGCTGGGAAATTGTTATGGTTGAATACACAAGCTGGAATGCTATGTGCCTTGATTGGCTGCCATCAAGGCTTGGGAGGGGGCAATCTGTGTTTGCCTCAAGTGACCCCCATTGAGGCTTGAGGGGATTTAGGGGATGCACAAGTTGTGCCTGTCTCAACTGACCCCATCAAGACACAGGTGTAGTTGCTGCCCCTTCTCTCTAGCCCCTGCAAGAAGGGTGATTAAGGAATGCGGTAGGAGTTTGTATTTCCATTATCAACAATACTGTATTAGAGAAGACTAGACTAGAATAAAGCTTATTATTAACCCCTTTGAAGATGTCTTTCCTGTCTGACCAGATCAAGAGTGAAACTCAGAGGCTGGAGTTCAAAGCTCCAGTGCCTCCCATATGTCAGCTGTCTTAACAGGTGTCATGGAACATGATTCTGAAGGGAAAAGGAGCTAGGACTACAACCAAGAATCATTTCCCTGGCAAAATTAAGCGTAATACATCAAGGGAAAAAATAGTCATTTGATGAAATAGAAGGATTTTAAGCCTTCACAAGAAGAAGAGCAGAATTAAAGTAAAAGTCTGACCTACAATACCAAGACCGAAGACAAGCATGAACAGGTAAAAGGGGAAAAGAAAACAGAAAGGATTCAACAGAGCTGAATGGTTTATATCCCAACATGGGAAATGATACTTGTAACACTTAAAAACTACAACACTAACATTTCAGAGAGAAGGAATAAACACAGACAGAGGGAATGGGTATGAGGCACATTTGAGGGAATTATATAAAAATAAGGGATGAGAAAGAGGAGTGAAAATGGGTACAAAAGGGAGGAGCTCAATGGGGTAAATTATATCAAATGAAGGTAATTACAGTGGACAGGAAGAAGGGAGTGGAGGGTTATGGGCATCAATTGAACTTTACTCTCATCAGTATTAGCTCAAAGATGGAATAATATACAAAATCAGATGAATATAGAAATCTATCTTCCTGACTGGGAATTGTAATGTTAATGGTTGGGGAGCATAGAAGATCTTCCCTGCACATTAATAGGCCTCATTGTGGAACTAACTAAGGGAAGCTTGCTTACTTATGGGAAGATCTGCACAGCTTTTTTAGTAAGTGAATTAGGCAATGAGTCATGTTGTAAAGCCTTCTGCCTCTGAGCCTATTAGCTGAAAGAGTATATATTGTGAGAGGGGAGCTTTTGCTTTGGCGGCTCACTTATGTGACAGATGTTGTGATTCCCTGGTTTGAGACTCTGAGTGGAGGTAGGTTCAGAGCTCCCTGACTCCTCAGAGGTAAAGGCTCTCTCAATTCAGTGGTGGATGTAAAGCTTTGATTCCGGCAGTAGAACGCTGTCTGTTGGTCTTTTTTCTCTTTGTATTTTTTCTATATAATTAAAGAAGATCATTGACGCCCTTTTAAATTGTTTTCCTTGGTAAAGCAGATGTAAGAACCTGCACTAGCAGCCATCCTGGGTGTGCCGGACTGGTTGCTGTTGCAGGAAGTAGGAGGGAAGGACATTAAATAAAGGGGGCAAGAGTACTGAGAGAAGAGAGGGCAAATTAGAGGAGGTGGTAGACAGAGGCAAAACATTGGTGATGTGGGAAAGAGTGAAAAGAAAGAGAGGACAAATAGGAGAAAGAATATAATGGAGGAAATATACAGATAGTAATCTTAATGGTGAATGTGAATGGGATGAATTCTCCCATAAAACACAAACAGATACCAGAGCAGATCAAAAACCACAATCCTACAATATGTTGTTTACAAGAAACACAGAAGCAGAGAGTCACACACGGAGTAAAGGAAACCCTAGAAGAGTCTTCAATGAACTGATGCAAAGTGAAACAAGCAGAACAAGGAAGACACTGTACATAGTATCAGCAACATCATGTAATGATCAACTATGGATGTATCAGCTTTTCTCAGGGACACAATGATCCAAGACAAGTACAAAAGATTCATAAAGGAAAATGTTATCCATATCCAGATAAAGAACTGATGGACTCTGAATGCAGATCAGAGCATATTTTTTCACTTTATTCTTTCTCATGGTTTTTTTTTCTTTTTGAGTGGTTTTTTCTTTCACAACCATGATGAATATGGAAATATGTTTTACATGATAGCAAATGTATAAACCATATCAAACTACTTACCATTTAAAGAAGAGAGCAGGGGAAAGAGGGAGGGAAAAAATTTGGAACTCAAAATCTTGTAAAAATCAATGCCAAAAGTTACCTTGAAATGTAATTGGGGAAAAAAATAAAATTCTATTTGAAGCAAAAAATAAAAAAAAATAGGAAAGAAGAGATTCTGAGGGGCTGGATTTAAGAACAAATATGGAGCAAAGGGAAAACTGATATGTGGCAGATAACAGAGGTCCCAGAAAGATCCCTGACTCTATGGGCATCATGAAAAAGAAGATCACAAGCTGAGACAAATCTCAAGAAAAAGTTGGCTCTTTCCCTTACTTCTCCTCCCAATGCTAGTCTATCCAAAGACACTCTAACATGATCCCATGTTTATTGCCCAGACATTATACAGTAAATTGAATATTGCTTCAACCACAAAGAGCCAGGGGTTTGTTGCAACAATTCCGCTAGCAGCTGCTGTGGGGGTGAAAGACCAACACAAGCCCAACAACAGGAATGCTGCCAGAACACGTTCTTTTGATCTGCTTTACCAAGGAAAGGAACGTTAAGGGGTTAACAATCTTATTTCAATCCAACATACAAACATCATTCACTTAGTTCAAGGAAAAAGCCAGTACCCTGAACTTCAGAGAAAATACAAACAAATTACAAACATACATTATAAACAGAACAAATACAATTCATACTTACCAAGAAACCATCAACACCTGGGTGAGCCAGGAGGCTCTTAGAGCTGCTACCCAGAGTCTTGTGCCTCCAGGAGTGAGAGCCCTCAGCAAATAGCTCTGTCCTTTCTTTTTATACACTCTTTAGCCATCATCAAGCATCATCTGAGCAACCAGAACTCAGGCTCCTACTATTGGCTCTGGTCTTAGCAACTCCCCTCAGGCCGCTGAGGGCTTCACACCCACATAGGCTTAGCACCTAGTAGATAGGAGTTTGGGCCTGGGTCTTTGCACCTAGTAAGGCTCTGTCAAAGACACTTAATTTATAATTCTAAAACAGTACAAAAAAATAGTCCCAACGTAATTGATATTACAAGGGGTTAACTTGTTTAGTCATTTTTCAGTCATGTCTGACTCTTTGCAAACCAGGGCATGTTTTCTTCTCAAACATACCGAAGTGGTTTGCCATTCTCTCCAGCTTATTTTACAGATGAAGAAACTGAGGCAAATAGGGTTAAATGACTTTCCCAGAGTCACACAGCTAGTATTTGAGGCTGGATTTGAACTCAGGGCTTCCTGACCCCAGGACAAAAATAACAAACAAAAAAAAAATAACTGAAACTTTGATATGTAGCTCTTGCAGATTTCTGTGGTATAAAGACTCACACTGACAATTTAACAATCAATTCTGTAAGCCAGTTAGAACTGGCTCTACCACGTGGAGCCCCAACTTTCAGCTAAGGCAGATCACAGGGAGTTTGCTTTCCCAAATTGAATCTCTCTGAGCAAAAGATTGCACAGACATTCTCTTACTTCCCTTTTCTTTTCCAAAAAAATACTTTTATTGATATCTTTTCCTTATATATCACCTTTATTTCCAAAATACATCCTTCCCAACTCCTTAATACAGACGACCATTACTTGTCCAAAACCATAGTCCCCTACCTTCTTAAAGAAGAGCACAGACACTCTCAGGGAAGCAGAGTAATGAGATAATAAGAGCCTCCTTTATACTTCAGGCCAACTAGGAGGGAAGAACAAGAGTAAGAGATGTTTGCAAAGGTCATAGAATATCAGAGCTGATGCCCAGAACCAGACGCAGCACTACAATCATGCTCTGACCAGGTAAGTGGAAATAGACACCTATCTATTCTAAGATGGTCTTCCTATTAGAAAACTATAATTCTGCCACATTAAAGAACATACAATCTTCCAGATGCTCAGGCCTGAGAGTTACTTGATGGTCACTTCCTCCCCAAGTGGGAGAAACAACAGTATCCCCTTTGGGTTTCAAATGTTTCTCTTATGGTTTCCTATTATCCATCTGACCTGGAATGTAAAATCCATGTCTCTACCTCATCTCTCATTTTATAAATAAGGATACTACTGCCCAGGTAAGCTAAATAACAAACTCAAGGTCACACAGATAATTGGGAGTAGGAGAAGGAGTTTGAAATGACACCCTCTGATGTCAGACAGCAGCCTGCACACCATCTAACATGTTTCTGAGTACCTTAAAAAGTCAGACTTAGGAGGGAATTGTAGAGACTATCTAGTTCAACTCTGTCTGTAGTAACATGGAGACCACTCCTCTTCCCCTAAGAACACCCAGGGGAAGGAAGGAAACAGGCATTTATTAAATTTCTGCCACGCTCCAGGCCCAGTGCTAAGAGCTTTACAAATAATATCTCATTTGATCGTCACAACAAACCTGGGAGATAGGTGCCGCTATTATTATTATTTTACAGTTAAGGAAACTGAGGCAGACAAAGAGTAAGTGACCTACCCAAGGTCACACAGCTAGTAATGTAGGGGGCCAGATTTGAATTCAGGTCTTCTTGACCCCAGGCCCAGTTCTTTATCTACTTCACCAACTAGATGTCACACATACACACACACACACACACACATATAAACACACACATTAACAAACACACACACAAAGGATGGAAGCCTAGTGGATGGGAGCAAAAATGAGGGAGTCTATGGAACAGAAACAACCCAGATGAGATTCTAAGAACGCACACAAACACACATAGGAGGAAGACTTAGTAGAGGCCCACACAGCAAGGAGAGAGACCAGGAGCACAAAAACGAGAGAGAGACTGGGAGAAGGGACTACACAAGGCTGAAGGAGGGAAAGGTTGGCGGCTGAGGGTGAGGACATAAACATATTTACTCAGGAGACAGGAGGAGTGAGGGAGGAAGAGGAAAGTCACCCACTGCCCTGGGTACACACAGACAGAACAGAAGTTGGGGGTTGGGTGGGAGCAGGGCAAGTGGAATTGGCTAGCTGAAGACAATGTCCATCTCCAGGCAAGTTAGGCAAGGGGGCGGAGTTCTGGTTAGGGCTTGCATGTGGCAGTAGGTCACCTGAGATCATGATGTAATTCAGCAGGTGGGGCCCATGGCCCCTACATAAGGCAACCTCCAAGGCTCCTGTAAACTCTGGACATCTACCCTCCGTTGAAATCTTTCAGTTTCAGCTTCAGCTCAAGATAAAGAAGTCTGATCATGAGGCCTCTTGGCATAGTCCTGCTGCTCTCCCTGGCTCTTTGTTGTTTCTTGGGTAAGTTTCTCCTTGGGAACACCACCCTCACATTGGGGCCAATAGCCCTCAGACAGCCCTTCAGTCATGGGAGTTTTTGCTGCATTAAGAGAGCTCCTGAGGCCAGAAGCTTTCTCCACAACCATGCCCGGTGGGAGGGAACAGGAGGTTTATTAGCTCTTTTTTACAAAGTAGAAAGCAGACACCAGATAGGTGAACTGGGAACACAGCTAGTAGGTGGGAGACCCCACCTCTAAACCTATGTCTTTTCAGGTTATAGGACCCAGAATAGAGACTGCACCTCTGATGACCTGGGTCTGGAGTATAGAGAAAAGACATTGATAGGGATATCATAGATAGGATTCCTATACCACACAGAAGGTTGGATGAGAATTTTGACTGAACATTTGTGGAAAAAGAAAGTGGGACAGAGAGACAGAGGCAGAGACAATGGCAGAGGAAGGAAGACAGACAGACACAGAGGCACAGACAACTAGGTGGTACTGTTAGATTCAGGAAGACCTGAGATCAAATTGTGCCTAAGACACTGAAATGAGGATAATAACAGCACCTAACTCACAAGGATGGCATGATGATATAATGAGATAAAGAGGTAAAGAGCTTTGAAAACTTTAAATTTATTGTTTTCATTATTTCATTTGTTCCTAAAATCCCTGTCAGTGTTTTACAGTTTTTGCATTTATTTTACACAGGGGAAAGTGGAATTAAGTGAATCACTCAGGGTTGTACAGCTAGTGACTAGGTCAGGATGTGGACCCAGATCTCCTGATCCCTAAACCAATACCCTCACATCCACAGTCTGTTATTTGTGTTGTTAGAGGACAGACTGAAGAATGAGCTGAGATGTAGTGAAAAGAGCTCTCAACGTAAGGTCTGGATACCTGACTTGGAATCTTGGCTCCAATTATTAGCTATGAGACAATGGAAAACTTAATTCATCCCTCTGAGCCTCAGTTTCCTAATCTGTAACTGGGGAGGAAAGGACTTTTATACATACTAAAGTGCCATCTCAAATGTTAGCTTCTGACAAGGATTCTAACAGAAGTCTAACATCCACAGAATGTTACAGAACCACAGGATCATAAAGGGGTCTTAGAAATCATCAAGTTCTACCTTCATCATTTTTATAAATGAGAAAAATGAGGCACAAGGAGGTTATACAATTGGCCCAGGTACGACGTGTCTGAGGTGGAATTAAAATCCAGATCTTCTTGACTTGGAATGTAAGGGCACTCTCTAGCAATGTAAGTTTCAAAGCAGGCAAGGTCCTATATGGGTTGAGGGAGTATACTTAGTGAGATCTCCCTCCAAAGAGACAATCACAGATCTAAACCTCACCAGATAGAACAAATTTATGGACATTGAGTCCATGTTCCATCCCAGGCCAACAGTCCCTTCTGCAGATATCCCAGGAAGGAATTACCCAGCCTCTGCTTGAGAAACGCCGATGCCAAGAAGGTCATTGCTTCTCAATGTTGTCCATCCCATTTTGGGGACAGATTTCCTTGTTACACAGATCTTATATTCAGCCCAAACAGTTACCCTATCCCTCTCCCATCCCCCATTCTGCACTCTGGGGCCAGTCCAAACAAATCTAATGCCTTGTAGACATGGCAATATAAGTTCACAAAGAACTAGCATCAGGAACAGAACATCCCTAACACACATCTCCTTTTTCAACAGGGTAATTGACCTGGTGAGGTCAATAGACTACTGGAAACACAGACTGTCTTAGATTCTTTATTTTTCTTTTCTTCCTTCAAGGAGATTCCAATTTATTTTTTTTTCCTTTTTATTTTTAGTTTGCAACACACGGTTCTACATAATTTTGAGCTCCAGATTTCTTCCCTCCCTTCCCCCCTCCCTCCCATATAACTTCCATGTTTAATTTCCCATTGAATTAATTTACACACCAGTCAAGTTGTGGAGCAGAATTACAACCAATGGAATGAATCATGAGAAAGAAGAAACAGAATCAAAAAAAAAAACACAACCTAAAAACAAATACAAA
The DNA here is from genome assembly GCF_011100635.1 of Trichosurus vulpecula. Lineage (NCBI taxonomy): Eukaryota > Metazoa > Chordata > Mammalia > Diprotodontia > Phalangeridae > Trichosurus > Trichosurus vulpecula. Next base: position 94,156,827 of record NC_050575.1, read on the forward strand.
AGAGAGAAAAAAGGAAGGGGGAGAAAAAGGCGAGCATGAATTGTGCCTCAATCTGCATTCATAGTTCATAGTTCTTTCTCTGCATGTAGATAGTATTCTCCATTGTGAGTCCTTTCGAGTTATCTTTGCACATTGTGTTGCTGAGAAGAGCAAAGTCTGTCAGGGTTAGTCCTCACGGAATCCATATATCTGTGGTTGTTTATAATGTTCTCCTGGCTCTGGCCCACTCACTCAGCATTATGTCGTGTAGGTTTTTCCAGGTTGTTATGAAATCCATATCATCCCCATTTCTTATAGCACAATAGTATTCCATTACCTTCCTATGCCACAGCTTGTTCAGTCATTCCCCAATTGATGGGCATCCCTTTGATTTCCAATTCTTAGCTACCACAGAAAGAGCCACTATAAACATTTTTGTATATATGGTCCTTTTCCCACTTGTGTGATCTCTTTGGGATACAACCCTAGAAGTAGTATTGCTTGGTCTATGGGTATGAACATTTTTACAGCCCTTTGGGCATGGTTCCAAATTACTCTCCAAAATGGCTGGATCAGTTCACAACTCCACCAGCAATGTAACAATGTTCCAATATTCCCACATCCTCTCCAGCATTTATCATTTTCCTGTTTTCTTATTTTAAGCAATCTGACAGGAGAGAGATGGTATCTAAGAGTTGTTTTGATTTGCATTTCTCTAATCAGTAATGATTTTGAGCATTTTTTCATATGCCTATAGATATCTTTAATTTCTTCCTCTGAAAACTGTCTGTTCATATCCTTTGACCATTTCTCAATTGGGGAATGACTTGTATTCCTATATATTTGGTTCAGTTCCATGTACATTTTGGAAATGAGGCCTTTATCAGAGACATTGATTGTAAAGATTTTCTCCCAATTTTCTGCTTCCCTCCTAATTTTTGTTGCATTGGCTTTTTTTTAATACAAAATATTTCAATTTAACATAATAAAAATTATCCATTTTGCATTTTGTAATGCTCTCTATCTCTTGTTGGGTCACGAATTCTTTTCTTTTCCATAAATCTGATAGGTAAACTATTCCTTGCTCTCCCAAATTGCTTATAGTATCAGCCTTTATTCCTAAATCATGAACCCATTTTGACTTCATTTTGGTATATGGTGTAAGATATTGGTCTATGCCCGGTTTCTGCCCTACCATTTTCGAATTTTCCCAGTATTTTGTGTGAAATAGCGAATTTTTAGCCCAGAAACTGGATTCTTTGGGTTAATCAATGAGTAGATTTCTATACTTCTTGACTACTGTGTCTTGTGTACCTAATGTGTTCCACCGATCCACCACTCTGTTTCTTAGTCAGTGCCAAGTAGTTTTGATGACTGCTGCTTTGTAGTACAATTTAAATTTGATCTTCAAATACAAAGCTCAAGAGAGACATAAAAAGGTAAATGGGAAAAAAACACTAGTTAATCAACGAGAGGATGTGGGAAAATTGGAACACTGTTACATTGCTGCTGGAGATCTTTTTGAGGAGGCAATCTGTGGATTCTTTCAATTTCTATTTTACCCTCTGGCTCTAGAATATCAGGGCAGTTCTCCTTGACAATTTCTTGAAAGATGATATCTACGCTCTTTTTTTGATCATGGCTTTCCAATAATTTTTAAATTATCTCTCCTGGATCTATTTTCCAGGTCAGTGGTTTTTCCAATGAGATATTTCACTTTGTCTTCCATTTTTTCATTTCTTTGGTTCTGTTTTATTACATCTTGATTTCTCATAAGTAGTTGCTAGGTATTGTCTGGGGGATATTCTTGTTCAGGTGCTCTTTAGACCAGATAGTACCTGAGCTCTTTTCCAAATTAAACATCCTTTGATAGTGTCACTAAAATGTCTTTTGTTCTCCAGGTTAAACATTGTCATTTTCTTTAACTAAATCCTCATATGGCCTGGCTTCCAGGTCCCATCCCACAATTCTAGGATGGAATAGAAGCCCAATTTTAATATTCTAATGTTCAACAATGCAGTTTCTTAAAATCTCGATTCTAAAATCCAGCAATTTTAGAATTCAAAGATTCAGCAGTTTTAGGATTCTTAGATTGCCTGATTTGAGAATTCAAGAATGCTCTGATTCTAGGAAATTATATAGTTGAGTATTACATTTTCATAGTAATTGTCCTGCAAAACAGACTTGGTCAAGGCCACTGGATCTATATCTGTCTCCCAACCTTGTGGCACAACCAGAAGCAATACTTGGACATTACAAAGAGGAAAATTTAGGCATGATGATTAGCTAGGCTGTTTGCTCAGACCACCAATACACCTTCTGAGATTGTAGCATTGCTAGCTTGAATGGACCTCCCAAAATTTATGCTCTTTGAACATAGCCTTCAAGTACTTCAATTGTTATTTCATGCTTTGATGAGTCAACAGAAGAAGGTTTTAGTGGAGACAGTAAAGAATAATAATTCAGATTTATATAAAGAGGACTGGAGTTCAAATCTTCCATTTACTACCTGTTCAAACCGTGGGGCTCAGTTTTATCTGCAAAATCAGCAGGTTAGATTAAATGATGCTGAGATCCTTTCCAGTTCTATGACTATGATACTATGAAGGAATATTTTTATTGCAAAGCATTTTATTTACAATAGCCCTGCAAGGCAGGTAGCATAGGTATCATTAAAACTATTATATAAATTGGGAAACTCAGTGTCAGAGAGAAGTAACTCTTCCACTCTCCCACAAAGGAGTGACTGGCAGAGTCAAGACTGAAACCCAGTTCTTCCAATGGTTCTCAAATCTGAGGACAGGGGTCCAAGAATGAGACCACACAAAGAGTCTGATTAAGATGTAACTCATTTTACAAGTTATCTAGAAAAGGGGAGGAAATCCAATGATTCAGAATTGTTTATTTTACTCGCTTAGAAATAGATTCAGAGACTGTCAGAGGTAGATGGGCCCTTGCGATAACAAAACATGCTATCCATTACATAAAGTTGATAGATTTGGGGTAGGGAATAAGATATCTTTTCTTGTGTACCATCATTGGGGGACTATGCATGTGTACATTTTTTTTCCTTTTTTCCCAATAAAGGGATGCAAAGAAGAAACCTTAGATTTCTATTCTTTTTTAGCAGACAAGTGGGCAGGCAGGAGAAGCTACATATGTGATATGTTTCCTGCACTTTCAGATGAGGTCATTGTATCAATAAAATTGAAAGTGACCCCCCAAAAGGGACAGGGAAAGGTGATGTTGCTTCACATTTTTGTGTATGATACCCTTGCTCCAGCTGCTCCCTAAGAGTATAACTAGTGGCTTAACTATTAATATTTATGATCAGGCAAAGAGATTAAATTAGTGGTTTAAAAAAAGAAAGTCTAGGATGGCTCTCAGGTTGTAAATCTACTTGCCTCAAGGTGCCCTTGATAGAAACAGGGATAGCAGAAAGGTAGGTTTGGGAAAGAACGTGATGAGTTTTGATTTTTGACATGTTGAGATTGAGGATGCCTGTGGGATGTCCAGGATGAGGTGTCCAATGGACAATTCATGATGTACAATTAGAACACAGGAAAGACATGAGGGCAGGCTATATAGCTTTCTGAATCATCTGCAAAGAGATGATGTTGAACCTATGGGAGCTGAACACATCACCAAGAGAGAGAAGGTTGAGAGAGAAGAGAGCTCAAGACAAAGTCCTGGAATATACACATGCAAAGGATTCACAGGTCATATATGATGAGGCAACAAAGTAGATTGTGACAGCGCTATCAAACAGGAAGGAGGAAATCCAGGAGAGAGCAATGCCATGGAAACCCAGAGAGGAGACAATGCCTGGGATATTGGAGTGGTCAACAATGTTGAAAGTTTCAGAAATTGATCAAGATGGATGAGGACTGAGAAAAAGACCTTGAATTTAGCAGTCAGGAGATTATTAATAACCTTTGAGAGAGTGGTAACTATCCAAACACACCAAGCACATTCATTTTTATGACTGCTCAATTGCTTTCGCTTGAAATACCCTGCCTTCCTACATCTACCTCTCAAAATTCCAGGTCCAAACCCTTCCTCCAAGAAGTCTTGGCCTTTCTGACAGTACTTATCAGATTTTACATTATCTTATCTTTATTCGCCTTATAAATGTATGTGTATTTATACCTTTTCTCATGGGAAGATCTCTTGTCTCATTTATCTCCAACGTTATAACATCTCAAAAAATCTTGAATAAGTTAAAAGAAGAAGAATATAAAACATAGGATGTAGAACACAGACTGCTAGAGGTGAAACTGAAACATGGTACATTAAGTGACAGAACTGCAAGGGAACCCTTTGATTATCTAGTTTAACTGAAAGGAAAGTAACATGCAATAACAGAAAGAGACTGGTCCAAGGTCACAGAGTGACTGAGTAGCACAGTAAACACTGAGCCCCAGGAGTCCTGATTCCCACAGCCAAGGATTTGTAAGTGAAATAATGGATAGGAATACACCTGTGTCTTTGTTCAGGTGACTGGACTTTTGTCGAATTCTGCCACATTTCAGGGGCCTGGGGTTTTGTGGGAAAACCAGTGTGATGGCATCCAGTAAGCTGCAGAGACAAAGAGGGGTGGGTGGACAGGCTGGGGCTGTAATCCAGACTCCTCTGGCTCCCTTATTCTCCCTCCCCCACCCCAAAGAAACTGTCTTACAGACAAGGTTAACAAAAGCTTTTTAAAATTTGTTTCCTAGACACTACACAAGCCGAAGAAAAAGTCCGAGATGTAAGAAGAGTTTCTACTTTATCATTTCAACCCATTTTCCATGCCATGGTGAAGGCACCATTGATTCACGCAGTCCATTCAGCATTCAGCACCCAATGGCATTCAGTACCAGAATGGCACCATGGTTTTACTTAAGATCAAAAGTGATTTCCTCTTTCTGAACATCAGCTTCCTTAACAGTTAAATGAAGAGATGACATGAAGTAATCTCTGACATTGTATGTGTTCTAGGTTCTGAGGTCCCTTCCAGCTCTCACATTTTGTGTTCTGGGCTCTGACATTCCATGTTCTATGTTCTGGACTCCCTTCCAGCTCTATCTCCTGTGTTCTATGTTCGGACATTCTGTATTCTGTGTTCTGAGGTCCCGTCTAGCTCTCACATTCTGTATGTCACTTCCAGCTCTGACATTTTGTGGTCTGTGTATGACGTTTCATGTTCTATATTCTCCCTTCCAGCTCTGATCTACTGTGCTCCATGCTCTGACATTCTTTTTTCTGTGTTCTAAGCAGGCTTCTAGCTCTACCATTTTCTGATCTCTGTTCTAAAGTCCCTTACAGCTCAGTTTTCTACACTATTTATTCTGAGATCCCTCTTAGCTCTCCTCTTCTAAGACTCCATGACATTCTACGTAATGAAGCAAACTTCAATGTTTGTTTTCTTTCTGTTATCAATGATCATTGCAGTCTCTTTTGTGATTGTGAAAATCTGCTTGTTGATAAAAAAATTAAACAAAGAAATAGACAGGAAAGATTCTCTGAAAGGAATAGGGGATGTCATTCTATAGGACCCAGAGCATTTCCTGGGGGAATTTCTCTGTATCAACACTAAGTAATGAGTACCACACTTCTCTCCACTGACCTGTTCCTCAGGCTTCCATTTTCTTTTCCACAATAATAGGTGAAATAACCTTTGCTTTCAGTCCCTTGGAAGACTTTTGTGAGGTTCAAATGAGAAAATAGGTGCCAGTCACATCACAAAGTATAAAGGACTACATAAATGGGGACTTTGAGTGGAAGCTGCCCCATGAATAACTCTCTTTCCCATAGAGTATAAAACACCGTTACCTGTGGATGATCATGGGTAGCTTCCACTCAAAATCCCCATTTCTGTAGTGTTTTACACTTTGCAATGTGATTGGCACATATTCTCTCATTTGAACCTCACAAAAGTCTTCCAAGGGACTGAAAGCAAAGGTTATTTCTCCTTTTTTAGAGAAAGGGAGACTGTAGTCCAAAAGTGGGGAATTATTGAATATTACTGGGAAAGGACATGAGAGTCCACTTGGTCCAAACCTTTCATTTATATATGGGGAACTAAATCCCAGGGAGTTTATCATGTCCAGAATAAGAGAAGTGATAGTCCTACTATGCTCCGCTCTGTTCGGACTTCTTCTAGAGTATTTATTATATTCCATTATGGGCAATGTGTGTTAGAAAGGGGATGGCTGGAGGGCAGAGCCAAGATGGTGACTGGAAAGAAGGGACTAGTGGGAGCTCCCCACCAAGTCCCTCCAAAAACCTATAAAAAATGGCTCTGAACCAATTCTAGAACTGCGGAACCCCAAAAATAGCAGAGTGAAGCAGGGCTCCAGCCCAGGACAGCCTGGATGGTTGCTGGGTGAGGTCTATCCTGCGCAGAGCTGGGAATGGAGCAGAGAGGAGCAGAGCCCAGCGTGGGCCGCGTGGACAAACCAGACCAGGAGCCGGGCGACGCAGGCCCTAGCACCCTGAATCAGTGAGCTGTGGCAGTTGCCAGACTTCTCAAACCACAAACACCAAAGACAACAGAGAAGGTTAGTGAGAAAAGCTGCTGGGCACAGGGTGATAGAGTTCACAGTTCAGCCATCACCCTGGGAGCAGCAGAGGTAGGGAAGCTACAGAACTACAGCTGCAGTTGCTTCCAGGCCAGGGCTTACCTGGTGGGAGGAATTAAGTGGCAGATCAGAGCAGGAGTGCAAAGTCTGTTGAAGTCCAGTCTGGGTTGGAGGTTTTTGGGGAATGAGGAGTACTTGTGTGGCAGAGCTGGTGCATCCCCCCAAGTTTGGAAAAAAGTACTCTTTACTCTACAAGCAGTCATACACCAATGAAAAACTCAAGGGTCAAGTAAGTTGGCTGGGAACATGGCCAGACAGAGAAAACGCACCCAGAATCAGTCTCAGACTTTGGAATCTTTCTTTGGTGACAAAGAAGACCAAAATATACCGCCAGAAGAAGTCAACAAAGTCAAAGAGCCTTCAACAAAAGCCTCCAAGAAACACATGAACTGATCACAGGCCATAGAAGAGCTCGAAAAGGATTTGGAAAAGCAAATTAGAGAAGTAGAGGAAAAATTGGGAAGAGAAATGAGAAGGATGCGAGAAAACCATGAAAAACAAGTCAATGACTTGCTAAAGGAGTCTCAAAAAAATACTGAAAAATATACTGAAGAAAACAACACCTTAAAAAATAGACTAACTCAAGTGGCGAAAGAGCTCCAAAAAGCAATGATGAGAAGAATGCCTTGAAAGGCACAATTACCCAAATAGAAAAGGAGGTCCAAAAGACCACTGAAGAAAATATTACCTTAAAAATTAGATTGGAGAAAGTGGAAGCTAGTGACTTGATGAGAAATCAACAGAACCAAAGGAATGAAAAAGTGGAAGACAATGTCAAATATCTCATTGGAAAAACCAGTGACCTGGAAAATACATCCAGGAGAGATAAGTTAAAAATTATTGGACTACCTGAAAGCCAGGATCAAAAAAAGAGCCTAGATATCATCTTTCAAGAAATTATCAAGGAGAACTGCCCTCATATTCTAGAGCCATAGGGCAAAATAGAAATTGAAAGATCAAGGAGAAAATACTGCAAGCAGCCAGAAAGAAACAATTTGAGTATTGTGGAAACACAATCAGATTAACCCAAGATTTAGCAGCTTCTATATTAAGAGATCGAAGGGCTTGGAATACGATATTCCGGAGGTCAGTGGAGCTAGGATTAAAACCAAGAATCATCTGTCCAACAAAAGTGAATATCATGCTCCAAGGCAAAATATGGATTTTCAAAAAAAATAGAGCACTTTCAAGCTTTCTCAGTTAAAAGACCAGAGCTGAAGAGAAAATTTGACTTTCAAACACAAGAATCAAGAGAAGCATGAAAAGGTAATCAAGAAAAAGAACAAGAAAAAGAAATCGCAAGGGACTTACTAAAGTTGAACTGTTTGGTTACATCCCTACATGGAAAGATGATGTGTATGATTCATGAGACCTCAGTATTAGGGTAGTTGAAAGGAATATGCATACATATATATATATATATGTATGTATGTATGTATATATATATATGTGTGTGTGTGTGTGTGTATATATATATACATATATATGTACATATATATATATGTACATATATATGTATATATATATATATAGTGAGAGAGAGAGAGACAGAGACAGAGACAGAGGGCACAGGGTGAGTTGAAGATGAAGGGATAATATCTAAAAGAAATAAAATCAAATTAGAGGATGAGAGAGGAATATATTGAGAGAGGGAGAAAGGGAGAGATAGAATGATGTAAATGATCTTGCATAAAAGTGGCAAAAAAGCAGTTCTGTAGGAAGGGAAAGAAGGCAGATGAGGGGGAATGAGTGGATCTTGCTCTCATTAGATTTGACATGAGGAGGGAATACCATACACACTCAATTGGGTATCTTACCCCACAGGAAAAAAGGAGGACGAAGATAAAAAAGAGAGGCTGATAGATGGGAGGTCAGATGGGAGAGGAGGTAATCAAAAACAAACACTTTCAAAAAGAGACAGGGTCAAGGAAGAAAATTCAATAAAGGGGGATAGGTTGGGAAGGAGCAAAATATAGTTAGTCTTTCACAACATGAGTATTGTGGAAGGGTTTTACATATTGATACGCATGTGACCTATGTTGAATTGCTTGACTTCTTGGGGGAGGAGGGTCGGAAGGGAAGAGGGGAAAGAATTTGGAACTCAAAGTTTTAAAAACAGATGTTCAAAAACAAACAAAAAAAGTTTTTGCATGCAACTAGAAAATAAGATACACAGGCAATGGGGCGTAGAAATTTATCTTTCCCTACAAGAAAGGAAGGGAAATGGGGATGGGAGGGGAGTGGGGTGACAGAAGGGAGGGCTGACTGGGGAACTGGGCATCCAGAATATATGCCATCTTGGTGTGGGGTGGAGGGTAGAAATGGGGAGAAAATTTGTAATTCAAACTCTCTTGAAAATAAATGCTGAAAACTAAATATATTAAATAAATTAAATAAAAGGAAAAAAAAGGGAATTGCTAAACTGCAGAAAACAAAGGAAGGATGAATAAGGCTGGTGATGGGAGAGAAGATTGTGCCCTATGAAGATCATTTAAAGAAATTGTGAGCATTAGCCTGGGTAAGAATAGATTTAAGAGAAATAGGACTGCTGAAGGGTGTCATGTAGAGGGTGATTCACCTGACTGTGCTCAGCCCCAGGAGGTCTCAGCAAGAGTAATGAAAGATACCTACAAAGAGACAAATTTTTGGCTCAGTCTAAGAGAAGGAGAATTAATAATTAGAACTGTCCTAAAATGAAATATTCTGCTTTGGGAGGTAGAGAGCTCTCCATCAATGGAAGCATTTCAGCAGAGGCTGCACAAGACCTTCTGGGATGTTGTAGCAGAGATTTCCTTTTAGGAATTATTGTTCTATTTCTCTTCTGAGATTCCTTCCCACTCTGAAATTCCATCATTCTGCCGAGTGACTTGTCTAAGGTCACAGGGCCAGACTGAGACACAAACCAAAGTCCATTGATTCTTCATATAGCCCCAATAATTCAATTCAACAAGCTTTGATTCAATGCTATCTATGCACTGGGTAAGAAGAAACAGAACATATGGGTAGAGAGCAGGCCTTGGAGTTAGGGACCTGGGTTAGAGCCCTGTATCTGTCCCCTACTGTCTGCATGACTCTAAGTAACATTGAGGTAACCCCGGGAAACTAAGATTATAAATAACTATTATCATAGAACAGTTACAGATCTGTAAGGATAACAGGTGTTCCCTCACCAAGAATTCCATGCACCAGTGAAGTACCTCCTTCCCACCCCCACCCCCACCGCCTAAAAAAGGGCGGGGCACTGTGCTTGGCCATGGAGATATGAAGATGAAAATAAAAACAGTCCCTGCCCTCAAAGCATTTATATTCTACCTTACACAGATAAGTAGCTTCAAAATCCATTCCAAGTGGATACAAAGTAACCTCACGAAGAAGAGGTGCAACTAGTAAGCAGAGGTCCAGGAAGGTCTCATGTGGAAGATCCTATTTGAGTTGAGCCATGAAGGAATGGAGGGATGCCAAATGGCGTGAAACAGGAGGACATTTCAGGCCCTGGGAACAGCCTTTGAGAAGATACGAACGTTCCAGGAAAAGGGATGTAGAGCCTCCGGAACACCAGGTAGACCAGTTGGGAGGTGGTGCTCGACAGAAAGTATCCCATAGGCAAGGAACTATACCGACGTAACCAGGGTCAACAGAGAAGCTCCACAATCTATTCTTCAAGTTACCCTTGTGTGAGTGGATGGTCTTTACTAAAGGAATCCATAAGCACAGTAGAGGCATTCAAGCCAAGGCTGGATGAATTTTGGGCAGGTACACTGGAGAGGGGAATCCCTGTTAACTACTGGTCCCAGCTAAAATCTCATCTTCTACAGGAAGCCTCTCCCAATCCCCCTTAATTCTAATGCCTTCCCTCTGTTGATGATTTCCAACTTATCCTATATATAGTCTAGGTAATGTGTTGTTATCATGAGTCGTTTTCAATAATGTCCAACTCTTGGTGACCACTTTTGGAGGTTTTCTTGGCAAAGATACTGGAATGGTTTGCTATTTTCCTCCTCCAGCTCATTTTACTGATGAAGAAACTGAGGCAAAGTTGAGCAATTTGCCCAGACTTACACAGCTAGTAAATATTGGAGGTTAAATTTGAATTCAGGTCTTCATGCCTCCAGGCCTGGCATTCTATCCATTGTGCCACAAAGATGTATATAATTGTTTATACACATACCCATGTTTATACATATAATTGTCTATATGTTTTCTCCCCCATTAGACTGTTCATGGTAGTCTTATTATCAACAGGCAGTCTTGCCTCCCTACTCCTTGATGGCAGGGACTGTCTTTACTTTGCATCTTCAGTGCTAACTATAGTGCCTGGAACATACAATAGGTGATTAATAAATGTTCATTGACTGGCTGGCTGAATGCTAGCTCTGAAGCTCTGAGTATCTGGGTGTCAGTGGTATAGTAGGAGAATAAATGTGTTTTATTACTCTTCTAGCCTAACTGCCGTGGAGCCCCAGCATGCCCCAAAATCTTACGTCCTGTCTGTGGCACTGATGGAGTAACTTATGACAATGAATGCCTTATGTGTTGGCCTAATATGTAAGTACCACCATGACTTTCTTTAGAGATACCATTTTAAAGCTCAATGTACTCAAGTTCCTAGAATTTGAGAGGACCTTAGAGATCATCTAGTCATCCAGTCTAGTTCTTAACTGAGGGTCTCCGGGGTGGACACCAACCAATAGGGACATGGGAAAACTTCATAGGGTCCATGATCTTGGATGGGAAAAAATTACATCTTTGTTTTCACTAACTTCAAACTGCAATTTCTCATTTCCTTCAATTGTGAAAGTAGGTAACAAACAGAAAACAGGTCGCCACCTGCCAAACAGAGCTCTCTCTGTCTCCCCCTCTCTCTGTGTCTGTCTCTGTGTCTCTCTCTGTCTCTCTGTCTCTCTCTCTCTCTCTCTTTCTCTCTCTCTCTCATAGACATGCACACACACGTGCATTTAAAATTATTAATAGTTAACATTTAAATAGCACCTTCAATGTACAAGGAAATGTGCCAAACACTTTACAATTATGCTCATTTGATCCTCACAACAAGCTCAGGAGGAAGGTGCTATTATCATTCCTTATGAAGATGAGGGCGCTGAGGGAAACAGAGATTTAGTGCCTTGCTTAGGGTCACAGAGCTAGGGAGTGTCTGAGGATGGATTTGAACTCAGATCTTCCAGACCCCAGGCTCCTCACCTCTATCTACTTTTCTTCCTAGCACAGAGGACAAAGATCAGCCAATAAGATGAAATTTGAAAGCTGGGGATATGTTTAACCCAGAGAACAGAAAACAAAACAGGGTGGATAGAAAAGCATAGGGGAGGGGATAGTAATCCCTGCCTTTCCATAAGGAAAGGATTGTTGAGGTAGGAGGAATGCCCTTTGTTCTGCTTAGCCCCAAGAGGCACAAACCTGAAGCAATGAGCTGCAATTTCTAAGAGGCTGATTTTGGTTCAAAACAAAAAGTTTCTGACAAAAAAAATCTGGCCATCCATGAAATAGCTGACCTTGTGATGCTCTTTATTCTAAGGTTCCTTCCAACTTTTGCATTCTGTATTTTAAGGTTCCTTCCTACTCCAAGACTCTATCTTATCCTTGTTCTAATAATTACTTTCTGGACAGAATTTTCTTTCCTGCATCAAGGTCTAGATTTTTAAAATAGTGGTGCCTCACAGTGGTCTGTCTTTTCATTTCATCCACAGGTTAAGAGGTGCTCCTGTCAGGATCCGAAAAACAGGGAGGTGCTGAGGAACCAAAATTTCCTGGGTCCCAGTGATTCAGCATCATGGCTGGCCAGCCTGATTCTTTAACAAATCCATAACATTGATTCATGCCATTTATGTGATTTATCATGAAAAAAATACTTTGGAGAAATAAAATGGAGCATTGTGGATAGAAGAATGGCCTCTGAGTCAGTTCTAATCCTATCCTGACCCCCTATTGCCTATGTGGGTTTGAGCCCACATTTTAAATGTAAGAATTCTGAAGGTCAGAAAGGAGAAATGACTTGTCAAGTCACACACTCAGTTAGTGACAGAGGCAAGATTAGAATACAGCTCTTCTGAATGCCAGTCCAAGGCTCTTCACATTGCATTACATTGTCTTTTAAAGCTACAGCCTACAAAATGGGGAGATCACAGAATCTTAGTAGGTTAGAATTGGAAAGAACCTTTTAGACCATTTTTTTTCAAATCCTGCCATTTGATGTTAACTGGTCCTTTTACAAATGGAGGATCAGAGAGGTTCAATGATTTGCCCAAAATCACACAGCTAGTACACAGAGATGAGATTCAAACTCTGATTGTCTCCAAATCCTTTGATCTTTCCATTATACCACCCTGCCAATAAGGACACTGTGATTTAAAAAAAATTAAAGTTGTGTTGCATATTAAAAAGAAATAATGATTAGAGGGAATCCAGGAATAGAAAGGAGAAAACATGATGGAGAGCCTTCTGGTGGGTTGCAGTGAAGGAAGAAAACCTGACAAGATATTATCATGGATGAATAAAAGAGGAAACATGGCCAGAAGCTGATAGATAAGGTGTTTAGGAAACAAAACCCCAATATGGTGTGGACATACCCTACAATGCCAAATGAGGACTTCATTAGATTCTGTGAGCACCCCCAGGAATGCCTTCTCAAGCCCACATGAGAACAGCTGACAAACCCTTGACTTGCCTTTAATGATCATTTCATTCTCCCAAAACATTGTTTCTGAGTTCAAGGCAGAGAGAAATAAAACTCATGCTAATGGGATCTTGCTTCACTGAAGTGAATTAAGAACAAAAACCAAGGCTATAGTGAAGGGCATGTGCCAGTATCTTGTGAATCCACTTAGGCCCAGGCCTTTCTCCTCCTTCTGCCATGGAGTAGCAACAGACATGAAATTCAACAAGGAGCTGACCAACTCAGTCAGGACTGAGAGCTAACTGACCACAAGTGCCCACTGCCCTCTGCCAAGGCACATTTACCACCAAACAAAACATTCAGAGGAGTTTTACAAATATGCTGATATACAAAAACTCTATCATTATGTTTCTTAACAATCAGAATCAGACACTACCAGCAAAACAACACAGACCTAATTTCTTCAGGGCTTACTGCTAATACCTTATCCATAAAGGGTCTCTACTGACTCTAGTGACCTGTTCTCCTCAACTTCCCCTGGGAATAAGCACCAAATGTGACAAGACTGATTCAGGGGAAGAAGAGATGAAAAGGACATTCATACTAGACTTGAGGCTGAAACATGGCAACATTGGTTATTGAAGGAGAAAAGACAGGAACCTTGGCAGTAAGTTACCACTCCATCACAGAGTTAGTGACTGAAAGACAATATGTATGTAATCTGGCACACACCCTAGTTTTGGGGAGGGCAGATGTCAGTGGATTCAGAGTTCAAATCCGGCCTCAGACACTTAGCAACTGTGTGACCATAAGCAAGTCACTTCAACCTGTTTGCCTCAGTTTCCTCATCTGTAAAATGAACTGGAGAAGGAAATGGCAAACCACTCCAGTATCTTTACCAAGGAAACCACAAATGGGGTCACAAAGAGTGGGACATAACTGAATTGACTGCACTACAACATACTTAACTGATGTCCTTTTGTGACAGGGTTACTGGAATGGTGGATCATGGGAATGCCACATACTACATTTGGATTTCAGCAAAGCATTAGACAAAGTCTCTCATTCTATACTTGTAGGCAAGATAAAGAGATGAGGGCTAGTTACAGTTAAGTGAGCTCAGTATTAGTTGAATGACTGAACTCAAATGAAATCAGTACCAACAAGGAAGGAGGTCTCTAGAGAAATGCCCTAGGTCTATGTGCTTGGATCTATGCAGTACACCAGAGGTGCCAAATATGCTGTTAAGTGCATTAACAACAAATTAAAATATAATTAGGGAGCATTTAACAAAATAAATAAAAGTACAATAGAACATAGATTACATTAGTATGTGGTTTTTAACTCACTATGAGGATGTAAAGATCCTTATATATGGTGAGTTTGACACCACCACTACTATGAACCATTTTTAAAAAAAAAATCAGACTTGGATAGAGTCATAGATGACCAGGTAATGAAAATCTAGAAAGGATTTCTAGATTTTAACAAATTTAACAAATTAGATGACAAGATTCAGATCCAAAAGGATCTCAATGGACTATAACATTAGGCCAGATTTAGGGAGATGATATTTATGGGGATGAGTTTAAATTCCTTCACCTGGGAAATCAACTCTGCAAGTTCAGGGAACAGGTATCAAAGCTAGAAAAAATTCTGTGGAAGGTAAAAAACCGGGGACCTGGGGGGCTATAAGCTCAATGTGTGTCTCCAATATAACATGGCATCTAAAGGCTGATATAAAGATGAAGCGTCTATTAAGTGCTTACTCTTGCCAGTCACTTTGAAAAGCACTGGAGACACACAGACAAGCAAACAAGACAATTCTGCCTTCAAGGTGCTTAGGCAGAAAACAGCTAAAAGGAAACTGGAAAGTGGGGGGAAAGGACCTCAGCAAGGGACTCTTTAAGGTTGGGAAGGCAGTTGGTTAAGAAGGGAGAGAAGTTCAGAGACTGAGTTGAGTAGTTGAGTTGAATGAGGTAATATTGGATTGCATTAAGAGAAGCATCATGGCTCAGACAAAGAAGGTACTAATCCTGCTGCTCTCTATTGTAGTCAGGCCACATCTCCAGACTGGGAGGCAGGCAGACCAGAGAGATATAGTAGAAAAACTTGTGTTCAGTTCTAGAGTGAGATCAGTCACAGACTGGAGCAGGTCTGGAGAAGGACAAAAATCAGAGGAATGGGATCCCAAGATGCCTTGCCATTTCTATCAGTTGATGGAGCTCTGATCAATTAAATGGGACAAAATAGTTATCCTCAAGTATCTGAGGAGTTCTCATGGGAAAGAACTTAATCTGCTGGCCATGAAGTAGAGAAACAAGAGCAGTGAGTCAGTCACAGGAAGGACCATTTAGGAAGGACATAAAGGAAAGTTTCCTAATATCAAGATCTGTCCAAATGAGGAAGGGGTTGAGATGTATGGAGTAGGTTCCCAACCCTGGAAGCCTTTAAGTGGAAACTGCAGGATTATTTGGTGGGGAGTTTGTAGGGGGAGATTCAGGTCCACTTACAGGTTGAACCTGATGACATTTAAGTTCAATTCAATTCTGGGTATCACAGTCTAGTCAGCCCCTCTAGGGGAAATTCAGAGGCTTGGACATGGTCTTTGTGTTGATTTGGCTGAGCCTTGTCAATCTGTACCCACTGTGCTGGGTGATGTGGGAACCAAGTGAATTTCCTGAATAATTTTCATTGGCTAGAAATCCTTTCCTTCTCCACAAACTTGCTTTTGGCTCCCAAATAATGATTGGAGGGAGCTCTGGAAATGTCATGTAAATGAGGTGGTCCTGGGATTTACATATGTCCACTAGGTGGTAAAGTGGTTCCATCCTCTGACCTCCCCTTCCTCCCAAGTACAGATAGCTGCCCACAGATCAAAACAGGCATAAGCTACCAAGGTGGCCAAAGATGGATATACCAAAATATTGCAAAGCATGAGCTTGTGGTTAGAATTAGATTTGCCAAGTCATGCAATGTCCAAATTGAAAGAAAAATTAAAACACTTAGGAAAACATTAAATGTCAGAACTTCAAGCATAGAATATAGTATGCCAGAGCTCAGAGGATCTCAGGTCAGAGAACACAGACTATAACAACTGGAAAAACCATAAGCATGGTGTGTCTAAATTGGAAGGAGCTCCAGAAACACAGAATATAGAAGAGTGATAATAGGATATAGATTTATTCATTTTTTAATTTTTTGTCCAGTAAATGTAAACATTTTGTCATTCATATTTTAAAAAGAAAAATGTTGAGTTACATGTTCTTTCCCTCCATCCCTCTCCTTTCTCTTTGAGAATGTAAGTTATTTGATATAGATTATATGAGTGTATAATTCTTTAATTAATTCCTAAAGTGCAATAGTTTTCCATTGTATTCATAAAATAAAATTTGTTCAACCATCATTTTTGTAATATTATTATGTGAATTTCTTTTTTTCAGTATGTGATACTGAATGGAATTTTTATTTTTATTGTTTTATTAATTTACTTATTTTTAGTTTTTAAAATTCACTTCTACAAGATTTTGAGTTCCAAATTTTCTTGCCATCTCTCCCCTCCTCCAACCCCAAGACAGTGTGCATTCTGATTACCCCTTCCCACAATCTTTCCTCCCTTCTCTCTCTGTCCCCTTCTCTTATGCCCTTTACTTTTATTTTCCTGTACGGCAAGATATATTTTTATACCCCATTGCCTGTGTATCTCATTTTCTAGTTGCATGTGAAAACAATTTTTAACATGCATTTTTAAAACTTTGAGTTCCACATTCTCTCCCTTCCTCCCTCCTCACCCATCCACACTGAGAAGGCAAGTAATTTGGTAGAGGTTATACATGTGTAGTCATGCAAAACACTTCCATAACAGTCATGTTGTGAAAGACTAACTAATATTTCCCACCATCCTATCCTGCTCCCCATTTATTCTGTTCTCTCCTTTGACCCTGTCCATCCTCAAAAGTGTTTGCTTCTGATAACCCCCTCCTCTCATTTGCCCTCCCTTCTATCATCCCCCTTCTCTTATCCCCTTTCCCCCTACTTTCCGTTAGGGTAAGATAAATTTTCGTACCCAATTGAGTTTGTATGTTATTCCCTCCTTAAGCCAAATCCCATGAGAGTAAGGGTCACTCATTCCCTCTCACCTCCCCTTGCACTTTCCCTCCATTGTAAAAGCTTTTTCTTGCCTCTTTTATGTGAGATAATTTACCCCATTCAACCTTTCCCTTTCTCCTTCTCCCAGTACATTCCTCTCTCACCCCTTAATTTTATTTTTTCAGTATCATCCCTTCATATTCAACTCACCCTGTGCCCTCTGTATATATGTGTGTGTGTGTGTGTGTGTGTGTGTGTGTGTGTATAAATATATACATATCCATATACATATATAAATTTATATATGTGTGTACATGTGCACATATATACATATATGTGTATGTGTATGCGTAGACAGAGAGATAGACAGACAGATGGACGGACAGATGGACAGAAAGACAGACAGATAGACAGGTAGATAGATAGATAGATAGATAGACAGACAGACAGACAGACAGATAGATAGATAGATAGATAGATATTCCCTCCAACTACCCTAATACTGAGAAAGTTCTCATGAGTTACAAATATCCTATTTCCATGTAAGAATGTAGAAAGTTCAACTTTAATAAGTCCCTTATGAATTGTCTTTCCTGTTCACCTTTTCATGCTTCTTTTGAGTCTTGTATTTGAAACCCAATTTTCTATTCAGCTCTAGTATTTTTATCAAGAATACTTGAAAGTCCTCTATTTCATTGAATATCCATTTTTCTCCTGAAGGATTGTACTCAGTTTTGCTGGGTAGGTGATTCTTCATTTTAATCCTAGCTTCTTTGCCCTCCTCCAGACTGTCATATTCCATGCCCTCTGACCCCCTTATGTAGAAGCTGCTAAATCTTGTGTTATCCTGATAGGGTTTCCACAATATTTGAATTATTTATTTCTGGCTACTTGCAATATTTTCTCCTTGACCTGGGAATGCTGCAATTTGGCTACAATATTCCTAAGAGTTTCCCTTTTGGGATCTCTTTTAGGAGGTGATCCAGTGGGTTCTTTCAATTTCTATTTCACCCTCTAGTTCTAGAATATCAGGGGAGTTTTCCTTGATTATTTCTTGAAAGATGATGGGGTTTTTTGGTCTTTTTTTGGTCATGGCTTTCAGGCAGTCCAACAATTTTTAAATTATCTCTCCTGGATCCATTTGCCAGGTCAGTTGTTTTTCCAATGAGATATTTCACAATGTCTTCTATTTTTTCATTCTTTTGGTTTTGTTTTATAATTTCTTGATTTCTCATAAAGTCATTAGCTTCCATTTGTTCCATTCTAATTTTTAGGGATTTATATTCTTCAGTGAACTTTTGGACCTCCTTTTCCATTTGGCCAGTTCTGCTTTTTAAGGCATTCTTCTCCTCATGGGCTTTTTGGACTGCTTTTGCCATTTGGATTAGTCTATTTTTAATGGTGTTATTTTCTTCAATATTTTTGGGGTCTCCTTTTGCAAACTGCTGACATATATTTCATGATCTTCTTGCATCACTCTCATTTCTCCTCCCAATTTTAACTCTCCTTCTCTTACTTTAATTTCAAAATACTTTTTGAGCTCTTCCATGGCCTGAAATAAATTCATATTTTTCTCAGAGGCTTTGGATGTAGAAGCTTTGATTTTGTTGTCTTCTTCTGGTTGTATGTTTTGATCTTCCTTGTCACCAAAGTAAGATGCTATAGTTCAATTTTTCCCCTCCGTTTGCTCATTTTCTCATACAATTACCTGAATTTTTAGCTCTTTGTTAAGGTAGGACTCTACTTCCAGTATAGAGGGTATACTATCCAAAGATTCAGGGGTTTTGTGCAGCTGTTTTCAGAGATATTTCTAGGGACCTGTAAGCTTTCAGTTCTTCCAAGGTTACATAATCAAAGGAGAGGTGTTTACTACTCTCCTGGTCTGGGCTCTGGTTAGTGAGTGACGACAAGCACTCTCTTTTCTGCCTTGAAACTGTGAGGAGGATACCCTCTCCACAGCCACCACAAGCGTTACCCAGCCAGTGCTCTACCTTGCCCCAGGACCACCACCCAGGATTGCAACCCAAATCCAAGCACAGGCAAAACAAGAGAATCTTGCCTGAGGGCCAGCAAAGAGATACCTGCAATCCCCCTCTGATCGACCACTTGATTCCCCCACTGTCTGTGGACCAAGACTTCCAGAAGCTGCCAGTGTGCCTGTCACTGCAGCTACCACTCTGGCTGGAAAGCACTACTCTCTCACTAAGGTTGTCCAGATCTTTCCTACTGACCTTATAAGTTGTCTTTGGCATTTCTGGTTTGAGAAGTCTGGAAACTGTCACAGGTGCTAGTGATTCTGTGCCCTGAGGCCTGCTCTGGGTTTGCTAGGGCCTGGTCTATGCCAGCAGCGCCCACACTGGACTGTGCTCTTCTCTCAGACTGGTGCAACGGACCTTTCCTGTTGACCTTCCAGGTTGTCTTGGGGTGGAAATTTGTTCCGCTCTGTCATTTTGTGGGTTCTGCTGCTGTAGAATTTGTTTAGAGTCACTTTTACAGGTATTTGGAGGGCTTTGGGGGGAGAGCTCAAGCAAGTCCCTGCTTTTATTCTGCCATCTTGGCTCCTCCCCTCCTAATCTAGGATATAGGTTTAGAGCTAGAAATACTTCCTTTTACAGATGAGAAAACTGAGATCGCGAGTGGGGAAATGACTTGCAAAAGGTCATTTAGGTATTAGCAAAATCTGAATTCTAACTCAGATCCCTGGGCTCCAAACTCCAGATTATTTCTATTGTGCCTTACTACTCTGCCTGCCTCCAATGTATCTGTCTCCAAATCATCCTACAAGCTGTTGCCTGATTAACTTATCATTCAAAATAGAAAAGGGAGGAAAAGAAGGCAGAAGTAAAAGGGAAAGAGAGGGAAGGGGAAGAGAGAAGGAGACAGAGAGAGACAGAGACAGGGCAGGGAAGGGGGTGTGGCATCAGGCAGAGAGAGAAATACAAAAACAAATAGGAGAGTTGTGACCAGGGAAAGATACTGTGGTCTGACAAGTTACAAGGGGCCATAGGGAAGTTAACAAACAATAGCAGAATTGATTTGATACTGGTTCAAGATCTGGAGAGTAAGGAAGTTGGAGGTAGGGAGCTTGCATATAAGTGGCTATGGCCAGTTTGAAACAGGGGAGGCAGGTAGGGCAGTCACCAAGGGAAAAACAAAAGCTCCAAAGATGAAAGGATTAAAAAGCCTCAGGGTATGGCTTCTGGTCTGGGTGACAAGCACTTGGACAAGGCAGGAGAGTAGGGACTAAGATGCTGCATGGCTGTAGCCTGACTGTCTCAAGACTGAGTCAAGGCAAAAGTGGATGAAAAAGTAGTCCCAAGGCCTCCCAGCCAGCTATCTTGACTGTCCTGTTTTGATTCAGGATATATGAATGGTTAAAATCTGCCAGCCAGGAAATATAGAACCTATCAGCCTGTAGGGACTCAGGTCCATGCATCTGTCCCCAAAGAGTTTCATGCAGCCTGACATATCTACCCATTGCACTCCCCTACTTAAAACCTTTTCAATGGTTCCCCAGCTGTGCAAGTCCCTCAGCCTAGTGTCCAAAGCTCTTCACAAGGAGGGAGCTGGGAGCTGAGATCTTACAAGGGCATCTCAGTAACAAGAACCAGTCCCATGAAACCATTGTGTGGAGTGAGGAGCTAGTCACTGCAAGAATCATAGAATGAGCCTGTTGCTACTCCTGTTACATGCAAAACCCTATGCTCTATGGATGATTTCAATGTCCAAGGTCCACCCCCATAATGGGGCTATTTCTGCTAATTCTTAACACTTGTGATAGCTCCATAAGCCACACAAGCAAGAGGGAAATCACAGAAGAAGGGAAGCATTAAGACACATTCAGGGAAAAGGAAGTCAGCCAAATTTGAGTGGTACCCAAAAGTCCAAAAGTCTTAGTACAATTTGAAGCTTTAATAATTTAGAACTGCACTGACTTTTGAGACACCCTTTTTTAGAGATGGGTAGGAAAAGGTGTAGTCCTTTCACAACAGCCGTCCTTCTGGACCTCTCTGCAGCACTTAATGTTGCTGACCACAGTCTCCTCTTGGAAACTCTCCCTTCTTCGGATTTTTGTGATATTGACTTCTCTTGACTCTACTATTTATCTGGACATCTCCTCAGTTTCATTTGAGTGATCGTCATTCCTGAACCACCATCTAAACAAGTGGGTACTCCAAAACTCTTTCCTGGACCGCCTCTTCCCTTCTTTCTCTAAAAGCTTTCTATAAATCACATCAATTCTCATGAGTCCAATTAAAATCTCTATGCAAATGATTACCACATGTACATATCAATTCATCAAAATGCATTTCTTAGGTCCTTACTATGTGTTAGGAAATGTACTAAGTGTTAGGGATACAAGGAAAAAACAGTCCCTTCCCTCACAGAACTTGCATTCTAATGGGAAAGCATGTCCATAAAGAGGTACATAAAAGATACATAGAGAATAGAAGGAAGATAGCTTTAGAGGGGAAGGCACTAGCAGCTGGAGAGAGTGGGAAAGGCATCAATCCTGTAGAAGGTCCCAATTGAGCTAGGTCCTAAAGGAAACCAGTCCTACTCTCTCTCCAGAGTATCAGTCCTATATCAACATTTCCCAATGACTGTCAAATTTAACATGTCCTAATTAAAATGCATTATCTTTCCAGAACTCTCTACCACACACACTTCTCTCCTTTCTTACTATCAAAGACACCAACATACTCCAATTGCCCAAGTTTGCAACTTCAGAGTTGCCCTTGATTCCTCATTCTCCCACACTCCCTGTATCCAATCAGGTGCCAAGGCTTCTTGATTCCACCTCTGGCTTAGTTTAGCACATCACAAGCACTCACTTGAACTATTGCAATATTCTGCCCTAATCAAATCACATGTATAACATTGTGTGGGTACCATGACCTATGAAACACACTGATAAGCTAGGGAGAATCCAGTGAAGGGCAACCAGGATGCTAAAGGGTGTTGAGACTATTCTCTACATGGATAGGATGAAGATACAGAAGAGGTTTAGCCTAAAAAAGAGAAAATTCAAGACAGGCATGATGGCTTTCATTAAGTTTTTTGATATCTGTCATGTGGAAGAAAGATCAGATTTGATGTATTTGACCCCAAGAAGACAACCAAGTTTGGAAGCTATAAAGAAGCCAATTTAGGCTTGATGCCCTAAAATGAGAACTGTCCAAAAATGAAATGTGCTGCTTGAGTAGATAGTGGGTTCTCTCTCATTGTGATCTTTGAGCAAAGGCTCAATAGCTGCTTCTCAAGTACATTATAGTGAGGAACCTATCTCTGAGTAGGAATTAGCCAAGATGGTTACTAAGGTCCTTTCCAAGTCTAAAATTCTGAGATTCTATGGTCTTGGCCAGATCATTGAGGCCATTGAACACCTGGCTGAGGAATTACACCTCATGGAAATTTTGCATTTTCCCCAGAATAGTGTTCTAGATACAGCAGGTATTTAATAAATCTTTTGCTGAGTTATCAAAACCTAATGCCAGGGTAATAGAATTATAATGAAAGCAATAAAAATAATAGTCTTGTTCTTCACTGTTCTTATCAGATCCCATTTGGACCCCATCCAGTATTAGTTCTTGGTGCCACATTTGAAGACAGACAATAAGTAAGTCCAAACTTTACTTTACTTTTTTTGTCCTAAAGGATCTTTCCTTCTACCATGAGAATACAACTTGTTCACTGATAAGTAAATACAGGAAACTATATGTGTGTGCTTGTGTGCGTGTGTATACATATATATATATATATATATATATATAAGCATACATACACATATAGAAACACACATACATATGTATCAGTAAGGCAATAATAGCAATATAGACGATAATTATCAAAATGCCTACATGGTTCTGTATCGCAAAGTATACAAGACTCTCCACATAGAAGGTAGAAGACATAAACCATTTATTCAGACACCAGAGAACCGTATTCCATAAGCCATCTACCCAATCTATCATAGCAGCAAAGCTTTCGATACCTAATATCACAACATGGAGCCTTGCCATCCCAAAACCTCTCTGACCCCCTGCTGGGGTCTTCCCAAAAACAGACTTACAGTACCAGGTGTCACAGTCTGTTCGGCTATCAGAGGTTGTCTTGCATTACCTCAGCTCTAACTGTCACAATGGCCATTAACAGCCATAACAGCTCTCTCTTTCTCTCAACACTGTTTTTTTGTGACAACTCTCTTTTGCTGTCAGGAAGCTCCTCCTACCACATGTGACTTAGGCTTCCTGTGACATAAGCAGGTTGCATGGCCTATTAATCGGTGGGAAAAATCTTCACCTCTAAATTGCTAATATTGTCAGCCCCAAGATCTTTCTTACCCATTACATAGGGCAATGGGAATTGTGGGATAACTGGTGTCAACAGAACTTTACACAACAGTATAACAGGGATAACACAAGATAAGTATATAAAACAATGTCATCATTCCCCCCTCGAATGAATGGGGCTCAAAATCTTGGGGTAAGGGGTGAAAGTCATCCTCCAAAGCTTCTTCCTGCTGAAACTGGACATAGAGCTCTCCCTGCCCCAAGAGATAAAGAGTCCTATCTGAGAGGTCAGTTCTTTCACAAGCTGGCATCTGGAACTCAGCTGAGGCCAGGTCCATGAATGACAGACACATCACAGTCATGGACTGGTCCAGAGATGACACATCATATTCATGGACAGGTCCAGGGGTTACATCCAAACACATCAGAGGGTGACATCTGGCTTAAGTGACCAGGCACCTGCAGGTAGATGGTACTAAGCCTGCAGGAAAGAAATCTCATAAACAAATTTAGCAGACAAAACCCAAAAAGAACTATCATAGCCTCATTCATAATAGAATACATGAGTCAAGCATACAGTTCTATAATTCTTTCTCCTGGGTAAACTACTGTTACAGTGTTATCTTTACCATAAGCTATAATTTCTGCAGCCTGTGGAAGATCTTCTGGCTTTCATTTTACCCATACTTTAGCTCCCAATTTTATTCTATCAGTAGAACCAAATCCTTCCTTTCCTCTGATAGTTATTTTGGAAGGAGGGTCAGTTTTCACAAGGGGTAATAACCAAATGAACTATTCTATCATTTTTACAAAACTGTATAGGTTCTTCACCCAAATTCTGGAGTTTTACAACAATTTCTCCTTGATGACTAGAATCTATCACTGCAGCCAATACACGTATTCCCTGAGCTGCTAATCCTGATTTAGGTAATATCCACCCAAAATGATTCTTAGGAATTCTCATACGTATTCCAGTAGAGATTTTTCTTATCTCTTTTCTATCCAACCCAAAGTCCTCTAATCAATGTAAATCATAGCCAGGCAAACCAGGTGTTCCTGGATACAGTGGTGGGAAATCTTCCCTCACAATCTAATACTCAATATTTTGGATCTCATGTGTTTGCTGCTTTCTAATTTGCAGATTTGGAGTCATCATTCTAGCTAAATGTGTACTTCCTCCCAATGGTCTATTATTTAAATTATGTAAAGCAGTGAACAAATTATCCTTCCATTGTTGATACAAATTACTAGAACTTAACTTTCTTAACTGTTCTTTCAAAAATCCATTCATTCTTTCTATCAACCCAGATGCTTGTGGATAATATGGAATATGATATATCCACTCTATATTGTTCAATACACAATATCTCTTCATTTCATTACCTTTGAATTGTGACTCATTGTCACTTAGACTCTGCATTAGGTTCCATCATATAGACATAACAGAGTTTTACAGGTGTTTTTCTGGATTGCATTCTTATAAGGACAAGTCACGAGAACACCTGCGTCAACACAAGTACATATAAATGTGCATCCTTTATCTTGGGGTAGTGGTCCAATATAATCTATCTGCCAAATCTGGGATGGAACTTTCCCCTTGCTATTTCCCCAGTTACTACCCTAGGAACAATTTGTTCTTTTTCCAATTGACATATATGGCATTCTTCTGCTACTTGCTTTAACAATGAATAAGAGATCCTAATACCTCAATCTTGTGCCCACTGGTGTGTGGCCTGGACCCTCAAATTGCTAGCTGTTTGGTGGACCCATTTTGCTAGTACCAGATCATTAGTTGGTGTCAGAGCAGGGACAATATGTTCAGTAGCGATCTTTGCTAGTTGATCAACATGGTATTGTACTAACGTTCTGGTGTAGTGAGTGCCACTTGAGCATCTACATGAAAAACTGACAAGTTAGTAACCAAAGACATGTCCCATATATCTTCCCATAGTTCTTTGCCTCAAACTTGTTTACCATGAATTTCCCAATTTTGGTTTTTCACATTGACATCCATGTAGCTAACACATTAGCTACTGTCCATGAATCAGTGGATATATGACACTGTCCTCCTTTCTCTGTTTTAATAGTTTGATGTACTGCCATAAGTTCAGTATATTGTTTACTTCCAACTATCTCACTACTTTCCAAAGTCCTCTTAGTACATGGATTATAGTCTACTGCTTTCCAATGTCTTTTATGGCCCAAATATTTTGCTGTCCCATCAGTAAACCATGTATGTTTCTTCTGCTCTTCAGTCAATCCATCATATCTGTCATTCCATTTTACCAAGGATTGTACCAACTGTTGCATTGGTTCAGGGGGTTTATCATTTCCCTCAATGTCTATGTTTGCTATAGATTCATGTAGAGCAGAAACTCCACTTTTGCCTGTTTTTGATCTCTTCTGAATATACCATTTCCATTTAACTAGCCTCCTGCACATATCCAATTCTGTGGGAAGCTGGGATACTCATTACCCAAGTCATAATCGGAATTCCAGGCCTTAAAATTACTTCATGACCCAGAGTCAGTTGTTCAGTCTCTACTAAAGCCCAATATGCAGCTAACAACTGCTTTTCAAAAGGTGTATGTTGTAATCCACATGAGGTAGTTTCTTTTACCAAAATCCTAAGGGTACATTTTGGCTTTGTTGTTTCTGCCCTAAACTCCAATTCACATTGTCATCCTGTACAGTCACTTGTAATTCCACCAGGCCACTTTGCATAGGTCATAAATCCAGAGCCAATTGTATAGCAGCTTTGGCTTCTTCGAAAGCTTTACTCTGTTCAAGTCCCCAATCAAATTCATATTTTTTCCTGGTAACTTTCTTTAAAAGTTTCAAAATCTGTCCAAGATGTGGAATGTGGTGTCTCCAACATCCAAACAATCCTATGAACTTTTGGACCTCTCTTTTCTTGGTGGGGATAGGAAAAACTTGAATCTTCTGTCCAGCTTGCGGGAGAATTTTTCGCAGTCCTTTATTCCACGGTATACCCCAAAACTTTACAATTTGAGCTGGCCCTTGAATCTCTGAAAGATTAATTTCCCATCCTCTGTTTTTCCTATGCTCAATTAAAAGTATCAAACTCTTCTCCACTTCTTGCATATGTCATAATTATGGCAAAACCATAGCTCAAACATTAAATACAGTGAAACCACTAACAAAGAACTTCTTAACTAAAATAGTATTAAGCCTTGGGCAGTGGGACCATTGTTAGTTTTTGAATTGCATCCAACAAGGCATGTTTTTTATGTACACAGTCTCTTATTGAACATCCTATTTGAAGATGATGCTGCTGACAATTTTACAACCAAATGTAGATGGGAAGATAAAGGAGTGAACTTTTCTACCCTGGGCTTATACTATATTCCACTGGTTAGTAGCTGTCTCCATCAGTGGATCTGTTTGCTGGCATGTTTTTTTATTGTTGTAATCCTCCATTGCCTACTGGGAGGAAGCCTACTAACAACCGAGGGTGTCAGGAGGGGTCCCTTAAAGGAGTTGACTGACTGAGTTAAGCGACTGAGCTGAACCTCAAAGAGAGCTAAGAGTTCTTCAAAGAGAACGTGAGATATGAGTGCACTCAGGTGGGAGATGGAATGTTATACCCAGAGGCCAGTTTGGATTGCATGAGGAGGAGTCTTGTACAAACAAAGGGTACACTAAAGTCAGATTGAGAAGGCTCTTTAATGCCCAATAGAAGAGTCTGCATTTCATCATAAATGTGAGCCAATGGATACTCTTGAGCAAAGGACTGCTGGTATCAGACCTGTGTTTTAGGAATATCAGTTTGTCAAATATGAGGAGAATACATTGGAAAGCAGAGAAACTGCCTTCAAGAAGATCAACTATAATGTTATTGAAATAGTTCAAGTCACTCCCCAGTGAAATGACCAAGATGACTGACAAAAGGGGAAAGGGAAAAGCATTTATTAAGCTCCTACTCTGTGCCAGCACTATGCCCTAGACAAAAAACATGAATAAGAAAAATAAGAAAGTCAGGAAAATGAGCAGGGCTGGAAGGAAAGATGAGTTCAATTCGGAAATGTTGAGTTTGGGGTATTTAGGGGATATCCAGGTGGAGAGGTTCACTGAACAACTGGAGATGAGTACAGGGCCTCGGGAGAGAGAAGTGACATCTGGAAGAAGATTTCAGAACTATCTACCCAAAGATGATTCATGGGAGCTGATGATGTCACCAAGAGAGAGTACAGAAACAGATGAGAAGGCCCAGGATAGAAAATAAGGGGTGAGACAAGAATGATCACTCCAAAAACTGAAACTGAAAAGGAGCAGTCAGGAAGGTAGCAAAATGAAGAGAGAGCAATATCATCAAAACCCAAAGAGAGGAAAGTATCCAGAAGAAAGGAGTAGTTGACATTCCAGTTTTGAAGAAAAGGATGATTTCTCCATCCTCATTCTTTTGACCTCTCTGCAGCCTTTGACACTGCTGATCATTCTCTCCTCCTCATTACTCTCTTCTCTCTAGGTTTTTGGGACACAACGCTCTCTGGGTTTTCCTATATGACCACTTCCTCTCTATTTCCTATACTAGATCCTCCTCTAGGTCACTCCCTCCAACCATAGGTGTTCCTCAGGATTCTGTCCTGGGCCCTGTAACAACAATGTGGCTAGCAGCTACTGTGGCTGTGTAAGACCAACAACAACCAGGACACAGAAGGGCTGCTAACACGGGTTCTTTGATCTGCTTTTTTAAGGAAAGCAACTTTAAGGGGTTAATAATCTCCATTTAATCAAGCATACATATATCATTCACTTAGTTCAGGGGGAAAAGATCAGCCCCCTGAACTTCAGAGCAAATACAAACAGAAATTAGAAACACCAACAGACAGTTCTTGTCTGATTCAAATCACAATTCATAGTTACCAGAGAAGCACCAACATCTATCCGTTTGTGTTACAAAGCTGGAGTGGGGCAGTGTGGTTATTTCAATAGCTTGCCCAGAGTCTCATCACTCACATTCTTTCAAGGAGTGTACCCCCAAAAGTCAAATGCCAACCTCAGTTCTTATATGCCTGCCTCAGGGCCCTAAATTCTATCCATCTAAAATAAAATTCATTGTCTTTCCCCCTTAACCCTCTTTACCTTCTACCTTTACTATTACTATAGAAGGTAACACCTTCCTTCCAGTCCCTTGGGCTCACAACCTAGGAGTTACTGTGGACTCCTCATTATCTCTCAGCCCCCCACAGCCAAGCTGTTGCCAAGAACTCTCAATTTCACCTTAACAAGATCTCTCTAATATGGCCCCTTCTCTCCTCTGACATCACCATCACTCTGGGGCAGGCCCTCATCATCTCATTGCTTTATTACAACACCTGGCCTGGGGGTCTCCTTGCCTCAAGCCTCAAGACTCCAATCCATTCTCCATTCAGCTACCAAAGTGATTTTCCCAAAAACACAAGTCTGATTATGTCACCCTCTTACTCAATACACTCCAGTGACTTCCCATTGCCTCCAGGCACAAATATATATGCTCTATTTGGCATTCAAAGCCCTTCAAAACCTAGTCTCCTACCCTTCCAGGCTCCTTAAGCCTCATTCCCCAACACGTCCTTTTGAATCCCGTGACACTGGCTTCCTGGCTGTTCTGTGAACAAGACACTTCATCTTTTAGGTCTCTGGCTCTCCCCCATGTCTCATGCTGTCCCTCCTCTACTCCAAATACTGACCTCCCTGTTTTCTTTTAAATTCCAACTAAAATCCCACTCCAAGCCTTCCCCAACCCATCTTATTTCCAGTACCTTCTCCATTAATTATTTCCTATTTATCCTGCATACAGCTTCCTTTGTATATATTTGTTTCTACATTGTCTACCTATTAGATTATAAGCTCCTTGAAGGCAGGGACTATCTTTGCATTTTTTTGTACTCCCAGTAAAATACCTAGCATGTAGTAAGTGATAATAAATGTTTATTGAATTGATAAAGTGATATTAAAATCACCAATAAAAATGGATCATAAGAAAATTGAAATAATGATTACAAACAACCCACACTTCTCATTCTCATCTTAGGAGTTTAGCTATGGAGGAGAAGATAAAGAATAAGCTGGTAACGTTAAGTGAAGGAGGTTTTTTTTTGTTCTGTTTTGGGTTTTTTGTTCTTTAAGGATACAGAAGATTTGAATATTTCTGCAGGAAACAGGGAAGAACCAATGTATGGAGGCTGAAAATTAAGGAGAGGGAAAAGAATGATAAAAGAATTAGATTCTTAGAAAAGAAAGGAAGGGATGCACAAATAGAGCTCAATGAGCTTCAATATCTTCCTATTACCCTCAAGATCAAATTTAAATCCCTCTGTCTGAAATTTAAAACTCTTCCTAACCAGGCTCCTTCCTAGGGGCAGTTAGGTGATGCAGTGGATAGAACATGGGATCTGACATCAGGAAGACTTTTCTTCTTGAGTTTAAATCTGGCCGCAGACACTTACTAGCTATGTGACCTTCTGCAAGTCATTTAACCCTTTTCCCTCAGTTTCCTCATCTGTAAAATGATCTGGAGAAGAAAATGGCAAACCACTCCAATCTTTGCCAAAAAAGAAACCCAAATGGGATCACAGGTGAAAAAGACTGAAGAGCAACAACTGAGCCCCTTCCTACCTTTTCAATCTTCTTATACTTGTAACAATAATTTCTCTAGCAGCTGCTGTAAGGGTGTAAGACCCAACAAGACTAGCAACAAGGGCTGCCAGCACAGGTTCTTTGATCCGCCTTTCAAAGGAAAGCAACTTTGAGAGGTTAACAACATCGCTTTAATCAAACATACACTATATAAACAGAGTGAATGAGCCAATTCAATCTATCTATAGCAATACATAGTAGCCAGCAGAGAAGCACCAACATGTGGGTTTTTCCAAAGGCCGGGGGCTCTTAACAACACCTGCCCAGAGTCTATATATCAACACTCTTCCAGTGAGTGATAGCCCCAAAGGACCCTGTTCAGGGTCAAAGGGCGTCCCAACGTGGGACTCAAACCCAGGTAACCTAAAAGCTTCTGGTGTCACAAACATGTGACTCAAACCTATGTAAACTAGGCTTTCCCTTGAGTTAGTAGGTCATCAAAGACTCCCGCTTTAATCAAAGAAACAAAGGCCAGACTCATAGAAGGCACTTGATTACCTAAGTGCTTCAAAAGAGAAAACAGTAAAAAAAGTCCTACCTCAATTCCCAATACAAACGCTTTACTCCCTTTCACACAATCCACACTCCAGCTATACTTACCCCTCCTGAAACCCTACACTCTATGTCCCATATTCATACTGTGCCATCCCATGACCAGAATGCTCTGTCTCCCCACTGCTGCCTCTTAATATCTTGGGCTTTCTTTACAACTCATTTTGAGTCCTAGCTTTCCAGGAGACCTTTCCCGGTCATTCCCCTCCCCCAGCAACTAGTGCCTTCCTTCCTATTACCTTCTGTCTACTCTACTTATTTTACAAAATGTTTCCTTCAAGAGAATGTAAGCTCCTTGAGGGCAGAACAGTTTTTGCCTTTCTCTGTATCCCTAGTGCTCAGAGCAGTGCCTGGAACATTTACTGTTGTTCAGTCATTCAGTAATGTCCGACTCTTCATGACTCCATGGACCATAGCCACCAATACTGACCAAGAGGCTTTATGAGCAAAGATACTGGGGTGGTTTTCCACTTCCTTCTCCAGGGGATTAAGGCAGACAGGGGTTAAGTGACTTGCCTAGGGTCACAGAGCTAGTAAGTGTCTGAGGCTAGATTTGAACTCAGGTCTTCCTGCCTCCAGGCAGGAACATAATATGCTTGTTGACTAACATAAATGTTTTTTGCCAGGAAGAGCTGGCATTAGTGAGGAGAAGCACACTTTATCCTCTAAGACTGCAGTAAAAGAAGAAAAAATAAGCCAGGATGTTGTGGTTATTTGAAATGTGGAATTGGAGAAGAGAAGAAGGAAGTTACTGAAAAGGATCTCAATTGATTCAATGAAGAGTGAGGCAAGATCTCCTGGTAGGGAGAGAGAAGGGGTTGATGTAAGAGGCATGAGGCTAGAGAGCATTTGGAATAGGAGCTTATAGGAACGCCATTCACACCCAATCAGAAAAAAATAAAAGGACCAGTCTTCACCCTTGATGTTCCAAGTGAGTTGAAATAGCATAAATCTGTAGTTGGTGTGGTGAGAGCCATACCCTAGGACAGCCTAGCTTAAGCAAAGCCTTCTGGGCAGACTAGATACTGCTAACATGAAGAAGATACAAGGAAATATGTCTCCATAGAAAAGAATGCTGTCCCTGGACAGGATGATGCAAGTCACCAGCTTGACTAGCAGTATTTGTTCCTAGAATGTCCCAGTCATAACTGACACTGTATCCTCATAATCATACCTTCAACTGGAGATGTTTAATTAATCCTAAGAGAAATGAATACTTATCTCCCTATACAACACTTTAAATTATGTGCAAATGCTTCTAATTCTCATAGACTGCAAACTATGGATTAATTGTCAATCTGTATCAGGAGAGGGAATTTTTAGATCAGTGGAAAGCAGCTGGGAAGTTCCCAGCACTGATGCAATCAGAGGTCCAGAACTCTGCACCTTTCATTTCCCAAAGAAAATATAAATACATTTTCCTAAACTATATGCTATAGAGATAATGTGAAGATACTTGGAGACAATATGCATGTCAGAGCTGTGGGAAAATTTTGAAGACAGAATACCCTGTCATCTTTATCTATATAGATACTCTAAATTCCACAGACAGTAGAAAAATGGGCTAAGCTAAGAGTATTGGTTGCTTGACTCACACAAAACATCTCAGTGGGTTTTTGGCTGAATGTTGAAAAGTTCGAAGGCATAAATCAATTTAAGTGATGATACTTCAAAGAAAAAAAAATCATACCTTCACCAATTTCCTAACTGTACTTCACCTCTTCCAACATTGTACTACATTCCTCCCCACTGATCTTTCAACTCTGTACCACCTTTGACTCTACTTGTTTGACCTGAACATATCATTTAACACCCACAGGTCTCAGCTTCCTCACCTGTGAAATGGGAGGATTCAAACCACATGATCTCTAAGGTCCCTTCCATTCTTAGATCTATGACCCTATGACCCTATGTGTGCACAGAAGGTCTCTCTCCTACAGTCTTTCGTTTCACTATCTTACTGAGAATCCCCCTTCAATATTATATTTTCAAATTGAATGCCTAAACCAGGTAGAGTACCAGAGGAAACACAGATGAAAAAACTATAAAAATTCCCAAGAGATATTCTCAAATACATAAAAAATGCATTCAAGGAAATTAAGTGAGAATTAATACATGTAAGAAAAATTTTTTAAAAAGATGAGACTGAAAAGAGCAAAGAAAAATAAAATCAAAGGAGGAAATCAAACTAAAATTAAAACATAGGGAAGAAATCGTGAATAATAACAGGAAGAGAAAAACTTAAAAGAGACTATAGAAACAACCAATAATAGTCTTATTATAGCAGTGAATAGATTTCTAGGCAGAACAAATTGACTGGAGAAAGAGATACAAATGCTAAAAATCACCAAATTATCCCAAGAAGTAGAAAACATAGAGAAATAAATGATGGGCCTGGATGAAGCAATCTCAACATTTCTGACCCCTCAGAAATTTTGGAAAAACTAAAATATTTGAAATCATCAAAGAAAACATCCTTGGCCTAACAAAAACAAATTGTGATACACAAAGGAAAAGAAGCTATAGGACCCCAACAGGAAGAATGAAAGATTTAATATTCCTAAAGGCATTATCCTTAAAACTATCTCAAGTTGCCAGGTGACAGAAATGATCACAGAGGAGTGATAAATCCAAATCAAAGCAGACTTCTCAACAAGAACAAGAAAAATTATCAGCAGAAATCGAATACTAAATATATGTATGTATATATATATATATATATATATATATATATATATATATATATATATAAAATTAAGAAGCATTGACCATGAACCTTTAATTATCTCCCCCACAAAGCACAGCACTCTGTTTCAAGGTAAAACAGAGATTTGAGAAGCGGTCAGCCTGAAAGGTGGAAAATTAGAGGCAACCCTCAAATCAGATTTTGGAGTAACAGAGGCAACAAAAGGTCAGAGTGAGTCATTTCTCAGGCCTAGGAAACCTTGGGAGGTCGGCAGGAGATGTTTGTGGCAGTCAAGTGGAAGCTGTGGGGAGCCCACACACTCAGTGGCAGCAGCAGCGGCCATAGCGGCAGCTTCAGGAACTCTTAACCCAGAGACAGTAAAGCAGCAGGAAAACTTGTCAGACCCTTTGCTGGCACTGCATACAGCTGGCACTTACAGTGTTTGGTTGCAGTTCCAGGGTGGAGAGGATGGTGAGAGTGGGTCATAAGGGAGCAGGAGCCCTGGTCACAGGTTTAAGGCAAAGAGAGAGTCTTAGCGCGTCTGGTTACAAGGGAAGAGGGGACCTCCCAGGGAAAGACTAGAATGTAGACCAGGAGAGCAGTCAGGATCCAACTTGGAGGATCAGCAAGAAATCTCCATCTCACTCAGGTGAAAGGGGAGCATAGTCCAGAACGGGAAGTGTTCCAGCAAGCCAGCAACAAGCCCCACCTCAGCAAACCAGCAGGAGACTCTAAGCTCCAGTGCGGTGGAAAAAAGCCAATGCCAACACCAGAATCCTCCATGTGCTTTAGCATAGCCAGGGAAATGGGCACACTACAGTTCTAAGAATCACTATGTGCTTCAGTGTGGCCCCAGTCAAACAAGCAGCAACCAGACCTACTAGTGCTGCTGCACAGCCCCCAGGAAAGAGGTGGAAAAAGGTAGACGACAACCCTATGGGTGCCTAAGCAAGCAGGCAGCCAACAGGCAGCACCTGCTTCAGTGTAGCCCCAGCAAACAGGCAGCCTCCAGAGGCCAGACCATCACTTGCTTCATATCTTTTGATCATTTATCAATTGGGGAATGGCTCTCACTTGCATATATTATACTCAGTTCTCTATATGCTTGAGAAATGAGGCCTTTAGAAGATGAGTCTACTTGACACCAAGCCCGTGCTCTCCACTGAACCACCTAGCTGCCCATCAGCCTTCCAATAAAAATAACAAAAAAAATGTGGGTCAAAGACATGGTTTCAGAATCCATAGTTAAAGAAAGGGCTTCTCATGTAGATTAGATAAAGAACTTCTGACTAAAGTACTGAGAAAAATTGTTTCTTAATATTTCTTTATAAGTGGTCTAATACAACCCCTGCATTTTACAGATGAGGAAACTGAGACCCAGAGAGAATGTGACTTTCTCACAGAATTCAAGAACTGGAAGGTACCTGAGCAGCCATCTACTAAAACTCATTCACTAAAGGAACATCCAGTATAAAATGCTTCAAAAGGTATTTTGGAAATACCTTTGGAAATACAATGGAAAGGGTAATAGAATCTTCAAGTCAGAAAATAGGTTTGGTCTCTAGCATCACTACTTTCTGTATTATTTTGCACAAATCACTTAACTCTAGTTTTCAGTTCCTCATCCGTAAATGAGAAAAATGGGCTTAATGTTCTCTAAGATTCCACTCTAAATCTGCTATCCTAATTGGTCCTTCAGGGTCACACAGATTGTAAGTAGCAGAGCAGGGATTCAAATCCAGATTGTCAGACTCAGGATGAAATACTCTTACTACTGCACTACATTGCCTGAGTCATATCCAGGTCTAAGGAATCAGGTGTCAGTGGGGCCTGTGAGTGTTTCTATCTTCCATTCCTGAAGGAGAGCTATAGGCAGGAATGTTGGAGAGGTGAAAATTCTATGAATTGATCTGGGGAGTAACCTGCCTGCATTGTAAACTCCCTCCTCTAGCATTAGCCATCAGCAGCAGGAGAGAGATATATGTTGAAGGTTTGATATCTCACCTGGCCATTCCTCCACCTCATGGTCCTAATTCTATCCCACAGAGGTCCAACAGCCAACAATGGCAACTTGTCCCTAGAGCCCCAGAAGTGTTTCCTTCCTTTAACCAGATGAAATTGAAAGGATAAGACAGGTGGAAGAACCCTGGCCTGGGAGTTAAGAAGCTTGGATTTGAACTACTAATCCTCTGTGTGACCTTAGACAAAAAACAACACGCCAGTAAAGAAAAACTGTGAGCATCATAGGTTTGTGGATTGCTACAAGAGATCTTACAGACTGTCAGAGTTGGAAAGATCTTTAGAAGTCATATGTGGCAACCTCTTTATGTCACAAAGAAGGAAACTGAATTATGGGAGGGTATATCACCAAGGTAATATTCACAATGGTTGCTATTGTTATGAATATGCCACATTCTGAATCACAAAATATAACAGACTTTCCATATAGAAGACAGAAGCAAAACATTTATTCAAACACCAGAGAATCAAATCCCCAAAACAGGAAAGCCAATCCATCATAGCAGTAAGGAAATTAATGCACATTATCACAACAGGGAGCCACTCCATCCCATAGCCTTCCCTCATGCTGGGCCCTTCACACAAACAAAAATTCATAAATCCTAGCTGACTATTTGCATATGTCCTCCTCCTCCCACTCTTTTAACTGCTCTGACTGACTTCCTTCCTGCTCCACCCTTTCCTGTTCCACTCCTCCAGCAACCTCCTCCCACCCAATGTGACTTATGCCTCCTGTGACATAAACATGGGCCTATTAATGGATGGGAAGATCTTCAAGTTTACATTACAATTACTTTTGGCCCCAAGATCTTTGTTATCTATTACATACGTCAATGGGGCAACTGGTGTCAACAGAACTTTACAACAATATAACAGGGATAACACAAAATAAGCACATAAACAATATCATCATTCTCCCCTCGAATGAATGGGGCTCAAAATCTTGGCATAAAGGGTGAAGGTCTCTTCTTCCGTAGCTATTTGCTCCTGAAATTGGACATAGAGCTGTCCCTGCCCCAAGAAATCAAGAGTCCCATTTGAGAGGTCAGTTCTTTAGCTGGCATCTGGAACTCAGTCAATGCCAGGTCCATGGGTGACACATCATGGTCGTCAAGTCCAGAGGTGACACATCAAAGTCATGGACAGAGTGTGACATCAGGGGATGACATCTATCTTAAGTGATCAGGCATCTGCAGGTGGAGGGTACTAAGCCAGCAAGAAACAAATCTAGCAAACAAGTTTGACAGACAAAAAGCCAAAAAGAAACAAGGAAACAATAACCAGAAGTAAGGTAGATATAGGGTCAACCATGCTTCTGGAGTCCATCAACCCATTATCATAACCTTTTTCACAGTAGAATGCATGAGTCAAGGGCACAATTTGGTAATCATCTTCTGCTGAATAAACAATAGTTACAGTATTATCTTTCCCATGTGCTATAATTTCCACAGCCTTTGGAACATTGTCCAGCTTCCATTTTACCCTTACTTTAGCTCCCAATTTTATTCTATCTAGAACCAAACCCTTCAGTTTCTCTGTTAATTATTTTGGGAAGAGGGTCAGTTTTCACAAGGAATTCACAATGAATATTGTTTCACAAGGAATAATGATCACTTGAATAATTCTATCATTTTTTATAAAACTGTATAGGTTCTTCACCTAAATTTTGGAAAGTCGCAATATTTTCTCCTTGATAATCAGAATCTATCACTCCAGCCAATACATATATTCCTCGAGCTGCTAATCCTGGTTTAGGTAACATCCATCCCAAATGATTCTTAGGGATTCTCATACATATTCCAGTAGAGATTTTTCTTATTCTTCTCCATCCAACCAAAATTCCTCTAAATAATTTAAATCATATCCAGCCAAACCAGGTGTTCCTGGATACAGTGGTGTGAAATCTTCCCTCACAGTCCATTAATCAACATTTAGGATCTTATGTGTTTGTTGTTTTATAATTTGCAGATTTGGGGTCATCATTCTGGCCAGAGGTACACTTCCTCCTAATGGTGTATTATTCAAATTATGTAAAGCAATGAACAAGTTATCCTTCCAATGCTGATATGAATTATTAGAACTTTAACTTTCTTGACTGTTCTTTCAACAATTAATTCATACTATCAACCCTGATACTTGTGGATAATGTAGAATATGATATATCCATTCTGTGTTGTTCAATATATAACATCTCTTCATTTTATTGCCTTTGAAATGTGACTCATTGGCATTTTGAATCTGCATTGGTGTTCCATAATATAGACTTGTGACATGTAGAGTTTTATAGGTGTTCTTCTGAGTTGTGTTCTTATTAGGACAAACCACTAGTACACCTGAATAGGTGTTAACACAAGTACATATGAATTTGCATCCTTTATCGTGGGGTAGGGGACCAATATAATATATCTGCCCAATTTGGGCTGGAACTTTTCCCCTTGCTATCTCTCCAGTTACCACCCAAAGAACAATTTGTTCTTTTTCCAATTGACATATATAACATTCCTCTGCTACTTGTTTCAACAATGAATGAAAGATACTAATACCTCAATCTTGTGCCCACCAGTGTGGCCTAGACCCCTAAATAGCCAGCTGTTTGGTGGACCCATTTTGCTAGTACTAGATCATCAGTTGATGTCAGAGCAGGGACAATATGTTGAGTAGAAATCTTTGCTAGTTGATCATCATGTGCATTGCACTCATATTCTGGCATGGTGAGGGCCACTTGAGCATCTACATGAAAAACTGACAGATTAGTAACCAAAGACATGTCTCATATATCTTCCCATAATTCCTTGCCCTAGACTTGTTTGCTATGAATTTCCCAATTTTGATTTTTCCACATGGACAATCACGTAGCTAATGTATCAGCTACCATCCATGAATCAGTGAATATATGACACTGTGTTTTGATAGCATGATATACTGCCATCAGTTCAGCATAATGACTACTTCCACCTGTCCCAGTACTATCCAAAGTCTGCTTAGTAAATGGGTAGTAGACTATCACTTTCCAAGGTCTTTTGTGGCCCAAATATTTTGCTATCCCATCAGCAAACCATGTATATTTCTTCTATTCTTCAATTAATCCATCATATCCCTCATTCCATTTTACCAAGGATTGTACCAACTGCTGCCATGGATTAGAGGGTTTATCATTTCCCTCAATGTCTATGTTTGCTATAGATGCATGTAGAGCAGAAACTCCACTTTTGCCTCTTTTAAATCTATTTTGAATATACCATTTCTATTTAATTATGCTAGCCTCTTGTACATGCCCAATTCTGTGGGAAGCTGGGGTACTCATTACCCAGGTCATAATCGGAATTCCAGACCTTAAAATTACTTCACAGCCCAGAGTCAGTTATTCAGTCTCTACCAAAGTCCAATATGCAGCAAACAATTGCTTTTCAAAAGGGGTACATTTAACTCCAGATGAAGGAAGTTTCCTAGTCTAAAGTCCTAAGGGTACATTTCAGCTTTGTTGTTTTTGCCATGAACTCCAGCTTGCATATTCATCCTGTACAGTCACTTGTAATTCCACCAGGCCACTTCTCATAGGCCATAAATCTAGGGCCAATTGTATAGCAGCCTTGGCTTCCTCAAAAGCTTTACTCTGCTCGAGTCCCCAGTCAAATTCATATTTTTTTCCTAGAAACTTTATATAAGGGTTTCAAAATCTGTCCTAGATGTGGAATGTGATGTCTCCAATATCCAAATACTCCTATAAACGTTTGGGCCTCTTTCTTATTGTTAGGGATAGGAAAATCCTGAATCTTTTGTTGGGTTTGTGGGAGAATTTCTCACAGCTCCTTATTCCATTGTATACCCAAAATTTTTACAATTTCAGCTGTTCATTTGCAGGGTTAATTTCCCATCCTTTGCTTTTCATATGATCAATTAAAATTGTCAAACTCTTCTCCATTTCTTTTACATTTTTTCCCTGTATCATAATATCATCTATGTAGTGGGTAAGCTGTACACCAGGTAGCTTTAGTTCATCCAAATGTTCAGGCACAATCCTTCGACGAATAGTGGGGTTATGCAGATATTCTTATGACGAGTGGGTAAAAGTATATTGTTGGCCTTGCCACATGAAAGCATACTGGTCCCATTGTTTAGAATCTATTGGGATCATAAATAAAGCATTGGCTAAATCAATAATTGCATACCAAGTCCCATCATATTTCTGAATCCTTTCTTTTAAGGTAATGATATCTGGAACAGCAGCATACAAGGGAGGAGTCACCTTAAGCGATTGTCTATAATCCACTGTCATTCTCCACATCCCATCTAATTTTGAGACTGGCCAGACAGGATTGTTCCATCAAGTGGTTGCAAGGACTAACACTCCAGCCTCAACATATTCCTTTATAGTATTGGTAATTTCTTCTTGTCCATATGGCACACAATGCTGTTTTAAAGTAATTATTTCAGAAGTTTCAGGCAAAGTGATTAGGTCTATTTTTATTTTTCCCACTAAAACTATATTAATTCCTGTCTTCCTTACTGCAAATTT
This sequence comes from Trichosurus vulpecula, assembly GCF_011100635.1. Taxonomy (NCBI): domain Eukaryota; kingdom Metazoa; phylum Chordata; class Mammalia; order Diprotodontia; family Phalangeridae; genus Trichosurus; species Trichosurus vulpecula. The sequence goes on from NC_050575.1 coordinate 94,196,857, forward strand.
GTATCTCTCCTCAGGTAAATTTAGGGTCATACCTTTCAGTATATCTATTCCAATGATGTATTCAGGAATGGGTACAATTACCACCGTATATTCTTTCTTAGGTAATTGCCCAATTTTCATTGTTAGTTTGACTTGTCTGGCTGATGTTTCAGTCCCTCCCAGTCCTGTGATGCTAATAGGATTTCCATATTTAAACTTATTAGGGTTCCCATGTATAAGGGAAGCCTCCACTCCAGTATCTATTAATGCTCTGGTTACAGTATTTGGTCTGTTTTTCCTATATATAGTCAGATTAATATGGGGTGTGTAATCCCATCTCTGTATTTTTTTAATCTGAGCTAGGGCTCAGCTTATTTCCTAATCTCCCTGAAGGTGTGACATACTTGGATACAAGGGCTTAATAGGATCTGGGGCATTTCTTACTTCCCTATTCTATCTACTATTAAGCCCCTTATCTTGATACATTTTGTATAGTTCATTAGTTGAAATACCATCTATATTTCCAAAATCTACCCCTGTTCTCCATAGAGCAGTAAACAATCCTCTTCTTGTCACTCTATTCGGACTTTGAAATCCGCTGGCTATTCACTCTTCTCTTTCAAGGAAATTTATCTTATCCCCAGTCTCCTAAGTCACTTAACTGTGAAATTATATCTAACACATCCAGAAAAGGGTGCCCTAGCTCCCCAATTAGTAGAGTCAGAACCAGCTGTTTATAAGCAGGAGGAACCATCTTCACTATTATATTTCTGTGAGAGATTCCCAAGGGAGTACCATTGTATGCATATGCATTTCCAATCATAATAGCAGTTTTCCTCAACTCCTCCTTTAACTTTCTCATACAGTCCCAAAGTGAGTACCAGAGTCTATCTGTAGTATGCCACATAGAGATATTGTCTGCAGCATCTGTCCCCAGCTAAAGTTAACAGATTGGGTGTATTGTTACCTCCTAGCATATTATAATCCCTAAAAGTTTCCTGTACAAAAGGATTCTGACTGATACTTATAATTTCAAACAATCCACACTATCTACCAATACTCCTCAGGCCCCTTCATCACTGATTCTCACCATCCAAGATATTAACAATTCCCCCATTCTTTGGGTAAACTGACACAAAATATCTGTGACCTCCTGCTGAGCAAAATCTTCAAGAACCACTCAAACACTGAATTACCAACTTGATTCTTCTGTTTCCTTGATAGTTTGGGGCATGCATCTGCCTGAGGAGTCTTGTCAAGCATTGTTTCATTTTCTGCCTGAAGAGCCATATCTAACATTTTTTCATTTGCTCCCCACACTCTCTCCTGGCAGCCATTGTCAGGGCAACTAGGCTCACCCTGTGCCAAACTTATACACACTTTCAACATTTTTGCTGTTTGCTTTTTCTTAACCAAATTAACAGCAAAATCTTAATTCAAATCAGCAGATTCCCAAACAGTAACCTATTCATCTGCCTCCTGAGATCCTACAGATTACTCTTCTGAAGAAGAGCCAGAGCACTGTGGCACAGAAAGATTCCCCTGAAAACTAGCCAGTTCTCTTTCCATCTGAGTTTTCTCCTGTAACAGTTTGTCTCTGCTTTTACATATAATATGGTAACCTGTTAGTAAAATCCAATGTTTTCTAGATACTGGTGCCAGTTCTCTCCCAGGCTTAATTTTAATTCCTTACAAACATCTTTCCAAATCTCTAGGTTCTCCTTTCTGTAGCTTCTGTTCCCAGTTTTCACAGGGTCTAGTGCCTTTAGCCCATTCCCTTGCTAGGGAGGAATAAGGTACATCCTCCCATCCTAGGATACCCATTTCTTCCTCTAAAGCCCTTCTGCCTCCAAATGGAGGTTTTATACTTTGTGATCCTGTTTGTGAGGCCATATGTATCAATAAGACAATATTAACAAGGGTTGCTATTGTTATGGGTATGCCAGTGTGGTTCTGAATCACAAAATATAATAGACTCTCAGGATAGAAGACAGAAGAAAACATTTATTCTAACACCAGAGAACCAAATCCCAAAAACAGGAAGTCCAATCCATCAGAGAAGTTAAGAAATTAATACACATTATCACAACAGGGAGCCACTCCATCCCGTAGCCTTCCACATGCTGGAAACACTCACAAATCCTAGCTGAATCCTTGCCTGCATCCTCCTCCTCCCACTGGTCTAACTGCTCCGAGTGACTTGCTTCCTGCTTCACCTGTGACCATCATAGGTTTGTAGATTGCTACAACATGAAGGGTCTTAGGACAATAGACTGTCCGAGTTGAAAGGATCTTCATAAGTCAGATGTGGCAATGCCCTACATGTCAGAAAGGGGGGAAGTAAATTTTGGAGGGATCAAGAGATTTGCCCAGCAACATACACCTAGTACATCTGAAATGCAAAACCAAGTCTCCTGACTCATAGTCCAGTGCTCTTTCCAGAAAACCACACAAACCTCTAAGTTGTTTTGGTATTCCAATCAATAAATATTTATTAAGTTGCTACTATATTCAAGACCCTGTGGACATAAATATGGATATATGGATATATGCACACTGTGAAGCTTTCGCCTGTCTATCAAGAAGTGGGAAGCACAGTTCTTTATCAGTCCTCTGGAATCGTGATTGGTCATTACCCTGATCAAAGTTCCTAAGCCTCTCAAGGTTGTTTGTCTTATGATATTGTTGCCATTGCATAGATTGTTCTACTGATTTTGTTCACTTTATTCTGCGTTGGTTCACATAAGTCTTTGAAGGTTTTTCTGGAACCATCACCTGCATCATTTCTTACAGACCAATAATATGCCATCATCTTCATATACCATAACTTGTTCTGCCATTTATGGGCACCCCTCAGCATCCCATTCGTGGTGATCTCAAAAAGAGCTCTAGATATTTATACCATCCTTAGTTTGTTTTCCTTAGGACTAACCCTCTCTTTACCTGCCCTCCCTCTAATTCCCCTTCCCCTCTCATGACACTCCCTCCTATTTCCCTGTTGAGTGAAATTGCGGGCTTTATTTAATTTATCAGGTTGATTATTTCCCATTTAAGGATAAAAACAATTTTAACATTTGTTTTTGAAACTTTGGGTTCCAAATTCTCTCTCTTCCTCCTTCTCCCCACCAAGCCCATGAGAAGGCAAGCAAGTTGATATAGTTATACACATGTAGCTCAAGCAAAATATATTTCCATATTGGTCATGTTGTGGAAGAAAGCATAGACCAAAATTTAAAACTCAAGAAATATAAAAGTAAAAGTATGTCTTGATCTGTATTCAGACTCCATCAGTTCTTCTCTGGGGATGGATAGTATTTTTATCATAAGTCCTTCAGTGTTGTCTTGGATCCTTATATTGCTGGGAATAGTTAAGTCATTCACAGCTCACCATCATACAATATTGCTGTTAGTTTGTAAACAGTACGTTTCACTTTGCATCAGCTCATTTAAGTCTTTTCAGGTTTTTCTGAGAGTATCCTGCTCACCATTTCTTGTACCACAATAGTATTCCATCAAAATCACATACCAAAAATTGGTTCAGCCATTCTCCAATTCATGGGCATCCCCTCAATTTCTAATTCTTTGCCACCAGAAAAGAGCTGCAATAACTATTTTTATACATATAGGGCCTTGTGAAAAGTATTTCTTTTAACCACGTGTGTGTGTGTGTGTGTGTGTGTGTGTGTGTGTGTATGTATTCTCTCCTTTGACCAGTTCAGATAACAGGGAGTTTCAAACATCAGCTGCTCCTCCCACCCCCACCTTGTTTGTATAGATTTCTACTTACATGACCTGATCAAGTAAGATAATTTTCCCTAAATCTTCCTTTTCCTTCCCCACCCAGTATATTCCTTTCCCCATCTCTTTCCATCCTTATTCTAAGATATTCAAACACATAACAAAATCACTCCCAAGCCTTCTAATTAGATTCCTTCTATGAGCCATGTTGATGATAGGGTTCAGAGGAAACATATGGATCATCTTCCCCGTTAGAGTGTAAACAATTTATACTTGTTTAGTCCTTTATCACATTTACCTCCAGTTGTGTTTACCTTTTTTACATTTCTCTTAACTTCTGTTGGAACTTCAAAGCTTCTATATAGTTCTGGTCTTTTCACCGAGGAATGTTTGGTAGTCTTCTGTTTCATTAAAGATCCAATTTTTTCCTCTGTAAGATTATACTCAGTTTTCCTGCATGAGTTATTGTTGGCTATAAGCTTAGAATTGGCTCAAGCCACCTCAGATAAACACCTGCAGGAAGCACATTCTGGTCATGAAGCCCTGCTATGAATAGAATTTGTTTTCACTGGGCAAACTTCCTCATTGTTGCTGCTAACCCTCATTGCCTGGCTCTTTATCTAGCCAGGGATGGGGAACCGGTGGCCTTAAGGGCACATGTGGCCCTCTAGGTCCTCAAGTGAGGCTCTTTAAGGGGATTTGTTCTATACAACTTGGGCTTAGTCAAAAGGCGGCACAAAAGGACCTAGAAGGCCACATGTAACCTCAAGGCTCAGATTCCCTACCCCCAGGCTAGCCACTGCATTGAGTGACCTCTAGGAAGAGTGTGTCTAGTTTCCCTCTCCCAAGGAAAAAAGAATCCTTTTTGCCTATAATCCCTGTGAACTCTTTGGTTTTATTTTGGTTTATTTTATTTTACTTTTCAGAATTAAGGGTTGGTGTAAAGCTTTGGCTATAACCTCTGTGGCTCTTTGGTCAGAGTTGACAGTATAATTTCTGTGGCTATTTGGTTTATTATTTCATTTTTCAAAGTTAAAAGTTGGTACAAAACCTGTGTGATTCTTTGGTCATTTATTTTCAGAGTTTGACAGGCAGGACTGAGACATGTTCTGCTAAGCTGGACACAACACTCTGGATCCTTGCCAAGGAGTGTGCACCTTCCTACAATGGGACAGGGAATTCCTCATTGGTCTGAAGGGACTAGGGCTGCCCCAAAGATGATTGTTGACTAAGAATCAAAAGGGAGGACTCATCCTAGGAGAAAACTGTCCTCCACTTTGGGGTTGTCATCTTTTCCTATCCCCTCCCAGAGGCAATGGTTGTAACTTTCAAGAAAAGCACAAGGCTCTGGAGACATGTGCTTATCTGGCAGACCTGAGAGTGCACCTTAAGTCCCTGGCTACCTTCTTCTACCTTTCTGTTTCCTTTCCTGAGCACAGATCAGTAGCCAATAATCTTGAAAAGTTGATGTTTCCAATCTTAGCAGTCATTTTATGGGTCAAGAGTTCCTGGGTTCAGGCTTTGAGTGTCAACTGATCAGAGAGAGGAAAATTTTCTTAAAAACACACTTTTCAGAGCAGATGATCCCCTCCAGGACCAAAATGTAGCTGAAGAACTAAAGAAGTTATGCCCAGGCTAGCCAGGAGATCAGGACCTCATGAGGTGCTCAAACAGTACAGGTGAAAGGTAAACACAGAATATCCATTCAGCAGTCTCACAAAATTGTTTTCCCTTCCAGAGTTGAAAGGACAATGGGCTAGCTGAGCAATTCATTTTTATATTTTTTTCCACATATTCCTTCGAGTCCTTGTATAGTTTCAGTGGTAGAGGAAATAATAACTATTTTACCTGATATGGATGTTGTACATTGAGTAACTTCTTTAGAAGGGATCTTTTTATCATCATTGTGGAGAGGCCCTGCACATAAGCCATATCCAAACTCTGTTTTAGAGATTTCACTGGAATTTCACTCCAAGATGGAGGCAAAGCCTGAGAGAGAAGGACCTAAAGCTACTAAAGTGACCCCTCCCCATGCATCAAACCCAGATCCATGTGATCCTAGAACTCCTTGTAGAGCTCCCTTGACCTACAAAGTACAAGAGAGGGAGCCTAATCTCTCTTCCTTATAAAGATGGTTGAACAACGAAGTGACTTGATCAGTTTGTTGAAGTTTCTTGGAAAAGAGTCATTACTTGCAATTCTAATCTTATCTCCCTGAGGTAAGGTGAAGACCTGCCTATTTGCCAACTCAATAGAGATGAATGAGGATGAACCACTTGCCTATTTTACATCAGAGTCTATGGTGGGCCTGTAAAAAATAAGAGTCAGTCCTACAATCATCCCTCCTTTCCCAAGAGATCCCAAGAAAGCTTAGAGTAGACAAGTGAGCAGCACCATGGCTGCCCTCTCTTGCTGAGATGGGCCACTGCCTCTATTGTTTTTCTTTTTTTAATTTCTAACTCACAAACATTTTTTTCTCTCCCTCCCACCTCCATTTCCCCATTAAAAAAGAAAAACATAATTGGTTACAAAATATCTGTAGCAAATATGCACACTCAGGCAAGACAAATTCCTATACTATGTCCAAAAATATATACTTCATTTTGCACCAAGTTCATTCCACCAGGAGGTGGGTAGTATAGTTAATTATCCATCCTCTGAAATCATGATGGTTGGTCATTGTTCTAATCAGAGTTCTTAACTCTTTCAAAGCCATTTGTCTTTATAATGTTATTGTTGATGGGGTACAGGATCTGGGAGCCCCCTTGAATTCTCCTTTAATCTTCCCACTTGATGAGTTCATAAGTCTTTCATTAAAGCTAGGCCCAAAATCTTTATGTTATTAGCCTAGCCCTCCATTGTCTGGCTACTTCCCACCCCTGATCCTATCAAAGTGCTTATGCTCAAATCTGTTACCCTTAAACTAACCTATCCCTACATTGTCTGTCATCTCCAGGTAGCCTTTAGCTACTTCCTACCCTTAATCCTGTTCTCTTGGTTCCTGGAGTCTGATCTCCCCCAGTTCCCATCACGCTCCTCCTTAGACTCCTCCTTAAGAGCCTCTCTAAACCCCTTCTCCTATCACCTCGGGACCACCCTAGATCCCTCCAATTGTGTATATGAGATTCATCTATATTGAATCTGGCCTACTTGTGAAAACGAGCATCACAAATGGTGAGATTTCTTAAGATAACCCAATATGGCGAATCTGTAAATAAACTCTGTTTTTCTCTTTGGCTGTGAGAAGGATTGAGTCGAATTCATTCAAGCAGGACCTGGTCTGTTGGTATTTTGGGGTCTCGAGCACCCCTAAAAACATATGGTTCTCTGACCTCATCATTCTCATTGTATAAATTTTTCCCTGGTTCTGCTCATTTTGCTCCATGTCTAAAACTTGGAACTCTTGTTTTGGACTGTGTGGGCCATTTGTAATACCATTTGCAATATACTTCTGTCCCAAGACAGCTAATAGTGGTAGTAAGGCATGAGAGGAGGGGGGAGTCCAAGGAAGGAAAGGGAAAAAGGAAAGAAGGGGGAAGCTATATACATTTGCCCAGTTCTTTCTGGCCCATGCTCAGCACTCCCATAATCTATCCATAACGGGGGTAACTCTGTGACTGATCCCCATTTTTAATAGACTCAGTATAAAGGAATAACTCTGACCACAACCCATCCCAATCTAACCAATTCATCCACAATGAGTGGACAAATGTGCATGTCCATATACTACACATAGAGGAGCAAAGTCACTTCTAAAAGACCCACTAAACTAGAAGCTCATCAAGTTGAGAGAGGAGGGAGAGCTTCTTGATCACCCTCTCTACACATAAATCTAGAATCTAACTGGAACATTTGGCAATCAGGATGAGGTTTAAGAAAGAGAAGCTATTGATTGTCTCACTTGAAGTTAACAAATGTCGGGTGGAGCTTGACTAATTTCAGGCTGGTTGAGCCCCTGGGAAATATTTTAGAACAGCTCGGCTCAACCACCTCAGAGATAGGAGGCTTTGGGATGCAGAGAAAAGGAATGGGATCAGGAGATAAGAAAGATCTAGAAAAGGGCACTGTAATAGCAATTTAGATTTGAAGATCTTTCCCACCCATTAATAGGCCATGTGACCTGCTTACATCATAGGAAGCCTAAGTCACATGTGGTGGGAGGAGCTTAATGACAGGAAAAGAAATTTATGTCACAGGAAATGCTGAGAGAGCAGTTATGGCTGCTAATGGCTGCCCTCATGATGGTTAGAACTGAACAGGCTGACTTAGGTGTACCGTGAGTTTGTTTTGGGGAAGACTCCAACAGGGGGTCAGAGAGGTTTTGGGATGGCAAGGCTCCAGGTTGTAATATTATGCTTGGAATGTTTTACTGCTGTGATAGACTGGATAAATAACTTATGGGATATGGTTCTTTGGTGTCTCAATAAATGGTTTACTTCTACCTACTATGTGGAGAGTCTCATGTACTTTGTAATACAGAACCACATAGGCATTTTGACAATTTTCATCTATATTGTTATTATTGCCTTACTGATACAGACAACTATCTGTAACCAGCCCCAGATATGAGTGTGGGGCCTGGATAATGGTAGGCACAGCACTGTTATCCTTTTAACCTGGGAAAGGAGGTTAAGATTAAATGGCCTCTAGCTTCTGGTAGCTATGACTCCATATGCCAGGAGTCCATGGACAACCAAAGTCATGCTATGGCCTCTTACCCACCATGCAATGGGATTGCCCAGTCATTGAATGAATCAATCCATTTGGAAACTGGACATTCCAGCAGAATATTCTATTTTGTATATAACATCATTTCCTCAATCTGACACGATCATTTATTTTAACAGTGAGCCTTACTGTGTTTTAATGATGATTTAGAGAATGTATTTCCTTTGCTATTATTTCTATCATTGTTATTTGAAGAGTTAATACTTTCTTATAATCCATTGCTTGACTTTTCCGTTGTGTCCTAATATAGGATAATCTAGGGACAGTGTGATACATAGAGGTATGTTTTGAACAACTTCAATTAAAATACCATATTTTACCACATAATCATCACCACCACATAACCGTTGCACCCTATTTTTTTTTCAGTCCAAAAAATGGTTTATAACCTTTCATCATGCAATTGTTGCATGGTATGGTTCTGTTCACCATGCTGCTTAAAAGGTAAACAGCAGCAATGTATTCACAGTGGCATATGGATATTTATTTCTCTCACATTGTGAGCCATGAGCCTAACATTCTCAGCCCACATGCATTGTCAGTATTCAATTTTAATGTATATTCATGAGTAGTCTGTGCATCCTAATCTTGCACCAAAGACAGTTTAGTAATAAATGATTTTTAAGTAATACCAGCACAATACCAGTAATACCAGTGGTCACACTCCACTTTTTGGCAAAATAACTTGGCATAAATCTGCAATGATTATGTGATGAAATATGGTAAATTCAACTAGGTTTATACTTTCAAGGGACTTTGAGAATAAAACATTTCATAATATTAAAAAAAGATTAGACAACCTCTGAGAGTCCTTCTAGCTCTAGATCTGAGCTTCTTTGGTAAAGATGTGATCAAACCATCCCATTTGGCTCTAGCACCTCCACCATGTAAAAGCAAGGCTTCTTTTGATTGAATCAAACAATGAGAACTGAACCTCTATACCATCCTGTGTCATCAACACCATTGCATAAGAGACTGGGTCATAACTTTCATGTCAAATGGAAAAGCTTTCTCAGAATGAGGAAGAAGAGAGTGGGACTTCCAGGTCCCAAGATGGTGGAGTAAGCACTAAATCACTGTAGTTCTCCCATATTCACCTCCAAATGACCAACCAACCATAAAATAACACTCCAGAACAAATTCTGGAACAGCAGAGACAGAAAAAAAGATGGGGTGGAATGGCCTTTTAGCCAGGAGACTTGGAGGATCAGTAAGAAAGGTCCATCTCACTCTGGTAAAAGAAGAGTGCCTTCCAAGATAGGAAGTGACCCAGCAAGCCAGCAGCAAGCCCCATCTCAACAAATACCAGTGGAAGATCCTGAGCCCCAGTGCAATGGAGCAGGCAAACATCACCACCAGGATCCCTGCATGACTTAGCATAGCCAGGGGAACAGGCACAATCTGGCTCTGAGAACAACCATGTGCTTCAGAGCATCCAAGGTGGGCAAGTATCTCTAGCATCAGGACCTCCACATGGTTCAGCACAACTCCCTACAGGCAGATGTCCACCAGTGGCAGGACCTTCCTGTGCTTCAGTGCAGCCCAGGGCAAACAGTCATCCTCCAGGGGCCAGACCTCCACATGATTCAGTGTAGCCCTGAGGAAACAAAGAAAGGAACCTGCCAAGAACTGGCAGATGGTTTAGCATGGCCTCAGGCAGACAGGTTTGGCTAGACCTCCACATGCTTCAGCACAGCCCCGGGCAAACAGGTAAATGCCAACTTTATGAGTGCCTAAATAAACAGGCAGCCACCAGCCAATACAAGACTGCCATGCTTCAGTGTAGCCCCAGGCAAACAGTCAGCTTCCAAATGCCAGACTGTCACATGTTTCAGTGTAACCCCAAAGAAACACAGAAACGCCCCACCAGGCCCCTCAGTACATGCCAGACACCACCACTAGGACTCCAGCTCAGCACCAAGTAAGCTGCCATACTCTACAGCCTCCATCAGCCCCAACCACCCAACCACACCCCCTCAGACAAGCAATAGACACAGAGGGTCCCCCAGGGGCCTCAGGGAAATACCAATGCAGCACCAGGTAAACAGTCATGCCTGCAGCTACTAGCATAAGAAGTCTGAGACAGTGCCCCTTCAACCCCAAGAGCAGAGTTCAAATTTAAAAGAAAGAAAAGGGGCCAAAAAAGGGAGGGGGGGTGTTAACAGAAAACATCAAAAAAGAATCAGACCATAGAAAGTTATTATGGTGACAGGGAATCCCAAGACACAAACTCAGAAGAGCAGAACAATGTTAAAATACCTATGGGCAAAACCCCAAAGAAAAACATGACATTGTCTCAAGCCCAGAAATAACTCATAGAAGAGCTCAAAAAGGAGCTTAAAAATCATATAAGATAGGTAGAAGAAAAATGGGGAAAATAAATGAGAATGATGCAAGACAATTATGAAGAAAGACTCAATAGCTTGTAAAACTGCTTTAAAAGTAGAATTGGCCAGATGGAAAAGGAGATACAAAAATCCACTGAAGAAAACAACTCCTTAAAGAGTACAATTAGCCCAGCAGAAAAAGAAGTACAAAAGCAAATGTAAAGTCAATCAGTAAGTGAAAAGAATAGGATTCAGGTGGGGCCAATAAAGAGAGGTCTGATTAGAGACAGGCCCACACTCTTTCACTAATTAGATGTGAGGCCTCAGGCTAGTTAGCAAACTAGTTTGATAGTTTGAGAGAAGTGTGAAGCCTTCAGGGCCCTAAGGGGAGTTGCTAAGACCAGAGCCAATGGTAATGTGCCTAAATTCTAGTCAATTAGATGACATTCTAGTCAATCAGATGAAGCCTAAGAACCGTATAAAAAGAGAGAACAGAACTCAGAAACAGGAGAAACCAAGGACTGAGGACAAGGAGGAGAAGAAAGTGAGGACTGAGGACAAACTGAGGACTGAGAGCAAAGCTGGACACAACAGAGTGGAAGCAGTAGAGCAGAGAGCAGCAGGATTCAGAAGCCAAGGGCCAGCTTCTAGAGGGTGCAGAGTGGAGAGTGCTGAACACAAGAAGGAGCTGCAGAACTTGAAGTCAGCAGAGCTGCAGGAGAGAGAGCTGAGTAGGGACTTAGGTCTTCAGTGATATTCTTATAGGAGGGCCCTAGCATTGAGGGGAAGCACAAATATGGTTTGGCTTGCTGCTATAATATTTTGTTCTAATCTCTTTGTTACCATAGTGACATGGGGTTATCAGTTTGAGAATGTTATTGCCACAATACTGAATTAGAGGCATTGGTCCTTGAGTCTGGTCCTTTGGAGTCTAAATAAATTCTACCTAGGAACTCATTATACTTAGTGATTCTGAACCATTCAGGTATGCTCATGGTCCTCTCCAAGGCCATGAATTTTGCCCTACTCATATAGAGAATTGAGGAAAACCACACCTTAAAAGTTAGAGTGGGTTAAGTGCAATCTAATGATTTTATGAGACATCATGAATAAATCAAACAAATTCAAAAGAATGAAACAATGGAAGAAAATGTAAAATACCTCATGGAAAAAACAACTGTCCTGGAAAATAGATCCAGGAGAGACAATATCAGAATCATTGGACTACCCAAAAGCCATTATCAAAAGAAGGGCCTTGACAACATCTTTCAAGAAATTATCAAGGAAAACTGCCCTGATGTCCTGGAACCAAAGGGCAGAATAAGCATTAAAATAATCCACTGATCACTTCAGGAAAGCAGTCGCAAAATAAGAACCTCAAGGGACATTATTGCTAAATCTCAGAACCATCAGGTCAGGGAAAAAGTACTGCAAGGGGCCAAAAAGAAGCAATCCAAAAATCAGAGAGTCACAATCAGGATCACACAGGACTTGGCAGCTGTAACATTAAAAGATTTGGGGTCATAGAACATGATTCTAGGGGGGAAAGGAGGTAGGACTACAACCAAGAATCACTTACCTGGAAAAATTAAGCATAATACATCATGGGAAAAAAATTGCCACTCAATGAAATAGAAGGATTTCAAGCCTTCATAAGAAGAAGACCAGAACTAAACTAAAAATTTTATTTCCAATATCGAGACCCAAGAAAACCATAAACAGGTGAAAATGGAAAAGAAAACAGAAGGGATTCAACAGAGCTAAACTGTTTATATCCCTACATGGGAAGATGATACTTGTAACTCTTAAAAACTGTATCACACAGTACAGATAGAAGAAATAAACATAGACAGAGGGCATGGATATAAGGTATATTTGAGAGAATGATATAAAAAATAAGGGATGAGAAAGAGGTGTAAAATGGGTACAGAAGGGAAAGGCAGAATGGGGTAAGTTATCTCACATGCAGAGGAAAGAAAGACCTGTCACAGTGGAGGGGAAGATGGGAGCAGGGGTGATGGATATCGCTTGAACCTTACTCTCATCAGTATTGGCTAAAAGAGGGACTAATATACAAAATCAGATGAATATAGAAATCTATCTCACCTGAGAGGGAAGTAGGAAGGAAGGAGATCAAATAAGGGACATGGAGGGGACTGTAACACCAACCAACAGCAGCACACCTGAGGACTGCTGTGTGGCTAATTTTAATGTCATATAGTATAATGAACTCTCCATTTATTCAAAACTAAAACTTATTCAATAAAGCATAACATTCATAACAACATCCTTAAGTAAAACATATCATCTAATACATAAACATATATATACATGTGCATATATATACATGTGCATATATATATATACATATATATATACATCATAACACTCAGTATGTAATATGGTGCATAGTATATATCACTGTATTCAATAGCATTCCCCAAAATACTTGTTTACACAATTGGGGATCCCAGGCTAGGGTCTTCCCTAGCACAACACATCCTTAAGGGGTAGCAGAAAATATCACACGATCCACCCCTAGGTCACAGTGAAAACATCACACTACGCAGCATATATCATTGCATCCCCAAAATCAGGGGGTCCCAGGCTAGGGTCTTCCCTAGCAGGATGCATCTTTAAGGGGTAGCAAAAAATACAACACCAGCCATCCCTAGGTCACAGTAAGAACAACCTCCTTAACTAATACCAAGTGTCCAAGTAAAGTCCTCTTCATCTGGACTCAAGGTTGACTTCCAAGTCCCATGGCTCTTCCTCTGTGGGCTGACCACTCTCCAAATCTTATATGGATTCACAGATAGGCAGCTCTCTGCTCCTGCTCCATGTCTCAGCTTACAGTGACTGCTCCACTCCAAGCTCTTTCTGCTCCTGCCTAACAGCAGGCTCCATGGGTTCCTGCTTGCAGCTTCTGCCTCTAGGAAAGCAAAGGTTAACAGGGCAACAGCACACACTGTAAGCACTACCATCTCAATTCACCTCCAAAGTCCAGAGGCTCTATGTTAACAGCTCAGTTCACTTTAATAGCTCTCAAAGGGGGCTTAAGCTAAGACTTCTTCCCATGGGTGGGTTTCTGCCCTATAGCTCTATTTGCTTTTACAGCTCAAAAGCTCCTTCAGCAAGTTTCTGCCATCAAAGTTCTCCTCTTTGCTCTCAGAGGTCTCCTCTTTGCTCTCGGAGGTCTCCTCCCAGCTCTTAAAGCTCAAAGCTCATTCTTCTTCATCATCTCTTTTTTTCTTCTTAAAACTGGCTCACTTTCTTGACACTGGCTCTCTCTCAATGTCTGCTCTTTCACACTCTGGGCTCCCTTTATATACAGTTCTAGTCCACATCTGATTGGCTAAAACTCACTACCTATGTCTGATTGGCTAGAACTCACATACTAGTCTCTGATTGGCTAGAACTCAATCCAGCAAAAATTCCTACTTTGCTTGCTGTTACAGGGACTGACAGAAGGGGGTGCAGATCAGGGGAGGTGGTAGATAGAAGCTAAACACTGGTGATGTGGGAAAGAGTGAAAGAGAGGACAAACAGGAGTAAGAATAGGATGGAGCGAAGTATATAGATAGTAATCATAATGATGAATGTAAATGAGATGAGCCCTCCCATAAAACAGAAGTGGATAACAGAGAGAATTAAAATCAGTCCTACAATAAGTTTCTTACAAGAAACACACTTAAAGCAGAAAGACTCACAGAGAGTAAAGGAAAACCTGGAAAGACTTGCACAAACTGATGCAAAGTGAAATGAGCAGAATCAGGAAAACACTGTACACAGTATCAACAACATCATGTGATGATCAACTATGAATGACTCAGCTTTTCGCAGCAACACAATGATCCAAAACAAATACCAAGGACTCAGGAAGGAAAATATCATCCATATCCAGATAAAGAACAGACAGACTCTGAATGCAGATTGAAACATATTTTTTTCACTTCGTTTATTCTTTCTCATTTTTTAACCTTTGATCTGTTTCTTCTTCCACAACTGAAATGAATATGTAAATATATTTTATATGATAGCATATGTATCTTGTACAAATGAAAGCTAAAAGTTGCCTTGACATATAATTAGGAGGAAATACTATTTAAAGCAAAAAATGAAGATTATAAAAAAAGAATGGGGAAAAAAGAGATTCTAAGGTACTGGATTAAAGAACAAGCACGGAACCAAGGGAGGACTGAGCTGTGGCAGAGAAAAGTCTAAGAAAGATCCCTGACATCATAAAGAAGATCCCAGGGTAAGACAAATCCCAAGAAAAAGTCAGCTCTTTCCCTGACTTCTCCTCCCGATGCTTGTCTATCCACAAACACTCTAACATGATCCCATGTTTATTGCCCAAATGTTTCCAGTAAATTGAATTTTTCTTCAACCACAGAGAGCCAGGGGTTACCTTGTTGTTTAGTCATTTTTCAGTCATGTCTGACTCTTTGAGACCCAGGGCATATTTTCTTGTCAAAGATACTGAAGTGGTTTGCCATTTCCTTCTCCTGCTCATTTTACAGATAAGGAAACTGAGGCAAATAGGGTTAAATGACTTACCCAGGGTCACACAGCTATTATCTGAGACTGGATTTGAACTCAGGTCTTCCTGACTCCAGGCAAGACATAAATATAAGTTTGTGTGAGAATTCAACCTATGCCTAAGTATTAGGGATATTTTCCACCAGGGGCTTAGAGAGCTTGTGACTAAACTAAGAACTTTTCATCTAAAATAAACTCCTGAAAGCCAAAGAGAAGGAAACCAAATGGATTTTGGGGGCCATTGTATTGCCACCAAGGCTTAAAATGAGCTAATCATTACAACAGGGTGTTATGCTCAGAGATAAACATCCCTCCCTGCCCTTCTCCCATGCACAAAGAAAAAGAGGAGAGAATTGGGGAAAGTGAAATTCTGGGAAAGTGAAAAGACCTGGCACAGAACCAAGAAAGCCAGCAAAACTTCAGAGACTTAGACAGTGTGCAACCTACCACCACACCACAAATCTTTTAAAAGTTGTTTTTGGTTTAGATGACTATTAACTAAGTCCATGTGTGGGTGTGGGTGTGGGTGTGGCTGTGCATATAGGTTTGGGTGTCAGTGCCTAACCACCTGTACTAGTGCATCAGGGATTATTGGTTACACGCTTTGTCTTCTTTCAGTAGCAGCTATAAAATGCCAGGGAACATGGAAATACAATGTCTCTCAAGGCTTTGCTGATTCTGGGCAAGAATCTTAGCCTTCATTCCAGCTGTAAGGTCATGGTGAGTTCCTAGGTTCTAGTGGAGGAAGCAAACACGGCTTGCTCACACAGTTAGGAAAAAGTTAGACTGAGTCAGAGATACTCAGGGTTATTTCAGTAAGAATAAGTAGGCTCACGTCTTCCTCCACTGGCCCCTAAGTCCTGCTCTAAGGGCTTGCCTTGAGATGAGTAGAGACAAAGGAAGCTTGGGTCAGCAGTTACTGGAAATGGAAACCAAGAGGACCACGCATCCAAGAGGCTTTTAATCCCAGTTCCTGAGATGATACATATTTCTGTGGGAGTTTCTATAGTCAGATTCAATATAAATGTTGCTCAAACTCCTCATTTTATAGATGAAAAAAGTGAGGCCCAGAAAGAAGTGACACATCTAAGAGCTAGTTGCCTAACTTGCTCTTACTAACCAGGACAACCACCCAGGCCTCTCAACTCACAAAAACACCTTTTTCCCTTTTGACCTTCCTCCTGTAACTTTTCAGAGCCATAATTTCCTCTTGGGTAATTGCTATTTAGACTAGATATTCCCAAGGTTACATCTGGTTTTGCAGTCTTGGGTTATACATTGTGAGGTCCCTTCTAGCTCTGACATTATAGGGTCTATATTCTTTTTTTTCAACATTCAGAAACACTTATTTAGTGCCAATAGCAATAATCATTTTGTAAATGTGTACAGTACTTTAAGGATTACCGTGCACTTTGTAATAGTAATAATTATTTACGCAGTGCTTTAAAGTTTGCAAAGTGCATTTTTTAAAATTAATTTTTTATTTTTAGTCTACAACACTCAGTTCCACATGTTTTTGAGTCCCAAATTTTCTCTCCCTCCCTCACCTCCCTCCTCCCTCACAAGACAGCATTTAATCCAATATACTTTCCACATATACCTTTACATTGAACTTATTTACATAACAGTCCAGTTGTAAAGAAGAATTCTAACCAATGGAATGAATGATGAGAAAGAAGAAATGAAAACAAAAAAGGAAGGGAAAAAAGAGAGCAAATAGTTTGCCTCAAACTGCATTCAGACTCCATAATTCTTTCTCTGCATGTACATAGCTTTTTCTAGCATGAGTCTTTTGGAGCTGTCTTTGAACTATGCATTGATGAGAAGAGCCAAGTCTATCAAAGTTAGTCCTTACAGATACTGTCTGTCTGTAATGATGTATAATGTTCTCCTGGTTCTGCTCCCCTCACTCAGCTTCAGATGTTGTAGGTCTTACCAGGTTATTATGAAATCCGTATCTTCCCCATTTCTTATAGCACAATAGTATTCCATCACATTCATATACCACAATTTGTTTAGCCATTCCCCAATTGATGGACATCCCCTTGATTTCCAGTTCTTTGCTACTACAAAAACAGCTGCTATAAATATTTTTGGACATACAGGTCCCTTTCCCACTTGTGTGATCTCTTTGGGATACAGCCCTAGAAGTGGTATTCTGGGTCAAAGGGTATGCACATCTTTACAGCCCTTTGGACATAGTTTCAAATTTCTCTCCAGAATGGCTAGATCAGTTCACAACTCCACCAACAATGTAATAACATTCCAACTTTCCCTTATCCTCTCCAGCATTTATCATTTTCCTGTTTTTTCATGTTAGCCAATCTGACAGGAGAAATGTGGTACCTAAGAGTTGTTTTGATTTGTATTTCTCTAATCAATAGAAGTTCAGAGGATTTTTTCACATGACTATAGATATCTTTAATTTCTTCCTCTGAAAACTGCCTGTTCATATCCTTTGACCATTTCTGAACTGAGGAATGACTTATGTTCCTATAAATTTGACTCAATTACCTGTATATTTTAGATATGAGGCCTTTATCAGAGATGTTGGTTGTAAAGATTCTTTCCCAATTTTCTGCTTCCCTTCTAACCTTTGTTTCATTGGCTTTGTTTGTATAAAAACTTTTCAATTTAACATAATCAAAATTATCCATTTTGCATTTTGTAACTGTCTCTTGTTGGGTCATAAATTCTTCCCTTTCCCATAAATCTGACAGGTAAATGATTCCTTGCTCTCCCAAATTGCTTCTAGTATAAGCCTTTATTCTTAAATCACGAACCCATTTTGACTTTATTTTGGTATGTGGTCTATGAGCAGTTTCTGCCATACTGCTTTCCAGATTTCCCAGCAGTTTTTGTGAAATGTTGAATTCTTAACCCAGAAGCTGGATTCTTTGGGTTTATCAAAGAGTAGATTGCTATAGTCGTTGACTACTGTGTCTTGTGTACCTAACCTATTCCACTGAGCCACCACTCTGTTTCTTAGCCAATAGCAAGTAGCTTTGATGACTGCTGCTTTATGACGACAGCAGCCATGCGGCCAGGCCACCAGAGGGAAAAAGAATGCCACAGAGAGTGAAAAGAAGACACAGGCCAGGCAGAAGAGTATAGCACAGCTCTGTTTATTAAACTGAGGGAAAGGGCTTATATACTTTTTAAGCAAGCAGATCAACAAGTCCTCGTGCAAAACACTTGTTACATTGCCTGACTTCCTCATACTTTGTTCCCTTTTTGCCATAACAATATCATGTTAACAGCCCACAGGTGGTGTTTAGCACATGCGTGCCAAGGGGGGTTGAAGAGCCCACAACCTGAGTTATCAGCCCAAGGCCAAAAATAGGCTTCAGTGAAAACCTGGCCTGTATCTTATCCCAGAATGGACTTTCTCAGAGCTGGCCCTCTACAGATTTATAGTACAGTTTAATATCTGGTATGGCTAGACCACCTTCCCTAGCATTTCTTTTCACGAATTCCCTTGATAATCTGGTCATTTTGTGCTTCCAGATGAATTTTGTTATTATTTTATCCAGCTCTGTAAAATAATTTTTGACAGTTTAATTGGTATGGCACTGAATAAGTAAATTAATTTAGGTAAAATTGTCATTTTTGTTATATTAGCCAGGCTTAACCAGGATCAACTGATGTTTTCCCTTTCATTTAGATCTGTCTTTATTTGTCTGAAAAGTGTTTTGTAATTATTTTCATACAGGTCCTAGGTTTGTCTTGGCAGGTAGACTCCCAAATAATTTATAGTGTCTACTGTAACTTTAAATGGAATTTCTCTTTCTATCTCTTGCTGTCAGGCTTTGTTAGTAATATATAGGAATGCTGAAAATTTATATGAGTTTATTTTACACCCTGCAACTTCGCTAAAGTTTTTTTTGTTATTTCAAGTAGTTTTTCACTTCATTCTCTAGGATTCTCTAAATAAATCATCATGTCATCTGCAAAAATTGATAACTTACTTTCTTCTTTGCCTATTCTAATGCCTTCAATTTCTTTTTCTTCTTTTATTGTACAGCTAACACTTCTAGTACCAAATTGAATAATAGGAGTGATAATGGACATCCCTGTTTCACCCCCAATCTTATTGGGAATGCATCTAGTTTAGCCCCCTTGCATATAATGATTGCTGATGGTTTTAGGTAAATGCTATTTATCATTTTAAGGAAGACTCCATTTATTCCTATGCTTTCTAGTGTTTTTAATAGGAATGGGTGTTGTATTTTGTCAAAAGCTTTTTCTGCATCTATTGAAATAATCACATGGTTTTTGCTAGTTTTGTTGTTGATATGATTAATTATACTGATAGTTTTCCTAATATTGAACCAGACTTGCATTCCTGGAATAAATCCTATCTGGTCATAGTGTATTATTCTCATGATAAGTTGCTAAAATCTTTTTGCTAATATTTTGTTTAAAATTTTTGCATTAATATTCATTGGGGAAATTGGTCTATAATATTCTTTCTCTGTTGTGACTCTTCCTGGTTTAGGTATTTGTAACATGTTGGTGTCATAAAAAGAATTTAGTAGAACTCTTTCTTCACCTATTTTCCCAAATAGTCTATAAAGTATGAGAATTAATTGTTCTTTAAATGTTTTATAGAATTCACATGTAAAACAATCTGGCCCTGGAGATTTTTTCTTAGGGAGTTCATTGATGGCTTGCTCAATTTCTTCTTCTGAGATGGGGTTATTTAGGTATTTTATTTCCTCTTCTGTTAACCTGGGAAGTTTATATTTTTGTAAATATTCGTCCATTTCCCTAAGGTTGTCAAATTTATGGGCAAAATAATTCCTAATTATTATTTTAATTTCCTCTTTATTACAGGTGAATTCACCCTTTTCATTTTTGATACTGGTAATTTGATTTTCTTCTTTCTTTTTTTTAATCAAATTGGCCAAAAGTTTATCAATTTTAATGGTTTTCTCATAAAACCAGCTCTTAGTTTTATTTATTAGTTCAATAGTTTCCTTGATTTCAATTTTATTATTCTCTCCTTTGGTTTTAAGTATTTCTAATTTGGTATTTAATTGGGAATTTTCAATTAGTTCTTTTTCTAGCTTTTTCAGTTGCATGCCCAATTCATTGATCTCCTTTTTCTCTATTTTATTCATGTAAGCATTTAGAGATATAAAACTTCCCCTAAGAACTGCTTTTGCAGCATCCCATAAGTTTTGGTATGTTGTTTCATTATTGTCATCCTCTTGAATGAAGTTATTAATTGTTTCTATGATTTGTTCTTTGACCCACTCATTTTAGGATTAGATTATTTAGCTTCCAATTAGTTTTTAGTTTATCTTTCCATGGTCCTTTAATGCAAATAATTTTTATTGTATCATGATTTGAAAAGGATGCATTGACTATTTCTGCCTTTCTTCATTGGATTGTGATGTTTTTATGCCATAGTACATGGTTAATTTTTGTGTATGTACCATGTACTGCTGAGAAAAAGGTATATTCCTTTCTGTCCCCATTCAATTTTCTCCAGAGGTCTATCATAGTTACCTTTTCTAAAATTCTATTCACCTCCTTAACTTCTTTCTTGTTTATTTTGAGGTTAGATTTATCAAGTTCAGAAAGGGGGAAGTTGAATTCCACCACTAGTATAGTTTTGCTGTCTATTTCTTCCTGTAACTCCCTTAACTTCTCCTCTAAGAATGCGAATGCTATACCACTTGATGCATATATGTTAAATAATGATATTGCTTCATTGTCTATAGTGTCCTTTAGCAAGATACAATTTCCTTCCTTATCTCTTTTAATTAGATCTATCTTTGCTACTGCTTTGTCTGAGATTAGGATTGCTACCCCTGTTTTCTTTTATTTGAGCTGAAGCATAATATATTCTATTCCAGCCTTCTACCTTTACCCTGTGTGTATCCCCCTGCTTCAAATGTGTTTCTTGTAAACAACATATTGTAGGATTATGGTTTTTAATCCATTCTGTTGTCTTCCTTCATTTTAGGGAGAGAGTTCATCCCATTCACATTCACAGTTATGATTATTATCTGTGACTTTTTCCCCATTTTATTTCTCCCCACTCCATTTATGCTTTTATTTCTCTCTTCTCCCTTCCACTCCTCAAAAGAGTTTTGTTTTTGACCGCCACCTTCATCAATTTTCCCTCCCTGTTGACACTCCTTGCTTATCTTTCCATTTTCCCTTTGCTACTTATTCCCTCCCTTCTAACCTCCCCCCCCTTTTCTTTCCCCTTCACCTCTTACTGCCTGTAAGACAAATTTGATTTCTATACTTATCAGAGTAAGCTATCCCCTCCTTGAGCCAAATCTGATGTGAGTATAGCACAAACACTGTTCTTCACCCTCTCTTCTTTCCCTCTACCATAATATGTTTTTGTGCCTCTTCATGTGATGTAACTTACCCTTTTCTACCTCCTCCTTACCTCTTCTCCCAGAACAATCCCTTTGCACCCTTTCATTACGCTTTTTATCATCACATCAGTTACTTTATACTGACACCCTTAGTCTATGTATATCCCTTCTAACTGTGGTAATAACTGCACCATTCTCAAGACTGACATATATAATATATATACATATATATGTATATAAAGCATATATAAAACAATATAACCCTGTATAAAGGTGTAAACAATTTGCCCTTATTAAATAACAAAATGCCCCCCCATTTACCTTTTTATGTCTCTTTTGAGTTTTCTATTTGAAGATCAAATTTTCCATTGAGCTCTGGCCTTTTCATCAGAAAGGTCTGCAATTCCCTTATTTCATTGAATGTCCATCTCCTTCCCTGAAAAATGATGCTCAGTTTTGCTGGGTAGTTGATCCTTGGTTGTAGTCCAAGGTCCTTTGCCTTTCAGAATATCATATTCTAATTCCTCCTGTCTTTTATGTAGAAGCTCCAGGGTCCTGCATGATCCTGACTGTAGTTCCATGATATTTAAATTTTTTTTTTCTGGATTCTTGCAGTATTTTCTCCTTGACCTGATAATTCTGGAATTTGCCTACAATATTCCTTGGAGTTTTGAATTTGGGAACTTTTTCAGGGGGTGGTCTGTGAATTCTTTCAATGACTATTTTACCCTCTGGTTCTAGGACCTTGGGCCATTTTCCTTGATGATTTCTTGGAAGATGCTGTCCAGGCTCTTTTTTCATTATGGCTTTCCAGTAGACCAATGATTCTTACATTATCTTTCGTTATAACTTGGAATGACTTATATGGACTGATGCTGAGTGAGTGGAGCAGAACCAGGAGATCATTATATACGATTACAAACACATAGTATCATTCAGGACTAACTTTGATAGACTTGACTCCTCTCATCAATGCAATGTTCAAAGACATCTCCAAAAGACTCAAGATGGAAAAAGCTATGCACATCCAGAAAAAAAAATTATGGAGTCTGGATGCAGATTGAGGCAAACTTTTTACTCTGTCTTTATTTTTTCCTTCTTTTTTGGTTTCGTTTCTCCCTTCACATGATTCATTCCATTGGTTATGATTCTTCTTTACAACTGGACTATTATGTAAATAAGTTCCATGTGAAGGTATATGTAGAACCTATATTGGATTACATGCCATCTTGGGGTGGGGTGGGAGGGAAGGAGAGAAAATACAAAAACTTGTGGAACTAAGTGTTGTAAACTAAAAATAAAAAAATAAATTTATTAATTAAAAAAATAAATTTCTCCCATGCTCTAGCACCAGTGCTAAGAGCTTTACAAACATTATCTTATTTAATCCTCACGACAAACCTGGGAGATAGGTCGCATTATTATTCTTATTTTGCAGTTAAGGAAACTGAGGCAGACAGAAGGTAAGCAACTTATCCAAGATCATGCAGCTAGTAATGTAGGGGACCAGATTTGAATTTAGGTCTTCTTGACTCCAGGCCCAGTTCTCTATCTACTTCACCAACTAGATGTCACACATACACCCACACAAATACACATGTATATACACACACATTAATAAACACACACACAAAGGATTGAAGCCTAGTGGATATGGGCAAAAATGAGGGAGTCCATGGAATATAAACAAGCCAGATGAGATTCTAAGAACACACACAGACACACATAGGAGAAAGACTGAAGCCCACATAACAAGGAGAGAGACCAGAAGCACAAACACAAGAGAGAGACTGGGGCAAAGGGCATACACAAGGCTGAATGAAGTAAAGGTTGGGGGCTTAGGGTGAGGACATAAACATATTTACTCAGTAGACAGGTGGAGTGAGGGAGGTAGAGGTAAATCATCCACAGCTCTAGGTACACAAAGACAGAACAGAAGTTGGGAGCAGGGCAAGTGGAATTGGCTGCCAAGGACAGTGTCTATCTCCAGGCAAGTTAGGCAAGAGGGCGGAGGTCTGGTGAGGGCTTGCATGTGGCTTTAGGTCACCTGAAGGGATGATGTAATTCAGCAGGTGGAGCCCAAGGCCCCTACATAAGGCAGACTCCCAGGCTCCTGTGAACTCTGGACATCTACCCTCCATTGAAATCTTCCAGTTTCAGCTTCAGCTTGAGGTAAAGAAGTGTGATCATGAGACCTCTAGGCATAGTCCTGCTGCTCTCCCTGGCTCTTTGCTGTTTCTTGGGTAAGTTTCTCCTTGGGAACACTGCTCTCACATTGGGGCCAGTAGCGCTCAGACAGCCCTTCAGTCATGGGAGTTTTTGCTGCATTAAGAGAGCTCCTGAGGCCAGAAGCTTTCTCCACAACCATGCTGGGTGGGAAGGAACAGGAGGTTTATTAGCTCTGTTTTACAAAGGAGAAAGCAGACACCAGATAGGTGAACTGGGAACACAACTAGTAGGTGGGAGACCCCACCTCTAAACCTAGATATCTTCAGGTTATAGAACCCATAATACAGACAGCATCTCTGAGGACCTGGGTCTGAAGTATAGAGAAAAGACATTGACATGGATATCATAGACAGGATTCCTATACTACACAGAAGGTTGGATGAGAATTTTGACTTAATATTTATGGAAAAAGAAAGTGAGACAGAGAGACAGAGGCAGAGAAAAAGGCAGAGGAAGGAAGACAGGCAGACACAGAGGCAGAGACAACCAAGTGGCACTCTTGGATTCAGAAAGACCTGAGATCAGATTCTGCCTCAGACACTGAGATGAGGATAACAATAGCACCTAACTCACAAGGATGGCATGAAGATATAATGAGATAAAGAGGTAAAGAGCTTTGAAAACTTTAAATTATGACACAAATGCTAGCTATTATGTGTTATTATTATTGTTTTCATGATTTCACTTGATCCATAAACACAATAAGTGTTTTATAATTGTTGATTTATTTTACACAGGGGAAAGTGGAGCTCAGGGTCATAGAGCTGGTGACTAGATCAGGATGTGGACCCAGATCTCCTGATCACCAAACCAATACCCTCGCAGCCCCATCATCTGTTACTTGTGTTGTTTGAGGACAGATTAAAGAATGAGCTGAGATGTAGTGAAAAAAAGATCTCAAATTAAGGTCTGGATACCTGACGTGGAATCTTGGCCCTGATTACTAGCTATGAGCCAATGGAAAACTTAATTCGTCCCTCTGAGCCTTAGTTTCCTGATCTGCAACTCAAGAATAATACTTATGAGATTGCTGTGAGGAAAAGGCTTTTATGCATAATAAAGAGCCATCTCAATTTTAGCTTCTAATGAGGATTCTAACAGAATTCTGAAATCCACAGAATGTTACAGAAAAACAGGATCATAAGGGGATCTTAGAAATCATCAAGCCCTATCTTCCTCATTTTTATAGATGAGGAAAATGAGGCACAAGGAAATTATGCACAAGGAGGTACAATGTGTCTGAGGTGGGATTTGAACAAATTATAGGACACTGAGTCCATTCTTCCTCCCGGGACAAGAGTCCCTTCTCCAGATATCCCAGGAAGGAATTACCCAGTCTCTGCTTGAAAAATGCCAATACGAAGAAGCTCATTGCTTCCCAATGCTGTCCATCCCATTTTGGGGACAGATTTCCTTGTTACACAGATCTTATATTCAGCTCAAACAGTTACCCTATCCCTCTCCCATGCCCCATTCTGCATTCTGGGGCCAAACCAAATAAATTTTATTCCTTATTGACACGACAATATAGGATCACAAAGAGCTAGCATCAAGAATAGGACATGCGTAACACACACCCCTTTTTCAACAGTATAATTAAACTGGTTTAGTAAATAAAGTACTGCAAATACAGACTGCCATAGATTCTGAGAAAAAGTTTGACAAAGGATCTCACGCTATTCTTGTGTTCAAGGCATATCACATATATCACAAGCCACACAAGAGTAAGAGGAGGTGGCTTCAGAGCTGTTTTAATTGAAAGAGCCAAAGAAAAGTCACAGGTTCATAGATTTAGAACTGGAGGAAACCTTGATGGTCATCGATACAATGCCTTCATTTTATAGATGAGGAAATGGAAGGGCACATGGCTGGAGGGTCTAAATGACCTGCCACCCATCGCAAAAATAGCAAATGACAGAGTCACAATTTGAATACAAGTCCCTTGGCCGAGATCCATCATATTTCCCCTTATGTCAGACCATGCCAATCATTCATGCTTGAATATCAACTCATTTGGAAAGAGGTCCCTAGTGAGGGGGCTCTAGGGAACTGGACTTTATCTTCATTGATTGATAATTTGTCAATGGCTTTGAAAGAGGCAAAGATGGCAGGCTTGTCAAATTTTCAGATGACAATAAAGCTGGGAGGGAGAGCAAACACACTGAGTGACAGGATTCAAAAAGATATCAACAGGCTAGAATATTAGGTCAAATCTAATGAGATACATTTTTAAGAAGCATATAAGTAAACTTTTGTACTTGGGTTCAAAATATCAGCTTCACAAGTGCAAGATTAGAGTGTGACTAGCCTACTACAATTCACCTTTAAAAGATATAAGAATGTTAGTGGACCAGTTCAATATGGATTAACTGTCTAGTATAGGAGTCCAAAACAGGTTAATGCTTCCTTAGGCTTCATTCAGAGAAGAATATGTTCAATCTAGGGAGATCATAATACCATTTTAAACTGCCCTGTTCAGACAATATAGATAGTATGGCATTCTGTACTGTAGGCCTGCTCAACATATGGCATGCAGGCAGCTTACAGCCCACCGAAGGATTTCAGGCAGACTGCGAAAAACATAGAGGATGTGAAAGAAAGTAAAGATGTAATGAGTGTTTGGTCCATGCCCCACTTAACCCACCTTCCCCTAGTCACTATTGTGCCTGTCATGTAACTGGATAGGTGGGTTGTCCCAGCACACTCTCTCCTGTTTGTCACCCGACCCATGGCAACCAACCATCATTATACCTTTACTTGGAAAGTGACCTGCTGAAAACCTATCTGTGCTTCGAAGACCTTTAGCCTACTTTAATCTTGTCCCCTGCCTGCCACCAGGTTGTGCAGGGCTGCAGCACTAGATGCCACTTTTAAGGAAGAACATTGATAAGATGGGGAAGTACAGAGATAGACCAAGATAGTGAAGGGCCTTCATGTCACGACATATGAGGATTCTTGAATTGAACTGGGGAGGTTTATCCTGGAGAAGAGAAGATTTAGGAAGGACAGGACAGCTTTCTTCAAGTGTCTGAAAGGTCGTCGGGTGTAAGGATTAGACTTCTCCTGCTTGGTCCAAGAGGGTAGAATTAGGAGCAATGGGTAGAAGTTACAAAGTAGCAAATGCTTGATTTTGGGGGGAATTTCCCTAAAATTTAGCAATCAAACAATGAAACAGGCTGCTGCTGGAAGTAGCTCCTTCCTTCCATTGATATCCTTTCTGGACTCATTGCCTAACAATGAGAAAACTTCTTCCACCTACTGAAGGTGTTCAATAAAAGAAGACTAGTTGTTAGATATTGTCTGGGGGCTATTCTTGTTGAGGTGCTCATTAGACCAGATAGCACCTGAAGTCTCTTCCAAGTTAAACATCCTTTGATTGTGTCACTAAAATGTCTTTTGCTCTCCAGGTTAAACATTGTCATTTTCTTTAACTAAATCCTCATATGGCCCGGCTTCCAGGTCCCTTCCCACCATTCTAGGATTGAATAGAAGCCCAATTTTAGTATTCTAGTAGTCAATAATGCAGTTTCTTAGAATCTTGATTTTAAGATCCAGTGATTTTAGAATTCTAAGATTCGCTAGCTTGAGAATTCAAGAATGCTCTGGTTCTAGGAAGTCAGATAGTTAAATGCTGCTTTTTCATAGTAGCTGTTCTGAAAAACAGACTTGGTCATGACTATTTGATCTATATCTGTCTCTCAACCTTGTGGCACAAGCAGGAGTAATAATTGGAAATTTTAAAAAGGAAAATTTAGACATGATGAAAGGAAAAATTTCCTAACAATGAGTGCTGTCCAATAGTAGAATGACCTGTCTCAAAATGTGGCGGGTTTCCCTCCTTGAAGGTCTTCAAACAGTAGCCAGATGACTATTTGTCATCCATGTTAATGTAGGCATTCTTCCTTATGTGGTTGGACTGTATGTCTGCTGAGGACCTTTTTAATTCTCAAATTCTGTGATTCTCTGCCTACAAAGCTGCCTCTGCCTTAAAGAAAAACCCTCTCTAGATCATTCCCACTTATTGTCACCCTCTTTTTTCTTCTCTTTCTCAGTCAAACTCCTTGAAAAAGCTATTTCCAGTTGGTACCTCCACTTTCTTTCCTCTCACTCTCTGCTAAATCTTTTAGAATCTGGCTTTTGACCTAATCGCTCAAATTAAACTGTTTTCTCTAAAGTTACCTATGGTATCTTACTTGCCATATCTATTAGCTTTTCCTTAATAATTAGCTTTTTTAATTCCTTAATTAGCTTTACCTCCTTCTTAAACAGGGCAGCAAACAAAAATGTTAACCACCCATTTCTCTCTGGATTTTCATCACACTGCTCTCTCTTGGTTCTCCTCCTACCCCTCTGACTGGTCCTCAGTCTCCTTTGCTAGATCACCATCAATGTCATACCTGCCAACTCTGGGCTCATCCCCAAGACCCTGGCATTGGTCTTCTTCTCTTTTCTCACCATACTCTTTCATGTGGTCCCCTTTTCAATCCTTGTGACTTCAACTATCCATTCTAAGCAGATGACCGGTACATCTATATTTCTAGCCCTGAATCTTTCTCTTGCGCTTCAGTTATGTATCTCCAACTAACTATTGGTTTTTCAAAATGGATATTCCAGTAATTCAGGAGGTCCAAAGAAAGTATCTTTCCCCCAAAACACATCACCCTTCCAAATATCCCTATTACTGTGAAAAAACATCGCAATCCTAAATCATTTAGTTTAACCATTTGGTTAGCTAAACTCACAACTTTGGTGTGGCATTTAATTTCTTGGTCTTGCTAACTTTATGTATTCAATACCAAATTTTGTAATTTCTACTTGTGTAACATCCCCCATGTAAGATCCAGAATCCTCCCACCTAGGGAATCCTGCATCTCTCTCCTCCCCAAACGGTGGAACAAGTTTGATACCAAAGTAAGAGGCCAAGATGCTCCAGATTGATTGTAGGTAGTAGTTTAATCAATTGGGTTACCTACTTTAGGGGCAGTATGATAGATCCCTGCCAAGAGTTAACAATCTTCAGTCAGGAGCAGTGGCCAAACCATAGATTGAATCCATGAAAAAACCCCAGGAAATCCCAGTGTTCATTACAGAAGTCATAGAGTACATCACTACTGATTGGTGGATATTTTGGATTTCTTTTCGGTAATGAGCTCATTTCCAAGCTTGGGGATTAAGCCAATGTTGGTGATTAAATGCCCAAACACAAGGCTGTGTACTTGTCATGTAGTAGACATGACCTGGTTACTGTGTCTGTGTTATGGCTTTCATCAGTCACAATATCTAAGTTATGACTCAGTGCCTAAATTATGATTCAGTATCTAAGTTATGATTTTTAACAGGTCACCATCTCTGGGCTTCCACCTTTCAAAGAGTTTAAGTTAATGGCTTTTCTCTTCTTACTGTGTGTTATGGTTTTTCCCCAATCAGCACCCCATACCCCGCTTTGTACTTACACTATCAACAACCCCATTTAAACCCTTATCCCATTTAAATCCTCCTTCTGGTGGATAGGGAATGACAGGGGCTTTGGATTACTCCTAATCTCTCCAGGAATTAAGGTTATTTTTCTCCCAGCTGAACTACCTTTTCTGGGAATTCTTTTCAGACCCCTGAGAAACACAATAAGCCAGATAGAAAGGTGATTCTTTTACAAAAAAAAAAAAAACAATTGTCAGGAGATCTCAGGTGATAATTCCTTTAAGATTTCCAGGGATCTTAGATTTCTTTTGTATAGATTCTACCTCCTCCAGAGAAAATTTGCTGCCCCATCTTTTCCCCACCAACCAACCCCTTACTACACTTTTTCATAAGTTACTATGGCTGAAATATGCATCCTTAGGAACCATCCTTCTAGTGATAAGCATTTCCACAATTAGCTAGGCTGATTGCTCAGACCACCAAAACACCTTCTGAGATTACAGCATTGTTAGCTTGAAAGGACCTCCCAAAATTTATGGTCTCCTAACATAGCCTTCAAGAACTTCAGTTCTTCCATGCCTTGATGAGTCAACAGAAGAAGGTTTTAGCGAAGACAGCCAAGAATAATGATTCAGATTTCGATAGGAGGACTGGAGTTCAAATCTTCCATTTACTACCTGTGTAATCTTGGGTTTCAGTTTCCTCATCTGCAAAATCAGCAGGTTACACTAGATGATGCTGAGATTCTTTCCAGCTCCATGCCTATGATCCTATGAAGGAATGTGTCTATTTGCAAAGCATTTTATTTACAGCAGCTCTGCAAGGCAGGTAGCATAGGTATCATTATTTCTCTTACATGAATTAGGAAACAGTGTCAGAGAGAAGCAACTCTTCCAATATTCCACAAAGGAGTGACTGGCAGAGCCAAGACTGAAACCCAGTTCTTCCAGCTCAAAATGCAATAATCTTTCTGGATCTCAAATCTGAGGGGAGGGGTCCAAGGATGAGAGCATGCAAGGAGTCTGGTTGAGATGTATCTCATTTTATAAGTCATCTAGAAAAGGGGAGGAAAAACAATCTCTCAGAGTTATTTATTTTACTTGCTTAGCAATACGTTTAGAGAATGTCAGAAGTAGATGAGCCCTTGAGATAATGAAATATGCTATCCATTACATAAAGTTGATGGATTTATGGTATGAAATAAGATATCTATTCTTGTGTAGTGTCATTGGGGAAATTTGTTTTGCGTGACTATGCATGTGTACATTTTTTTTTCATTTTTTCCCAATAAGGGGATTCAAAGGAGAAACATTAGATTTCTATTCTTTTTTTTAGCAGACAAGTAGGCAGGCAGGAGATGCTACATATGTGATATGTTGCCTGTGCTTTCACATGAGGTCATCATATCAATAAAACTGAAAGTGACCCCCCAAAAGGGACAGTGAAAAGTAATGTCACTTCATATTTTTGTGTAGGATACTGCTGCTCAGGTAACTCCCTAATAGTGTCTAGTGGCTTAATTATGAGTATTTATGATCAGGCAAAGAAAGCAGACTATTTAATTATACAGATGGAATTAATGGTTTCAAAAAAGAAAGTCGAGGATGGCTCTCAGGTTGTAAATCTACTTGCCTCAAGGTATGGTGGTGCCCTTCATAGAAACAGGGACAGTCGGAGGGAGGGTAGGTGTGGAAGAGAACATGATGAGTTTTCATTTTGGACATGTGGAAATTGAGGATGCCTGTGGAACATCCAGGATGAGGTGTCCTATGGACAATCCATGATGTAGAATTAGAGCTCAGGAAAGACATGAGGGCTGGATCTATAGCTTTCTGAGTCATCTGCAAAGAGATGATGTTGAACCTATGGGAGCTGAACACATCACCAAGAGAGAGAAGGTTGAGAGAGAAGAGAGCCCAAGACAAAGTCTTAGGGTATACACATGCAAAGGGTTCACAGGGCATATATGATGAGGCAACAAAGCAGATTGTGACAGAGCTATCCAACAGGAAGGAGTAAAACCAGGAGAGAGCAATGCCATGGAAACCCAGAGAGGAAAGAATGCCTGGAACATTGGAGTGGTCAACATTATTGAACATTTCAGAAATTGATCAAGATGGATGAGGACTGAGAAAAGGACATTGAATTTAGTAGTCAGGAGATTATTAATAACCTTTGAGAGAGTGGTGACTATCCAAACACACCAAGCACATTCATTTTTATGACTGCTCAGTTTCCTTTACTTGAAATACCCTGCCTTCCTACATCTACCTCTCAAAATACCAGTTCCTAAACCACATTCCTCCAAGAATTCTTGGCCTTTCCTACAGTACTTATCAGATTTTGCATTATCTTATATTTATTTGCCTTATAAATGTATGCATATTTAGACCTTTTTCATGGGAAGGTCTCTTGTCTGATTTATCTTTGTACCTCACTCCAGCTTCTCCAACATTATAGCATCTCAATAAATCTTGAGCAAATTAAAAGAAGAATATATAACATAGGATGTAGAACACAGACTGCTAGAGCTGAAATCGACCCCTGAACATAGTACATGAAGTGACAGGACTCCAAGGGAACCCTTAGATTATCTAGTTTAACTGAAAGGAAAGTAAAATGCAATGACAGAAAAAGACTGGTCCAAGGTCACAGAGTGACTGAGTAGCACAGTAAGGACTAAGTCCCAGGTGTCCCGATTCCCACAGCCAAGGGTTTGTAAGTGAAATAATGGATAGAAATACACCTGTGTCTTTGTTCAGCTGACTGGACTTTTGTGTAATTCTGCCACCTTTCAGGGGCCAGGGGTTGGTGGGAAGACCAGTGTGATGGCATACAGTAAGCTACAGAGACACAGAGGGGTGGGTGGACAGGCTGGGGCTGTAATCCAGACTCCTCTGGCTCCCTTATTCTCCCTCCCCCACCCCAAAGAATTTGTCTTACAGACAAAGCTAACTAAACCTTTTTAAAATTTTTTTCCTAGACATTGCACAAGCTGAAGAAGTCCGAAATGTAAGAAGAGTTTCTACTTTATCATTTTAACCCATTTTCCATGCCATGGTGAAGTCACCATTGATTCACGCAGTCCATTCAGCATTCAGCACCCAATGGCATTCAGCACCAGAATGGCACCATACTTTTACCTAAGATCAGAAGTGATTTCCTCTTTCTGAACATCAGCTTCCTTCACAGTTAAATGAAGAGATGGCACGAAGTATTCTCTGACATGTTATGTGTTCTGTGTTCTGAGGTCCCTTCCAGCTCTCACATTTTGTGTTCTGGTCTCTGACATTCCATGTCCTATGTTCTGGACTCCTTTACAACTCTATTTGCTGTGTTCTATATTCTGACATTCTGTGTTCTGTCTTCTGAGGTCCCTTCTAGTTCTGACATTCTGTATCTTCTGAGGTCCCTTCCAGCTCTGACATTTTGTGTTCTGGGCTCTGATGTTCCATGTCCTATGTTCTGGGCTCCTTTCTAGCTCTATCTGCTGTGTTCTATGTTCTGACATTCTATGTTCTGTGTTCTAAGGTCCCTTCTGGCTCTGACATTCTTCATGTCACTTCTAGCTCTGACATTTTGTGGTCTGTGCATGATATTCCATGTTCTATATTATCCCTTCTGGCTCTGATCCACTGTGCTCCATGCTCTGACATTCTTTGTTCTATGTTCTAAGCAGGCTTCTAGCTCTAACATTCTCTGTTCTTTGTTCCAAAATCCTTTACAACTCTCAGTGTTCTACACTATTTGTTCTGAGATCTCTCTTAGCTCTCCTGTTCTAAGACTCAATGACATTCTTTGTAATGAAGCAAACTTCAGAGATTGTTTACTTTCTCTTATCAATGATCATTTCAGTGTCCTTTCTGATTGTGAAAATCTGTTTGTTGATAAAAAAAATTATACAAATAGAAATAAACAGGAAGGATTCTCTGAAAGGGATAGGATCCCTCATTCTATAGGAACCAGAGCATTTTGGGGGGCATTTCTCTATATCAGCTGTAAGTAATGAGCACAGGACTTCTCCCCACTGACATTCTTTGGGTTTCAATTTCCTTTTCTGTGAAAACAGGGGAAATAACTTTTGCTTTCACTCCATTGGAAGACTTTTGTGAGGTTCAAATGAGAGAATATGTGCCAATCATGTTACAAAGTATGAAACACTACAGAAATGGGGACTTTGAACGGAAGCTACACTATGATGACCTCTCTCTCCCCTAAAGTATAATACCCTTACCTGCAGGTGATCATAGGTAGCTTCTACTCAAACTCCCCATTTCTGTAGTGTTTTACACTTTGCACTATGATTGGCACATATTCTCTCTTTTGAACCTCACAAAAGTCTTCCAAGGGACTGAAAGTCAAAGTTATTTCCCTTATTTTTACAGGAAAGGAAACTGAGGACCAAGCAGGGAGAGCTATTGAATATTAGTGGGAAAGGACATGAGAGTCGGGTTGGTCCTACCCTTTCTTGTATAAATGGGGTACTAAAGCCCAGGAAGTTTAATACTAATGTGATTCTAAGTTACATTAAGAGAGGCATCATGTCCTCAATAAGAGAAGTGATAGTCCTACTATGTTCTGCTCTTGTCAAACCTGTTCTACAGTATTTATTATATCGCATTATGGGCAACATATATTAGGAAGGGCATTGCTAAACTGCAGCCAAGAAGGGAAAGATGAGTAAGGCTGGTGATAGGACAGAAGATTTTGCCCCATGAAAATCATTTAAAGAAACTGTGAGTGTTAGCCTGGGGAAGAGTAGAATTAAAAGAAATAGGACTGGTGAAGGGTGTCATGTAGGGAGTGATTCACCTGATTTTGCTCAGCCCCAGGAAGTAGAAGTGAGATTGATGGAAGATACCTACAAAGAGGCAGATTTTAGCTCAATCTAAGAGAGGGACAATTGATAATTAGAACTGTCCTAAAGTGAAATAGTCTGC
Source organism: Trichosurus vulpecula (assembly GCF_011100635.1). Taxonomy (NCBI): domain Eukaryota; kingdom Metazoa; phylum Chordata; class Mammalia; order Diprotodontia; family Phalangeridae; genus Trichosurus; species Trichosurus vulpecula. Next base: position 94,231,099 of record NC_050575.1, read on the forward strand.
CTTGGGAGGTAGAGAGAGCTCTCCATCAATGGAAGCATTTCAGCAGAGGCTGGATGAGCCCTTCTGGGACGTTATAGCAAAGATTTCCTTTTAGGAATTACTAGACAGTTTCTCTTTTTTTATTTTTAGTTTGCAACACACGGTTCTACATAATTTTGAGTTCCAGATTTTCTCCCTTCCCTCCCCCCTCCCTCCCCAAGACGGCATGGAATCTCATATAACTACCACGTATAACTTCGCATTGAATTAATTTATACACTATTCAAGTTGTGGAGAAGAATTATGACCAATGGAATGAATCATGAGAAAGAAGAAACAGAACCAAAAAAAAAACCCAAAAACAAAAACAAAAGAGAAGAAAAAAAGGGGGAAAAAATGCGAGCATGAAGTGTGCCTCAATCTGCATTCAAACTTCTTAGTTCTTTCTCTGGATGTAGATAGCATTCTCCATCGTGAGTCCTTTGGAGTTGTCTTTGTACCTTTTGTTGCTGAGAAGAGTGAAGTCTGTCAGGGTTGGTCCTCACAGAATCCATATATCTGTGGTTGTGTATAATGTTCTCCTGGCTCTGCTCTGCTCACCCAGTATTATGTCGTGTAGGTTTTTCCAAGTTGTTATGAGGTCCGTATTATCTCCATTTCTTATGACACAATGGTATTCCATTACCTTCATACACTACAGCTTGTTCAGCCATTCCCCAATTCATGGGCATCCCCTTGATTTCCAATTCCTGGCTACCACAAAAAGAGCCGCTATAAATATTTTTGTACATATAGGTCCTTTTCTCGCTTGTGTGATTTCTTTGGGATACAACCCTAGAAGTGGTATTGCTGGGTCAAAGGGTATGAACATTTTTATGGCCCTTTGGGTGTAGTTCCAAATTACTCTCCAAAATGGCTGGATCGTCTCACAACTCCACCAGCAATGTAACAATGTTCCAATTTTCCTACATCCTCTCCAGCATTTATCATTTTCCTGTTTTGTTATTTTAGCCAATCTGACAGGAGAGATGTGGTATCTAAGAGTTGTTTTGATTTGCATTTCTCTAATCAGTAGTGATTTAGAACATTTTTTCATATGCCTATAGATACCTTCAATTTCTTCCTCTGAAAACTGCTTGTTCATATTCTTTGACTATTTCTCAATTGGGGAATGGCATGTATTCCTATATATTTGACTCAGTTCCCTGTATATTTTAGAAATGAGGCCTTTATCAGAAATACTAGTTGTAAAGATTTTCTCTCAATTTTCTGCTTCCCTCCTAATTTTTGTTGCATTAGCTTTTTTTGTACAAAAACATTTCAATTTAACATAATCAAAATTACCAATTTTGCATTTTGTAATGCCCTCTATCTCTTGTTGGGTCAAGAATTCTTTTCTTTTCCATAAATCTGATAAGTAAACTATTCCTTGCTCTCCCAAATTACTTATAATATCAGCCTTTACTCCTAAATCATGAACCCATTTTGACTTTATTTTGGTATATGGTGTAAGATATTGGTCTATGCCCAGTTTCTGCCCTACCATTTTCCAATTTTCCAAGCAGTTTTTCTGAAATAGTGAATTCTTAGCCCAGAAGCTGGCCTCTTTGGGTTTATCAAAGAGTAGATTGCTATAGTTGTTGACTTCTCCATCTTGTATTCCTGTCCTATTCCACTGATCCACACCTCTGTTTCTTAGCCAGTACCAGGTAGTTTTGATGACTGCTGCTCTGTAGTACAGTTTAATATCTAGTGTGGCTAGGCCACCTTCTCTAGCATTTCTTTTCATTAATACCCTAGATATTCTAGACCTCTTATTTTTCCAGATGAATTTTGTTATAATTTTGTCCAGCTCAGTAAAATAATTTTTTGGTAGTTCAATTGGTATGGCACTGAATAGACAGATTAATTTAGGTAAAATTGTCATTTTTATTATATTAGCTCGGCCTAACCATGAGCAACTGATATTTTTCCATCTATTTAGATCTGACTTTATTCGCGTGAAAAGTGTTTCATAGTTATGTTCATATAGGCCCTGGGTTTGACTTGGCAGATAGACTCCCAAATATTTTATAGTGTCTACAGTAACTTTGAATGGAATTTCTCTTTCTATCTCTTGCTGTTGGGCTTTGTTAGTAATGTATAGGAATGCTGAGGATTTATGTGGGTTTATTTTATATCCTGCAACTTTGCTAAAGTTGTTTATTATTTCAAGTAGTTTTTTACTTGATGCTCTAGGATTCTCTAAATAAATCATCATATCATCTGCAAAAAGTGATAATTTACTTTCTTCTTTTCTTATTCTAATTCCTTCAATTTCTTTTTCTTCTCTTATTGCTACAGCTAACATTTCTAGTACCAAATTGAATAGTAGGGGTGATAATAGACATCCTTGTTTCACCCCTGATCTTATTGGGAATGAATCTAGCTTATCCCCATTACAAATAATGCTTGCTGATGGTTTTAGGTAGATGCATTTTATAATTTTAAGGAAGGTTCCATTTATTCCTATGCTTTCTAGTGTTTTTAATAGGAATGGATGTTGTATTTTGTCAAAGGCTTTTTCTGCATCTATTGAGATGATCATATGTTTTCTGCTAGTTTTGTTGTTGATATGGTCAATTATGCTAATAGTTTTCCTAATATTGAACCAGCCTTGCATTCCTGGAATAAATCCTACCTGGTCATAGTGTATTATTCTCGGGATAAGTTGCTGCAATCTTTTTTCTAATATTTTATTTAAGATTTTTCATCAATATTCATTAGAGAAATTGGTCTATAATTTTCTTTCTCTGTTTTGACTCTACCTGGTTTGGGTATGAGTACCATATTTATGTCATAAAAAGAATTTGGTAGGACTCCTTCTTCACCTATTTTCCCAAATAGTCTACAAAGTATTGGAATTAGTTGTTCTTTAAATGTTTGATAGAATTCACAGGTAAAACCATCTGGCCCTGGAGATTTTTTCATAGGGAGTTCATTGATGGCATGCTCAATTTTTTTCCTGAGATAGGGTTATTTAGAGATTTTACGCCCTTTTCTGTTATCCTGGGCAGTTTATGGTTTTGTAGATATTCATCCATATCACTAAGGTTGTCAAATTTATGGGCATACAATTGGTCAAAATAATTCCTAATTATTGTTTTGATTTCCTCTTCATTAGAGGTGACCTCACCCTTTTCATTTTTGATACTGGTAATTTGATTTTCTTCTTTCTTTCTTTTAATCATATTGACCAAAGGTTTATCAATTTTGTTGGTTTTTTTCATAAAACCAGCTCTTTGTTTTATTTATTAATTCAATAGTTTTCTTGGTTTCAATTTTATTAATCTCTCCTTTGATTTCCAGGATTTCTAATTTGGTATTTAATTGGGGGTTTTCAATTTGCTCTTTTTCTAGCTTTTTCAGCTGTATGCCCAGATCATTGATCTCCTTTTTCCCTATTTTATTCCTGTAAGCATTTAGGGATATAAAACTTCACCTAAGAACTGCTTTTGCTGCATCCCATAAGTTTTCGTATGTTGTTTCATTATTGTCATTCTCTTGAATGAAGTTATTAATTGTTTCTCTGATTTGTTCTTTGGCCCACTCATTCTTTAGAATTAGATTATTTAGTTTCCAATTAATTTTTAGCTTATTTTTCCATGGTTCTTTGTTACAAGTAATTCTTATTGCATCATGATCTGAAAAGGATGCTTCGACAATTTCTGCTTTTCTGCACTGGATTGTGAGGTTTTTATGCCCTAGTACATGGTCAATTTTTGAGTATGTGCCATGTACCACTGAGAAGAAAGTATATTCCTTTTCATCTCCCTTCAGTTTTCTCCAGAGGCCTATCATATCTGCCTTTTCTAAAATTCTGTTTACCTCCTTAACTTCTTTCTTATTTATTTTGAGGTTAGATTTATCAAGTTCAGAAAGGGGGAGGGTGAGGTGTCCCAATATTATAGTTTTGCTGTCTATTTCTTCCTGTAACTCCCTTAACCTCTCCTCTAAGAATTTGTATGCCCTACCACTTGTTGCATATATGTTAAACAATGATATTGCTTCATTGTTTATGGTGCCTTTTAGCAGGATATAATGTCCTTCCTTATCTCTTTTAATTAAATCTATCTTTACTTTTGCTTTGTCTGAGATTAGGATTGCTATACCTGCTTTTTTTACTTTAGCTGAAGAGCAATATATTTTACTCCAGCCTTTTACCTTTACCCTATGTGTATCTCCCTGTTTCAAATGTGTTTCTTGTAAACAGCATATTGTAGGATTATGGTTTTTAATCCATTCTGCTATCCATTTCCGTTTTGTGGGAGAATTCATCCCATTCATGTTCACAGTTATGATTTCTATCTGTGTCTTTTTCTCCATCCTATTTCCCCCTGTTTATGCTTTTATTTCTCCCTTTCCCCTTCTCCTCCTCAACAAAGTTTTGCTTTTGACTGCCGCCTTCCTCAGTTTACCCTCCCTCTTTATTCCCCTCCCTTATCTTACCGTTTCCCACTTGCTACTTTTCCCCTCCCTTCTGACCACCCCCCTCCCTTTTTCCCCCCTTCCCCTCCCACTTCCCGTAGGACAAGTTAGATTTCCAAACTTATCAGGGTATGTTATTCCCTTCTTGAACCAGATCAGATGACAGTGAAGCTCAAATACTGCTCTTCTCCCTTCCTTCTTTCCCTCTACTATAATATGGTTTTGTGCCTCTTCATTTGGTGTAATTTACCCTTTTCTACTACCTCCTTACCTCTTCTCTCATAGCCCTCCCTTTACATCTCTTACTTATGTTTTTTATCCTTACATCAGTTAATTTACACAGGCATCCACAATCTATGTGTATCCCTTTCAATGGTCATAATAGCTGTACCATTCTCAAGACTGACATATATATGTATATACATATATATATATAACATACATAAGATGATATAATCCCACATAAAGATGCAAACAACCTGCCCTTATTGGTTAATAAGGTTTGTGGGGGTTTTCCCCCCTGGTTACCTTTTTATGTCTCTCTTGAGTTTTGTATTTGGAGATCAAATTTTCCATTGAGTTCTGGCCTTTTCATCAGGAAGGTCTGGAATTCCCTTATTTCATTGAATGTCCATCTCCTTGCCTGAAAAATCATGCTTAGTTTTGCTGGGTAGATGATCCTTGGTTGCAGTCCCAGTTCCTTTGCCCTTCGGAATATCATATTCCAATTTCTCCTGTCTTTTAATGTGGAAGCTGAGAGATCCTGCATGATCCTGACTGTAGTTCCACGATATTTGAATTGCTTCTTTTTGGCTGCCTGCAGTATTTTCTCCTTGAGTTTGTAGTTCTGAAATTTGGCTATAATATTTCTTGGTGTTTTCAGTTTGGGATCTCTTTCAGGGGGTGATTGGTGAATTCTTTCAAAGACTATTTTGCCCTCTGATTCTAGGACCTCTGGGCAGTTGTTTTTAATAATTTCTTCGACGATACTGTCAAGGCTCTTTTTTTTCATCGTGGATTTCCAGTAGACCAATAACTCTTAAATTGTCTCTCCTGGATCTATTTTCCAGGTCAGTTGTTTTGCCAATCAGATATTTCAAATTTTTTTCTATTTTTTCATTCTTTACATTTTGTTTTACTACTTCTTGGTGCCTCATAGATTCATTAGCTTCCACTTGCTCAAATCTAATTTTTAATGAGTTAGTATTTTCATTTTGCTTTTGAGTCTCCTTTTCCAACTGGTTGATTTTACCTCTCAGGGTGTCATTTTCTCTATTTAGATTCTGAATCTCCGTGGCCATTTCGCCAATCTTATTCTTTAGGGACTTTTCCATTTTTTCCATGTTTTCTTTTACCTCCCTAATTTGGTTTTTAAAATCCTCCTTTAGCTCTTCCAGCAATGCTTTTTGGGCTGGAGACCAGTTCACATTATCTTTTGAGGTATCAGATGTATCTATAGTGTCATTGCTGTCCTCTTCCAAATTGGTATTTTGATCATGCCTGTCTCCATAAAAAGAATCTATTGTCCTCGATTTTTTTGTGTTCTTCTTCATGTTGGTTTGCCTTTTCCTGGCTTTACAACAAATTTCTGCCTTTGGGGCTCAGGGCTCTCTGTCCCAGTTTTCTTATTCTGGGGATTGTGAATCTAGAATTACAGCCTTCAGTTTCCTGAGGTGTGGGGGAGGAGTCTGGCTCCCTGACGTCTCACTCCCTAAGGGTGCTCTCCAGCACTGTTGCTCTTCAGCAATGGTCTCAGCTGTTCGTTGTTTGAGCTGATGTCTGGCACTTCCCCTGGGGGAGCAAGATTACGTCTGGGTTCCTGGTGTTGATCCCTGCCAGCTCTGCCCCTCTGGGACTAATGAACTTCTACTATTTGACCACTGAAGCCCCACTTCTTTCTCCTCTGTTCCAGCGTTCTTTTTTTTCCCAGAGGAATTCTCTGGGTGAGGGGGGGAGGGATTAGAGCCATTTACCTGGCCATTATGTCTCCTCGAAGTTCAAGAATCCGTGTTTCATTCCTCCGAGCTGCAAGCGTCAGGAGTCAGTGTTTCACGACCGGTGGTGTTGCGCTGCCTCTCATCGCTTCCACAGACTGCCGTCCTGTGTTGGGAGGCCTGGGGATCTCCACCGGTTTCGGGCACCCAGCTTTCTCCCAGCCTGTCTCCCACGTGGATTTCCCGGCCTTCAGCTTCTGCTTTGGTCTGGAGCAGCTCCGCACGTCGAGCACTCTCCAAACCTACAGATTCGTGCCTTCGGCCTTTCAGACTCTCCTGGCTTGGAAATTTGCCCCACTCAGACTGCTCGCGGTTTCTAACTCTCTCAAATCTGCTCAAATTCACTTTTTTATAGGAATCTGACAGACCTTGTGACAGAGCTCTGGTAAGATGCTGTTTTCATGCAGCCATCTTGGCTCCGCCCCCTCTGGACTGTTTCTCTTCTGAGATCCCATCATTCTGCGAAGTGACTTATTATATCAGTAAGACAAAATTCATGACCTCAGAGAGGACCATAGGCATACCTGAATGGTTCAGAATCACAAAGTATAATGAATTCTATAGGTCGAAGGCAGAGGAAGTATAACATTTATTTAGACTCCAAAGGATCAGACTCTAACTAAGTCACTTACCTTGTGGTAACCCCAGCAAACTAAGATTATAATTATCTATAATAAATAAGTATTAACTACAGATCTGTAAGGATAAAGGGTGTTTCCTTACCAAGAATTCCATGTACCAATGAAATCTCAAATCCCTCCCATTCTCCCCCCCTAAGAAAGGGTCAGACACTGTGCTAGGCCATGGGGATGCAAAGATGAAAATGAAAACAGTTCCTGTCTTCAAAGCATTTATATTCTACCTTATACAGACAAGTGGCTCTGGAATCCATTCCAAGTGAATACAAAGCAATTTCTGGATAAAGAGGGGTACTAATAAGGAGAGGTCAAGGAAGGCCTCATGTGAAAGATTCTATTTGAGTTGAGCCATGAAGGGATGGAGGGATGCCAAATGGAGTGAGAAAGGAGAACATTTCAGGCCCTGGAAGCAACCTTTGCAAAGATACAGAGGTTCAAGGAAACGGGATGTAGAGCATGGGGACACCAGACAGACCAGTTGGGAGGTGGTGCTCAACAGGAAACATCCCATAGACATGGAACTATCCAACCTAACCATGGCAGTCATCTAGTGTCAGAGAAGCTCCACAACTCATTCTTCAGGGTAGCCTTGGGTGAATGGATGGTCTTTCCTAAAGGAATACATAAGCACAGTAGAGGTAATCAAGCCAAGACTGGATGAATTTTTGGCAGGTACACTGGAAAGGGGAATCCCTGTTAACTACTGATCCCAACTGAAATCCCATCTTCTACAGGAAGCCTCACCCAATCCCCCTTAATTCTAGTGCCTTCCCTGTGTTGATGATTTCCAATTTATCCTGTATGTAGTCTGAGTAATTTGTTGTTGTTGAATCATTTTCAGTAATGTCCAACACTTTGTGACCCCCTTTGGGGGTTTTCTAGGCAAAGATACTTGGCTTTACTATTTCCTTCTCCAGCTCATTTTAAGAATAAACATACTGAGGCAGAGTTAAGTGACTTGCCCAGGGTTACACAGCTAGTAAGTATTGGAGGTTGGATTTGAACTCAAGTCTTCCTAACTCTAAGCCTAGCACTCTATCTACTGTGCCACCTAGCTGTATATAGTTGTATGTTATCTTCCCCATTAGACTGTTGATGGCAGTCTCACTATCAACAGGCAGTCTTGTCTCCATACTCCTTGATGGCAGGGACTATCTTTACCTTGTCTTCAGTGATTAGTATAGTGCCTGGTACATGATAGGTGATTAATAAATCTTTATTGACTGACTGGCCAATTGGTTGGTATAGACCCCTCCCTGCTCTGAAGCTCTGAGTATCTGGATTTCTATGATATAGTGATATAGTGGGAGAATCAATCTGCTTTATTACTCTTCTAGGCTATCTGTTCTACCAATGTGGGATGCACCAAAGAATATTTGCCTGTCTGTGGCACTGATGGAATGACTTATGGCAATGAATGCATGGTGTGTGAGGAAAATAAGTAAGTACCACCATCACTTTCTTTAGAGATAACATTTTAAAGCTCAATGTGCTCACTTCCTAGAACCTGAGAGTGCCTTAGAGGTCATCTACTCATCCAGTCTAGTTCTTAACTGAGGGTCTCCAGGGTGGCCCCCTGCCAAAAGGTCCATGGAAAAACTTCATGGGGTCCATGAACTTGGATGAGGGGGAAATTATATCTTCATTTTCACAAGCCTCAAACTGAAATTTTTCATTTCCTTCAATTATGAAAGTAGGCAACAAACTGAAAAGGGGTCTATCAGCTTCACCAGACTGCCAAACAGAGCACTCTCAATCTCTCTCTCTCTCTCTCTCTCTCTCTCTCTCTCTCTCTCTCTCTCACACACACACACACACACACACACACACACACACACACACATTTTAAAAAATAAGACAAAACAAAACCCTAATCTACTCCAAAACCTTCATTTGACAGAGATCATGAGGGTGGGGGTGCTGAGTTGCCCAAGGCCTCCTAGGTAAAAAGTTACAGAAATGGGATTCATCCCTAGGTCTGCTAAACCTAGTCTAGCATTCTTTCTACTATACAATGATGTTTCTAATTACTTATATCTGTCTAGATGTGAACAAGGCCAAAATAATTAGTTGGGTCAAATGGACAGTGAGAAAGGAGTGGAGATGATATAAATTGGGTCATCACTACAATTACATCAAAGAAGTGGACAGTGGACAGTGAGGAGTCTCTCATAAAGAATTCCCTTGAGGACATTTTACAACATGGAGGGAGAAGGGGAACAATCCCATTCTTGGAACCAGGAACCTTGGGATCTAGCCCTAACTCAGCTACTAACTTGCTTCCTGATCTTGGGCAGATCACTTCACCTCTGTAAGTCTAGGTTTCCTCTTCTGTCAAATGGAGGATTTGGACCAGATGGTCTTTAAGTGCCCTTCCCTGAACTCCTATCTACAGCTAGAGGTTTGTGCTCTATAATCTTCTTATCAGTAGCTCTATGTGTGTTATCTAGAGGGGATGTTTTTGCAAAGGTTAAGGGTCTAAGGGTTAAGGCCTGGCCTCCAACTCAAAGCCCATGGATCTAAACTCTGATTCACCTCTACCACCATATTCTCTGGCCAACATTTGGTATATTCCTTTCCTTCAAGGGTTCTCAAGACTCTGGCTGAGGACACCAGGCACATACACTTGAAATAAGAAAACAATCAGGAGGGCTAAATAAAATGCTGTATATTCATAGATTCATTATTAATCTCCTTCATGCACTCTTAATCTCAGCCAAACCAACTTACTTACTATTCCATACACATGAAATTCCACCTTCTCCCTCTGTGCCTTTGCATAGGATGTACCCTATACCTGGTATGTCATCCCTCCACAGCTATGCCTCATGGACTCCCTAGCTCCATCAAGGCTCTTTTTCAGTGATCACCTACTACATGAAGTAGGTGATTTTTCCCAATCCTCCCAGCTGTCGAATCATTCTCCCCATTCACCCAACCAATTATTTTGTGCTTGCTGAGTATACATTTTGTATTTCACTCAAATAGATTAAGCTCCTTGAGAGCAAGGATTGTTTTATTTCTGGGTCTGGTTTCTTTTTTATCCCTAGTGCCTAGCACACAGCAGGGACTTAATAAATACTTGCTGAACTGAATTAAGTTGAATCTGAAAGACTTCTCAAAATATAGAATACCAGATCTAGAAGGGACCTTATAGACCATGCAAGACAGCTTCTATATTTTAAAGAAAAGGAAACTGAATTCCAGGAAAGAAAATTTGCTTGCCCGAGATCACACAAATTCTTAGCAAAAGATAATGCAAATCTAATCCACAATTTGCTTTTTCCTAAGGGCTACCAAATCTGGCCTCAGATACTTACTAGCTGCATGGGCAAGTCACTTAACCCTGTTTGCCTCAGTTTTATCATCTGTAAAATGAGCTGGAGAAGGAAATGGCAAACCACTCCAGTTGTTGTTGCTCATCTCTTGTTCTCAAAGAGGATCTATATCTTTGCCAAGAAAATCCCAAATGGGGTCATGAAGAATAGGACATGAATGAAACAACCAAAGTCCAATAATAACAACAAAGGAGTTTAAAGGAGGAAGATGTCAGTGAGTTGTGCAGGAGCAAGGGAGGCGGAGAAAGTGAAACTTGGAGTATGAATAAAATTTGGACCAACTTAAGGAAAGGGAAGAACCTTCCATATCAAAGGAACAACTTGATGAAAGAGACAAGAGAGGGCTGTTCCTGGTGAGACCATGGAATCTGAGGGCTAAGGTTGATATTGAGGATTAAGATCTAAATTTCTTCCCTGCATAGGACTCATTTCCCAATTATCCTGCAAATTTACCCTGGCTTTGTCCCCCATCAGAAGTCTCTTCCTTACTGGGGTCTGAGACAGTGGGGAACTACACAAGCCTGATACACTATGTTGGTCCTAGACTTGTGTCTCTCAGTGCAAGGGATTATGATGAACCCCGGTTTCCTGGGCCTGGCTTGGTGTGTTGAGACATTCCAAGTGGCTGATGGTTTCAATCTATTTACAAATCCTGCTAAGGTGAACTTGGAATCATTTGGTAATTTTCCCATAGTCCGGCTAAGCTGTTGACATGAACTTACATTTTTATCAGCATTGGGGGGACAAACAAAAATTAAGTGTCCTTGATTTTTAGAAATCCATCAGGTTCCCAGGTAAAATCATGAACTCATACAACACAGAATGCCAGAGCTGGACCTTAGAACACAAACCTTAAAATGTACCTATACCTTAAACATATATATTTCCTATTGACTAGAACCTTTAGGGAAGCTCTGGGTAAAGGTCTGAGTCAAGGATTTCTAATTTCTTTTGTGTTTTGATTCCCTTTGGCAGTCTGGTGGAACCCTTCTCAGAATCATGTTGTTAAAAGCATAAAATAAAAGATATAGGATTACAAAGGAAATGGAAATAATCAACAAAAGATTAAGAAAAGAAATTCCCAGACCCCAAGTTAAGAACTCTTAGCTAGACTTTTCCTGACTAGGCTGATTGTCCAAATTCAGGATGATGAAAGTGGTATATGTTGCACATCAGAAGTAAGTAACACATAATCCCTAAGCAAATTTTAAATGTAACACTTTTCTTTAAAAAAGAGTAGATAATATGTAGGGCAGAAGTAATAATTAAGGTGATTAAACTGAAGGGGACTAGGGGCCTAGCATAGCAGTGGATTTAATTCATGTAGGAACTAGGAGTCCTGGAGAAAGAGAAGACAGGAAGAATGGAGGGACTCAGGGCATTTAAAATTATTAAGAGTTAACATTTAAATAGTACCTTCAATGTACAAGGAAATGTGCCAAGCACTTTACAATTATTCTCATTTGATCCTCACAGCAACCTTGGGAGGAAGGGGCTATTATCATTTCTTTTGAAGATGAGGGCACTGAGGCAAACAGAGAGTGAGTGCCTTGCTTAGGGTCACAGAGCTAGGGAGTGTCTGAGGGTGGATTTGAACTCAGATCTTCCAGACCCCAGGTTCCTCACCTCTATCTACTTTTCTTCCTAGCACAGAAGACAAAGATCAGCCAATAAGATGAAGTTTGAAAGCTCTGGATATGTTTAACCCAGAAAACAGAAAACAAAACAGGGTGGGAAGAAAATCATAGGGGAGGGGACAATAATCCCTGCTGTTCGATAAGGAAAGGATTATTGAGGTAGGAGGAATGCCCTTTGTTCTGCTTAGCCCCAAAGGAAAGAAACAGGAAGCAATGAGCAGAAATTTCCAGGAGGCTGATTTTGGTTCAAAACAAGAAGTTTCTGACAAAAAAAAATCTGGCCATCCATGAAATAGCTGAGCTTCTGATGCTCTTTGTTCCAACTTTTACATTCTGTGTTTTAAGGTTCCTTCCTACTCTAATGTTCTATCTTGTCCTTGTTCTAGTACTTACCTTCTGGGCAGAATTTTCTTTCCCACTTCAAGGTCTAGATTTTTGTAGTAGTGATGACTACCCAGAGAGGAAGACCTAATTTTTTCAGGGCTTATTGCTAACACCTTATCTGTAAAGGTGACTCTAGTGACCTGTTCTCATCTTTTCATTTCTTCTACAGGAAAAGAGGTGTTAATATCCAGATCCGAAAAACAGGGAAGTGCTAAGGAACCAAAATATCCTGGGTCCCAGTGAGACAGCATTCTGGCTGGCCAGCCTGATTCTTTAATAAATGCATAAGATTGATTCTTGCCATTTATGTTATTTCTCATGGAAAAAACATGTTGGAGAAAGAAAGTATGCCATTGTGGATAACAGACTGGCCTCTGGGTCAGTTCAAATTCTGCCCCTGATCCCCTATTGCCTGTGTGGGTTCAAGCCCTGCTCCTGACCCCTACTGCCTGTGTGACATGTGACACATGACCTCTCAGTCCCCTAGGCAACTCTCCAAGATTATAAAATGCAGATAGAGTGCTTACTTGCACTGATAAAAAGAGCTACTCATCATCAGAAGTTTCATATGATAAAATCATAGCTCCGATTTAAAGAAGAAGAAAAAAGAATGGACAGGATCTGGAGGAGGGGTGAGAAACAGGGACTAGGATCACTGTAATTGCTTGATATTTTTATACGGCTTTATAGTAATAAATATGTTTAGGGTAGTTCATGCCATTCAGTGCTCACTAAAAAACTCTATGTTACATAAATACTCCCATCATTACTTTAATGTAAGAATTCTTAAGGAGAAGTAACTTGCCCAGAGTCATACAGTCAGTTAGTGACAGAGGCAGGGTTAGAATACAGCTCTTCCGACTGCCAATCCAAGGCTCTTCGCATTGCATTACATTGTCCTTCAAAGGCACAGCCTGCAAAATGGGGAGATCACAGAATCTTAGTAGGTTAGAACTGGAAGGAACCTTATAGACCATTTATTCAAATCTTGTCATTTTATGTTAACTGGTCCTTTTACAAATGGAAGATCAGAGAGGTTCAGTGATTCACCCAAGATCACACAGCTAGTACACAGAGATGAGATACAAGTTATGATTGCCTCCAAATCCATTGATCTTTCCATCATACCACCCTGTCAATAAGGACACTATGATTAATGGAAATGGGTGACTTTTTCCTCCCTGAGTCCCATGAAAGTTGCATTGCATATTAAAAAAAAATAATGATTAGAGGGAATCCAGGAATAGAAGGGAGAAAACATGATGGAGAGCCTTCTGGTGGGGATCACTAAAGGAAAAAAAGAACAGATGAGATATTACCGTGGATGAAGAAAAGAGGAAACATGGCCAGAAGCTGATAGATAAGGAGTTTAGGAAACAAAACCCCAATATGGTGTGGACATACCCTACAATGCCAAATAAGGACTTCATTAGATTCTGTGAGCACCCCCAGGAACACCTTCTCAAGGCCACATGAGAACAGCCAACACACCCTTGACTTGCCTTTAATGATCATTTCATTCCCCCAAAGCATTGTTTCTGAGTTCAAGGCAGAGAGAAATGCAGCTCATGCTAAAGGGATCTTGCTTCACTGAAGTTAATTAAGAGCAAAAACCAAGGCCATAGTGAAGGGCATGTGCCAGTGCCCTGTGAAGCCACCCAGGTCCTGGCTTGTCTCCTCCTTCTGCTATGTGGTAGCAACAGACATGAATTTCAACCAGGAGCTGCCCAGCTTGGTCAGGACTGAGACCTAACTGACCACAAATGCCCACTAGGCCCCCTGCCAAGGCATATTTGCCACCAAATGAAATATTCAGAGTTTTACAAATCTCCTGATATGCAAAAATTCTATCATTATGATTCTTAACAATCAGAATCAGAAACTACCAGCAAAACTACCCAGAGAGGAAGACCTAATTTCTTCAGGGCTTATTGCTAACACCTTATCTGTAAAGGTGACTCTAGTAACCTGTTCTCATCTTCCCCTGCAGATAAGGACCCAATGTGATTAGACTGATTCAGGCAAAGAAGACCATGCTGAAACATGGCTTCACTGGTTATTGAAGGAGAAAAGACAGGAACCTTGGGAATAAGTTACCACTCCATCACAGAGTTTGTGACTGAAAGACAGTAATGGATATAATCTGACACACACCCTAGTTTTGGGGAGGGCAGATGTCAGAGGATTCAGAGTCCCAGTCTGGCCTTGAACACTTAATAGTTGTGTGACCATAGACAAGTCACTTCAACCTGTTTGCCTCAGTTTCCTCATCTATAAAATGAGCTGGAGAAGGAAATGGCACACCATGTTAGTATTTTTGCCAAGAAAACCCCACATGGGGTTACAAAGAGTCCAACACAACTAGAACGACTTAACAACAAAGATTTCAGAGGATTCAGAGGAAGAATATGTAGGTTTCTATGGCCTAAAATTCTGTGTGGGACGTTGACCTAAGGGAGATGGATGGCAAGTTTTCAAGACTCCAATTCCACAGACAAACACCATCTATTCTAATGAAGCAAAAAAGGAAATAGCTGCCGGCAGAGAATAGTGTGACTGCCTAAAATTGTGTATATACATAAAGCATATAGTGTTTAAAATAATGTAAGTACATAAAGAACTTATTGAACAATTCACACTTAAAAAAATTTGAGACATAATAATACTAATGATGGCTAGCATTAATACACTCCAGTGTCTGCCAGGCGTGGTAGTAAGCATTTTCCAAATAGTTTCCCATTTGATCTCCACAGTAACTCTGGGCAGTAGGGTCTATTAGGACTTACATCTTATATGCGGGAACTGAGACAAACAGAGATCAAGTGACTTGTCCAAGGTCACACAGCTGGACAGGTATCAAAGATGGAAGCAAGTGAAGGTATTTGAGGAAGAATACAAAATTGACAGTTTTATTAGGACAGCACTAGGATCCTTGAAATTCAAAATGAGCCTAGCCTAAGGCAGGGTGACAACAAAAAAAAGTTTGTCTTTTGTTTTGTTTTGTTTGTTAGTTTGGGGTTTTTTTTGGAGGTGGGGGGGTTAACTATACTGGGATAGAGAAGAAGAGCCAAGAAACAAGAAGACTCCTTGTAGCTAGGAGGGGACAAAGATAATGGAAAGGAGATGCAGCTGCCATTATTTTGCTCCTGTATTCCTTGCTAAAAATGATCTCAGGATTAAGGATAGGGAAAAAAAGGTAACAGGTTGTGGAAACCCAAGGTCAGGGAGGAGATGATAAAATAGAACCTAGCTTCCCTCACTGAGTTCCCATCACTCTCCTGAGATAAATAATCCCCAGCATAGTAAAAGAACTTGGCAGATGGAGCAGCTGAGGGACTGTCAGTGATATCTCAAAGAGGGTGGAGAACAGCAGGTGCGTAGTGGGCTGATGTCCTCAATAGTTAAAAAAAAAGGCCTGGGGGAGGAGGAGTTTATAAAGTTTTCAACTATAGGCCAATGAGCTTAACTTCAAATCCTGGCAAAATTTCTTTTTAAAAAATATGATTAGAAGGATGTTTGTGAGTAATTAGAAAGGAAGGTAAGGGTACCAGGCCTCCATGCCAAAAAGAGCAAAGAAAGAGGAAAAAGATACACAATACAGAAGTATTTCCAGCAGTTCTTTTTGTGGTAGCAAAGAAATGGAAACTTAGGAGGTGCCCATCAATTGGGCTGAACACAATGTGGTACACAAAACTAATGAAATACCGTCATGCTGTACGAAATGGGAAGAAGGGAAGAAAATAAATATTTTTATAGTATCTCTTATGCATCAGGCACTGTGCTAAGTGCCTTTTACAAACATTATCGCATCCTTATAATAACCTTAAGAAGTGGGTGCTATTATTATTCCCAAACTGAGGCAGACAACAGCTAAGCAACTCATCCAGGGTCTCACAGGGAGTAAGTATTTGAGATCTGATTGGAACTCAGATCTTCCTGACTCCAGGCCTAATGCTCTGGGTACTACGGCGCCCTCTAGTGGCTACTGGAACATTGTTTTAAAAAATGAGTAATTTTGGAAGACTTAAGATCTCCAATCAATACAATGACCAACCATGATTCCAGAGGACCAGCGATGGAAGATGCTACCTGCTTCCTAACCAGTGATGGAGTCAGAGTGCAGATTGACACGTAAGTTTTGTACAAAGCCAATGTGGCCAATTTCTCCCCCCAGGAATCCCTCTATCTCTGCAGTGCCTTTCTCCCTTTGGTGAGTTTGCTCTCCCACTCAGCATTATCTCCCTCGGCTCCTTTTTATGTGTCATCTTCCCTTATTAGAATATAACAGGGCAGCTAGGTGACACAGTGGTTAGGGCTCTGGGCCTAGAGTCGGAAAATTCATCTTCCTGCATTTAAATCCTGCTTCAGACACTTACTAGCTGTGTGACCCTGGGCAAGTCACCTAAACCTGTTTGCCTCAGTTTCCTAATCTGTAAAATGAGCTGGAGAAGGAAATGGAGAACCACTCCAGTATCTTTACCAAAGAAACCACAAATGGAGTCATGAAGAGTGGGACATAACTGAATTGACTGAACAACAACATACTTAACTGATATCCTTTTGTGACAGGGTTACTGGGCTGGTAGATCATGGGAATGCCACAAATATAGTACATTTAGATTTCAGCAAAGCATTTGATAAAGTCTCTCATTCTATACTTGTAGGCAAGATAAAGAGATGAGGGCTAGTTACAGTTAAGTGAACTCAGTATTGGTTGAATGATTGAACTCAAATAAAATCAGTGCCAACAAGGAAGGAGGTCTCTAGTGAAATGGCCTAGGTCTCTGTCCTTGGCTCACAGCAATACACCAGAGGTGCTAAATATGCTGCTGAGTGTAGCCAGGACCAAATAAAAATATAATTGGGAAACATTTAACAAAATAAATAAAAGTACAATAGGACATAGATGATATTATTATGTGGTTTTTACTCACTGTGAGGCTGCAAAGATCCTTATGTATGGTGAGTTTGACACCACTACTATAAACCATTTTTTAAAAATCATTGATTTGGATAGAGTCATAGATGACATGCTTATCAGATTCCCAGGTGATGAAAATCTGAAAAGGATAAATAACAAATCAGATGACAAGATTCAGATCCAAAAGGATCTCAATGGACTATGACAATAGGATAAATTTAGGGAGATGATATTTATGGGGATTAGTTTAAAGTCCTGCGCTTTGCCTGGGAAATCAACTTTGCAAGTTCAGGGAACAGGTATCAAAGCTCGAAAAAAATTCTGTGGTAGAAAAAAACTGAGGGTCTTATGGGACTATAAGCTCAATGTATGTCTGCAGTATAACACGGCATCTAAAGGCTGATATAAAGATGAAGCATCTATTAAGTGCTTTCTCTTGCCAGTCACTTTGAGAAGCACTGGAGACACACAGACAAGCAAACAAGACCATTCTGCCTTCAAGGAGCTTAAGCAGAAAACAGCTAAAGGAAAGCTGGAAAGTGGGGGGAAAGGACCTCAGCAAGGGGCTCTTTACATGTTGGGAAGGCAGTTGGTTAAGAAGGGAGAGAAGTCCAGAGATTGAGTTGAGTAGTTGAGTTGAGTGAGGCAATCTTGGATTCCATTAAGAGAAGCATCACGTCTCAAACAAAGAAGTTACTAGTCATGCTGCACTCTACTGTGGTCAGGCCACATCTCCGGACTGGGAGGCAGGCAGACCAGAGAGATATAGGAGAAAAAGCTTGTGTTCAGTTCTAGAATGAGATCAGTGATAGACTGGAGCAGGCCTACAGAAGGACAAAACTCAGAATAAGGGGATCCCAAGAGGCCATGCCATTTCTATCTGTTGATGGAGCTCTGATCGAGAGGAGACTTATATGGGACATAATAGTTATCCTCAAGTATCTGAGGAGTTCTCATGGGAAAGAACTTGATCTGCTGGCCATAGAGTACAGAAACAAAAGCAATGGGTCAGTCACACGAAGCAGCATTTAGGAAGGATTTAAAGAAAAGCTTCCTAATATTAAGATCTGTCCAAATGGGGAAGGGGTTGAGATGTATGTAATAGGTTCCCATCCCTGGAAGCCTTTAAGTGGAAACTGTAGGATCACATGTTGGGGAGTTTGTAGGGGGACATTCAGGTCCACTTACAGGTTGAACCTGATGACATCTCAGTTCATTTCAATTCTGGGTATCACAGTCTAGTCAGCCCCTGCAGGGGAAACCCAGAGGCTCCGGCATGATCTTTGTGATGATTTGGCTCAGCCTTGCCAGTCAGTCTGTACCCACTGTGCTGGGTGATATGGGAACCAAGTGGATTCCCTGAATAAGGCTCAGTGGATTGAGATCCTTTCCTTTTCTACCAACTTGCTTATGGCTCCCAAGTAGTGATTGGAGGGAGCTCTAGAAATGCCATGGGAACAGTATGGTCCTGAGATTTAAATGTGCCCACTAGGGGGTGATGTGTTTCCATCTCTGACCTTCCCTATCCACCAAGTATAGATAGCTGCCCACAGATCAAAGCAGGCATAAGGTAACACGGTTGTCAGGGAGGGATGTACCAAATACTGCAAAGCATGAGCTTGTGGTTAGAATTAGATTTGCCAAGTCATGCAATGTCCAAATTGAAAGAAAAATCAAAACACTTAAGAAAACACTAAATGACAGATCTTCAAGCATAGAATATAGTATGCCAGAGCTCAGAGGATCTCAGGTCAGAGAACATAGACTGTAACAGCTGAAGAGACCATAAGCATGGAATGTCTTAGCTGGAAGGAGTTCCAGAAAAACAGAATATAGAGGAGAGATAATAGGATATAGATCTAGAGCTAGAACCACTTCCTTTTACAGATGAGAAAACCGAGATCTCAAGTGGGGAAATGACTTGCAAAAGGTCATTTAGGTATTAGCGAATTCTGAGTTCCAACTCAGATCCCTAGGCTCCAGAGTCCAGGTTCCTTCTATTTATACCTTACTACTCTGCCTGCCTCCAGTGTATCCGTCTTCAAATCATCATACAAACTAATGCCTGATTAACACTTATCCTTTCAAATGGGAAGGGGAGGAAAAGAAGGCAGAAGTAAAAGGGGAAAGAGAGGTAAGGGGAAGAGAAAGAGAGAGAGCGATAAAGAGAGCAATACAAAAGCCAATAGGAGAGTGGTGACCAGGGAAGGATACTGTGGTCTGACAAGTTACATAGATGGTGGATGGGGCCATAGGGAAGTGGATAACCAACAGCAGAATTGATTTGATAATAGTTCCAGATCTAGGGAATAAAGAGGCTGGGGGTTGGGAAATTCATGTATGTGTGTATATATATGTATACATATACATATACATATATATACACACACACATATATGTGTGCATATATTTGTATATGTATACATATGTGTGTGTATGTGTATATATGTATATATATATACACACACACATATATATACATGGCTGTGGCCAGTCTGAAATAGGGAGGCAGGTAGGGCAGTCACCAAGGGAAAAGCAAAAGCTCCAAAAATAAAAGGGTTAAAAAAGCCTCAGAGCATGGTTTCTGGTCTGGGTGACAGGGACTTGGACAAGGCAGGAGAGTAGGGACTGAGATGCTGCATGGCTGTAGCCTGACTGTCCCAAGATTGAGTCAAGGCAGAGGTGGATGAAAAAGCAGTCCCAAGGCCTCCCAGCCAGCTCCTTGACTATCCTGCTTTGATTCAGGATGTATGAATGGTGAAAATCTGCCAGCCAGGAAGTAGAGCACCTATCAGCCTGTAGCGACTTGGGTCCATGCATCTGTCCCCAAACAGTTTCATGCAGCATGACATATCTACCTGTTGCACTCCCCTACTTAAAACCCTTTCCATGGTTCCCCAGCTGTGCAAGTCCCTCAGCCTAGTGTCCAAAGCTCTTCATAAGGAGGGAGCTGGGAGCTTAGATCTCACAAGGGCAGCTCAGGTAACAAGAACCAGTCCCATCAAACCATTGTGTGGAGGTAGGAGTTTGTCACTGCAGGAATCATAGAATGAGCTTGTTGCTGCACCTGCTACATGCAAAACCCTATGCTCTGTGGGCAATTTCAATGTCCAAGGTCCACCCCCATGATGGGGCTGTTTCTGCTAATTCTTAACACTTGTGCTAGCTACATAAGTCACACAAGCAAGAGGGAAATCACAGAAGAAGGGAAGCATTAAGACACATTCAGAGAAAAGGAAGTCAGCCTAATTTGGATGGTACAGAGTATCCCAAAAGTCTTAGTATAATTTGAAGTTTTAATAATTTAGAACTGCACTGACTTTTGAGACACTCTTTTTTAGAGATGGGTGGGAAAAGGTGTAGTCCTTTCACAACAGCCATCCCTCTGGACCTCTCTGCAACACTTAATGTTGCTGACCACAGACTCCCCTTGGAAATTCTCCCTTCTTTGGATTTTTATGATGCTGACTTCTCTTGACTCTGCTATTTATCTGGTCACCTCCTCAGTTTCATTTGAGGGATCTTAATTTCTGAGTTACCATCTAAACATGAGTGTACTCCAAAACTCTTTTCTGGACCTCTTCTTCTCTTCTTTCTCTAAAAGCTTTCTATAAATCACATCAATTCTCATAATTTATAATCTCTATGCAAATGAATACCACATGTACATGTCATATTAGTGGGACTAGAATCTACTCTACCACCATTGGACATGGCACCTCCAGAAGTGACAGGGTGACATTACCCTTCTGACCCTGTCAGTGTTAGTCCTATATCTCCTATACACTCACAGATTTATCAGGTCCTCTGGACCAGGCAGGAGGATGGGTATCCACTGTTTGAGGAGAGGGTAACATACGAACAGCTTTCCCCAAACCCTAGTCCCATGTACCTGGACCACAAAGGTTTAAAGATTCAGGAGACTGCCTGCTGCCTTTGTGTTTTCCTCTTTGCCTTTCTGAGACAGTAGAGTGCAGTGGAAAAAGTGTGAGATGAGGGGTCAGATGAGCTGGGTTCAGATCCTGGTTTTGCCCATTTGCCTACCTTTGAAATCTTGAGAAATTCAACTAACTTCTCTGACTCTCAATATCTGGTAAAATGTGAGACTTGGACTAGATGACCTTAATGAGTTCTTCCAATTCTAAATCTATGATCTTTTGATAGCAAATTCAGCGCGGTGATTATTCATAGTTATACAACATTTTATTGTATGTTTAAGATCTCTATTATAATAAAAATTACAATAAGTCCTAATATTATGTGAACAAAATATGAGCTAAGAAAAATATTTGCATAGAGTGTTTTATAAAAAGTGAGTGGTGCAATTTTTGGCTAAAAAGGGGGGGCAGGATAAAGTTTGGAAACTACTGGACTAAGTGAAGGGTATTTAGATCAAACCACAAGAGGATCCACAGAAGAAACTGTGGATTGTGACCCTGGAGAAGAGAAGACTTAGCATGAATAGAATTGATGTCTTTAAGTATTTGAAGGGAAGTCACATGGCAGGGAAAACAGACTTGCTCTGCTTAGCCTCAGAGGGCAGAGCTAGGAATTGTGGGTAGGAATTACAAAAAATGTAAATTTCAGCTTGATAACAGGAAAACCTTTGTAATAAAGCTGTCCCAAAGGGGAATGGGCTCCATCCCATAAGGTCGTAAACCTGTCCCTGGAGGATTTCAAAGGAAGACTGTATGAGCACTTTTCCCAAATGTTACAGAAAGGATTTCTTATTAAGTGTGGATATAATTGGATAACTTCCTCAGTCCCTTCCAGCTCTGAGATTCCATGGATCTATATATTGAATTAGCCTTCAGCTAAAGTGATTGGAAGCTCATCTCCGCAATCCTATAGCACAACAAAGTAATTACCTTTCCAGGCACATCCTTCACATCCTTCACTGCTGAACTGCATCTGCCCCCTAGAAATCATCTAAAGTGAAAGAAGGCCTTGAAAAATGGAGTCTGAATGAGCTGAATGGTTGCTTCAATGCTCTCATTCATTTAGGCAGTGATTCCCTGGCTCTGGTTTTAAGCATTAATACTTTCGGGGCGGGGAAGATGGGCTAGAAATTTCTTTCTTTCTGTCAGCCGTCATGGGAATATGTATCTAACAACAACCCAAAAAACCACTTTATGATGATTTTACTTTTACAGGCAAACCAGGTTGGAGAAAGTGTTCGAACTTGCCAACAGAAAGAAAAACTTTTCTTAAGGGAATCAGAAGTAGTACACCTCAGACCCCCAAAGTTGGGACTCAATAAGTTTGCTTCCTTCTCCCAATGGAGGTGGAAAGGGATCTCTCTAGGATCAGGGAATGGAGCTAAGAATCTAACAGGCTTTTTTAAATGGTTGCCTAGGAGCCATGGAGATAAGGACTAGAAGGAATACATAGTGCTGTATTCTTGGAAAGTCTTTTTGCATGTATTAGCTCATTTAGATATCATTAGCTCACTACATCATAGAATAGGTTGGATGAGTATGGAAAAAAGAAAAAAGTATTGACAGCCTAAAAGAGCAGGCCAGATTTTAGATCAGATTTATTAAGGAAAATATAAGCTCATATTTGACTTCAAAAAAATCATCTGAACAGGCAATTAATTAATTAACAGCCACTTATCCCATACCTATTATATTCCAGGCACTATCTTGTATGCTGATCATATAAAGGCAAAACTGGGACTGTCCTTATCCTAAAGAATCATTCCTTCTGCTGTGAGAATACAACTTGTTCACAGATAAGTAAATATAGGAGACTATATCTATGTATGTACATATATATATACACATACATACATATATAAATATACACACGTATATAAAATAAAAAGTGATTTGGGGTTGTGGGATGGGAGGAAGCTTACTAACAACTGAAGGTGTCAGGAAGGGTCCTTTAAAGGAGTTGATTGACTGAGCTGAACCTCAAAGAGAGCTAAGAGTTCCTCAAGAGGACGTGAGATATGAGTGCACTCAGGTGGAAGAAGGAATGTTATGCCCAGAGGCCAGTTTGGATTGCATGAGGAGGAGTCTTGTACAATCAAAGAGTACACTAAAGTCAGATTGGGAAGGCCCTTTAATGCCCAACAGAAGAGTCTGCATTTCATCATAAATGTGAGCCAATGGATACTCTTGAGCAAAGGACTGCTGGTATCAGACCTGTGTTTTAGGAATATCATTTTGTCAACCATGAGGAGAATAGATTGGAAAGCAGAGAAACTGCATTCAAGAAGATCAATTATAAAGTTATTGAAATAACAAAATGGCCAAGATGACTAAAGAAGGGGGAAAGGGAAAAGACAAAAAAATATTAATAAGAAAAATAAAAATGTCAGGAAAAGGAGCAGGGCTGGAAGGAAAGATGAGTTCAGTTTTGGAAATGTTGAGTTTGGGGTATTTAAAGGATGTCCAGGTAGTGATGTCCACTGAGCAACTAGAGATGAGTAATGGGCCTCAGGAGAGAGATGACATCTGGATGTAGATTTCAGAGCCATCTACCCAAAGATGATAGTTAAATTCATGGGAGCTGATGAGATCACCAAGAGAGAGTATAGAAAGAGATGAGAAGGCCAAGGATAGAAAATAAGGGTTGAGACACAAATGATCACCCCAAAAAATGAAACTGAAAAAGAGCAGTCAGGAAGGTAGTACAATGAAGAGAGAGCAATGGCAACAAAACCCCAAGAGAGGAAAGTACCCAGAAGAATGGAGTAGTCGACATTCTGATTTTGCAGACAAGGATGATTTGTCCATCCTCATTCTCCCTGACCTCTCTGAAGCCTTTGACACTGCTGATCATTCTCTCCTCCTTGTTACTCTCTTCTCTCTAGTTTTTTGGGACACAATGCTCTCTGGGTTTTCCTATCTGACCACTCCGTTCTATTTCCTATACTAGATCCTCCTCCACATCACTCCCTCCAACCATAGGTGTTCCTCAGGATTCTGTCCTGGGCCCTCATCTCTTCTCCCTCTATACTACTTCACTTAATGATCTCATCAGCTCCCATAGATTTAGTTACTGTCTCTGTGCTGATGATTCTCAAATACATCTTTCCTGTCCCAATGTCTCTGGTGATCTCCAACCTTACACCTCCAACTGCCTTTCAGACATCTTGAACTGGATGTCCAGTAGACATCTACTAAACTCTACCTGTCCAAAATAAAATTCATTCTCTTTCCCCCTAAACCCTCCCTACCTTCTACCTTTCCTATTACTGCAGAAGGCAACACTTTCATTCCAGTCCCTTGGGCTCACAACCTAGGACTTACTATGAACTCTTCATTATCTCTCAGGCCCCTACATCCAAGATGTTGCCAAGACCTGTCAACAAGATCTCTCCAATATGGTCCCTTCTCTCCCCTGACACTGCCACCACTCTGGTGCAGACCCTCATCACCTCATTGCTTTATTGCAATAGCTGGCTGTGGGGGTCTCCTTGCCTCAGGCCTCAAGACTCCAATCAGTGAATGGATCACAAGAAAATGGAGGTAATGATTATAGACAGTCCACACTTCCCACACCCATCTTAGGTGTTTAAGTATGGAAGGGAAGAAAGATAGAAAAGGATTAGTAAGGTTAAATGAAAGATCTTTGGCAGAGAGGGGGCACGGGGTGGGGGGGTGAGGGGGGTGCAGAGGCAGTTTTGTTCTTTAAGGATAGAGAATATTGGGGCAGCTAGGTGGCGCAGTGAGTAGAGCACCGGCCCTGGAGTCAGGAGGACCTGAGTTCAAATCCAGCCTCAGACACTTGCCACACTTACTAGCTGTGTGACCTTGGGCAAGTCACTTAACCTCAATTGCCCTGCCTTCCCCCCTCCAAACAAAAAGGATAGAGAATATTTGAATGTGTCTATAGGAAACAGGGAAGAACCAGTGGGTGGAGGCTGAAAATTAAGGAGAGAGAAAAGAATGATAAAAGAATCAAACTCTTGGAAAAGAGGGGAGGGGATCAAGAGCACAAACAGAGCTCGATGAGCTTCAGTATCTTCCTATTACCCTCAAGATCAAAGTTAAATTCCTCTGTTTCATATTTAACACTCTTCCTAACTAGGCCCCTTCCTAGGGGTGGCTAGATGAGCCAATGGATACAGCACAGGACCTGGAGTCAGGAAGAATAATCTTCCTGAGTTCAAATCTGGCCTCAGACACTCACTAGCTGTGTGACCCTGGACAAGCCACTTAACCCTTTTTGCCTCAGTTTCCTCATCTGTAAAATGATCTGGAGAAGAAAATGGCAAACGACTCCAGTATCTTTGCCAAGAAAACCCTAAATGGAATTACAAGTGAAAATGACTGAAAAAGAAAAAAGAGAAAAGGAAAGAAAAGAAAAGAAAAGAAAAGGAAGGAAAAGAAAAGAAAAGGAAAAGGAAAAGAAAGAAAATGACTGAAGAATAACAACTGGGCCCCTTCCTACCTTTTCAGTCTTCTTATACTTTACTCCCTTTCACACATTCCACACTCCAGCCATACTTACCCTCCTCAAACACTACAATCTATGTCCTATATTCGTACTGTGCCATCCCATGACCAGAATGCTCTGTCTCCCCACTGCTGCCTCTTGATATCTCTGGCTTCCTTTACGACTCATTTTGAGTCCTAGTTTTCCAGGAGGCCTTTCCTGGTCATTCCCCTCCCCTGGCAACTAGTGCCTTCCCACCTATTACCTTCCGTCTACTCTGTACATATCTTGCATAGAACTGGTTATTTTACAAAATGTTTCCTTAAATAGAATGTAAGTTTCTTGAGGGCAGCACAGTTTTTGCCCTTCTCTGTATCCCTAGTGTTTAGAGCAGTGCCTGGAACATTTACTGTTGCTCAGTCATTCAGTCACGTCCAACTCTTCCTGTCTCCATGGACCATAGCCACCAATACTGACCAAGAGGTTCTGTGGGCAAAGATACTGGAGTGGTTTGCCATTTTCTTCTCCAGGGGATTAAGGTAACAGAGGTTAAGTGACTTACCCAGGGTCACACAGCTTGTAAGTGTCTGAGGCTGGATTCGAACTCAGGTCTTCTTACCTCCAGGCCCAGCAACTGGAACATGATAAGTGTTTAATATGCTTGTTGATTAACAAATACTTTTGCCAAAAAGAGTTGGCATTAGCAAAGAGAAGCAAACTTTATCCTCTAATGCTGCAGTAAATCAAGAAAGAATAAGCCAGGATGCTGAAATTATTTGAAATGTGGAATTAGGGAAGAGAAGAAGGAAGTTATTGGCAAAAGATCTCAATTGATTCAGTGAAGAGTGAGGCAAGATCTTCTCCTGGTAGGAAGAGAGAAGGGGATGATGTAGGAGGCATGAGGGTAGAGAGCATTTGGAATAGTAGCTGATAGGAGTGCCATTCACGCCCAATCAGAAAAGAGTAAAAGGATAGGTATGCATCCTTGAAGTTCCAAGTGAGTTGAGATAACATAAATTTGTAGTGAGCCCTGTTAAAGCCTGGCCCTAGGGTGGCCCAGCTTGAGCAAAGACTTCTGGGTAGACTAGATACTGCTAACATGAAGAAGATATGAGGACATGTGTCCCCATAAGAAAGAATGCTGCCCCTGGGCAGGATGACACAACACACAAGCTCAGCTGGCAGTATTTATTCCTACAATGTCTCAGTCATAACTGTCACTGTGTCCTCATAATCATACCTTCAAATAGAGGCATTTAATTAATCCTAAGAGAAATGAATATGCATCTCCCTATACAACACTTTAAATTATGTGCAAATGCTTCTAATTCACATAGACTACAAACTCTGAGTTTATATACCCTTCTTAGGGCCCAAAGGCTTCACACATAATCAGCAAAAGGGTGTGGGCCTGGGTCTTTGCACCTAGTTAGCAAAAGGGTGTGGGCTTAGGGCTTTCCACCTAGTAAGACTTAGTCAAAGGCACTTTATTACTTCAGCATTCGAAAAGAGAAAGCAGTAAAAAAAAAAATAAGGCTTATGTTAATTATAGCCACTAATACTGACCAAGAGGTTTTCTTGGCAAAGATAGTGGAGTAGTTTGCCATTTCCTTCTCCAGGGGATTAAGGCAAACAGTTAAGTGACTTGCCCAGGGTCACAGAGCTAGTAAGTGTCTGAGGCTGTATTTGAACTCAGGCCTTCCTTCCTACAGGCAGGAACATAATAGGGGTTTAATATGCTTGTTGACTAACATAAATGTTTGTTGCCAGGAAGAGTTGGCATGAGCAAGAAGAAGCACACTTTATCCTCTAAGACTGCAGTAAAAGAAGAAAGAATAAGTCACGATGTTGAGATTATGATGCAGAATTGGGGAAGAAAAGAAGGAAGTTGCTGGAAAAAAAGATCTCAATTGATTCAGTGAAGAGTGAGGCAAGATCTTCTCCTGGTAGGAAGAGAGAAGGGGGTGATGTAGGATGCATGAAGGTAGAGAGCATTTGGAATAGGGGCTGGTAGGAGTGCCATTCACACCCAATCAGAAAAAAATAAAAGAATCAGTCTTCACCCTTGACATTCCAAGTGAGTTGAGATAGCATAAAGTTGTAGCGGGCCAGGTGAAAGCAGGACCCTAGGACAGCCTAGCTTAAGCAAAGGCTTCTGGGTAGACTAGAAACTGCTAACATGAAGAAGATATGAGGAAATGTGTCCCCATAGGAAAGAATGCTGCCCCTGGGCAGGATGATACAAGACACCAGCTCAACTGGCAGTATTTACTCCTACAATGTCCCAGTCATAACTGTCACTGTGTCCCCATAATCATACCTTCAACTAGAGGCATTTAATTAATCCTAAGAGAAATTAATATGCATTTCCCTATACAACACTTTAAATTATGTGCAAATGCTTCTAATTCACATAGACTACAAACTATGGATTAGATGTCAGTCTGTATCAGGAAAGGGAATTTCTAGCCCAGTGGAAACCAGCTGGGAAGATCCCAACACTGATGCAGTCAGAGATCCAGAACTCTGCACCTTTTATTCCCCAATAAAAAGATAAACACATTTTTCTAAACTGCATGCTATGGAGATAATTTGAAGATATCTGGAGACAATATGTGTGTCAGGAGTGTGGAAGAATTTTGGAGAGAGAATACCCTGTCATCTTTATCCATATAGATGCTCTAACTTCCACAGACAGTACAAAAGTGGGCTAAACTAAGAGTATTGGCTACTTGACTCATACAAACCATCTCAGTGGGTTTTTTGCTGAATGTTGAAAAGTTTGAAGACATAAATTGATTTAAGTGATGATATTTCAAAGAAAAAAATCATACCTTCACCAATTTCCTAATTGTATTTTACCTCACCCAACATTGTACTACACCCTTCCCCATTGATCTTTCAACTCTGTACCACCTTTGACTCCACTCGTTTGACCTGAACATGTCACTTGACATCCTTGGGTCTCAGCTTCCTCATCTATAAAATGGGAGGAACTGAACCACATGGTCTCCAAGGTCCCTTCCATTCCTAGATCTATGATCCTATGCCCCTATGTGTGCACAGCAGGGCTCTCTTCTGCAGTCTTTCATGTCACTGTCTTACTCAGAATCCCCCTTCAATATTGTATTTTAAAATTTAGTTCCTAAACCAGGTAGAGTACCAGAAGAAACACAGATGGAAAAAATATAAAAATTCCCAAGAGATGTTTTCAGATACATAAACAACACTTTCAAGGAAATTAAGTGAGAATTAATACAAGTAAGAAAAATCAAAAGAACAAAAAAAAAAAAGAAAATCACAGGAGGAAATCGAGCTAAAATTAAAAGATTTTTTTTCAATAGGGAAGAAATCATGAAGAAAATAGAGATAAGAAGAGAAAAACCTGGAAGAGACTATAGAACCAACCAATAATAGTTTTATTATGGCAGTTAATAGATGTCTAGCCAGAATAAATTGGAAAAAGATACAAGTGCTAACAATCACTGAATTATCCCAAGAAGTAGAAAACACAGAGAAATAAATGATGGGTCTAGATGAAGCCATCTCAGAATTTCTGACCCCTAAGACATTTTAGAAAAATTAAAAAATTTGAAATTCTCAAGGAAAACATCCTTGGCCTAGCAAAAACAAATTATGATACACAAGGAAAAAGAATCTACAGGAACCCAAGAGGAAAAATGAAATATTTAATATTCCTAAATACGTTACCCTTAAATCCAACATTACAAGGATGAAGAAAGACTATTTCAAGCTGCCAGGTTACAGAAATAATCACGGAAGAGTAATAAATCCAAATCGAAGCAGACTTCTCAACAAGAACAACAAAAATTATCAGCAGAATTGGAATACAATATATATAAAATTAAGAAGCATTGACCATGAACCTTCAATTATCTCCCCCACAAAGTATAGCATGCTGTTTCAAGGTAAAATAGAGATTGGAGAAGCAGTCAACCTGAAAGATGGGGAATTTGAGGCAACCTAGCTGACTCTCTCACTATTTCTCTCCAAACTTTAAAATAATGCCTCAAATCAGATTTTGTTGTGGCAGAGGCAACAAAAAGTCAGGATGAGTCATTTTTCAGGCCTGAGAAAACTTGGGAGGTCTGCAGAAGAAGTTTGTGGGAGTGAGGTAGAAGCCTACGGGGAGCCCACACACTCAGTCACAACAATGGCTGTAGCAGCAGCTGCAGAAGCTCTCAGCCCACAGACGGTAAAGCAGCATGAAAACCGGTCAGAAAGAGATTACAGGAGACCCTTTACTGGCACTTCATATAGCTGGCACTGACTGGCAACTCTATTGCCCATATGCAGTATTTGGTCGCAGTTCCAGGTGCAGAGGATTGCTGAGGGTGGGTCATAAGGGAGCAGGGGCCCTGGTCACAGGCCCAAGGCAAAGAAAGAGTGCTAGAGGTTCTGGTTACAGTGGAAGAAGGGCTCTCCCAGGTAAAGACTAGAGTGCAGAGCTGTCAGGATCTGACTTGAAGGATCAGCAAGAAAGATCCAAATTGTTCAGGTGAAAGGGGAGCACAGTCCAGGATGGGAAGTGTCTCTGCAAGCCAGTAGCAAGCACCACCTCAGCAAACCAACAGGAGATCCTGCCCTAGTGTGGTAGAAAAAGCAAATGCCAACACCAGAATCCCCCAGGTGCCTTAGCATAACCAGGGAAATGGGCAGACTCCAGTTCTAAGAACCACTATGTGCTTCAGTGTGGCCCCAGGCAAACAGGCAGCAGCCAGACCTACTAGTGCTGCAACACACCCTGGGGAAACAGGTGGAAATGAGACCCGTGTTTGTCCTTCGTTTTTGAAGAGAACCATGACATCAGGGAAATGATGACATGACTTGCAGTTGACTTTGATTTGAGTGAAGGAGAGCTGTGCAAGGACATCAGCCCTACTTTCTCCTCCAGAGCCATCTGAATCCAGTGACTAGATATTCATCAGGATGACTGGAGATGACCGAGGATATGAGAAATAATGAATCAATAAAACATTCAAAATGCAAAATATGTCATGGGAAAATCAGATCCAGGATAGACAATATCAGAATTATTGGACTACCTGAAAGTCGCCATCAAAACGAGGGCCTGGACAGCACCTTTCAAGAAATTTTCAGGGAAAACTTCCCTGATATCCTGGAACCAGAAGGCAAAATAGGCATTGAAAGAATCCACTGATCACCTCAGGAAAGAGATCCCAAAATAAAAGCCCCAAGGAATGTTATAGCTAAATTTCGGAACTATCAACTCAAGGAAAAAATACTAGAAGTGGCCAGAAGAAACAAGTGAAATATTGGGGAATCACAACCAAGATCACACAGGATTTGGCAGCTGGAACATTAAAGGAATGGAGGTCATGGAACATGATATTCCAGAGGGCAAAACAACTAGGACTACAACCAAGGGTCACTTACCTGGCAAAATTAAGCATAAGTAAGCAAAATTAAGCATAATACATCAAGGTAAAAATAGTAATTCAATGAAATAGAAGGATTTCAAGCCTCCATAAGGAGAAGACCAGAACTAAACCAAAAATTTGATCTCTAATATCAAGACCCAAGAGAAGCATAAACAGGTAAAAAAGGAAAAGAAAACATAAGGGATTCAATAGAGCTAAACTGTTTACATCTGTACATGGGAAGATGATACTTGTAACTTAAAATTGTATCAGTAATAGCACAGATAGAAGGAATATACACAGACAAAGAATACTGATACAAGGTGAGTTTGAAGGAATGACATTTTAAAAATTAAGGGATTAGAAGTAAATGGGTGCAGAAGGAAGGGAGCGGTAGAATGGAGTAAATTCTCTCGCAAGAAAAGGCTCAAAAAACCTATTTATTACAGTGGAGGGTGGGTGATGGGCATTGCTTGAACCTTATTCTCATTAGTATTGAGCTATCTATAGTCATATAAAAATGCTCTAAATCACTATTGATTAGAGAAAGACAAATTAAATCATCTCTGAAGTATCGCCTCACACCTATCAGAAATGATAAGTGCTTGAGGGAATGAGGGAAACATAGGTATACTAATGAACTGTTGGTGGAGTGGTGAACTGGTCCAACCATTCTGAAGAACAATTTGGAACTAGAACCAAAGGCTATAAAACTATGACTACCCTTTGACCCAGCAATACTACTACTAGGTCTATATCCCAAAGGAATCGAATAAAAAGGTAGAGGACCTATATGTATAAAAATATTTATAGCAAATATTTTTGTGGTAGCAAAAATTGGAAATCCCTCATTATCTGAGGGATGACTGGGAAAGTTGTAGTATATGATTGTAATGGAGTACTATTGTGCTATCGGAAATGATGAAGGTGTTGTTTCAGAAAAATATGGTAAGACATATAAGACCTGATGTAAAGTGAAATAGGAAGAGCTGGAACGTCATAGTGCATAGTAACAACAATGTTGTAATGATGATCAACTGTCAAAAATTTGTCTACTCTGAGCAATGCAATGATTCAAGACAATTCCAAAGGACTCATGATGGAAAAAAATGCTATCCACCTCCAGAGAGAGAACTGATGGATTCTGAGTGCAAATTGAAGTATAATTTTCTTAATTTCTTTATTCTTCTTGTTTTTTTGAAAAATATAGCTAATATGCAAATATATTTTGCACATTGCTTGCCTTCTCAGTGGGTAGGAAAGAGATGGGAAGAATGGAGAGAATTTGAAACTCAAAATTTAAAAAGAAAAGAATGTTCAAAATAAATAAATAATGCGGGGGTTTTTTTTATATTTTTAAAAAATGGATGTCAGCCCTTGAAAAGTTGTTGGAAGACTGTCCACTTAAAGGCGGTCTTGCAACCAGCAACCAAGGCTCTAAGTCAAAAAAGACAAATATTTAAAATAACTTACACTTCTTATATAAATATAAACCAGTTTCCAACAATTCCTCAGAGTAATGTTCTAGCTAAAAGATTAAGTATTCAAGAATTTCAAAACATCATACAAAGTTTAAAAGGGGGAAAGATAGAGATGGGAATTAGAGGTCATCTCAAGATGGAATTCCAATATTTAATAAAGGGAAGGTCTAAGTTCACAAGATCATACATTTGGGGCTGAAAAGTTTATGTTGTCCTAAAGTTTATATAGTCCAATGTCCTTATTTGACATATTATGATCATTTAAAAGGTTCCAGAGACATAATTTCTGGATAATTTGATCATTTTATTAATAGTGTCAGCATTTTAATAAAAGGATCATCATTTGGCCATCTCTCTCTTACACCAAAGACAGTCATGGCAGTGGGCTTATGGGTTATATGTTCTTTTGGAAGAGGAATGTTCAACAGGACAGCAATCAACTCTGATTGGCTAACAACTAATGAGAGGTGGACTTTACAAAGAGAAGTGGGTTTACTCCACTGAAGAGCTCAGAGTGATATCAAGTCACCCAGACCACCCCCAGCCTTGGACAAGTTAAACAAAATGGTCTGTCTCCACACAAGCTTGATTGAATGGAATTCACCTTAGACTAGAGATTCCATGTAAGATTAGGTGGGATCTGATAGAGGAGGTTAGCTCAACCTTCACAGATTGAGATCTTGAAATGAGGATACAGAAAATCTGAATCTCCTCAAATCATTAGATATTAATAATCATTTCTCTCAATATGAAGGTAACAGAGACACAGAGAGGTTAAAGTGCTTCCAGCATCACACAGGTAATAAGTAACCAAGCTAGAATTTGAATCAAAGTGCTCTGATTCCAAATGAGCTCTCTCTTCAGAGGACCATGCTGATTAAAGATACATAGTAACAGAAAAATTTTCATTAGAGTGGTTTATTTAAGTCTGGGTTAACAACAGAAAAAAATTAAGAAACACGTTTTCCCTTCCACTGGAATGATTAAAGAAAAGACAACCCTTAACAGACAGAAAGGTAAATTGGAACCAAAAGGAGTAATTTATTTGTTCCACATATCTAATTAGTTGCCAGATCTTTTCATTTCTGTCTCCATGATGTCTCTACCTTATGTCCCCTCCTCTCTATTCACACAACCATCACCTCCATTTAGGCTTCATTAATTCTCACCTGGGCTACTGAAATAGCCGGCTATTTGTTTTCCCTAGGTAGTCTCTTCCCACTCCAATCCATCCTCCACAGAGTTACCAAAGTGATTTTCCTAAAGTATTTACATTTCACTCTCCTACTTGATAAAATACTCCAATGCCTCTCCCTTGTCTCTGGGATCAAATATAAGTTCCTGTTTAACATTTAAATATTTTTATAACAACACTTTAGGTTTTTGACACATTGTTCTTTTCCTTTCACTCTGTAGTCCAAACATACTGGCCTCCTCACAGTTTTACATATGCCAACAATCATCTCTCATGTCAGTGTCATTGCTCCAGCTGTTCCCCATTCTTATAATTCACTGCACCTCTTCTGCCTCTTAGAATCCCTGACATCCTTCAAGACTCAGCTTAAGCACTCATATCTACCTGAAGCCTTTCTTGATCCCCCCAATTGATAATACACTCTCTCCCCAAACTATTTGTTTTATATACGTCATATATATGTGTACGTGTGTATATATGTATGTATGTATACACATGCATACATATGTATTTACACACACACACACACACACACACACACATTCTCACCTATTGGAATGTGAACTCTTTGAAGACAAAGACTTTCACTTTTGTCTTTATATGCTCAGTGCTTAGCAGAGGCCCAACATAAAGTAAGCACTTTAAAAACCTTGTTGATTGATTTATGGTTAATTGATTAGAGACAAGGAATATCTTTATTAGTCAACCAAATGCAACTAAATCAAATTAATCTTGACATTCTCCCTACAAATGAAACCAGAATATAAAATGAGACTATGGCTAAATGGATGAGAAGATTACAGGCTCTCATTAGAAAGGCAAATAAAGGAAATGATAGAGTTAGTTTCATGGTGGTCCAAAAGACAAGAAATATCATTTCACGGACATTTATTAAATCATTTCATTTTGTAATGTCCATTGTAAATGATGGCAAGAAAAAATATATCGCCAAAAAGATTATTGGATCTGATCTGTTAATATTTATTACAGAGGATGAGGAGATAAAGGAATTTTTATGAAGACCTGAATTATGAATTAGCATATTATATACCATGTAATTATATAAATTCTAAAATCTCCATAATATAAAACATGCATAATCATTATATAATTCAAGTATTATATACCTGAATTATGAGGACCCACCAAATGAAATCAACTTATACTTTAATATTTGGTGACTTAAAAAAATGGACATAAAGGAGAATTGCAAAATATATGTTAGAAAAGAGAGGCCAAAGGCTTATGTAATTATGAATTGTTGTTAGTTGTTTCTGCCTTTTTTCTCAAAAAGGACCAATGACATCATGGGTGATTTCTTGAATTGCATGTGAATTGGATTTAAATGAGGCTGAGCTTGGCAGAGTTGTCAGTCTCACTCTCTCCTCCAGAGTCATAGAGGTCCTATGGCAAGACACAAGCCCAGATGCCTGGTGATAGTCTGGGATGCAGTGGATGACCTTGGCCTTCCTAATAATCACAAATTTATATTTTTTAGGAAGAGAGGTCAGAGGTCCTGAGATATAGCAAGCACTAGATACTAAAGTATTCAAATGGATCTGTATTCCCCCAATAACTTACCACAGGTTCTCAGCTTATTCATTTGAGCTCATGCTGGCTTTCCTAGAGGGACCACTCTTCTAGCAGTCACGGCCACCACCTCTTTTTTATACAATCCTGGGCTAAATAAAGGAGTTTACTGATGTTTCTCTTTGGAATTCTTGATCATTATTCCATCTGGAATATATGTAGGTGAGCTGGGCTCCTCTATGACTTTTTATACTGCCATCTTTACTGGGAGTCAAAGATCATCATTTTAACATCATTACATTATATGACTGCAAGTCATGGACTACAGTTTTCAAAGAATTAAAGTTTAGGGTCACACAACAGACAATGCAGAAACAAATGCTTAGTATGTTTCTCTTCTCTCTACCACCACCCCTGCCTTTCAACTCTTCTTTCCTCTTTCCCTTCTCTCTTCTCTCCCCCTTTTTCTCTCTTCACTTCTTTCCCCTTTTCTTGCCTGTCCTCTCCTCTTTCCCATCTTTTCTTCTCTCTTCTCCCCCCCTTCTCACCTCCTTTCTTCTCCTCCTGAGTAGGGTGCAACTCATCAACAACTAAGAATTATGCAGAAGAACTTGAATAAAGGATGTGATCCAAGAGTTAGACAGCCAGAAAAGGAAGTAGGCTTGCAAGAGCAACCAATAACTAAGGGATAACACATGTATTCCATTGGCAATGTCAAGGGGTAGAGACAGGACCCTAGCCCACCGGGTAAAACCATCTGGAGGATTTATGTGAGGACATAGACAATTACACAAAATAAGAAGGTGAGGGTAAGTCCTGGTATGTACCATTGGAATGAATACCCATGTCATTGAGATCACAGATCCATCAAGGCAATAAAATAAAATAATGGAAAAGAAAAATTGATACCATAAAAATGAGAGGGATGCTTGAAGGAAATATGAAAAGACCTGTATGGTATGATGCAAAAAGTTTTTTTAAATGATTAGCAAAAACAAAACTGTGTATAGATTGATGGCTAATCTATATTAAAAACCAAACCAAAAGAGCAGACCCTCAGACCAACTTGGAAAAAGACACACAGCAAACACAGTTCTTCATTTTCTGCTCATTTAATTGCTACTGTGCAGTTACATGACAAAGAATTTATGTAACATTGTATTCCTCATTTTAAAGATTTGTTCAGACTTTTGTCTTTGTTGGTAGTTACACAGTAGTTTAGATAGTTATGTAGTAGTTCAGTTATATAGCTTATAGCAATTTAACAAAATAAATTCTATGATGATTTAATGAGAAAGAGAAGAGGAAGGGGATAGAAACTGACACATACCTCACTGCTTAAAGTTCTCAAAGTGTTTACCTCTTCTGAACCCTCACAACAACACTTGGAGATAGAAGCTTTCCATATTAAGGCAGTATGGAGTGATGGAAAGGACTCTGGATTTAGAATCAGACGGCCCAGGTTTGATTTGAAGCTCAGCCACTTACTGTGTGACCTTGGCCAAATCAGATCCTTTCTGGACCTCAGTTTCCTCAATTGCTAAAATGAGGGGGTTGGACTAGACCAGTGATGTCAAACCCAAATAGAAATGGATCCCTAAGTGCTGCATATGACTTAGAAAAGCACAAATTAACATTATCTACTGTTTTATTTTTTATTATTATTTATCTTGATAAGCATTTCCCAGTTTTATTTTAATCTGGTTCTGCCACTTGGGAATTTTGTCTGACACCTCTGAACCACATGATCTCTAAGGTCACTTCTGGCTCTAAATCTACAGTCTTAGTATTCATATTTAACAGATGAAGAAAATGAAAGTAGGAGAGGTTAAGCGACTTGCCCATAATGACAAATCTAGTATCAGAGGTAAGATATAAACCCAGGACTTCCTGACTACATCCAGCACTCTGTTATACTGCCTATCGTGACAATTATCTTTCATAGTATAGTCAGACTAGGAATCTGACTCTTATTTCTGTTAAAACATTTTAAATAACACTTTCTCCTCTAATAACAATACAGTATGACAATAAGCAATTTTTTCTCGGCTGAGACGTCCTAGTCGAGATTCTGGGTCACATCTGGAAAGGGAATAAAAATAGCACCTATTCCAGTTAGACCACGCTGGTATCCCAAAGGGGTTCATTCTGGGAAATGAAAAAAGACTGGTTGCCTTCAGTCATTATTCTGCCAGCTCTAATCCTGCCCTTCTTCTTGCTTCAAAGTCATTATGCCAAAAGAGGCCCCAAAACAGAAACTTCATTGCTGAAAAAGCCCTCCTTTCTCTAGCCATCATTAATCAGTCCTTCCCAAACCACAGAGTTAGCTAAAAATGGCATGTGGTTTGACTTCCATTGGTTCTCTACCACTGTAGAGCAAAGTAGTGAAAAGTGAACTTGAATTGATAATTGACTTATGAAATTATAAATAGGGGCAAGTACTCCCAGTCCTTTGGGTACTCACCAAGAAAGACCAGGATTAACAGCAAGAAGTGGGTGGCAATTACACTTTAATTAAACACTGAGGGGGAGCCAAGATGGCAGAGTAAGCAGTAAGTCACCATAACTCTCCCATATTCACCTCCAAACAACCATAAAATAGATCCCCAAAACAAATCCTGGAATAGCAGAACCAGCAGAAAGATGCAGTGAAACAACCTTTTAGGCCAAGAAACTTGGAAGATCAGTAAGAAAGGTCCATCTCATTCAGGTAAAGGGGAGTGCAGTTCAGGACAGCAAGCATCCCAGCAAGCCAGCAGGAAGCTGTACCTGAGCAAACCACTGGTAAATCCTGAGCTCCAGTACAGTACAGCAGGCAAACCCCAAAACAAGGACTCCCCTCCCACATGCTTGAGCATAGCCAGGGGAACTGGTTGACTCCAGTTCTGAAAACCACCACTTGCTTCAGTGTAGTCCTGGGCAAACAGGCATCCTCCAGCAGTCAGACCCCCACATACTGCATCACAGCCCTGGGCAAATGGGTAGATGCCAACCCTATGGGGGCCTAAACAAATAGACATCCACCAGCACCAGCCCCACCATGTTCCAGTGTAGCCCCAGACAAACAGGCAGCCTCCAGAGGCCAGACTGACAAGTACTTCAGCATAGCCTCAGAGAAATGCAGAAACACCCCCACCAGGCCTCAGCACATGCCAGACCCCACTAGGACTCCACCTCAACACCAAGTTAGCTGCCAGACCAATACAGTTTCCAGCACCCTCAGCTACCCTCCATCCCACTGCCTCAAACGAGCACCAGACAACAGGATCCCCCTTGGGCCTCAGGGCAACATCTGTGTAGCACCAGGTAAATAGCCAGGGCCTACAATTACTAGGACAAGAAGCCTGAGACAGTGCCCCTTCCACCCCATGAACAGAGCTCAAATTTAAATGAAAGGAAAAAGGCCAAATAATATGAGCAAAAAACAACAACAAAAGAATCTGGCCATAGAAAGTTATTATGATGACAGGAAACACCAAGACATAAACTCAGAAGAGGAGAACAATGTCAAATTGCCTATGGGCAAAACCCCAAAGAAAAACAGAAAGTGGTCTCAAGACCAGAAAGAACTCATTGAAGAGCTCAGAAAAAAGGTTGAAAATCATATTAGAGAGGTAGAAGAAAAATTGGGAAAAGAAATGACAGTGATGCAAGAGAATTATTAAGGAAGACTCAACAGCTTGAAAAAAGAAAATAACTGCTTAAAAAGTAGAATTGACGAAGTGGAAAAGAAAATACAAAACTCCACTGAAGAAAACAACTCTTTAAAGAGTGCGATTGGCCAAACAGAAAAAGAAGTACAAAAGCTAACTTAGAAAAATAACTCCTTAAAAGTTAGAATTGGTCAAGTAGAAGCTAATGACTCTGAGAGATCATGAATTAAAGAAATTCAAAAAAATTAAAGAATAGAAGAAAATGTAAGCTACCTCACTGAAAAAAAACTGACTGAGAAAATAGATCCAGGAGAGACAATGTCAGAATCATTGGACTACCTGAAAGCCATAATCAAAAGAACAGCCTGGACAGCACCTATCAAGAAATTTTCAAGGATAACTTCCCTGATATCCTGGAACCAGAGGGCAAAATAACCATTGAAAGAATCCACTGATCACCTCAGGAAAGAGATCCAAAATAACATTGTAGCCAAGTTTTCCTTTATCCCAAATTGCAGAACTGTCAAGACAGGGAGAAAATACTGCCAGTGGCCATAAAGAAACAATTCAGGATTACACAGGACTTGGCAGCTGCAACTTTAAAGAATCAGAGATCACAGAACATGATATTCCAGAAGGCAAACTAGCTAAGACTACAACCAAGAATCACCTACCCAGCAAAATTAAGCATAACACTCCAAGGGAAAAATTGGTCATTTGATGAAATAGAAGGATTTCCAGTTTTCATAAGAAGGCCAGAATTGAACAAAAATTTGATGTCCAATATCAAGACCCAAGAGAAGCCAAAAAGGTAAAAAGAGAAAAGAAAACACAAGAGATTCAATGGAGCTGTACTGTTTACATTCCTACATGGGAAGATGATACTTGTAATTCTTAAAAATTGTACCACTAGTAGAACAGCTAGAAGGAATAGAACAGCTAGAAGGAATAAACAGAGGGTATGGGCACAAGGTGAATTTGAGGGGATCACATAAAAAAATTAAGGAATGAAAAAGAGGAGTACACTGGGTGCAGAAGGAAGGGAGAGGTAGAATAGGGTAAATTATTTCACATGAAGAGGCCCAAAAAAACTTATTACAGTGGAGGGGAAAATGGAAGGGTGAGTGATGGACATTGCTTGAAACTTACTGTCATCAATATTGGCTCAAAGAGGGAATAATATACACAATCAGTTGGATATAGGACTCTATCTTACCAGACAGGAAAGTGGGAAGACAGGAGATTAAGTAAATGCATGGTGGTGGGGTGAGGGAGGAGCCTGACAGAAGAGAAGGCAGACTGGGGGTGGTGGTAGACAGAAGCAAAACATTGTCAAGGATGGAAAGGGGGAAAGGAGAGAGAGGACAAATAGAAGGAAAAATAAGATGGAGGGAAATACAGTTAGTATTATAACTGCGAATGTGAAAGGGATGGAATCTCCCATTGAAAAAATTGGATAGCAGAGTGGATCAAAAATCAGAATCCTACAATATATTTTCTACAAGAAACATACTTGAAGCAGAGAGACACACACAGAGTAAAGGTAAGAGGCTGGATCAGAATCTACTACGCTTCAGCTGAAATTTAAAAAAAAGCAAGGGTAGCAATCCTTTTCTCAGACAAAAGCAAGAATAGACTTAATTAAAAGACATCAGAAAGGAAACTACATCCTGCTAAAAGGTATGATAGACAATGAAGTAATATCGATACTAAATATATATATTTAGTATTTATATCAATATTAAATATATTTGCACCAAGTTGCATAGCATCCAAATTCTTAAAGGAGGAGTTAAGTGAGTTACAGGTTCATGACCAAACAAGAGATGGAGAGAGCATTATGAAATAGAAAATAGAAAAATTTGATTACATTAAATTAAAAAGCTTTTGTACAAACAAAACCAATGCAACCAAGATTATTAGAAAAGCAAAAGGCTGGGAAACAATAATAAGCAAGAATCTCTGATAAAGGCCTCATTTCTCAAACATATAGAGAACTGAGTCAAATTTATAAGACTACAAGCCATTTCACAATTGATAAATGGTCAAAGGATATTAACAGGCAGTTTTGAGATGAAGAAATCTATAGGC
This sequence comes from Trichosurus vulpecula, assembly GCF_011100635.1. Lineage (NCBI taxonomy): Eukaryota > Metazoa > Chordata > Mammalia > Diprotodontia > Phalangeridae > Trichosurus > Trichosurus vulpecula. Next base: position 94,272,200 of record NC_050575.1, read on the forward strand.
ATATGAAGTGCTCTAAATTACTTTTGATTAGAGAAATGCAAATAAAAACAACTCTGAAATACCACCTCACACCAATCAGACTGGATAAAATGGAAAAAACAAGAAAATGATAAATTTAGAGAGGATGTGGGAAAATTGGGACACCAATGCACTGTCAGTAGAGTTGTGAACTGATCCAACCATTCTGGAGAACAATTTGGAACTACTCCCGAAGGGTAACCAAACTGCACATACCCTTTGATCCAGTAATACCACTACTAGGTCTGTATCCCAAAGGGATCATACAAACGGGAAAAGGACCCACATGTACAAAATATTGATAGTAGCCATTTTTGTGGTGCCAAAACTTTGAAAAATGAAGGGATGACCATCAATTGCAAAATGGCTGAACAAGCCATGATATCTGAATGTAGTGGAATACTATTGTGCAATAAGAAATGATGAGCAGGCAGATTTCAGAATCAACAGTGCCTAAAGCGTCTCACTCATGTCATTGTTATGAAAATCAAATGGAAATAAGGGAAGGATTTTGCAAACCTTATAGAAATATATAAGCATTGGTTTTTTAATTTTTTATTGTTCATTGTGGCCTAAAAGTAACCTGGAACGTCCCTTCTAGTTCTCACATCTTCTGATTTCTATCTAGTGTAATTTCTATGTATTTTCAACTAACTCAACTTCAATTTTTCTAGGCTCTCCCCATGTAGCTACCGCCCAAGGCTCTGTCTTCATTGCTCTGCTACTCTATCTGTTCTTCCCTCTTAGAGATGGTTCAGTTACTACCTATCAAACTGATTTGTCAGACTTCTCCACCTAATGCTGCTTTAAGGGCTACTGGGACCTGTTCAACTGAATAAAACTATGTGCACTTTGATTTCTTACAATCAATAAGAATTCATTAACCACAACTGTATATGTATTGGTCCTCAACTTTTTGGCCTGGTTATTGTGAAAAATCTTCCTGTACAGATGATCCCCAATATCAATAATAATAACAAAGGCTAACATTTATATATAGCACTTACTATGTGCCGGGGCTAACATTTATATATAGCACTTACTATGTGCCGGTTACTATGCTACGCACTTTACAATTATTATATCATTTGATCCTGGGAGATAGGTGCTATTATTATCCCTATTTTACAGATGAGAAAACAGAGACTAGGGACACATATAGCTAGTAAATTTCATGGCTGGATTTGAAATTGGGTCTTCCTGACTCCAGACCCAACAATCTATTCATTTCACCAAAATAAATAAAATAAAAGGGCAACTGAGTGGTATAGTAGAGAGAGTGTTCAACTTGTTGTCAGGAAGACCTGAATCCAAATCTTGCCTCAGACACCTGCTGTGTGACCTTGGGCAAATCACTTTACCTCTCTCAGATCCAATCTCCCCATCTGAGGCCGGACTTGAACTCAAGAAGAGGACTCTTCCCGACTCTAGGCCTGGCACTCTATCTACCTGCCCTAGAATTGAGCATTTAATGTATCCTTATTCTCTTGCAAGTCTTGGTCATAGGACTAGAAGAAACCTTAGAAGAGAGGAGAGATAATGTCAAGGTTTGAAGGGACTTGGAACATGTCATTTCAGAGCAGGAAGCGATGTTGGAACAGCAGAGAATGCCCTAGCTGGAAGAAATTTTAAAATACAAAAAGTTAGGACACAGAATATCAAAGCTGGAGAGGACCTCAAAGTACAGTCTCTGAGTCTGGAAAGGAGCGCTAGGTATAGATTCTTTCTAATGTTTGAATTGGAAAGGGCCTTAAGACATAGAAAGTGTTCATGTTTGACAATGAGAAAACAATATTCAGTGTTCAAATTCCAAGAAGGACAAAAGAAATAAATTGGAGTATTTAAAACTATAACTGGATGATCTTTGGAAATAGCCTCTATGATAGCTTAATAGTGACTGTCTGCATTCTTGAATTTCACACCTTTAAAAATGAAATCAAATCTCCATCTTGCCTCCATGAAGGCGCTCAAATTCAATCTAGCTCAGTAGATTGAATCTGGCCCACTTGTGAAAACAGGCGTCACAAAGGGTGGGATTTCTTAAGACAACCTATGATGGTGAATCTTTAATAAACTTCGTCTTTTCCCATGGAAAAATAAAAAAAAAATTAAAATGAAATCAGCACCCAAAAATGGCCATCAGAATGAGCACTCAAGTAATTAAATTAAGTCCCTTTCTGCATTTCTCTAGGTCTGTTGCTCTCTCCCACTCTCTCCACCCTATTAAAAGCAACATTTTAAAAGAAATGATTGGAAGGAACATTTAGTTGTGAATGTATTTTAAAAGAACAAGTGAGGGGTAGGAATAAATGGGGGTTTTCTGTCTAGAAAAAAAATAAATGAGCAGTTCTCCCTTCCCCCCAGAAAACCAATCTGAAAATACCATATCAAGTAATCAGAAGTGATGAGTATGACTAAATGGATCCAATTGTGCTTGTCTGCTCCCTAAAATATGGGCACCTACGTGCCAACATTTCAACAGGTCTATGATTTCATCCATGTTGGCACTCCTCACCATGCAGATCACAACCTACACAAGCTTCTCATATTATGCACCTCTGCTCCATGTCCTTCCACAATCATCCATAGGAATGAAGGAAAAATGGGGGCTCCCGCCCTCTCCTGCATGGATACAGCAAACAAGTTTTCTGTTCTCCTCCATTCTTTATGACTGATCATCTCTTTGATTATCCTCGTCATGCTTCTTGCATATGATTTATCATTTATAATGTACTGCAGCCTGTTTGCACTCACCTCAGTTTAGATTCTTTACAGATGATGATATTCCATGACCTATGCAGCTAGACAGCATCACTATAATAACCATTGATTTTGTTAGTTTGTATCAAAGAGATGCTTGGAGTTCTTGAAAGCTTTGCACAACTTCCCAAATACAATCCAGCCAAGTTTTTTCCTCTTTTTCAACTCTGGGCTCATCCAAAATATCTTACTGATGGATACAGTTCTATCATCTGTTCATGCTGTTGCAGTATTATAATCAGGAAAATAGGTATTCAACATATGCTTGCCACAAGGCATCTCCAACACAAAATTGGAATGGAAAGTGAATTGTTGCTAGAGCAATGGTTCTTAGACTAGAATGCAGGGATAGATTTCAGGGGGTCCATGAATTGAGTTAGGAAGAAAATATATCTTTATTTTCACTAGCCTCTAACTTTCCTTTAATTATGAATGTAGACAACAAACATTATTCTGAGAAGGAATCCTCAGACTTCACCACACTGCCAAAGGGGTCCAGGAGACGATAAAAGATTAAGTAGCCCTGCTCTAGAAGGTATGGTCTTCCAGATGCAGATAATATTATGTAGATTTCATAGATGTCAAACTCAAGGCACCAACTGCTGCCCCAACCAGATTAAAATGTAATTGGGAAATGTTTAACAAAATAAATAAAAATACAATACAATGTAAATAATGTTAGTTCGTAGTTTTCTAAGTCAGTATGTGTCCTGCAAGGATCCATTTCTATTTGAGTTTGACAACACTGGATTACATCAAGCCCTCAAATACTGCAAAGTCTCTTAAGTGAGATCTGCCACCACTTAAAAGAATTAGACTTAACAATGGACTTTGGTCATTGAAAAATCACAAAAATGAAGAATGCCTATTTTCTTATGTACTTATCGTGTATTATTTTGTATTGGATCTATGTGCATATATGTCATTACTAGATGATAGGGATCCTGCCTTATTGAACTTCTTATCTCCTCCAACACTTAGCAGTCTGTACACAGTCAAGAATACATCAAAGACCAGTGATTTCTTCTGGGTGGTAACTCTGAGGGTGATGACTCTATCTACCACCACAGATCACAACTGGACCTACAGAATATAATCTTAAAGGATTGCCTGAGGTTCAAGGATGTTAAATGACTTGTCCAGGGTCACACAGCAAGTTAGGATTCAAACAACTGTGTCAAAGGGTTTGGACCTAGATTTTCCCAGCTCCAAGTCTAGCTAACTACCCACTACCTCTTTTCTGTACATGTTAACAGCTTTAAGTGATTGTTAAATTGAACCAAGATCCTGATTGGCTGAGATGAACCCTGGAGCTGTAGAACAAGGAAATGAACTTGGATCCAAAATGGCTAGATGTGAGGGTATTCTGAGAAGGGAGCACTCTCTTTAAAGGCCATATTGCAACATGGCTAAAGGAAATCAGGAGCTCAGCTAAGACCAAGAAATTGTTGCCAGGTACAGTAGCACATACCTGCAATCCTAACTGCTACTGAGCAAGCTGAGCTTGGTAGATCTCTTGAGCTCAGGAATTCTGAATGCCCACAAACTATGCTAAAATGCCTATTTTAAGTCTAGCACCAATATGGTGAGCACCCAGGAGCAGGGGGCTACCAGGTCACCTGAGGAGGGGTAAACTGGCCCAGGTCAGAAACAGAACAGATCGAAGTTCCCCTGCCAAACAGTAGTAGTCCCCTAGACTTCCAGTTTGGATAGACAGGAAGAATCCATCTTAATAATAATAACAATAATAATAATAACTTTTTAAGAGACCAAGAAACTATTCAAACTGTATCTGTTCATTAGCTTCCAATATGAGACTAAGTGTCTTTTAAGCATACATTTAATAATTTTCCTCTGATGCAATATGCCTGAATTTTTAACAGATCCTAGAAAATAAAATTTTGGAATCCCATTAGTGTCAATCTCAAATAGAAATGGATCCTTACAGACTGCATATTGACTTAGAAAACTATACATTAACATTATCTGTATTGGATTGTGTTTTTTTACTTTGTTAAACATTTCCCAATTACATTTTCATCTGATTCCAACCCCACTCTAGAGTTTTGCAGGCACCTCTAAAGTGTGTGGACACAGGCAAGTGAAAAAAAACAGGGAGGTAGGTGGTGGAAACACCCACCAAGAATCACAGAATCACAGAAACCAAGAAGCAGAAGGGGCCTCAGAGGCAGACCACCTACTGAGATCTGTAGCTGAACAACAGACATGCCTGACATGCCTAGCAAGTGGTTATTCAGTGTCCACTTGAAGGCCTCCAGTGACAGGAGTTCATTCCTTTTAGACAGTCCTTTCTAGATTTTGGATCACTCTAATTGTTAGGAAGTTCTACCTTATATTGAACCAAAACTCCCTTCCCTTTCATTTATATCCATTATGCCTAGTTCTTCCCTCAGATACCAAACAGAACACATATCTGATGGGGTGATGGGACCTGGGCCCCTAAAAGGAAAAGACCATGTCTGCAAAAGCAACTCAGTCCCTGAACTTTCCCACACTGGTGGTTCACTTGAGGCATCTGGCCCATCCCAGCCTACCTAGATACTCAATAATCCTTTTAACTATCCCTTCACTGTGGCTCTCTGACCCAACCCAGACTACTTAACTTCTTTCACTGTCTGCACCTGAACCACCTCAAGCTATTTATCACTCCTTAATCAAATCCATATCTTCTTATTATCTTTTCTTGTATATAAGTACCAATCTTACCCCCATTAAATTGTACAGATTCACTTACAATTTCATAGGTTTCTATTGGCGTCACAATAAACCTTGCCACCTTGACTGAAAGAAGGCATGAGTGGTTGAATTCTTTCAAGGCAGACCCTTACATTTCAGGGTTCCCAGCACCCCAAACTGCAACATATCCATCCCTGTTTTCTCATTTCAGCCATTCAGATACATGAAGATAGAAATTATGCCCTGTCACTCAACCCTCAAGTCTTCTCTTTATCCAGGCTAAACAACCCTGGTTCTTTCAGCCAATCCTATGCCAACCCTCTTCCCATCACAGTTTCTTTCCTCTGGATGTACTACTCCAATTTGTACTTTTGAAAATGCAACACCCATTAGTGAACACAATGACATAGATAGGGTTTTAGCAGGACAGGCAAAAGCAGTGGCAATTATATGGTTGTTGTTATTTGTCCTTCATTCTGGAAGAGGACCAATGACATCTCAAGGGTGATGTCTTGATTTGCATATGAATTGGATTTAAGTGAGATGTGTAAAGTCATCAGCCTCACTCTCTCCCCCAGAGCCATTGAAGTCCAGTGGCGAGTCAAAGGTCTCTAGACAACTGGCCATGGCCCAAGATGGAGTGGTTGAGCTTGGCCTTTCTAAATTAAGGTCTTTCTCAGGTCTCAGTTTTTCTTAGACCACACCCATTAGTCATTTGACTAATGGCTAGGTAAGAATTGAGACAAAAGATAGCCCAACTTACCATCACAAAGATATCCATTTAGGAAGGAGGACCCCTTTGAGTTTCTGGCTAGGAGAGAAAATAGTTGATATTTATACTCTTTCTAAGCCATCAAAACTAAACAATAGACACAGACACAGAGGCATAGGGCTATTTTGACCATTCAATGAAAGCCGGAGTGGTTTGGGTTTAAAGGTTAGTTAAATAATTCCATTTAAAACAAAATGGGCTTTTTTAAAGCCTGTTTTTCAGGAGCTATATTTCAAGAATGAAATCAAGAATTCAAGAAATCAAAAATGAAAACTGTGGAGAGCAAAAATTAAATTGCTCTAGTTTTTTGGAAAAAATAATAAAAATAAATAAATGAAGAAAGAGGAGGAGGGAGAGAGGAGGAGGAGAAAGAGCAGCAACCCCCAACTTCTCCTCCAATTGTCAGGTTGGATTTCCAGAGGGCAGCTACTACTACTACTACTACTACTACTACTACTACTACTACTACTATTACTACTACTCTCAGATAAGATGGTAAAGACAGACAGTTAATATAAAATGTCCTCCTATGAACCTGACTTACTCCTTCCCACAAACACACACAGCATCCAGAGGAGATGGTAATAGAAGAAGAGAAAACAAGGAAACTTGGGTGGACAATCTCTGAACTCAGGGAGCCAAGTAAAGTTCAGTGACAAAGAAAGTCCAAGAGGTTCCATACTTCAGGTTTAGGGATAAATGAAAAATAGGAAAAAAAAACTGTAAAAGAGCAAATCCCTGAGGCTTAAAGGCAAAGGATGTCTGGATCCACTCCAAGGAGAAGCTGGTGGCCCATGAAGTTCCTTTTAAGAACAAAACCTGGGGTAGATACCTCATATGGAGTATCCCCACTGTTAAAAGGGAAATAAAACAATAAGCTTAGGAAAGGAAGCATAGGGTCTGCATTGGATGCAAAGTCAAGAGGACCATAGTTCTAATCTCATCTCTACCTCTTAATTCCTGTGCATCCTGGGACTGATCAGTTTCCCCTTTTTGACCTCAATCTCCTCATCTGTTAAAAAAAAGGAGGGATGAAACTAGATCACCTCTTTCCATTCTAAATCTTATAATTTAAAGATTCCCCTATCCTTGTTCCTATATCTTATATACTTATATGTGTACCAATTGTTTCTCCACAATAGGATGTAAGCTCCTTTGAGGGCTGGGACAGCTTCATTTTTATATTTGCCTAAGCACCAGAGATATAAGAACAAAAATGGAGGGAGAGGGAAGGAGACAAAGGGCCTTAGTAAATGCATGTTGACCAATCTGTACCTGGAAATGCCTACAGCATTATCTAGCCCAGGACCAGAAGGGGAAAGTGAATTGTCTAGAGTCTGTAACAACAATGTTGCTAGCAGCTGCTGTGGAGGTGAAAGACCAACAACAAGAACACACACGAAGCCTGCTAGCACAGGTTCTTTGATCTGTTTTTCTAAGGAAATCAACTTTGAGGGGTTAACAATCTCACTTTAATTAAACATACATATATTGTTCACTTAGTTCAAGAGGAAAAGTCAACACCCTGAACTTCAGAATAAATACAAACAGAAATTACAAACGGAGAAAATATAAACAGATCAACAGACAATCTTTTGTCTGACCATAGCAGTACATGCATAGTTACCAGAGAGAGAGGCAACAACATCTGGGTTTTTCAAAACCAGGGTCTCCTCTGGTCAAATCACACAATGCTCTTCCAGTGAGTGAGAGCCCCAAAACAAATGCTAACCTCAGATCATACGTACCTTTCTCAGGGACCTGGGACTTAGTACCTACTTAGCAAAAGGGTGTGGGGCCTGCCGGCCTGGGGCTTCCTTGTTTCTTAAGCAGGTCATCAAAGACTCCCCAAACAAAGGCAAGATCATCAAAGGCACTTGATTACCTCAGTGCTGAGAAACACTCCAAAAAAGACAACAAAAGGTCCCACTTTACCTCCCTGATTCAAACAAAGGCAAGACTCATTAAAGGCACATGATTGCCTTAGCATTCAAAAAGAGAAAACAGTAAAAAAAGAGTCCCACCTTGCTTAATATTATATCTCCTCCCTTTCTAGGATCCTTGGCCTTACAATCTAAATGGCCGAGGATCCTGGAACAAATAGAGACACTATACTTTGTGATCATATTCAGGGAACTAAAACATAACATTCACAACATAACAAAACATATCATTCAGTATCATTCCCCAAAATACTTGTTTACAATACAAACACCATCTACCCCTAGATTACAGCAAATTACAATCTCTTTAGTCAATACAGAGTGTCCAAGTGAAGCCCTTCTTGAGGGTGTGTCCTTCTCCCCACACTGCTGTTGTAGGCTTCCTCCTGGCAACCTCCCATACTGGCATGCAAAGTCCCAACACAAATTAAAAAGCCCAAATAAAGTTCTCTTGGGAGTGTGTTCTCCCAGTCCACACTGTTTGAGCCCCCAGCTTCCAAGTCCTGAGGGGTGGCTGGGCACCAAAGCCAACAGGGTGGGTCCACGGCACTTCCCCCACCCACCATAGACAACTCCACCACCCTTCTGGGTCCCAAACCATCCCAGGAGAATGCAGCAAAAAATTAGATTCAGTGCCTTGTTGCAAAGTTTTTGTCTTGCCCCAGGAGTGAATTCCGAACTCCAAGGTTCTTTGTCCCAACTCAGGCACCTATCTGTTCCTGCTCTCACCTTTCCAAAGTTCTCAAGCAGGTAGTCCTCCACTCCTGCTGGGCTGGTACGTGGGCCGATGTCTGCTTTTTCTCTCACCTCACCAACTGCTCCTGCCAAGTCTGTACAAAGGCAGTTCTCTGCTCTCCCTCCAGGGCTCCATTCCAAGCTCTCACTGCTCTGGTCTGGCTTCCAAATACAATACCATTTCAGAACACTCAACTCTCCAGCACAGTCCAGAGCCAGGATAATCTACTCAAGCCCTGGCTCTAGCCATCCCCTTCTCCTCTGAGCGCTGCTCAGGCCTGTCTCCTCCAGAGTGCTAGTGGGGTAGGGAGGGGGAAGGAGAGGTTATCTCCCAGGTGCCCTGCTTTGGGTTCCCGGGAAACCACTCCCATCATTGCTACTTGCCTGTTTTCCTTCAGGCCACTGCTGCTCCTGGGGCTCCATAGAACCATAGCCACCACAAGTATAAAGAGCAACCCAATAACTGGGAAACATATAACCACTATCCCAGTCCCCCAAAATCCCATAATTTTCTTTTAATCTGCAGATCCTGCCAACTATGCCATTTTGTAACAACAGTGCTAGTAGCCCTCCCATGTGCTGGTGTTGTTGGTCTTACACAGACACAGTAGTGACAAGTAGCATTGTTGTTACAATGAGTATAATGGGATAATTACTGTGGATTAAAAGATGAGACATATGGAGAACTTAGAGAAATATGGAAACATGGGAACTGATATAGCATGTAGAAAGCCAAATCAAAGGAGTCATATAAGGGGCAGCTAGGTGGCGCAGTGAGTAGAGCACCAGCCCTGGAGTCAGCAGGACCTGAGTTCAAATCTGGCCTCAGACACTTGACACGTACTAGCTGTGTGACCTTGGGCAAGTCACTTAACCCCAATTGCCTGCCAAAAAACAAAAAAACAGGAGTCATATAAACAATGACTATAGTAGTCTATGTGGAAACAATACTCAAAGTCTTCTGAACTAAGATGACCTGTGATGAACAAACTTGGCTCCAGAGAATAGATGATGAAATACACATCTGTCTTCTCATGGGAGAGGTGGAAAATTCTAGGTCTGGGGGGTGGTACATGCTGTTAAGACTTGATTGCTTTGTTAATTGGTTTTGTTTAATTGTTTTCTTTGTTCAAAGGAAGGTTCAGTGAGAGGGGTGAAGGTATGTTGGGAAATGCTTGTTATCTTTTAAAAAAAAAGGGACAAATAAACAAAGAAAAGTTATCAGACCTGGAATTAGGAGACATGGATTTGAATCTCACTTGCTGTGTGACTTTAGGAAATCTCTGTGAGCCTCAGTTTACTCATCAGTAAAATGGAGATACCTGGGAATAATGTGAAAAAAATGCTTTGTATATATTAAAATGCTATAGAATTGGGAGCTGTTATAGTACTGTTTAAGTGTGTTATTTTTATAGAATATTTCTGTAACTATGATGCTAAGTAACTATGGATCATTATTATAACATGTTACAGTTTAACAATCTCTTTCTACAGCAAGTAGTATAAATATTATTCCAATCTTACAGATGAAGAAACAGTCTCAAAGAGGTAAAGTGACTTACCTAATGTCACACAATCAAGATGTGGCAGAACTGGGACTCCAAATTAGGTATCCTGACTCCAAATCCAAGGGCTCTTTCTGCTCTACATGATTCCTCCCTACAAGGAGTGCAGAGCTCAGGGAGCAGGATGTGACAGAGACTCACATAATTAGAGTAAAAGGCAGGATATCAAAAGGACAGAAGCTAGAGAGACAGAATGAATGTTAAATCTGTCATGGACTTAGAACATAGACTTTAGAAGAAAGTTTTAGGACATAGAGTCAAAAGGGATCTTAGAATACAGAACATCAAAATCTCTTTCATTTTTGTCCCCCCTCTCCCAAAAAACCCTCAGAGAAATATGGAAAATTCATTTCCAATCCCATTTCATGGACACGGCAAGGGGACAGTAACTTTGCATTGGCCTCTGCTGCTTTGAGACTGTTGTTTGGTAAAAAGATTGAGGACCTAGCCCTAAAAGGAGCAGCAGGACTGGAAAAACAATTTGAGTGTCCAGCTGATAAAACTTGACAAATATTGTTGCAGTTTGCTCTGAAAAGTAAGACTAGATTGCCCTTGAGTTAGTTCCTATCTGCCTCCCTCTCCCTCTCCCTTTCTATGTCCCTCTCTGTGCCAGCTTCTTAAAAAACAGGGGGCCAGGGATTCTTATGCTGATTTTGGGGTCTGGAACGAGTCAGAAGTCCTTGTGCCAACAGCTACTGGTAGGCATCTAGAACAGAAAGGATAAACATTTGGTGGGCTCAGCCTGCCTGGCCCTTAAAAACAAGGTCCTACCTCAGCAGACAGAAGAGCTAAGCTTGTATCCTAGTCCTCCACCAAAGAGCTATGTGGTCTTGGGCAGGTCAGAGATAGATAGACTGGAGTGGGGCTGAGGGGAAAGACTTCATAACATGGAACATGGCATAGTAGAGCTGAGAGGGACCTCAGAACATCAGTACTGGAATAAACCTCAAAACATAGAATGTAAAATGCCAGAACTCAAAAAGAAACTGACTAACAGAGCTGAAAGGGACCTTAGAACATGGAATGTTAGAGCTGCAAAGGATCTTAGAAAGTAGATCATAGAGCTTGGAGGGAATAAAAAACAGAGAATATAGAACAATAGAGAATATAGAATTGGCCTCAAAACATAGACTATAGAATGTCAGAACTAGAAAGGACCTTGGAACATTGGAGATCAACCAACAGAGCTGGGAGGGACCTTAGACCATAGAACACAGAATATAAGATCTGGGAAGGACCTTAGACCATAGAATGTTATATCTGGGAGGGGCCTTAGAACATAGAACATAAAATATTAGAACTAGGATGGACTTTAGAACAGGTATTGTAGAATGGTGGACTTTAGAAGCAACCTTAGGACATAAAGCATAGAATGCTGAAGCTGAGACGGGACCTTAGGATGTAGAAAGTCAGTGGAGAGACCTCAGAACATAGACTATAGAATGTCAGAACTAGAGTAAGGACCTTAGAACATTGAAGATAGACCAGCAGAGCTAAAAGGGACCTTGGAACATAAATCTCAGAATTTCAGAGCTTCTTGATGACAGGGATTATTCAGCTTTTGCCTTTGTATCCTCAGCACCCCACAAGTGGTAGGTTGTAGTGGGCATTGGCCAACACCTACTCTGACCTCACGAAGGCTCAATTGTTATATGCTGATCTAAAATGAGGAAGTATCTCATAGGACATGGGCATAGTAGGAATTTAACTAGGTGAAATCAGGAAAAGAAGATTGAAGGAAAGAAAAGATAAAAACAAGGTAATAAAAGAGAGGAAGGGGTGGGGAGGAGCTCAGAAAAACAAGGTCATAAAGTAGGGGAAGGTAAAGAACACACCACTAGACATATCTGTACTGTTTTGAAAATTATCTGAGTGACCCACAAGCTGACAAAACATCCAGCTTTAGGATATAAAAGTAATGGGTGAGGGTTGTTTCTCCTCTGATGTAGGAAGACCTTCACTTCAGGGCTGGCTGCTGTGATCTGGATCTGGGAAGAACCTGGCTCAATGTAAGGAGCAGAGAGAGCCAGAGAATGGGTTGTTGAGTGTGAGCGTTATTGGATCTGATTTTGTGTCAGGTTATCTTGTTTCTGTCTTTGACAACACTATCTTTATAAGCTAAATTTTTGGCCAGTCATTTATACCACCCTGATGCCTGGGCTTAGGATGGATTCTGGCAACCTGACTTGTAGTGATAATTATTAATAATAATAGCTAGCATTATAGTACTTTGCAAAGTACTTTACACATGTTGTCTCATTTGATCTTCATAACAACCCTGTGAGGTGCTATTATTATCTTTTTTTCTTTTCTTTTTTTTGCAGATGAGGAAACAGAGGTTGGGAGAGGTTCAAATGGTTTTTTTTCTAAGGCCATACAGCTAGTAAGTAGGTGGGATTTGAACTCAGTTGTTCCTGACCAGAAGTCCAGAGTTCTAGCCACTATACTACTTAGGCTAAGTCAACAGTGCTTCAGAAAAGTTTGTTGAACAGATCTGAAAGGCCTCTTAGAATCTTAGAACACAGTGTGTTAGAATCTCAGAACAATGATCCATCAAACTAGGAACTGAAATCAGTTGATTTTACTCCAGCTAGCTGGATCATGGCGTATTGCCATTTTTTTACGATTTCTCCAATTTTATGTCACAGTCTTTTGAAAAACTTTTCTTTCTCTTTCTCCTTTTCTCCTGAGATAAATGGGGAAAGTGCTAAGTTAGTCACTAAGTTTATGGAAAAGAGTCCAACTTGTCACCTTTGAATTTTTTTTAAAATGCCATAAATGAGTGTTTTACCATGTTCCATGAATCTTTTACAAACCACAACATATCCAAAGACTTCTAAACCCAAAAGAAACCTGAGAAATCACTTAGTTCAACCTCTTTATGCTACATATGAAGAATTTGAAGACCACGAAGTTAACAAACTAGTCCAAAGACTAGTCCAAAGCTTGGTAGAGATCACGACTAGAATGTTCCCAGTAAGGATCTGTCATGTGAATAAATAAATGAACATAGGACATAAAGTGTCAGAATTAGAAGGGACTTTAAAATATAGCATGAAGAATGCTAGTAGAACATAGAATGTCAAGTATGGTAGTGATCTTAGATTCTAGAACCTGAAATGTCAGACTGGAAGGGAGTTAGAGGCCATCTAATCCTACTATTTCATTTTTTTAAGAAAGTGAAACTGAGGCTTAGAAGGGGGAATTGTTAAATGAATAAATGAAACAAATTTATTTAAGGGGAATTACCTCTCTTTACTGAAACTAGTTTGTTACTCTCTGATGACATACTTTTTGTTAAGTGCAAACTGAAACAGTAATTAGCAAAACTTCTGCAGGGAATAAGAACTATTTCACCATAAAGGAGTAACATAAATATGAGGGTAGATTATAAAAACAGCCAAGTAAATAGGTTCAGTGAAGGTAGCCAAAAAATGAGTTCAAATCCTACCTCTGGAATTAGCTGTGTGATCCTGAGCAAGTTACTTAGCCTTTATTTTGCCTCAGTCTTCTCCTCTGTAAAATGAGAATAATAATATCATCTACCTCCCATTGTTGTTATGAGAATAAAGTGAGATAAAAATCATAAAGCACTTCACAAACGTTAAAGTTCCACATAAGATGCTAGAACTTACCACTACCACCACCACCACCACCAACACTAAGCATGTTAACCATTTGTTCTCTGATTTTATCCTCACACTTCTCTGTGAGGGAGGAAGAAGAGGATAAGAATTAAATGACATTAGGGGGGTGGAGCCAAGATGGTAGCTGGAAAGCAGGGACTAGCGTGAGCTCCCCACCGAGTCCCTCCAAAAACCTATAAAAATGGCCCTAAACCAATTCTAGAACTGCAGAACCCACAAAATAGCAGAGCGAAGCAGGGCTCCAGCCCAGGACAGTCTGGATGGTCTCTGGGTGAGGTCTATCCTGCACGGAACTGGGAGCGAAGCGGAGCGGAGCAGAGCAGAGCCCAGCGTGGGCAGCACGGACCAACCAGACCAGGAGCTGAGTGGAGCATGCCCTAGCGCCCTGAATCAGTGAGCTGCAGCAGTTACCAGACTTCTCAACCCACAAACACCAAAGACAACAGAGAAGGTTAGTAGGAAAAGCTGCGGGAGTGGAAGGAGTTCAAGGTTCCTGCTACCGCCCCGGGGGCAATGGAGGTAGGGCAGCTACAGAACTACAGCTGAAGTTGCTTCCCGCCCCAAGCCCACCTGGTGGGAGGAATTAAGTGGCGGATCAGAGCAGGAATGAAGAGCCTGCTGAAGATCTAAGTCCAGTCCGGGTTGGGGGTTCTTGGCGAAGGAGGAGTGCTGGTGTGGCAGAGCTGGCGCATCACCCCAAGCTTGGAACATAGTGGTTTTTTGTTTTTTTTTTGCTGCCTTCCCCTGGGATGGTTTGGGACCCAGGAGGGTAGGGTGGAGTTGTCTATGGTGGGTGGGGGAAGTGTCATGGATCCCTGCCCCCAGCACCCCGCCATGTTGGCTTTGTAGTGCAGCCACCCCTCAGGACTTGGAAGCTGGGGCTGGAACAGTTGTGGACTGGGAGAACACACCCCCAAGAGAACTTTATTTAGACTTTTTTATTTGTGTTGGGACATTAAAGCACACAGGAGCCTGAGAGTGCCAGGAGCAAGCCTGCAATAGCAGTGTGGAGAGAAGGACACACCCTCAAGAAGGACTTCACTCGGACACTCGGACCAGCTTGCTAACTAGCCTGGGGCCTCATACCCTAATTAGTGAAAGGGTGCGGGCCTGTTTCTAATCAGACCTCCCTTTGTTGGCACCACCTGAAGCCCCACCTGCAGCCTATTCAATGGGCAGGAAAGATCTTCTCACTTACTTATTGACTAAAGAGATTATAATTTGCTGTGATTTAGGGCTGGATGGTGTTTGTATTGTAAACAAGTATTTTGGGGAATGATATTGAATGATATGTTTTGTTATGTTGTGAATGTTATGCTTTAGTTCCCTGTAAAGCCAATCAGTAAGTGAGAAGATCTTTCCTGCCCATTGAATAGGCTGCAGGTGGGGCTTCAGGTGGGGCCAACAAAGGGAGGTCTGATTAGAAACAGGCCCGCACCCTTTCACTAATTAGGATGTGAGGCCCCAGGCTAGTTAGCAAGCTAGTTTGCTAGTTAGAGAGAGGTGAGGTCCTCAGGGCCCCAAGGCAGTTGCTAAGACCAGAGCCAATGGTACGTGCCTGAGTTCTAGTCAATCAGATGACGTCTAAGGACAGTATAAAAAGAGAGAACAGAACTTGGAACAGAGCAGAAATTGAGCACTGAGGACTAGGAGGAGGAGGACTGAGGACTGAGAGCAGAACTAGACACAATGGGAGCCGGAAGCAGTGGAGTGGAGAGTAGCAGGATTCAGAAGCTAAGGGCCAGCCTCCAGAGTATGCAGAGCAGAGAGTGCTGAATACAAGAGGGAGTTGCAGAACTTAGAGTCAGCAGAGCTGCAGGAGAGAGTGATGAGCAGGGAGTTAGAATTCGTGAGTGATCTTCTTATAGAAGGGTCCTAGCATTGAGGGGAAGCACAAGTATGGTTTGGTTTCCTGCTATAATATTTTGTTATTATCTCCTTGTTACTATAGTGAGATGAGCTTATCGGTTTTGGAATGTTATTGCCACAATATGGAATTAGGAGCAATGGTCCTTGAGTCTGATCTTTTGGAGTCTAAATAAATGTTATACTTCCTCTTCCTTCTACCTACAGAATTCATTGTACTTTGCAATTCTGAACCATTCAGGCATGCCCATGGTTCTCTCCAAGATCATGAATTTTGCCTTATTTATATATTCCCTAAATGTGATCACAAAATATAATGCCTCTATTTGTCCCAGGATCCATGGCCATTTAGATTGTAACACCAAGGACCCTGGAAGGGGTGGAGATGTAATATTAATCAAGGTGGGACATTTTTACTGTTTTCTCTTCTGGAATGCTAAGGCAATGAAGTGCCTTTGGTGAGTCTTGCCTTTGTTTGAATCAGGCAGGTAAAGTGGGACCTTTTGTTTTTTGTTTTGGAGTGCTTCTCAGCACTGAGGCAATTGGGTGTCTTTGAGTCTTGTCTTTCTTTGAATCAAGAGTCATTGATTGGAAACAATGTATATGATGTGGTGCTAGTGACTAAAGATCTTTCCCACACCTCTTTTGCTAAGTAGGTTCTGAGCCCTCAGGGCCCTGAACAGGGTATATGAGCCCTGAGGTTGGTGCTTTGCTTTTGGGGGCACACTCATTGGAAGAGTGTTGGTTTGGAGATTCTGGGTAGCCATAAAGGAGCCCTCCACCCCCACTTTGAAAACCCAGATGTTGATGGTTATCTCTCTGGTAACTGTATGTATTGCTATAGTTAGGCAGTTAGAAGCCTGTCTACTGGCTTGTGTTTATTTGCTCTGTTTACATAATGTATACTTGTAATTTCTGTTTGTATACTCTCTGAAGTTTAGGGTGCTGGCTTTTTCCCTTGAACTAAGTGAATGATATATGTATGTTTAATTAACGATTATAAACTCCTTAAAGTTGCTTTCCTTAGAAAAGCAAAGAACTTGTGCTAGCAGCCCTCCTGTGTACTCTTGTTGTTGGTCTTTCACCTCCACAGTGGCAACAAGTAACATTGTTGTTACACTCATATACCACAATTTGTTCATTCCCTCAATAAATAGGTACCCATCTGGTTTACAATTTTTCTTTTGTTACCACAAAGAATGTCATTATGAATATTTTCTTCTATATGAGACCATTCTGCCTCTTTGGGATACAGGTTCAGCAGTGTAATCACTGAGTCAAAGGGTATAAGGAGGTATAGTGACTTTTCTCACACAATTCCTTTTTTTTTTTTTTTGGTAGAATGGTTGGACTGATTCACAGCTCCAAACTGTGTTAGTGTGCCTGGTCAATCGATCAATCAATCAGTAAAACAATAAATGAGGAGCTAGATGGTGAAGGAGATAGAGTGCTAGGCTTAAAGTCAGGAAGATCTATCTTCCTGAGATCAAATCTAGCCTCAGACACTAGCTGTGTGACCCTGGGCAAGTCACTGAACCCTGTTTGCCTCAGTTTCCTCATCTATAAAATGAGCTGGAGAAGGAAATGACAGAGCACTCCAGTATTTTTGCCAAAAAAAACCCTAAATGGGGTCACAAAGAGTTGGACACAACTGAAATAACTCAACAACAAAAAAAAAAGTCAATAAATTTTATTAAGCATCTACTTATGTGCCGGGAATTGGGGATACAAAAAGAGGGAAAAAAAGTTCCTTCTCTTAAGGAATTTGTCTTCCTATAGTTCCTCTAACATTTTTGATTGTTTCCACCTTTTTAGTAATGTGGAGCATTTTTTTCATGTGGTTGTTTCTCTTTCTTAAAACTGTATCCTTGGATCATTTATCTGAGTGCCCTTGGACAAGTCATTTAATCTCTTTGGGCCTCAGTTTCCTCATATGAAGAATAAGAAGGTTGGACTAGATGATCTTTTATGTTCTTTTCGAATCTAAACCTATGATGCTATGATCTTATTTGGGAATGTTTCTGGTCATATATATTTGTTTCAACTCCCTATGTGTTCTGCCTTTTGGACTTTTTCCCCACTGGCAGAAAGCTCAATTGCTGAAAAATTCTAATAGGAAAACTAGGTTCAGTTGTATCTGGACATATGAGAACAAGACTGATCATTACCTTTCGTGAATTCAAATCCAGTCTCAGACTCTTACTAGCTGTGTAACCCTGGTCAAGTCACTTAATACTGTTTGCCTCAGTTTCTTCATCTGTAAAATGAGCTGGAGAAGGAAATGGCAAACTGTTCCAGTGTTTTTGCCAAGAAAACCCCAAATAGGGTCACAGTGAGTCAGACATGACTAAAACAACACAATAGCAACAACAAATATATACATATGTGCGTATGACTTCCCATCTAGTTCATATCATGCCAAAAAAAATATTCTCTGCTACAACTTACCTGACAAGTGGTCCTTCAGCCTCTGCTAGACTTCCAGTGAGAAGGAGCTTCCCCCCTGCCCAGCAAGTCTATTTCACTTATAGATAGCTAGAACTGTTTGAAATGTTTTCCTTACAAGCTTAAATTTGCCTCTTCATCACTTCAGCTCATTGTTCTTGGTTCTATCCTCTTGAGTCCAAATAGAATATGTCAAATAACTCTTTTAAATGCAGCCCCTCAAAATCTGGAAGGCAGCTGCCTTGGCTCTCCTTAGTCTTCTCTTCTAGAGGAGGCTAAACATCCCTGGTTCTTCCAACCTGTCCTCATACGATATAAATGCAAGGCTCTACACCAACTCGCTTACATCTTTACCAATGACCTTCTTAAATTGTGTTGTCCAGAGCAGATACTCCAGGTGTGGTATGACTAGGACAGAGTTCAGGGGTACTATCCCTTTGTTTTATTCTGAAAACAATGTCCCATTTAATGAGGCCAAGACCACTAGCTCTTTCGGATGCCAGGTCAAAATGCTGACTCATGGTAAATTTCTCATTCCATTCATCTCTCCAAAACTTTTTTTCCAAACAAACTACTATATACTTCCTATGCCTCTCCATCCTGTATTGGTGGAGTTGATTTTTGAACCCAAGTGGGAGACCCTCTGTCTTTATTTAATTTTGTCTTACATCAAAACAATGTTCTAAGTATCAAATTCAAATTTCTGGCATTCTACTCAAACCACATAAAAAAGTACTTGGGAAATGTTCAACAAAATAAAATAAAAATACATGGATTATATGTATTATATGATATATATAATATATAATATAAATTAACATAGATGATGTTCCTTTGTGGTTTTCTAAGTCAATATGCAGAATGTTTCTATTAGAGTTTAACAATACTGTTACTAGTTGTCAAGATCCTTTGGAATCTTGACTTCATCATCCAACATGTTAGCTATCCTTCCCAGCTTTATGTGATTCACCCACATCCCCACACATAAATACATACATACATGCACACACGCACACACACACACACACCCCAAATCTTGAATGTAGCTTTCAAAGTAATCATTTGCTTGAGGGAGGTTAAACTATAACTAATTTTTCCAAATCTATTCCAGTTTCTTAGCACCTCTGAATTCAAATTTGTTATTAGTAGAAAGGACCCTTTTCCCTCTAGAAGGCCTACTACTTTAGAGAATATCTTCTTTTCTGGGGAGTGGGACCTAGAACTCTCTTGGCTGTCAAATTCCTTGGAACTCATAGATACACATCATTGCCAAGGACAATTATTGTCCCTAGGACTCATCCTGTAGTCCCACTTTTAGATTCTGTGTGATCAGCATTTTAATCCTGCCTACTCATCCTATGATGCTATAATCCTATTACACTGATCCCAAACCTCTTGTGAGTTTTGACCCATGAAACAGACCTATCTGTCTATCATCTGGATAGGTAACTCCACATCAGGCAGCTGTCCAAGCAAAATCGTGACCTCTGGCAGTCCCAATCTTTCATCCTTTCCACATTTCTCCAACCACAGCAGAATCCCAAGGCTTTCTTAGTCCTCTGCTCAACTCTGTTTTCCATCTGAAATACCTGAGCTACCTCTTCAGTTCCCTCCCTGCTCTGTGGTCCCTTGGACCTATAACCTCAGTTCCCCAAGACAGACTTCTCACCTCTTTGTTCTCATCTCTGAGGACCATCAAAGGATGCTCCCTAGGAGCTCACACAGAGAAAGATGCAATAACCTGTGGCTTCAGGAACCCAAGGAAAGTATTTTTCTTATAAGTTCTTTGATGCTTAGCTTTCCTCTGTGCCTAACCTTTAGACAGAACCCAGCATAGACTCTAAATCATCGATATGATGCAATCTACTCTGCCGGTACTACTTATTAGCTCATCATAAATATGTGAGATGCTTCTAATGTGAGAAGCAGCATGGAACCATGAGGGGAAAGCTCTGGATTTAGTATCAGAAGATAGGCCCAAAATCCTTCCTTTATTACTACCTGTGTGACCTTGGGCAAATCACTTACCCTCTCTGGGTCTCAGTTTCCTCAATTATAAAATCAGGATGAGAGAGTGTTTGAGGTCACTTCCAGCTCAAAATCTATGATCCTGTGATATCATATCCAGGCCGAGCAATAGATACAGCTGGGAATCAGGAAGATCTGAGTTCAAATCCTGCCTTGGACACTTGCCAACTGGTTCCTTAGACAAGTCGCTTAACCTCTTTCAGCAGCAGACCTCATCAGCAAACCGGGGATAACGACAGCACCTAGATTACAGGGAGGTAGTCAGGATCAAATGAGATAGTGTTTACAAGCCATAAAATGCCAGGTAAATGTTTATTTTTGCCACCTGTATCATTGCATTCTCGCTGCAATGCCTGGCAGTCATTTCATAACAGCTGAGGTTGATCTTTTTGCTTTTTTTTAATTGTTTTTTATTTTACCAGAACACAAATACAGAATAGAGAAAAAACAAAAACATTATCAGAAACTTATATAATGAAACTTAAATACAAAGTAAGAAAGAAAAAAGCATGTTGTGTGCATAGCAGAACATAAGAGAGGATTTAAAATATGGAACAATAAATTTTCATTTCAAGAAAGCCTGTATGATAAGTAATGCACCTTGTGTTGAGAATTGTCCATCTTTTCTTTGCTCCCTTGTTTCTTTTGTTTTCTTTTGTTCTCTGCTGTGCACTTTTTAACTTAGTTCTTTTTCCCCTCCCCCCACTTCCTCAGAAGGATATAATATAGTTTAGATATGTTTCTCGATACATACACACACACAGATATACACATACGCATATATACATGCATATACAGACATATACTTTCCCAAACATACTGTACTCCTGATCTTTGTTTTTAGGTTTGTACATTTCTCGTGTTTCCTATCCCTCTTGCCTCCTCTACTTTACTTCTACCCGCTACATCACCCTCCTATTACTTGCCTACCCGCCTCGAGCCTTTTACTTCTTAATGTCTGCCCCAACCCCTGAGTTAACACTTGCTCCTCTTGTTGCGCTTCCAAAGTTAACCTTCCCTATCTTGCTTTAAAATCTTATTTTCTTGCTCTGTCATAGTATCATAGACTTAGAGTTGCGAGGAGCCTTAGGAGACATATAGTTCCATTTTCCCATTTTACAGAAGAGGAAACTGAGACCCAGACCAGTCAAGAAACTTGCTCAAGTTAATTAATAACAAAGTTAATAAATTAGTAAGTTAATAAGTTAGTTAATAAGTGGCAAAGCTTGAATTAAAACCCAGGTAATCTGACTCTGAATCCAGGCCTCTTTCCACTGCTCGACTCCTGATGTTCACTGTACCCCAGGGAAATCCTTATCCCATTTCCCTTTTCTTCACCCTCAACTGCTCTTCTTTTTTTAATTTCCCTCAGATACCTCTTTGCTGGGCTTGCCAAACCAGCCAGCATGCAGCAGATTTTTCTCTCCTCTTACTCAAACTGTGAAGTCTAAATTGTTTACCAAATAAGCTCTCTAATTCCCCTCTACTCACTTCCTAAGGCACAGTCTTCTCCTCCCAAGGTCAAAATTCTGTCCCCTACATTATGTGTTGCAAAGCAGATTGAGATTCTCCCTCTCCCCATCTGAAATGTTAATCCCTAACATGTAAGCATTCCTTCCCGTACTAATATTTTCTCAAGGATTTTTACAAAATGGATTTTAGCAATTTACCAAGTCTCCTAGTCTTTTCTCAAATCCACCATATAAGTAACTCCTAGCAGATGGCAATTAGTCAAGTTCCATCACCCAACCTGTGCCAAGATGGATTCCTGCCCAGTAACAATATGAAAGAGTGAGCAGTATATAAACAAGAGCTAAGTTCTTCAATACCTCCTGGTGGGAGTAAGGGGGGAGAAAGAGATTCTAGTCAATTCAACACATCTTCTCAGGAGAGAAATTGGTGTGGTAGAAGAAAGTATCTGATCCACATTTGAATATTGCCTTTGTCATTTACTACCTCATGACCCCGGTATCATCACCTCCTTTCTCTAAGTTTCATTATCTTCATTTGTAAAAGAATCTTTGCCCTACAAATCTTATAAGAAAGTGCTATATAAATTTTATTGTGCTAACAAAGCATCAGCAAATATTTTAAGTTCTCACTATAATTATCACCTTCTGAGAGGTACAATATTTAGATAAGATCTGGTCTTTTCCCTCTTAGACCTTACAGTGTAGTACAAGGATAAAACCCAAATACAGATAACATAGAATACAACATCATGTAAGTCAATAGCATAGATTGCTACATTATTAGTTTTTGCATAGAGTTGGGTATGCATAGTTATGCAAAACTGCTATCTAGTACATTATTTGCTAACAGAACAAGGAACCAAGACTCAAATAATGAAAATTTTAATTAGAACAGAATAGCAAGCAAATAGCAAATTAAAAACCCCCTCATACACAAAGGCATAATCTCCCACAGATTTCTGCAGTGTGCAAAAGGAAACACTGGACAACTCATGTTCTTAGTTTCTAGGGTTGCGTCATAGCTAGAACACCTTTCATAGTTCCACCTTCCATGTCTCCATCTCCCATCAACTGAGTGTACCCAACTGTTGTATACTGTGTTTAATGCTGCTCTCTCCCTAGCTGTCATTCCTTAGTATCCTCAAAGTTTCCACTATCTATTTTCCTGCAGAATTGCTGCTGGCATCTACTTCTAGTCTGCTTCTTTGCTGAGTTATTGCTGCCATCTGCTACTGGATTCTTTCCCTACTGATCTGTGACCATCTGCTACAGCTAGTTTCACTTCCATGGCTTCTTCTTCCTCAAAAGAATTGTTATCAGCCTCTGAGATTAATCACACCTAAGAATAATGAGCTCATTTTAGCTCTTTGATCAGTCAGGCTGACAGTTGTACCCAGTCATCTCAGAAAAGAGCCCATAGGTCACAAGCCTGCTATTCTATCCATGTCATTCCCTGACAGTGAGAATTATACAAGGCCTACCTGAGATTTAGGTTTCACAAGAAAATTCCCTTCAAATCTCTCATGTCCCTGGTCACATAAATGACCTAGATGCAGGGATTGTTAACATTCTGTTTTGTTTTGTTTGTCATGAGCCTTTTTTCAGAATAATGTTTCTAAATGTACAAATTACATAGGATTTCAAAGAAAACTAGTTATGTGAAGTAATTATCTAAATGCTTTATTAAAACGCTGGGCCCCAGTTTAAGACCCTTGCCCAAGCTCCTTTGATAAACCTCAAGAAAGTTCTTACCAACACTAGATCTTTTGTCCTTAGTCTTTCCAGCAGCACTTAGGTCATATTTCTTCTTAAAAGAACATTAAGACTGTGGGTGCAGAGCTTTGCAAATACTGACAGATTCTGTTGACATGCTGGTTAGCTTTGCTAAAGTGCTCTTTTTCTCTTTCCTTTTTATTCTTAGTTGCAAGGGAGGAGGGATATATTTGGAATTGAAGATAATATAAAAATAAAGGGTGGCAATAAAAAGTTGTTTTTTTTAAGGACATTACAACACAGGTGACAGACCTGTGAACTGATTCAACCATTATAGAAAAGAATTGGGCAGTCTTTCCTAGAAAAGGTCTAGCTGTACCTTCTTAGGTCTAATTTTGCATAGCAAGTGATTCCCTTTGACTATGGAACCTCTCATTCCCTTATGTGTTCTGATGATAATCTTGTCTTCCCTCTCAGAAACACACAGATTTAATATATTCACTCACCCAGACTAATTTTCCTGCTCTCCCACCCTAATTAACCTATCCTAGATCTTTAAGTTCATGTCCACAAAACCTAGAATTCAGTTCAATTCCATAAACATTTATTTAGCATCTATTTTACCAAAAGTCCTGTGGATCAGTCTTGGGAGTGATAGAAAGTTTAAACAAGTGTTCTACTTTCTCATTCACAGACACTAAAATTCTTTAATCTGATCATAACTTTTTCTCATTCCATCTTTCCCTATGTCTTAAAACCTCTAATCGTGTTCTTTATACACACATTTATCTTTATTCCCTCCACCCCTCAGCTCTTTGTAAGGCCATAACCCTGTACCAGCTATAATCTCCTCCTTCTGTATGTCTATCCCATAATGAACCAATGTAACTCTACGCTAACCTCCATTCTTAAATCTTCCTAACCCTATATTTTTCCTACTATCTGCCTGCTTCTCTATTCACATGCTGTTGACCAGAGTTGGAGAAAATCACAAAGCTGTGCTGATTGGGTCTTCTACAAATTTATGTTATCTCAAATGGGCCTTCAATATAGCAAGGCAAATATTCTATTCCCCTTTAATTAGTTTCCTATCCTATTCCCTACAGCAACTGTTCTAAAATTTCTCATCTCTTCTCCAATCTTTCATGTGAGCCTTATTACTACCCTCTCAGAAAAGGAACTTGTCTAATACTTCACCATTAAAATGGAGTCCCTTGGAGGGCGGAGTCAAGATGGCGGTGGGTAAGCAGGGACTAGAGTGAGCTCTGTACCGAGTCCCTCCAAAAACCTATAAAAAAAAATGTCTCTGAACCAATTCTAGAATGGCAAAAACCACAGAACAGCAGAGGGAAGCAGGGCTCCAGCCCAGGACAGCCTGGATGGTCTCTGGGGGAGGTCTATTCCACACGGAGCTGGGAGCTGGGAATGGAGTGGAGCAGAGCCCAGCCTGAGCGGCATGGAACAACCAAACTTGGAGTCGGGCGGATGGGGCCCCTAGCACCCTGAATATGTGAGCTGCAGCAGTTACCAGACCCCTCGACCCACAAACACCAAAGACTGCGGAGAAGGTTAGTGGGAAAAGCTGCGGGAGTGGAAGGAGTTCGTGGTTCAGCTTCCAGCCCCGGGGGCAGCGGAGGTGGGGCAGCTACAGCTGTTGTTACTTCTGGCTCCAGGCCCACCTGGTGGGAGGAATTAAGTGGCTGATCAGAGCAGGAGTGCCTGCCGAAGATCTAAGCCCAGTCCGGGTTGGGGGTTGGGGAAGGAGCAGTGCTGGTGTGGCAGAGCTGGCACCTCCCCCCCAAACGTGGAACATAGAACTCGTTAGTCTACAAGCAGTCATACCCCACTGAAAAACTCAAGGGTCAAGTTAGTTGGTTGGGAATATGGCCAGGCAGCGAAAGCACACCCAGATTCAGTCTCAGACTTTGGATTCTTTCTTTGGTGACAAAGAAGACCAAAACATACAGCCTAAAGAAGACAACAAAGTCATAGAGCCTACAACAAAAGCCTCCAAGAAAAATATGAACTGGCCCCAGGCCATAGAAGAACTCAAAAAGGAGTTGGAAAAGCAAGTTAGAGAAGTAGAGGAAAAATTGGGAAGAGAAATGAGAAGGATGTGAGAAAACCATGAAAAACAAGTCAATGACTTGCTAAAGGAGACCCAAAAAAATACTGAAAAATACACTGAAGAAAACAACACCTTAAAAAACAGACTAACTCAAATGGCAAAAGAGCTCCAAAAAGCCAATGAGGAGAAGAATGCCTTGAAAGGCAGAATTAGCCAAATGGAAAAGGAGGTCCAAAAGACCACTGAAGAAAATACTACACTAAAAATTAGATTGGAGCAAGTGGAAGCTAGTGACTTTATGAGAAATCAGGATATTATAAAACAGAACCAAAGGAATAAAAAAAAGGAAGACAATGTGAAATGTCTCCTTGGAAAAACCACTGACCTGGAAAATAGATCCAGGAGAGATCATTTAAAAATTATTGGACTACCTGAAAGCCATGATCAAAAAAAGAGCCTAGATACCATCTTTCAAGAAATTATCAAGGAGAACTGCCCTGATATTCTAGAGCCACAGGGCAAAATAGAAATTGAAAGAATCCATCGATCGCCTCCTCAAATAGATCCCAAAAAGAAATATCCTAGGAACATTGTCGCCAAATTCCAGAGCTCCCAGATCAAGGAGAAAATACTGAAAGCGGCCAGAAAGAAACAATTTGAGTATTGTGGAAACCCAATCAGAATAACCCAAGATCTGGCAGCTTCTACATTAAGAGATCGAAGGGCTTGGAATGCGATATTCCGGAGGTCAATGGAGCTAGGATTAAAACCTAGAATCACCTACCCAGCAAAACTGAGTATCATGTTCCAAGGCAAAATATGGATTTTCAATAAAATAGAGGACTTTCAGGCTTTCTCAGTGAAAAGACCAGAACTGAATAGAAAATTTGACTTTCAAACACAAGATTCAAGAGAAGCATGAAAAGGTAATCAAGAAACGGAAATTGCAAGGGACTTACTAAAGTTGAACTATTTTGTTTACATTCCTACATGGAAAGATGATGTGTATGATTCATGAGACCTCAGTATTAGGGTAGTTGAAGGGAATATGCATATATACATGTTTATGTATATATATATATATATATATATATATAAGTGAATGTGTATGTATGTATGTATGTATATCTATGTGTATATGTATGTATGTATGTATATATATGTGTGTTTATATATATATATATATATATGTAAAAGAGAGAGAGCAGACACAGGGTGAGTTGAAGATGAAGGGAAGATATCTAAAAGAAATAAAATGAAATTAAGGGATGAGAGAGCAATATACTGAGAGAGGGAGATAGGGAGAGATAGAATGGGGTGGATTATCTTGCATAAAGGTGGCAAGAGGAAGCAGTTCTGTGGGAGGAGGGGAGAGGGCAGGTGAGGGGGGAATGAGTGAACCTTGCTCTCATCAGATTTGGCCTGAGGAGGGAATACTATACATACTCAGTTGGTTGTCTTACCCCACAGGAAAGAAGAGGGAGGAAGATAAAAAGAAAAAAATAAAAGCGGGGGGATGATGGAGGGGAGGGCAGATGGGGGTGGAGGTAATCAAAACAAACACTTTGGACGGGGGACAGGGTCAAGGGAGAAAATTCAATAAAGTGGGATGGGTTGGGAGGGAGCAAAATGTAGTTAGCCTTTCACAGCATGGAAGGGTTATACATAATGATACATGTGTGGCCTAGGTTGAATTGCTCGACTTCTTAGGGAGGGTGGGTGGGAAGGGAAGAGGGGTGAGAATTTGGAACTCAAAGTTTTAAAAACAGATGTTCAAAAACAAAAAAAAAGTTTTTGCATGCAACTAAAACATAAGATACACAGGCAATGGGGCATAGAAATTTATCTTGCCCTACAAGAAAGGAAGGGAAAGGGGGATGAGAGGGGAGGGGGGTGATAGAGGGGAGGGCTGACTGGGGAACAGGGCAACCAGAATATATGCCATCTTGGAGTGGGGGGGAGGGTTGAAATGAGGAGAAAATTTGTAATTCAAACTGTTGTGAAAATCAATGCTGAAAACCAAATATGTTAAATAAATAAATTTAAATAAAAAAAATTTAAAAAAAAATGGAGTCCCTTCTCCAAGAACTCTCCTTTCTCCTCTCTGCCTTATCTCACATCGTATAGATATCTGCCTCCATGGTCTTTTCCTTCATTCTGGTTTCAGATGAAGAGGTGGCTCTTCTTGACAAAACCAACCCCTCTACATGTGCTCCTGATCACATCCTCTCACAACATCTCTAGAAAAATGCCCTCACTATCACCCCTAGTCTCTGATCTTTACTCCTTACTGGCTGATTCCTCGCTGCTTGTAAACATGCCCATGTCTTCCTATCCTTAAAAAAAAATCTTCACTTGGTCTTACCATCCCCACTAGCTATTGTCCTATATCTCTCCTTCCCTCCTCTTTTGGATTCCTTGAGGGGGCCCATCTTCAGTCATCCTGATCTATATGTTGCCACTGGACCCAGATGGTTCCAGGAGGAGAAAGGAAGGCTGATGCCTTTGCACAGCCCTCCCTTGCTTAAATCCAATTCATTTGCAAGTCATGGCATCACCTTCCTGATGTCATGGTCCTCTTAGAGAATGAAGGACAAACAACAACTTGTGAGTAGTCTGAGCTGCCCCACTGGGGACCCAACTGATCAGTTCCAGTTGGGCAATGCAGCTCCTTCCATCCTCTTTTCCTTTCCTTTCCTTTCCTTTCCCTTTCTCTTTCTCTTTCCCTTCCCTTCCCTCCTTCCTCTCCCTCAATCCACATAGTGTAACATACCCAAAGGAATGTTAATTTTGATTGCTTAAACCTTACAAGATACATTGGGTTTCACTGACTAGACTTCTTTCTCATGGACCCAGTCTTAAACCCAAATCACACTGGCTCTCATTGATTCACCAACAATAAATCCCAGCCCAAGCTCAACTTGGTTTGGGCCTTGATGGCTCACAATGAATGTAAATAGTAATTGTTTCTGTTTTGGCCAGAAACCCTGAGGGTCTTCCCCTCCCAGATTGATTTTTTTTAATTAGGTAAAAGAGGTTATTTTTTGGCTCACTTCTTACCTAACCTTAATCACTGAATGGTTGCATCGGTCAAACTGAGACCTGAGAAAGACCTTAGCTTAAAAAGGCCAAGGTCTCCCACTGTATCCAGGGTCATCTCGAGTCATCCTGATCTGTATCATGGCACTGGACCCAGATAGCACTGGGAGGAGAAAGTGAGACTGGTGACTTCACACAGCCCTACCTCATTTAAATCCAATTCACTTGCAAGTCACGGAATCACCTTTCCAATATTGTGGACAAACAACAAACTCTTTGAGAAAGATATCTATTTACCTTAGGTGCTTCCAGTTACTCTCCTCTCACTCTCTTCTAATCCCTGTGCAGTTTGGCTTCTGACTCCTGCATTGAACAGAAACTGCACTCTCCAAAATTATCAATGATCTCATAATTCCCAAATTTAATGACTTCTCCATCCTCATCTCCCCTGACCTTTCTGCAGCAATTGACGCTATTAATCACTTCCTTCTATATATTCTCTTTTCACTGGAATTTCATGATACTACCCTTTCCTGCTTCTCCTTCTGTCTGTGCAACTAATCCTTCTCTGTTTCATTTGCTGTTTTATCATTTATGTCACATTCCTAACAGTGAGTGTTCCCTAAAATTATTTCCTGGACCCTATTCCTTTCTCTCTATATACTATCTCACTTGGTGATCCAATCAGTTCACATGGCTTCAATTACCACCTCTGTAGAGATGATTCCCATGTCTGTATATGTAGCCCCAATCTCTTTCCTGAGTTCTAGTTTTGACAATGTAATGTAATGTAATGTAATCAAAACTCTAGTTCTGAGCTATCAGCTTTTGTCTGAAATATTGCAATAGCTTTCTAACCAACCTCTTCCCCCAAGTCTCTCCCTACTCCAATCCACCCTCCATCAGCTGCCAAGATGATTTTTTAAACCAATTTCCTACCTGAAAAATGAGCTATAGTGGCTCCCTACTACTCTCAGTACCATACATAATCTCCCCTCACTGGCATTTAAAGGTCTTTATAACTGGGTCCTTCCTTCCTTTCTAGTATTGTACTTTTCTCGACATACTCTACATTACAACAGTGTTGACCTCCTTGTGATTAGTTCATGAGGCATGATATTCTTTCCATCTCAAGTCTCCATGATCTTACATTAGCTGTCTCCCCCACACCAGAAACACTCTACCCATTCACTTCTACCTCTCAATTTCCTTCAAGACTCACCTCAAATCCTATCTACTCCAGGAGCCTTCTCTCAGTTTCCCCAGCTACAAATGGCTTCTTCTCTCCTAGTCCATCCATTTTGTATCTACCTGGTTCTTTATATGTCATCTCCCTCATTAAGATGTAACTTCTTTGGGAGCAGAGAATGCATTTTTTTGGCTTGTCTTTGTGTTTTTAGCACTTCGAGCAATAGCTAGTACATAATTAAGTGCTTAATAAACGCTATTGACTTGATAAGGCAGAGTTCCTGTACTTAATTAAGCCAGGCTATCAAGGCTGTATAAACAGACAACAGGTGAAGAAAGGGAAGGATGACATTCCAGGCACAGAGAACAGTACAAGGAAAGGAACTGAGTCAAAAGAGCAAAGAGCATATTTAGGGATTAAAAGGTGGCTCCTTTTGGCTGAAATAGAGAATACAGGCAAGGAGTTAAGATGGGATATGTTTGGAAAAGTAGTGTGGTACCAGATTGAAGAGGATGTTGAATGCCAGGTAGAGAGGTTTAAATTTTCCTTGGAAGGAACATGACCCACCAGACTATGTGAGCTCCTTGAGAACAGAGATAATTTTTTGCTGTTCTTTCTATGTTCAGCACTTATCATAGTTTCTGGCACATGATAATTGTTGCTCTGTTTCAGCTGTGTCCAACTCTCCCTGACCCCATTTGGGGTTTTCTTGGCAAAGATACTAGAATGGTTTGCCATTTCCTTTTCCAGCTCATTTCACAGATGAGGAAACTGAGGCAAGCAGTTTTAAGTGACTTGTCCAGGATCACACAGCTAGTAAGTATCTGAGTCCATATTTGAACTCAGGTCTTCCTGACTCCAGGCCCAGTGCTTTATCCACTACACCACCTAGCTGGCTCATAATAATAAATATAATTAGTAACAAATAAGCATAATGAATGCATAGTCACTGACTGGTGACAAGATCTATACATAAGATATGTTAGCCAAAGCAATGGAAACATGTGGATTGAATACAGAAATACTAAAGACAAGGAGGCCTGTAAGGAAGATATTTCAATAGATATTTACTTTCTTATCAGAAGGGTCTGTGCCAGGGTGGTAATAGAAGCAATAATTGAGAACAAACAGAAAGAATACATTAGTGAAACTGCAGAGGCAGGATCTATAGGAAGTGGTAGCTGATTGGTAATAAGATGAAAGGACATATAGAAGAAAGAGTCAAAGACAGGAAGCAATGTGGCACACTGGAAAGATCACTGGGGTTGAGTCAGAAGACCTGAGTTCAAATGCCAGCTCTGCTCCTTACTACTTCTCCTTGCCCAGAATCCCAGAATTTGAAAGTGGAAAGGGACTTCAGTGACCATCTAGTCCAACTCAAACTTGTGGTAAAAAAAAATGACTCTCCAGAACATACCTGAGAAGTGCTCATCTGGGCTTTACTTGATGACTTCCAATCAAAGAGAACCCATCATTTGCCCAGGCAGCCAATTCCACTTTTGGATAGCTATAACTATTAGGAAATCCTCATATCAAACCTAAATTTACCCTTTTCTAACTCCCACTCACAATTCCCCATTATGTCTTCTTCTAGCAGAAAATGTCTCTTCCAGGTGATGGTATTTCAAATGCAAGAAGATTAATGTCATATTCTTCCTTCTCCCACTGTCCTTTCTTCTCCAGGGTCAACATTTCTAGTTCCTTCAACCAATCCTAATATCAGTTCCAGAAAAGAGTTTCTCTTTGTTGGTTCCTTCACTTTATTTTAAGGATGAAATGATCATTAAGGAAAATAAAGAAACTATTGGCTCCTCTATTTTTGGCAGAGAGAACTCTAGCAGATATCTGAACAACTGGAATCCCCCTATATCATGTCTTTGTGCCAGTTTTTTGATCTTCTTGCCAAACTCCCCTATTCTTTTTTCTCCCCAAATGGCCAATAGTGTACTCTGATGACAATATGTCTTTTAGTTTGCTTCCCTGATCTCTCCTCAAATGCCCTCTACTGCACTTCCCCATTATTGTTCTTGGATTTTCTCAAATGAGCTTATCTTCTCAATATACAATGCCACCCTATACCTGACCACTCCACTCCCCAAATACATGCCCGAGCGCATACACACACACACACACACAGACATACACATACACACACACACACACATACACTTTTTACATATCCTCTTATAAGTTCTGAAGACCCTTATCCCAACTCCCATTCTCATAGATAAACCAGATCACTAATTAAGTCTACATCTTGATCTCAGAGTTCTAGAGGTGCCCCTGAGGGAATAGGGATGTCTTTTATACTACTATCAGCTAGAATCCCCATTCCAGGATGTTCTTCCAATATCAGTCCCTCATGATTAGAGCCCCAATATCGTTTAATCAATTGACATCAATTGGCTTTTACAAAGGAATATTTACTGAAAAGATATAACAAGAATGGAAGCAAAAACATCCTCCCCCTACTCCAATCCCAACAATTAGAGACACATTTTTTCCATACCACCTCAGTTCCTCACTTAAAGCTCTTTCTTTTAATCATTTGATCCATCAAATTCATTTCTAAACACATAATTAATACTGGATGAGTCTGTGTCTCAGGTACTACTGAGTCAAGCAAGCCACTTTTCAGGGTTATGTTCAGCTTCTGGAAAATCCTAACATAGTCTTTAGCTCCTAGATTTCTTTTGCTTGCCATTTCAACCTTTCAAAGCTCACATAGCCATAGCCATCTTCAGAATTCCTTCCCCTAAAAGTAGGAAGAAGCAGCATGTCTGAGTTAAAAGCAACAGCAATCCCATGTGCTCAAGGACCACATGGAGAAATGATTGTATGAGGCCTCTCTTTCCATCAAGAGCTAATGGTAGTCCTTGTCTCCCCATGTGAACATAATCAGGCAAGAAAAAAGAAACATGCTAGCTAATTGGTGCCTTTTGAATGGCTCCTCAGTTCTGACTCAGCAACCTGTCAAAAGGCTCCTCTTCTTCAGGTAGTAATGGAATTGAAAACTATCAGAATACCTATGCATGCTCTGAACTAGGCAGCAGTCCTTTTATTGCATATCACAATACCTGGAAGCAAGATCCCTAGTCCCTTCCACATGGACTAGCATTAGGCATAGCACACTGTGCATATTCTGAGGATGGAACTCCATTAGCCTGACCCTCTTTATACTCCCTTGAATTTCAGTTTCCTTCTCCACAAAATGAACCAGATAGATTAAATGTGCTTCAAAGTACCTTCCAATTTTAATATTCTATGGTCCTTTGACTTAAAGTGTGAGCCAAGTAGTAAGGAAAGGTTTCATGGAAGAGATGTAAAATGAGAAGGGCCTTGAATGTTGATAAGACTAAGATGGATACAGAAAATGAAGGAAGAAACCTCAAGCAAGGTAGTAGGAGCAACTGAAGGCAGAGCTGGGAGTTAGTAACACAATGCATTGGAAACAGCACTGCATTTGGCATCCAAAGACCTGAATTCTGCTCCTCGCTCTGATGCTGGTGAGGTGGTTTGAGATCCCTTTTCAGAGTCTCAATTTCTCTATCTGTAGAGTTAATAGATGAAATTGAACAATCTAATATAATGATATATGATTTCTTCCAAATCTAACAATCTACAAAACTATGAGTTTTGATCAATGAGTTTGATCAAACTACTTAGAAGGTCAGGAAGGAAAACACTATTCCTGTATGTTAGACAACAGTAAATATCTAAAGAGCCAAGCCAAAGAGTTTAGATACTGAAATAATAATAATCCTAGCTCAATTTTCTTGAGCATTTTACAGCTGACAAAGCTCTTTCCCCATAATGGCCTTAGGAAGGAGGTTGAAAAGGAGCTGTTGTCACTATTTTACAGAATCTGAAACTTGGGTCCAGGGAAAATCATGGAATCATAGGGTTTCAGATGTGCTACAAGACAATATCATCTACTAGTCCAATCCTTGCCTAAACAGGAATTTTCTTTAGAATACTCCAGACAAGGGTTCATCTAGCTTCTATTCCAGGGAAAGGGAACTCATTGCTGCCTGAGGAGATCCCTTCTGTTTTTGTATAACTCTCATTACCCCTAACCTTTGCCCCTCCCCCATTGCTCCCAGTTCTGCCTGCTAGAACCAAGCCAAACAAGTCTAATTATTCTTTTCCATGATGGCCCTTTACCTTGAAGACAACAATCATTTCTACCCTGTCTTCTCTTCTTCATCCTTAATATCTCCATTAGAAAGGGACTCTACAGATAAGAAAAAAGGAATTGAAAGCATAAAGAGAAGCAAAGAGAAGCTAAAACTAACTATTTGAGGCTGACATGATAGTTTACTTAGGAAATCCTAGAGAATCCACCAAGAGGCTAATCAAGACAGTTAGTAGCATCAGCAAAGTTGCAAACTACCAACCAAACCCCCCAAAATCAACAGCATTTCTACATAAAAATAACAAAACCCAAGAGGCAATATTAGAAAAGGAAATTCCATTCAGAATAACTATGAAATGCATGTGACAAGGATAGAGGGTGGGGGTCAACTGGCCAATGAGCCCAGTCATTATGAGCATTCAAAGAGTGTCTCTAATGCAGTACCTTACATGAAAGAAACTAAACAACTTGCTTCCAAGAGAATAATAATGCTGTGTAATGAAAGTGCATTGGAGAGATTTGGGAGTATGTGTAGACACCTATGACTGGTTCATTTGTTAACCATGTGGTCAAGAGGAAACTCTTTGATTGGAATTGAAAGGATTCAAAAAGGCACTAGTCAGCCTCTTGATTTAATCCCTTAGTCTGACCTCTTCTCTTCAATTGATTTCTTTCTGACTGATTATACTCATCCCTTCCACATCACGACTTTCCATAATGCAGTTTTGATATATTGCAGGTTGGTATAAGAAATAAAATGGGAATTTTGGGAGAGTTTTGCATAATCTGCAGACAAGAGGAGAAGGCTAGAAGACAACACAGAAAAAGTTTAGAAACTCAGAAATGCATAAAATATATGTATAGTATTGTATAATATAGCCTATGACCAAATACTTAATCCAAATTTTACAATAAACCACTGTAAACACCCCATAAAAGAAAAGGGGAAAAAATTCAGACTTCTCTGGTACAAAGGGAGGGCCAAAACAATTTATGTGGATTTTCTAGATCGCATGGATACGTGCCGCATCCTTCTGATGTGGAAGGGGTAACTATATATCTGGTGAGAAACAGACCCTCCCCACCAAGGACAACATGTAGTTTATGAATAAAGGCTTTGGTTCTTTGTCCCCATCTTTTGACCCAGAGGCGCTTTTAGGCATATAGGCTAGAGAGGTCATTGATAAAAAAAGTCTCCATATGTGCCAAAATATTTATAGCAGAACTTTTTATGGTAAAAAAGAATTGGAAACAAATTAGATACCCATCAACTGGGCAACAACTAAACAAGTTGTGGTACATGAATTTAATGAAATATTATTATGCTGTGAGATTCACTGAGCATTATAGATATATATATATGAACTTATGCAAAGTAAAGGAAGCAGAGCCAAGAAAATAATATGCACAATTATTACAACAATGTAAATGGAAAGAACAAACATGAAAGAATTGAAAAAGAATGTCGCAAAATTATAAAAAGGAAAAAAAACAAGCATAGCTCCAAAGAAGAGATCTGAGAAGACAACTCCCCCAACTCCTTTGCCAAACTTGGAGAGGAAGGTTGATGGGGTAAACTATTGCATATTTCGTCAGTTGTTTTCAATGTATTGATTGGTTTTGTTCATCTTTTTTTCTTCAAAAAAATTATTTGCTGCGTGAAATGACTCTCTGAGAAGGGCAGAGAGGGATACCAGAAGACATTTAGGTGATATAAAAAGAAAAGATACCAACAAAAACTTATTTTATAAAAAAGATAAGGACTTGCCCATATCATACAGAATGGATGGCAAAACTCAGATTAGAACCTAGGTCTATGGCTCCTCCCATTCCCTTTTTTTGCCTACAGTCTTTGGAAAATTTCCTGGTGCAGCCCATGCTGGGCTGTGCTCCACTCCCAACACTGTGCAATATACCCTTTCCAGCCACCATCCAGGCTGTCCTGGGCTGGTGACCTGCTTCCCTGATTCCTAGTCTATGGCTCCTTCCATTCCCTTTTTTTGCCTACAGTCTTTGGAAAATTTTCAGAGGGAGAAATGACATGATGAATTCTATATCTAAAATAAATTAGCTTAAAAAACTAGTGGGAATCCATTTCAAAGTCACTCTGCTTCCTCGTATATAAATAGTAGTTCCAGGAGGAAGTGGGAGGGGAGCAGTTACCTAGGACCTAATAATATGACTCTTTTCTCTGAAAATATGAGTTAGGCAATCTTTGATGAATAAACTTACTGGAAGTCATATTTAAGGAAGAGAATTTAATTTCTTGGTCAAGATGCCTTTCCCTGAAATTATCCTTTTCATCACATTCACAATTTTCCAGAAGATTGTATCATTATGTTTTCCACCTCTATCCAAGAGGTCCTCAAAACCAAGAATCATTGCTCTAGATTAAAGGCATTGAATTAACAATTCTATTGGACCAGGATAAATTTGCAGCAAAGAGGAACAAAAACTATTAATGGAGAGAATTGTCTTTCCTAGCTTTGTGATAGAAAGAGAGGTTTGTCTTAAAATCCAGAATTAGAGACTCACAGAATATCAGTCTGGGCTAGAAAGGATTTTAGAACATACCAAGTTAGAACATCAATTATGGAATGTTAGATCTAGAAAGAACCAAACATTATGGAATGCTAAAATATAGAACTTAGAATGTTAGAACTAGGAGACTTAAAACATTCTATGGGAAAATATTTAACATAGACTACTTGAACTGAAAGGGATCTTATAACATGGAATAGTAGGACATACTTTCTAACTGTATTTCTGGCTCTAGCATCTTCAGTTATAAGGTATCTTTCAGCTCCGATGGTCTTTATTCTGTTTTGTCATTGGTGGTGTTTCAGATTTAAATATTTATTCTTTGTTATCTGACTTTGAAATTGACAAACATGAGTATTTCCATGTACAAAAAAAGAAAAGAAAGAGGTTCATAAATTGAAACCACAAATCTATATCATGTCTTAGTTCCAAAGCTGTACTGCTTATCAGTATCTCCCCTTGGACTTCCTTCTGTTCTCTTCTGTGCATTTTAAAAGTCTTTCATTGATATCATTTTCTTTCTTTTTGGGGGTGGGGGGGCATCACTATCCCTAGCCCTCCATAAGCCTTCAAACTATCCCTCTCCTTCAAAAATGTGTTCCCTTAAAACAAATTAGTCAAGCAAAATAAATGGACATATTGGCCACATCTGAAAATTGATGTCCCTTTCTGCACCTCTAGGTCATCATCACTCTGCCAAGTATGCTAAAAACATCAGTTTTCTGGAGTTGTGAATGATCATTGCATTGACTGGAGTTCCTAAGCTTTTCAAAGCCATTGTTGTTAACAATGTAACAGTCATTGTGTAGATTGTCCTTGTTCTACTCACTTCATTTTTCATCAGTTCATATATGTTTTCCTAGGTTTTTCTGTCTTGCTCCTTTTGTTCCTCCAAATGAAATTTGGTCACCCGCTTCAGGGAGGCAGACAAGTAGTATAGTGGATAGAGTACCAATCCTGGATCCAGAAAAATATGAATTTGAATCCTACCCCAGACATTTACTTGCTATTTGACCCTAGGCAAGTTATTTAACCACTCACAACCTCAGTTTCATCATCTATAAAATGATAATAATAACAGCACCTACCTCAGAAGGTTGTTGTTAGGATCAAATAAGATAACATATATAAAGCATTTTGTAATCTTTAAAACATTATCATTATCAAATTTTTGACAGTTTGATTGGTATGGCACTGATTAAGTAAACTATTTTAGGTAATGCTATCATTTTAGTAATATTAGCAAGGCCCAACCAAGAGCCATTAATATTCTTCCAAATATTTAAGTCTGTCTTCATTATTGTAAAAAACATGTTGGAGTCATATTCATATAACTCCTATTTGTGTTCATAGGTGAATCTCCAAATATTTTATATATTTTATAGCTATTTTGAATGGATTTCTTTTCTAGGTTTTCCTCCTAGATTTTGTTAGTAACATAAAGTTTGAATTACATGTGGTTATTCTCTAATCTATTTGATTAATCTATTATTTTAGTTACTTGTAGTTGAATCCCTAGGGTTCTCTAAGTCACCTATCTTGTCATCTTCAAAAAATGAATTTTTGTTTCCTCTTAATCTATATTTATTCCTTCAAATTCTTGTTCTTATCTTATTATAATGGTTCACATTTATAAAACTGCATCACATAATAATGGTGACAATGGCTATCCCTGCTTTACCCCTGATCTTACTGGAAAGGCCTAGTAATTCTCCATTATAAATAATGTTGACTCTTTGTTTTAGAGAGATGCTATGGGGAGGGGGGGCAGAGCCAAGATGGCAGCTGGAAAGCAGGGACTCACTTAAGCTCTCCCCCAAATCCCTCCAAACACCTGTAAAAATGACTCTGTATAAATTCTAGAGCTGCAGAACCCATGAAATAGCAGAGGGAAACAGATCACCAGCCCAGGACAGCCTGGATGGTGGCTGGAAAGGGTATATTGCACAGTGTTGGGAGTGGAGCACAGCCCAGCATGGGCTACACCAGGACCAACCAGACCGGGAGTTGGGGGGAGCAGGCCTGAGGGCCATGAATCACTGAGCTATGGCAGTTATCAGACTTCTCAACCTATGAATTCCAAAGACAATGGAGCAGGTTAGTGGTAAAACTGCTGGATCAGGGTGAGAGCAGCCTGGCCCCAGCCCCTCTGGGGGTGGTGGAAGTGGCGTGGTAGCAGCAGCAGCAGCAGGAAGCTCCTGCAGCTGCTTCCAGAGCTCCAGCTGTGACTGCTTCTAGCCCCAGGCCCACATGGCGAGAGGAAATAAAGTGGCGGATCAGAGCAGGAGTGCAGGGAGCACTTTGCTGGCACAGAGGCAGGGTTCTCTTGCTTTGCCTTGCTTGGATCTGGGTCAGTCACAGTCCTGATCGGTGGATCTTGGGGGAGAAAAAGCACTGGTGTGGCAGAGTTTGCAGTGACAGTGGAGTAGATGTGCCTCTGAAAACAGCAGCACAGCCCCTAAAGTTTGGGACAAAGTACGCTCTACTCTACAAGCAGTCACACCCTGACAAAAAGCTCAAGGGTCAAGCAGTTGGCTGGGAACATAGTGAGGCAGCGAAAATGGATGCAGACTATTGAATCTTTTTTTGGCGACAAAGAAGATCAAAACATATAGCCAGAAGAAGTCAACAAAGTCAAAGAGCCTACAACAAAAGCCTCCAAGAAAAACAAGAACTGGTCTCAGGCCATGGAAAAGCTCAAAAAGGATTTGGAAAAGCAAGTAAGAGAAGTAGAGGAAAAATTGAGAAGAGAAATGAGAGTGATGCAAGAAAATCATGAAAAACAAGTCAATGACTTGCTAAAGGAGACCCAAAAAATACTGAAGAAAATGACACCTTAAAAAATAGACTAACCCAAACGGCAAAAGATCTCCAAAAAGCCAAAGAGGAGAAGAATGCCTTGAAAAGCAGAATTAGCCAAATGGAAAGGGAGATCCAAAAGACCACTGAAGAAAATAACACCTTAAAAATTAAACTGGAGCAAGTGGAAGCTAGTGACTTTATGAGAAATCAAGAAATTATAAAACAGAACCAAAGGAATGAAAAATAGAAGACAGTGTGAAATATCTCATTGGAAAAACCACTGACCTGGAGAATAGATCCAGGAGAGAGAATTTTAAAAAGATTGGACTACGTGAAAGCCATGATCAAAAAAAGAGCCTAGACATCATCTTTCAAGAAATTATCAAGGAAAACTGCCCTGATATTCTAAAACCAGAGGGTAAAATAAAAATTGAAAGAATCCACTGATCACCTCTTGAAAAAGATTCCAAAAAGAAAACTCCTAGGAATATTGTCACCAAAATTCCAGAGTTCCCAGGTCAAGGAGAAAATACTGCAAGCAGCCAGAATAGAGTTTCTTCACTAAGAACTCCCTTCCCCAATTAAATCATAAGTCCAGGCACACACGCACACATGCACACACACACACACACACACACACACACACACACACACACACACACGCACACACAAACCAATTCTATATCCTGATGTCTCTTGAAGCCCTTATATTTTATTCCATAACTTTAAGTCCATGTAAACTCTATGCACATAGTAAAAGATCCATGGAGTTTTTGGAAGATCTATAAGATCAGTCAATGCAAGACCCTTCTCTTAAAGATATAGAGTAAGGTTCTGCCTTCTTTTACTCCAGTTAAAGCCATAGCAAAACTCTATGCCTTTTCTTCTAGCTTAATCATGGAATCTCAGAGCTAGGAGGCTTCCTCAGAGGACATCCAATACAGCCTGCTCTGGAGCTCAAGTGCCCATAGCAATATCTCTAATGCTATATAAACATTAGCTATTATTATGATTACCATTATCATCATCATCATCATTATTGCTATCTAGTTTCCTTACTTTTCTCTCCAATAAAGACCTAAAATTATTCATTTTGACTGTTTTACCAAAACACAATCCTTAATTTACACTTACTTAAATTATAGAAAATGGTGCTGGGCACTACTTTTGTACACACTCCAGAAGACTGAGTCTAATTGGAGTGAAAACCTATACTGAGGCATGCAGCAGGCTAATTGCGTTGAGTTGGGTAAGTCTACACTTTGGTTCTATTTTCTATGATGTATCTATATCTAAATTGATACCCATGAGAAGTTATTGTTATATAACATTTAAATGTAGCATTTTTAAAAAAATATTGTAGATTCACAAGATCCTGGCCATGCCTCCATCATCCTGTCCAATACATATGTGAGCCATAATCATTGTTACAGAAAGAAGCCTCGATGCCATTTATCCAGCTTCTGCTTGAAAATTTCTAATGATGGGACAGCTGACTACATCCCCAAACAATCCATTCTACTTTCTAGGAAGTTTTTTTATCACAGAAAGCCAAAATGTCCTTCTGCCTACTGCTTCTTGTTCTGACTTCTGGGACCACGGAGAATAATGATATTCCCACTTTCCCAGAATAGTCTCTCAAATGCTTAATGTCAGCAGCCATGTCCCTTCTTCATCTCCCACCTCTACTCCAGTCTTTTTTTCTCCAGACTGAACATTTCTAGCTCCTATTCCATAATCCTAATTTCCCTCCACTATACAAACTCCAACTTGACAGTCTTCTTAAAGATGTGGCACCCAAAACTGAATGCAATGCTGCAGATCCTAGCTGGTTTTGAAGAATCATGTTTCCTAGAAGCTAGTTGATGGTGCTGTACTGGAGTGCTAGGGTTAGAGTCGGGAAGACTTCAGTTAAAATCCTACCTGAGATACTTTCTAGCTATGTGAACCTGGAGGTGGAAGTCACTTAATTTCTCTCAGAGTGCTTCTTTATTTTAAAGTGAGGGAGCTGAACTTGATGGCTGCTGTGATCACTTCCAGTTCTGAATCTATAATACTGTGGCTCTAACTAACTCTATAGTACTACCTCTATAACATATCCAGGGATGTGCTGGTAAATGTTTAACAACCAGCTCTCCAGGGGGAAAAATGTCCCCCATGACACACCTTTAAGTTTAATCTGTGTTATTATTTTCTCCATCACTTTCTTAAGTCTAGACATTCAACAAAACATTAAATCAAGCCCTGATTTGTAGTTTTTACTGACTTCTGAGGCATAAAGGCTCACACTGATGATTTAATAATCATTTCTTGCAAGTCAGTGGGAGAAGCCTCCAGCATACCCCAACATATATCTAATTCAACCCTAGAATCACACAAGCATTTTAGATAATCATAATTATCCCATTTACCACCTTATTTCTTCCCACTAAAAAACCATTAAAGTAACATTCAGTTCTAAATCACAGACCAGACAGGAACCATGAATCAAAAAACAAAGAATTTATTCGGTACAGCAAATAGTAGAGTAAATCAAGCAACAGAAGTATTCTCAATTTCCTTGTGTTAATTGGCACAATCTTCTACAGACTCCCCAGCTAGTGGAGAAGGTAGAGACTTCAGCTCAGTGTTATTATGTTACAGCTAGAAAATTCTCCTCTCTGGATATCCACAGTTTCGTGACTATATCTATTTTGGACAGCCAACATAAATATCTGTTGTCACCTCTTTAAGGAAGATATTCATCATTCACTGTGACTTACTCCATAGAGTCATCAGGATTCTGTAGGAACTCTTGGGTTAAGGGGTGCCATGGTAGCCTCATTTTCCCTTCCTCATTCTCTTACTCTTGCTGACCACAGCTCTGGTTCACTGACCTCTCTCATGCAAACAACAACGCACCAAGTCAAGCCAAGTCAAAAAGCATAATTTATTAAACACCTACAATGTGCCAGGCACTGCGCTATGCATGCAAAGAAAGGCAAAAAGTAGTCCCTGCTCTCAAGAAGCTCAAGGGAGACAACATGCATACAACTATGTACTAAGGTTAAGGAGGACTGGGAAAGACTTTTTGAAGAAGGTAGGATATTAGCTGATACTTGAAGGAAGCCAGAGAGGCCAAAAAGTGGGGACAAGAAGGGAGAGAATTTCAGATATGGGAGACAGCCTGCGAAAATGCCTGGGGTCAGAAGGAGTATCAGTTGCAGAGTATGTGGAGGGGGTAAGGTTTAAGAAGCCTCGAAAGGTAGGAAGGGGTCAAGTTATGAAGAGCTTTAAAAACCAAACAGAAGGATTTATATTTGATCCTGGAGGTAATAGGGAGCCACTGGAGTTTATCTGATAGGAGGTGACATGATCAGACCTGTACTTCAGGAAGATCAATTTGACAGTGGAATGGAGTAATCACTTCACTTTTTAAACCTCTCACTTCTCAGAAACTTCAGTCACAGTCCTTACTTCATGAATGTGCCTCAGAAGCCAGTACTCTGAACACAGTTTTATGGGAAATAGAATCCTGGGAATATGAAAGATGCTCTCCAGATCCAAATAAGATTCTGTGGAACTTTACTCTTTGGCCATGATTACTATTTTTCTATTAGTAGAGCAGAAGATTGTTAGCTTTTTTGGCTCCGATGTCACACTGTTGACTCATTTTGTTGTTGCTGAGTCATTTCAGTCCCATTTTGTAGTCCCATTTGGGGTTTTCCCGGCAAAGATACTGGAGTGGTTTGCCATTTCCTTCTCTAGCTTATTTTACAGGTAAGGAAACTGAGGCAAACAGGGTTAAGTGACTTGTCTAGGGTCACACAGCTAGGAAGTGTCTGAAGTGAGATTTCAACTCATATGGAGGAGTCTTACTGACTTCGGTCCTGGCATTCTATCCACTAAGCCACCTACCCGCCACCTAGCTGCCCTCCACCTCATAGAATCCTGATCCTTTGAGATGCTACTCAAGCCCCATCTTCACCTTGATTTTGCAAATATTAGTACCCTCCCTCCCAAACCACCTTTTATTTAACTTTGTGTTTATTTGTATTCAATCCCTTTATATTTATACTGTATATACTTAGACACATCCTGGTTGTTTCCACCATTAGAATATAAGCTCCTTCTGAGTATGAATTGTTTTATTCTTGTATCCCCAACATTTAGCACAGTGCCTGGCACATAAGAGACACTTAATAAATGCTTACTGATTGATCATCTGATTTCTGCCTTCATCTAAGTCATTCATAAAAACAGAACAGGGCCAAGGATAGATCTAACAGTGCAGCATAATTCACGGTCTGTGTCCTATTCCAAGCATCTGGCAATTTTTCTCTTTTTTCCCTTTGGCCTTGAAAACATATTCTCCAGAGAAGGGAGGGACTCTTCTAATAATTCCATACTGGAAATGAAGCCCAGCTTTTTTCCCTTTTGGTTCCTAGGAGCTACTCCAATTAGTAAACTCATTAGCTCTCCATTTCCTTTTGCTTCTGCGATTCCATCTCAAAATGTATTGGGGCTGAGGGGAGGAGGAGGGAGAGTGTTTAGACATGTGGGATTCAGGACATCCCTCTAACACAGGATCTCAGAGTGGAAAACGGCCACAGAAAGTACCTAATCTAATCTGCTCTCCAGAGGAATATGACTCCTCTCTACAGAACTGATTAACTGGCTCACAGAAGTTTGGAGCCAAAAGATTTCATCTAAGCATGATTTTTCTTTTTTTTCTTTTTTTTATTGCTCTATCCAAAGTTAACAATAATCTCTTTTTTTATTTAGTTTTCAGCATTGATTTTCACAAGAGTTTAAATTACAAATTTTCTCCCCATTTCTACCCTCCCCCCCACTCCAAGATGGCATGTATTCTGCATGCCCTGTTCCCCAATCAGCCCTCCCATCTGCCACCCCACTCCCCTCCCATGCCCTTTTCCCTTCCTTTCTTGTAGGGCAAAATAAATTTCTATGCCCCATTGCCCATGTATCTTATTTCCTAGTTGCATGCAAAGACTTTTTTTTGTTTTTGAACATCTGTTTTTAAAACTTTGAGTTCCAAATTCTCACCCCTCTTCCCTTCCCACCCACCCTCCCTAAGAAGTCAAGCAATTCAACATAGGCCACATGAGTATCATTATGTATAATCCTTCCACAATACTCATGTTGTGAAAGACTAACTATATTTTGCTCCTTCCTAACCTATCCCCCTTTATTGAATTTTCTCCCTTGGCCCTGTCCCCTTTCGAAAGTGTTTGTTTTTGATTACTTCCTCCCCTATCTGCCCTCCCTTCTATCATCCCCCCTTTTTTATCTTCCTCCTCCTTTTTTCCTGTGGGGTAAGATACCCAAATGAGTATGTATGGTATTCCCTCCTCAGGTCAAATTTGATGAGAGCAAGATTCACTCATTCCCCCTCACCTACCTTCTTTCTCTTCCTTCAGAACTGCTTTTTCTTGCCACTTTTATGCGAGATAATTTACCCCATTCTATCTCTCCATATCTCCCTCTCTCAATATATTCCTCTCTCATCCCTTAATTTGATTTTATTTCTTTTAGATATCTTCCCTTCATCTTCAACTCAC
Source organism: Trichosurus vulpecula (assembly GCF_011100635.1). Taxonomy (NCBI): domain Eukaryota; kingdom Metazoa; phylum Chordata; class Mammalia; order Diprotodontia; family Phalangeridae; genus Trichosurus; species Trichosurus vulpecula. Next base: position 94,317,196 of record NC_050575.1, read on the forward strand.
CCTGTGCCCCCCCCTCTCTCTATATATATATACATATAGATAGATAGATAGATACACACATACATATATACATACATACACACTCACATAAACATACATATACATAAGGACATATAGATATATATGCATATTCCCTTCAGCTACCCTAATACTGAGGTCTCATGAATCATACACATCATCTTTCCATGTAGGAAAGTAAACAAAACAGTTCAACTTTAGTAAGTCCCTTGAAATTTCTTTTTCTTCTTCTTTTTCTTGATTACCTTTTCATGCTTCTCTTGATTCTTGTATTTGAAAGTCAAATTTTCTATTCAGCTCTGGTCTTTTCACTGAGAAAGCTTGAAAGTCCTTTATTTTATTGAAAATCCATATTTTGCCTTGGAGTATGATACTCAGTTTTGCTGGGTAGGTGATTCTTGGTTTTAATCTTAGCTCCATTGACCTATGGAATATCATATTCCAAGCCCTTCGATCTCTTAATGCAGAAGCTGCTAGGTCTTGGATTATTCTGATTATGTTTCCACAATACTCAAAGTGTTTCTTTCTGGCTGCTTGCAGTATTTTCTCCTTGATCTGGGAGCTCTGGAATTTGGCGACAGTATTCCTAGGAGATTTCTTTTTGGAATCTATTTGAGGAGGCGATCAGTGGATTCTTTCAATTTCTATTTTGCCCTGTGGCTCTAGAATATCAGGGCAGTTCTCCTTGATAATTTCCTGAAAGATGATATCTAGGCTCTTTTTTTTCATCATGGCTTTCAGGTAGTCCAATAATTTTTAAATGATCTCTCCTGGATCTATTTTCCAGATCAGTGGTTTTTCCAATGAGATATTTGACATTGTCTTCCATTTTTTCATTCCTTTGGTTCTGTTTTATAATATCTTGATTACTCATCAAGTCACTAGCTTCCACTTGCTCCAATCTAATTTTTAAGGTAGTATTTTCTTCAGTGGTCTTTTGGACCTCCTTTTCCATTTGGCTAATTCTGCCTTTCAAGGCATTCTTCTCCTCATTGGCTTTTTGGAGCTCTTTTGCCATTTGAGTTAGTCTATTTTTTAAGGTGTTGTTTTCTTTAGTATATTTTTCAGCATTTTTTTGGGTCTCCTTTAGCAAGTCATTGACTTGTTTTGCATGGTTTTCTCACATCCTTCTCATTTCTCTTCCCAATTTTTCCTCTACTTCTCTAACTTGCTTTTCCAAATCCTTTTTGAGGTCTTCCATGGCCTGAGATCAGTTCATGTTTTTCTTGGAGGCTTTTGTTATAGGCTCTTTGACTTTGTTGACTTCTTCTGGCTGTATGTTTTGGTCTTCTTTGTCACCAAAGAAAGATTCCAAAGTCTGAGACTGAATCTGGGTGCGTTTTTGCTGCCTGGCCATGTTCCCAGACAACTTACTTGACCCTTGAGTTTTTCGTTGGGGTATGACTGCTTGTAGAGTTAAGAGAACTATGTTCCATGCCTGGGGGGATGCGCCAACTCTGCCACACCAGCACTCCTCCTTCCCCAAGAACTCCCGACCCGGACAGACTTAGATCTTCAGCAGGCTCTTCACTCCTGCTCTGATCCGCCACTTAATTCCTCCCACCAGGTGGGCCTGGGACCGGAAGTAACTGCAGCTGTAGTTCTGTAGCTGCCCCACTTCCACTGCCCTGGGGGCAGTGGCCAAACCACGAACTCCTTCTACTCCTGCAGGTTTTCCCACTAACCTTCTCTGTTGTCTTTGGTGTTTGTGGGTTGAGAAGTCTGGTAACTGCTGCAGCTCACTGATTCAGGGTGCTAGGGCCCACTCCACCCAGCTCCTAGTATGGTTGGTCCGTGCCATCCACACTGGGCTCTGCTCCGCTCCCCTCCGCTCCCAGCTCCATGCAGGATAGACCTCACCCAGAGACCATTCAGGCTGTCCTGGGATGGATTCCTGCTTCCCTCTGCTATTTTGTGGGTTCTGCAGTTCTAGAATTGGTTCAGTGACATTTTTATAGGTTTTTGGAGGGGCTCAGCAAGGAGCTCACGCTAGTCCCTGCTTTCCAGCTGCCATCTTGGCTCCACCCCCCCAAGCATGTTTTTTCAAAAATTAAAGCATCTAAGGTCCAGAGAGGAGAACTGGTTTGCCAGGATCACAGAGTAAATTAGATCCAGTGCTGAGACTAATCCAAGCCTCTTGACTCTGAGTCTTTCCACCAGATTATAAAGAAGTCTCACCTATTGACCTAAAGTCTGACTCCCTACAACTTCTGTTCATTGCTCTTAATTCTACTTTCTAGGACCAAGCAAAACAAGTCTTCCATAAGGCAATTTGGAGACAAAGGTCATGTCTTCCTAAAGTCTTCTCCTTCTAAACATGCCTAGCCCCTTCAACCGATCCTTGCATGGTTTGATTTCCAGTGCTCAGCTCATCCTCGTCACTCTCCTCTGGACACATTCCAATTTTTCAATTTTCCACCGAAATGTGACTCCCAGAAGAGACCCTAAATGCTTCCAGGCTATTAGAATTGCACTTTTTTTACTAGACTGCACTTTTTTAAAAATAAGTCTTGATCAAAGGCCAATTTAATAATTTACCATGAGAAACATACATTTGAACCAGACTGGATATTTATTGATGCCAACCAGGCAAGATTTCCTTTCACAGGAGCTCTGATCAATCCACATTTTCAAACTCTCGGTTCCCTAACCCCCTACCCCACCCACCCCTGCCAGATCTCATGCTCTTTCCCTAATGGCCGAGTTAATCTTAATTGCAACACTTTCCTAACAGGTTATGATGCTCAAGCTTAAAGATAGGCTCACAGAATTTCAGAGCTAGAAGGAACCTCAGAGGCATCTAGTCCAACACAAATCTGATTAGGAATTGTCTTTGAAGATCCTCTGAAAGTAATTATGAAGACTCCACATGAAGCTCTCCACTGGTGCAGACCTCCCCTTTCTAGACGTAGCCCATTCCACTTTGAGATGCTCTCGTTTTTGAGAGGTTCTTCCTTTCGTGGAGTCAAAATCTACCTCATTAATTTCTAGTCATTGTTCACAAAACTATGTTGATGAGATCTACTACAAATACATCTGACATAATCTCAACTGGGCATCATCTCCAGCAAGGCAATCTTTGTTGTTTGTTGTTGTTGTTCCTGTTGCTGTTGTTTAGTTGTTTCAGCCTTGTCTGATTCTTTGTGACCCCATTTGGAGTTTTCTTGGCAAAGATAAAGAGTGATTTGCCTTTTATTTCTCCAGCATGTTCCCATTTTACAGAAGAGGAGCTAAGGCAAACAGGGTTAAGTGACTTGGCCACGGTGACACAGCTTGTAAGTGTCTGAGGCCATATTTGAATTCAGGAAGATGAGCCTTCCTGCCTTGAGGCGCAGAACCCTAACCATTGTACCACCAATCTTTTTACACCTCCCCAATCAATCCACTATCACATTCACTACAGTGGCTTTTCTAAACCTTTTCATCCCTCTTCAAACTTCCCATAGCTCTTTATTCCTCTACCCATTCAGCTAAAAACCTTGCTTCATATTTCACTGGAAAAAAAGGAGACCATTGGCAGAGAGCTCACCCATCTTCTCTGTTCCTCATGTCACATCAGTCAGATGTGATCTGCTACTCTCTACCCTTCACCTCTGTCTCACAGGAGAGGTGGCCCTTCTCCTTGCTGAGGAAACTCGCTCTACATGCACAAGTGATCCATCCCATCTTCCCAGCAGATCGCCCTCTCTATCATCTCGCCTCTCTTACTACTCTTCAATCTCTTCCTGCTCACTGGCTGCTTCCCTCCAGTTGGCTTTTAAAGTCCCCCATAACCTGGCTCCTTTCTACTTTTCCATATGTGACACTAGCCTCTTCAATGTTCTTCTCACTTGACCATCCATCTCCAGACTCTGAGCATTTTCCCTAGCTTTTTACATGTTTGGAGCCCTCTCCCTCCTCTGCTCCAACTACTGACTCCCTGACTTCTTTAAGTCTCAACTAAAATCTCAGTTTCTGCAAGTGGAAGGCTGCAATCTTCATTCCAGTGCCTTCCTTCTGTGAATTATTTCCTATGTATCCAGCATATAGCTTCTTTTGTATATATTTGTCTGTATGTTATCTCCTCCTAGACTATAAGCTCCTTGGAGGTGTCTTTTTGTATCTTCAGCACTAAGCATAGTACCTGGCACATAGTAACTGCTTAATAAATGTTTATTGGTTAATTTATTGATTCCTTCTTGGCTTTTCTGCCTTCAAGTCTCAGCTTGTGGTGATAATGTGAGTGTGAATCTCTCCCACCCATTCAATAGGCCTCAGGTGGGGCCAGTTAAGAGAGGCCAATCAGTGATTAAAGATCTTTCCCACACTCTTTTGCCTATTGGGCGTGAAGTTCTTGGGCCCTAAAAAGAACATATACACCCAGAAGGTAGCTATTGAGAACAGAGAATTCAGAATTCAGCCCAATGAGAAGAAGTAAGAACTCTGAGTCCACAGAGCTGCAGAAGAGAGTGCTGAGGGGAGAGTGGAGACCAGAGAGCTGCAGACCAGAGGCCTGAGCTGGGAGAGGACACAGGCAAGCAAATAGCTAGGATTTATGAGTGATTGTTTATGGAGAGGCCCTAGTGGGGGGGGGGGGGAAGGTTACAGGATGACTTGGCTCTTTGCTATAATACTGTGTTTTAATCTCCTTATTGCTACATTGACGTGGGCTTACTAGTTTTGGAATACGATTACTGCTACATCGAATTGGAATTACTGGTTCTGGGATCTGATTCTTTGGTGCCTAAATAAATGTTATGCTTCCTCTGCCTTCTACCTAGACAGTTTTTCATACTTTGCGATTCTGAACCATACAGGCATGTTCATGGTCATCCTCCAGGTCATGACTCTTGCCTTACCGACATATAGCTAAAGACCTACTATCTGCAAGAAGCCTTTCCCAGTCCTCCTTAATCCTAGTGCCACCCTCAGAGATTATTGCCAAATTATCCCCTATATCTTGTTTGTACATGATTCTTTGCATATTGTCTACCCTATTAGAAAGTGAGCTCCTTGAAAACAGGTCCTGGTTTTTGCCTTTCTGTGTATCCCTAGCCCTTAGAACAATCCCTGGTACAAAGAAGGTGTTCAATAAACGCTCCTTGACTTAACTTATTCCCAATTCTTGCTATTTCGTAAGATCCCCAATCTTTTTCACACACCCAACATTGTCTAGTCATATCTTCTCCATCTTGTACTTGTGCAATTTTTTTTAAACCCAATCTTAGAATAGCTAATTATAGGTTCCATCTGAAGCCTGCTGCTTGCCAGTAGAAATTTCTTTTGGGAAGTCCCTTTCATCATAGTGTGATGGTATCCATATACCATTGGAGGATGAGTAACTCTTAAATCATGATCAAGCTAATGAATTCATAGTCCCTTAAAATTCTAAGCAGACTTAGAGGTCATTGAGTTCAATCCCACATAGAAATCTGTGATTCTGTGGTGTCTCATCTGGGAGATGTATCCCTCCAATTATGCCCAGGACCCACCTTTTATTCTTAATCTTTTTTCTACTGACTTTACTCTGCTGCCTACAAACATTCCAAGGGCTTCCCCCACTTTGAGAAAAAAAAACTTCAATCAGTTCTGCCACCCTCTGAAATGTTCATCTTATGCATATCTGCCCTCTCAAAGCCAAACTCATAAAATAGTTTGCAGTCATTGCCACCCAAGTGGTTGTCCTTACTTCCCATTCACTTCTTCTCTCCTTAAAATCTGAATTTTGACCCCTCTACTCTCTCAGATTACCATCTTTCTCAACTGCACAGTGGGTAGAGCACTGGGCTTGGGATCAAGAAGAGTTGAGTTCAAATTTGACCCCAGAGACTTATTAGCTATGTGACTTTGAGCAAATCACTTAACCTCTGTTTGCCTCAATTTTCTCATTTGTAAAATGGGGATAATAACAAGCACATACCTCACAGAGTTATTATGAGGGTCTTAGCACAGTTCTTAGCACATAGTAAGCACTATATAAATGATTATTCCCTTCCCTTTCCCTTCCCTTTCATTCTCTTTTCTTCCATTTGCCTTCCTTTCCATTTATCTTCCCTTTCCTTTCTTTTCCCTTCCCATTCTTTTCCCTTCCCTTCCTTTTCCCTTCCCTTCTCAGTCCTCATCCTTCTTGGCCCCACTACTATTTTTGACAATATTGATCACCACTACTTCCTCCTCCTCCTCCTCCTCCTCCTCCTCCTCTTCGTCCTCCTCCTGCATAATCTCTCCTTCTTCAGCTATGGTGAAACTGCTCTTTCTAGATTATACTTATACCTCTTTATCTGCTCCTCCACAGTCTCCTTTGCTGAATCATCATCTGTTTTCTACCCCCTAACCATGGGAGTGCTGAGAAATGTTAAAGAATCAGCTCTCAAAAAAGAAAAAGAAAAGAAGGAAAAAAATAATGTATGACACTTTTAAGTTTAATTTGCATTATTAGCATTCCCCTAATCACCTTCTTAAGCCTAGACAATCAACAAAACAATAAATCAAGCCCTGATTTGTAGCATTTACTCATTTTGGAGGTATAAATGTCCACACTGAAAAATTTAACAATGACCTTTCAGAAGCCAGTATGATCAATATGATCTCTATCCTAGAACCTCTTCTTTTCTCTTCTCTTTTGGTAACCTTAGCTTTCATGGATTCAATTATCTCTATGTAGGTGACTCCCAAATCTATATAGCAATCTTCATCCTGTCCTGCATCACCACCTGGCTGCCCCATAGGCATCAAACCACCTTCAAGATGTGGAGGAACAAATAATAAAGGAACCAAAAATATGTACCCAATTTTCCTGTACCAAGAAAAAGGAACTGGTTCTTTTGGTGGGAAGGATCAAAACATTAGAGAAAAGTGAACATTTCATCTTTGAATTTATGCTAGAAGAGAAGAGAACAAGGTTTCAAAAGGTGCAAGGAAATGATAAATAAGATCCTCTAGATTAAAATTCTGTGACTTGAAGTTAAGCCAGAAAAGTTGGGAAATTCTTAAGAATGAAATATGAAGACACCAAAAGAAACGATTCTGTTGAGGAAGAAATGGAAGAATTCTCTAAAGAAACTATGTGGTTGCTCAGGAAACCCAAAGAGCCACATTGGAAATGGAAAGCAAAAGCAGGTAACAAATGATGAATATAATATATGGTCAGTAATAACAGTGTCAGGAGTGTTCTGGCTCCTAATGAACTGTATGAGACTAGCAAAGAAAAAAATGACACAGGGATTTTTTAAATCCATATTGGATCAAGAAGTATCAAAGATAGGAAAGAACCATCATTCAAGGCAGAAAGGGAGAGGACAAAGGACAATGAAAAGAAGGCAAAGCTAATGATTTTTTGTTTGGGTTTTGTTCGTTCATCCAAGAAGTGTGATCCTTGTACTAGGACAGACCAGAACAAAAACGAATAAAAACAAATTGAAAACCAAGACCAACATGGAGCTTTTAAGTAGGGATGTGTTAATTACTGAGATGACCTTTATGATGAGTTCAAGTCTCTAGGACAAGTTGTGAAAGAAGTGATGGATACAACTGAGTCACTCTCAGTAAACTTTAAAAGATCATGCACAGGACTGCAAAAGGCTAAAAGCCGTCCTGAGTTTTTTAAAAATGATGATGATAGCAGCAGAGTCTGCAAACTAGCAGGCAATGAAATTGACCTTGATTCGTGACAAAGTCGAAATTGCATTATTGAGTCCATGTGACTTCATTAAAAACAATTATGTAAGACTAATCTTATTCTGGTTTTGACAGATTACTATGTTAGCATAATTCTGGGATGCTGTAGATAGTTTGTCTAGATTTTAGTAAAGCATTTAACAACTTTTATGAAATATTTGTGAACCCAATCTCTAGTAGAATGCCTTGGGGATCTTTCTTCACTGCTGTCATTGCTGCTGTTCAATCATTTCGTGTCTCATTCTTTGTGGCATTCTTCATGACCACACTTTGGGTTTTCTTGGCAAAGATACTGGAGTGGTTTGCCATTTCCTTCTCCAGCTCATTTTGTAGATGAGGAAACTGAGGTAAACAGGGTGAAGTGACTTGTTAGGGTTACATAGCTAGTAAGTGTCTGAGGCCAGATTTGAACTCATGAAGATGAATGTTGCTGACTCCAGGCCCAATGTTCTATTCACTCTGCCACCTGGCTGCCCTGTGCTGTTTATCTTTTTGTCACTGACTTAGATAAAACATCAACATAATGCTTAGCAAATTTGCATTATACATAAAGGTAGGAAGGGTAGCTAACACATTATCTTGCAAAGTCAAAGTCCAAAAGGTCTTGAATGTTGGACTGAATTGGATGAAATGAAATTTAATGGGGAAAATGTCCATTCTTCCATAGGACTTCAAAATCAACTTCACAAGAATAAGGGTGGAAAAAAGTTTATTCAAAAAAAACCAATTTGGGAGCTTTTATAGTAAATATAATTTTAATATGAGTCAGCAATGTGATAAGGTAGTCCCAAAACACCAGTATGATCTGAGGTTTCATGAAGAGGATCAAAGTATAAAGAACTAGGGGTAGTCCTACAATTTCCTCCCCTAGATAGACTATAACATAGAGGATTGTGTTCAGTTCAGAATGCCACATTTTAGGGAGAACCTTGATAAGCTGGAGAGCATCCATAGGAGGGAGACCAAGATAGGTGAGGATTGTGACATCATGCTACATAAAAATCTATTCAGAGAATGATAGGAACATACATTTGGAACAGACCTTAGAACTCATCTGATACAATGGTAAAAACTGAGGCTCCAGAAGATGAAATTACCTTCCTGAGGTCACATAGGGCATATGGAGCAGAGCAAAGATTTGCACCCCATATGCTCACTCTCCAAATTCAATCCTCTTTCCAGTACACCATTCTACCTCCTAATTGAAGGAACTGAGGATGTTTAGTCCGGAGAAGAGAAGACTTGGGGTGAGGGTGGCGTGCAGGGTGATAATAATTATCTCTGGGTATTTGAAGAGCACTCATATGGGAGAGAACTTAAGACTTTGTCTGCATGGCTCCATAGAGTAGAACAAGGCACAAAGGGTGAAAGTTGAAGAGAGGCAGATTTGGGCTTGATGTGAGATATATTTCCTAACAATTCTAGTTGTCCCAAAGTGGAATGGACTGCCTTAGAAGATAGTAAGTTTCCCCTCACTAGATGTGTTCAAGCAAATGAGAGAAGACCATTGGAGTCTTCTGGAGAAAGATCATTGTTCAAATTTGCATTTGATCAGGGAAGCCTTGACTTTTCTTCCAGCTTTGAGATTCCGGAAGTATCTGACAAAGAGACAAAACACATTATCCTGCCCACATAATCTGCCTCTCAGCCAGACTTCCCTGTTTCTTTTCTTTTGAGGGCACCTTATCCTTACATTATCCTGATTTCACAACTGCAGAGTCATTCTGGATACATCACTCTTCCTAGAACTACAATGACTACTTTTGGCACACACTGAGCATCAAGAAATATCCCCAGGACTAATTGCGTGGAGTGCACCCTCAAATCAGCACGTAATTCATGATGTAAAAACAGCATAAGAAGTGATTAAAACAAATGAAAACAAAATCAGAAAGGGAAATCCTGGGTCACAGGTCATAGGAGAAAATCCTACCAACAACATTACCCCATACAGGGAGAGACCCAAGGCCACTGCTTCAGGGACAACGGGGGTGATACAGAGCCACCAAAATGCAACAAGGCTGTTGCTGGGGAAGGGAGAGAAGGCAGGGCTGGTCCAAGGAGGATCCTTCCTGGAGTATGAACAAAGTCAAAGTTTTTGTGGGGAGAGGCTGGGAATAGAAGCATGACATCCAGTAGCTAAGGAATCATTCTTGCTAAGTGTCAAACAAAGTGTTTCTAAGTGCTGTCAGAACATAAGTGTAGCTAATGTTTAAGTTGCAAAATCTTTCAAAATCATTCAATATTTTAAAATTTTGCATCTTCCAGATTTCAGCACCCTGGAACAAAATCTCATTTGTCCTGCCCTAATTATAAAACTACACCTAAACCCTTTATCCAAACAGTAGCCAGGTATTATCAAATCAGTCTTCACAGGGTATGTTAAATCTATCCTCTACTTTCCACTCATACAACTTCTACCCTAATTCAAAACCTCATCATCTCTCATCTGTACTATCGTAATAGCCTCCTAATTGGTCTCCTTGATTACAATCTTTCATTTGTCCATTCTGTACTCCACACAAATGCCAAAACATCTTTCTAAAGTATAAATCTTGCCATGTCATTTACCTGCTTCAAAATCTTTATTGGCTCCCTATTGCCTCTTAGATAAAATGCAAACCCCTCAGCAGGCATTTAAAGCCCTTCATAGATTGGCTCCAATCTGCCTTTCTAGATATTTTCACATGAAAACCCTTTGTGACTACTGTATGCCTGCCAAGTGGACCTACTTTCTCTTCCTCATAGTTGGCATCCCATTTCCCATCTCCATACCCTTTCAGAGGCTTTCCCCCATGCCTGGAACACTCCCCCATCCCCAACTCATTTAAGCCTTAGTTTTCTTCAAGATTCAACTCAGGTATCACTTCTTACAAGAGCCTTCCCCTAAAAGAACCTTTTTGTACAAAAGTATTGATAGCAACTCTTTTTCTGGTGGCAAGAATTGGAAATTGAAGGGTTTCCTGTCAATTGGGAAATGGCTGAACAAGTTATGGCATGTGATTGTGATAGAATATTATTGTGCTAAGGCAAGCAGGATGATTTCAGAAAAACCTGGAAAGACTTACATGAACTGATGCAGGGTGAAGTGAGCAGAACCAGGAGAACATTGTACACAGTAATAGCATTATTGTATGATGATCAGCTGTGAGTGGCTTAGCTATTCTCAGCAATACAATGATCCAAGACAATCCCAAAGGACTCGTGATGAAAAAACACTATCCACCTCCAGAGAAGGAATTGATGGTTTCTAAATACAGACTGAAGCATACTGTTTTTTCACTTTCTGTCTGTCTGTCTTCCTTTCTTTTTTGAATTTTCTTTCACAAAATGACTAATATGGAAATGTTTTACTCTATTGTCCATGTATAACTAATATCATATATTAAAATATTATTTTCCCTTGAGTTGTGAGCACTCTCTCCCTCCTCAAATTATCATGTATTTACTTATGTATGTGTCTGTCATTTCCCCACAGTAGAATGTAAACTCTGTGAGGACAGGGATTTTTTTGTCTTTTTATCCTTGTACATAGGAGACACTCATGCTTGTTGAACTAAGATGAATTTCATTATTACCTTGAGGTTAAACAACCTATGCTTGAATACCTGTCTCTAGTGGAAGGAGTCTCATTATAGTCTCCATGTTCTACCTCTTCCCTCCATCCTCCACCCTCACTGCTCACACTTGAACTACCTTTTGTATTTTTGGGCAGCTCAGATTATTAAGAAATTCTATATATTGATCCTGTCAACCAGACTGGAGCCAGACTCTAACCTGGGAATGGCTGGAGCCAAACAGAGCAGGCTGGAGTCAGGTATGTCAGGGATTAAACAGAAGTTTAATTAATTTCAGAATGAGGAAAACACTTACAAGCAGAAGCCTCCCCTCTTGAGAAGGAGGGAATAGCATGCTAGGGCAAAGGCAGACCTTATTTACATAAAAACCACAAGTGGGCTGGACCACAACGCTATCATCAGTTCTCATGGCAGGTTTATGTGTGGACAACGCAGGCATTCCTGGGTCCTGTGATAACAGTCCCTAAGTTGTGTAAGGGTCATTGAGCCTTGTTCAGTGGGGTACAGAACCAGAGTTAGCATGACAGAAACAGGAGTGCAGTGAGTTACAAGAAACAGGAGTTGTGAGCATGTCAGATGTGATGGGGAGCTGTCAGATCCTTGGGAAATAGGGAGAGCTCCAACAAATCTAAATAGTTAAAGATTAATATGAAACTCATAAATTCCTCAGTGAACACCTGGTACTGGTCAAAGCAATATACTTTGCCTGAAGATGAGATCATCCAGAGCACAAAGGATTGTTGTTATGCCAAGCTCAGGGCACAGCCTACTTGCTGGGCCTTAGCTCTGGGAAACAAATATCTTGATAATTCAAAATATGTTTCTTGTAACTTCCATCCGTTGGTTCTAGTTAAGCCCTCTGCAGCCAAGCAAAACAAGTCCAATTTCTCTCCTGGGTGAAATGGAAAGGATATTAGACTTGGAGTCAGAAGACCTGGGTTCCAATCCCAGCTTGTGGGCAGTAGGAGTGTTTGACCTAGTTAGAGGTTCCATGGGCTCAAGAGACCTAATTCTGTCACTTTCTAGCTGGATGACTGGCCAGATCAACTGTCCTCTTTCACATTTATTTCCCTCCTCTATAAAATGGGGATAATGATACTTGTGCTGCTGAGTAAACTTAAATTGATTTGCTATAAAAATGTGAGCTCCAATTATTTGTTTGAGACTTTACGCATGTCACCCTTCCTGCCTGGGCTTCATTTTCCTCTGCTGTAAAATTAAAGTGTTGGACTAGATGATTTCAAAAGCCCCTTCTAACTCTAATGTTCTGTGATTCTACAAGGATTATTCAAATATTTCAAGATAATGCTCATACCTGCAACTTCTTGCATGGGTCTTTTAAGGACAGCTATTTCCATCCACATTGAATGGATTATTTAGGGTTTTGGTTTGGGGGTTTTTTTGTTTTGGTTTGGTTATGCTTTTAATCCATAGAGATGATCTTGTTTGTTGGGCCTCTGGACTTTGGCCTTCATGCAAACTTCAAGCCAAATAGACCATATTCATAGCTTCTGAGTCCAATGGGGGAGAAGGTTGTATGATCAGGCCCAACAACAGAGCAAAATGTTGGATCTCCCTAAGCAGTTGGCAAACCATGTTGGAAAGTAGTCAAGCTCAGCAGAGCAGAAATGTGGCAAAGTCATTCCTATAAGTTCTGTTGTTCTTGTTGTTTTCAAAAGCGTTTCCAAGCCAACTGAACTTTTATTAACGTTTATTTTTTCTAGATTGAGAGGAAGAGTCTAACTTTAAGTTTAACTCCTGCTTCTACACCCTCTTTCACAATAATATCAAAAAGGATGCAGGATTAGGACATCTCTGTGGACATGGAAAAGTAACTTGGGAGAAGCCAACAGGCTTGTTGTTTTTTATTTTATTTTTGTTTTTTACTATAGTATTTGCCTACCAATAAAAAATTCATCTATATGGACCAAGAAATACTCTCACCATTCCAGCACTCAGATACCCAGCTTCATCACTGATCTAGAACCCAATCCTCTGGCACTGGCACTGATCCAGAAATCAGCTATCTGGAATTAATCCTTATCACCTCACTTGAACTTTTGCAATAGCCTAATTGATTGCCCAGTCTTGATGCTCTTCTCTATTCCAACTTATCTTCTATACAGCTGACAAAGTGATTTTCCTAAAGCACAGGTCTGGCCTGCTCAGTAAACTCCAAAGCTTCCCCTCTAGGATCAATTAACTCCTCTGTTTGACATTTAAAGATCTTAATTACCTGACCCCAATCTACCTTTCCAGTTTTATTACAGATTATTCTCCTTCCTATATATTGCCATCCAGCCAGACTGGCCTTCTTTCTGTTTCTCATATGTGACCTTCCATCTCTGGTCACTGTGGGTTTGCTAGGCCCCATCTCTAGAAAACACTCCCTCCTCACTTCTACCTCTTAGAATCCACATTTACTCCAAGTCTTAGCTCAAGGGATACCCACTACATAAAGCCTCTCTTGATTCCTCCAATATTTAATATTTCCCAAAAAATTACCCTGTATCTCTTTTGAGTATACCTGTTTATGTACATGTTGTCTCTCACTATTGGATTATAAACTCCTCAAAGGCAAAGGCGGTTTCCTCTTTTTTACCTTTATATCCCCAGACCTAGCATAGTGATTGACTGGTTGATTGGTCTAAAACTCTACCATCTGGCAACCTTACTAATCTAGAATACAATCAATAACCAGGAATGCGAAAGGAAAAGATCATTGTCCACTGCTAGTGATGGTTGTTAGCATCTTTCCTTATATAGAATCAAAATCTCCCTCTCTGAAACTTCCTGCACTGGTTGCTAGATCTTCTCTCTGAGGCCAAGCAGAACTAGCTTAATCTCTCTGCCATATGACAGCCTTTCAAATGTATGAATATATTCTCACAAAATCAGCTATGCTCTGGCTAAATATCCCTAGTTTCTTCCACCAGTGCCCATATGGCATCATTCTAATCACCTCACCTTCCTAACAGCCTCCCTTGGACATACCCCAGCTTATCAATATCTCTCCCAAGATATCACACCAGGAGCTAAACATAAGAATCATAGTATTTTAAATAAATGCAATGGAATCTGGTCCACATTCAACAGCATCCTAACCAAGGAAGCTTATTTTTAATTGTGTTGAAACTGCTTACTATCTGAGTGAAGATTTTACTGGCTACTAGATCACAGCTCTAGAGCTGTAAGGGACCCTAGGGGTAATCTAGTCCAGATTCCTCATTTTATAGATGTTAAAACTAAGGTCCAGAGAGGTTATGAACTTCCTCAAATTTATACGGATAAGAGGAGGTCAAGCTGGCATTCAAATTTGAATTCTATGACTTCAACACCAATACTCTTTACATAGTGTCATGCTATTATTTAAAAGTATATTAACAAAATTCATCTAGAAGAACAAAAGGTCAAGAATATCAAGTGAATCAATGCAAAAAATGTAAAGGAAGATGGCCTTACAGTGCCAGATTTCAAATTGTATTACAAATTAGTAATCATCAAAACAATCTGGTACTGGCTAAGAGACTTTATTATTTGGTGGGTGGGGTTGGTCTGCATTTTCTTTTGCAGTATGGCTGATATGGAAATATTTCACATGACTGTACATGTGTAATCTATATCAAATTGCTTGCCTTCTCAAGTGTTAAACCTGAAAGTTTGGTTGAAGGAGGCAAACAAGGTAGGTGATAGAAAAATCCATGTTGTTTATTATTTTCCCTTAAAGCATAGCTAAGCTAGCTTACTTGTACATACAAGGAGTCAGAGCATAAGCTCTGGCTGTCTGAACAAAGGAATGAGAAAATTTATATACTTTATTTTAGCAGACCTAGCAAGCCTGTGTTACCTCATCTTTATGATCCCCATGTATGTTTAACCATGATACCAGAAGAGGATTTTCCTTAATGGAATAGGTTTGTAAAGACAAGAATGTTGACAAAGGTCAGTTAAAGTACATACCCGTAGAATATTAAGCAAGGCAGTCTTCTTAATGGCTAACAGGGAAAAGAATGTCCTTAGGTCAATCTGATCTGGCCTTGTTGACAGTGGTAAGGGTATTGTCTGAGCAAACTTGAGAGAACAAAGAAGCCTAGGTCCTGGATCTTCTTCCAGTTACTCATTAATTCAGGCTCTGGGTCTGGTTGAAATTAAAAATGATATAAAATGGTATAAAATGTTCCACACAAGGAAGGGGGAAGGGAGGGAGGGAGAAATTTTTTTCTTTTTTCTTTTTTTATTAGATTTCTTATTTTTGGTTTACAACACTTAATTCTACATGTTCTTGAGTTTCAAATTTTCTTCCCTTCTGTCCCCTCCCCCTTCCTCCCCAAGACTGCATGTAGTCTGATATAGATTCTATATAAACCTTTGCATTAAACTTATTTACACAATAATCAACTTGCAAAGAAGAATTATGACCAAGGGAATGAATCATGAGAGAGAAGAAACAAAACCAAAAAAAAAGAGAGAGGAAAAAAAGACAGCAAATAGTTTGCCTCAATCTGCATTCAGACTCCACAGTTCTTTCTCTGGGTATAGCTAGCTTTTTCCATCATGAGTCTTTTGGAGCTGTCTTTGAGCCTTGTATTGCTGAGGAGAGCCAAGTCTATCAAAGTTAGTGATCACAGAATCAATATGTCTGTGGTTGTGTACAATCTTCTCCTGGTTCTGCTCCTCTTGCTCAGCACCATATCATCTAGATCTTTCCAGGTTATTATGAAGTCTGTATCTTCCCCATTTCTTATAGCACAATAGTATTCCATTACATTCATATACCACTACTTGTTCAGCTAGTCCCCAATTGATGGGCATCACCTTGATTTCCAATTCTTTGCTACCACAAAAAGAGCCACTATAAATATTTTTGTGCATACAGGTCCCTTTCCCACTTGTGTGATCTCTTTGGGATATAGCCCTAGGAGTGGTGTTGCTGGGTCAAAGGGTATGCACATTTTTATAACCCTTTGGACACAGTTCCAAATTGCTCTCCAGAATGGCTGGATCTGTTCAACACTCCACCAGCACTGTAACAGTGTTCCAATTTTCCCACATCCTCTCCAGCATTTATCATTTTCCTGTTTTGTCATTTTAGCCAATCTGACAGGAGAGATGTGGTACCAAACAGTTGTTTTGATTTGCATTTCTCTAATCAGTAGTGATTTTGAGCATTTTTTCTTATGCCTATAGATATCTTTAATTTCTTCCTCTGAAAACTGCCTGTTTATAACCTTTGACCATTTCTCAATTGGGGAATGGCTTTTATTCCCATAAATTTGTCTCAGTTCCCTGTATATTTTAGAAATGAGGCCTTTATCAGAGATACTAGTTGTAAGGATTTTCTCCCAATGTTCTGCTTTGAGAGGGAGAAAATTTGCAACTCAAAATTTTTTAAATGAATGTTAAAAAATTTTTGCATGTAATTGAGAAAAAAGTAAAATTTTAAAGTATATTAAAAATGCTTTTTTTCAAAAGCAGTTCCAGGAGGGGGCAGAGCCAAGATGGCGGCTGTAAAGCAGGGACTAGTGTGAGCTCCCTGACGAGTCCCTCCAAAAACCTATAAAAAATGGCTCTGAACTAATTCTAGAACTGCAGAACCCACAAAATAGCAGAGGGAAGCAGGGCTCCAGCCCAGGATAGCCTGGATGGTCTGTGGGTGAAGTCTATCCTCTATCCTGCACGGAGCTGGGAGCAGAGCGGAGCAGAGCCTAGTGTGGGTGGCGCTAACCAACTAGACCAGGAGCCAGCGGAGCATGCCCTAGCACCCTGAATCAGTGAGCTGCAGCAGTTACCAGACTTCTCAACCCACAAACACCAAAGACAACATAGAAGGGTAGTGGGAAAAGCTGCTGGGGACAGAGTGAAAAAAGCAGTTCACAGTTCGGCCACCACTCTGGGGGCAACGGAGGTGGGGCAGCTACAGAACTACAGTAGCAGTTACTTCTGGCCCCAGGCCCACCCGGTGGGAGGAATTAAGTGGTGGATCAGAGCAGGAGTGAAGAGCCTGTTGAAGATCTAAGTCCAGTCCGGGTTGGGGGTTCTTGGGGAAGGCGGAGGGCTGGTGTGGCAGAGCTGGCACATCCCCCCAAGTTTGGAACATAGTTCTCTTAACTCTACAAGCAGTCATACCCCACTGAAAAACTCAAGGGTCAAGTAAGTTGTCTGGGAACATGGCCAGGCAGCAAAAACGCACCCAGATTCAGTCTCAGACTTTGGAATCTTTCTTTGGTGACAAAAAAAACCAAAACATACAGCCAGAAGAAGTCAACAAAGTCAAAGAGCCTATAACAAAAGCCTCCAAGAAAAACATGAACTGATCTCAGGCCATGGAAGACCTCAAAAAGGATTTGGAAAAGCAAGTTAGAGAAGTAGAGGAAAAATTGAGAAGAGAAATGAGAAGGATGCAAGAAAACCAGGAAAAACAAGTCAATGACTTGCTAAAGGAGACCCAAAAAAATACTGAAAAATATACTGAAGAAAACAACACCTTAAAAAATAGACTAACTCAAATGGCAAAAGAGGTCCAAAAAGCCAATGAGGAGAAGAATGCCTTGAAAGGCAGAATTAGCCAAATGGAAAAGGAGGTCCAAAAGACCACTGAAGAAAATACTACCTTAAAAATTAGATTGGAGCAAGTGGAAGCTAGTGACTTGATGAGAAATCAAGATATTATAAAACAGAACCAAAGGAATGAAAAAATGGAAGACAATGTGAAATATCTCCTTGGAAAAACCACTGACCTGGAAAATAGATCCAGGAGAGATCATTTAAAAATTATTGGACTACCTGAAAGCCATGATCAAAAAAAGAGCCTAGATATCATCTTTCAAGAAATTATCAAGGAGAACTGCCCTGATATTCTAGAGCCACAGGGCAAAATAGAAATTGAAAGAATCCACAGATAACCTCTTCAAATAGATCCCAAAAAGAAATCTCCTAGGAATATTGTTGCCAAATTCCAGAGCTCCCAGATCAATGAGAAAATATTGCAAGCAGCCAGAAAGAAACACTTTGAGTATTGTGGAAACACAATCAGAATAACCCAAGACCTAGCAGCTTCTACATTAAGAGATCGAAGGGCTTGGAATACGATATTCCAGAGGTCAATGGAGCTAGGATTAAAACCTTGAATCACCTACCCAGCAAAACTGAGTATCATGCTCCAAGGCAAAATATGGATTTTCAATAAAATAGAGGACTTTCAAGCTTTCTCAGTGAAAAGACCAGAGCTGAATAGAACATTTGACTTTCAAACACAAGAATCAAGAGAAGCATGAAAAGGTAATCAAGAAAAAGAAGAAGAAAAAGAAATTGCAAGGGACTTACTAAAGTTGAACTGTTTGGTTACATTCCTACATGGAAAGATGATGTATATGATTCATGAGACCTCAGTATTAGGGTAGCTGAAGGGAATATGCATATATATATATATATATATATATATGTTTATGTATATATATGTTTATGTATATATATGTATAAGTGAATGTGTATGTATGTATATGTGTATGTGTATATATAGAGAGACAGAAAGAGAGTGGGCACAGGGTGAGTTGAAGATGAAGGGAAGATATCTAAAGGAAATAAAATCAAATTAAGGGATGAGAGAGGAATATATTGAGAAAGGGAGATAGGGAGAGATAGAATGGGGTAAATCATCTTGCATAAATGTGGCAAGAAAAAGCAGTTCTGTAGGAAGAGAAGAGAAGGCAGGTGAGGGGGGAATGAGTGAATCTTGCTTTCATCAGATCTGACCTGAGGAGGGAATACCATACATACTCAATTGGGTATCTTACCCCACAGGTTAAAAAGGAGGAAGAAGATAAAAAAGGGGGGATGATAGAAGGGAGGGCAGATGGGGGTGGAGATAATCAAAAACAAACACATTCAAAAGGGGACAGGGTCAAGGGAGAAAATTCAATAAAGGGGGATAGGTTAGGAAGGAGCAAAATATAGTTAGTCTTTCACAACATGAGTATTGTGGAAGGATTATACATAATGATACGCATGTGGCCTATGTTGAATTGCTTGACTTCTTAGGGAGGGTGGGTGGGAAGGGAAGAGGGGTGAGAATTTGGAACTCAAAGTTTTAAAAACAGATGTTCAAAAACAAAAAAAAAAGTTTTTGCATGCAACTAGAAAATAAGATACACAGGCAATGGGGCATAGAAATTTATCTTGCCCTACAAGAAAGGAAGGGAAAAGGGGATAGGAGGGGAGTGGGGTGACAGTGTGATACCTGAAGCAGCCAGCTATTGCTAGAAAAACCCTGCCCCCAGCCCCTAACTGCAAACACCAGTCTGCATAAGAAAAAAAACAGACTGAGTTCCTGCCTTTGGCGAGTGTCCTGGGCCCCTAAGACTTTTCCAAGGAATGTAAGCTAATTACCCGGAAAAGCCTGACGATCTTCCTTTGTCTAACTGAGTGGACTCAGAGATGTCTCTATCTAATGTCAACAGACTGAGCCAGAGCATCCCTTGGTCTGTCCATGGCCATTAAGGATGAAAGCCTTGGCCCTAGACATTATCTTGAATTATATGACCTCTGCCTTATCTTGAGCCTTCCTTGTAGTGGGAGTTATGGCAAGATGGACACAGGGATCCTGGGTTGTAATTTCAGTTGACACTTTGTTAGCTTTCTGATATGTTATATCTACAATCTATTAAGGAGTTTCCTTTTATCATGGTCATAAAAGGTACAGGTGTGCCGAGTCTGTAAAATGACATTTCAAGAGATAATTAACCACTGAACCCTGTATTCTCTATATAAACTACCCTTTTGCTTCCAAACTTGGCCGTTTGATTTGGGCAGACTTGATTTCCCCAAACTCTCACCGGCTAATAAACTTCTCCATTTAAAACTTAAACTCTGTGGTGTGTCTTGCTCGCTGTCGGTATAACAACAGAAGGGAGGGCTGACTGGGGAACTGGGCAACCAGAATGTACACCATCTTGGAGTGGGGGGGGAGGGTAGAAATGGGGAGAAAATTTGTAATTCAAACTCTTGTGAAAATCAATGCTGAAAACTAAATGTATTAAATAAAAAAAAAGAGAAAAGTATATTAAAATGTGTTCTTCTAGAATACAGGGGGCAGCAGAGAGAGCTAGACAGAAGGTACCCCAAAAGGCAGTTACACTAGACAAGAATCAGAAAATGTGCTTAAGACCCTGAAGTCAGATAGTGAGTTCCAAAGGAACAGAAAATTATTTAGTCCTGTTACCTATTGCCAATTACTAGTAAAGGAAAAGTGCAAATATCTTTTAGGTACAATTAATCAACATTGCTTGTAAAATTGCTTAGGTAGTACCTGGGGCAACCCCTGGTTAGCTAGCTAACCCAGGTTTTAAAGCACTCTGTGAGCTTACTTCCACTCAAAATTATAGCTCATGAGCCCCCACCAATATAATTACTTTTTCTGTAAAATACACAATTAGGTCAAAGTAAAAAAATCTAATGCAATAGCATAGTAAGAAAATTCACAATGGAAAATTTTTCTCCCAAATTCAGGACACACAAATGAAAGGAGAATTTACAGCTCCAGAAGTACAGGACCACCTATGTCTTTTGGTGATGTCATCATGTTGTTCTCAAAGAGCTAGCTCCCTGATGGTTGTGGCAGCTCTGCAGGGTATACTGCTCCCAGGGCTCTTCTTGTCTTCTCTGCTCCCTATTGATTTCATGGCACCAGTGGGGAACCCAATCTTAGCTCAGTGATGCTTTGGCAGCTGTTAGGTAGGTGCATGGTCTTTGCTGATTTCTATTCCATTTTACAATCTGAGCTCACCTCTTCAAGGACACCCTAGCCCTTGCAGTCTTTTAGGGCATAGTGACCAGAATCTCTCCCTGATAAGAGTATGCTAACAGCTCTTTAGTCAAAGCCCAGGCGCAAAGCTAACAAAAGCCAGGCAGAGGTTAAGTCTTTGCTTTTCCACCCCTATGTTTTGGCAAGAGATCCAAACCTTGTGCTACAAATAACTAACTTAGAGTTAGATATTCTCAAGATCATCTCTGGCTTTACATACAAATGAATTTGAGCCAGAACAAAAGGTAAACTAAGGTGACAAGGTTTATTCCTATCTTTATTATGTAGATGTGTCAGCATCAAAGTTTGATTGCTTTGACACTTTATTTTAGCCAGTGAAAAACTTCAATCTCCCTCCCCTTGTAACACTTCATTCTTCTCAAACTTAGAAACCTCCTTCTCCTGTAATCTTCTAGAATTTGTTCTGGACATAAATACAGAGAATAGAGTGTCTAAGCTGGGAGGAACCTTCACCATAAAACATATATATATATATATATAATATATATATATATATATATATATATATATATATATATTCCTTGTGTCAGAGATTCTCATGACAAAAAGGGTCTAGATACATTTATGGGATTGTAGTCCCCACCCAGGAAACATGGGAAGATAAATTTATGTGCTCATAGTTTACAAAGTTCAAGAAGAAATGCTGGGTAAACTATGAACAAAATAGAAGAACAAAACATAACCCACAACAAAACTCTAGGAAAATAATGAAACCCTCCAATGAGAAACCCTGTCTCAAAGATCTGCATAGCATCTCCAGAATAGTAACTAATATTTATACAGAGCTGCCTATGTGCCAGGCACTGTGCTAAACACTTTACAAATATTATCTCATTTGATCTTCATAACAACCCTGGAGATAGGTGCTATTATTATCATCCCCATTTTACAGATGAAGAAACTGAGGCACACAGAGATTAAGTGACTTGCTTAGGGTCACACATAGGACCAGGCACTTACAATCAGTCAATCACACTTAGGTAACTCTCCCTGCCCTCCTCCCTTTTTCTGCCCTTCCTGCAAATCTCTGGCCTCCTGGACAGCTCCTGTGGTTCCAGGGATTGCTTTCTGTTAGGGCTGCTGCTGAAGAATTGTTGTTCTCCACGTGCTCCTCCTGTGTTGCAGAAGTCCTGGCAGGGAGCAGCATCATTGTACCTAGGTGTGACCAAATTCTTCACCACAGTAATCTTTCTCTATCATTTCTCCTAGTCTTTGCCACTGCAAAGGGGAAGACCTCCATAGTTTTCTTTGTCTTACCAGAGACTTTGTTTCTCCAGATAGAATGTAAGCACTTTGTGGGCAGGAACTGCTTCATTCCCCGGAGCCTAGCACAGTGCCTGGCATACAGTTGGTGCTCCATAAACGCTTATTGATAGGTTGATTGTATTATAGCTACAATGATGAGAGGCCGCATAACATAAGGGAAAGAGCACTGAACTTGGAGTCAAATGGCATAGGTTTAAATCCTATTTCTGACATTTACTACTAGCTCTGCCCCCTCAATTCAAATAGGCCTCGATTCCCTCATATGTAAAATGAAGGAGTCGGACTAGTCATAGGTGTCAAATACATGGCCCCGAGGCCTCAGGTGCCCTGCAACACTCCTGAGTGCAACCAGAACCAGATTAAATGTAATTGAGAAATACTTAACAAAATAAATAAAAATAGGATAAAACATGTGTTGTTGTTGTTGCTATTCAGTCCTATCCCACTCTTCATGACCCCATTTGGGGATTTCTTAAAAGAGATACTGGAGTGGTTTGCCATTTTCTTCACCAGCTCATTTTACAAATAGGGAAACTGAGGCAAAAAGAGTTTAATGACTTGCCCAGGTTCACACGGTTAGTAAGTGTCTGAGTTCAGATTTGAACTCAGCAGGTCTTCCTAACTCCAGGCCCAGCATTCTATCCATTTCACCACCTAGCTGACCCACTATAAAAAATAGATAATGTTTATTTGTAGTTTTCATACATTTGTATTTGGTTTGATACCACTGGACTAGATTACTTCTAAGGTTCCTTTGAGGTTTAACATGCTGTAATTTAAGAAGTCCAGACCAAAGATTCCCTTCTTGCTAGACTAATCCCCTTTCCTACTAGTCGTACTGACCTTTGGCCTCACAAAAGTGTACCCAGGGAGCAGAAGCCTGACACTCTCAGTGTTTAGAAGAGTCCCAGTCAAAAACTCCAGATTTATATATGGTCACCCTTTCTTTCACCAGTGCCTGAGTTCTCCTTACTTGTGCAGGAGCTGAAAAAGCACCTCAACGTGTCTTTAATTATCTCTCTGAAGTCCTAAGGGATCTCTCTATGGCAACAGGGTGGGGATTTTTCAAAATACCCAAGGTAAGGGGGTGGATAGAGAAAACAGTATGCTCCTACTTTTCTCCAGCATGCATTCTGTCAGGGACATCACTTGGGAGAAGAGGGGGAGGCCTCCATACTGACTATACATAGAATATGAGCGAGGGAAGCAACCAAATTCTTAATCCAACTGACTCCCTCAATTTTAAAAGGCCCAGAGAAGGGCAGAACCTTACCAAAGGTCATGTGGCAATTTGTCTAGGAGCCAGGGAACAAAAATGAAGGAATCAGAGATGTTTAATAATATCTAGTGCTTTATTATTGGGAAGTCCTTTTACATGTATTAATTAGCTCATTTAGATATTAGTAGCATCTTGTGCCGTTAAGCAGGTCAAAACACAAAAAAAAGAAAAAAGAAAATTGTCAGACTAGAATAATCGATCAGATTTTAGAAGATTAAATTTAAAAGAAATAAATAGCTTATACTTCAAAAAAATCATCTCAACAATCAAGGAACATTTTTTAAATTTTATTATTTATTTATTTTAACAGGATTTTTTTTAGTTCTAAATTCTCTCCTTCCCTCCAGAGAAGGTAAGCAATGTAACATCATTTACGCATGTGAAATCACATGAAACATATGTCCATATTAGTCATGTTGCCCAAAAAAGCAAGAAAAATAAAGTAAAAAAATGCTTTAACACTCTCATATTTCATTAGTTACCTCTCTGGAGATTGATACCTCAATAAACATTTGTTATGTATTCGCTTTACCCAAGGCACTGTGCTACTCAGATATAAAGACCAAAGAGAAATAGTCCCTTCCCTGGAAGAGCTTCCATTCTATAAGTAGAATTAGGTATATATACATATATATATACACATATATATATATACATATATATATATATATATATATATATACACAGAGAGAGAGAGACAGAGAGACAGAGAGAGAGACGGATGGAGACAGAGATGTAAACATAAATAATTTAAGTATTATTAGTTTCCTGTGCTATAAAACAAGCTAGATGAAGAGTCAAGATGAAAAAAAAAGGCATTTGCACACTAGAATAATAGACCAAAATGTATCTTTTTTTGGTAGGGGGAAACACTAACAGCAATGGGAATCAGGAAGACTTCAAGCAGGAGGTGGTCCTCGCTCTGCAAGGAGGTAGGTCAAGGCAGCAAGGAGTGCCTTCTAAGCTAATCCAATGGCCCAGAAACAAAAGATGTTGTATCATGACTGAGGAAGAAGGCCAGTTTGTCTGGGCTATAGGGTACATGAACGGGAGCTGTGCAATAAAGTTGGGAAGGTAAGTTGCGGCCGAATTGTGAAGGACTTCAAATGTCAAACAGGAGTTTATGTTTAATCATGGAGACAAAGGGCAGCCAGGATAGAATTTGGGTCTCCCGGCTCCTAGTCCAGAAAGTGATTGCTGAAATTCTCCACTTCTCTTCACCCCCCCAATAGCATTCTCATATTATCCACTGGCCAGTGCCACTCTGACTTTCCAGGATTGTCTCACATTATTCTTCTCCAATGAAGTAAATTCAATTTCTCTGTATCTCTTCCACCTCAAAAACAAAAAATAAAGCCATGATATCCCACCTCTGTAATTTGTTTCACATTGTTCCCTAGACCTAAGAGAATTCTCCCCTCCTGCCCCACCCCTTAGCTTTTCCTATTGAATACCTACCCATTTCTTAAAACCAACTTGAGTATCACCTCCTCCATGAACCATCCCCTGATCATCCCAGTTAGTAATGGCCTTTTCCTATAAACCACATGTAGCACTTTATACTTCATTGATACAACTATCTTATGAAACGAATTATGGTTATCAGTACTATTGGCTTATCCCACTATTAGACAGCGAACTCCAAGAAATGAGACTATGCTTTGCTAGGCACCCAGTGGCTACCACAGTGCTCTTGGCATACAATAAGTGCTTTCAAAATGCTTGCCATATGTTTGTATCTGAAGGGACACTAAGGCTACCCTTCTTCCCAACCCCTCTCTGTGGGATGCAAGCAAGTCCAAGTTATAAGCTCTGGGGTATATGCTGAGCTTCCAGGGTCTGGGGAAGGGAAGGGGTAAATGATCATGTCCAAGAGAGAGAGAGAGAGAGAGAGAGAAGATCATGAATAAATAGAGACCTGAATTGTGACGGGTCTGAGGAGCTGAAACCCCAAGGAGCAGAGAGTGGCAACGACAGTGGGAAGGGAATGAGCAGATGCCAGGGAATATCAGGCAAGAGTAAGAAGGCAGTGCCCTTCACCAAGGTGCTGAACTCTATGCACTAAGTGCTGGCCTTGTAGAGATGGACTTGGACCTTGGTGAGTGGGGATGGAGGATGAGCAACTCACATAGAGGGTACTATTTCTTTTTTTAACCAGATAGGTTTCCGCTATATCACTTTTCCCTCCCAGAAAGCCAATCCTCATAACAAGGGAAAACAAATTGACAAAACCAATCAACACATCAATTTTTTTTTAAATCTGATGTTATATGCAATCTTCTACACCCATGGACCCTGACCTCTGCAAAGAAATAGGGAGAGGTATTTTCTCATATCTCTTCTTTGAGGGCCAAGCTTACGCTTTAGAATTTCACAATATTCATTTTCAATTGCTTTGTGGTTGTTCTTTCCACTTACATTGTTGTAGTCGTGTGTATGTTGTTTTCCTGGCTCTGTTTATTCCACTTTGCATCAATTAACAGGTCTTCCTGTTTCTCTGTGTTCATCACAACCTTTTGTTTCTTGTAGCAGAGTGATATTCCATTACATTCATGTGGACAGTTTGGTTAGCCACTCCCCAGTAGATGTGCATCTATTTTGTTTTCTTTGTTATCACAGAAAGTGCTTCTATAAAGATGTTTTCTATGTAGAGCCTTTCAATTATCAATGACCCCCTTGAAGTATATTCCAGCAGCAGAATCTCTGGGTTAAAGGGCATGGACATTTTAATCACTTTGTTCGCGTAGTTCCAAGTTGCTTTCCAGAATGGCTGGACTAACTCAAAACTAGGAGGTTGTTCCTATTGCCTTGTCTGTGTTCTGTCTCTTATAAACCTGTGTCTGCTTTTTGTTTAATGTTTTATTATTATCAATGCCTAAAGGAGAACAGGTACCTAGAAAAACAAAAGCCAAATCCTAAAGCTCCTTGGGGCTTACCCAGGGTAGGAGCTTACCCTTATAAAATATTAGAAGAAAAAAGTTCCCATGATTGAACCTAGTCTGTGTGTGCTCAGACATGGGATCCTCAGCCGTGGGTCTTTCTCCTAGTTGGCATCAGTTATAACCTGCCCTTATTTGTGCACGTTTCTGCTTTCTTAGTAGAAGGGCTGGCCTGGTGGCTGCTTGAAGGTCACCTTTGTCTCTGAAACTTCAAGCACAGGCACTGATTTTATGCACAACCAGGTTTAAGAGACTGCTAGGAATTCAGAGCTGCAGCTCACCTTTGTAGTTGTTCAGTCGTGTCCCATTCTCTTGACCCCATGGACTTTGTCCTTTAGGCAGTGAGACATTTTGGGCTTTTGCTGCCTCTCCACTGAGAGCTGGGACAGGTAGGGGTTCTACTGCTGGCCTTCAGCATGACTCAGCTTTTCTGCTAGCTGTGTGTGTCTGCTTATTCTTTTCCCCTTCCCCTCCTTTGGTCATCACACCTTGCCTATGCACTCTGTCACTATCAGTAGAAACCATGAGACTGTCATAGCATTTAGTTCAGAGTGGAGGTGCTCTGGCCTGAGATAAAATTCAAGTATTTAAGAAAAAATGTGGTTTTCTTGGCAAAGATACTGGAGTGGTTTGCCATTTCCTTCTCTAGTGTGGCCCATTTTATACATGAGGAATTGAGGCAAAGAGGGTTAAGTGATTTGCTCAAGGTCACACAGCTAGTAAATGTCTAAGGGCATATTTGAGCTCAGATCTTCCTGTCTCCAGGCCTGATGCTCTATCCACTGCACCACCTAACTGCCCCTCACCTTTGCAAACTTGCTAATGGGCCTTAATGCAGGAATCTTTTTTGTTATTTGTTCTTTTGGGGTTTCATTTTGTTTTTTATGTTTTATTGCTGCCTTTTGTTTTATTCCACCATCATTCCCACCCACCTGGGAAGCTTCCCCTTGTAACAGAAAAAAAATAGCTAGGCAAAACCAAGTAGCATAGTAACCACATCTGACTACATCAACAACACCCATATTTCCTTACTTCTCCAAAGAAAGGAAGCAAGTGTATTTTCTCATTTTTTCTCTAGGGCCTGGATAAGTCATTACAATTACTCAGAGATTAGCTTTCTTTGTGGGTTGTTTTATTTTACATTATTGTAATCATTTTGTATATTATTTTCCTGATGGATACCTGATGGGTATGAAGGGCCCACTTAGAAGGAGCCTGAGGCAAGAATCCTGGCCAGGCCTGGGACTGACTCATCCTGTAGCCTAGGCCAGGGCTTGCCTTAAATTGCCTTGGAGATGAAAATGCCTCTCATTTAAGAATATGGCCATTTGGGACTGACTATCATCACCCATCTTGGTGACTTCTTTGTCCTTGCACACGACACCCTATCTCCCAACTATTAACTGATCTGGAATGCTCTCCTTCCTCACCTCCATCTCTTAGCTTCCTTCAAAACTCAACTCAAATCTCATCTTCAAGGGGCTTTTCTGTGTTTCTCCTCTCTTCCCCCATTCCCATCCTTGCCCCTTCTGAGATTCTTCCTTCAGAGATTACTTTCCATTTACACTATACATATATGTGACACACACGTATATATATATATATATATATCTGTGTGTCTATAGATATTTGCATGCCGTTTCCTCCATTAGCATGTGAGCTCCTTGAGAAAAGTAATCATGTTTTTACATTTCTTTGTCTCCGCAGTGCTTATCAGAGTGCCTGGTACGTAGTAAGCACTTTATGAAAGCTTGATAACTGGTTCTTCTTACTTCATTCTACCTCTCATCAATTTCTACATATATGGTCTTCATTCTGGCCTCTGAGGCCAAGTTAAACAGATCTAATCCTTCTTTTACAAACAGTTATCACATGCCCCCCAATCTCTTTTTTGGGCTAAACATACCCAATCCCTCCCGTTGGTCTTCATAAACGATGCGGAAAAAGCACTTGGACTAGCAGCCAAGAGAGACTTCTGACACTGCTTAGCCAGATGACCCTGGACATCCATTTCATCATGTGTAAAAGGAGAGCAATGCTAACCGTAATATTATTACTACAAAGCTGGTGTAAGAATAAAAAGAGATAAGCACCGAAAGCACTTTTAGAACTTTAAAGTGATGTTACAAATGTCACCATTACTGCTACCATTATCATAATAACATACATAAATACCATTTGATTCCCACCTCCATTTGCCAACGTGCCTCCTAAAACATAATGCCTAGAACTGAACACAGCACTCGAGGCAGGGTATGACCAAAGCTGAAGAGACTGAGATTCAAACCTGGGGCTACTGACTTTACCCCTGTGCTCTTTCCACTGGACCACACTAATATTAATATTTCTCTGGCCTTCCTAGAACTAAATCTAATAGGGATATAGGTGGATATATATAAATTAACCAACACATTTTATTTTTTTCCCTCTTTTAAGACCCTTAGCCAGATTTCCAACTCCATGGAGAAAGAATTATCTTCTTCATCTCAGTCTTCTCAAGAGAAGAACAAAACAGAGGGCCCTACACAGAGTAGGTAAACTTATTTAATAAGTAGCACTGGATGAGGAGCTCATTTTACCGATCCCTCAACTAGGTGGTGTGTTGGATAAAGCACTAGGCTTGAAATCAGAGAGACTCATCTTCATGAATTCACATTCAACTTCAGATACTTACTAATTGTGTGACAATGGGCAAGTCACTTAACCCTGTTTGTTTCAGTTTCCTCATTTGTAAAATGAGATGGAGAAGGAAATGGCGAGGCACTCCAATATCTGCCAAGAAAACCCCAAATGGGGTCACAGTGAGTCAGACATGACTGAGAAACAACTGAAACTAAAACAACTTACTCTCCCTCCTCCACCTCAAATAGCCCATTTCATAGTAGGACGGTTCTGGTTGTTAGGAAATTCTTCCTTTTTTTGAGAAAATCTGCTTCTTCTCAACCTCCTGCCCCCATCCACACATTGGTGCTGATTCTGCCCTTGGGTCCAAGAAAAATTAATTAAATCCCCTTTCTATGTGAATTGGAAAGATCTAGGTTAGAGTTCCAGCTATTTATTAGCTATGAAACCTTGGATAAAGTACCTGTGATTTCTTGAGCCTCAGTTTCTTCATCTATATGATGGAAGGTTCTAGATGATTTTAAAGTACTTCCTAACACTGACCAGGTCTAGTATTCTTTGTTCTATATTAAGGTCTCTTCGGGCTCTCCTGGCTCTTAGGGCAGTCTTTGTACTAAGTTCCTTTCCAGATCTCACATTCTAGATTCTAGGTTCTAGGTTCTCACATCCTTTTTGACTTTAAATTTGAACATGCTAAAGTCTCTTCAGGCTCTGACATCTCTGTTCTATCATCAGCTCCCTTCTAGCTTCAACAGTCTGTATTCTAAAGTTCATTTTAACTAGAACAATTCCATGTTCTATGCTCTAAGGTATCTTCCAGTTCTAACACTCTATGATCCAACATCCATTCCAGTCCTGATTTTTCCAGTCCCGATGTTATTTTGTGATTCTCAGAAATATCTGCTAACTGAATGGGTAGCAGATGTTTAAAAATGCAGATACTGTCCCCAATTCAGTAGACCTTTCTCCCTTTCCCACACTCTTTGGATGGGCATGGAGGAAAAGGGGAGTTGGCAAGGACAGAAGAGAATAGTATGTTGGGGGAAACTACTTAATTAGCTCCAGCTGCAGCCTGATTAAAATCATTATAAAGCTCCTCCTTTTCAGTCTATCAAGATCTCGAGAGTCTTCCCCTTTTCTCTTCTTCTCTTTCTGCCCCATGCTCTGCTATGCAGAACACCCCCAAGGTTCAGGCCTCCCTGGTGGGTTGACAAGATTTGTTGTATGGCAAACAGTGCCTAATAATGGTCTTGGGATTGACACGGGGAGTTAAGCTGGCCCATACTGCCTTAGCACAAGCATTCATTCCTGTGGAATCATGGAAAGAGTTCTGGGACTGAAAACAGGAGACCTAGGTTAGAATCAAGCCCCAGATATTTCCTAATTAAAGGACCCTGATCAATCACTTCACCTTTCATCTATCTCCCCACCTCACAGGGTTTTTCTGAGGAGAACACGTTGCCAACATTTAAGTGTTATGTAAACGTGAGTTAGCATTATTCCAATTTCACAGGACTAGATCAGGAAGGAAGCCTTTAGTAGAGGGCTTAGAAAAAAAGTCTTAACAAATATCCCATTCTCTCAGTCACCTGGGCTTGAAACCTCGCAGTTACTGTGGCAAGGTAGCTATAAGAGCTGGTGAAATCTAAGCTATATGAATAGAAATGTAGGTAAAAGAATGAGATTTGTTCTGACAGCAGAAAACATACTGAACTTGGAGTCACAGGACCTTCATTGGAATCTAAACTCTGCCACTTAATACTTATGTGGCCTTGGGCAAGTCGCGAAACCTTCCAGAGCTTCAGTTTCCCCTTCTGTAAAATGAAGGACTTGGATTAAATTACCTCGGAGATCCCTTCCAGGTCCAGATCCATGATTCTAGGATCCTACAAAATGCAGCCCCAAAGTTATTTGCAGACATGTCTAATGAATGCAAGAATGTGAAGCTGGGACCTAGGCCAATGTCCCTCCCTTTTTCACCTCTTTCTGTTCTTGCCTGTAGCTTCATTTGCATGACAATCAGTCAACAAGCAACTATCAAGCATTTATTACGAGCCAGGCACTGTGCTATGGATTCAAAGAAAGGCAGAAAAGAAAAAAAACACCCCCAAACCCATAGTCCCTTATTTTAAGAAGCCCACATTCTGATGGGAGAGACATGTGAATAACTAGTGACATCCAAGGCACAGAGAGTAAGTGAAAATTAATCTGGGAGAGGAAGGGCTTCTTGCTGTGGAATATGAGATCTGAGCTGAGTCTTGAAGAAAGCCTGGGAAATCAAGGTAGAAGTGAGGAGGGAGAGCATTCCAGGCATGGGGGATACAAAGTAACAGAGAAGGGAGAGGTGACGTACACAGCATGTGTGTGTGCAACAGAAAGTGGGCCAAGGTAGCTAGATTATGGAATGTACAGAAAAGTAGGAAGGGGACAGGTCATAAATAGCTTTAAATGTCAGGCAGAGGCATTTATATTTGATCCTGAATGTATTAGGCAACCACCGGAGTTTACTAAGTAGGGAGATGACTTGGTCAGACCTGTGCTTTAGAAAAGTCACTTTGGCAACTAATGAGGATGGACTGAAATGAGGAGAGACTTAAGGCAGGGAAACCAGTTAGAAGGTTATGCACTGGAAAGAGAGAGAGAGAGACAGAGACAGACAGAGAGAGAGGACATGAGAGAGAGAGAGGGAGAGAGAGAGAGAGAGAGAGAGAATGAACACAGAGAAGAGAGAAAAATTAAAAATCCCCTAGTCACATGTGACCCTGCCTGTGTGCCCTCCCCATTTTTGCCTTGGCCACATTGGTTTCTGGTGTGTTTCCTCTTCACACATGTTCCCCAGCCATACATATTCCCATTGCCCTCCATGTATGTGCCTTCCCCCTCTGGTGATGTAGTAACCCTGTGAAGGAATTTTCCAATGTGTGCTTGGGGTGGGGGAGGGGGGCAGAATGAGGGCAGGAATCTTTTCTTATCATCCTCTGCTATACTATTTGAGTCCATTTATTTTGCTTTGAACTAATGAGTCCTCTGATTAGGTGATAAAAGTTAAACATATAACTGGAGCAAAAGAGGTATGGGGAGAAGACTTATGAGCCATGCTTCTGAGTACATACAGACCTACGAAGTTCCTTGGACCCAGGGGATCTTCTGGAGGGACATTTTTTTGAATCCCATAATTTAGAAATTATGGAAATTTATACATCAACTGCTGAAGATGAAGAGGTATTGAAATTCTATGAAGAACTTGAAAGAATCCTCTAAATTAAATCAACATATGCTATGATACTTGGTGACTTCAATGCAAAAGTAGCAAAAGGTGAGGACAAGGAGAAATACTTGGGAACAGATAGTTCAGAAAAAAGGAAAGTGAGAGGCCAAAAGCTTGTAGATTACACAGAAGCTTCACAATTTTATGTCATGAACACTTTTGGTGGGAAAATAATTGGTAAGTATGGGACATGAAGAGCACCCCATATAAAAATAAAATGGGAAATAGACAACAGAAATCACATCAGCATAGACTGTAATAATTTTATTCTAAATTTTAGCCAATGTAAATTAATTGCCACAATAAAGAAGCAAAAAGACCCTAGAGAGAATGTGCCTTAATCAGCAAACATCTGACTTACTGTACTTGCCAAATGGAGAGAGATGACTGCCAAAAGCAACATGGGGCTAGATTGTAGATTCACTGTAAAATCTTACAAAGGAGGATGATAGGCAGTTATAAGCAATGTCATCTCATAAAGCAGATCAAAGGCACGGAGGGTAATTTTTTTTCCTTAATAGTATTTTTTTCTAATTGCATGTAAAGATAGTTTTCAACATTCATTTTTGTAAAACTTGGAGTTCCAAATTTTTCTCCTTCCCTAATTCCCTCTCTAAGACAGCAAGCAACCTGACATAGGTTATACCTATGTAGTTATGTTAAACATATTTCCCTAATAGTCATGCTGTAAAAGAAGAATCAGGAAAGGGGGGGAAACCACAAGGAAAAAAAAACAAAAGTGAAAATAGTATGCTTTGATCTGCATTCAGACTCCCTAGCTTTTTCTCTGGATGGGGTTAGCATTTTTCATCATGAGCCTTTTGGAATTGTCTTGGATCATTGTATGGCTGAGAAGAGCTAAGTCTATCATAGTTAATCACCATACAATGTTGCTGTCGCTGTGTTCTCTTGGTTCTGCTTACTTCATTCAGCATCAGTTCATATAAGCTTTTCCACATTTTTTCTGAAATCCTCAGAAGATGAAATTTAAAGAAAGCTTGGATAGACATTCTACTAAGCAAAGTCAAAGCAAAGTTGAAAGGGTGACAAACAAAAGGAAAAAAAATTTTAAGATTTTTGAAGATTACTCTGACAGTTTCCTCCATTAAAGACAATGGGATCATTGCACTTGGAACCTCTAACATCACAGTTCTGAGTATACTTATAAAGGAGATAGGGATGGCACTATAAAAAACAAAGGGAGGGAAAACAGTTGGATTGGTCCAAGAGGATATCTGCACTGGAGATGACATAGTCATGAGGACATGGGGGGATCAACATACAAGGCATCTGAAGGGTGAGATGGTACCAAAGGCATGGGAAATCTGTCTACATCTGCTTACAGATGACATTGGACTAATTGAATCAAAACTTGAACCACTGCAGAGCCTACTAGAAGCCTACCTTGTCACAACTCAAAGGAAATTTTGCCAGACCAGCCACAAAGGAAAGACCAAGTAGATAAGGAATGTCTATTGCTGGAGCCTATAGAGCCTGGCAATCAGGGCAGACATTGTAATTAGACAACAGGTTGGGACCAGAGTTGAACAGAACAAGGAGAGTGGGCAGGATTGCCTTTTGAACACTGCAAGATCCTCTAATGACCCTGAGCTTGCCATGAAAACAAAGGCCTATCTTTTTAGTACCAGTATTTTTTTTTTTTGCTTTTTTTGAGGGGGGAAGGCAAGGCAATTGGGGTTAAGTGACTTGCCCAAGGTCACACAACTAGTAAGTGTGTCAAGTGTCTGAGGCCAGATTTGAACTCAGGCCCTCCTGACTCCAGGGCCGGTGCTGTAGTCACTACACCACCTAGCTGCCCCTAATACCAATATTTTACTAGTATTGCCATACAACAACAGAACATGCAATATGACAGTCTTCAAAGAATTACAAGTGATTATCAGAAAATGGTTACGCAGGAGCCTTCAGAGAATCACAGATCTCAATGGAGCCAAGATGGCAGAATAAGGACAGGGATTCACCTGAGCTCTCCCAAATTCACTTCTAAACAACACTAAGATAATTCCTCAAAATGAATTCTGGATCAGCAGAACCAACAAAAAACTTTCCAGCCCAAGACATCTTGGAAAGTCAGCAGAAAATGTCTGTCTCCCTGGGGTGAGAGAGGAGCACATTCCAGAAAAAGCTGTGACTGGCAAGCCAGCAGTACACTTTGAGGGTGACTGAATTGGCTTCAGTGGTATTTTTTGGAGCTCTCAGCCCAAATCTCCTTCTGATATAATCTCCTTCAGGTGTGAAGGAGATTATATCAGAAGATTACACAGATTACACAGATCAGAAAGAGATTACACGGGACCCTTTATTGGAACTGGGAGCAAGACTCTGTTGCATATACCATTCACCATTCCAAGTCACCATCCCAGAGTAAGGAGAAGCACGAGCAAGAGTGGGGACCTTGGTCATAGTTCCATGGTGGAAAAGAATGGCTCACAGACCATAGCACAGGCCAGAACAGTAATGACCATACCTCTCTTTAGATCATGTCACCTTGGAAGAACTGAGGGCTTGCAGACCATAAGGGCACAAAACCCTGAAGCTTGGAACAGTGCCCCCTCCATCCTGGGAGCAGAGTTCAACTTTAACATAAAGTTAAAAGCTAAGAAATAGGCTGGAAAAAAATGACCGAAGAGCAACAACAGAAGAACCGGATCATAGAAAGTTACTATGGTGACAGGGAAGATCAAAACACAAACTCAGAAGAAGACAACAAAGTCGAAACTGCTGTATCCAAAACTTCAAAGAAAAATGTGAATTGGTTTCAGGTCCAAGAAGAATTCTTTGAAGAGCTCAAAGGGGATTTTCAAACTCAAATAAGAGAAGTAGGGGAAATTTTTGAAAAAAGAATTGAGAGTGGTGCAAGAAAATCATGAAAAAAAGAGTCAACAGCTTGGTAAAGTAGGCATACACACACACACACACACACACACACACACACACACACACACCCTGAAGAAAAAGAAAATATTTTTAAAAAGAATAGGCAAAATGCTAAAAGAGGCACAAAAATCCACAGAAGAGAAGAGTTCTTTAAAAAGCAGAGTTGGCCAAATGGAAAAAGAGGTCCAAAAATTCACTAAAGAAAACAACTGCTTAAAATGTAGGACTGGCCAAACAGGGAAAAAAAGTACAAAATTTCACTGAAGAAAATGATACCTTAGGGGTAGGTAGGTGGCACAGAGAGTAGAGCACCAGCCCTGGAGGACCTGAGTTCAAATCCAATCTCAGACACTTGACACCCTTACCAGCTGTGTGACCTTGGACTAGACACTTAACCCCAATGGTCCTGCCTTCCCCCTCCAAAAGAAGAAAGAAGAAAGAAAATAATACCTTAAAAATTAGAATTGGGTAAGTGAAAACTAATGACTCCATGAGACATCAAGAAACAATAAAATAAAATCAAAACAATGAAAAAATAGAAGAAAATGTGAAATAGCTCATTGGAAAAACAAATGACCTAGAAAATAGATCAAGGGGAAAAAAATTACAAATTGTTGGACTACCTGAAAACCAGGATGAAAAAAAGAACCAAAATATCATCTTTCAAGAAATTATCAGAGAAAAACTGCTCTGGTATCCTAGAATCAGAGGGTAAAATACAAATGGAAAGAATTCACCAATCATGTGAAAGAGATCCCAAAATGAAAACTTCCAGGAATATTATAGCCAAATTCCAGAGCTACCAAGTCAAGGAGAAAATATTGCAGCTAAAAAAGAAATAATTAAATACTGTCAGGATAACACAAGATTTAACAGCTTCTACATTAAAGGATTAGAGGGTTTGGAATATGGTATTCCAGAGGTCAAAGGAGATAGAATTATAACCAAGATAACCTACTCAGCAAAACTTAGTATAATTCTTCAGGGGGGTGGGAGGGGGGAATGGATATGTAATGAAATAAAGAACTTTCAAGCATTCCTATGAAAAGACCAGAGCTGAATAGAAATTTTGACTTTCAAATACAAGACTCAAAAGAAGCATAAAAAGGTAAACATAAAAGAGAAACCATAAGGGACTTAATACAGTTAAACTGTTTACATTCTTATATGGGAAGATGAGACATGTAATTCCTGAGAATTTTATCATTGTTACAGTAGTTAGAAGGAGTATACATTGACAGAAGGCACAGGTTGTGGATTGACTATGATAGAATGATATCCAAAAACATAAAATTAAGGGGTGAGAAAGAGGAATGCACTGAGAGAAGAAGGAAGGAAAGGTAGAATGGGGTAATTCATCTCACATAAAAGAGCTATAAAAGAGCTTTTACAGTGGAGAGAAAGATTGGGGGCGGAGGGTAGCAGGCAAAACTTGAATTTCACTCTCATTAGGATTGACTAATTCAGTACGGTATGGAAATCAATCTTACTGTACATGGAAGTAGAAGGGGAAGGGGATAAAATAAGGAGAGGGCAGATTGGAGGAGTCAGTGGTCAGAAGCAAAACACTTTTTTTGCGGGGGGAAGGTTTAAAGGAGACAGAGAGAAGGATAAACAGGGGAGGGAAAGCAGGGTGGAGGGAACTACACAGTAAATAATCATAACTGCAAATGTAAGTGGGATTAACTCACCCATAAATTGGAAGTGAATAGCAGAGTGAATTAAAAACCAGAATCCTATAATATGTTGTTTACAAGAAACATATCTGAAGCAGAGTTATGTGAACAGAAAAAAATTAAGGGGCTAGGACAGAATCTATTATGCTTCAGCTGAAGTAAAAAAAAAGGCAGAGGTAGCAATCATGATCTTAGACAAAGCAAAAACAAAAATAGTTCTAATTAAAAGAGATAAGGAGGGAAACTATATTTTGCTAAAAAGCAAAATAGACAATGAAGTAATACCAATACTAAACATAGATGCACCAAATGTTATAGTATCTAGATTCTTAAAGGAAAATTTAAATGACTTACAGGAAGAAATAGGCAGTAAAACTCTGTGTGTGTGTGTATGTGTGTGTGTGTGTGTGTGTGTGTGTGTGTGTGTGTGTGTATGTGTGTGTGTGGCTTGGGGGGAGGAGGCCTTAACTTTCCCCTCTCAGAACTAGATAAATCTAACCAAAAAAGAACCAAGAAAGAAGTTAAGCAGACAAATAGAATTTTAGAAAAGTTATATATGGTAGACTTCTGGAGAAACTTAAGTGGGAATAAAAAGGAATACATTTTTTTCTCAGTGGTACATGGCACCTACACAAAAATTATCCAAATATTAGAGCATAAAAACCTCACAACCAACTGGAGAAAAGCAGAAATATTAAATGTATCCTTTTCTGATCATAATGCAATAAAAATCACATTCAATAAAGGGCCACAGAAACAGATTAAAAATTAATTTAAAACTAAGTAATGAAATCCTAAAGAATGAGTGGATCAAAGAACAAATGATAGAAACAATCAATAATTTCATGAAAGAGAATGATAACAATGAGACAACATACTATATCAGTAAGAGAGGATTCATGACCTCAAGGATGACCATGAACATGCCTGTATGGTTCAGAATCACAAACTATGAAAAACTCTCTAGGTAGAAGGCAGAGGAAATATAACATTTATTTAGACACCAGAGGATCCAATCCCAAGACCAATGATTCCAATTCGATATAGCACTAATCATATTCCCAAACTGGTAAGCTCACCTCAATGTAGCAACAAGGAAATTATAACACAGCATTATAGCAAGGAACCAAGTCATCCTAGTGTGCCCCCAAAACAAAACACCAACCTTGGAGCATATATACACTTCTCAGGGCCCTGGGGCTTAGTACCTACTTAGCAAAAGGGTGTGGGGCCTAGAGCCTGGGGCTTTCTTGTTTCTTAAGCAGGTCATCAAAGACTATTGATTCAATCAAAGACTCCCTGATTGAAACAAAGGCAAGAATCATCAAAGGCACTTGATTGCTCTAGTGCTGAGAAGCACTCCTAAAGGAAAAACAAAGGCAAAAAGTCCCATCCTGCTTGCCATCACACATACCAAAATTTATGGGATATAGTCAAAGCAGTACTTAGGGGAAATTTTATTTCTCTAAACATCTACATTGATAAAATAGATAAAGAACAGATCAATGAACTGGACATGCAACAAGTAAATATCCCACAAGGACAGTGGAGAGGTGTATAGTCGGTTACAACATGCAACCAATAAGGAACTTCAAAAAAGAACAGGAGTAAAAGACATCTTAAGGAGAGATGATGGATGGAATTGTCACATGGTGAGGGTGAAAGATGACAAACAGAAGGACAGCCAGAGTACTTCACTAGTATATCTCAAGATGGAAAGGGTGGAATGTTTCAGGAACACTGAGTAGACCCCCTGTGTCACATTTATGGGAGGAGATGGACAAGGGTCTAACAGGATAGGAAGGTATGGATAGATTGAGATCAGCATCATGGAAGAGAATTTCCAAATTAATGAAATCACAGATCAATTTGAATATTAAGTTATTATAGGATAGTAGATACACAACCTGAAAGGACCATAGGGGCCTTCTAGTCCAAACCTCTCATTTTACAGATAAGGCAACTGAGGTCCAAAGAGGATATGTGACTTGTCTAAGGTGATACATGTAGTAAGCTCCAGGATCTCTGATTCTAGGGCTAGTAATCTTTCCACTGTACCATGCTGCCAACTGACAATTAAATTAAAATACTCCAAACAGCTACAAAACCATAGAATTGGAAACTCAAGAGGTTGTCTGAGATGATCTCTAAATGCCCCTCCAATTCTGGCACTTTACATTCCGTATTCTGAGTTCTGTGGGTGCTCTAACAGTCTATGTTCTATGTTTTAAGGGCCCATCTAACTCTAGAATTCC
This sequence comes from Trichosurus vulpecula, assembly GCF_011100635.1. NCBI lineage: Eukaryota > Metazoa > Chordata > Mammalia > Diprotodontia > Phalangeridae > Trichosurus > Trichosurus vulpecula. Next base: position 94,356,471 of record NC_050575.1, read on the forward strand.
TTTTCAGACTTCCTTTCTTATTCTTTAGACTTTGCCACCATTCTCCAGTTGCCTTCTCACTCTAGAAGTTCGATCTGTCCCAGTACTTTTCTACCTAGAAGATTCCATTCTATCTATAGCCCCCTTCTCCCAATGGTGAGATTCTCCCAGAACCTCCATTTTTATTAAGGGCCTAGGCCAACTGTCCTTCATTTCTTTCCCATCTCTGCTTCTGACTCTCCAGATGACTCCCCTACCCCTGCTTTTCAACTCCCTTTTTTGCATTGCCTTCCTCCAATAGAAAGTAACCTCCTTAAGAGCAGGGACTATGTTTTTGCTTATATTGGTATATCCAGCACTTAGTACAGTACCTGGAACATAGTAAACACTGACTAAATGCTTGTTAATTTGACTAGATATGCTATCTCATCATATCCTAATTTCTCTCTCAGCTCTGATATTCTATGGTCTGTGTTCTACTAGCCTTTGTAGCTCTCAATTCTAAGTTCTACATTTTAAGGCCCCTTTCATTTCTTGAATTCTGAGGCTTCTTCTGGCTCTAATGTTCTGACAGAAAGCTTACCCATTTCTGGGTAGTTTCTGTTTCTGCTAACTCTTTTCCAGCCCCAGGAAACCTTTCCTTCCTAAAGCTACAGCACAAGTTGAATGCCTAACTCATGGCATTTGCTTGCGGCAGTGGCTAAATAAATATAAGTCTATAAGTTCATAGATTTAGAGCTGGGAGGAACCTTAGAGGTGATCCAGTCAAGCCAAGTCAACAAACATATACAAGCCAAAAAAAAAAAAGACAGATGTGTCCTGCCCTACTGTAGGTTATATTCTAATGGGTGAAGGTGACATATCAAAGAGAGCTGGAAGGAAAGGAAGAATCCACTCAGGGGCAAGGGGCAAAATCTGAAGTGTGAAATATGACTAGTCTTCCTCAAAATGGAGACTTTTTAACCCATCTCTCTCATTTTACAGATGGTCACAGTGGTAGTAAGTGCAACAGTCAGAATTTGAATCCAAGTACTGTGACCCCAATCTAGTATTCTTTCTACTCCAGACACCTGAATTGTTTGACTGGGTTACCCAACTGCAGGATTGTTGGGTTTTTTTTATTTTAATCTTTTTTTAATTCACATAATGTAAAATCCATTATACTATTCATTGTTACTGCTTGGACTTCTTTTTTTTAAGGCTGTGCTACATACACTATTTAAACTTCTTAACACCCTGGTGGTAGGCAGGAAAGGTATTATTGTTCCTATTTATCAGGCAGGAGGAAGTGAATGATCACAGTAACCTGATACCAATACCATGTCGTTCATTTGACTGACAAGGAAACTGAGGACCAGATAGCAGAAGTGACTTGGCTAAGGTCATAAAGCTAATAAAATAGCTGTGGGGACCTTAGAGGTCATCTAGTCTAACCCTTTCATTTTACAAATGAGGAAACTGAGATCCAGGGAGGTGAAGTGTCTTGTTTAAGGTCAACATTAGAAGGTAACAGGACAGAGATCCAAATCTAGATACTCTTGACTCTTTCCAAAATCGCTATCATGCTTGGGAAGGAAGCGGGTTCACGTTCTAGCTCTATTTACGAATTGTGAAACAGAACCAAGAACTAATTGGCTCCAATCTTAAGCTTTTTCCATTCTGCTGCTCCTCCCTTTTCTAGCACTCCCACTCAGAGAGAGTACTCCTTCAGAGAACTTAGCTTAGGCCCTGTAGAGGCCCCACCAAACCTAGGTTTTACTGCGGTTGAATAGCCAGTTCCTGATAGATGTGGAAAAGTCTTGGCATCTTTTGAAGAATGCAGGATTCCAAAACATCCTTGTAAAGAGAGAATCCCAGACCACACCACGGTAATAAGTGAAAGAAACCACAGGGTTGATTTCCTGGTCCATTTTGATTCCTTTAAAGGTATAGGTTCTGCTGAAAGGCTGGAGGAGGGTAAGGGATGGGCCTTTAGTCCCAGAATCCCTGAGTCACATCTCTTGCCTGTTAATACAACAAAGGTTTCTGAAAGTCATTGTTGATGGTTAAGTAGCATTTTCAGTGTTTGAATGGAATGCACCTGGAGGAAATAAAATCAGTCTTTATTATGTGAACTATGTTCCCTTACAGTCCCCAAAGTAAAATTGTAGGAGTTGTTGATGACTGGGAAACATGAATAGCCTCTAGGGTCTTTATTCAAAGAATTTGTTTTTATTCAGAGGAAAGCAGCTTGGTGTAGTGGAAAGAACATTTCATCAGATAACTTTAATTTGCAGTACAGCAAAGTGGAGAGATGGATTTCAAGTCAGAGAACAAGGGATCAGATCCTGACTCTGTCCCTTCACTCAATAAACAAGTATTTATTAAGTACCTACTGTGTGCCAGACATTGTGCTAAACACTGGGGAGACAGACAAAAATAAGACAAAGAATTTGCATCCTGTACAGGGAGACCAGATATATATACCGAATAAATACAATCAGTTAGAATTCGTTAAGCACACTAAGTGTTGAGTACTGGAGATACAGAGAGATACAAAGAAAAGCAAAACACAAAAAAACCCTGTAGTTCTGGCTTACAAGACACTCACAGTCTAGCAGGGGAGACAATACGCAAACAACTATGCACAGACAATAGAGAGGATAAATATAGACAGGATAAATTGGGACCCATCTCAGAGACAAGGCACTAAGATTAAATAGGACTTGTAGTAGGTAGGACTTTAGCTGAGACTTGAAGGAAGCCAGGGAAGCCAGGAGGTGGAGATGAGGAGGGACAGCATTCCAGGCAGGGAAGATAGCCAGTAAAAATGCCCAGAGATGGAAGGAGGAATGTGGCATTAGAGAAACAGCAAAGAGGCCATCCAGTTTTACTAAATTGCAGAGCACGTGTAGGAAAGTAAGGTATGAGAAGATTGGAAAAGGTAGGAATGGTCCAGTTTATGAAGGACTTTAAAGGCAGAGGATTTTATATTTGATCCTAGAGGTGATAGTGTTGAGGTTTAGGGGTGCTGTAACCCTGAAATAGTGATACGTGGATCCTGCCCAAATGAATTTGATCCCAGCCTTCTTTCCACCAAAGAAAAACAAAGTTTATTAAAAATCTGCCATATTGGCCAGACTCTTAAGAAATCTGAGCATTTGTGATGCTTGTATTGACAAGCAGGCCAGAGTAGATCTGAGCCCTTGTGATGTGGGCCAGATTGAATCTGAGCACCTTCATGGGGGCAAGATGAATCTTAGATACAGAAAGACTATGGGAGGGATCTAGCAGCCAAGTAGTCTAGGGTAATGGGAGGAGGGGTCCAGGGAGGATCTTTAAGAGGAATCTAAGGAGGATCCTGATGGGACTGGGGTGACCAGAGGTCAGACTCCAGGAACCAAGAGAATGAATGGGATTTAGGGTGGGAAGTAGCTGAAGGCTACCTGGAGATAACAGACAATGGAGTACTGGGCTAGGTTAAAGGTAACAGAGATTTGGGTTTAGGGTTAATGAAAAGCTTATAGCCTCAAGTGAACACCTGATCAAGTGGGAAGACTCAAGGAGAGTTCTAGGGGGTTCCCAAAACCTGTACCCCATCAATAGGGAGCCACTGGAGTTTACTGAATGGGGTGACATGTCTAGATCTAAACTGTAGGAAGATCAGTTTGATAGCTGGGGGGCAAATGGATTGAAGAGGGAAAAGACTTGAGGCAGAGACACTAAGTCTAGGCATGAGACGATCAGGGTCTACACTGATGGAGTATAGGCTCTGAGAACCTCCCTGAATTCTCCTTGAATCTTCCCACTTGAAGAAGAGGCCTTTGGCTGAGGCTGTAAGCCTTTCATTATCACTAGGCGCAAATATCTTGTTACTTTGTTACTCTTGACCTAGTGTAGCCCTCCATTGTCTGGCTACTTCCCACCCTTGAACCTATCAAAATAACTATGCCCAAATCTCTTACCCTTAAACTAGCCTAACCCTCCATTGTCTGTCATCTACTGGTGGCCCTCAGCTATTTCCCACCCTTAATCCCATTCCTGGAGTCTGACCTCACCCCATCAAGATCCTCCTTAGAATTCTCCTCAAGGCACTCCCTAAGTGCCTCCTCCCATCAGCCCGGAATCACCCCTATATTCCTCCCACAGCCTTTCTGTATATAAGATCCATCTTGCCTCCATGAAGGTGCTCAGATTCAATCTAGCTCAGCAGATTGAATCTGGCCTGTTTACCAAAATGACCATCACAAATGGTAAGATTTCTTAAGATTCTACCCAATATGGCAAATCTTTAATAAACTTTGTTTTTCTCTTTGGCTGTAAGAAGTCTTGAGTTAAATTCATTTTGCAGGACCTGGCATGTCTATATTTTGGGGTCCTGAGCACCCCTAAACCCAAAAACCTCAACATATGGATCACTAACCTCGACAAATTGTTCCCTGACCTCATCAACACCAGGGCCACTGTCAAAAAAGAGAAGGCAGTGTATAAGAGAGTATATAAGAAATGACAGGACTCGACAAGTGGTTGGATGTGAGACATGACTCAAGGATGACGCCTATATGACACCAATCACCTATGTGACCAGCAAGATGGTAAATGTATTGTTTGTAGTGGACTCTTGTCAGTATGGTTTCATGGTTTTCTTGAGCTTCATTGAGCAGCAGGTGAGCAGGAACAAAGGCAGCAGATGGTAGGAATGATCCAAGGCTCAGGTTTAGGGCAAGATTTTTGATAGGGTTAACAAAGCAAGGGACTTAGGAAGGAGGATAGCCAAGTTGAACCGGTTCATCGAGGGGTGAAGAGAAAAGAGTGTAGTCAGTGCTGGGGTAATAGCCTGGGAAAGAACTATGGGTCAAAGGATCTGATATCCATAGTGAAGACCAAGAGCAGATTTTAGGATTGCAAGGTAGAGGAAGAGGTGGAATGTCAACAGATTTTGATCAGATAAAAGCATTTCAGAGTCCACAAACATTGAATTGGAACACTTATGGGTGATGGCAAGATCAAGGATATGACCATCTCTGTAATAAAAAAAAATAATAATAATTAGCATTTATATAGCACCTACTATGTGCTAGGTATTATGCTAAGTGCTTTATAAGAATTATTTCATTTGATCCTGAAAACAACCCTGTGAAATAGATGCTATTATTATCCCTGTCTGATAGTTGAGGAAACTGAGACAAAAGGATGTCAGGTAACCTGCCCCAAGTCAGATAGGTAATAAGTGTCTGAGTAACAATTTGAACTCAAGTTTTTCTGACTCCAGGCCCAGAGCTCCATCCACTATACTACCTGGCTGCTTGTAATTACCCATGCCTCTTTGTGTATTGTTGAGGTGAACTGAAGGAGTACATCGTAGGAAATGAGTAACAGAAACTGGGAGGTTAAGGCTTTTGAGGAGGCATCCATATGTGTGTTGAAGTCCCTTAGTATGAGGGTAGGAGTTGAGGAGGAGAGAAAAATTGTGACCCAGGCACTGAACCCATTCAGGAAGAAAAGAGTGGTTTGGAGGTCTGTAGACAACAACTACCAGAATCTTGATTGTCTGATAGTTATGTATTGAATGTGCCTCAAAAAAAGAAAAATTAGCGAGTGATGGAGGTCCCTCTCCCTCTCCAAATGAGAGCCTGGAAATAGCAGTGGCAAGCAAGGAATATTCCAAAACAGCCACCATGACCTGTGAGTTGTGAAGTATCCCGAGTAAGCTTTTGCTCTACCATGTCAGGCCCCAGGCCTCTTTACCCCTTTCTTTCTGTCTCTTCACCTTGTGAAGCACAGTTTTTCCCCTTCCATCCATTTCCCTTCCACTCCCCCTTTCCAACATGCCTTTATCTGTTGCCTTTCCCCCATTAGAATGTAAGCTCCTTGAAAGGAAACACTGTCTGGCTCACCTGTATTCATATCTCCAACACTTAGCACAATGCTTGTTACATGGCAAATGTTTAATAATGTTTAATCTGTTAATATTAATTGTTAATGTTAAAAATTTTGATGTTAAATATTAATGTTAATGTTAAAATATAAATAATAATGTTTAAGATGTTTAATAAATATTTTATCTATCTTTATATCTCTTTAATGTTTTTAATGTATCATCTTAATAATGTTTAAGATGTTTTGATGTATCATCTTAATAATGTTTAAAATGTTTGATAAATATTTTATCTATCTTTATATCTCTTTATCTATCATCCTAAAATGTGGCATCCAAAGCTAAATACAATACTTCAAATGTGGTCTGACCAGGGCAGAGTATGGTGGGACTATGACTTTCCTTGTTCTTTTAAAAAATGTATTATTATAAACTTAAACAAATATGAACAATTCCTTAGACAAATGCAGTAAATGCAGCATTCTCCCAGAGCTAGGCTGCTTCTTCTGCTCTTCAAGGTTCTAAGGTACCCTGAGAAGTTTATGGGTTGTCTTTTCTCTATTTCCATCAGCTCAAGATCCCACTGCCTGTTTCCCCCAGGTGCCAGTAATTAGTGCCTAAATTCCATTTAACCACTTACCATTAATTAGCTTTTACAAAAAGAATATTTACTTGGAAAATATAGCAAGAACAAGATACCAGCTCAATATCTGGGAACAGTAGGCTCAGCTTAGCTCAGTTCCTGCATAGTATCAGTCCCATAGTGTTCATGTCCAAGGTCAGAACCACTACCTGTCAGTCTGTTAGTCAATCAGCATTTATTAAGCACAAAATGGATATGTGACCTGAATATTAAAAAGATTTTACTATAAAAATTTAGAAGAAATCAGGTCAAGCACCGTTCATAGCTAGAGCTAGGGGGTGAATTCTTAACCAAACAAGAAATTGCAATTACAAAAGATAAAAGATGATTTTGATTACAGGAAATTTAAAGGATTTTTTATGAACAAAATGAATGCAACTGAGAAAAAATCTTCATAGCAAATATCTCTGATAAGGGTTTAATATTCCAGATGAATAAGCAACTAAAAGAAACATAAAAGTCCAAATGTCATTTTCCACTAGAAAAATGGTCAAAAGATATAAGTAAATACATCTCAAAAGAATTGCAAACTATTAATGAACATATGAACAAGCATTACTAGTAAGAGAAATGCAAATAAAAATAACACTGAGGCTTCATCTTACACCCAGAAAATTGGCAAATATTTTAAAAGATAGACCAGTCAGTGTTGGAAGGATTGTTGACAGGCATACTAACGCACTGCTGTGTTGTGGATTTGTCCAACCATTATGGAAAGCAGTTTGTAGACACGTGAAAAAGTGGTACAGTAGAAAGGCTGCTGGACTTGGAATAATGAAAACCTGGATTCACATAACACTTAAAGCATTTAGTAGTTATATGACTCTCGTCAAGTCATGTAACTTCTCCAAGGCTCAATTTCCTTATCTGAAAAATGAAAAAATTAGACTCAATGTCTTCCAAGAACCTTTCCAGATCTAAATCTATGGTCCTATGATCCTCATGATCCTTTAGTCCAGGAATTCCACTGCTAAGTATATAACTTAATTCAAAGCATATACCAATAAAACTTAATGGCAAAAAGAATGGCCTCATGGACACCAAAATATTTATAATAGAACTTTTGTAAAAGCAAAGAAGTGGAAAGAACATAAATGCCCATAGATCGGGGAATTACTGAACAAGTTTTTGTATATGAATACAATGAATACAGAGAAGCGTGAAAGACTTAACATTAACTGATACACAGTGAAGTAAGCAGAATGAGAAACACAAGAAATGTAATGATCACAGAACAAAAACAGAAAAAACAACTATCACAAAATAATCAAAGTTTGCTTCTAAAGAAGAAATAGGAAAAGGCACACACACACACACACACACACACACACACTCACACACACACTCACACACACACTTTTTAAAGAGGTAGGTGTTGAGCACTGCATATGATAGACTTTTTTTAATATGTTGTTTAGATTTTTCTAAACTTCAAAAAAAATTATTTATAAAAGATTACTTTGTGGGAGAGGAAGGAGAAGAGATACATTGGGAAATGCTAATGTAAAACCAAAAGATACTAATAAATATTTATTTTAAAAAACAAAAGGCTTGTCCCAACCAAGAGTCTCTGGTTATATAAACCCTTTACCCAGAGGCCAGAGCATGTGTCAGTCCTCACAGAACCAGAGCACATGATCCAGAGCTCACCCTTGTAATAGTAGAAAATATTCCAATTTTTCCTGAGTTATGTCATATGGCTTTGTTATTTGGGAGGAAATGTTCGGCCTGAAATATCAGGCCCAACCATATTCACATGTTAGCAATAGAACAGATTTCAAAGATTTTTTAAATGCCTACTTTGTAAACCACTTGCCTCCAAGCACAAACGCTTGTAATGAAAACATTTTCTTGCACACACTCCTAATATGTGCAGATTTATTCATTTATAAAGTATAGATAGATAGATTTAATCCTGTATTCATAACTATATATTACAAAACTTATACAAAATAGGATTTAAGACACAAATGAAATATTTTATTAATACTTAAAACAATATAGACATAGTCTTATAACCAACCACATGATGATTTGAATACCTCAGATGTTTCTTTCTGAATGAATTAATAAGTGGCAATAATAAAACATAATATAAATTTATGTTCATATAAATAGATATAATAAATGTCTGTTTCTATGTAATAAGAATGACAACAAGAATAAGACAATTTATACTACAACCCCACTGGCTTCTTGAATTAAAAAAAAGATTTAAATTTAGGCCCTGCTAAAAAATTATAAAGGAGACACTTTTCTTCTCTGTTTTTTATTTATATTCATGCTAAATACTCTAGTCCATTAATATACTTCATGTATGTATCTCTGCTCCACCTGATCAGATCCTACCTAGTTCCCTCATAAGATCTGCATACCTTTGATACTAAAGTCAGGAGAAACCCACGGGAGTTTCTTGAGTAAGGGGAGTTTCATTGTTAGATCTATGCTTTAGGGAAAACACTTTGGCAGCTACATGGAAAATGGATTGGAAAAGGAAAGGAGAGGCTGTAATATTGCCAAATCCAATGGCCTTTTCTCAGTCCTCATTCTCCTTGACAGCTTCATATCCTTAGACACTGTATACTACCCTCTCCTCATTGAAATCCCCTTCTCTCTATGTTTTTGGGACACCACTTTCCCCTTTTTCTCCTCTTACCTGTCTGACCATTCCTTCTCTGTCTCCTTTGTTAGATCCTCTTCAAGATCATGCCCTCTAACCATAGGTGTCCCTCAGGGTTCTGTCCTGGGCCCTCTTCTCCCTCTACCTTACTTCACTTGGGGATCTCATCTACTGCCACGGATTTAATTACTATCTCTATGCTGATGAGTCTCAAATATACCTATTTTGCCCTAACCTATCTGCTGACCTTCAATCTCATATCTCTAGCTGCCTTTCAGACATCTTAAAATAGATGTCTAGTAGGTATCTCCAACTCAACATATCCAAAACAAAACTCATTGTCTTCCTCCCTAAACTCTTTCCCCTCCTTCCTTCCCTATTACTGTAGAGGGAAACACAATCCTTGCAGTCCCTCAGGTTCCAACCTAGGAATCATCCTTGACTCCTCACTATCTCTGAACTCCCCGCCGTATCCAGTCTCCAATCTGCTTCCAATCCCTGTTGATTTCACTTTTGCAATAACTCTCAAATATGACCCCTTCTCTCCTGTGACACAGTCACCACCCTGGTGTAGGCCCTCATCTTCTTTGTGTGTGGCTAAAGTGGGGTATAGAAGTAGTCAGAGTAAATGACTAAATTGAGAAACTGTGAGATTAGAGCAGGGCGGGGAACCTGCAGCCTTAAGGCCACATGTGGCCTTCTAGGTCCTTAAGTGCAGCCTTTTGACTGAATCCAAATTTTACAGAACAATTAGGATTTGTTCTGCAAAATTTGGATTCAGTCAAAAAGCCTCACTTAAGGACTTAGAAGGCCACATGTGGCCTTAAGGCCACAGGTTCCTTACTCCTAGATCAGGGTATTTGAGGGAGTAGCAACATGTATATTGAAGTTGCCTACTGATACTAATAGCTAATATTTATATGGTACTTCCTATCAGCCAGGCATTGTACTAAGCACTTTACAATTATCATCTTAGGTGATCCTTACAACAGCCTTGAAAGGGAGATGCTACTATTATGCCCATCTTACAGATGAGGAAACTTGGGCAAACTGAGGTTAAGTGACTTGCCCAGGGTCACTCAGCCATTAAGTATCTAATCCCAGATTTGAACTCAGGTCTATCCTGACTTTAGTCCCAGCACTAAATCCATTGTACCACCTAGCTGCTGAGGAAGGGCAGCAGTGGAGGAGAAGAAAAAGAACATGAGCCAAGAATTTAATTCAATGAGGAAGGGCCCTTCTTGTCTTGCAGATTGGTAGATAATAGCTACCAGAATTTTGATTGGGTAGTAGATGTACATTGAGTGATCCTCAAGGAAGGAGAGGTTACTAGGTATTGTTAGAGGAGTACAGGGAGAACCCAGAAAGGGCAATAAAAACAGGGATTATCTTTTGCCTTAGTGTCCAGCACATAGTAGGCATTTTATAAATGCTTATTCATTTACAGACTAGCTGTTGTCCACAAAACAACTCTGTGTGGTAGGTCATACAAGAAAAACCACAGCTCATTTGAGGATCTTATTTCCATGTGGCTTTGTGTCTTGAGCTCCAGGTCTCTTCCACCCCCAACCTTTTAGAAATAACTTGGTTTTTTTATTTAATTTATTTTTAGTTTTCAACATTCATTTCCACAAGATTTTGAGTTCCAAATTTTCTTCCTATCTCTCCCCTACCCCCCACCCCAAGTTGGCATGCATTCTGATTATCCCCTTCCTCAGTTCACTCTCCCTTCTATCACCCCACCCCTCTTATCTCCTTCCCCCTTACAAGATAGATTTCTATACCCCATTGCCTGTATATCTTATTCCCAGTTGCATGTAAAAACAATTTTTAACATTTGTTTTTAAAACTTTGAGTTTTTGTCTCCCTTCTTCCCTCCCCACCCACCCTCATTGAGAAGGCAAGCGATTCAATATAGGTTATTGTAACAACAATGTTATGTGTGGCTACTATGGCTGTGTAAGACCAACAACACCAGAACACAAGAAGGCTAATAGAAACATATTCTTTAATTTGCTTTTCTAAGGAAAGCAACTTTTAGGGGTTAACAATCTTACTTTAATCAAACATACATATGTCATTCACTTAGCTCAGAGGAGGAAGTCAACACCCTGAATTTCAGAGGAAACACAAACAAAAATTACAAACTGAAGAAATATAAACAGAGCAAATAACAAAATCAACAGACATGCTTCTAGCTGTCTAACCAAAACTATACATACATAATTACCAGAGAGAGAAGAAGCAACATCTGGTTTTTCAAAGCCAAGAGGTTCCAACAGCTACCCAGAGTCTCATCCGGTCAAATCACACAACATTTTTCCAATGAGTGAGCCCTCAAAGCAAAACCTCTTCTCCCACAGTTCTGAGAGTTCTTGATTCTTGATTCTCAAATCTCAATTCTGAGTCCAATGGTTATCCTCTGGATATATATATATATATATATATATATATATATATATATATACCCTTTTTCAGGGCCCAAGGGCTTCACACCTCTTGTGACCTAATTAGCAAAAAGATGTGGGCTTCCCTACAAACAAAGGCAAGACTCAATCAAAGGCACTTGATTGCCATAGTGCTGAGAAGCACTCCAAAAGAAAAAACAGTAAAAAATCCCATTTTGCTTGCCCTTATAGTTATACATGTTTAGTTATGCAAAACATTTCCATAATACTCATATTGTGAAAAACTAACTATATTTCCCCCTATCCTATCCCACCCCCATTTATTCTATTTTCTCCTTTGACCCTGTCCCTTTTCAAAAGTGCTTGATTCTGACTACCCTCTCCCCCAATCTGCCCTCCCTTCTATCATCCCCTCCCCCTTATCCCCTTCCTCCCTACTTTCCTGTAGGGTAAGATACCCAATTGAGTGTGTATGTTATTCCCTCCTTAAGCCAAATCCGATAAGAGTAAGGTTCACTCATTCCCTTTCACCTTCCCTTACTTCTTCTCCATTGTAACAGCTTTTTCTTGCCTCTTTTATGTGAGATAATTTACCCTATTATATGTCTCCCTTTCTCCTTCTTCCAATATATTCCTCTCTCACCTCTTAATTTTATTTTTTAGATATCATCCCTTCATATTCAACTCACCCCGTACCCTCTGTCTATATATACATATGTATATACTCCCTTCAACTACCCTAATACTGAGAAAGGTCTCACGAGTTACAAATATCATATTTTCATGTAGGAATGTAAACAGTTCAACTTTAATAAGTCCTTTATGATTACTCTTTCCTGTTTGCCTTTTCATGCTTCTCTTGATTCTTGTATTTGAAAGTCAAATTTTCTGTTCAGCTCTGGTCTTTTCTTCAAGAATGCTTGAAAGTCCTCTATTTCATTGAATATCCATTTTCCCCCTGAAGTATTATATTCCAAGCCCTTCTATCCCTTAATGTAGAAGCTGCTAGATCTTGTATTATCCTGATTGTGTTTCCACAATACTCAAATTATTTCTTTCTGGCTGCTTGCAATATTTTCTCCTTGATCTTGGAACTCTGGAATTTGGCTACAATATTCTTGGGAGTTTTCTTTTGGGGATTTTTTCAAGAGGTGATCAGGGGATTCTTTTGTTATGCCCTGCCCCCTCCTTTTCAGTTTCTCCATCTTGCCCCAGCTCACCCTACAGTTTTTACTCCCATCTCCACGGACCCCACTGTTTGTACTTCCATCTCCACGGACCCCACTGTTTGTGTTCCCTTCTCCACGGAAATAATCCTGCCTCAGCTTGTCCCACTGTTTGTGTCCCCATCTCCATGGAAATCTAATTGTATTCTTTCCCTTTAAATACCCTTTCTCTTCTCCTCCTCATTGCCGTTCGATTTGAGTAATTACTCCGAACAGTCGCGCACTTCAATAAATCCACATCTAAATTTATATCTGGGTCTCACTTGCTTTTTTAGGCACAACACTTTCAGTTTCTATTTTACCCTCTGGTTTTAGAATATCAGGTTAATTTTCCTGGATAATTTCTCGAAAGATGATATCTAGGCTCTTTTTTTTTAATTATGGCTTTCAGGTAGTCCAATAATCTCTAAATTATCTTTTCTGGATCTGTTTTACAGGTCAGTGTTTTTTCCAATGAGATATTTACACATTGTCTTCTATTTTTTTTCAATTTGAACTCATGTCTTCTTTTTTTTTTAATTTGTTTAATATATTTAGTTTTCAGCATTGATTTTCACAAAAGTTTGAATTACAAATTTTTTCCCCATTTCTACCCTCCCCCTACTCCAAAATGGCATATATTCTGGTTGCCCCGTTCCCCAGTCAGCCCTCCCATCTGTCACCCCACTCCCCTCCAATCCCCCTTTACCTTCTTCTCTTGTAGGGCAAGATAAATTTCTATGCCCCATTGCCTGTATATCTTATTTCCTAGTTGCATGGAAAAACTTTTTTTTGTTGTCGTTGTTTTTGAATGTCTGTTTTTAAAACTTTGAGTTTCAAATTCTCTCCCCTCTTCTCTCCCCACCCACCCTCCCTAAGAAGGCAAACAATTCAACATAGGCCACATGTATATCATTATGTAAAACCCTTCCACAATAGTCATGTTGTGAAAGATTAACTACGTTTTGCTCCTTCCTAACCTATCCTCCTTTATTGAATTTTCTCCCTTGACCCTGTCCATTTTCGAAAGTGTTCGTTTTTGATTACCTCCTCCCCTGTCTTCCCTCCCTTCTATCATCCCCCCTTTTTTATCTTCTTCATCCTTTCCTGTGGGGTAAGATACCCAATTGAGTGTGTATGGTATTGCCTCCTCAGGTCAAATCCAATGAGAGCAAGATTTACTCATTCCCCCTCACCTGCCCCCTCTTCCCTTCCTACAGAACCACTTTTTCTTGCCACTTTTATGCAAGATAATTTACCCCATTCTATCTCTCCCTTTCTCCCTCTCTCAATATATTCCTTTCTTATCCCTTAAATTGATTTTATTTTTTTAGATATCATCCCTTCATATTCAACTCACCCTGTGCCCTTTGTGTGTATATGTATGCATACATATATATATATATATATACATATATATATATTATACATATATATATACACATATATATACTTATATAGACACACACTTATGTATATATATATATGTATACACACACACACATATATGTATATATATATGCATACTCCTTTCAGCTACTATGATATTGAGGTCTCATGAATCATACACATCATCTTTCTATGTAGGAATGCAAACAAAACAGTTCAACTTTAGTAAGTCCCTCATGATTTCTCTTTCTTGTTTACCTTTTCATGCTTCTCTTGATTCTTGTGTTTGAAAGTCAAATGTTCTATTCAGCTCTGGTCTTTTCACTGAGAAACTTGAAAGTCCTCTATTTTATTGAAAATCCATATTTTGCCTTGGAGCATGATACTCAGTTTTGCTGGGTAGGTGATTCTTGGTTTTAATCCTAGCTCTATTGACCTCCGGAATGTCGTATTCCAAGCCCTTCGGTCCCTTAATGTGGAAGCTGCCAGATCCTGTGTTATCCTGATTTTTTTTCCACAATATTCAAAGTGTTTCTTTCTGGCTGCTTGCAGTATTTTCTCCTTGACCTGGAAGCTCTGGAATTTGGCGACACACTTTGTCTTCTATTTTTTTCATTCTTTTGGTTTTGTTTTATAATTTCTTGATTTCTTATAAAGTCTTTAGCTTCTATTTGTTCCATTCTAATTTTTAAGGAATTATTTTCTTCAGTAGTCTTTTGGACCTCCTTTTCCATTTGGCCAATTCTGCTTCTTAAGGTATTCTTCTCCTCATTGGCTTTTTGGGCCTCTTTTGCCCTTTGGGTTAGTCTATTTTTAAGGTATTATTTTCTTCAGTATTTTGGGGGGGTCTCCTTTAGCAAGCTGATGACTCATTTTTCATGGTTTTTCTGCATCACTCTCATTTCTCTTCCTAATTTTTTCTCTACTTCTCTTACTTGATTTTCAAACTCCTTTTTGAGCTCTTCCATGGCCTGCAACCAATTCATATTTTTCTTGGAGGCTTTGGATGTAGGAACTTTGACTTTGTTGTCTTCTTCTTGTTATATGTTTTGATCTTCTTTATCACCAAAGTAAAATTCTATAGTCTGAGTTTTTTACACTGCTTGCTTGTTTTCCCAGCCAATTACTTGACTTTTGAGCTCTTTGTCAAGGTTGGACTCTGCTTCCAGAGTGGAGAGTGCTCTGTTCCAAGTTTCAGGGGTTTTGTGTAGCTGTTGCCAGAGATACTTCTAGGCACCTGTAAATTTTCAGTTCTTCTAAAGTGGTATGATGAAAGTAGAGGTGTTTACTCCTCTCCTGGCCTGTGGTCTGCTCCGTTGGTGACCACAAGCACTCTTTTCTGCCTTGTAACTGTGAAGAGGTTTTTCTCTCCACAGCCACCACAAACTCTACCATGCCCTCACTCCTCCTCACCCCAGGACCACCACTCAGGACTGAGACCCAGATCCAAGTAGGACAAAGCAAGAGAATCCTGCCTTAGCACGAGCAAAGAGATCCCTGCATTCCCCTGCTGATCATCCACTTGATCCCCAGTCCATCTGTGGGCCTGGAGCTCCAGAAGCAGCTGCTGCTGTTGCTGCTGCTGCTCCCACTGCTGCCACCATCACATCCACTGCCCTAGAGCTGAAACTGGACTATGCTCTTTTCTCACCCAGGTCTGACAGAGTTTCCCCACTGACCTTCTATTTTGTCTTTGGCATTTGTGTGTTGAGAAGTCTGGAAACCTCCACAGCTACCCTGAGGCCTGCTCTGGCCTGTCTGTGCAGGCCCTGCCAGTTCTGGACTGTGCTCCACTCCCAGCCTGGTGTGATAGATCCTTCATGTCAGCCTTCCAGGTTGTCTTGGGTTGGAGATTTGCTTCACTCTGTCTTTTTGTGGGTTCTGTAGCTCTACAATTTGTTTAGAGTCATTTTTTACAGGTGTTGGTAGGGGTTTGGGGGAGAGCTCAAGCAAGCCCCCGCTTTTATTCTGCCATCTTGGCTCTGCCCCCTAAGGTCTCTAGAAATAACTTGTCTTAAAAGGTGGATTTAAAGGCATTATTCTTGTGGCTTACTTCACCTTTTGTGATGACTGCCCTGGACTACAGAATTATTTGGGTATCCAGGATATTTTTTTCCTCTAAGGCTTATTTGGACTTGTTGAAGTCTCTTCTTCTGTGGTTATTTCCCTCCTGAGTGGCTTTCAGTTCAAAGTGTTTCTTCATTATGTTCAGTGTTCTGTTTACTCATGTCACCAGATTCAGTGTCTGGACTGGGGGCTTGGACTTGAGTCAAATTCCACCTTCCATTCCTGGATGGTGTGCATAGGCCCTGCTTGGTCCTTAGGGTAGTGGCTGAGACAAGGTTACAACTTCAGCAGGCATTATCTGGTGTTATCTATCTCTAAGCTGTTGTTGTTCAAGCCCAGCATTCCCAGATGCTGGGTTCAGCAGGAGCTCCCTGAACACTGACTGCTTGGAGACTTTCTCCTGTGTGGCTGGTATTGCTCTATTTCGAGGAGTAGCTAGATGGTGAAGCGGATAGAATGCTGGACTTGGAATCAGGAAGAAATAATCTTGCCTCAGTACAGCAATTCGCTTAACCAGTCCAAGTTTCCCTTGTTTTTATAATGGGGATAATAACAATATAACCTACAGAGCCATTGTAATAATTAGATAAGATAATATTTATAAAGTACCTTGCAAACTTTGAAGTTCTATCTGAATGCTGATAATAATTATTGTTACTGCTAGTGCTACTCCTAGCACCTAATCAATAAAAGGAAGCAGTTAGGTAGCACAGTGAATAGAGAACAGAGTCTAGAGTCAGGAAATGTCATCTTCCTGAATTCAAATCTGTTCTTAGACATTTATTAATTGTACGACCCTGGGCAAATCACTTAACCCTGTTTGCCTCAGTTCTTCATCTGTAAAATGAGCTGGAGAAGGAAATGGCAAACCAGTCCAGTATCTCTGTCAAGAAAACCGCAAGAGTCGGATAAGACTGAAATGACTGAAAAAACCTAGCCTTAGGAACTTGTTACAGTAATTAAGGTGGAACTTTTTTAGTGTTTTCTCTTTTAGAATGCTAAAGTAATCAAGTGCCTTTGATTAAGTCTTACTAGGTGCTAAGCCCCAGGCTCACACCCTTTTGCTGATTAGGTATGAATCCTTAAGGCCTTGAACAGGGTTTAAAAACTCAGAGGTTAGCATTTTGTTTGGGGCTCACTCATGGAAGGAGTGTTGAGACTCTGAGCAAGCCACTGTAACTGCCCCCTGGCTTTGCTAACCCAAACTCATCGGTTCTTCTATGGTAACTATTGTGATTTGGTCAGACAGATAAAAGGCCTGTCTGTTGATTCGTGTTTATTTGCTCTGTTTACATAATGTATGTTTGTAATTTGTATTTGTATTTGCTCTGAAGTTCAGGGTGCTGGCTTTTCCTCCTGAAGTAAATGAGTTATATATGTATGTTTGATTAAAATGAGATTGTTAACCCCTTACAGTTGCTTTCCTTAGAAAAGCAGTTTAAAGAACCTGTGCTGGCAGCTCTTGTTGCTGGTGGTGTTGTATCTTACACCTCAGCAGCAGCTGCTAGCTGAATTGTTGTTACAGAACTTTAAGGTACAGGAACACAGGACAGCCACGGTGATGAACGTCTGGGGAAGACTGAGACTGGCGGGTTGCTTGAGTTTAGGAGCTCTGAGCTGCAATAGTACTAAAGTTGACTGAGTGTCCACAGTAAATCAGGCACTAATATGTCAAGCTCCCAGAAATGGAGGGCCACCAGGCTACTTAAGGAGCGGCTAACAAATGCAGTTTGGAAAAATGGAGGAGGCTAAAGTTCACCTACTGAGCAGCATTGGGATTGGCCTCTGAGTGGCCACTGAACTTCCAGGCTAAGTGAGATAGAAAGACCTAGCCTCAAAAAAGAAAAAAATATATATAGGAACATAACCTGAAATAGTCATTCTCTACTTCTTCATTAATGACTCATCTCTTAGTGAGCTGCTTTCACTTAGCCTTTTCAGCTTTCCCATGATCCTAAGACAGTCCCCCTTTAGTTGTGGCCATTACTTTCACTCCTCACATACTTGCTGCATCTTTCCAGTGGCAGAACAGAGAGAGCACCTGACTGGGAGCCCAGGGACCTGGACTTGAGTCCTGACTCCCACACTCTCAAGTTAGGTAACTATAGGCAAATCATTTAGTTTTTTCAACTATTTTTCTTTACCAGACCTGTGATTTCATCCATATTAAGAGGCCCCAGTGACAAATTACTGCTACCAATGAAGACTGGGAGCTCTGGAGCACCTTAAGCCTTAGAGAGTGGCTAGCAGTACTGAGAAGTTAAGTGACTTGCTCAGTCACACAGTCAGGAGCAGAGCTAGAATTTGAACCCAGGTCCTCCTCCCTGTTCATTACTCCATGTTGTCTCCTTTCCTCATCTGAAAAATGGGAATGGTCACTCTTGTACTACATCCCTGATAGTATTGTTGTAAGGAAGGTTTCTAGGACTCTTAAAGCTATATATAAAGGTTATTAGAAGCACTATTGTTCTCATACAGTTAACCATAAAGCATAGTTAAGTAACAATTCAGAAATGTCAGAATCAGCCCCTGCTCCCAAAAGGCAAGACAACTCTCAGCCCCAACCCAGACTAGCTTAAACCTATCAATTTTTTAAAAATTTTTTTTATTTTGGAGGCAATCTGGGTTAAGTGACTTGCCACGTCTCAGAGGCCAGACTTCAACTCAGGTCCTCCTGACTCTGGCTGGTACTCTATCCACTGCATCACCAAGCTGCCTCCTTCTCCAACTATAAATGATGATGAATAGAAAAGATCTAAGAGAAGAAGGAACTTATAAAGAGCCATAATAAATTTGCTATACTTTCCCATACGATTTGCCAAATTGTCATTGGCTCTGTCTAAGGCTCTAATTGTAGATAAAGGATTGTTTTGTTTTCTTTTCTTTTTAGTTTTGACTCTGTTGTTCCCTTCCCTTCCTTATAGATCCAGCCAACTGTATGCTCCTTGGGGTCAGGCACCATTTTGGTCTGTTTATATCTTGATTTTTATCTCATCCCCAGCACCAGCATAATGCCCTGAATATATTAGGTGCTTAATAGATGCTCATTGGATTGAATTACTATTGAGCCTGCAACGGTGCGCGTGCCCTTCACAGGGTCAAAAACACTCGGGAGCTAGTGTAGACATAGAGATCAAGGTTAGGACCAGACCAAGGAAATTTTACCCATCTGCTTTTATGAGCAAAACCTCTCTCATTCACTGATACTTTGCCTGGACTAACACAATCCTACCTCTCTTACTCCCCTCATCCCTGAGACACTGAATTCTATGCTACCAAAGAGCAAGCCCCCCTCTCCAATTCCTGTTGCTCTCTTATTCCCATCTCATTCCTACCCAAGAATGTTCCACTTCATATCTACCTGTTATTTTCCTTGTGTTCCAGAAAAACTCTTGCTCTAAATTAACAAATGTCCCTTCAACAAATGGCTCTTCTTCTCATGCTACTTTTATTTTCTGGATCTCAATGAAACCCGAATCTTCTGCCTATACCCTACCTTGGATGAGAGGCCATTTCTCCATGGCTTTTTTTCCAGTAGTGATAGCACTTTGTCCAATAATCTCCAACTCACTGGTCCCAGAGTGAGTCAGAATATTCCTTGCTCTTCATTGACACTTTCAGACTCTCTCTACCATGACTTATTGTCAACCTCTTCTCCTTTGAGCTTTGCTCTATCTAAATTAATCAATCAATCCATATCCTTATTGATCCCTCCCTCTCCATGACATTCTCCCTCCTTTCTCAGGGAGTTCATTGTCTGGCTCACAGTCTTCCTCCATCCTAACTTCTGCCCCAAACTAAGGGACTTTAGCATGCATGTTGACGTTCTTCTAATACCCTAACCTCCCAGTTAGGGATGATCACATAGGAATGATCGCACCCTTGACCTCTCTAAGACATCTCCAGTCACCTTACACATGACTTCCCTCCACATGCTCTATGATTCAGTCATAATGGTCTATTTGCTGCTGTTTACACACAGCACTCCATGTCTTGACTCCATGCCTTCATACCGGTTATCTACAATGCCTCACTCTTACTCTAAAATGATAATTAGTGCTACTTGTCTTCCTTACCTAATAAGTGGTTTACTTGTAATAAAGAATTCTGGAAACCTTAAAGAGCTATATAAATATGAGTTATTATCATCATTGTGATGGTTATTCCTGTTCCCTCTATTGTGTCATTAAGATGAGGGGCCAGTCAGTCTCAGCAGTGTTTCAACTGGATGTCAGCCAAGACTCAGAAATAATAAAAGCTCTCATTTTTCTAGCGCTCTACATCTGTTCATCATTTTGATCAATGACTAGAATGAAAGCAGAGATGGCCTGTTTATCAGATTTGCAGATGGCACAAAGCTGGGAGAGATTGCTATCACATCGGACAAAATAATCAGGATCCAAAAAGATCTCTCTAGGCTGGGATGATAGACTAAATCTAAGATGAAATTTAATAGAAAGAAAAGTGAAAAAGATTAAAATTTAACAATACAAGAAGAGGACGGAGGAAGTGTAGCTGTACAGTAGGGCATATGAAAAGAAGCTGGATTTAGTGGACTGACAGATCAATATAACTTAATGGTATATCACGGGAGCCAGAGAAGCCGATTCGATCTTAGGCTAATTGGATATATTTGATGTCCGGAGTAAGGGAGGTCCTGCTGCATTCTTCCTGGCCAGACCACTTCTGGAGGGTTGTGCTTAGTATTAGGTACATTTTTGGAAGATCATAGACAAACAAGAACATGTCCAGAGGGAAATGACCAGAATGGGAAAGCTCAGCATTTAACACAGTGCCTGGCCCAGAGTAGGTGTTTAATAGAGTTTTATTAACTGAGAATGTTTATTGACTAACAGGAAACACTGTTGTGCAAGATATAATTGATGGAAATGGAGATGTTTAGTCTTAAGAAGAGAAAAGTGGGGTTGGGGTGGGGAAGAAAAAGAAACATTGTAGCTCTTTTCAAGTATTTAAATGGCTGTCATGTGCTGGAGGGATTAATCTTGTTCTACTTGGCCCCCAAATGGCCTAGTTAAGGTACAGGGGCGCTACAACTAGCACAGGCCTTTAAGGTTTACAAAGACTTTCCTCACAGTAACCCTGTGAGATAAACTGTTCAAGTATTATTTTCTTCACTTCCCAGGTGAAGAAGTTGAGGCTCAGAGAAGTCGCACGGCCAGTAAATGTCAACACCGATACTGTTGATTCCTGAACTTTTTCCACTATAGCTTTGTAGAAGCCACAGAAAGGAAATTTCTATTCAGCATAAGGAGAAACTTCACAGCAAGTAGAAATATAGGCGATCATGAAACTTACCAGTTCTTCGATTGGAGACTAGATGAGCATTTGTCAAGGATGTAGTTAGAGGGGATTCTTGCTCAGGTACGGGTTAGACACCATACCCTCTAAGGTTGTTTCCAGTTCTGAGACAATCAAACTGGTCTAGCAGCTGTTCACCATATGCTACCTCCCACCTTCCACTTTCATGCCTCTGGACAGTTGGGCACTCATGCCTAGAATGCATGTCCTCATCTCTTCACAGTAAAATTCCAAGCTTTCTTCAAAGCATAACTCAGGCATCAGCTCCCATGCAAGGCCTTTCTCGTTCTCCCCAGTTGTTAGTATTCTCTCTTTCTTCAAATTAACAACAAGAATAGCCAACATTTTTATAGCACCTGGGCAAGTAGGTAGCACAGTGGAGTAGTGAACTTAAAATCAGGAAGACACATCTTCATGAGTTCAAACCCAGACTCAGACACTTACTGGATGTGTGATTCTAGGCAAGTCACTTAGCCCCACTTGCCTCAGTTCCTTATCTACAAAATGAGCTGGGGAAGGAAATGGCAAACCACTCCAGCATCTCTGCCGAGAAAACCCCAAATGAGGTCATGGAGGACTAGACACGACTGAAAAATGACTTAACAACAACAAATATATGTGTCAAACACTGTGCTAAAAATTTTACAAATATTATCTCATTTTAATCTCACAATAGCACTAGGAGGTAGGTGTTATCATCACCCCCATTTTAGAGATGAAGAAACTGATACAAATAAAGCTTAAGTGATTTGCCCAGAATCACGCAGCTAATCACTGTCCATTTTGTTTTCCTGGCTCTGTTTACTTCACTTTGCATTACTTCATGTCAGTTTTCAAGTGTTTCTCTGTGTTCATCATACCTGATTTCTTATAGCACAGTGATATTAAGTATCTAAGACAGAATTTGAACTCAGGTCTTCCTGACTCAGGCCTGAGGTTCTATCCACTGCACTACCTAGTAGCTTTTTATATACTTCAAATTCACTTACTTAGATAGCATAGTTCCCCATGTATAAGACAACCTTAATTTTGGGGCCCAAAATTTGAAAAAAATGTATTATATAAAGTTATTAAACTGTTTTACTCATTTGCTCATAGCTTTCAGGCATCTTTTGGGCAAGTCTGGTGCATGTATGCATGCTTAGTCCATTCTCTTTCATGAACCTGAAGCACCAATTGTGTCCTCCTTTGAAATCGGTAACTTCTTTTTCATCAGCAATTCTTCTTGCCTCATGCTGAATCATCTTTGTGGACACAGGAATTCCAATTGCCCTTTGCTCTTCAATCCATATCTTCAATTCCGTCTCTAAATCAGGCCATTTTGCTGACTTGCCTCTCATGGCCTTTTTCTGCCATGGCGTTTTCATTAAGGTTTCTTCTTCCCGTAGCCAGTCTCAGATTGTTTTCTCAGTTGGAGGAGAACCAAACTTATGTTCAGCAGCACAATTTCCATTTACTTTTATAAACTGGATCACTTTTAACTTGAATTCAGCACTGTACGTAAATCTTTTCTGAGCTACTTCTGGGCAGAACGTGGCAAAATGCAACCTAATACACCAGTAACAAATGCAAAACAATGAGCGCAAAGAACAAGCGCGAAAAATCAAGTAAAAAAACTAAAACCACTGTATAAGACGCGCACCCAGTTTTTATATCCCAAATTTTTCGGAAAAGGGTGAGTCTTATACATGGGGAAATATGGTACATGTTGTGTTCTCCCTGCCCCCAGCAGAATAGAAATTCCTTGAGGGCAGAGACTGTTTCTCTTTGTATCTGCATAGACTAACACAGTCTCACCCAGAGGGCTAATAATAGGATAATAATGAGGATAATAATAGCTGCTGGAGCTACAATTCCGCTGGTAGGAGAAATTCCCTGGTGAAGAAACTCCTCCTATCAGGGCAGGTCAGCATTTTCTCCGAATCTGTGGTATTAGAGAGCTGTCCAGAGCACTGAGAAGTAAACTGGAGCACTGAGAGGTTAAGTGACCACACAGAGGCAGGATGTGAATTCAGGTCTTCTTGGCAACAAGGCTGGTTCTCTATCTACTACACCAGGCTCTCTCCATTACTACCTCATAGTATGTGACTCATAAATGTTTGTTGAATCGACCTGAATCAAATCAATTGTTACATTTGAGCCTTAGAACAGCTCTCTAATGGAAGAAAAAAAAAACAGAGGCTATGATTCCATTTTTACATAGGAGGAAACTGAAACTCAATTAATCAATCAACAAGCCAGCATTTACTACATGCCAGGCACCGTGCTAAGCATGGAAGATACAAAGAATAAGAAAGAACAGACCTAATTCTAAAAGGGAACACAACAGATATAAATCAGAACAGAAGAGATAAATACAGAGTAGCTAGAAGACAGTCCTTAAAGGGATGGTACTAGCAAAAGAAAGGAGAAGGAACAGCCTCCCGGAGCAGGTGGCACCTGAGTTGAGTCTTAAAGGAAGCCAAGGGTTCTAAGAATCAGAGATGGAGAGGGAGAGCATTACAAGTATGGAGAACAGCAATTGCAAAGGTTTGAAGATAGGAGATGGAGTGTCTTGTGGGAGAAATAGCAGGTAAGCTAATACAGCTGGTTCATAGACTCAGAATGGGTGTGACTTACTCATGGTCACACAATTAGTATTTGTGTAGCTAGATTTTCTAACTGCAAGTCTAAGGTGCTTTGCACTGTACTAGGATGCCTTTTATAGTAAAAATCAGAACAGGTATAGGAACCGGACCTGTTATTTAATTGACAAAGGAAATTAATTCCCAGATGATGAAACTGCTTCAACCAATGCAGATCAGTCAAGGCAACTTATCATCTTAAAGGGATGCTTAGGGCAACCAAGTGCTACAGCGGCTAGAGTGCTGGGCCTGGACTCAGAAAAAACTGTTCTTTGTGAGGTCAAATCCAGCCTCAGACACTTACTAGCTGTGTGACCCTAGGCAAGTCACTTAACCCTGTTTGCCTCAGTTTCCTCATCTACAAAATGAGCTAGAGAAGCAATGGCAAACCTCTCCAGTATCCTTGCCAACAAAACTCCAAATGGGGCCATGAAGAGTTGAAGATGACTGAAATGACTAACCTACGACAAAAGAATACTGAGACCTTAATTAACTTGTCCAATGTGGACTCAGGTCTTCTTGGCTCCAAGATCAGCTTTCTATACTGCAACTCTACATTAGAAATGGACCTCCATTATATAGGATGAAACATAATAATGAAACATAACAGCATTTATTGAAACAGAATTATCTCTTGAACATCCTGTCCCTCCTGTTCCCCTAAAATTCCACTCACTTGAGATTGAAATCATCTGCAGGCTAGTAATTTCCACGGCAACCAGCTTCATCAGTGGGAGCCTGAAAATCAAAACAATAGCTTGAAAATTCATGACTGGCACAAAATTAAACAATGACAATGCAGCTGTGGCCATTAGTAGCTTTTGAAGCCTTGTGCTTTTCACTACGAGGAGGCAGAGTAAGCTGATTTGGGAGGTGGAGGTAGGATTCGTGTGGTGCCCTGGCTTGGGTATCTAGAAAGTCTTAACTCTACCATGTATTATAGTGTGACCACAGGAAAGTTGACTCGCTTCTCCGAGTAGTCTGTTTCCTCCTCTCAGAAATTTAGAGAACTGCACAGCCAGGATCTTCTGGATCAAAATCCTTTTATCCTCCCATCTTTTGCCCTGCCTCCATCACAGGGCTGATAAGATCTAATGTTTTAATGTATATGAAAGCTCTTCATTGTCCCGAAGAGTCCAACGCATGTGAGCTGCTGTCATTTATAAAAAATAATTTTTCCATTGTATTCTTATTAATAATTAATAACGACTTTGAGTTGCTATAGTCAAAGTTTTCCAAAATATGTAGTCCTGGTTCAGATACTTATAAGCTGTTGGCTTTTCTCCATCCCTGACCTCAGTTTTCTTATGTCTAAAATAAGGCAGTTGGACTGGATGCTTTCTGTTTCTGATGTTTCTATATTCTTTGTTCTAAGGCTCTTTTCAGCTCTGACAGTCTCTGTTCTATCTTCTGACATCCCTTCCAACACAGGCATTTTGACATGAGATGTCAAAAGAAAGTGGAGCAAACGCCCAGGATGCTGGGCAGACCACACACCATATCATACTGCCCGTCTCCACCAATTGCTCACTTCTAGGAATTAAAGTACCACAGCAAAGGCAGAAATAGATAGGTTGTAATATGAGTCTTTGGAGGGAAGCTCTATATTGATGAGATCACAGATACATTTGAATTCCTTATTTATATATATATATATATATATATATATATATATATATCCCTTCCAGTTCTGGCATTATGTGTTCTATGTTCTTCAGTTCCTTCTAGTTCTGACATTCTTTCTTTTAAAGTCTCTTCCAGTTACTCCATACTCTAGATACTCCATAATTCTAAAACCTGGGAAGAATCCTGATTGTTGGTGAGGAAAGGCGATGGTACCAATCCCCATTTGGGGGCCATGGTTTTCTGTTCATGCCTCTCCCTCCCTCCTTCTCAGGGTCTTTTCTTTCTTTCAAAGTTTTGCACTTCCAGTCTTCTCAAACTTTTCCACGGGCCAGGACAGGGGATGGAAGATGGGTCAGGTGGAAAATGTGGAGATATTCTACAGACCAAGGGAAAGATCAGGTCCTCTGGGACAAAGACTAATGCTGAAGGCTGGGCTAAAGAAATGAGCCTGACCCCTGAGCTCACAGGACAAGGGGAGAGAAGAATGAACAGTTTAGCATTTAATGATAGCTCATTTCTAACAGAGGGCTGTAATTTTGGTAACAGTTTCCTGTGATATCAGTCAAAAGAGCTACCTGGTTTGAGTGGTGGTTCCCCTACCACAGGGGTATGGATATTGAGAAGGGACAGGCAATGATATGAGCAAGAAATGAAATGATGATATCAAGATAGTGAATAGAATGCTAGATATAATTGGTAAATGGAAATTCACTTCACCAACCATGTCTAGCCAGTCCTAGACCAGACCATGTTAAACATTTCATCCAGCTGTCCACCTAGGTCATTTTTCTATCTGCCCTAGCACCACGTGGGTATCTATGCCTTCCCCTCCCACTTTCCCCCTGAAATCAATATCTCCATGGCTTCTGGAAAGGGGTATTAATTAATTGCTCTTCAGATCAACTCTACTACTTTCTTTGAGCATCACTCCCCAGTATGTACCATCTCCCCCTAGTAAAATGGAATCCCCTAGAGGGCAGGGATGAACTTTTGACTTTTGTGCTTGTATTCCCAGAATTTAGCACAGCAGCGCCTTTCACACCGTAAGCATTAAATAAATTATTTTTCGTCCATTCACTTCCCACCTCTGATGCTGGCTGTGTGATCCTGGCAAATTACTTAGCCTCTCTGAGATTATATTATTACCTCATATACAAAATGAGAATTATAATAGCTATGGGACCTACTTCTCAGGGTATTGTAAAGTTCAAATGAAGTAATTATGTAAAGCACTTTGCAAACCTTCAAAGTAATGGAATATATCAGCTATCACAATCATTGTTGTTGGTATAACAAGAGCAGCTTGAGGAGAAAAGTAGTGGCATGTGAGGAGTAAGGCTAGTCATAATACATTACAACTAGGGATGGGACTAATGCCACCCTACAAGGGATCTAAATAATTTGAGTGTAGGTGCTTAGAACATGTAGCCAATAATATTATGGATTGGGCAGCATTTAAGAGTTTTATTGACAGTGTAGGAATTTTAACGTGCCAGGACTAATCAATACATTTGTAGCTCTTTTGTTAATTAGGTCCGCAGACATACCCAGCCAGCACACAAGAGAGCCTATCAGGTCAGGATTTTTTTCTAATCCCCACCTTCTTCAATAGGAAGTCTTTCAGGTTTCCTAGATAATTAAGTTGAAACAAGTAAATTCCTTTCAGCCTCTGTCTTGGCCTTGGCACTAGCTGCCAAGGCCGTGAAAATTACCTTGAGGCTTTGATAAACTTTAACTGACAACACTGGAAGAGACAGGGAAGAGCTGGAAGCTTTTTTCCTGCCACCCTCTCTGCCAGCCTATGTAGGTCCCTGTTTGCTTATGCTTTCCACCTAGTAAACACTGTAGAAGTGTGGTATTGCCAATGTTTACTGGGTGAAAAGTGTAAGCAAATAGGGTTACTCTGTCCTGCTTGCTGTTCCTCACATATGACACTCTATCTCTTGCCTTGGTGCCACTGCAGAGTCCCATGCCTGGAATGCTTTCCTTCCTCACTTCTGCCTCTTAACTTCCATGACTTCCTTTGAGTCTCAACTTAACCACCCTCTGCATGAGGTCCTTCCTCTTCCCCCAGCTGCTGGTGCCTTCCATCTGAGATTACCTACTATCTACTCTATATACTTTTATATGTATCTAGTTATTTACATGTTAAATTAAAATTTCAAATTAAATTAAAATGTGACCTCTTTGAGGGCTGGGACCATGTATTTTCCCTTCTTTGTATCCCATATACTTAGCACAGTGCCTAGCATATACATATTAAATATCTTTAAAAGTGCTTCTTGACTTCCTGACTGCTATCCTGGAATCCTTGAGATGTCAAAAGAAAGTGGAGCAAACGCCCAGGATGCTGGGCAGACCACACACCATATCGTACTGCCCGTCTCCACCAATTGCTCACTTCTAGGAATTAAAGTACCACAGCAAAGGCAGAAATAGATAGGTTGTAATATGAGTCTTTGGAGGGAAGCTCTATATTGATGAGATCACAGATACATTTGAATTCCTTATTTATATATATATATCCTAAATCACAGGTCTGACCATACCACTCCTCTACTCAAGAAACTTTATGACTCCCTATAGCCTTTAGATCTAAGGTTGAACAGCCTCTAGGCTGAGCCCACAGGAAATGGGGTACTAATCCCTCTTCTTTCTGCACTCAGCCATGTAATCAGGATTAGATTCAGTCCTAGACAGCCTACCTTTGGTGAGAATGGGTTCGCTTTTCATGTTCTTTGGCCCATTAGCTCCCCTACCTTGGATAACCCTTCAGGATAAATTTATTATAATAAATTAGATTATGCCCACAAGTCTAAGCGTTCCCCCCACAAAAAAGGGGAGTATTAAAAGAGATACTCAAATGTTCAATGTCAATCAGGTACGAGGTAGGCAATTTATGCCTACACATGCTAAACATGAACATAACAAGCAAACTACAAAATAAGAATCAGTAATTTAATTATAATTAAATTATTAATTAATTATCTATTTATCTATTACCCCCAATTTAATTAATTTTTTTTAATTAAAATAATTAAATGAATAATAATTATAACTATTGTTACAATCTACTGGTAAGAGAATATTTCAATCTTATCAGTACATAAAATAATTGTGCAAAACTGTGAATCCCACAGACATCCTCTGAACTTCACGCTCATCCCCTTCCACAATTCACTGGTTCTGCATCTGCCACCACCACAATCAACCTCTCCAGGGGGCATCGTCACTGTCATTCTGGTGGGTGCCAGGAGCACAGCCCTCTCAATCAAGCAAACTCACGAAGTTGCTTCCAAGTTTGAACTGGTCCATCTTTGGGTAGTCATTTACCTAAGATCACAAAAGAACAAACACAAAAGGAACAAAGTCAACCAGGTGTGCCAGTATAAGCCTACCTAGTTGAGTTCACACTCTAAATAGGGAGTTGGGGCAGGGTCACTATGATATCCAGGTAGAGAAGAACTCCTCCTTCCTCACCTCTCACTGGAGTTACAAGATACCACCTCGAATGGTGAAACCCAAAAGGGCCAAAATGGAAGCTGTTTCTTCCCTTAAAAAATATAGTGCCTGGTTCCCTGCCACTGTCTTGGATTGAGGGCTGACCAAGGAACCATTGGGGGGTTTCCATAACATTCTAAAATGACAACTATTTTCAATGCTGGGCCACCACATGACCCTAAGATGCCAGGAAGTTCATCTCCAAAAAGCCCAAGCAATGAGTAAACATGTTTTGGAGTCTCTAGAAGTTTGCAGGAGAGCTCTCGGCCATAGAATGGCCCCATAAAGACCTCTTCAGCCACTGCTGCAAAAAAAAAAAGCAAAATCTTTGTCTTGGCATTTAAAGCCCTTCACAATCTGTCTCAAGTTTCTCTCTTCAAGCTTATTATACATCATTCTCCCTTACATATCTTTCCAGCCCATCTCCCCATAAATAGCATTAAATCTCCTCCTCTGTACATTTACACAGGCTATCCCCCATATCAGGAATGTTCTCCTTCATCTTCATCTGTTGGTAACCCTACCTTAGTGGACCCCCAAAATTATTTCGTATTTGTAGTACCCGTTAGTAATTACCATTAGTAAAATGTAATGGAAAGACTCTTCCCTCCCTCCGTGTTCATGACTGCTTCCTATCAGGCAGAAGAACTCTTTCAATTGGATGCTAAGCCAGAATTCCATGGATATGATAAAGGAGTGATCCTTGTCACTGAGCTCTCTTCTTCCTGCTGGTCTTAAGGAATAACGATGACTTCTCTAAGCTCTGGAAAGTGGAAGTGGGGAGGTGCCCTTAGCATCCTAGACAAGCCTGTGTCTTGGATGGTGGTATCTCCTATTTATATCTTCTTTGCTTTGGTACTGGCCTTGTGAGATCTTGAAAGGTAACTGGCACCCCTAGGCATCCAAGCCTATTGGCAGCTACTAGAGCAATTATATCAGCAACAGTGGCAGAGAGAACAGCAGACTACCCAAAAGGGAAAGAATCACTCACAGAGGGAGATAGACCTCTGAAAAAAAGATTCTCCTTGACACTGATCAGGCTGTACTCAGTGGAATGCTCCTTGCAAATGTCCTGATGAGACAGATATTAGCCTCTCAACTGATTATAATCATTCTATGCTTTATTGCTTAGTGTTTCCTTTTTTGTGTGGGAATAAAACTGCCTGCTCCATCCTTGATTCGTGTTCCCAGAGTATTCTGGGTACTCTTCTTTTTACTTCCTCCCACCTCCCTCTTCTAAGGAGAATCCTTTAGACTAGAGACGAAAATAGAATTGTTCCTCAGGGATCTGCAGTGGAGGGAGGAGGGGAAGGATAGAATTAGAGTGCTGGGAGCCTAGTTCCCTTATTGAGAAGATAGGTGAACACAGAGCAATGAAACCAGGGCAAACCATGAGGGCAGCTGAAGGGTAAGGATTGGCAAAGCTCACTAGCCCATGGAGCTTCAGCCTATCAGTGCCTACCTAACTCCTAAGTAAATTCAAGAGAGAGAGAGAGAGAGAGAGAGAGAGAGAGAGAGAGAGAGAGAGGGGGAATTTACTTACCTGTGAACCTAATTGAATGTAAACCCCATGTAGGGAGGTTCCCTATTCTGTATTTGCATGCCTCAGCATAGTGCTAAGCACATAGTAGGTGCCTTATTAATGATTGTTGGTTGATTGATACACAAATTAATCAGCAAACATTTGTTACATACACAATACATTCATTGATACATAAATTAGTCAATAAACATTTATTAAGTGCCTGCTATGTTCCCCTGCACTGTGCTAAACTTTAGGAATACAAATATAAAAAAGACAGTCCCTGCCCTCAAAGAACTTATAATCTAATGGGAGAAATGCACACCATTCCAGTTAAAGAATCCACAAGCATGTGTGTAACAAGCATCACATTCGTGTAATAGACCAACCACAGGAACTATATGTAATATATAACAGCATGGGTTGAGGTCACATAGAAAGTACACATTATATTCCATCTGTGGGCACCATTCAGGGACATATGTAAAGTCTTTATCTATTACCCCTTGAAGCACTAGATACAACCCTGACCATCGGCTAGATAGTCCCAGCACTTCCATGTACCCTTGGCATCCTCCAACCTACTAGTCTGTGGTCCCAATCTTAAGTCAGTGGATAGCCCAGGCTGAAGTCCATTAGTCTCCAACCATTAGGGAGCTGGCTCTGTAAAGGGCTTCAGTTCCCTTGGGGACCCTTATTGTTGTTTAGTGGTGTCCAACTCTCCATGACCCCATTTGGGGTTTTCTTGGCAAGGATACTAGAGTGGTTTGTCATTTCCTTCTCCAGCTCATTTTACAGATGAGAAAACTAAGGGTTAAGTGACTTGCCCAGGGTCACACAGCTAGGAAATGTCTGAGGCCAGATTTGAACTCAGGAAGATAAGTCTCCCTGACTGCAGGCCTGGTACTCTATCTGCTATACCACCTACCTGCCCTTGGGGCTTCTTACAGCTGGAATATTAAATTGGAAATAGGATTCAGCCCTTCCCTCCCAGTCAGAACTAAGGTTCTCCTGAAGCCAAGACAGTCTGGGCAGGCGTCCCCATCTTTTAAGTGGTACCACTACATAGTTCCCTCTTCATCTGGATCTTAATCCAGGCTCTTCTCACAGAGTGATCTTTCGTCTGATGCCAGCTATATAGAAGTAACTATCTGAAGCTCTACATCACTTGAAGGCTTACAGTCTAGCATGAGTTCCCTCTTTCCCTTCTGTTCCCTATCTCTAAATACTCTAGACCACAAAAGTGTGTTGTCTAGGGCTCATTTATAAGGGAAGAGAGGATATACAAATTCAGAAATAAGCCAGGAGGGAAAAGCCATTAGCAGTACATATAAAAGAAGATGTCTCAGTCCAAGGCTGGGCAGCCAGGAAGCTCCTGAGTTATTCTATCAATCTGTTTCTCCAGGCCTAACTTGGTTCATGCCCCTCCTTGGTCCAGGAGCCCCTCACCATGACATCTTTAATAGCCCACAAGAAAGCAGAGGAATAAATCATAGGATCCATGGCTGTCTAGTCTAACTCTCTCATTTTAACAATGAAGAAACTAATGCTCCCAAAAGAGAAGTAATTGTAAGGTCATTCAAGTAGTGAATAGCCAAACCGCTATTTGAACCCAAGGCCTTTAGTTCCAAATCCAGTGCTCTTTCCACCACTACCCCACCTCCCCATCACCAGCAGCAGCAGCAGCAGCAGCAGCAGCACAGCTGCTTCTCTCAAGGACATAAATCTGAAGTGAGCTGCAGCCTCCATTTTTTGTGTGTCTAGAACAAGTTGTTCAATGCGGCTGCCTCCACGCCTACAGCTTTTTCTATTCTTGCTGCAATGAGGGCAATTTACATAAATTGCATATAATTTATTCCTTTGGGGTGGAAATTAGATGTAGAACTACAAAATCAAAAGGGTACATTAGCATGTTAACTCCTGGCCAAGTCTCCCAAAGAAACTGGAAGCTGGGGTGTGTTATGGGCAAGAGGTGAGGGGAAAGACATGACCAAAGGAGCGGTCAACAGCTAATAGAATCATGTATTAGGTGTTGATTCCTCTCCCAGGACCTTCGAGGGGCTCAAACCCATAACTAATCACCCTGTCCCTTTGTATTTATGTGAGCTCAACCAGGAAAGCATGGCAGCTGAACTGTGAGGGCAGGAAGACAGCAGCTGCTGCCAACACCCCCAAGAAGGTGACTGGCCTCTTGGCCAGTCTGAGGCTGTCTGTAAGAAGCAGATCAAAGCAAAGATAGCCCAAATCTTTGGACTGGTCCTCCTTAAATTGCAGGTATAAAAATAATTATATTGGAGGAGTACAGAGCAAGAGATGCCATTGAAACTTTGTCCTAGCAAAATGGTGTAACTCAAGAGACAGTGGCTCCCTGGGAGGCTTCCCCTGTGCCTGTGTTCCCTTGTGCCCCATGCAAGTATCTGATTATAGGTCTGTGCACAGAAATCTTCTGCAAGCTGCCCAAGGTCTTAGAGACAGAGAACACCAAAGGGTTTTACAGAGACAGTCGCAGCTGTTTCCTTGACATCAACATCTGAGCCCTTCCCTATTCTCTTAGACATGCCTGGATCAGCAGTCAAGCTTAGGATCCATAAGGAAAGGGAAATTAAAAGGGTAGCATAAGGTGCTGAGATTGGAACAAAGAGGATGTTGGGAATGAGAAGGGTTCCTCCAAGCACAACCCAATAAGCCAGATACTTCCTCCCCCTGGGAACTTCACCCACCCATGAACTATTTCTTTTCAAGAAAGACATTATGGTACACTGTGGAAAGAACACTGTAGAAGAAGTTGAGATACTTGGGGCTTCAAGCCTCAAATCTATCATTTACTATCTGTGTGACCTTGGACAAGTCATTGAACCTCCCTGAAACTCAGTCTTTCCATTTATTAAATGAGAGGACAGTTTAGACCAGATAATCTCCAAGGCCTCCTTTAGCTCTGATATTCTGTGATTCTATGCATGCAAGTCACTCTCCTTCTCAGAACCTGTTTTAGCAATTGTAAAATGGGGAAAGCAGTCCTTGAATTGCCTTCCTGACAGACTCGTAAAGATCAAATGCAATAAACAATGCAATTTATGCATCTGCACATGCCTTTTCTATGCTCAAAAATCTCCAGTGCCTCTCATTGCTTAAAAGGCAAATGTTAGACCCCTCAGCCTAAGCACTCATGGTCTTCCCACTTGAAACCGGTACTTTTCTATAACATACTGTACACACAGAATGTGGTCCTGAGAGATATCATTTAGATTCAGTCCGGTAGCCCTTACTATAAACCCATATAATTCTATCTCCTGGCTCCCATCTAATATTAAAAGGCCAAGGTTCCCAGCATACTAGATGGATCCTTATTGGAGTATTATAGAAGGGAAACTAAGAGGCCATCCAGTCCAACTATGCTTAACCAAGAACTATGTCCCTAGCTCCCCAAGTGGTCACTCAACCTTGTCTGTGGGAGGAAAAACACTCTCCCCTCAATGTCCTTTTGGACACCTTAATTGTTGGGAAGTTTTCAGGCCTAAATCTACCTCTCTTTGACTACAATTATCCCTTCCACATCCCAACTTTCCCTGTTGTGGTTTTGATATGTCGCAGGTTGGCATAAGAAATTAAATGGGAATTTTGGGGGAGTTTTACAGAAGCCGCGGACAATACATGAAGGCCAGAGATGACACTGAAAAAGTTTAGAAACTCAGAAATGCAGAAAATATATATATAGTATTGTATAATAGCAATATATTTTATCTTGTAATACACAATAATTCAGACTTCTCTGGTACAAACGGAGGGCCAAAATATTTTATGTGGATTTTTCAGATCCAGGGGTGCCACACCCATAACCCCCACCATGAGGAAAGGATAAGTGTTTAGCTGTTTTTCCTAGTTCTATCATCTGAGGACAAGCAGATCAAGATACTGCAGACCTTCAACTCTTTAAAATCAGTTGTCTGATTGCCCCATAAGACTTTCAGGTTAAACATTCCAAGTTCCTTCGACTGCACCTTGTGTAGACATGTCTCTGATCCTCTTAGCAGCACACTTGTACTCTTCTGGATGTGCTCCTCAAAAGGGGAGCATGCAGAACTAAATGTAACCTCTCTTCTCAGGGGTCCAGGGGGTCCCCAAAGTATATCCCTGTGACTTTGAGAATGTGGAAGAAGACACAACTTCTAAATGGGGGAGACCTCTGAGCTCATAGATGCTGAGTAGGTGGAGAGACTTCAGAGAAAAAGCTCCAACTTTTGAATAGCCTCAACTGCCTTTGACACAGGGGGAAAGCGAGCCCCCTCCGATATGTTCCTTGTCTTCCAGTGTCTATGATTCCAGAAATCGATAAGAGTAGAATTCCCTGCTGAGAACATTGTCTCCTGAATTGAGCTGAGTTGAACAGCTCACTTGCTCTAGCGTATTCTATTGTCTACCCTAATATATGAATAACCTCCCTTCTTCCTGTTTATTACTCAATTTGATTTAAAAAAAAGGTTTATGGCCATCTGTGATTGTCTTTTGTATAGCCAGAATCTGGTGGGAGGGAGATAAACAGGTGGAGCACAAGCCAACTGTGTCCCTCCCTTGGAAGTAAACAGGGAAAGTGGCTTCTATTCTGAATCTCTGAAAGAGAGCATTATAGTCCTAGACTACAAATATTGGATGGGTGGTAAATAGATTAAAATTATAGTGCAATAACCTTCTTGGATATGAGAAAGAAAAAAGGGTGATCTAGCTCTGGATCCTTGCTTTCCCCTCCTTATGCTGGGCTCCTGGTTGTATGACCACAGTTCTCCTCCTTCCCACCTCTCAGGTGAAAATCACCATCACCCTCCAGAGACAGGGTGGACCAGATCACAGACTACCTCTATCCATGCCACATGTAGGTCAGTCAGCTGATACCAGTATTCATCATATTATTTAAACATAGTGCTCCAGATGTGGTCTGACTGAGGAGGTACAATGGAACTCTTACTTCCATTGTTTTAGACATGATTCTTATCTTACTGCTGCCTAAGATGGCAAAAGTTGTTTTGACTGCTCTATCCCACTGTGTACTCATATGGAACTTATAGATCTCCCAACACTCTGAATGGGATTTCTTAGGATAAGGCGTTACTTAAGTTTGAGTTGTTTTGGCCCAGATCTTCACGTTTATCAATGTGCTAGGGTCATAGATTTAGAATTAGAGCTGGAAAGAACCTCAGAGGCCATCTCATCTCTTTTTTCACATATGATGAAATCATGGTCCAGAGAGGCCACAACTTTCCAAAGGTTATATAAGTGTCAGAGGTAGGATTCAAACCCAGATCCTCTGACCGCACAGCCAGCGTACTTTCCACTCCACCAAGTTGTTACTCTTCTATAATGCCTTAGAGAGTTGGCTGGGGCATTAAGAGATTAATTGATTTGGCTTTGGTTACACAGCTAAGATATATTAGAGGGAGATCTTGACCCAAGTGTACTCTTTCCCAGGTCAGCCCATTCATGACTGCACCATATTACCTCTTCACATGTGAATGCAGTAGAGGAATCCATACCAAAAAATGAGCTTTCTCTTTATAAATTTCATTGCCTTAGATGCATCCCAAAGTTCCAGTCCACCAAAATCTCTTTGTATCCAACATATTTGACTTGTTCTTATAATTGTTTCACCTATAATCCTAGCGTTTCTTCAATCGAACTGCCAGCATATTGAGGGCACAAAATGCATTCTTTTTTTATAGTTTCTACCCAACCAACCCAGGTTTTGTCTTTCTTGCTTTTTCAATGAGTAGAAAAGGAGAGATGGAAAAGATATTATTCAGAATTGAAAATTAAATTGAATCTATGAAAAGGAAAAGCTTCATATAGAATAGAGTTTCTTAACTTATAGTCCACAGACCTCAAAGTGGTCCGTATATAGATTTCAGGAAGTCCAGGAACTTAGATGGAGAAAAAAAATTGTCTTTATTTTAACTGACCTCTAACTGAAATTTAGCATTTCCTTCGATTGTTTTTTAAAAATACTTTATTCTAAGAAAGGGTCCATCAGCTTCACTAGACTGCCAAAAAAGGCCCATAAAACAAAAAGCTAAGAACTCTGATGAAAAGGGTGGTCCTTGAACTAAGTCTTGAAAGAAATAAGCTATTCTATGAGGCAGAAGTGAGGAGAAAGCACATTCCAGGCATGAGGGACTGGCAGTGCAAAGACACAGAAATGGAAGATGGAACCAGTCTGACTGGACCATAGAGTGAGGGCAAGGGAGGTTCAGCCAGCAGCTGGAGAGAACATCCATGCTTGTGACTTCTCAATATGACTCCATCTACCTATGCAGGCTAATTGCATATCACTTCCCTTCACTCACTCTACATTCTAGCCAAATTGTCTTACATGCTAGCACCCATATGTGACCCTTTTTGTGCCTTTGCACAGACTGACCCCTGTATCTGGAATGCACTCCCTCCTTACTCTGCCTCTTGGAATCCCAAGTTTCCTTCAAAGTTCATTTCAAGGCCCACCTCCTACTACATAAGGCCTTTCCAGATACCCACAAGTTGTTCCTGCCCCCTCCGATATTGTCATATCTATTTTTAAAGGTGTTTGTCTGGGTACCTGTTATTCCCCAATACCTTTCCCAAATAGAATACAAGCTACCGGAGGTCAGGGATTGTCTCAGTTTTGTCTTTGCATATCCAGTACCCAGCACAATGCCTGATACATGATAGGTACTTAATAGCTGCTTGTTGAATGAGGAATAAATAAATGACTAGATGAAGAAAGAAGTCACAACAGAAATACATTGTCCAATGGGAGAGTTTCTTTGGGGGAATGGAAAGTGTTGAATAACTTAATAGAACTAACAGAGTGTAGATGTCATGAATGGCATATAAAATGGTCTCTTCCTCACTCCCTATGTTCTCACCTTCATTCCAAATTCTTTTGCCTGGCATTCAAGGCTATCTACAATCTAGAGTCTCTCACCCTTTTGGTTTTATGTCCTACTTCTCCCCTCCATGCACTCTATGCTCCACACACACCCTCCCCATTATAGGCCCTATACTTAGCACCTCTATGACTTTACAGGTACATTTCCTCCACCTGGAATGCCCTCTCCATGTTCCTTTGTCCCTTCCCACACTTCTATTGATCTATCAATGCATATCAAATGTTTCCTGTAGTGAAAAGAGTACCAGACTTGGAGTCAGGAAACCTGGGTTTGAATTCTAGTTCCAACAAATACTAGCTGTGTAACTATAGACAAGTCACTTCCCTCTCTGAGTCCTTATCTGTGTGATGCATAAAATATTCAAGAGATACAATTTCTGAGTAATTAATCATTTTATTAATTATTGCTAGTGGGTAATTAATAAAAGGAGTCAATGATACTCTTAATGCCAAAGATCCTTCATGGAACCCACTCAGCACTTCCATGCCCTTGGAAGACGCGTTTTCCTAAGGGCAGCAATCAACTCTGATTGATTAATAATTAAGGAGAAGAATGTTGAGAATAGAACCTCGGTATTAAGCCTTTTATAGGAATAAGGAAGTTTGGAAGGTGGAGAGTTTGTGAAAAAATGTGAGTTTATTTTGTGATACATTGAGTTTAAGATGTCTATGGGACATCGAGTTCAAGATGCTCAATAGACCATCAGATATGCAGATCTAGAGGTTCAGAGAAAGGGTAAGTAAACAAATGGGGCTAGGCAAATAAAAATCTTCATTTTCATGAAGATACTAACTGAATCCGTGGAGCTTGGTGTTCCAGTAAGTAAGTAAAGTGAGCTCAAGTAAAAACATATAGATGGAAAAAAGAAGAGGGCAGAGGAGAGATACCTGGCAGGGACACTTGGCTTTACTAAGTGGAGTTTGGTTGAAGATTCAGCAAAGAAAACCGAGGGGCAATCAGACAGGTAGGAGAACCAAGATAGAACCACGTCACAGAAAGCTAGAAAGAAGAGGGTATCAAGGAGAAGAGAGTGATCAACAGTGTCAGAGACTACAGAGAGGTCAAGAAGGATAAGGACTGAAAAAGTTGATTAGATTCTGTAAGTAAGATCGTTGGTCACTTGGGAGAGAGCATTTTTGGTTGAAAAATAAAGTCAGAAGTTAGACTGTAGAGTCAGAGAAAAAGAAGCAGAGGCACTCATTGTAAATGGCCTTCTCAGGGAATTTAGACCCAAAAAAGAGAAGAGGTATAGTACAACAGCTGGCAAGAATAGATGGAACAAGCAAAAGCATTTTTTGAGGATGAAAAAACATGGGCATGTTTGTAGGCAGTTGGTTAACAGCCAGTAGTCAGGGAGAGATTGAAGTGAGGAAATGGGGATGATGTTGGGGTGGGGGTGGGGGGAATCTGTTGGAGAAGATTAGATGGAAGGGGATCACTTGTGAATGTAGAGGGATTTGCCCTGGCAATGAGAAGAGTCACCTCTTTGTGTGAGACAGGGAGGGGTAAAGGAAAATATAATGGCAGAAAGTATTTGAGTGATGTGAGATGAGGAACAAGGAAGATGAGGGAACTTTTGGCAAATGACTCAATGTTTTCTGTGAAATATGAGGCAAGGTTCTCAGATGAGAGAGAAGAAAAGGAGGAGCTATGGGAGGTTTAAGGAAGCATGAAAAGCTTTGGAAAAGCTTCTGTGATGAGTGGGATAATGAGTTAATTATAGAAGTATAAAGTATTGCCTTGCCACAGTGATGGCCCAATTGAGATTATGTGATACAAATTTGTAGTGAACCCAGTCAACATAGTTTTATGATTTTCTCTAGCTTCATCCAGCAGCAAATGTGTAGGAGCAAAGGCAGCAGATGGTGGGAGTGATCCAAGGCTGAGGCTTGCCAGGGCAAGACGGGTGATAAGATGTGTAAGGGGAAAGGACAGTGTAGAGTTGAATTGGCCCACCAAAGGATCAAGATGGGGAAGAGAGAAGTATGTAGTCAGTGCTGGGGTGATGGCCTGGGAAAGAATTGAGGGACTAAGGCATTGGAAGTCACAGCGAGGACAAAGAACAGGATTTGGACTTATACTACCGAGGGAAAAGTAGAGTGATGACAGATTGTGATCAGATAAAAGAATTTAAAAGTTCGTGCACATTGAAGTGAAATATTTGTGGGTGATGAAAAGATCAAGGAAGGGTATGACCATCTCTATTTGTGTCTGAGGTCAAGTATGGGAGTAGATCATGGGAAATTAATAAATTGAGGAACTGGGAGGTTAGGCTGTTTGAGAAATCATCCATATGTTTATTAAAGTCTCCTAGTATTAAGACATAAGTTGGGAAAGACAGTAAGAGTGTGAGCCAGGCGCAGAACTCATTGAGGAAAGGAGAATATCCAAGAGGATGGTAAATAATACCGGAATATTCACAGGATGGTACACTTGCATTGAAGGAACCTCAAAGAAGGAGAGGTTATTGAGTGATGACAGTAGAGGGAGAGCCTAGAAATGTCAACAGGGAGCAAGGAGTATTTCATGTTCCCCACCTTGACTAGTGAGTGAAGGGGAATGAGTGAAAGTACCAGTGCTGAAAAGGGTAGCCAGAGAGGCTGTGTCATCAGGAGGAAGTCACGTCTCAGTGAGAGCCAGACAATGAAAGGAATTGGAAAGGAAAAGATTTAAGACAAAAGCAGGTTTGTAATCTATGAAGTAGACATTACATAGAGCACAATGGAAATGGTAGGTAACCTAAGAGTGGGACAGTATGGAGGGAAGAGGGGTGTTGCAGAGTGTAGGTGTAATGGAGCAAGCAGTGGATGGAAAGGAATGGGCTTTGAATGATTACTTCTGGAGATTCAGAATCCCTGTGATGGGGATGGGATGAGTGGGTGGGCGTCTGTTGATGATTGAGAAATGAGTTCACCTAGATTATCAACATCCCTAGGGGCCTGACCTCAGGATGGAGTCTTCTCAAGGCAGTTCAGACAGGAAACCTACAGCAGTTACAGGTAGAGTAGAATTGCTCTTCTTTTCTGCAGAAAGGCCAGTCCACGTCAGGAGACAGGTGGAGAGAGAGAGAGAGCAATGAAATAAGTTTCTCTCCTTACCCTGAAGGCAACAAGGAAGGAGGTGAGGAGTCTGGTATGTGATGGAATGGTGCCTCCAGCCCTTCCTCCCTTAGTGGCAGGAGCAGCAACAACTCCTGAAGACCCAGAAAAGAAAGTTCTCGATGCCAGTGTCAAATGGCTCAAAATAGGAAGAAGATATGACTTTATCAGTGGCAACACCATTACAGAAGATGTATTACCATCTGCTGTGCCTCTGTGTCCTAAAGACCATGCGACCTTTTCATCTGACTTGCACCTGAAATCTTTGCATATAGTTTCTGCTGATAGAAAGTAAGCTCCTTGAGAACAGGTGCCATATTGCTTTTCTAGTGGAATTTCCAGCACTTTATATATAGTAAACATTTAAATTTTTTTACTATTTCATTTATTCATTCATGAGGGATAGTTCTCTTTTAGGGGCAGAAAGGTTAATACATTAGGGCAGGGCTTCTTAAACTTTTTCCACTCAAGACCTCTTTTCTTTTTCAGCAGTGTTTGTCCACATTGCATGGCCTAGAAGCATGCACAGTGCAATGTGAGCATGCTTTGTGTTCAGAACCAAGGCTGCAGTGAAGTTTCTTGATGCAACATGGGCAAGTGCTTCCAGAAACACCTCAGATTCATCATGCGTTTGATTTTAATTAATTTTTGGTCACTGCATGTTCAGAAATCTTTCACTGTTGGCAAATTTGAGGGGTCACGACCCATAGTTTAAAAAGCATTATATTAGGGAATATACCTGATGTGAAAACAAAAGATATAAATAAAAAATTATACTCAAAAATTAGTTATTACTATTATTAAGAGTTACATGGGCCTGTATTCAAGCCTTTCTCTGCTGCCTTTTCAAGTGATGAAGGTGATGATGGGTATTTTAAGGTCATGCCAAAGGAGGGCAAACTCTGGTATTCTTGACCAACTGGAAATGATTAGAATATAGTTACTTACAAAATATTACAGTGGAAAGAACCCTGAGGATCCAGCTCTGTCACTCGTACTCCTCTGGATCTCCTCTGAAAAATAAGGGGACTTTAACTGGATAACTTCAAATTTCCCTTCCAGCTCTAAATCTGCTATCCTGTAACAGATTATGTTACATCTGGCATCCAAAGACTAGCCTAAATCCAGAAAAACCTCATTACCAAAGGATTAGCCAACAGCAGATTAGTGGGGGGTGGTACAGGGGGCTGGCCACAGAAATGCAAAAAAAAAATTTAATCTACTAAAGCACTGAAGGCTAATAGGATGGAGAGGTCATCTAATCCAACCCCTTTGTTTTGTAGGTTATGAACTGAACTACTGAAGGGGCACCCATACCAATGAAATCATGCATCAAAATAAGATTCGGAGGCTTTACCCTAAATTTTGCTATCAACACTAATTAAGCAACTACTATATGCTGATCGTCATGCTAAATATAAACAGACTTTGTTCTCCTGGATGTTCTAGTTCTAGTTGTTCTAGTAGGAAGATATGATATATGTAGATCAGTAAGCAAAGTGGAACAACCAGAATTCTTACCTAGGACACCAAAATTAAAGGCATGCCAGTAGCACTTACATTCCTTTGGCAGAGTAGAAATGTCTAATCTTAGCACCAGGTTAGCAAGAACAATTAGTTAAAGAGGAAGTTATCAGATAGTGGTTGCTTCCCATTTTTATCAATCTTATGTAACTCTTACCTGTGACTTTTTTATAAATCCCCTCTAAACAAGTTGTATATCCATCATACTGCGGGCCTTCTTCAGGTTTTAGTAATGTTTCAAGGATACCAATGCAGTATATGAGTTATCCTTCTGCTACCCCTGCTGTCCCAAAGCATGACCACCTGCCCTGGGCCAGGCCAAGTGAGCCACCACAATGAGGGCTCAGAACATAAGTGTCACTTGTGGTTGATTCAATGACACAAGTGAAAGCACTCTCAAGAATACATGTTGGTTGAGGGCAGCTTCCTGTGTTTTCCCAGCAAAGAAACTGTCTTGACCCCCAGGAGTCAGGGGGCAACAGTCCACATGGATCTGGAGCTTAATTAGGCCAGAGAAGCTGTCACCTAAGAGTTGATGCTCCAGAACATTAGAACTTGGCCCTTAGGGTAAAGCAACACCACACTAGTTCCTGCCTGCAATCCTGGTTCTGCCTTGCCTTCCACAAGCCTAGCTTAATTATAACTGTACCATGGTCCTGGCAGGAAGCCAGTGGGCCATACGGTCACCCACTATGCCAGATCACCTTTGTTTCCAACTTAGCAATCCTTAAAGGAAAAACCAAGTGGATAAAGGACGCTGGCCTAAAACTTAAGAAACTGAAGTTCCATCAATTTTACCCCTCATTGTGTGACCTTGGGTAAATTTTTTCCCCTCTCTGAGGATTAGTTTCTTCACCTGAAAAAAGAAGCTAAATAGGATTATCTCCATGGTCCCTTGACTTACTCTCCATATAAACCCAAACAAATCATTTCAGTATTCTGGTCATTAATTTCCTTTTGTATAAAATGAAGTGGGTTGG
Organism: Trichosurus vulpecula; assembly: GCF_011100635.1. Taxonomy (NCBI): domain Eukaryota; kingdom Metazoa; phylum Chordata; class Mammalia; order Diprotodontia; family Phalangeridae; genus Trichosurus; species Trichosurus vulpecula. The sequence goes on from NC_050575.1 coordinate 94,399,747, forward strand.
ACTAGTTGACCTCTCAGTTCTCTTCCAGCTCTATATCCATAGGCCAGGTTTGACAAAGCATGGACAGGATTTCCCTGACTACCTCTGGCTAACCACATGGGCTAACTCAGCCCTTGAGCATTTTGAGGGATGACAAAGGACCAGGCTGCTTTCAGTCAGCTATTTGTGACTCATCCCTGAAAGACTCAGGCACACTGGAGGTGATGAAAAATCCCCTTATTGGCCACTAAAAGGAGAAGATAGCTCGGTGGACCTTTAAAAGGAAGTGACTCTGCTTTTCTCTCCCTTTAACTCTAATCGTAATGACTAGCTCTTGTTCATTAGACTTCTATGAGGGCAGAGAAAGAGCTGCATACTTTTTCCATTCCCAGAAGTGTGTTTGCTCCTTCTGCATGGCAGCAAGAGCAAGGGGGCTCAACAACAGAAGCTTGAGCCCGGGCCTCTGGCTGGCTTCTCTGTTTTGTGTTCTTTCACTAATCAGAAGTGACCCAACATTGATCTTGTGACAGAAGAGTTTAGGCTTGGAAAAGACCTTGTAAATTCAAAGGCCTAGAGATTCTCAGTCTGTTGTGTGACTGGTGGCAGGGGTAGTTTCTGCATCAAAGAAAATGCCACCAACAGAGAGATGAATATAACCCTTGATCTCTTGGTCTAGCTTTCTGGAAGATACAGACTGGGAGGGAATTATTTGGACCATGCAGAGCTAATAAATAGAAATATGAAAACACCTATTCAGTAGTCCCACAAACTGCATTACAACTGGATGTTTCAAGTATCTACCTCCTAGAAAAAGGTAACAAGAGTTATGTCATTAAAGGGATGCTCGTTAAGTTTTCTGTCAATATACACCTTTGAGTTTGGGGTGTGTGAAGCATTCCTTCTATGTCTTTTAAACAAGTAACTATCCCATAACTGATTCATATTGTATACTGAGAACCTTTTTACCAACTCCTTGGAGGGTCCCAGATATGAGCCAAACTTAAGCTTTAAGTAATTTTTCCCAGAGGGCCAGGGTAGGGGTGCAATGAGCCAAAGAATATGATACCTTTCTTTTAGGTAGTCACACTCCCTCGGGACAGAATATGGTCTGGCTGCATGAGCTCATAGCAGAGGGGTCTCTTGGTGGGCAGGGAGAGGACAAGTAACTCCAGCCCACTGGGACCCAGAAGCATTTGCCTAATTATTAGCCCATGATCCAGCTCTAGGTCCTTCTAAAATAAACTTGTGTTCTCTATTCAATCAGTCAGTCAAAAGCATTTATTAAGCACCTACTCTTTTAATCACTTTGCTAGGCACTGGGAATAGAAAGACAAAATATGAAAAAATCCTTCCTCTCAGGGAGTTTACATTCTGTCAGAGGAGACAATGTATAGATACAGAAGTATATAAAGAACAAATACAAAGACTTGGTGGACAAACACAAGACAAGACAGAAGGACACTATCAGTTAGGGAATCAGGAAAGACTTCATGTAGAAAGTAGTATTTGAGCTGAGTTTAGAAGGAAGTGATAGATTGTGTAAGGGAGAAATGAAGAGAGAATATATTCCAGGAGTGGAGGCCAGCTTTGTGAATGCATGGAGGCAGAAGATAGAGTATTACATGAAAAATAGTGCAGAAAACAATCTGACTGGAATATAAAGTGCATGAAGCAGAGTAATGTATAATGAGGCTGGAGAGATGATGGATGGATGGATGGATGGATGGATGGATGGATGGATGGATGGATGGATAGATGGATGGATGGATGGATGGATGGATGGATGGATGGATGGAGAGACAGAAAAAGAAAAAGAGAGAGGCAGAGACAGAATTTTTAAATTTTTACTAAGCACTGTGCCAGGCATTGTGCTAAGCACTAGGGAAACAAGTGAAAGCAAACCAGACAGTCCTTGCCATCTAAGAGCTTACCTTCTAATTCAAGAAGACAACAGAAAGGAGAGTTGGAAGGAAGGGGCAATTGGGAGACATGGGGTAAAGATGTCTGAAAATGTCATGGTGGCCTGGTTCCAGGCAAGGTAAGGCAAATGTTCATCTAGCATAGCTGCACAACCCAGGAGCAGAGTCCAAGATTGCCAGTCCAGGAATGCATACAAATGCAAAGGACTTTAAAAAACAAAGAGAAATATATATTTTAAGGTTCTTCTCCATTAAGGCATTCTGAGATTCTTCTCTCTTCCATTCCTGCTGAACTTGAAGCCCTCCCCACCAGGACTATCCCAATTTTACCCACCCAGACCTCTTGGCTTGAACACATAAATTCCCTCAGAGCAGCCCTATCTGGGGTGAGGTTCCTAAAGGGAAGGAGGCCATGGGAAAGGTCAGTTAGCAGAGACTGAGTGACTGTATGTTCCAGGGAAGGTAAAAGAGCACAGAAGGAAAACCAGATTTAAAAAAACAAAACCAGTTAAGGGAAGGGGGAGGAAGTGGGTTACTTTCTGGGCTCTAGCCAGACTCTGGAATCCTTCACCTTCAGCAAAGACTCTTTGCCCCACTTCCCTCCCCAGACTCATATTCAGATAGGCTGATTAGGAGGCGCCTAGCGCCTTGCCTTGGTGGACATAGGGGCAGAAAGACAATGATGACTGAATTACTCAAACATGCCGGCAAACGCAGGCACGAGATTGGGCGTGGAAGGAGAAGAGCACATACAGGTTGCATACTTCACGTGGGCAGCTCAGAGTCATTCAGAAAGGACAGAGGGAGGAGACACTTCTCCTTGGCAGAAACCTGCCTAGAACACAAAGTCTGACAGGTTGGGTTTGCTTTGGTTTTGTCCCTTAATCTTTTGCAATCTTGGGCAAAAAAGCACTTAGATTTTTAGAACACCTTGTTGAAGCCTGAAGGTCAGACTGGGGAGTAGGAAATGTGCCAAAACAAGTTGTGGTTTTAACGCCTATGGCTGTGCTGCCCTTCAAAACAGCTCACACAGCTGGTCTAGCAGAAGTGTGATAGCCTGAGCAGGAAGGAAACGACTTGAAAGCCAGCACTGCGGTTAGAGCTGGAAGAGAACTCAGAACACAGAATCTAAGGGAGGGACCTTCAAACACATAGAGTCAGAGCGAAGAGATCTCAGAACAGAGAGCCGAGTGTGGAATACCTAAGGGGGCCTTTGGAAGATGAGTCACCACCAGAAAGAACTTTAGAGGCCATTAGGACCAGTTTACATAAGAGGACAGAGGACCAGAGAAAAGAAGTTATTTTTTCAAATATCCCCTTAGTGTCAGGGCCCGAACCAGGACCCAGGTTTCCTCATTGCCAGTCCAGTATTCTTTTTTTCATTCATGCATTCAGCATCTACTAGGCACCAGTCACTAGAGGTGCTGAGGATGCAGAGAGTTTACATTCTAGTGGGGGAAATACATATAGATAAGTAAATACATATAAAGTACATGTGAAAATATGTACATATTTCATGCATTTGAAATACAAAATACATATGAAGTAAATACAAGGCAATTTTAGGAAGAATGCCACTATCACCTGGGAAGGAAAGGGCTTATGTTGTTGCTGAATCATTTCAGTGATGTTCATCTTTCCATGACCCCATTTGGGGTTTTCTTGACAGATACTGGAGTGGTTTTCCATTTGCTTCTCCAGATCATTTTACAGATGAGGAAACTAAGGCAAACGGGGTTAAGTGACTTGCCCAGGGTCACACAGCTAGTAAGTGTCCGAGGCTGGATTTAAACTCGGGTTCTCCTGACTTCAGGCCCAGCGCTGTATCCACTGGACCACCTAGCTGCCCAGCATTTATGTAGAAGGTATTTGAACTGAGTCTGGAAGAAAGCATTTACCTTACAGAGTGGAGGGGAACAGGAAGGGCAGGACAGGCATGAGCCACAGCCTGGCAAAAGGCACTGAGATGGGAGAGTAAATGTCTCATATGAAGGGAAACAAGTAGAAGATCAGCTTAGCTGAAACTCAGGGTGCGTAACTTAGAATAATGTGTAATAAACCTGGAAAGCTAGGCAGCAGTCAGATGATAAAGGGCTTAGCATACGAAACAGAGGAGGTAGTCTTTTATCCTAGAAGCAATAGGAAGCTACATTTTCATCAGGACAGTGACATGGTCAATTCTATGCTTCAAGAATATTAATTTGACATCTATATAGAGTACCCCTCTCTGGACCTCAGTTTCTCAGTAGTGAAACAAGAAACTAAGATGATCACAAATCTCTTCTAGTTCTAATATTCTACGAGCCTGTAAGACATGGCTTCTAGTCCCAACTTAGTCTCTAACTTACTGTGTGACTTGGGACAAATCACTTTTCTTTTGGGGACATCAGTTTCCCCATCTGAAAAAATGAGAGATTTCAAGCAACATGTCTTCTAATTCTGACCTGATGCAATTCTCTTATTCTATGTTGATTAAGAATGTAACAAACCCCTCTGTTATCTGCTCTCCCAACTGAATAGTTTGGTTTACTGGTCAGCGTTGTCCTCTAGTCTCCCACAGAGAGATATAATCAAAGGTCATGGTTTCCTTCTTAGGAGGGGCCTTGCTTTCACTGCCTGTCCCAGTGTGCTCCACCCTTCAGCTCCGCATACACATGCTGCCCAGGGACATGATTTAAGGAGCCAGAATTCATGGTTGTTAGCTTAGCACCTGATCCCATGCTCTCCCCTGGGGCCTGGCAAGAATGCTGCTCTTTGCTTAGTACTCATTCCATGGGCTTTGCACTGTGGGGATGGGCCACATTAGAACGGGAAGGACACCCATCTTCCTAGGATCTAGCTCAACTCCCCCATTTGACAGACGGGGAAACTGAGACCCAGAAAGATTACTATCCAAGGTGACACAGCTACAAAGTAGCCAATCCAGATACTCAGACTCCAAAACCAGTGCTCTTTCTCACACCCCTGGGTCATTATCTCTCTTATAAATAACATGACCTGAAGATCATTCCAGTTGCCCAGATTCCCAACAAGGCCTCCAGAATAGAGGCAATGAGAAAAGTCCTGAAACTTTGAGCACTTAACTTGAAATCAAGAGACCTGAATTCAGAACCTTGAATCCACTACTTACCATTGTGACCTTAGGCAAGTCACAAAATGAAAGGTTGGACTAGACAGCCTCTAAGGTCACTTCTAGCTCAAAACCTATGATTATTCAATAGTCAATAAACATTTACTCAGAGCCTACTATGTGCCAGAGGCTGTGCTAAGCACTGGGGATACAAAGAAATGCAAAAGACAGTCCCTGCCCTTAAGGGGCTCACAATCTAATGGGGGAGAGGAGACAACCCACAAAAGGAAGCTGAAAATCGAGTGCAAGGGGCATATCTGGTATGCAGGGACATGTGAAAGTTCTGTGGCTGTAGAGGGAAATGATCTAAGGAGGCATGAGTTATAGAGTTGATTTCATCTTTCAGAACGCTGAGTTTCTAGAGACCATGAATTCCAGGTCAGCCAGGTAAAAAATGATGAGAATTCCCTGGGTGCTATCCTTAAAAGGATCAGGAAGGAGTTCTCTAATGTTTACCTTCCACGTTCTCCAAGAGGGAGGGAGTGACCCCAGGGACAAGGGATACTGAGGAGGTGTGAGTTTCAGAACTGATTCTGTCTTGCAGAAGGATGAGATCCCATGTTATAAAGGTCTTACCATGGAAGAGCTGGTTGTTGTCTGCTCTGGAGGAATGTTTTATTCTATTTTAGAAGTGATAGGATGAGTAATATAATAAATGCTTATGTTTTCCTAAGTTTTAATTTTTGTAAGTCCCTTTCTTCACCACAAGCCAATGATGCAGACAACGTAAGTGTTAACACACCCATTTGGAAACTTAAGGTTAATTGACTTGCCAGGGATAACACAGAGTGGAGGTGCTGGAGGTGAGATATAAACTCCTGTCTTCTGACTCTAAAGTCCAGAATCCTTTCTACTATACCCCACTACTGCCTCAACTGAACAGTAGTTCTTTTTTAGTCTTTCACCCAAAGGGTGAAGAGAGGGAAATAGATAGTTATTTGAGCAAACCCATAGTAATAGGATGGAATTTTTTAAAAATCATAATCAAGACACTAAGTGAGAATGAGATTATAAAATGAACCAATGAGTTTGACCCAGAGTTGACAAATCATCATGGGAGAATCAGGAGACATGAGTCTGAATCTCAGCTCTATTTTTACTGTCTATGTGACCTTAGGTAAGTGACTTAGCCTCTCTGGGCTAATATCTTCCCATCTGTAAAACAAAGGGGTTGAATTAGATGATTTTTAAAGTACTTTGGAGCTCTAAATACTATGATCCAATCCCAAATTAAGAGAATACAGGGAGGGAGGTTTACTGGGGCAAAAGACACCATTCTATTCTGAACCTGTAAGGGACCCTGATACTGTTATCATAGGGGTCCTTACCTGTAGAAGCTAGGGCAGCTAGGTGGCGCCATAGCGCACAGAGTGCCAGGCCTGTAGTTAGGAAGACTCATCTTCATGAGTTCAAATCTGGCTTCAGACACTTACTAGCTGTGTGACCATGGGCAAGTCACTTAACCCTGTTTGCCTCGGTTCCTCATCCGTAAAATGGGCTGAAGAAGGAAATGGCAAGCCACTCCAGTATCCTTGCCAAGAAAACCCCAAATAGTGTCACAAATAGTCAGACATGACTGAAAATCAATACCTATAGAGAATTGGACCAAGCTAAATTAGAATATTTGAGGAACTTTAGGGCCACCCAATCTAGAACTGACTAGTTGGGTTATTACTATTGTTTAGACTTCTAATAACTCTCTCCTATGTTATTTCCAAATTTTTAAGATTCTTTTTTCTTGTAAATAGGGAATAGGAATAAAGATAGAGACTGGAACTGTGGTTTCCTTTTCAGTGCAACTCGCGGTGTAGGAAACTCTCTCTACCAATGCAGGTCAGCACCTTCTCTGCAATTTACAGTTTTCCCTTATAAGTAAGCTCTAGAATACTCACTCTAGTAGTCTGGAGAATGTGGAGAGGAAAAAGAGGGGAAAGAGAGATGTAGCTACTAGAACCAAGCACCAAGAGGCAGTGTCAAAGGAATCAGCAGAGGAGTCAGGGAGAGGCAAAGAAGGTCTCTGAACCGAGGAAGCCAAGCAGGTTCAAGAGTCAGAAAGGAACAAAAGAAACAGTGTCTGTATCAGTCAAGGTGATCAGATGCTCATAGGGGATAATTCATAATAATAATAATACATTAAAAATATAGCATTCAATTTACAAAAGTGCTCTGCATACATTTGAACTCCATGGCAATCCTATAGACAGTGCAGATATTATTATCCCTATTTTACAGATAAAAAAACTGAAGTTCAGAGAGATTAAATGACTTACCCAAGATCACACAGCTACTAAGTGTCTGAGGTAGAACTGAGCTCAGCAAAGGAGATACTCTGCGTGCTCACCACAAGAGTTAAGTAATTTAATAAAGATAAAAAGAAATATACAAGTAAGTATTCAAGACCTGTTAGCTATGTAGTCATTTTGGTTCCCTCCTATTCCCCATTTTGGGTCACAATAGGTCCAAGCCAGAAGCTTCCAACACCATTAAGTCCCATAGTCAGAGATGAGTGTTTCCCATTCCCCTTGTTGCCCAACCCTATGAAAGTCTCACTGGTGTGCAGGACTACTTAACTACTTTTTTGGTGTCATGGACCCCTCTCACAGCTACATGAAGCCTGGGCACAGACTCCTTCTCAGAGTAATGTTTCTAAATGCATAAATGCAGAGGAATGCAGAGGAATTGAAATAGTTATCAAAAAATTTTTAAAACTCATTAACTCCATGCTATGAACCCCTTGCCTAAAGGAAATTTCTCTGCAAACATTAGCCCTTTCCCCTCTTTGCTCTGGATGGTCAGATGGACACATGTATTAGTCAATAAGTTTTACTATTACTAAAAAAACAGGATATAAGTATCATCTGAAATAACAGGATATAAGGATCGTGATGTAGTCACCAGCTACTCCTACATAACAAAGAAATAAATGTATCTGCTATCCATCACTCCAAATAAAAATTTACTGGCCAATTCTTGACCAGCCATGAGTTCCAGAATAAGTTCATCCCCAGCCTAAGTACTTGACTTTGGTCTCTTGAGATGGTCAACTATGCACACCATTATACAGTGCAGCCATCTTCTTCCCTAATCATACCCTAGATACAATGTTGCGTTCAGTTCTGAGTGCCATATTTTAGGAAAGGCGCTGACACACTAGAACACACCCACAAGAGAATAACCTGGATGGTCAGAGGACTAGAGAACATGTTTTACAATGATTGGTTGAAGGAATTGGGGATGTTTAGCCTGAAAAAGAGAAGACATACAGGGGAGCAGGAAACACATGATTATTGTCTTCAAGTATCTGAAGGGCTACCATAGGAAAGAGGATCTTAGAATCACAGATTTGGAGCTGGAAGGGAGCTTAGAGGCCATTGAGTCCAGCCTTCTTATTTTTCATGTGGAAGCTAAAGCTGTAACAGGTTAGTTAGCTGTAACAGTTGTCTGAGCCAGTATTAGAATACAGGTCTTTCTGACTCCAAACCCAACACTCTAGCCATTACTCCACGTTGCCTGTCTCCATAAGACAAAACTAGTAACAAGAAAATTGAGTAGAAGCTGGAGAAACAGATCTCAGCTCAAGATCCCAAATATCACAGTTATCATGGGGAAAGGGTGTTGATTTATGTTCAAATCAACTGGATTCAAATCCTGCCTCTGATTCTTACTAGTTCTGTGACCATAGGAAACTCACTAACCTCCTTGGGCTTCAGGTTCTTCATCTATAAAAAGGATATGACACTAATAGCTAAAGATCTATTATCCTTAATTTTTCCAAATGGGATGAGCTATCTTAATGTGAGATAAGCTTACCCTCCCACGAAATGGGCTGCCTCAACTTGGAATGAGTTCAAGTGAAAGCTTAACCATCTATCAGAAGTGTTGGGAGAGAAAATTCCTACTCAGATAAGGGTAAGACTAACTGCCTTCTAAGGTCCCCTCTGTCTCAGAGACTCTGGGAAATCCCAGAGACATTACATTTCTGATGACTTTGTGAATGGAATAGAAAAGACCAGAGTCCAACTTCCTCATTTTACAATTGCTTGTCCAATATCACACAACCAATAGCAACCCCAGAACCCAAATCTGAATGCAGGGATCTTTCCACTACATCACAATGGATATAGGGCCAAAAAAAGAGAAAGGAAGGAAACAAGCATGTATATGCCTACAATCTCCCTTGATTTGAAAGGAAAGAGAATAGTCAAAGATGACACTGATACTTCAAGCCTAGGTGACTGGGAAAATGGTAGGGACAGTGACTGTGACAGTAAAGTCAAAAGTAGGAAAAAGACTGGGGTCCTGTGTTGGGGGAATGAGGATGTGCTCACTTGGGGAACTGAGTGTCAGTTGTAAGAGGTATGCCTATTCATCAAATTCACCATCCAGGTAGTGACATTCTACAGGCAAATGGAGACGCAGGACTGGAAATTGGAGAGAGGTAAGGGTTGGATACACAGATTCAGGAGCCATCCAATCATTCTTATCAAGGAAAGAGTTCTGATAGAGGATAAACTAATAGAAGGAACATGTTAGAAAAAGTGTAGATGTCCTAGAGTCTAAACAGTGAGAGCAAAAATGGCATGCCCTTTCTACTACTCCCTGGCACAATCAGGGATGTACATCATAGAAGGCTCCAGGCTCATCTACATTCACAGAATGACAAAGTCAGGAATTGTGAAGGAATGAGGCTATGGAATCAGAGAAACACCCCTGAAAATTGTGGGGAAAAGGCCAGGAAGTTGGAAAGGAATTAGAGAAGGGAAAGCCAGAGAATTGTGGAAAATTAGGCTAAGAATCAGGAACAGGGTATGTAACTGTGATAGGTTAGGAACAAGTAATTGTAGGGAAAAAAAACCAGGGAGTCATAGGGACAAGGCTAGGTAACTATGCGTGAAAAGGCCAGGAAAATATGGGAGACAAGTCCAGAAAATCACAGCAGAAAAGTCATCACAGACTGCCTTTCTGGTCACCCATCCTCCCACTTCCATTCTGGTGCTTCTTAAGGTCCTGTTGGGCATTCTCCAAGGGCATCACTTTGCCTTTATGGTCTATGGATTACATTGATCCATGAGTTATCTAGGTGAGTGTGTCTGGCCCTAAGGAGCCCTAGTATCAATAAGGCTACTATCATCCTAATTCAAGATGAAAGTTCCAAGGCATAACTACATTTGGCCTTCTCACTCTGGGTTATGAGGAATAGGAGAATAAGGATAGGAGAAAGGAGATGAGAAAAATAAGGATTGATGGGAATCCAGGGGTAAGATTCATCTCCCTTTTGGCATAGTCCACTTTTTGAGGACTAGACTAGCTAAGTATAGATAGGCCCATTACCAGTAGATTGGCCAATTGGTGTGATGAGTGATGAAACACAAATACAAAATGGCACTCAGTCCTATATTCTTTCTGTAGTAATGGTAGCAGAAATATGCAAAAGGGAGTAGAATCAGGCAGCTTTTAGATCCCTAGAAGCATTGACCTAACTGTTTATACTTGAAATGTGAAGTTCTTGCCCACTTACCAATGAATAGACTTGCTACTGGGAGTAGCTAGGTGGCTCAGAGGATAGAGCATTGGGCCTAGAGTCAGAAAGACCTGAGTACAAATTCACCCTCAGACATTTACTAGCTGTGTGACTCTGGGCAAGTGGCCTAACCCTGTTTACCTCAGTTTCCTTATCTTTAAAATGATCTGGAGAAAGAAATGGCAAACCACTCCAGTATCTTTGCCAAGAAAAGCCCAAATGAGGTCATGAAGAACTGAACACCACTGAAACAACTGAACAACAACTAACATAGCACTGGAAAATCTAATTCATATCATTCTCGACATTGTCACCGTTAACAAAACTATGAGACAGAAGCAAATTTTAGCCAAGCGCTTTAAAGGATGGTTTGCCAGAATTGACAGAATTGACTTTGTTGTGCATCCAAAATAAGAAACTTCACTTCCTGGGACAATTATACTTGGTCATTATTTATCATAGTCCTTGTAATCAATATTTATAAAAACAAATAAAGACATTTTTATGAAAACAATTGCAGCTTATCCATAGACATCAGTTGCCGAGAATGATCTCCATGAAAAAGTGAGAACAAGGTAGTGAATAAAATGTGTTTGAAATCAGGAAAAGGAAACAAAAGGGGCCCAAATTTGGAGACTAAACAGAAACATCAACTTATGAGTTGTCCCAAAAGTCTTAATGAAGTTTTAAACTTTAATAGCTTGAAGTATCATGAATGCTTTCATGATAATTGAAGGTATATGTTAAAGTTTAATGACTACTTTCTAAGAGAAGAGAATTAGAGAGTCATAGACCTAATCATCAATGAATAACATCACAAAAAACATGAGATAGATTCTATGTTAGGAAGCAAGAAATGACTTGTTACTAATGTGGAAGTGATTCTTAAATCAGCTTTATGTACATAATTAGTGATTTGTCAAAGTAAAGATCAAAATTAATACGAAACTAAAAGAAAGAATAAAAATGAGAAAAAGATATGGTATTTAAATAAAACAACTCCAACTTTACCTATTTACATTAATTATTGACCCTAAACAAAAAGGGTAAAGGTAAGGTTTGGGAAGAGTAAAGAAAATCAACACCGATCACAATAATATAATCTGCAACCAGTGCAAACCAATTGCCAAAACAAGGAGACTAGGTGATCCTAAAAGCCATCTTAGTTACTTTGTGACTTAGTCCAGTCCCTTGTGTCAGTTTATGCTCAACGCTGTTAATAGGTGTGACACATGTAGGCCTTTCAATGGTTAACAAAACAAATTAATTTAGCAATAACAGGAAAAATATATTTAACAGAGATATATAAGGAATACTTCAGCATGATTTATGAGAGCAAAGCTCCCCTTACTCTGAGTCGCCTATCATGGCCAGCCAGCCAGCCATTAGAATGTTCTTGGATTTCCCCATGGTTGTTTTCTATTCAAATGACATGAAAATGATATTAATAGCCTGAGCCATTAGTCCTCTGAGCCAAATAAAATCTCAAGGGTGGTTTCAATACCTTTCAAGTAAAAAGGAGAGAGAAGATACTGTTCTAACCACAGTCACTAAACTTTTATCTTATTTGCCAAGTGTAGTTCTATAGAAGGTATAGGAGACACTAGTTTAAAATGTAAATTCATTTGTAAAATTTTACAAAGATGGATTATGAGTAGTATCATCTCATAAAATACCAAGCAATGGAGAGAAAACCCAGTTTAAAGAAATTGTAAGAGACCCATCTAAATGCAACAATAAGAGTTTCTACTATGCCCATTGAGGGTGGGGCTCTCACCTTGTACCTCTTGGCTGTAGACCCAGAAACATGGACTGAGTTGAGTCTTGGGGAAACCTAACCCCTAAAGAAAAAGTTCAGGTTCTTTTTCTCAAACTGTCTAGCTTTTCATACACTCCCATCTTGAAACCTTAGGTTTGGCTCATGTCTACAGTTTCCCCAAAAGGGAAAAGCAGAAAGGTATTCAATGTACAACGTAATTCATGTATAGGGTAGCTACTTATTTCCTCCATACAAAGAAATGTTTAATATACTAAAGACTCACAAGTCTGCATTAATAAAACTTAAACACTAAATAGTTACTTATAATTACTGTTCTAATCTCCCAGAAGATTAAGCCTTTAAACTATCAAAGCATGAACCAGTTTGCAGGAATTCAAAATCAGCATTTCACTTTCACCTCTGCTCTGTACTATCTGAACAGCTCCTTCAAGTTACATGTCTGCCAGAATATCAGGTCAGAGATTGGACTTATCCTCCTGCCACTGATGATCTATTTGCAAAATACTCCTCCTGCTAAAAGGCAGGTTCAATTCAAGACCTCCAGGCCTTTCAAGTTCAAAAAATTACCTCCAAAGCTACATATATACATCTGGGTATTGCTATTTAGTCACCTATGCTCAGGAAAGATATATATATATAAAGCAAAAGAAACTTAGGACTCTGACATCAAATCTTGAGCTCACCTCAGGAAGAATATGTACCAGCGGCCATGTGTGTGAGGTTATCATTTCATTCAGAGTGGAAGAAGGCTAGCTGTCCCTAACTCATCCCCCCAGGGAGAGGTTCAAAGAATTCTGACATGTCTAGCCATGAGGAAGGGTCATTCCCTTAAAGTCCACTGAGTGTTCCTCTCCTCCTGACTTAGTGGGCAAATCTCCTAATGCAAACATCTCTTGCTGTCATCATGGATCTAAGGGACCACAAAGGGGATTGCTTTGTCATCTCAAAGTGCCTTAGTCCTTCGGTGCTAATCCATCACACATGTCCAGCTGGAAGTAGCCATGGAAGCTCAGCATGTGGTCCCTGGTATGACCCCCTAAAAGCCCATATCTAGCATGTGTGCTCCGTGAACTGGACTCAAATCCAACTCCTCCTACATAGAAAAAAATTATCTCAAGGGCATTTAAGAATGAAACTGAAAGGACAACAAACATGAAAAATGAAAAAGATCTGAAAGATTTTTGTTACAAACTCTTTTCATTATAAATGTCAGTGAAGCCAACTCACTGGGACTCTAAAATATTGGTTATATTTTAAAAAGAAATGGAAATGCCATTGATGAAAACAAAAATGGGAAAAGCAACAGAATTAGACCAAGTATACATAGAGGAGATCCATGCTGGAGGCTACTCAATTTCAGGAAGGTTGAGGTACTGATTCTCAAGATACCTGAAGGACAAGGAGATTCCAAAGGCATAGAAAAAATTACTACTAATATAATTCTTATTTTGAAATAGCATCTCCTACAGAAGCTATGAAAACTTGTATTGTCACTTTAAGAACAGAGGCAGATAGAATATGAAGAAAAACATTTTTGTGTAGGCATTTTTAAAAGTGAGTTGAGAAAATGGGTTGATGCAAAGCTTCCCTCCCTGTGGAGTCGAGGAGATATGTTCATTTGTGTGATCCAGAAGGATCTCTGAAGCATCAGTTTAAAAATGTCTATGTGTACCTCTTCCTATAGAGTCAGGAAGAAGGTATGTATTGTATCTGTGACTCATTGGAATCTGTTAAGATCTACCTGATAAACTGCAGAGAGAGATTATTCAAAAGGTTAGTCAGTCAACAGTGCTTATTAAGTACCTACTATGTGCCAGACATTGTGCTAAAAGCTGGAGATACAAAGAAGGGCAAAGGATGGTCCCTACTCTCAAAGAAGCTGCATTCTCATGAGGGAAATAATATATAAATAACCATATGCAAACAAGACATATACAGTATGAATGAGAGGTAATCAAAAGACAGAAGACATTAGCATGAAGAAACATCAGGAAAGACCTTGCAAAAGGTAAGATTTTTGCTGAGCCTTGAAGAATCTAGGACAGTCAGGAGGTGGTAATGTCGAAGAAGAACATTCCAGTGTATAAGGGATGGTCAATGAAAATTTCCAGAATTGGGAGATGGAGCTTCTGGTGTAAGGAGGCATGAGCTTGAAAGATGAAGAAATGTTTCTTATCATTACTGGAGAGAAGTTTATGAAGACAGAAAAAGGAGATGGAGATATATTCCTTTTGGAAGAAACTATTTTCATCTTTATCTTGTAAGGATATTTTGAGAAGATATTTTACTTCATAACTGGAGAAAAACTAAATGGTGTAAGACTGAGTTTTTACAAAACCAAGAAAAATCAACTGGCAACAGATTGATGGTTGTCATAGCCAAAATATTTTAACTAGCTTTACACACACATGTACAGACACACACACACACACACACACACACACACACACAGAGTCCCAAAAGTCATAGTGCAGCTTTAAACTATTTTTTTTAAAATCTGAAACTGCACTAAGTATGTATATATGGACATGTATATATAGTCCCAATATGGTATTCATGTATATGTGTGTATAGTATATATAGGGCAGCTAAAGTGGCACAGTAGATGGAATGTCAGTCCTGGAGTCAGGAAGGCTCATCTTCCTGAGTTCAAATCTGGCTTCAGACACTTACTAGCTGTGTGACTCTGGGCAAGTCACTTAACCTTGTTTGCCTCAGTTTCCTCATCAATGAGCTGGAGAAGGAAATGGCAAACCACTCCAGTATCTTTGCCAAGAAAACCCCAAATGCGGTCATGAAGAGTCAGAAATGACTGAAAGGACTGAACAACAACATATATAGTGTATATATGGATATGTGTATATATGTATACATATATAAATGTGTATGTGTATATCTTTATGTTTGTTGTATTGCTTTTGTTTATTAATATTATACATACCAGTGATTTTAACATTTATTTACTTATAAAGAGTAATTACTACTGGAAAAGGAAGTTTCTCTGTGTTCTATCATATAATTAATATTTAATGAACTTGGTTTGAGGCTTAAGTTAATTACCTAATAAGAAAGAGATTTCAAGTTTATTAATGAGGAATTAATTATCCAAACATGCCCCTAGATCACTGTGGAGCTCTGAAGAATAAAATTAAATATATGCCAATGAGCTGAGTGGCAGGCTAAGGTTGGGTGACCTACAAGTGAGGATGGTTAGATCTCAGATCCTATATGACCTGATTCCTGTTGGGTCTTTTTTCCTTACTATCCTGAAGGTAAAAAAAATGATAAGAAAAAACAATTACCAACCTATATGCCTACTTTCTCAGATACAAATATATGTGTGCATACGAGTGAATATACAGGGCATCCCTAAAGTCTGGACACATAGGCAAAAATGCACATTTTCAAGAAATAAAATGAATGGAATTTTCAACCACATTTTATTTAATTGGAATATTAACAAATAACATCTTCAATATGATTTCCATAATTTGTGATGCAAAGGTTGATGCGCTTTGCAAGATTCACATGAACTCGATGCAATAACTCCACATCGCTGTCAATTTTCCTATGTGTCCAGACCGTGTGTGTGTGTGTATATATATATATGTGTGTGTGTGTGTGTGTGTGTGTGTATAGCTGTATATATATGTATATATATGTGTGTGTGTATATATATATATATATATATATATATATATATATATATATATCAGGACTTTTTCTTAATCTCTTTCCTATAACATGTTATAGCCTATTCACATCTACCATATGTCTTTCCATTGCCCTATGGGTGATACTTATTTTTATTTCTTCAGATATTATTATTTTCTATGATCCACAGACTTACAATGTAGGTAAGTATCGATCCTAAAAAAGATGGGACTTTAGGGAGAAATTTAGGGTCATTAAAATAACTCTGTAACTTCTCAAAAGTGATATAGTCTGGGGGGGCGGGGGTATGGGTATGTGTGGCTGTGGGGTGTGTGTGTGTGTGTGTGTGTGTGTGTGTGTGTGTGTGTGTGTCCTGAAAGTATCCTTGATGAGAGTATTGGAAAGAAACAAGAAGGTTTTTGCATGTGATATTACAGAATAGGCAAGATTTTTTTCCCATTATATAAGTGACTAAAAAGAATGTAAGATCACATTTTTCTTCTTTGTTAACTACTAAAAAAAGTATTTGATTCAGTAGAGAAAAATGCCATCTAGAAATTAAACACTCTCCTAGAACAAAGTGTTTTCTATAATACACAAAATTATACAAGATTCCTTGAAAGACACAACAGTTGATATAAGCTTGTTAGACAGCCCTATGATCATAAATATGAGACAGGGCATAAAATGTATGCTTGCCAAAGATGCTCACCACTATCATAGAAGATATCCAGGGCAGACTCCAAGTCACAGAGGGATTCTTTATGGTTAGTGAGGTTCCCCAAATGCCCTTGTTTGAGGATGATATTGTGCTGATTGAAATAAGTCCCACAGCATTACAGATTCCTGGATGAGATCTATAATCACTCAATAGAGTTTTATGTAACTACACACAAAGGAAAAACCAAATGAGTAAAGAATGCCTGTTGTCCAAACTTTAATATGCTGTTATATAGATACTCTACAGAGCCAACCCACCAATACATAGATCTCAGACAAACACTGCAAATAGATAATAAGTTGGGGCCAGAATTAAACAAAGAGAACAGATTGGACCTTTAGGAAGTGGCATTTGTTTTAATGAACTTAAGCTTTCCCCTAAAGTAAGGTCCCATCTTTTTTCATACCAATATTCTTCCTATATTGCTGTATGTCTGTGGGTTATAGCAAACGATAGTGTCTGAAGAAATAAAAATGAGTATCGCCCGGTAGGGCAGTGGAAAGACATATGGTAGGTGTGAAAGGGCTACAATATATTACAAGAAAGAGATTAAGAAAAAGCTCTGGAACAAAAGATGGCATTAAAGAAACTTATAAATAAAAACAAAGATGGCCTGGTCATATGGTAAGGGCAAGGGAGAACTGATGGACAGACTGCACTTTCCCCTGGTATTCTCTTGATATGTCAAAAACGAGTGAGAACCCTACACACACACACACACACACACACACACACACATGCATACACACACATATATACACACACATACATACACACATATACATATACACACACATACATACACACATATACATATACACACATACACATACATACACACACACAAACATAATGTGTGGATACCTGTGCTGAACTTATCAGTCAACATAGAGAAGAGTCCTATAGGCAGTTATGAAGGGATTATAGCCTGCCTCATTGGGAGAACACTAACATCAGTGGGATTACATCCCTATTTGAGCATTTGAAAACATAGAACTTTATAAAAAAAAGGCCTTTGAGATCATTAGATTAGAAACCAAAACCCAGACCTATGAAACAATTCACTCAAGATCAAACAGTTAATAAATGTGGGTACAGGACTCAAATCCAGGTCTCCTGACTATGAATCCAGCACACCTTCCACTACAGACATTATACTATACACTCTACAGACATATAGACAGGTGATTTAATAATTCCTATCCAGTACATGAGGATTAATTGTTTCTCAGAGGCAAGGTTGTTAACTTTTTTGTGAAAAGAGTCACAGACCCATTTGGCCATCTGAAGAAGCCTACATATCCCTCGGGTACTAGGTAACTCAGTAGGTAGAGTGCCTGGTCTAAAGTCAGGAAGGCCCTGAGTTCAAATCCAGCCTCAGACACCTACTAGCTGTGTGGCCCTGGGCAAGTGATAAGTGCTTGCCTCAGTTTCTTTATCTGTAAAATGATCTGGAGAAGGAAATGTCAAACCAGTTCGGTATCTTTGCCAAGAAAACCTCAAATGGGGTCATGAACAATCAGACATAACTGAAAAAATGACTCAACAACAAATGTATCCCTCCTCAGAATGTTTTAAGTGTTCAAAATATAATAGAAAGAAAACTAATTATATTGAAATCAAGATGTAATTTTTTTCCTATCCAAGACTCTGAAATGGTCTGTGGATGGCAGGCTAAGAACCTCTGCTCAGGATGATGAAATTAGAAATGGATAGGAGTCACAAGAAGGAAATATTATGCCTGCCTCCACCCTAGAAAAGATCTGCAGTGGATTTGTGGAGAGCTTTCAGAATTCCTGTCCCCAGAGACCTTTAAAACCTTAAAAGTTTTATAAACACCATCTGGTTTGGATGAATGCCTGAGGGCAGGGGTCTGCCTCAGAGACCTCATAAGGTCATTTCCAGCTGGATAGACTTATGAGTCTATGAATAGTGCTGGCCCATGAACTGGCTGCCATCCCAGAGTCCTGGGACCTGAGATAAGAATATTCTCATCAGTAGGGAGATATTGAGTTTATCTGGGCTTGGGAGAGCTTGCCAGCATAAAAAGTGAGTAGGGGGACTGAGATGTCACAGATTAATCCAAAAAGAAGTGAATGGGAGTCTATCCCTTGGGGCCTAAGGTCAAGAAGGTATATAAGACTCTGTACTCTCTACCTCCTGGTCTTTTCTCCATGATTTGTCTTCCTTCTCACCTCCCCAACACTACACAATACCTACCTCCTCTTTAAGTTTGGCCAGAACAGAGAATGCCACAGGAAGCCAAGGATTCTTCCAGCTTTTGGAAGAAGTAAGTGGGTTTAATTCATTTCCTCTTTGCTTCTCCAAAGCCTTCTTGTCTCTAAATGAAACATCTCCAGTTCCCTCAACTGAAAGAGTATAATGGAAAAAGTCAAGACAATATGGTTTGAATCCTAGCTAACGTGTACTGCCTCCTTGACCATGGGCAAGTCATTTGTCCTCAATTTGTCTCAGTTCCCTCATCTGTTGCAAAGAAGTTAATAGACTACCTACTTCACAGGACTAGTGTGAGAAAAATGTTTTGTAAACCTTAAAGCTCCAGAGAAATGGAACCAATTGTTATTATTCAACTGATTCTAGAATACCATGTTCTCCAGTCCCTCCACCGGCCTAGCCACAGTTTTCTGGACAAGTTCCAACTTGTGGATGTCCTTCATAGAATGTAGTGCCCCAAACTGAACAAAATACATCAAAGGAGGCCAGACAAGGGTTGAGGCCAAAGGGACTTCTCTAGTTTTTACTCTATGGATGTGCTAATTTAGCTTTAGATAGCATTACCTTTGCCCCTAGCAAAGTTTTTGTTGCCCCATCGGGTTTCTATTGAGCTTTCTAATCAGCTAAGTGCCTGGTCTTTTCCACATGAACTTAAATGCTTATCTCCAGCTCTAAGAGTCTGTTCTTTTAAGCATGCCCAAATATACCATAGTCTAAGAGATCAGATGGTTATATATATAGGGGTAGCTGGTTAAAAGTAATGACATAAGGCCTCAATGTTCTCTTTTTCCCCTACTTATATACTCTTTTAGGGCAAAGGGAAGAGAACCACAAGTGCCAGGGAGAGAGAGACCCTTTAAAGTGGGACTTTGCCAAGCTGGGAGTCCCTGAGAGAGCCAAGCTATTTTTCTACCAATAAAGATTAAGAGTAAGTAGTTTCAGTGGGTGTAGGGTGTAGCCTGAATGGGCAAAGACCGCACAATGTGCTTTACGAAGCCAGACAAGGTAAGGCTGGATTTGGGCTCTAAAGCAGGCTGGACGCTGAGCTCTGAGATCTGGGTTGTGTTAAAAACTCTAGGGTTTGGATTCTGGGACATCTATCTGAACATTTACTACCTCTCGGACCTGAAGTCATTTAACCTTACTGGTCTCAGTTTCTCCATCTGTAATATGGAGAAGTTGGACTAGATTACCTCAACTTCTAAAAATATAAAATAGTACTAGTAGCATCCAACTCATCATGTCTCACAGTAAACATGACCCTTCTCCCAATTTCTCTGCTTAGGACCATAGATCTGGAACTGGACAGGGACCCTCTAGTCCAAAGGTTCCCAAACTTTCTTGCTTCACAGCACCCTTAGTAGTCTTATAATTTTTTCTCGGTGCCCCTAAGTTGAAAGGAATACCTAATAGTTCTGCTTATCAAGCGGTAAGCTACAAACAACTTAATAAGTATTTATGTCCTAACAAACAAGTAGTCATTTGAAAAAAATAATACACATAGTTTGAAAGAAAAATATGTTTATTTCATTCTCAGATAATCAAGTAATTGTGATTACTTGCTAATGGGATATTCATGCCTCTTGGGCATTGCCCCACTTCTCAAATCTCGGGATCCAATGGTATGGCACCACCTGCATTTCCTGTTCCATAATACATACGTCGAAAGAAAAAAACCTTTATTTCATTCCTCAAAAACCGCAATTACTTACTAATGGGATGTTCATGCCTCTCAGGAACTGGCCAGCTTCTCAAATCTTGGGATCAGATAGGATGGCAACACCTACATTTCCTGCTCCAGTTTGATTTTCAAACAGTATTTGTTTTTATCACAACAAAAACTCAACTCCACAAAGACATGACAATGCAAAAGAGAAAGGTCGAGAAGTTACTGGCATAATGGAAAGTACAAGTAAACAAAAACAGAGCTCAAATATTTAAGAACAACATCAAAAAAAATCTAACAAGATCCAACATTCTAGTGTTGAAATTATGAATTACTTCAAGCTAATACTTCTCTCAGTGTCCAACAGAATTTGGATGGGGGAGCACTAGCAGCTGGGGACATAAGGAAAGACCTCAGGTAAGGAAGATATGCCTGAGCTGAGCATTAAAGAAACTGAATATCCTAAAAGGCAGAGGTAAGGTGAGATGAGTGAATTCCAGGCATCAGGACAGGCTATATAAAGACATGGAGACTGGAGATGGACCATCATGTATGAACAATAGTCAGAAGGTTAGGAGGTCTATGGATCATGGACAGCATAAAGCAAAATAATATGTAATAATTCTACAAAGATAGACTGCTACCAGGTGCACAGGACTTTAAATGCCAGATGAATCTGTGCTCCTACAGGGAACAGGGAGTAAAATGGAGTTTACTGAGCAAGAAAAGGATACAGTCAGATCTGGGCATTGGGAATCTCACTTTGGCAGCTGTGTGGATGATGGATTGCAAAGAGGAAAGATGAGGTACCAAGGCTCTTTAGGAGACTCTTGCAATAGTAATCACTGTTGGAAGTACCTTTAGGGATAGTAATCCATAAATCCTAGGGCTTGAAAGAATCTTGGGCTTCATCTAATCTAACTTCCTCATTTTACAGATGAGGAAACTGAGGTCCAGAGAGGTTATATGACTTTGTCAAGGTCATTCGAGTAATAAGTAGCAGAGTCAGAATTCAAACTCATACCCTCTTACTTTAAATAGAAGTGTCTTTCTACTAACCCCCACTATCAACCCCTCCATTTTATAGAGGAAGAAAGCAGGGCACAGAGGATACAAGGAAGTCACACAGCAAACGAGCGGCAAAGCCAAGACCCAAACAGAAGTTCTCTCCAAATCCAAGGCTTTTCCATGCATCAAATCTCCTAAATTCATTCTGGGCAAAGCTCCCCATCTGCTCTGCTCCTCAGCTCTATCCCACATTCTAAGCCAGGCTAAGATAATCCATTCTGAGAAAAGATGCATAAGTAACTTCCAAGGTTTTTAAAGCAGGATGCACTGACGACTCCAGATGAAAATTATGTTTCCATCCTGTTTGCTGAGCAAATACAGCCAGAGAAAAATGCTACAGAAAATCAGAGATTTGCTTAATGTCGCATAGTGATTTACAGATCGGAACCAGAACTAGATGTCACCTAATTCCCAGGACATGATTGTTTCCAACACACTGTTTCCTCCTTAAACTGTCAATAAACAGGAAACCATGTGTAGCTACCAGAGGGCTAGATTTGGAGTCAGAAGTCTTGCATTCAATTTTGACTGTGCTCCTTTCTTGCATGACTTTGGGTAAGTCACTTTACTCCTCTGGAACTCATTTTACCCATTTGTTAATGAGGAGGTTAGACTAGAGGATCCCTAGGCCCTCTATCTAAATTCCTTTAGCCTGTGGTATACTACATGATACAGCAGAAAAGAATAGCATATTTGAAGTCAGAGGACCTGGGTCTGACTCTGTCACTACTAATGTAAGCACTTAATAAGTGTTTATCGAATTGAACTGAATTATGTGACCTTAGGCAAGTCATTTAATGTCTTGGTTTCCTCAAATGTAAAATGCAGAGTTTGGAATACTTCTTAAAGAGACCCATTCACTGAATGGGCATTACCTCACTCTAAGTGAGTACATGAAAAGGACTTAGCCTAAAAGGGCCAGCATCTCCCATTGTATCCTGGGTCATCCCCAGTCATCCTGATGAATATCTGGTTAGTGGATCCAGATGGCTGTGGAGGGAAAAGTTAGGCGGTTGACCTTGCACAGCCCTCCCTCACTCAAATCAAAGTCAACTGCCAGTCATGTCATTATTTCCTTGATGTCATGGTCCTCTTCGAGAATGAAGGACAAACACAACCACAACAATAAGTTTCCAACTCCATGTTGATGAACCAGTGTGTCTATCTTCCTCACAACTGTTCCACATTGACTAATCCCATTTGTCATCTCTGCCAATTTGCAGGATATGAGGTAAAACCACAGGGCCGCTCTGATTTGCATTTCTCTTATTATTAGTAATTTGGAGCATTCTTTCATGTGGTTGTAAAAGGTCTACCACTCATTTAGAAATTGTTCACATCTTTTAACCACTTATCTATTTGGAAATGGCTTTATGGATATATAATATATGGATATACATATATGTCTTACTTGTTTATATATCTTGTATACCAAACCATTCCCAGAGAAATTTGATGAAAAGATTTTTTTCCTATTTCAAACACTTTCTTTTTTATCCTAGGTGTATTAATTCTGTTTGTGCATAAGCTTTTCAATTCCATGAAATAAAAGTTATCAGTCTTGTCTTTCATAATCTGTTCTTTGGTTAAAAATACATCTCCTACCTATAGTTATGAGACATATATGATTTGCTTCTCTTCTAATGTTTTTATAGTAGGATCTTTAACATTAAAGTCACATATCCATTTAGAATATTTTTAAGGTATTGGTCTAAAACTAATTTCTGCCATACTCCTTCCCAGTGTTCCTAGAATATTTGTCAAATACAGACCTAAGTAATTCATAATTTCCATTTTCTTAAACAATGGGCTATTGAGTTCCATTATTTTTTATTTTTCCTTTTCCAGTTTGTTTCATTGATCTATCTCTCTATTTTAACTAATACCAGATAGTTTTGATGATAGCTGCTTTATAATATAGTCTGAGCACTGAAACTGCTATTCCCATTGATCCCTACCTCATTTCATAATTTCTCTTGACATTCTAGATATTTTTATTGCTTTACCAAGTTCCATAAAGAAAATATGGATAGTTTTTCTCCTCTTTACCTATCTTTACACTTTTAATTTCTTTCTCTTACCTTATTTCTATTGCTATATATCTATATCCATTTTTATATCAAATAATAGTGGGAAGAGTGGGCATCCCTACTTTGCTCTCATATTTACTGGGAAAAGTTCTAGTGTATTCCCATTTCATTTTGCTTTTGGTTTTAGATCGATAATTTTTATGATATTAAAAAGGTCCCTCTGCATGTGTATTTTGTAGAGTTTTTAGAATAAATGAGTATTGCTCTATGTCAAAGACTTTTTTCACATCCAATTGAAATAATCAGTGTGCTTTTATTAAGTGTTTGTCAAAAGAATGAGTAAACATAAAATGTCAGCACCATCCCCACTATTATTTGATATAGGTCCAGAAATGCTAGCAATAGCAGACAAGAAAAAGGAATTAAAGGAATAAGGAGAGGTAAAGAGGAGATATAACTATCCCCATTTGCCAATGATATGATGGCTTACTTAGAAAACCCTAGGGAATCAGCTAAGATACTAATTGAGATAATTGATAGCTGCAGCAAAGTTGCAAGCTACAAAAAAAATCCTCAAATGTCAGCAGCATTTCTGTGTAATAATAACAAAACGTAAGAAGCAATAATAGAAAGGGAAATCTCATTCCAAGTAACTACAAAATGGATCAAATATCTGGAAATTACCTCTCAAAGTAGACACTCTATAGATTTAATTACAAAGTGCTCCTTAAAGAAATAAAGAACAACTTAAATAGCTCAAGAAATATTCAGTGTTCATGGCTAGGCAATGCCAAAAAATGACAAAACTACCAAATACTAACAAAATGAATTTACACTTTTAATGCCATAACAATCAAATTACCAAGAGGATACTTTACATAACTTGATAAAGTAATAACAAAATTCATTTGGAAAAACAAAAGATCTGGAATGCCAGGTGAAATAATGAAAAGAAATAGGGACAAAGAGAGATTAGCACTTCCAGACTATATTAAAAATCGGTAATCAAAACCATCTGGTATAGAGAGAGATCAGTGGAATAGATTAGACAAAGGAGATTCAGAAACAATAGAACTCAATAACTCTGTTTGATAAAGCGGAAAACATAAATTACTTAGGAAAAAACCTCTTCTTTGATAAAAACTTCTGGGAAAACTGGAAAGCAGTCCAGCAGAAGGCTAGGCTTAGATCAATACCTTACACCATATTCCAATATACATTTTAAATGGATATGTGACTTTAATATTAAAGATCACACTACATTAAAAAATTTTAAAGAAACAGAATATGTAACTCTCAGTTATGGATAGGAAATAGATTTTTAACCAAACAGGAGATAGAGGAAATTACAAAAGATAAAATAGGTAACTGAGATTACCTGAAAATGAAAATCTTCTACCCAGATGGAATTAGTGCATCTAGGATAAGAAGATGTAGTCAAATGGAGAGAGGGAGAAATCTTCATGTCAAATTTCTCTGACAAGGCTTTGGTATCCAAGAGATGTAAACAATTTATATATACATATATATGTATATGTATGTGTGTGTGTATATATATATATATATATATATATACACACATACATACATAAAAGACCAATAGCCATTCTCCAATAGATAAATGGTCAAAATATATGAACAAACAGTTCTCAAAAGCATTGCAAAGTTTCAACAATCACATGAAAGAATGTTCCAAATCACTAATAATAAGAGAAATGAAAATTAAAACGACCCTGAGATTCACCTCACAGTCTGAAAACTGACAAAAAGACAAAAATGGCAACAGTCAGTGTCGAAGAGGTTCTAGAAGGATAAGCACACTAATACATTGTTGGTGGAGCTATGAAATGGTTCAACTATTTTGGAAAGCAATTTAGAATTATGCAAATAAAATTACTAAAATGTCCATAACCTTTGAACCAGAGAATGCATTACTGGGTTTATATCCCAAGGAAGCCATCATTAAGAACAAAGTTCTTCATATACTCCAAAATATTTGTAGCAGCATTTTTTCTGATAGCTAACAATTAGAAATAAAGTAGAAGCCCATCAACTGGGAAATGGCTAAACAAATTGTGGTACACAAATGCAATAGAATATTACTGTACTATAGTAAATGATGTAGGTGTTGAATACAGAGAGTCATGGGAAGATCTATATGAACTGATACAGAATGAAATAAGCAGTATACACAGTAAATACAACAATATAAATAAATACAACCACACACCATAAAATTAAAAGTTTATGTAAGAAAAAAATCATAAAGATGGATCAGAACTCAAATGAAGAATTATGAGAGGACAATCTTAACCCTTCATGGAGATGGGCAGTCCACCGGTGTTATACATTGCACATGTTTGGACACTTTTTCAATGTATCAATCAGTTATGCTGACTTTTTTCATCTCTAAAAAAGTACTATTTGTCAGATGTGATGGTTCTCTGTGAGGAAGAGGGAAGGGATATTTGGGATAACTGTGGTGAACTAAGAAACAGAAAATATCAATTAAAATTTTTAAAAATCAGAACCAAAAGGACCCTTAGAACATAGAACATATAATGTCAGAGGAGGGAAGAGGCTGTGAGCCATTATTAAAAACATTATAAGATCATAGATCTAAAGCTGGAAGGAACTTCAAAAGTCCCCAACCCCTTCATTTTACAAGTGAGTAAACTAAAGCCTAGAGAGCGTAAGTGATTGCCCAAAGTCACACAGAAAGTAAGTGATAGAATCCAAAATCAAACTCATTTTCTTTGACTCCAAGTTATTTATCCATCTACAAAATAACAGGTTGGGCTATACCCTCTTGAGGGTTCTTGCCAACTCTGATATTCTAAGTCCTAAATTCGTTTCCTCCCCTAAGATTTAATAACCTTAAGTGCCTCCTTCTCTGAGTTTATATGATTCTTTGGATGGTTTTTTCAATGAAATTTTCACAAGGGATTTCCAAAGAAATTACTCTCATTTCCTTATATTTATTAAAGTAAGGATTACTGAAAATTCCATTATTTGGGAACTTTCTTCCTTGGCTGAGATCATGAACTATAAGGGTACTTTTCTTAGATCTGTTGAAAACAAATTGACATTTCCTGTAATTAAAACTTACCATTCCACTTTCTTTGATGGCCTGGCTGAATACTGTCAGGAAACAATTTGGTCAGACCTTGGGACTTAACTTCAAAGTGAGTAACAAAGGGAATCTTCATTTTGAACCTCAGGGCACTAAGGAAAGGGAACAAGCATTCATACAGCACCTACTATGTGGTAGGCACTGTCCTAAGCCTTTTTTACAAATATTATCTCATTTGATCCTTCAAACAACCTCATGGGGGAGGAGCTATTATTAGCCCCATTTTGTATAATTATGTATTTTCATGTATATTTTGTATGTTCAGTATAGGAAACTGAGGCAAATAGAGGTTTTGATTTACCCGGTCACATATCTAGTAAGTATCTGAAGCCAGATTTGGACTCATGTCTTTCTGATTCCAGGCCTACTGCTCTATCCAGTGGGCCCCATCTGCCTCACTTAGACTTCCTCCTTCATTGTCCCCCCACCTTTCATGTTTTACATATTGGCTCTCACTCTAACACTTACCTGAACTACCTTCAGCCAAAGAAGCAAGTGCACATTACCAAAACTTCACCCTTCAGACCCTCTCAAGACACACAGAATATCAGCACTAGATGGTCCAGTAGAGAACATCTACTTCTCATTTGACTCACAGGAAAACTGAGGCCCACGAGAGAATTGCTCAGAGTCACACTCTAACTGAGGTAGAGCTTGGATTGGAACTTAGTCTCATAATATCCAGCCCTGGGCTTTATTATAGCTTTATTATAGATAATTCATGTAGAAAATGCTCCAAAATACATAATGGATTCAAAAAGTGTTGAATAAAAAATTCCAGTCCAAGAACCAATACAGTCAAGCAGCTAGAACACCAAATTAGGAGAACAGAAAACCTAAGTTCAAATTTCACATCAGATACCGGTCAGCTGTCCCTAGACAAGTCACTTAACTTTCTCTGAGCTTCAGCTTGCTCCTCTATAAAATGGGAGCGATCAAAGTACTTCAAAAAGTTGTGAGGATCTGTAATGGCAAGCAGGGTGGGACTTTTTGCTGTTTTTTGTTCCCGAGTGCTTCTCAGCACTAAGGCAATCACTGCCTTTGAGTCCTGCCTTTATTCCAATTAAGAGTCTTTGATTGAATCAGGAGTCTTTGATGACCTGCTTAAGTCACAGGAAGGCCTAGGTCACATGGGTCTGAGTTGCATGGTTGTGACACCCTCTGACCCTGAAGAAGTATGTATACTCTGAGGTTAGCATTTTGTTTGGGGCTCACTCATTGGAAGGGTGTTGGTGTGGAGACTCTGGGTAGCCATTAAGGAGCCCCGCAGCTTTGAAAACCCAGATGTTGGTGCTTCTCTCTCTGGTAATTATGTATATATAGCTTTGGTCAGACAGCTAGAAGCCTGTCTGTTGATTTGTGTTATTTGCTCTGTTTATATAATTTCTGCTTGTAATTTCTGTTTGTGTTTCCTTTGAAGTTCAGGGTACTGATTTTTTCCCCTGAACTAAGTGAATGATATATGTATATTTGATTAAAGTGAGATTGTAAGCCCCTTAAAAGTGCTTTCCTTAGAAAAGCAGTTCAAAGAACCTGTGCCAGCAGCCCTCCTGTGTGCTGGTGTTATTGGCCCTACACAGCCACAGTAGCTGCAAGTAACATTGTTGTTATAGGATCAAATGAGATAAAGTATGTAAAGCATTTTGTAACCCTTAATTCACAATAGAAATGTAAACTACTATTATTATTTTATAGGATAGGAAAGGGGGGCACAAAAAATGGAAAGTGATTTATTCTCTAAAACTTAAAAAGCAAATTAGTGTCAGAACTGGGACTTGAGCCCAAGTCTCCTTACTTCCAGGTCAGGGTTCTTTCTCCTTTATCACCCACAGAGTCTCCTTTTTTGAGCTCCATCGTCTGGGGATATGAGTATTGGGGCAAGCAGCATTGCTTACTGAGCTAAGCTTGACTTAAATGATACCAGCTTTTAGGAATCTGCAAGGTATAGCCCTTTGGTCCATAACAACTCTCTCACTTAACAAAATCTGAACTGACAAAGCCAATGAAAAGCATTCCTGACTTGGCTGTGAATTCCCCGATGTATGTTTACAAGGTGATTCATTGTGCTCCAGTCTGATTTCTACACAAGTGCAACTTATAGTAAGAGCCTCCAGGGGACTCCGCCTACTTTCCAGCCATGTTTCATATTTCCCAAACTGTTCTAGGTGTGTCAGTAAAATTTGGTTCCCAGAATTCAAGGGAAAGACATTCTTCTTAGGAAGGATGCAAATTTTTTATCCAATCTGTGCCATTTAGAGTCTTATGAAAGCTACTTGAATATGTGATGGACATATTCACCTCTCTGAGGACTAGTTTCCCTATTTGTATGTGATACCTGTGGATTTTTTGTGGTGTTTTACATGTGGTGTACGTTTCCTGTACACCATGGGACACTTGGAGCACTATAATAGTGGCATAGCAGAGTAGGAAGCCCTGAGTGGTCTGGGTGCTGCCTTCCTTAAGCCTACAGAGAGGCGATGTGTCACTATATTAAGTATGCAGCAAAGGAATAAAAATCTGAGTTTTCCACCAGCTGGCATCCTCCTTGAGTCACCAGCCTAGCAGCCATCTTTATTTTTCACCAGCACATGAGTATTGCAGCACCCCAAAACACTGAAGCTTCTCTTGACACTAGCCCCAGAAAGTGATCAGCCTCCAAATGTTTGGAATACTCCTCCTAACTCACCACCACCACCACCACCACCCATGAGCCACATTGTATCAAGTAGCAACACTGCCTAGGTTCAAACTTTAAACTTTAAAAAGGAATAATGTGAATTATCATTAAAAATATTTTTAAAACCTGTCATTGATCAGCTGTGTGATCTTTGATAATTTAATTTTAAGTTAAGAAAAATTCATTAAGTCATTATGCCCAAGTTTCTGTGCTAGTTTCAAGGGTATGGGATGGTGGGGCTGTGTCTTTCCTTTCTTGACATGGGTAATACCATTTAAGAATAAACCTCCGTTTTAGTCTAGATGGTCAGACACACGAATGTTTTGGTTCTCCTTTAACTCAGATCTTGTGCAAGACTAACCAAAAGACAGACAGAAACTACTCTGCCTCTGATGTAGATCCTGGCCAATAGCACACTAGAAAGCTTTTATGCCCTCACCTAGAAAAAATCAAAATGCCCCAAGGCAGGCGATTGACTGGTCATGAATCCAGCATAACCTGATGTTTTCTGAATACTGTAAGGACCTAGGGGAAATGGGAGTATTCAAAAGCCCACTTGCCCCATGGGGACTTTCTTTCTCTAGGGACCAACTTGTGCTTTTCCCTGCCTTGACTTGTAACTATGGATGACATGAAGAAACTATTTGCCAACTCGTGCCCTAAATTATAACCAGTGGGTTTACTATTTATGACAGTACAAAAATGAAAGGTAACATAGTCTCTGACTTCATGAAGCTCACATTCTACTTGGAAGCAGAAGAATCTTATATACAGAAATAACCATAACATGCATTACATAGATATTCTGCTCACATACACACACATATATACACACATATATGTGTGTATATACATACACATACATATACGTGCATATATATGTAGATGTGTATATACACACACACATTATACATACATACATACATACATACATACATACATACATATATATATATATATATATCCTTCCTCCCAGGGAGAAGGTCACCAATGGAAGAAGGGAGCCAACATGGTAGAGGGATATTCCAGGGTGATACAAACATCTGAGCCATAGTGACAAAGTCCAGAAATTCACAAGCAGAGTCAAAAGGGAGCTGAAGATTGGGCAGCCTAGATCCTTCAGAATGAAGGATGGAAATATGTATTTTCCAGGACTACTTGTCAAAGAAGAAAACAAAAGGCAGAGGAAAGCAGCCAGAGATGCAAGGTCTAGTGTCAGGCCCACCTAGATAAGTATACCTTCCAATGTCACATTCTCCAATTTCTGCAACTTAGAGACACTGTGGCTGCTAGGGGAAAGAGGGGAGAAAGCAGATCAAGAAGTAAAGATGATAAATTCAATTTTGCCCACAATGCTTTTGAGGTACTATTGGTACAACCCATAGATAATTTGAGATTATGGACTGGGGCTCGGAAGGAAATGGGCAGGTCACTTCCCTTTCCTGGATCTTAGTTCCTCATCTATAAAATGAAGGAATAGGATTAAAATAATGTCAAAGGTCCCATCCATTTCTAACACTCTATGTTCTTTGTTCCCTCAGGGAAACCACAACCAAGGACAATAGTTAGGAAGCGAAAATTAGGAAGGAAAACTAACCTATTGTCATGGCAAGCAAAGTAGGATTTTTTTTTTGTTTGTATTGTTCAGTTTCCCAGCCTCAGTCTTACACGCCTCTGCACTGAGCCAATCAGACATGTGCAAGTGGGCTCTAACCAATCAGATACGTGAATGTGGGCTCTAGCCAATCAGACATGTGCAGGTGAGCTCTAGCCAATCAGATGCTGAGTAGAACTGGATATAGAGAGAGCCAGTGTTAAGAAAGCAGACATTAAGAGAGCCAGCACTGAAGGGGCCAGCCAGTGTTGAGAAGAAGAGAATGTGGACAGGAGACCTCTGAGAATGGAGAGGAGACCTCTGAGAAGGGAGAGGAGACCTCTGATGGCAGCGACTTGCTGATGTAGCCCCTAAACTTTGAAAGTGAATAGAGCTGTAGGGCAGAAACCTGCCCATGGGAAGGGGGCTTAGCTTAGGCCCCTTTTAAGAGCTGTTAAAGTGAACTGAGCTGTTATCACAGAGCCTCTGGACTTTGAAAGTAAATTGAGATCATGGTACTGGTAGTGTGTGTCAGTGTGGTTGCCCTGTTGAGCTTTGTTTTCCCAGAGGCAGAAGCTGTGGGCAGGAGCCCCTGGAACCTGATGTCGGGCAGGAGCAGGAAGAGCTTGGAGTGGAGCAATCCCCATGAGCTGAGACGTGGAGCAGGAACGGAGG
The DNA here is from genome assembly GCF_011100635.1 of Trichosurus vulpecula. Taxonomy (NCBI): domain Eukaryota; kingdom Metazoa; phylum Chordata; class Mammalia; order Diprotodontia; family Phalangeridae; genus Trichosurus; species Trichosurus vulpecula. The sequence goes on from NC_050575.1 coordinate 94,431,529, forward strand.
GCTGCAACTCCAGGTGAGAGTTGGCAGTGGTCAGCCCACAGAGGAAGAGCCATGGGACTTGGAAGTCAACCTCAAGCTAAGATGAAAGAGGACTCTACTTGGACACTTAGTATTGATTAAGAAGATTGTTCTTACTGTAACCTAGGGGTGGATGGTATGGTATTTTCTGCTACCCCTTAAGGATATGTTGTGCTAGGGAAGACCCTGGTCTGGGACCCCCTGATTGTGTAAACAAGTATTTGGGGGAAAGCTACTGAATGCAATGATATATACTATGTGCCACATGACATACTGAGGTTATATATATAATATACATATATATATAATGATATGTTTTGCTTAAAGATGTCACTATGAATGTTATGTTTTACTTTATTGAGCAATGTTTAGTTCTCAATAGAGAGTTCATTATACTATGCAATTAGACCCTTAAAATTATTCACAGCAGCAGTCCTCAGGTGTGCTGCCATGATTGGCTTTACACCTATTCAACAAACTCTGATGGTTCCCTAAGACTTCTAGGATCAAATATAAACTATGCTGTTTGTCATTTAAAGCCTTTCACAATCTGATCCCTTCCTACCTTTCCAGCCTTTTTATACTTCACTCCCCTCTGAGCACCCTACAGTGTCATCACATGGGCCTTCTTACTGTAATTTATATAAGACCCTCCATCTCCAGTTTCCTCTGTACATTTACCCTAGTTATCTGCCATACCTGAAATGAACTCTCTTCACATCTACCTCATGGAATCCCTGATTTCCATTTAAGATTCAGCTCAGGCACCATTTTCTATATAACGTCTTTCTTGGTCCCTCTATGGCCCATATCCAGGTCACTTTGGATCTTTTTTTGTATGTGTTTTGTAAATACTTATAAATATGCATTTCTCTCTCCTTTTAGAATGCAAGCTTCTTGAAGGCAGGCATTCTTTCACATTTGTCTTTGTATCCCTGGGTGTCTATTGTAGTAAGCAAATGACAGGTGCTTAATAAATTCACGTTGATTAAACAGAGGTTTAAATCCAGATCCTCTGATTTCAAGTCTAAAACTTTCTTCTAAGTTTGTGTCTCTCACCAAAAAAAAAATCTTACCTGGTGAAAATAAAAGAGAAGGAAAGATTTGTCTGTAACTGAACTCCAGCCCGATCAAAGATTAATTTGTTTCGTTCCCAAAAATCCTGGTTTCAGCGCTGGGTGGGTTGAGGGGGAAGCATTGTAGCAAAGACCCAGCAAATGGATGCCTTCTCCATTCATTAGCTGCCTCCAGGCCTTGCCTGGCTGGTTGCTCCCCCATCCTTGGCTCATGGTATTGACTATTAATGGCAGGGGCTAGCTGCTTATCATCAGACTGCCTTTCCCTCCTATTTCCTGCTTCCAGTCCAACCTCCCTGGCCTTTCAGAGCTTTGTATATTCCCTCAAATTGGGGTCTTTGGCTTGTTTAACTGGAGAAGTAATTTATAGATTCATGGAGCCATAGAGAATTAGATTTGGAAGGGATGCAAGAACATAGAAAGGAGAATATGAGAGCTGAAAGGGTATTTAGAAATTGAATTGTCAGAGCTCAAAAGCGATCCTGCGTTGGAAAGGCTGCTGAATTTGAAATCAGAAGACCTGGCTTCCAGTCCTGGCTTTACTCCTTATTCTCTCTTTGACCTTGGACAAGGTTTCCCTGTCTATAAAATGAGGAGGCCTGAGGAGATGATTTCTAAGGACTCTTTCAGCTCTAAAATTATAATGCCCCTGTTAAAATAGAATGTCAACCTGAAAAAGGATCTTAGTAATCATCTGGATTAGCCTTTAATTTCAGAGGAAACTGCAATCTGGAAAAAAGAGAAATGATTTTCCCAAGGTCACAAAGCAATCAATAATCAACAAATATTTGTTAAGTGTCTACTGTATACAGTACTATATATTTTAGGTGCTAGAGAGGATACAACATTTTAATAAGAAATAGTTGAGATTAGACAGCAATACAGAGACAGAGCTCTTTCTCAAAATATACAGTACTAGAGTCCACATGGAACAAAGGCTTGGGAAATGCTTTTTTCCTAAAATATGGAATATGATAACAGGGAGATAATGAGACTGGCCAGAATACATCAGCAAAACTTAGGGGGTTTTCTTGTCCCTGGCAGATAAAAATAAATGAGGCAGTAATGTTATGCGAGGAATAAGAGGGCAATGATTTTGTTTTCTTCACTTACATTTTTTTTCTTCCTCAACTGCATTTTCAGGCCAAAGATTATTTTGAGAGCAAAGACAGCCTTTGCACAGCTGCTGTATGGGGCTTTGGGGCAGTATCTTTGAAATGGAGTTGGAAGTGGGAGTGGGGCACAGGATTCTGATCAGAGATTAAACCATAGGCACAAGAACATTCTATCCCTAAGTCAGACAGCTGTCTGGGACAATGGACTCAAATCAGAACCAGATATAAGTAGTTAAAATAATTAGACCTAATCTTAGCCTAGAGGCACACTGACTAGCTTTTGTTAGCTGCCTTTAACTGAATATGGTGCATCTTAATTGATTCACTAAAAGCACCAAGCCTGCTCTTGTCAGAGAAAAGCTTTCTGACCACCACATTTTAGCAGATAGGAACAAAAAGCCAGTAGATAGCCCTAAAGATATGAGGCACAGAAGATGAGCAAAGAAAGAAGCTCAGCGACCATGAGACCATTGAAAACACTCAGAGGAGATAACGGAGCCCAGGCTCAACACTCAGCACAGAGACACGCCCAATGGAGAGAAGAGATGTAACACCCACCAGAGAAGAGCAGAGAACAGGATGACATTTCCAGAGAACATCAGCAGCCCCGTAGTGGCAGAGATGGGAGTTCTCTTGTTCATACGTTTGTCCGTATTTTGTATCCTGACTATATAAGTTCCTAACACATGACCATTCCCTATGTCTATGCCCTCCATACCTATAATGTATATTACCTGAATTGGTGCTCTCCTCCCATTGATGATTGAAAACTGTGCCCCATGTGAGAGAACAAGAGGGATTATTTTACCATCACTTTGCTAAACTGCTTAATGTGAAGGGGTTTTTTTGTTTGTTTGTTTTGAACTAATGCATCTTCTGGCTGATAACAATAAACCCATAGGTATGGGTTCATTAGCTATGTTTTTGAGTGGATGCTGACCCACAGTGTATTCCAAACTTAAGGCAGCTTTTCTGAGGCTCATGTATGAGTACATGCCTCAGGAGCTTCATTTTTATGCGGCTAAGCTGTCAAAATACCTAAAGAAAGCCAGCAAAAATCATCCAGCCTCTAGTCTAGTTGACACTGACTAAACTAGATTTAGTCTGTCTAAGACGATCTAGTCCTTTTTTTTCCTCTCTCCCTCCCCCCCACCCAAGGCAGCAAACAATTTGATATAGGTTATATATGTGCAGTCACACAAAACCTATTTCCATATTAGTCATGTTGTGAAAGAAAACAAAAAAAAACAGAAAAGTAAAGAAAAAATATTTTAAAGTGTGCTTTAATCCGCATTCAGATTTAATGAGTTCTTTCTCTGGAGGTGGGTAGCATTTTTCATTCTAAGTCCTTTGGAATTGTCTTGGATCATTGCATTTCTAAGAATAACCAAGTCGTTCACAGTTGATCATCATACAATATTGCTGTTCCTATGTACAATGTTCTCACAGTTCTGCTCACTTCATTTTGCATCGGTTCATGTCTTTCCAGGGTTTTCTGAAACCATCCTGCATTCATCATTTCTTATACACAATAGCATTCTATCACAATCATATTCCAAAACTTTTTAAGCCATTCTCCAATTAATGAGCATCCCCTCAATTTCCAATTCTTTGCTACTACAAAAATAACTGCTATAAAAATTTTCGTATATATGGGTCATTTTCCTTTTTTCTTTTATGTTATCTCTTTGGAATACAGACCTAGTAGTGGTATTGCTGAGTCAAAGAGTAGGCATTGTTTTATAGCTCTTTTGGTATAATTACAAATTGCTCTCCAGAATGGTTGGATCAATTCACAACTCCACTAACAACACTTTAGTGTCCCAGTTTTCCCACATCCCCTCCAACATTTATTGTTTTCCTTTTCTGTCAGATTAGCTAACCTAATAGGTGTGGTATGGTACCTCAGAGTTATTTTAATATGCATTTCTCTAATCAATAGTGATTTAGATCATTTCTTTCATATTACTATAGACAGCTTCTATTTCTTCATCTGAAAATTGCCTGTTAATATCCTTTGACCATTTATCAATTGAGGAATGACTTCTGTTCTTACAAGTTTGAGTCAGTTCTTTATATACGATTTGAGAGATGAGACACTTATCTGAGAAATTTGCTATAAATTTTTTATGATTACTAACTGTATGTTTCCCTCCATCCTATTTTTCCCCTGATTATCATTCTCTCTCTCTATCTCTCTATGTCTCTCTCTCTGTGTCTCTCTGTGTCTCTCTCCTTATCTCTCTCTCTGTCTCTCTCTGTCTCTCTCTCTCTGTCTCTCTATCTCTCTCTCTATCTCTCCCCGCCCTTTTTACCCTAGCCCTCCTTAAAAGTGGCCTCTGACCACTGCCTCCTCCACCCTCCCTTCTATCAACCCAATCCCCCCTTTTCTTATCCTCTTTACCTCCTAATTTCCTGTAGGGTAAGATAGATTTCTATACCCAACAGCATATATGTAATACCTTCTTTGAGCCAATACTGATGAAGGTAAGATTCAAGCATTGTCTGCTGCCACCACCACTTATATTTCCCTCCACCATAAAAGCTCTTTTGTGTCTCCATGTGCAATAATTTATCCCATTCTAACTCTCCCTTTCTTCTTCTCCCAGTGCATCCCTCTTTCTCATACCTTAATTTTATGTTTTTGGATATCATCCTATCATGGTCAACTCACATCTGTGCCCTCTGTCTAACTGCCCTAATAATGAGAATGTTCTTAGGAGTTTACAGGAATGTAAACCCAGTTTAACCTTGTTGAATCTCTTATAATTTATCTTTGCTGTTTACCTTTTCATGCTTCTTTTGAGTCTTGTATTTGAAAGTCAAATTTTTTATTCAGCTCTGGTCTTTTCAGCAGGAATGCTTGAAAGTCCTCTATTTCATTAAATTTCCATTTTTCCCCTGAATGATTATATTCAGTTTTGCTGGGTACATGATTCTTGATTATAATCGTAGCTCCGTTGCCCTCCAGAATATCATATTCCAAGCCCTCCAATCCTTTGATGTAGAAGCTGTTAAATCTTGTATAGCTCCATGATCTTTGAATTGTTTCTTTTGGGCTGCATGAAATATTTTCTTCTTGACCTGAGATCTCTTTCAGGAGGTGATCAGTGAATTCTTTCAATTTCTGTTTTACCTCTTAGTTCTAGCATATCAGAGCAGATTTCTTTGGTTATTTCTTGAAAGATGATGTCTGGGTTCTTTTTTTAATCATGACTTTCAGATAATCCAATGTAATATCAATTAAGTTGGGACTTTCTTACTGCTTTAAAATGATTAATTAAGTGTCTTTGAGTCTTACTAGGTGCTAAGCCCCAGGTACAAACCCCAATTAGGTGCTAAACCTATTTGGGTGTGAAGCTTCCAGAGTCCTAAGGAGAGGTGCTAACTCCAGAGCCAATCATAGCAGCCTAAGTTCTGGTCATTCAGATGACGTTTGATGATGTCTGATGACATCTGAAACAGTATAAGAAGAGAAGACAGAGCTATTTGCTCCAGGCTCTCACTCTTGGTGGCTCCCTGATGTGGAGACTCCAGGCAGCTGTAGTTAAGAGCCCTCCAGCTTGCTCGGATGTCCAGACCTGGTTTTCTTGGTAACTATGAATTGTATTTGGTCTGTTTGTAATTTGTTTGTATTTGCTTTGAAGTTCAGGGTGCTGGCTTTTCCTCCTGAATTAAGTGAGTGATATTTGTATGCTGGATTAAAATAAGGTTGTTAACCCCTTAACGTTGCTTTCCTTAGTAAAGCAGATCAAAAGAACCTATGCTGGCAGCGTTCTTGTTGTTGGGCTTGTGTTGGTTTTTCACCCCCACAACAGCTGCTAGCCAGATTGTTGAAACATCCAATAATTCTTAAATTATCCCTCCTGGATCCAGGTCAGTTGTTTTTCCAATAAGCTATTTTGCATTTTCTTCTATTTTTTTCACTCTTTTGCTTTGTTTGCTTGTTTCTTGATGTTATTAGCTTCTACTTGCCAATATTACTTTTTAAGGAGTTGTTTTCCTCCCTCTTTTTCCATTTGGCCAATGCTGATTTTTACGTGTTATTTTCCTTAGTATTTTTTAAGCTTCCTCTACCAAGCTGTTGGCTCTTTTTTTGTGTGAATTTTTTTTTGCCTCCCTCTCATTTCTTTTCCCAATTTTTCCTCTACTTCTCTTATTTGATTTTCAAAATCCTTTTTGAGCTTTTCTAGGAATTCTTTTTGGTTCTGAGACTAATTCATATCTTTCTTTGAGGCTTTGAATATAGCTGTTTTAACTTTGTAGTCTTCTGAATTTGTGTTTTGATCTCTCTTGTCATCAGCAATTTTCTGTGGTCAGGATCTTTTTTGTTGATTTTTGTTCATTTTTCCAGCTTATTTCTTGATTTTTAACTTTATGTTAAAGTTAGACTCCACCCCTTGGGTAGAGAAGGCACTGTTCTAAGCTTCAGGTTTTTTGTGCTGTTGTTTACAGAGCTAGTTCTGTCAGTCTATAAGTTTTCAGTTCTTCCAAGGTGGTATGATCTAAAGAGAGGTGTGGTCCCTGCTCTGCTGACTTGTGCTCTGATCTGTGAGCAACCACAAGCACTCTTTTCTACCCTGGAACTGTGACCAGGCTCACCCTCCCCTGCATCCATATGCTCTAGTGTACTAGTGCTCCTTCTAGCCCTGGAACTGTGACCAAGAACTGCATATGGGCAATGCCACAAAGTCCTGCCCCCAGCACCAGCAAAGGACCCCCTGTAATTTCCTTCTAACTGGTTGTCTAATCCCCTTACCATCTGTGAGCTGAGAGCTCCAGAAGCCACTGTTGCCAATTAAGTCACCTTCAAGACTTGCTGCTGGCTAGTGCCCATTACTGGCTGTTTGATGCAGTGGTCTGTGGCCTTGTTGCTGGCTTGCTTTGGGGTTCTGGCTTTACTGCAGGCTTGCTGACTGTGGCCTGCACTAGACTATGCTCCACTCTCACTCCAGTAAAACAGACCTTTCTTGCCAATCTTCTAAGTTGTCCTGGGGCTGGAAAATTGTTTTACCCCATCCTTTTGTTGGTTCTGCCATTTCAGAATTCATTTTGTTGCATTATTTCAAAGTTGTTTGAAGGGAATTTGGGAAGGCTCAGGCAAATGCCTGCCTTTTCTCTGCTATCTTGGCTCTGCCTGCCCCCCCCCCCATTTAATTCTTTTGACTGTCTTTGTCTGGTGCTGATTCCTAATCTGTGTCTCTAGACAGTCATCTGATTTAACATTGGAAATTTCCCTATAACTCCAGTTTAAACCCTTGTGGAAATCTTGTGCACCCAAAACCTATTTGTGAGATCTACACCAAAAAAAGGAAATAAAAAACCCTGTAGGATGTATATAAAGTCTGGAGCATGAAGCCCACTTTGCTCCCAACACCATCTTTTACTAAGATGAAAAGTTGAACAATAACAAATGATAAGAAAAGGAAGCAAGATTGTTATGATCACATTCTTACCTAAACTATGTCTACCTACCAGTAACAACAACCAAAAAAAACCCCTGGCTTGTACCACTGATTTCTGGACAACATAAAACCTCACTGTCTCCCCACAATTACATAGCATCCTCAAGCTTGACTTGAGCTTTGAAATCACCTAGTCCCCACCCTTTCCGTATATAGATGGGGGGAAAATATCACCCAAAAAAGAGAAGGGACTTGCCCAGGGCCACAGCTAGTTAAGACTAATGATGAAACTAGAATCAGATATCTTAGCACGTGGTCAGTGGTCCTGGGGGCACCAATGTTTTCTTCAACACCTTCCCATTGCTCACAAAGTCAAATCGCCTTCGCTTAGCATACAAGACTGTCTTTAACTATTCACCAAACCCCAAGCTGTTCACAGGCACCAGAGATACTAGAAGGAATACCAATCAATCAGTCAACAAGCATTTAATAAACACTATATATCAAATCCTGTGTTAAGTGCTGGGGGTCCATAAGATGGTCCTTGCCTTTAAGGAACCTACATTCTAATAGGGGAGGTAGTATGTATATGAGTACTTATATACATGAAATATGCAGAATACATACAAGGTAACACTAGCAGCTGGGGGAGCCAAAAAAAAAAGCCTTCTATAAAAGATAGCATTTTTGCTGATTCTTGAAGAAAACCGAAGAGGTATATGCAAGTAAGAGCCATGGGGGGCAGCTAGTCTGAGGGTATAGAGAGAGGAAATAGAGACTTGTGTATGAGAAACAGCAAGTAAGCCAGTATGGACAGATCAAAGAGAAAATAATAAGGGAGACAGCTAGAAAGATAGCAAGGGGCCAGGTTGTTAGGAGCTTTAAAGCCAAACAGAGGAATCTTAGGGGCAATAGGGAGCCATTGGAATTTAATGAGTGGGAGATGACATGATCAGACCTGTGCTTTATGAAAATCACTTTGGCAGCTATGTGGAGAATGAGTAGGAATGGGGAGATATATGAAGTAGGGAAGCCAGATGGGGTCTATTGCATTGCTGCAGATGAGAAGAGATAGGAGACAGAAGTAGGATGGTGGCCATATGAATACAGAGAAGGGAATCTACGTGAAAGATGCCGTGGAGGTAAAAGCAACAAGGTTTGGCAACTGATATGAAGTGACCTCCCCCTTGTAAAGAGTCAAGGATAACTTGCCACTTGAAGGATTGTAGTACCCTCAACAGGAAGAGAAGAGTTTAAAAGAGGGGTGGGTCTGGAGAAAAAGATAATCGGTTCTGCTTTGTACTTACTGGGTTTGAAATACCCATAGGGCATCCAGTTAGAAATGTCTGAGGGGCAGTTGGTGATGTGCAACCGGAGGAGTTATCTGTATAGAATTAATAACTGAACTCATGGGAGCCAATGAGATCACCAAGTGAGAGAGTGCAGCAGAAAAGTGCAACCCAGGGACCAGTCATCCCACAGTCGAGGGGCAAGGGTGAGGGCAGTGTCGGTACTGCCGTACTGCTCAAGGTCACAGATGCCCTACATTAGGATCCACCTCTGTCTCTGGAAAACTACACAGATTCATGTAAAGGGAATCCAAATTCAGGTCAACAACTAACCCTGTCTCTCATTGAAAAAGAGAGGAGTCCCTGGCTCAAGCTATTGACAGTCTAGAAGAGAGATAAGGACCTAAAAATCTCCAATACAGGGAAGTGTATGAAAGTGATATATGATGCATACATCAGAGTAGGGGAATTGGGAAGACCCCCCTGGGTGAGGTAGCTTTTGTCATGGACCTTGATGGACAAATAAACAAATGTTCTCTCATAATGTTAAAGTTTACAAAGCACTGTCATACACAGCATCTCAGAGCTGGAAGGGATCTCTAAAGCCATCTGGTCCATAACTGATGACGTGGTCATGGAGATATTATTATCCGCATTTTATGCATCAGGAAGTTGAGGTTCAGGTTCCTGACCTTGGGTAAGTCAGGAACATGAAATCCTCTGTTCTGTGTTGTAAGGTCCCTCTCTGCTGTAGTATTCTGTGTTCTGTGACTTTAGGTCCCTTTCAGCTTTGATATTCTATGTTGTGTGTTCTGAGACCATCCTCCTCTGGTATTTTGTGTTCTGTATGCTAAATTCCTGTGCTCCTCTAATATTTTCTAATCATTACTTTAAGTTTCCATACAGCAATGGCCTTCTATGATTCTAAAATCACTGGGGATATTTTCAACATCTCCACTTACTCTGCAGTCAAATATCTGATCCCTCCCACTGTGACTGTGACTCACATATACATGCTGCCTGCCTCTGTGTGTGTGTGTTTGTGTGTGCCCACGATAGAGAAAAGGAGAAAGAGAAAGAGAGAGGGAGAGGGAGAAGGGAGAGGGAAAGGGGGAGAGAAAGAGAGAGAGAGAGAGAGAGAGAGAGAGAGAGAGAGAGAGAGAGAGAGAGAAAGGCGAGAAGAGAAGGGGGAGGAGGCAGAGGGGAGGGAGTAAAACCTCTGTCACTCACTATAACCACTGCCATCCTATTGGGGTCTGGGAGAGCTCCAAGTCGTTAAATCGGGTGCTGCAGGAAGTTGAACCAGGGAGACAGACCACGAGAGGCACTGAAAATCAGGGGCTCTCCTATCCTGTCAGCAAATCCTCCAGCTGCTGACTGCATCAGGTACAGTAGTACACACTTTATTGTCTTTATATTCCCCTCTCCCCAACTTGGATATTCTTTGGCGCTGAGCAGGAAGTGGGTGCAAAACAGGCAAAGGGATGAAACCTAAATGGGGCGAGTGGCAGAAAAGAAATCCACGGCCACATGAGAAGGTGCTGAGGAAGAGTCTGAATGCCTTGTCTCTCTGAAGGGGTTTGGGAGGGCTGGAGTTCTTTAAGGCTGAAAAAAGAGGCTGAAATGTGATAAAGTTACCTGAAGGTTGAAGGAGATTGGGGGAGTCGATTTAGAGGTAGATTTGGAAAGTAACAGGAATAATCTGAGTGGGCTTATTACAGCATTTCATTAGTCACACATCTTCTGAACAGCTGCCACATCATCCCTGGTAGGGAAATCTTTTTTCCTACCCACGGAGTTTGATTGTGGCTCCTCATGCACAGTTTCTCAAGGTGGATCAGTGCCTCGGCCTCAGGAATATCTGTGCTCTGCTTGCCCACGGCACAGCCAAGTCCTTGGCAGAAAGCAGCAACAAGAATCTACAGCCTGAGGCCCCTTAGAATCAAGTCTCTTTATCTCAGAACCATTCATTTGGCTTTAGCAAGCCAAGCATTCAGGTGTGTGACTATATATGTCTTTTGGGGTTGGGAAGCACAGCTTCCTCCAAGGTGCCAACTTGAATGTATGAAACTCAATGACTTCTATTCTCGCATGAGACTGTGTGCCAAAAGCTGCAGGATGCTGTGTACCTGGGTGTGGGTGCTGTGTATGTAGAAGCTTTATATACAGAGGGCAATGGGCAATATCTCTATAGACATCAGGCCTATTCTGTGTAATTATTCATAGTACTTTCAAATCATGGAAGACTGGAATGTTAGATTTATGAAACTTTGGGACCTTAGATCTTCAGAATCTTAGAATTTGAGTTTTCACATTTTGAAATCATATAATCTTATAATTATGGAATCTTGAAACTTTATGAAGACTTATTCTCTTGGAATATTAGAATCTTGGAATCATGGACTCATGGGATTTTAGAATTATGGAATCTTAGAATCATGAAGTGTTAGAAGCCTAAAGTCATGAGATATCTTACATCTCTAAGAGGATGTGGCAGAGGAGGTATTGACTTCAGGCAAAGGTTAAATTAAAATACCTCTAAGCTTCCTTCCAGCTACGAGAATCTAAGCGCCTGCCAAAAGCAGGAGTCTGACCTCTGGTCATTTTTTTTCCTTTTCCCTGAATTTCAGTTTAAGGGATCCCAGAAGTTGACCCCCAAGAGGGTCCCAGAAAACTCCTTACCTACCTGCCTGCTTTGGAGTTATGCCATTCTTATATTTCTAGGGAACAGATTTGGATGAAGGTGTGAGGGGAGAGAAGACCACATGTATGAAGGGCAACCCACCTTCATTAATCTTTCCTCAAATCAAGAAATACAAACTATTAGAGCTGAAAGCTGCCTTAAAGATAATCTACCTCAACTCTCTCACTATATAAATGAGGGAGTAAGGTCACAGAATAAGTTAGTGGGGAAGCTGGGACATAGAAATGGGTCTCTTGGTTTCCAGTCTAAATGTCTTCTACCCCACTATAAATCTGAAATCACCAAATAGAGCCAGGCTAGGCGTACACACCAAGCAACTTGGAGCTGGGCATCTGGGTTCTAGTGCTGGTCTTTGCCACTAATTCCCTGTGCATCCTTTGACAAGTCACCTTCCCCCTTTGGGTCTCAGTTTCCTCATTTGAAAAACAGTCCCTCCTAGATCTAATGTGTCCTGATGTCCCTTCCAGCTCTGATCTAGTCTCGATGTTCCAGACCCTTCCAGCTCTGACATTTTGTTAGTCTGTGATACACATGGGCTCCAACCATTTACTCCAATCTGACTGGGAAAGAGCCTCTGTACTTTTATTTCATCTTTAGAATGCTAACAATAGCCATCCATTCCTGGCAGAGTTTGCTAAAAAGGCAAAGAGGTCAGAACCACTACTTGAAATGCCTCTTGAAAATCTAAGTGAAATGTAATTGCCACTTAAAACACAAGGCATGTTTCAGGGAGGGTGGACCATACAGGGCATGTGGGATCAGTACAGTAGCTGAGGTTTCCTGGGATACTAAGGATGGTGGAGAGTTAGCTAAGGAGAAAAAGAGTTACAGAGAAGCAAGGACCTTTAAGATGGACTTACTTGGTCCACCTAGCTCATTGAGGATGTTGGGAAGTATCTTCCTTCGAGTCCTCCTGGCCTCTTCTTGTCCACTTGAATGCTGACCATGCCGCATCTTCTAAGGTGCTCCTGGCTGCTCCTAGTTAATAGGAGTCACAAAATATTAAAGCTGTCGGAGTCCTTGGAAACTATCTATAGCCTTACTTCCTTTATTTTACAAATGGAGAAACTGAGGGCCAGAGAAAGTAATTTTCCCAAAATCATGCAGTTAGTAGTAACAGAATTGAGAGTCAAATCCAGGAGTTTGGGCTCCAAGTCCAGTGCCAGCATTAGGAGCAGGACAGCCAATGATGTGCAGGTGTATGATTGCCTGGCCCTGAACCTCCAGACAGTCTGCAGAGTGCTTGTGAGGAAGGAGGAGAAGGGCCAGCTGCTTCCCATCCCCACTGAGGCATGTACGAGAGGAAGTAGGATTCATCTACTTATACAAGAATCTGGTTCTGTTAAAAGGAGGAAATTCCTGTCAGTAGAAAAGTGAGTGATCCAGGGAGCTTGGGGGCAAGCCTATTAGAGCACAGCATGTCAAGTCTAGATAGAACACTAAATAGCAGGCCTAGAAAGCTTAGAAAACATGGAATGTCAGTGTTGGAAGAGGACAGAACACAGGATGTCAGAGATTAAAGGGACTTTAGAACACACACTGTAGAATGTCACTAGTGACATTCTAGAACCTTAGAGACCATTTAATCTAACCCCCCTCATTATGCAGATAAAGAAACATGAAGCAAGTTACTTGCCCAAGGCTGATGGGTATACATCCAGCACTCAAATCTCTGTCTCCTTGACTTTCACTTCAATGCTCCTTGTACCATATCTGAGGCCTTCATTGAAGATAATAATCATGTCTCCCTCCCCCAAGTCTTCTCTCCTCCAGTCTAAATATTCCAGGTTCCTGCAACAGGCCTTTGCATGGCATGGTCTCTAGGCCTCATCCAGCCTTGGTCAGAGTAGTGGCAAGGTATAATGGATAGGACCTTAGGCCTGTTGTCAGACCTTGGTTTAACTCCCAACTCAGACAATTAACTAATTGTATGACCCTGGGTGAGTCACTTAACTTCCCTGTGCCTCAGTGTCCTCATTTGTAAAGTGAGGGGATCAGATTTTGCCTCAAAAGTCCCTTCTAGCTCTACATCAGTGATCCTATAGTCCTAAAGCCCTTCTTTGTATTTTGTATTTTGTATTTTTTGGAGGGGGAAGGCAGGGCAATTGGGGTTAAGTGACTTGCCCAAGATCACACAGCTAGTAAGTATGTCAAGTGTCTGAGGCTGGATTTGAACCCAGGTCCTCCTGACTCCAGGGTCTCCTAAAGCCCTTCTTGAGACTTACTGCAGCTTAATAATGTCCTCCCTAAAATGTGACACACCACCACCACCTCCCAGAATTGGCTAAAACTACAGATTTCCAAAGCTCCAGGAAAATCAAGTTGAAAGAAAAGAAATTCAGAAGGGAGGTTTCAACGGGTAGAACAGAGAAATGGAATAGAGGATTTGAGAAGAAAGGTTAAGAGGTAGTCACAACCAGACAGTTTAAAGGTTGTCCTCTTCATCTATCAGGCATGGGACTGAGAACTTGGATAAAGCTGAGACACACCTGTGGAAACCTGGCTTTAGAGCAGGGAGCCAGAGTTGGCACAACCCAGATAGCTTCAGATAAGTGCTCTAAGACCTTGAGATTCAAAGGTGGGAACCTAGAGAGTCCAGGGCAGCCAGAAAAGATCGATGGTCCAGCATCTGCCCTGCTTTCCCATCCCAAGAGGAGCTAGTGGCTGTCCAGATATCACCCTGGACATGACAGCTCCCACAAGAATCTGGTGACTCCTGCTGCCTCTGAGGCCTGGGAGAGGGATTGGACTCATTCTTTTTAGCCTCAAAGGGAAGAAGTAGGTGTAATGAGGAGGAAGTGGAAGGCAGGCAAATTTCAATTTGACATAAGAAAAAGCTTCTTAATAATTAGAGTTATTCAAAAGTAGAATAGGCTGCCTGCAGATATCATCACCCTCATAATATGAATAAAATAATAATTAGCATTTATATATATAGTACTTCAAAGTTTGCAAAGTGTTTTATATATGCTGTCTCATTTGACTCTCACAATAACCCCAGGAGGTAGATGCTATTATCACCTCCGTTTTATAAATGAAGAAACTAAGGCAGACTGGGGTAAGGGACTTGCCGATTTCACACAGCTGGTAAGGCCGGATTTAAACTCTTTCTCACCCCAGGTCCAGTACTCTATCCACTGAGCCACCTCCATATAGCCAGTTTCCCATCACAGGAGGTATTTGAGTTCAAGTTTGTTGTGGAAAGGATTCCAGCTCTCAGCTGGAAGTACTGGAACACTTGGTGCAGTGGAGACAGCCGTGGATTTAACATCAGGAAGGGAAAGTTCTAATCCCAGAGCACTACCAACTGGGACTCTAGGTAGTAGCTGGAGTCAGGAAGACCTGAGTTCAAATCCAACCTCAGATACTTACTCAATGGGCAAATCACTTAACCCCTGCCTGCCTCAGTTTCCTCGTCTGTAAAATAATAGCATCTAACTCCCGGGATTGATGTGATGATCAAATAAGAGAAGACAGAGAAGACCAGCTAAGGCTCTAGACAAGTCCCTTCCAATCTCTGTGCCTTCATTCCCTTGGGGAGGGGGAAGAAGCAGAAGAAGACTTACACTTCCTTCCCTCCTGTAGAGATTATTATTCCTCATACTACCTGCTGCTTGGGCTTGTTAAACGGAGGGAAGTACTTTGTAAACTTGGAAGTACAAGAGAAACCAGAAACCAACCTGACTGCATCTTAAAGGCCCCAAACCTAGGAAGGTCTCCAGCCTGTCAGAGGTGCCCCGGGGGGAGTGGACCGAGAGCCTCTGCAGCATCCTGCCTGTGTGCCATGGCCGTCCTTTAAGTTAGGGGTGGGATCATCCCAGATGGGGCTGCCTCGGCACGTGAAGAGTCACCCCACTGCAGAAAGAGTTTGAGACTTGAATTTGGATACTTACTCTGCTAATTACTATTATTAATGATCACAGTGGCTGACATGCATGGGTTGGCAAAGCGCTTGGCATATGTCGCCACGTTTGATCCTGAAAACTACCCTATGAGGAAATTATTGGGCTATTATTATCCCATTTCACAGTTGAAGAAACTGAGGCTGGGAGAGATGAAGGGACTTGCCCAGCAAGTTAGTGTCTGATAGGACAGGATTTGAACTCAGGTCTACTTCATGCCAATTCCAGCCCTCTATCCACATGGTACCTCCATTGCCTCTGCTGCCTATGGGACATCTCACTTCTTTGGCCCTTGGTTACTTCCCGGGAGCTTTATATAAGACTAGAAGATCTCTAAAATCCTTTCCTTCTCTAAATCCTGTGATCCTGTGTGCTGGAGCTCCCAGCACATTTCCCAGCCTCTAAGGCTTCCCTTATCCTCAGGGTGACCTACAGACTCAGGGGTACAAAAAGTCTGACAGAGAGGTTCGATTTCTCCAGCTGGAAAAGGGTGGAAGGGCCTGAAGGATGAGTGATGAGTGATACTGGCTGAGAGTTTCCATGAAAGTGACTTCAATAAACACATTGTTTACTTTAATAATAGATATAGGGGTCATATCCTGGAAGATTTTTAGCAGATGACTAACTAAAAAAATCTCAGGTCACCATGCTTGACGTCGTAATGTCAGGGAATTTCATGCCTCCAGGCTCCATACAGTGGTTTGCTATGAAATGGGATTTTGGATTAAACGATCTCTAACACACCTTCTGTCTCTAAAACTCTATACTCCAAGGTCAATTCCAACTCTAACACTTTTTTTCCTGTGGTCTAAGATCCCTTCGAGCACTGACATCCCTACGTCCTATGTGCCAAGGGCCCTCTGTGTTCTCTGCGCTATGTTCTAAGGCTCCCTCCAGCTCATGATCTGATTTGGGCTGCACTCAGGAATTTTGCAGCTGGCTTGTGGGCCACGAGTTTGTCCTAAGTGACCTTCTGCTAACCCTGACATTCCTTGTTGTTCAGTCGTTTTCAGTCATGTCCTACTCCCTGTGACCTCATTTGGGTCTTTTTTTTTTGACAAAGACACCAGAGTGGTTTGCCATTTCCTTCTCTGGTTCATTTTACACATGAGGGAAATTGAGGCCAAGAGGGTTAAGTGGCTTGCCCAGGGTCACACAACTAGGAAATGTCTAAGGCTAGATTTGAACTCAGGAAGATAAATCTTCCTGACTTCAGGCCCAGGGTTCTGGGCACTATGGTGCCAACCTAGCTGCCCTCCTGACATCCTATGAATCTATAAACCTATACAAGCCCCCTTTCGGTAGCCCAACAAGTATCCAGTCATGCAGCTTCTGCCCGGGACAGTGACTTCTCTCACTCCTTAGACAGCCTGCTAATTAACTGGACAGCTCTGAGAAGTTCTTCCAACTATGGAACTCCCATCTAGTTCTCCCCTTAGAACTCTACAAAATAAGATCATGGATTTAGAACTGAAAAATACCATAAGGATCATCTAATCCAACAGGTGAAGAAATGCCAGGAGGTTAAACCATTTGCCCACATTTACACAGGTAGAAAGTAACATAACCAGGTTGAGCTGGGCCATTTGACTCTAAATCCTACACTCTTCCCAACTGTCTTCCTTATAATAGCTCTTCAGATGTGCAGAGAAAACTGTTCTATCTTCCTTTCTTTTCTCCAGGTGAAACAATCCCATTTCATTCAAGAAATCTTAATTTAGCACCATTCAGGGGCACCTTCTCCATCTGCTTTGTCCCCTCTGAAATGTAACAGCAACAACAAAAATGCGAGAACTCCCAGGGAGAAAAACTCCCTTTACTGGTACAGAGCAGTTGCCAATTTTAGAATCTTAGATTACTGTCTTGGGGACAGCGAGCATTGAACTGGCTTACCCAGGATCACAGAACCAGTATGTTTTCTTATGCAGGTAGGACTGGAACTGTGGTCTTCCTGAATCTCCTTCTTCATCCACTCTACCAGTGGCATTCCTGCACATTGACTTAGAAAACCACAAATTAACATTATCTCTGTTATATTGCATTTTTATTTATTTTGTTATATATTTCCCAATTATATTTCAATCTGATTCAGACTCACTGGGGAGTTTTGCCAGCTGCTTACAGCCCACAGGCTGAGTCTGACATCATGCTGCTTCTCTTCTTGCTGATTCATAGAATATTAGAGCATTGAATGCCAGAGCTAGAAGAGAGAACATATTTTAAAACTTCCATAGATCTATGATCTCACTGGGGTGGGCACTCACTCCCTTGGTGTAGATTATTAGCCAGCTATACATCTTGTCCATATTCAACCAGAAATCCTCCAGAGAAGGTCTACCCAATACCTTCTTCTAGGTACTCCTATATTTTCTGAATCTATGTAAGTGATCCTATAGCTGTTATTGTCTCCCACTTCACTACATTTTTCTAACCCTTACACTTTTTCAATAGCACATTTGAGGACTGTAACAAGTAAAATCTGAAATAACTAAGGAAACAAAGGTTTGAGCCTCCAAGCATACTGATTTATTTAGCAGTGCATGCCAATTACATAACAAATCTGAACCAGGATTCTTCAGCCTGGCACTGGACCCCAAATACAGGGGGAGACAGACCTTTATCATTAAAAGAAAACAATTAACAGTATATAAACCAGGATACAAGATTAGGTCATCTGATTTCTAATTGGAGAAAAGATTAGGAACTTGCCAAGTTGGGAAGGGGAGAGCAAACAGGTACAGTTTTCCAGATGTAAAACAGGATGTCACTCAATTCTCACAATTAGCAAGCAGGTAGAATTTACAGGAAAATGCTCAAAACAGAGTCAGTTTTACAAAATGGAGTCAGTCTAGTTCACAAAATTTCCACAATTCTCTCAGGATGTCAATACTGACGTGGTTCAATTCTTCAATGAATAACAGTGATTAAATAAATGTTTATAAATTCTCTTTAAAAATTACATGATTCTTAGTACCTTCTGATCCCTCGTCAACTCAATGAGTATTTATTAAGTGCCTACTATGTGCCAGGGATTCTGCTAAGCTCTAGGGAAATGAAGATAAAAAGTTAAAATAGTCCATGCCTTCAAGGAGCTTCCATTCTACTAGGAATACAAATCAAGGACACAAATAAACAAAACAAAATATGTGCTAAATAAATACTAAGTGATTTCAGGAGGATCAAGAACAAATGAGAAAATCAAGAAAGGCCTTTTGTGGGTAGTACTTAAGATGAATATTGAAAAAAGCTAGAAATTCCAAGAAGGAATGAGGAAAATTGGAGAGTTTCTCGCCAATGCCGAGATTGGAAGTCTGGGCAAGTCTAAAGTTATTGGTGTCTTCAACGTAAATTGGAAAATTAGGAAGAAATATAAATGAGTTCTGTTATGGCTATATTGAGTTCAAAGTGCCTCTAGGACATTCATTTGGAGACATCCAATAAGCAGCTGGTGATGTAAGACTAAAGATCAGGAGAGAGACTAGAGCCGGATATACAGATCTGGGAGTCAGCTCCATGGAGATGATCATGGAACCCATGAGAACTCATGAGATCACTAAGAGTAGGGGATAGAAATGGACAATGGTCCAGTAAAGGAGACTCAGAAGGAGCACTCAAATAGGTAGGAGAACAATCAGGGGAGGTGTGACACAGTGTATGTCAGACAGCATTTACTGAGCTCTTACTATGTTACCTTTGCATTAGTAAGTCAGTCCTTGTCTTCAAAGAGCTTACATTCTACAGGAGAACATAATGTGCACAACTATGTAAATAGGAGATATACAAAATAAATACAAAGTGATTTGGGGGGAGGGGAGGAAGAATGGAGCAAGGAGTTTCAAGAGGTAGAGGAGATGAGGGTGGATATTCTGATGACCTACACTATGACCATCATTCTGCCTGGCCAGTGACAGAGAAGGAAGTGCTTCATTACCCACCTACAAGCATAGAGCACCTGGAGCAACCCACACCATCACTTCCCATCTACATTTGCTTCTGAGCATTGACAGTGAGCTTGGCTTTAGGAATTTCAGTCTCAAGTTCCTGCAGCTGCTAAAGAAGATAGGAGCCCAGGATCTCCGTCTGGAGAGAAGTACATTGTGTTGGACTGACCAAGAGGCTTTCCACTTGGAACAGCCTAGAATGTGGATGTTAGGATGCCAAGCACACACTTAACAGAGAACAGATGGGATTTTGTTTGGATAAGGATTGTCCTGAGAAAGGGGAGGGGAAAAGGAGTAGTCACAGAGAGGAAAGAGAATCAGAGGAAGAAGGGAGATAGGGTAGATATGGGGAAGGGTGATTGGAAATGGGGAGGGGATGGTCACAGTGGGAGAAATGGAACAGAGACTGTTGTCACAGGAAGAGAAGGTACAATTACACAGAGAGAAGAGGATCAGAGAAAAAGAAGAGTGAGAGTCACAAAAGGAAGAGGTGGTTACAGAAACGGGCTAGAAAACAAGAAAGAAGGTGTTGAGAAAGAAGGAAGGAGATAATTACAGGGAGAGAAGAGAATCAGAAGGAAGAAATAGTAATAATCAGAGGTGGCCATGGTCACAGAGGGGAAGAGGATCAGAAGGAAGGAAACAGGAAGATCAGAGAGCAAGGAGAAGGTGGTCACAGAGAGGGAAAGTGGGAGAAAGGAGAGAATGGTCTTAGAGAGAAAGATATCAGAAATAAGAAAAGGGAGATGCTTTGAGAGAGAGAAGAGAGACAGTTACAGAGGGGGAAAAGAGGATCTAAGAGAAGGAGGGATGATTAAAGAGTGAGGAGATGTCATAAAGGAAGAAGGGGAGCAGAGAGAAGAAAAGGAGGTGGGAAAAGATCATTACAGGGAGGGGAAGGAGCATGATCAGAGAGAAAAGGAGATAATCACAGATAACTGGGGCATGGGGTGGGGGTGGGGGTAAAAGACTTAGGAGTGAGGAGGCCGCAGGGGGAGAAAGGAATCAGAGGGAAGGGAAGATAGTAATCTTCCCATCCTCTGGCAATGTTCCTTTCCTGAGAACCCTGAGGCTGGAGTTCTTTCTGTTTCTAAAACTGGCACACAGTGCCTGCCATCCCATTTTCTGGGCTTCTGAGAAAGAAAAGAAGGGATGGATGGTCACAGAGAAAGGAGGGGGTGGCAGAGTAGAGGGTATGGCCTCAGGTACAGAGGGACCATTTTGGATGGAAACTACTTTTCAAACAAATGAGATCCTCTGTCAGCTTCTTTACATAATGAGGTAATGCACCGACCTTTCAAAGAGAATGAAATCCCCACTTGAGCACTAAGTACTAAAAGCAAAGAGAGGAGAACGCTGCAGCCTTAGAAATCATTCAACTCAGCTGAGGCTGGGAGATCTGTGAGCCCAGAGCACTTAGCCCTCTGCTCAGCGTGAAGCCTGAGGCTCCCGCAGAGGGGATCTAGGGATTCTGAGCTCCAGGCCGATGTGGGGCATCGAGCCTGGTAAGGAGCATCTGGGTCTTGGCCAGAGGAAACCAGGAGGGCCCAGGGAGCTCTGAGGGGAGAGCTAAAGTGTGGAGCTGTGAATCAGAAGGATCCATCCTGCGGTCCTGACCACCTACACACCTTAGCCCACACTCACACTCAGTGACTTTCTTCATTCCGGGCACTGCAATGCAAGGATTGAGGCAATAATATGAGATGCCCAGACAGCTTTCTCTTTAACTGACAGGAAGGAAGGCAGTAAGTAGTAATAGAAAATGTGTGGATTTAAAGACAGGAGACCAAAGTTTGAATCCTAACTCAAACATTTACAAGCTCTGTGACCCTGGGCCAACTGCTTTCACTCTTTGTCCCTCAGTTTCCCCAAATGTAACACTGGGATAAATATACCAGCCCTCTTGTCTCACAGGGTTGCTATTGGGAAAGAACTTTGCAAACCTTAAATCACTATAGAAATGTTAGCTCTTTTGGTTATAATATCAAATGGGCTGAAGATTCGCAAAAGACTTAAAGCAGGGTTCAGACGATGGGGCTTCTAATGCTGGTCCCTCTGGATACTGAGGGAAATAAAGCAATCAGTGAAGCATCTGCTGCAGCAGAGAGAACACTCACTCCTAAGTCATCGAGTGGACATTGGAGTCCCTCCTGTGATATACATACTGTATGACCCTGGGCAAGGCATCTGACTTCTCTGACCCTAAGTTTCCTTATCTACAAAATGAGGGGGTTGGACTAGATGACTTCCTGAGGCCTCTTCCCCCTCTATGTTTGTGATCCAATGAACAATTGATCCAATGAACAAAGTACTTATATTCTGGTCAGGGCAGCTAAGTGGTGCCATAGTGAACAGAGCTCCTAACCTGGAATCAGGAAGATTCATCTTCCTGAGTTCAAGTCTAGCCTCAGACATTTACTAGCTGTGTGACCCTAGGCAAGTCACTTGACCGTGCCTCAGTTTCCTCATCTATAAAATGACTGGAGAAGAAAATGGCAAACCACTCCAGTGTCTTTGCACAGAAGACCCCAAATGGGGTTAAGAAGATTCTGAAATGACTGACAATGACTAACCAACAACCAAAATGTGCCAGGCGGTATGCAAGGTGCTAGATATATGAAGACTAAAATGAAATTGCCCGTGCACCTAAGGGGAAAAGGGGAGAGGGAAGAGAGAAAGAGGGGAGAAACAACTTCTAAGTACACACAAGGCAAATGCGGGGAGGGGAGTTAAGAACTAGACTATGGAGGAATCAAAAAAGACTTCCCATAGGAGATAATCTATGAGTTGCATTCTAAAAGAAGCTAGAGATTCTAATCTCAGCTCTGCTACTTCCTGCTTGTGTGGCATGGGTCAGATCATCCATATATCCCCTTCTGTCCCATGATGGAGACATATTGACAATTGCATTCATGGCATGGGGGACAGAGAGAACAAAGGAGACGGAATGTCATGTGTGAAATACAAGAAGAAGGCCAGTTCTTCCAGACCACAGACTGAGCAAAAGGAAATAATGTGCAATAAGCCTGGAACGGCAGATGGCAGCCAAATTATAAAAGATTTTAAATGTCAAACAGATGAGTCTGTATTTAATCCTATCGAGGCAATAGGGAGCCACAGGAAATTGTTGGGCAGAGAAGCAATTTAGTCAGTACTATATTCTAGAAATGTTTTGGCAGCTGTGTAAAGCATGGATTAAAGAGGAGAGAGAAGAGAATATTTGGAAACTATTCTAATAGTCCCAGCAAGATGGCCTGAACTATGGTGGTGAATGTGTGAATGAAAAATGTATGGGAGATACATTATGGAGGTTACGAGTCTACTGGACTTGGCAGCTTGGGTGGACTCAGTGACTTCTATGGTCCTTCCAAGCTCAGTGTGGAACAGTAGAAAGAACACTGGATTTGGAGTCAGCAAAAGTGAGTTCAAATCCTAGCTCTGCCGTTTATTCCCTGCGTGATCTTGGACAAATCTCTTTATCTCTCTGAGTTTCCTCATCTCTAAAATGAGGGACTTGGCCTAGGTAACCTCCAAGATCCCTTCCAGTTCTGTTTCCATGTATTCATTCAGTTACTCAAGAGGTGGCAAGGCACATTGGATAGAAACTTGACTGTGAAGTCAAAAGGCCCTGGGTTTGAGTCCTGCCTCGGATCCACAACAGGCTTTGTGACCCTAGGGAAGTAAATGAACCTCCCAGTGCTCTAAGCAACCCTCTAAAGCTAGAAGTTGCAGAAGAGGTGCCAACCTGCACCAGTAGAGAGTATTCCCTCACATGGGAGCTGCCCGTACTACTGAAATCAAAGGTCTAAACCTAGTCTTCAGTGCACTGCTCAGCCCTCCCCGGGGGTCTTTAGAGGCCAAATACAGTAGCAGGATCTGACACCAGTCTTAGATCCAGATAGAGCAGCCTCAGAGCTCTCAGCAAAGGAACATTACCAAGATTTCATCCTCTCTCTCTCTCTCTTTCTCCTTCAGTCCTATAGTAGAATGAGCATGTCGGAAGACCTGGATTCTTGTCCCTTCTCTGACACTTATTAGCTGTGTGATCTTGGGGGAGCCATAACTATTTCTTCATGAAAATCCTTTGAAAAATGGGTGATACAGGCATTACCCTGCCCCCTTTTCATAACTGAGGAGAGTGAGGTTCAAAAGGAAATCGTAGGATCATTCTATTAAGAGCACTAGGGCAAGGGTTCTTTGGGAAGGAAACAGAGGGAAAAAATTGAAATAAATGGCTTACTTGCCTTTTAGGACAGAAGCCCAAGAGCCCACTCAATATCAATTCAATTATAGGATGGGGGAGATGCAGCTAGATAGCGGTTCTTAGAATTAAGAGAGACCTTGAATTCAGGGTTAAATGCCATTTCAACATGAGTCAGAAATATGAAGAGGGAGCCCCAAAACTTAACCTGATCTCAAGCCATATAAAGAGTCTTACTATGGTCAGACCATATTTGGAGAATCAAGTTCAAGTCAGAGCATTACATCCTAGGAGGGGCATGAGCAAGCTGAGTTATATCTAGAGGAAGATGGCAAAGATGGTGAGAAAACCAGAAACTGTGTCATAGGAGGAGGAGACAAAGGAAATGGAGAGGATTAGGCTAGAAAGGAGAAAATTTAGGGAGAATAATGACAACAGGTTTCCCGCAACTAAAGCATTGTCATGTGAAAGAGGGATTAGACATGTTCTCCCTGGATGATTTCAGAAAAACCTGGAAAGACTTACATGAACTGATGCAGAGTGAAGTGAGCAGAACCAGGACAACAGTGTACACAGTAACTGCAATACTGTATGATTAAACAAGTGTAAATGACTTAGCTATTCTCAGCAATATCGTGATCTAAGACAATCCCAAAGGATTCATGATGAAAAGTTATCCACCTCCAGAGAAAGGACTGATGGCATTTGAATACAAACTGAAGCATACTATTTTTCACTTTCTTTTCTTCCTTTCTTTTTTTAGTTTCAGTTTTCTTGTACAATATGACTAATGGGAAAATGTTTTACATGATTGTACATGATAACCTGTATCAGATTACCATCTCAGGCAGGGGTAAGATGACAGAGGAGGGAGGAATAGAATTTGGAACTCAAAACTTTAAGAAAATGTTAAAAATTGTTTTTACATTAATTGGGGAAAATAAAATATTTTTAAAAGACATTTTTTGCCTAATATTAGAAGTCAGATGGAACTAGGCCCTATGTACAATAGTTAACAGAGAGGTTGACTTTGAATTGATTCCAAGATTATTTCTCCCATTTACAAGTGAGGAAACTGAGGCTCAGAGAGGATAACTGACATCTCTATGGTTGCCCATCTGCTAAGTGTCAGGGACAGGATTGGACCCACATCTTCTAACTCCTTATCCAGTATACTATCCACTTCCCCAAATTGCTAGAGTTCCTTATAGCTCACCTCTTGACCCAATAATTCTCTCTCTTCATTGTGACAGGGATATGCTTTCTCTCCTGTTTAAATGCCTAAAACCCCTATCAAAAACATGTAGGAGAATCCAGAATGAACCTAAGCCACCCACTGTTTAAGCAAATGTCATCAACTGCTTTAAAAGAGTTTGTATGGGCTCTTTCCACTTAAGAGAGATATCTAACTGCCTAAGAAGGGCATGATTTTTTTTTGCTTATTAATTTAAAAAGATAAGAACTGTAGCAAGAGATTAGGCCAAAATGATGTATATAGTAGACAGAGATAATGGACCTGGAGTTAGGAGGCCTTGGCTCTTCTGACTCCAGGTTCTGCCATGAACAAGTTACTCTGGCCTCCAATTTCCCCATCTACATTATCAAGGGATTGAGCCAAAGGACCCATCTCTACCATTCTGTAATTATGATTCTGAGGCCTTCTCAGCCAGGTTAGAGGGTAATGAAAGCAAGTAAGCTGAGTAGAATAGGGTATGGTCATCTGGCAGGTAGAGACTCCAGCTCATTCTAGTGGGTAAAAGAAATGTCACTCTTGCTCATAGGGCTGCCACTTCCTCTTCATTATAGGCTATAAATTCTCAGAAACTTGTTTTTAATAATACTCAAAATGTTCCAAGTAAGTACATTATATTTACAGCAGAGACCCTACAAATATTCTTAGGAAATGGTGAATACACTCACCCACCTCTAATCAGATAATCACAGGGGCCGGAAACTTGGGGATTGTTTAAAGGGCACAGTTTTTATTCTGAAGGGAGAAACATTTCTATTTATTTTCTAAGCTTCTCAGCACCCGTATGCCCACCGGG
Organism: Trichosurus vulpecula; assembly: GCF_011100635.1. NCBI lineage: Eukaryota > Metazoa > Chordata > Mammalia > Diprotodontia > Phalangeridae > Trichosurus > Trichosurus vulpecula. Next base: position 94,457,228 of record NC_050575.1, read on the forward strand.
GCAATGCTTAGTTTGATTGTACCACTCAGTCAGAAGCTCAAAGATTACATCAGTTGTAAAGAACATTAGGTCATAAATTATAAAATGTCAGCACTGGGAAGGTCATTAGAAGAACACAAAATGTCAGAATCCAGAAAGATTTTAGGGTGTAGAGAGTCAGAACTAGAAATTATTTGGAGATGAAAGAATGTGAGAGACACAACCTTATAATCATAGAACACAGGATGGTATAGTTGTGAGGGCTTTTAGAAAACAAAATAGAGAATGGCAGCTCTGGAAGGGACCATGGGAAGGAAGGGAACAAACATTTTTTAATCACCTACTATGTGCCAGGTGCTGTGCTAAGCACTCTACAAATATTATCTCATTTAGTCTACACCCTAACAACCCTGAGAGGTAACTACTACCATTACCACCATTTTGCAGTTGATGAAACTAAGCTTGCCCAAGAACACACAGCTAATAACTGCCTGAGGCTGGATTTGAACTCGTGTCTTCCTGACTCCAGGCCCAGCGCTCTATCTACTGTGCCACTCCCTAAAGGAGATACATTCCTATATTTTCTAAACATCCCAGCATCTATATGCACACTGGGGCAATGCTTTTTAAGAAATATTTTGTCTCAGCAGAGACTACCACCAAACCCAGCAGCCATCACAAGACCAACAAAACAGTTCCCAACTGATACTATGTACCCAGCAATCACCCATGGTGGGGATCCGAAAAGCAATACTCTCAGCGGAGATGATGCATTCAGCAGAGAGCAGGACCAGTTAGGGCAGTGTATTAACATAACCAGAAGACTTCAGTGGTCCTGCAACATCAGATACATGGTGTTTTCCTCCATACATGTGCCCTGGTCAATACATTCCTTACATGTGTGCCCATGCACAGCTCTGTGAGAGCCTCCTTTCTTCATTGATGGTGTGAACATTTGTGGAAGAATGTGCATTAGTTGGGAGAGGAGGAGGAGTGTTTTATTGCAAATTTTCTTACTGCGCTATTTCCTTAAAGCCCTTTGCATTGAGAGTTGTGTCACCTGGACAGCTAAAGAAAATCTAAACATATCAATGAGGGCTCATGAGTTATGGTTTTTTAGTGAATACATATTGACAGAGTACTTCGAAATGAAAATAGCTACTCTGGGACGCCTGTGTGTAAGAAGAGCATGCCCCAGATGTGGAAAACTGGGGTTCAGTGAGGGAACGTGACTTGCCTAAGGTCATACGATGGTTTCAGAGCTGAGACTACAACTGATTCTCCTGCCTTCCAGTCTACTGTCTGATCGGTACTTCAATTGGCTTCACAGTAGACACAAGCATATAATCATTTAAGCTTTGAAAAGAGAAATCCCAACCTGCATGGAGAAAATCGATTTTCCTGTCACAGCTTTAAAATGTATCTGCTGTCTCTGTGGTGGTTAGTATGCACTGAGTGCTCGCCATGGATTGGGCACTTGATAAAAAACAACTCATTGCTCTAAATGGTTGCTTGCAAATTGGCCAAATAATGCTTGTCAATTAATCAACCTGAATGCAGCATCAGCCCCTATTGTGTGCATTAGAGCCTTTAGAATTCAGAAATGAGGCTCACCCTCCCCAAGCTTAACCTAAGTTCACCCAGCCTGGGTAGAAACACAATCATCATGGTCTTTTCTATTCTTGCCAATGGTGAATGACAGCTTTGGTATAGTGGAAATATAATTAGCCAAATTAGCGAAAAGACCTGGGTTCGAATCTGCTTTCTAACTATGTGCTACAATTTAATTTCTCTGAACCTGCTTCTTCACTATATTAGGGGGATGGGTTATAACACCTGCACTACCCACCTTACGAGATTGTGGGTAGGATCAAACCAAGGAATGATGCAAACTGCTTTGAAAATTTTAAATCCCTTTGGAAATGGCCACTAACGGATGTGGAATTAGGTCAGGTCTTTCTTAACATTTTTGCATGTGTCATGGACCTCTCCGGAAGTTTGGTGATACCTAAGGACCTCTTCTCAGAATAAGGTGTTTAATGCCTAAAATAAAATAAATAGGATTACAAAGGAAACTAATTATACTGAAATTCAGTTAAGCAAAATATTGCTTAAAAAAGAACGTCACAGCCCTCAGGTTAAGAACCCCTGGAGATGCTCTCTAAGGTCTCTTAAAGCTCTAAATCGCATATTTTTGTTGTGATCCTGTTGTTATAATCTATACCTCCCAATCAGTCATTAAGGATTTACTAAGTATCTGGTATGTGCCAGGCACTACTCATATCTTAGTTTGGGACATACTTACTTGTAACCAAAAAGACTTGATGTAAGGAAAAACTTCCTAACAATTAGAGCTATCCCAAAATGGCATGGATCACCTCAGGAGGTAGTGAGTTTCTTCTCATCAGAGGTCTTTAAGGAAAGGATGGATGTTCATGGATTGGGTATGTTACAATGGGAATTCCTTTTTGCTTATGGGTTAAATGTATAGCTCTGGAATTCTGTGATTCTCTCATTAATATGATCATATCCCAGCTTCAAGGAACACTCCAGATATGTCCAGGGAAACAAGCTTATTAATTCAGGAATCTGGGAATCTATATTATAAGCTAAAAAGCCCTGTCTGGTCCTGATTATCTCCTGACTAAGGACAGGGAAACCTCGGGCTTAGGTAAAATGACTTTTTCTACAATGGAGGAAATGCCAAACCAGACACCCACCTCTGTTTCCCCTCTGAGTCCATCAACCTATAAAATGTCAGCAACAAATGGGAATAATTTCTGTTCTTCCTGGTGGTGACACCAGTATGGAAAGTATGTTTTTCACTTCCGCACTCTGAATGCTTATGAGAGACTTTAGGGCCTGCTCAAGTCATTAAAGGGAGGAAAAGGGAGTTAGGAACACATAAAAATGTTCTGCTAGACTGGGTCAAAGGGTATGCACAGTTTAGTGACTTTAGGGGCATAATTCCAAATTGCTTTCCGAAATGCTTAAACTAATTCCCATCAACAGCATATTGATGTGCTCGTTTTCCCAAACCCCCTCCAACATTTGTCATTTCTTTTTCTTGGCTAATATGATGGGCATGAGGTAGAAACTAAGAGTTACTTTAATTTACAATTCTCTAATTATTAGTGATTTAGAAAATTTTTACATGGCTGCTAATGAGAAAACTGTTCATAGCCTTTGACCATTCATTAATTACAGAATAGTCCTTGTTCTTACAAAATTGAGTACATCCTTATATATTTTGGAAATGAGATCTTTTTTCTTAGTAAATTATTTCCTTTCCCATTTTAACTGCATTAATTTGGTTTGCGCAAAAACTTTTTTCAAGTTTATATAACAAAAAACATCCATTTTATCTTCTATGATCCTTTATTTGGTCATAAACTCTCCCCCTATTCGAAGGGAAATTTCCTTCTTGCTCCTATAATTTGTATATGATATGACTTTTTCTCTCTCATATATCTAGTTGGAGCTTATCTTGGTATATTAATGTGAGGTGTTGGTCTATACCTAATTTCTGTGAGACTGCTTTCCTGTTTTCTCAGTAGCTTTTGTTAAAAAGTAAGTCCATATCCCAGTAGCTGGGGTTTATGAGTTTATAGAACACCAACTAGGCTATCAGTTTCCTTTATTTTTGTTCTTTGTGTACTTAATCTGTACCACTGATTGACATCTTTAATTTTTAATGAATTTTTTTATTGGTTTTGATGATTACTGCTTTGTTTTATAGTTTGAAATGTGGTACTTCTAGGCCCACTTTCTTTGTACTTTTTTTCATTATTCCTTGAGCTTTTTGAGGTTTTGTTCTTCCAGATTAACTTCATTATTATTTTTTCCAGCTCTGCAAGGTATTCCTTTGGTAGTTTCATTGGTATGGCACTGAATAAATGAATTAATTTAGATAGCCCTATAATTTGGATCATATTACCTAGGCTACCTATAAGCAATTAATATTTCTTGAATTATTTTCTCTATCTCTCCCTCCTAGATTTTATTAGTAATATCGAGAAATACTAATGATTTATGTGGATTTTTTTACATTTTGAAACTTTATTGAAGTTATTATTTCAATTAATTTATTGTTTTATTCTCTAAGTAAACAGTCACATCATCTTCAAAAAGCAGTGCTTTCCTGTTTGCCTATGTCTCTACCCATGTTTTCTTTTTCTTGTCTCAATGCTTTGATTACTACTTCTAGTACTAAACCACATATTAATTATAATAATGGTTATCTTTGCTTTACCCCTGATCTTATTGGAAAGGTATTTAATTTATCTCTATTACCTATAATGCTGGTTTTCGATTTTATATATATACTATTATTATATTAAGGAAAAATCCATTTACTCCTGGGCAGCTAGGTGGCTCAGTGGATAAAGTTCTGGGTCTGGAATTTGGAAGATTCATCTTTCTGAGTTCAAATCTGGCCTCAGACATTTCCTAGCTGCATGACCCTAGGAAAGTCACTAAACCTTGTTTGCTTCAGTTTCCTCACCTGCAAAATGAACTGGAGAAGGAAATGGTAAACAACTCCAGTACCTTTGCCAAGAAAACCCCAAAGAGGGGTCACAGAGAATAGGACACAACTGAAAACAGCATGCATTTATTCCTATAATGTCTAATGCTTTGAACAGAAACTGGTGGTGAATTTTGTCAAAAACATTTTTGGAGTCCATATTTATTACCATGATTTTGACTGTTCTTTTTATTAATATGGTCTGTTGTGCTGATAGTTTTCCTAATATTGTGCCAGCCCTGTGTTCCTGATATAAATCCAATTTGGTCACAGTGTATAATCATTTTAATATATTACTATAGCCTCTTTATTAATACTTTATTTAAAATGTTTGTGTGGCTATTCACTAGGGATATTGGTCTAAGGTTTTCTTCCTCTGCTTTGTTTCTCCCTGGTTTAGGTTTAAAGACCATATTTGTATCATAGAAGGCATTAAGCAGGATCCCTTTTTTCCCTAATTTTTGCAAACAGTTTATGTAATATTGAAATTAATTTTTTGTTGAATGTTTGATAGAATTTGCTTGTAAATCCATCTGATCCTGGGCTTTTTTTTCCACTGGGAACTCATTTATTGCTTGTTCATTTTTTTTTCTAATATTGGGTTATTGGAGATCCTTATTTTTTGTTCTATAAATCTGGGAATCTTATAGTTTTGTAAACATTCATTCATCTTATTTAAATTCTCAATTTAACTGTCATATACTTAGACAAAATATTTTCTTATGGTTTTCTTTATTTCTTCCACATCTGTTATAAATTTTCTTTTGTTCATTTTTCATACTTGCAATTTTGTTTTCCTCTTTCTTTTTAAAATCAAATTAGCTAATCATTTATCTAGCTTGCATTCTTTCTTTTTTCCCCCCAAAAAACAGCTCCTGGCTTTATTTACTAATTCAATTGTTTTTTTCTTTCAACTTTATTAATTTCTTCTCTTATTTTCAGAATTTCCAATTCATTTGTTTTACTGAGACTTTTTAAAATTTTGTTGATTTTCTAGGGATTTTTTTTAATTCCATGTACAATTCATTGATCTCTTTGTTCTTTCTCTTGTTTTTTCTGAAAGTGTTTAGAGATATAAATTTTCCTGTAAGGACTGCTTTGCCTGCATCTCACAAAATTTGGTATGTTGTCTTGTACTTAGATAAAATTGTCTAATATTTCTATGATTTATTTTTTGACACATCAATTCTTTAAGATCAAGTTATTTAGTCTCCAGTCCTCTAAAATTTACTGAATATAATTTTTATTACATTGGTCAGTAAGGGATGTGGTTAATTTTTCTGGCTTTTTGCATTTGTGTGTGAGGTTTTATGCCTAATTCATTGTAATTTTTTTATAATGATTCCATGTACAGCTGAAAAATATGTGTACTCCTTTCTATTCCCATTCTGTAATTGCCAGAGTTCTGTCATATTTGAATTTTCTAAAATTCTATAGGTATTTTATTCTTTCTTATTTATATTTTTGTTAGATTTGTATAGGTCTGAAAGGAGTAAATTGCAGTTCCAACCATTTTAGCATTGTCTACTCCCTATAAGTCATTTAACTTTTCCCTTAAATATTTAGATCCAATCTCATTCAGTGCATATCAGCATAAAAGTGCTTTCCTCCTTATCTCTTTAATCAAATATGCTTTGCTGTTCTTCATCTGAGATAATGATTGCTACCTTTGCTTTTTGAGGTCACCTGAAGCGTATGGACTTTGCTCTAGCCATTGATTTTAACTCAATGAATTTTATGTTTCAAATGTGTTTTTTATAAACATTTTTTGGCTTCTGCTTTTTAATCTAGTCTGCAATTTTTTCCCATTTTGTGAGTGAGTTCATCCCCATTCACATAATTAGTTGTGTATTCCTCATGACCACTCCTTCTTGCTCTCTTGTGCTTTCTACTAACTTTGTCCCCTGCCTCCTCTTTACAAATAAGAGGGTGATGAGAGTGGACTGCTTGCTGTTAGCACTAGTGATCTACACTTGATACAATCTCCTTTCACTCCCCTGCCCTTTTCCCCTCCTCCAGATGCCAGTCATGGGTTCTTGCCCTTGTTCTTCTCTTCTAAAACTTCCCCTATGATCCACTCTCTGAGTTTGGATTTGCTTAAGATATATTCCTCTTCTACCCTTCCTCTTATTCCCATCTCTCCCCTCTCTCAGTTCCCATGTTGAGTTGAATGTACCTTTACCAAACTCTTTGCATTCATTTTCTTTCACCCCCTTTCTTTGATAAAGTATTCCCTTTTCCCTTCCTTTTCTTTCTTTCTTTTTAAGATAATCAAAATACAACACAACCATTCCCAGGTATTTTATTTAACTCCCTCTGTGACCACTAATGACATTTAAGAGACACTTCTTTCTTTAGTCCCTTTCAGTTACTCAAATATATTTATCTTTTGTGATATTCTTGGGTGCTATGTTTTTATTTCTAAGTTTCTACTCATCTCTAGACTTTTCTTCAGTAATGCTTGAAAGTCCTCTATTTCAAGAAAGATCCATTTTCCATCCTGTAAGATTATACTCAGTGGTGAATTCTAGATAAATTATTATTGGATGTAATACTATGTTGTTCATCTTTTGATATATCACATCCCAAGCTCTCCTCTTCTGTGTGCTGGTAGCTACCAAATCCTATGTGAAGCTAACAGTGGCTCTTCAGTGTTTGAACTCTGTCTTGCTGCTTGCAGACTTTTTTTTTCTTTTGCCTGGAAACTATGGGTTTGTGCTATGATATTCCTAGGAGTTTTCATTTGGGAGTTTCTTCACAGACGGGAGTGGTGGATTCTTTCTATTTTCACTTTGCTCTCAAATAGAACTTGGCAGTTTCCCTTGATTTCTTGAAATATGAAAGAAAAATGCTAGAAATAACTATTCTTGAAATAGTTAACATTTATGTAGCACTACTTGTAAGTTTCTTTACATACGTATCACCTTTTATACTCACATCAGTTCTGTGATATAGATGGTGTTAATATTCCCTTTCACAGATGAGGAACTGAGGCTGACAGAGGCCAGTTGGCTTGCTCAGAGCTACATAGATAGTAAGTATCTAAGCAAGGATGTGAACTCAAGTCTTCTTCATTCCAAATCCAATACTTTATCCATCATGCCACCCGGGGTCTTGGCAGGGGTGGGGATGGCTTTAAGGAAGTCCAATAATTCTTATGGTTTTTCCCCCTTTCCAGATCAGTTGTTTTTGATATGAAGTACCTCATTTTTTTCGGTTTTTGACTTGGTTTAAATATTTCTCAGTATTTCAGGGAATCACTAACTCCTTTTTGGTCCAGTCTGATTTTCAGAGAATCTGTTACTTGGGTAAATTTTCGCACCTCTTGTACTAAGCTATTAATTTTCCTTCTAAGTTTTTCCTCTAGTGCTTTCATTTCTTTTCTAATTCTTTCATCTAGAGATCTAATTTCATTGATAATATGATTTTTTTTACTCTTGCTTCATTCTTCTAGGAATTGTAATTGAACTTATGGCCAAACTGCATTTTTCTTCAAGGCTTTGCTTGTAGACATGATGAAATTATCCTCTTTTTCTGGGTTTGTGTCTATCTTTTTTTGTTTATTCATTTCTCCCAGCCTTACTACCTGAATCAGGACTTTTATTAGGGCCAGGCTCTGTACACTTCAGAAGGTAATGTCAGAGCCTTGTTTGTTTCTGATATGTTTCTCTGGTGTCATGCTACTGCTTTTCTGCATATTGAGTTTTTTATTCTTCAAAAATCTTGGAGGCAGCTCAACCCAGGGAGCTGCAAACTTTCATTTAGCCCTTTTTAGTCTGATATTGGACAAAATCTAATCACTGCTCCTGGTCTGAGCTTTGTAGACTCCCAACCTCAGTGTGAATCTGGGTTTGTCCCTAGTTGGAATTTGAGTAATAATAATAATAATAGCCAGCATTTATAAGGTTCTTTAAGGATTATGAAGTGTTTTATATATGTTGTCTCATTTGATCTTTACAAATGATGTAGGTGCTACTATTATTAGCAGTGTTTTACAGATGAGAAAACTGAGGCTGAGATAAATCAAGTGACTTAAGCAGGGTCACACAGCTAATAAGCTTCTGAGAAAGGATTTGAATTCAGGTTTTCCTTACTCCAGCCCTAACACTCTATCCACTGCACTGGCTACTCCAATAGACAACTGCTGGCCCAGAGCCTATCCACTTGGAAGGCCCTGCCTTCAAAGCAATAGAACTATAAACTTGTTGTTGGTCTTAGCTAGCTCCCCTCACTACTCAGCTGTAAGACTCAGCCCAGGTCTATGGAATGAATGCAAGCTCCTGCTCCAAGGTCAAAGTAACAGAGCTACAGGCTCACTCCTGTTTCTATTCTCTGTACCATATACAAACCCACCATTCCAAGCCATAACCCCACTCCTTCCCCTGGTATATAGGGAACAGGTCTCAATCTCCATACACATTGGATTTTTGAGCCAGCTCCAGAGTCAGAAAAACACTTCTGTTCATTCTCTGTGCCAGCCTTCTGACTCCCTCCCCATGTCCACAGTTTATCTCCCTATGCCGGCCTAAACTGGAAAAATTACCCACTAGAGTTCCTCCTTGGATTACTTGATCATACTGTTCAGTCTGGTGCTCTTCCTTGACCTTTGTGGGAATAATTATGGGAGAGAGCCAGGCTATACTGCTTCCTCCTACTCTGACATCTTTGCTGATCAAGTATATGCATATGTAAGTATATATGTAGGTGTACATGTAGGTATACATGTAGGTATATATGTATATGTACATGTATGTATATGTGTATGTGTATGCCTATGCCTATATGTTTTTGTCTATGTCTGTGTCTATGTCTATGTCTATGTCTACGTCTATGTCTATGCAGCTCGGTGATGCAATAGATGTAGCACAGAGCCTGGAATAAAGGTAGACCTGGGTTCAAATCTAGCCTCAGACACTTACTAGCTATGTCACCCTGGACAGGTCAGTTAACCCTATTTGCCTCAGTTTCTTCACTTGTAAAATAAACTGGAAAAGGGGATGGCAAACCACTCCAGTATCCTTACCAAGAAAACCCCAGATGGGGTCGCAAAGAGTCAGAAATGACTGAAATGTCTGAACAACAACAAACATATATATACATATACATGTAAGTATGTATGTATATGTGTATGTGTAAGTGTATATATGTGTGTATGCATAAATATGTGTGTCTATGTGTGTTATATGGGTATGGGTGTATGCATATTTGTGTATACACATATACACATGAGTGTGTGTATGTTTTTTCTTTAAAACTGTACATAAAAGTTCACAATTTCTTATAATTTTCTATCATATTCTTTGGATCTTAGAATGTCAGTGTTTGATGATAACTGTCAAATTCACAGTAAAAAAATTAAAAAGAAAAAGAAAAAAAGATCCTTTCCAACTACAACATTTTATGCTCTATGTTCGAAGGTCCCTTTCTGTTCTAGTATTCTATAGTCTAAGGCCTCTTCCAGCTCTACCACTCAGGACCTGAGCCTATGAGCTATTTAAGGTCCCCAGAATTAAAATTCAATGCAAATCAACCACAGGCAAGGGCTGATGGGAAGGAGGGAAAGTGCTTTGAGCAGAAATAGAGACTCTCCAAAATTCATTCTTGCTCACCAAAATATCCAAAGTTAATTAGCCCTGGCAGGGTAGACCCAAGAGATTTTTTTTAACGAAGAGAGATATTTTTAACTAAGACTCTTCCACAAGAAATATGAGAACATCAAGCATTTTACACCTAATTAATGGGACTGGCTGGAGTGCTGGAACTTGTTCCAGATTCGTGCTTCCCAAATCTATTAAGTAGTTATGATTAAATGAAGCTGGTTGTATTCATAGAGTGGCAAGGCTTCAGGCAAGGACTCAGTAGAATTTTAATTTTAATTTACAGATGTTCCATTGGAAAGGAATATGGAAATAATGCTGCTTCTGGAAGGAGCTCTGATGACTCCTTGATTTCTTACCATTCTGAGTTTTCCCTCCCATCCCAATATGAGATTATCAGCTATAGCTGTTTTGATAAAAATCCGCTGCAGCCTTCTCTGAAAAACTGGAGTATATGCATGTAAAATAGCAGGTATCAGTGCTCTTGTGCTTTGAATGCCAGGCCCGGAAGGGACATTAGAGACCATCTAGTACAACCCTTCGATTTTACAAATGATGAGAACAAGGTCCAGAACATGAAAGCAACTTGCCTTTGGGTTGCACAGCTAGCCAATGGAAGATTTAGGATTTCAAGCCTAGGTTTTAAACCCAGGTTTTCTTCCTCTTCCACATCCAGTGCTCTTTGTCCCGTGACATGTTTGGCTCTGCAGTGTAGTCCCCTTCTCTTCTCTCTACCCTCCTTCCCTCTGACTCTTGTCTCTTCCCATGGCTTCAGTTCCAGCTTTCCTGCAGAGAAGTTCTATATAGACCTGTCAACCCACATCTCAAATGATCCATAGGACACACCCACTGTAGTACCACTGGTGCCTCAAACTCAACAAGTTTAAAGGAATTCATTGCCTAGAGCACTGAGAGGCCAAGTGACTTGTCAAGGTCACCCAGAGGCAGCATTTGAACACAGGTCCTCCTAGTTTGGGGGCCAGCTGTCTACCCACTAGCCCACACTGGCTCTCAATGTTAAAAGCCAAGCCTATGATCTTTCTCCCTAAACCAAGTTCTTCAGAAGAGAATTGTTTCTGTCACTGCTGTCACTGTCTTCTTGGTCACCCACACTCAAAACCTCCGAGTCATGTTCAACTCTTCTTTTTCCTCTCATCCTCATCAATGTTTATTAAGAACCTACTATGTTTGGGGCAACTGGGTGGTACAGGCCTGGAGTCAGGAGGATCTGAGTTCAAACCTGAACTCGAGCACTTACTAGCCATGTGACCTGGGCAAGTCACTTAATCCCGATTACTATCCCCCTCCCCACAAAAAAAAGAACCCACTATGTGTTAGGCACTCTGCTGGGGCTTGTACTTAACTACCTATTATTTATTTTGCCATTATTTTGCACATAAATATAAATGTATATATGCATATACACATATATTATCTCCTCCCATTAAAATATAAGCTCTCTGAGGACAGGGACTATTTCTTTGAATCCCCAGCACCTTGCATAGTGCCTGGTAGATAGAAAGTGCTTAATAAATGCTTAGTGGTTCATTGATTGATACAGATGCAAAAAAGGAAGTAAAATAGTACCTAGTTTCAAGTAGCTTACATTCTACTGAGGGAGACAAGGTCTACAGATACAAAGGCAGACAAAATATACAGAATCAATATAAAATAAGGTATTTCAATAAATCAACTCAAGTCCAGAAGCATTTATTAATAGCCTACTATGACCCAGATAGTAAGCTAGGTATTAGGAATACAAAGTACTACGTACAAGTACAAGATAGTAGATACTGGAAATACAAAGTACTAGGTACAAGCACAAGATGGTTAAGGAGGTATTGGGAATACAAAGTACTAGATACAAATACATGATAGTAGGTATTGGGAATACAAAGTACTAGGTACAAGTACAAGATGGTTAAGGAGGTATTGGGAATACAAAGTACTAGGTACAAGTACAAGATGGTTAAGGAGGTATTGGGAATACAAAGTACTAGGTAAAAGCACATGATTGTTAAGGAGGCATTGGGAATACAAAGTACTAGGTACAAGCACAAGATGGTTAAGGAGGTATTGGGAATACAAAGTACTAGGTACAAGTACAAGATAGTTAAGGAGGTATTGGGAATACAAAGTACTAGGTACAAGCACAAGATGGTTAAGGAGGTATTGGGAATACAAAGTACTAGGTACAAGTACAAGATACTTAAGGAGGAGCACAGGCAGTTTCAGGCATCAGGAAAGGCCAGAGTGTAGGACGTGGTGCCTAAGCTGTGTCTTGAAGGAAGTGAAAGAATCTCTGAAGCAGCCATGAAGAGGGAGAGCATTTCAAGGGTGGGGGAGGATCAGTGCCATTCTCCCAAGATGAGAGATGAAGCAGCATGTGTGGGAAACAGAGAAAAGTCTAAGACAGATGGAAGCTTGAGTGCGGGAAGGGGAATAATGCACAATAAAGCACAAGAAGTGAGCTGCAACCAGGTTGTGAAGGCTTTAAAAGCCAAACAGGGGAGGTTTTATTCTACCTCAGAGACAATAGCTAGCTACTGACTGAAGTTTACTGAGTAGAGAAGCAACTTGGTCAGATCCGTACCTAATGAAAATCATTTTGGCAGCTGTGAATAGAGGAGAGATGATAGGAGGGAGAAAGTTAAAGCAGGGAGACCAATTAGGAAGCCATTCAAATAGTGATAAAGCTTTATCTAGCCTTCTTCATAATTAGACCCATGATCAGTCTCTGTAGACTGTCAATTCCATGCCAGTAATATCTCTGACATCAGGCCCTGCCTTTCCATTCCCACTGCTATGACCTTAATTCAGGCTTTCATCACCTACACCCAGGGTGGGGAACCTGCAGCCATAAGGCCACATATGGCCTTCTAGGTCCTTAAGGGCAGCCTGTTTGACTGAATCCAAATTTTATAGAACAAATCCTTCTGTGAAATCCTTGTGTTCTGTAAAATTTAGATTCAGTCAAAAGGCCACACTTAAGGACTTAGAAGGCCACATATGGCCTTAAGGCCGTAGATTCCCCATCCCTGACCTACACTATTTTGACAGATGAACCACAGAATCCTCTCCTTCCAAATCATCCTACAAAAGGAACCAAATTGATTTTCTTAAATCACAGGTCTCATCATATAACTCTTTTGCCCCCCAAACCTTACTGAATGAAGACCAAACTCTTCAATCTTACTTTTGAGGCCCTTCACACTCTGCCTCTCTTCTGCTCTTCCAGCCTTTTCTTCCATTGCTTCTCTCACAAACCCTCCACTTCAGCCCCATTGGAGCATTCACTATTTCCCAAATCTATTACGTGCCTAGAATTCCTCCCTCCTTATTTCCACCAGTTGAAATCCTGCCTATTTGTCCCAATTCACACGTCACTTCCTTACTGAGCCTTTCCCGGTCTCCCAAGTTGAAAAAGATCACTCATGCCTTTTAATTTTCACAAGATGTTTCTCGAAGTTCTCTTGTGCACATTTGCCCTATACTTTGCATTCTGTTTATTCTGAACATGTCTCATATGGGCAGCTAGGTGGTGCAGTGGATAGAGTGCCAGGCTTAAAGTCAGGAAGACTCATCTTCCTGAGTTCAAATCTGGCCTCAGACACTTACTAGCTGTGTGACCCTGGGGAAGTCATTTAACCCTGTTTGCCTCTGTTGCTCATCTGTAAAATGAACTGGCGCAGGTAATGGGGAACCATTCCAGCATCTCTGCCAAGAAAATCCCCAATGGGTCCCATAAAGTCAGACGTGACTGAAATGACTGAACTGACTTTGAGCTCCCTGAGTTCCCTGAGAACATCAACAGTTCATATCTATAGCACATTTAAAAGCCTTACATGTATTATCTCATTTCATCCTTACGACAACCCTAAAAGGTAAGTCCCAATAGTATCCCTGTTTTATAGATAGGGAAACAGAGAGAGGTTAGTTGCTTTGTCCATTAAATAGCTGAAACAAGATTTGAATTCCAAATCTAATGCTCTGTCCACTACATCACAGAGAAATTTCATCTTAGTCCCCTCTTCTCCCCCATAGCACTCAGGGGAGAGTTTTGTGCACGGTGCTGTTGTTGTAGTCATTTTCAGTCTGACTCTTTGTGACCCCATCTGGGGTTTTCTTGACAGAGATGCTGCAGTGGCTTGCCATTTCCTTCTCCAACTCGCTGTATAAATGAGGAAATGGAGACACGCAGGGTTAAGTGACTTGCCCAGGGTCACACAATTAGTAAGTGCCTGAGGCCGGATTTGAACTCACAAATATGAATCTTCCTGACTCCAGGTCTGGAGCTCTGTATACTATGGCACCACCTAGCTGCACAAGCAATAAACAATAAACATAAGGTTTAAATTGAAGAAAATGGAAGACATAGATATCTCTTCCACAGATTCATAAGACTAAAAGTTGTCTAAGGACATCATAGGATTCAGAGCTAGAAGAGACCTTATTCATTATTCAGTCCATACCTTTAATTTTCCAGTTCCTGGGTCGTCTTTTCTCTGGGCTAAACACTTCTGCTTTCCTCCACCAATACTTGTAAGGCATCCAGTCCTATCACCATCCTAATCCTCTCTTCTTGACAACATCTTTCCTAAGATGGGACACCTAGAGCTGGACCCAACATACCGGCTGTAGTCTGCACAAGAGGACTTTGTAGAGAACATGTTCGGTATGAACTTGTGATACAGGGGAAAGAGAGCTGCATTTAAAAGAACAGGACCTGAGTTCTAATCCTGACTCTGCCATTTATCACCTGGGTGACCTTGGGCAAACCACTTAAGCTCTGGGCTTACTCCCTACATCTTTAACATGAAGGAGTTGGGCTAGATGACCTCTAAGGTCCCTTTGGGGCTCTGAATCTACTATCCTCTATCTTATTTCAGAGTTTTGAATGTTTGATCTTTTTTCTTTTCAGATCAAGACCTCTCCACCACAGTTCTAACTTAACCTGTTGCTGTCTCTGGATTCTTTTTTCCTTGCTCCATATCTGACCAGATTATGGCCTCACTCTGAAGAAGGAAGTAGCCATGACATGAATCACCCAGCACCCCCCATCTTCTTCTGGCATGAAGCTAAAGTCAGTTCTTGATAGGATTCTATAATTGCTGTGGCCTTCATAAGACAAGGAGAATGAGGAACATTGGAAAGCAAAAAGTGAAACACCACAGTGTCATCCCCACTCAGGCCTCAAGTCTTCTCAGGACTATCTCACACCTGAAACTTGAATCATAGTGAGATCATAAGATGCTGTCTCAAGAGTCTTATCAGTTCAGGGAATGAGAGCTGGAAGGGACCTTGAACCTTATCTCATCCAAACTCATTTTACTGATGAAGAAACTGAGACCTAGAAATAGGTAATGACTTACCCAAGAGCATGCTGAAGTAGAGCTGGTATTTTTTACCCAAGACCTCCTTTTCTGAATCCAATGTTTTCTCCACTCTACTATACTGCCTCCCATTTATTCATCCAGGAAGTCCACATTAGCACTGCCTGGTTAGGATCCATAACTCTCTCTCTTAATTTAATTAAGGAAAGAGATCTAATGAATCATTAAAGCCTCAATAGGCATGGATATTTAAATAGAAAAACAGCCAAGAGAGACCATCTATTAAGGAGCCTGCTCGTGGAGGTCTGGTCCCAGAAACTTTTCTGTGTTGTGGTCTTTAGAATTGGAGGCCCAAAATGGATGCTCATAGCCAAGGCCCAAGTTGGCAACAGGTTTTGACTGGCCTAGTCCTCATACTCCTAATCCTCATCACAGTCCTGGGTAATGTGGTAGTGTGCCTGGCCGTGGGATTGAATCGCAGGCTCCGGAGTCTCACCAACTGCTTCATCGTGTCCTTGGCCATCACCGACCTCCTCTTGGGTCTCCTCGTGCTGCCGTTCTCAGCTGCCTGCGAGCTGGGCCAGACATGCGACTTTGCAAAGCCCCTTTGTAAACTTTATACCAGCCTAGACGTGATGCTCTGCACCGCATCCATTCTCAACCTCTTCATGATCAGCCTGGACCGGTACTATGCCATCACAGCCCCACTGCGCTACACTATGGTGGTAACGCCCAAACGCGTGACCATTGTACTTATCTTAATCTGGATGATCTCCATCACCTTCTCCTTCCTACCCATCCACTTAGAGTGGAACACTCAGAACATCACTAACTCAAGCCTGACCCCCAACAAGTGCAAACTGCAGGTCAACAAGGCCTACGGCCTGGTGGACGGGCTGATCACGTTTTATATCCCGCTACTGGTGATGTGTGCCACCTACTACCGCATCTTCAAAATTGCCCGTGAACAGGCCAAGAGAATTAACCACAGCTACTACAACAAGGCTGTTACCATCCGTGAGCACAAAGCCACTGTTACGTTGGCGGTTGTGATGGGGGCATTCATCATCTGCTGGTTCCCCTACTTCACAGTGTTTGTCTACCGAGGAATATGGGGTGACATCAATGAGACCTTGGAAACTATCGTCCTGTGGCTTGGATATGTCAACTCAGCTCTGAACCCCATCTTGTATGCTGCTCTGAATAGGGACTTCCGCACAGCATACCAGTGCCTCTTCTGTTGCAAGGGTAATGCTATCACTTCCAGGGGATCCTCCCTGTCTCCTGGCACCTGCCGTCAATCCCAGAACCAATCCCACCAAGTTACACTAGGACTTCAGGAAGAGACATCTCAGAGACTCCCAGTGCAGAATGGAAGTGAAGCCCCATTCTCCCAGGAACCAGATAATTATGGAACTTCAAGTCAGGCTGGCCAGAGGTATGGGCAAGGAAGAGGGAGGGAACACTAGCCTAGTAGCAATGGTTTCCTAAATTGTTCTAACAAGTGGTTTTTGTAGCTCTGTCTCCCTTTCATCTTATATTTCCCTGACCCCATTAGAGAAGGGTACCCAAGAGAGAATAATGCCTGTGAGTCTGGAGATGGTTCTGAGGGCCAACCTGAATGTTAGTCCTGTCTCATCCAGAAGCAAAGTTCTTGGCCTTAAGGTACAGTCCAGGCCCCAAAGTCACTGCTTTCTGGTCTTTGGGCATCTCTTGACCCATAAGAAGCACAGTAAGGAATAGGTACACTCAGGGGCAGCTAGGTGACACAATGGATAGAGCATGGGCCCTGGAGTCAGGAGGACCTCAGTTCAAATCCAGGCTCAGACACTTACTAGCTGTGTGACTCTGGGCAAGTTGCTTAATCCTGGTTGCAAAAAAAGAAAAAGGAAAAAAAAGGAATAGGTGCACCCTTGGTTATTTTTCAGGACTCTCAAATGAGACATTTATACTCTAGATTTAAAATTTTAGAGCCAGGAATAGATTTCCATTTTGTTCAGTTTATTATCGTTTCTCTGTTTTTAAAAAAAATGGTAGTAAGAGATGGAAAGGGCCTTGTAGAATAGAACATAATGTTAAAGCTGGAAGAGATCTTAGAACATAAAATATAGAATGTTACAACCGAAAAGAATCTTAGAACATAGAACCTATCTATGGTTCTACACTGCAGGAAGGAAATAGTGGTAATAGGCACTTAAAATAATTGAGCTGAAAAGGACTTTTGAACAAAGAACAAAGTTAATGATGGAAGAAGTTCTGAAGATTATCTAAACCAATACCCTCATTTTATAAGCCTGAAAACAAAGACCCTTACTTTGCCTAAGGCCTTCCATCAAGTTAATGGTAGAGCTGAAATGGAAACCCAGGTCTGTAGGTTCTCTCTCATGCTCTTTCTACCAGGCCAATCCTACAGATGCTAGATGGAGAATAGGTTATTAAAGGAAATTTGGAGGAAGCTAATTCCTGCAGTGGATAGAGAGCTGGACCTGGAGTCCAGAAGACCTAAGTTCAAATCTAACCTCAAACACTTGCTAGCTGTGTGACCCTGAGCAAGCCATGACCTCTGTTTGTCTCCATTTCCTCAACTGTAAAAATTGGAATAATATTAGCACCTACTTCCCAGGGTTGTTGTGAGGATCTATTGAGGTATTTGTAAAGCATTTAGCACGGTGCCTGGCACATAGTAGGTACTATATAAATCTTAGCTATTATTGTTATTTGGCTATTTTTAGACCATCAACAACTGTCTGAGGCAAGTATTTAGGAATATAATCCATCCATCACCCAACCACACATACCTTGATGCCGCTCTCAGGGAGGGACATCCCTGGCTGACAGTCAAACTATGTTGCTTTCACAGAATTTCAGATTTAGAGTTCAAAGGGTCATCAGAGGGCATCTCTAACAATCCTCTCATTTCATAGATGAGAAACTGAGACTCAAGGAAGATATTAAGTAACTTAACCAAGGTCATACGGGAAGCAATTGGCAGAGCTATGATGTGTACCCTGGTCCTCTTACTCCAGATCAATTGTTCTAAATGGCTGATGCTAAAGAAAATTTCACCCTTGGCCAAATTTTTTTTATTACACATGATATATTGTTTTAGTGAATTAAATCATCTCCTTGGCTTGTCATGTCAAAGAGTTCCCTTTGTGCACTTGAAAAAAAATCCCTTCTGGTTATCTAGTTTCTCGAATCATCTTCTCTCAGCTGAATAGACAAAAAGGCATTTAAATCAGATGGTCTTGATGCTCAGCTCAGCAAAGAAGGGGAAAGAAACAGCTACCATCATGGGAAACCATTTTTCTGCTTTGGAATTCCTGGTAGAGTTATTGCTTCAAGGTATCTAGGATGTGCTTCTAGCAGGCACAGCAAAAATAAGCTCAGAGTTGCAAAAGTTTCAGGAACTCCTTGGTGTCTTAGTTCCAGTTCTCAGATGAAACGTAAAAATGAGAAGATGTCAGTATTACCCAAAGGGCTTTGCTCTTTGCTCCAGCTCAGATTGCAGCTTCTCCATAGCCTGGTAGGAAGAATCACAGTTTTAGAGTTGGAAGGAAGCTAGAGAGATCTAATGCAATCCCTCCCCCTTTTGTTTGACAGAGATGGAAAATGAGGTCCTGGGAAGCTGTGATTTGTTCAAGGTCACATGAGCTGTAAATAGCAGAAGAAGGATCAGAACACTTGTTCGTTGGCAGCTGATTCAAAGTCTGTGACCTTTTTCCCATATTGCTAAATATATTGCAATTTTGGAGAGCTAATTGCAGTGGGGGGAAAGTGCTGAATTCAGAGTCAGAGGACCTGGGTTAAAGTCCCAAACTTATACTATTTGTGCCATCTTGGCCAAATCACTTAACCTCCCTGGGCCTCATTTTCCCCATCTATAACATGATGGGGTTAAACTGACCTCTAAGGTCCCTTCCAACTCTGCACACAAATCAGATATTCCTGTTATTATGAGAAATAGCCATGTCCATTTGCCTTCACAACAAATCTGTGAGATGGGTGATTCAGGTACTAGAAGTCTCATCTTACAGACAAGGAATTTGAAAGGCCATAACTTCATATTATATTAGCATTAGAAGTGTTATACTGAACTGTAAATTATATTATTATTAATATTCTAAATCAATGGTATCAAACTCAAATAGAAACATGAGTCACTAAACCATAGGTAAGGATACCTGGGAGCTGCATATTGGCTTAGAAAATCACATAGTAACATTATCTATGTTTTATTGTATTTTTATTTATTCTGTTAAATATTTCTCTATGACATTTTAATCTGGTTCAGGTCCTATTTGTGAGTGTTGTGGGCCATGTAATTGACAATTCTGTTCTAAATAACATACTCTATTATTATATAGTCTATATTTTATGACATAGAACATAAAATGTAAGGAAATAGGTTAGAGGTTATTATTATATAATGATACTCATCATATTCTAATACTCTCATCAACGCAGGTTTTCTCTCCAACAATGCAGAAAACAATTTTTAAATTCTGTCCCATCTCTGACATTCTACGCACAATGATTCTCAGGTCTCCTACAGCTCCAACATCCTGTATCCAAAGGTCCCTTCTATCTCTGGTGTTCTATATTCCACAATTCTAAGTTCCCTTACTGCTCTAATATCCTATGTTCTAAGGTCTGTTCTAGTCCTGATAGTCTACATCTTAAATTCTGTGTTTTATACTCTAATGTCCTTTAATTGGTATCTGCTCTATATTAGAGTGCTTGTCCTCATTTTCCAGAAAGCTGAGAGGCTCTGGAAGCTTCCCAGACAGTTATTAGGGTCTTTCCCAAGTAGGTATTCCAACCTCCAGCCAAGGGACATATGAGGCCATAAAAGAGTCGTGAGCATAGGCACGCATTACTTATGCACAAACAGCTGCTGCCCAAGAGATCCCGCCAACTACCAACCCGTCTGTGCTGACAGCCCTGCCACCTGCAGCGCCAAGTGAAGAGGGAGCTAGGGACCAGAGCAGAAATTAACACCCTCGCAGAATGAAGACAAGCTGGTGCGGAAGGACCTTTGCCTACTAGAGCATTAGCACTGGGAGGAACCTTAGAGATGATCTAGTGTAATTAACCCCCTCCTTTTACAGGGGAAAAATCAAGGCCTAGAGAGAAGAGGTCAGAAGGAAAGAAGAAACTAGGCCAGATCTTGTCTCCTAATTCCCAAGCCAGGGCTTCCTCCACTACCCCCAAGCAACTTCTATGAGAGTAAGCATCCCACATGACAATTGGCCAGCAAGGCCAAGCAGCCTAGCTATGTCTCGGGGCCATGATTCAACCTGACATACACAAATCCACATGGTACCAAGTTACGCCATATGTGTGTTACAGACTGAGAGGAAAGGAACAGATGGAAAGCCTTGGAGTCAGAGAAGACTTGGGTTCAAATGCCAACCCTGCCCCTTTACTGACTGTGACCTTTGGCAAGTTGGCTCATCTCTGTTTCCTGATCTGCACAATAAGAGAATAGAACTAGATAATTTGTGGAGGAACCTAGAAGGGAAATAGTACTTCAGGGTATTCTGAATGTGTGGTTCTGTGGGAAGGCCCTCAAATCACAGCATCACGGATTTAGAGACAGAAGGGCCCTTCAGGGTCATCTAGTTCAGTGGTGTCAAACTCAGACAGAAACAGGGGGCACTAAACCATATTTAAGTGTCCCTGCTGACTACATATTGAATTAGAAAACTACATATTAACATTATCTATGTTCTGTTATATTTTCATTTTGCTAAATATTTCCTAATTACATTTTAATCTGGTTCAGTCAGTACTCAGGAGTGCTACAATCCACAATAAAGAAGTATTTGATACTTCTGATCTAATCTAACCCTCTCAGTTTATAACTGTTGTGACAGTGCAGAAGGCCATGGCTGCCCAGCTAGGAAATGGCAGAGGATTTTATCCTGAGTGCTCTGCTTCCAAATTCAGTACTACACCATGCTCTGAACCTAAGAAACTCTAGCACTGAGTCCAACCCAAATGTAGGAAATTTAGAGAGGCAGACCAGGACAGCAGAAAGAACACTGCACTTGAACTCCAGAGAGTTCTGGCTCCAAGTTTGTATCCCCATCACTTAAACTAGCTGTTTAATTGTGAGCAACTCACTTGCTTTCTCTGGACTTCTGTTTTCGCTTCTATAAAGGGCAAGCATAATGCTCAAGCTAACTACCTGCCTCATGGGGTTATTGGGAGGGAAGAGTTTTATAAAGTTTAAAACCCTATGGAAATGTGAGCTAAAGTTATTACTAATGATAATTATGATAATAGGCCTTTCATCTTGGTCCTCAACTGGGGGCTGCTAAAGAAGTGACCACTGAGAAGGTCAGGCAGCAACCTGGAGAAAGGGAGGAAGACAAAACAAGCTATCTGAAGTCTTTGACTAACCTTGATAAGCCTGGTTCCTGGCTTCCCACCTGACTGATAACATGTACTCATTCATTAGAGCACAGAACAATGAGTTCATTCTTGAGCCTTATCACCACCAGCCCGTGGGAATAAGGAATGAGGATCCCCAAGAGAATTGACTTTCTGGGGATTTCCCTGGACCCAGAATGGGCCAAGTCTTTGGGGTTCTGGTTCCAATGAGAGGCAATGGGGCCTAGACTAAAAAGGCAAAAACTATACATTCAAGAGCAATGGTCAGGACCAGAGGAATTCTCAAGACTCATGGGGTTCTGGGATTCTGTGATCAAAAGCCTTGCCTGTTTAACTACTTATAGTTATATTTATAGGCCCAGCTTTTCAGCAGCCTGCTGTTGCATAGCCAACCCTAGACTCCGAGCCAGAAGCCTCAGGTTCAGAGCTCATCTTGGATACTGACAAAGTCAGTGCCCCTACTAGAGCCCCAGTTTCTCTGTCTAGAAACAGCAGAAAGCAAGCAAACAACCAACAAGCATTTACATAAAGTTCTCAGTAATCATAAAACACCATAGATAGGGGAGCTAGGTTGTCTCTTATTAGGTGTCCATGTGTTCCCCACTCTACTCTAGGTCTTAAGAGGGAATAAGAAGGTGGTACAGTCCAGCAGGAAGAGCACTGGCCTTGAAGTCTTCTGAGTCCCTAAGACAGAACACTAAGAACAGATCAGGTCTTCACTCCAACACTAACTGTGTCATCCTGGTTTAACCACTTTATCTCCCTGAGGCTGTTTCTCCATCTGTAAGATGACAATAATGTTGGGTCCATTTCATAGACCCAATATGAGGAAAGCACTGTGTATAGTTTAAAATGTGTTAGAAATATGACCTGCTATTATCTTATTATGATTATCATTATTATTGTTAAGAGATTGGAGAAGGCTCAACCCCCGCCCAGGAGAGCTCACGACCTGTACAGACAAGATTCAGACTCAGGTAACAGTGGCACTGTCAACAATTGTATAAGTAGTCAATAATTAGGAGTGGTCAATAACCAGACAAACTATCTACTAATAGTGTATGGAAAGGTTGTGATCTGGGTCAGTTTAAAGAGGTCCTACAGGGATCACATCACTTGAAGCATTCAAATACATGGCAGTCATACATTGGATAGATTAGGCTAAGGCAAACTGGTTAAAAATAGCAAGAATGACTTTTTGAGCTATGTTTGTAGTCAGAAGGAGAACAAGAATGGGATAAATAGATACAGAATGCCTTAGTAGATAGGTCTCAATGACTTTCTGTGGTCAAAAGAGTCATTTCCTGGTAACCAACTCTGGTGATGAACCTTAACACATATCACTGAACTGCTCCTCAGAAAAGAGGCAGACACACATCTTGCCTCAGTCTTGAACCCACCAGTTGTGGAGTCAGAGGACCAGGGTCCAAATTTCAACACTGTTGATTGCAACTTATCTGACTCAGGGCAGATCATTTAATTTCTTTGGGCTTCCTCATTCCTGGGCATTGGATTAGATGATAACTAAGGCCTTTATAAATTTAAGTCCCATGATCCCAGGGTGTTATAAAGCTCAAATGAGATAATGGATCAGAAGTATTTTGCAAAACTTAAAGCACTATATAAATGACTATTGTTGTTGGTGGTAATGATGATGATGACGATGGTGATGTTAGCCTGTAGTCACCAGGCCCCCAGGCTGGTGGTGACTTCATTCCCTGAACCTTCTACAATACACGTGCTGAACTCAAGCAATGGTTCTTGGGGGGGGGTGGGAATGAGCATTTTTAAATTTAATTTTCATTATTAACACTTTCCTAAGTCCAGACAATCAACAAAACAGTACATCTAGGCCTGGTTGTAGCTTTGTTGATTTCTTAGGTGTAAATGTTCATAATGAAAATTTAACAAATTAGCTCAAAAACCAGTTAGAGCTGGCTCCAGCACACTCTTGCCTATGATTCTCTAGTGGGCTGTACCCTAAAGCTGCTGGTCCCTCTTCTGTTGCCACTAGCTCCAACTGGGCCAGGCTATTTCTTGCCATATAAAGCTTTGGGAAGGAGATGACAGGTCACCAGCCCAGCAGATCCAGGAAAGGGAAACCTAAGTTCAAGGGTTCTTAACCTCGGGCGTCCCTTGGACAGATTGCAAGGGATCAGTGATTTGGGGACTTTTAATATTTTAATGACAAAAATTCAGTATAATCGTAATTATAATTACCTTCGTAATGCTATATACTTTATTTTATGTATTTAAAAACTTTATTCTCAGAAGGGGTCCATAGACTTCACCAGATTGCCAAAGAGTTTCACCACATTAAAAAAAGGTTAAGAATCCTTGCTCTAAAAGAAAGAAGACCTCAGGAAGAACCAAGGCTAGGGTGGGGTTCTACTCTGAATATTGGCCCCTTCCTTGTCTGGGAATGCCAGCTCAGAGTCTTTGAATATTTCTTAGCTAAGCACTGGCAGCTGCAGGGACCTAGTATTTCCATTGGAGAATAGCTCCCCAGGAGGGGTTAGAAGAAAGAGGAAGGTGGTAGTGGAGATTTGTTCATACACACACACACACACACACACACACACACACCGTGCATTAGAGAGAGATGGTTGAGAGTCTGCTCTATCCTGGAGAAACAGACAGGCATTTAGATCACAGACAGAGAGCAGAAATTAGGTTACCACCTATCCGCTCAGAGGTAGCCCTTGTTCAGGTAGCCCTTGGGATTAAAAAGATGGTAGCCCATGTTAGCTATCGCTTTATCACCTCAGTGGTTTCAGCCTTCTTCTGATCATGCAGGACCAGCTGAAAGTAGTTATATAGTCATGGATTCTCATGGAACCCATAGTTAGAAAGGACCTTAGGACATAGATCTTGGAAGGTCAGAGCTGGAAGATGCAAATAGTTCATTGATCAGAAAACATACTAAGCAGTTAAAAAAGTAAGTTTTTTCAAAGAAGGGACTGTTTCATTCTTTTCCATTTGTGTTCCCAGCACTTCAACGCTTATTGATTGGTTGAGTGACTAAGTGTCCTCCACTGTTTTGGGTGCTAGAGATACAAAAAGTGTGACAGTCCTTGACTCAAAGAGTTTACACTCAATAAGAGAGAAAACATATACAAAAATAAACATATACACACTAGACACAAGGTAAATAGGAAGGAATTGCTGGAAGTCAGGGAGAGCACTCAAAGCTGAGAGAATGTTAAAGTCCATGAATGAAGAATGGCTGGCAGAACTGGAAAGGACCTAGTCCAACCCCCTCACTTGAGAGATGGAGAAACTGAGGAACAGAGAGGGGAAGGCACTTGCCCGTTGGCACACAGGTAGTAAACATTAGAGGTGAGATTTGAAAACATGTTTCTGACTGCAGAGCTGGTAAGCTTTCTACTGTTACCAGATTCGTAGCCTCTGAACAGAGACAAAGCATAGAAAGCTAGTGCCACTGGCTTCCACTGATCATGTCACACATGTAAAACTGGAAGGGACCTTAGAGGTCATCTAGTCACAGGTTCATGGATTTAAAGCTGGAAAGAATGTTAGAGGTCATCTAGTACCCCACCAGCACCCTCATTTCACAAATGAAGAAACTGAGGCTCATAGAGGTTAAGTGACTTGCCAAGGACACAGTGGAAGTGAGCAGTAGAGTCAAACTAAAACCCAGATCCCCTACCTCCCTCTCCAGAGCTCTCTCCATAATTCCACCATGATGTTAGGGTGGTAGTACATGTGGGGAATGAAGAACCCTCACTTAAAACAGGGATGAACCTCTCATTGTGCTCCAAAACCACTGAGCTCACGAGTGCCTTTCTCTAAGAGAGTCCTCCCTCTCTTCCTCACCCCCTCTCTTCCTCAGCAGCCCCATCCACTTCACAAAAATACAGAATCATTTCCTATATTGGTGAAAAAGGAAGTATTCTGAGTTCCTGAGACTCACTTTCCAGGATATGCTTATGAGGAACCATGAATTAGAGGAACTGATCCGACTCCCACAGATGCTCCTACTACCCATAAGCTCCAGGAGGCATCACTAACCTCCAGGCCCCCAAAGAGTCCAGACCCCCTAGCAAACAGATCTTCCTTGGATCATTGTTTGACCTGCACATGTGCTGGGTTTTCTTTTGCCTCCTCCTCAGCTCAGTGCCCATGGCCAAGATGGTTGGCCCGGGGTATCCTTTCTAGGTTGTCCTGGATTTCCCACCAGGCCTCCTCCTTTGAAAACAAAAACCAAGATGTGAGCTCCTCTGCACCCATACTTCAACTATACTCATGGGAGTCATTGCACTATAAGGGAGCAAAGAAACTGATAGGTCAACAACCCTGGGAAGTCAGAAGAGTAGGTATAACTTTAATACATTGAGGATCTATGGTTTCATCATTGTGAATGACCTCTTAACTAATGCAAATGCTAAGTACTCCTCATTCTTTATTTGATGAGGTCCCCAGGAGATTTTAGGCTAAAAATCTTAAGGGACTTCCCACCAATGACATGTCTCTCCATTCTTATCTAGCTTGTCCTTGGACTATAGATACACATCACTGAATCCATATTGAAAGTCTTTCAAGCTTGGTCAAATCTGCCAGATTTTACTTTACACTGGCAGAGCCCTTTCAAGTTCAAGGTAATCCCAAGGCCACAGAAAGACTTCAGAGGAGGACCTGAACAAATAATATTAATAAAGGTGCATATATTTGTTTTGGTGCAGACCTGTGTTTTCATATGTGTTAGCACTTCCTGCTATGTGTAAATTTCCATCACAAATTCAGATCAGCAAGTCTCTTCTAACTCCTCCAACTTAAGTCACTGAGTGCCTGGGGTTAAAGGGACTTGTCCATGGTCATCTAGCCAGTTTATGTCAGAGGAAGGACTTGAACGCAGTTCTTCCTAACTCTAAAGCCAGTCCACCAGGAATTCTTAGCCTTTTGGGGGGGAATGGGAGTCATAGACCCCTCCAGCAGTCTAGTGAAGCCTACTGACCCCATCTCAGAATAACACATTTAAATGCATAAAATAAAATACATAACATTACAAAGGAAAACAATTATACTGAAATATAGTTTTCAAAATATATAAAAACCAAGTTTCTATACCCCAGGCTTAGAACCTCTATATTACACACTGCTGCCTCTCATATATTTTTTGAGGTCTACAAACACTTCCTTCACAACAATCCTGTGTGGTAGATTGGGCAAGGTAAAGAATCATAGAATCTCAGAGTTGGAAAGGACCTCAGAGGCCTAGCCCAATCCATGCCTGAACAGGATTCCTCTACGAAATACTCAAAAAGTAGTTATTGCTCCTTTGCTTGAAGACATCTAGGAAGAGGGAATGAACTCCCGAGGCAGCTCATTCCGCTTTCAGGTAGTTCTACTTGTTTGGACATTTTTCCTTACTTTGAGCTTAAATATGTCTCTCTTCATGGCAGGTAGGTAGCAGCAATGGATGCAGTGTAAGGCCCAGAGTCAGGAAAACTCATCTTCCTGAGTTCAAATCTGGCCTCAGACACTTAGAAGCTGTATGACCCTGGGCAAGTCACTTAATGCTATTTGCCTCAGTTCCCTCATCTGTAAAAAATGAGCTGGAGAAGGAAATGGCAAACCACTCCAGGATCTTTGCCAAGAAAATCATAGATGGGGTCACAAAGAGTCAGACATGACTGAAAAATCACTGAACAACAAATGTCTTTCTTTAGCATCCGCTCAGTACTCCTAGTTCTGCCTTCTCAGAGCTGGGGAACCACATGTGGGCTCAAGGCCACAAGTTCCCCACCCCTGGAAGAAGAATGAGTCTAATCTACCCTTCCACAAGACAAACCTTAAAATGCTTGAAGACAACTATCACGTCACACACCCCCCCCCAATCTCTTTTCTAAAATCCTAGTTCCCTCACGTGATCCGGACAAAGCATGATCTTAAGGACCTGCACCGTTCTGGCAACCCTCCTCTGGGCACATTCCAGGTTGCAAAATATAGTATAGTATGGAACTCGGTGCAGCAAATATAGGCCGACAAGAGTATAACAGGACTATCATTTCCCTCATTCTGGATGCCATGCCTGGTCAAGGATCTGACTGCCAGTCCACACAGTTGACTCAGAAGCTTCTGAGCTTCCAGTTCATGAAAACTCTTGTATCTTTTTTTCTGACGCCTTCTGAATCTTATACTTGTTAAGTCATTTTTCTGTCATGTCCGACTCTTTGCCCAGGGTCACACAGTGAGTGTCTGAGGCCAGATTTGATCTCAGGAAGATGAGTCTTCTCAACTCCAGGTCCAGTACTCTATCCACTACACTATCCAGCTACTCATAAAATGGGAATAGGGAATACTAAATAATAATAATAGCTTGCATTTTTAGCATGTGTAAGCTTTGCAAAGCACATTTACATCTATTATCTCATTTGAGCTTCACCAATCCTGTGTGCAGGTATTATTGTTTTCTCCACTTTAGAGATAAGGAAACAGCTTATGAGACATTAAATGACTTTCCTAGTGTCTTTCAGCTAATGTCTGAGGTGGGATTCAAACTCAGGTTTTCCTGACTCCAGCTCCAGTGCTCTCTCCATTATATCACCTAGCCACCTGTAACAACCTGAGCAAAGGTTTAAAGATACAGTACACCTTCAGAGAAGGGAGAGTTGTATGCTATTACACTTGTTAGAGCGTATGAAGGGGAATGGTATAAGAAAATGCTAGAGACAGACAGCGGTTCAAGGTTAGAGAGAATTTTGAATGCTAGCAAAGGAGTTAGAGCATGGTTCCTTCAGCAATAGGAAACCACTAATTTTTTTTTCAAATTGTCCATTGATGTTTGGGCATCATAAACAAGGTCTTTGAAATTCAAGTTATGCAATGGATTCCTGATCAATTTAATTTTTTTGTCTGTAATTTAACTTTTTCTAGCTCTGGACAGTTTCCCAAGTCTCCATGAGTCTGGGTGTAGAAAAGCCCAGTCCTTTCCTAATTCGATTGAGGTTAAGGCCATGCTTAGACTTACAACTGGAAACAGGAAAGGCAGAAGCGGGGCTCTTTGGTGAGTATCTGGAGACATTATGGGTGCATGCAAATCCAGAAAAGAGTAACGATAATCTCCTCTCATCATTAAGTGATTTCACCTCTTTGGGCCTCAGTTTCCTCATCTGTAAAAGGAGGAAATTGAACTATGTGACATCTAAGGTCCTTTCCAGTTCTAACATTCTGTGACTCTGTGAAGCATTTAATGAATTGTCATATGAAATGGGAATGAACTTTTCTGTTTGGCTAGGTGACTCCCTTCCTCAAAAACCTTCGCAAACGAAGATGATCCTACTCCCTTACCCTCCAAAGAATGTAGAATTTCAGCCATGATGCCAGGTGGGGAAATGACTGCACCGAACCAAACACATTCTTTCCAAGTCCATCTTGTAGTAAAGTACAGTGGACACTACCTGGAATAAGGGGTCCCAGTTCCTTAAGTTGACCATGCAGATCAGAGTGATCTATGTAGGACCTACACAGAGCTCTATCCTCAGTAGTACTCTATTCTGCCCAAGTTGCTCAGCCTTGGAGTAATGTCAAAGAGCTATTTTGTCAACAAGCAGAGCTTGCCTGATCTTGGGTTTGTTCCCAAGAAGTTGAAAAATAGCAAAATAATGGCAATCCTCATTTTGTAGCTCTTTAAGATTGACAAAGTACTTTATTACCAACACCCTCCGATTACAATCCCCATTTTATAGATCCATAATTCTGAACCACAGAATCACAGATTTCCAGAGTTGGAACAGACCATGTGGTCCATCAAGTCCTATTCTCTGCTGAGCAGGAATCTCCTCTATGGTGTCCCAAGCAATTAGTCACCCTGCCTCTTCTAAAGGACCTCCAGCTATAAGGAGAATGCTATAAGCCTCTCACTCCTTCAGAAGGCTGCCCAGTTTTCTTTTGGACAGCTCTGATTGTTAGAAGGGGCAGATAGGTGGCATAGCAGATAGAGTGTCTGGCCTAAAGTCAGGAAGACTCATCTTCCTGAGTTCGGATCTGACCTCAAACATTTACTAGCTGTGGGACTCTGAGCAAGTCACGTAACCAGGTTTGCCTCAGTTTCCTCATCTGTAAAATAAGCTAGAGAAAAAAATGGCAAACCAGTCTGGTATCTATATAAAGAAAATCTCAAGTGGGGTCACAAAGAGTTGGACATGACTAAAGTGACTGAACAACAACATAATTGTTAGGAAGTCTTTCCTTACAGTGAATTGAAATCTGTCTCTGCAACTCCCTAATTCTTCCTCCTGGATCTAACCAGAACACATCTAATTTTCTTTCTATCAAAGAAATGGTGTGTTACAAGAAAAAGAAAAAAGAAGGCACTGGCTCCTGGGTCCAAGGACATAGATTCAAATCCAGTCTCTGATATTTACTATCTGTGTGACCTTGGCAATGTCTCTATCTTCCCTGGACCTCAGCTTCCTGATCAGTAAAATGACGGGGTGGGATGTGTGGAGTAGAGATGGCCTCTGAGGTCACTTCCATATCTAGAGCTATGATTCCCTTCTAGTCTTTCAAATAATTGGAGATTGCTGGCATTTGCTCACTAAACGTCTTCTCCAAGGTAAACATCACTAATCCTTTCAACCAATCCCCATTTGGCATAATCTCCAGTTCCCTCACCATTCAAATTGCCATCCTCCAAACATCATCCAAAGTGTTAATGTCCGTTCTAAAATACAGCCTCCAAATTGAGTGCATCATTCCCAGCATGGTCTAGCCTCCTTCTCCAGCAAATAACAACATTGGTGATCCATGAACCTGATTGATCATGGAATCAGGAACATCTGAACTCAAATTTTTCTTCAGTCACTTACCAGCTGACCCTTGGCAAGTCACTTAACCTCAGTCAGTCTCAGTTTTCTCACCTAATCAATGGGGATAATAACAGCACCTACCTCATAGCACTTTGCACACCTTAAAGTGCTATATAAATGCTGGCTGTCATTATTAATTATTGTTATTAGGATTATTAGTTTCCAAGATTGAGGAATCTGCCTTAACCAACCTCTAATTAGCCAATCTCCTTCCTCTCTTCCTTCCATCATTATGAAATGCCACTCCCTCTTTTCTTTCTAATCTTATATATCCCATACCCTACATAATCCATACCACAAATATATTTCGAGTGGTTTATTTTTTAAAAAAGACATTGAGAATCCATAAATCCAGAAATAATCATAGGATTTAGAGCATGAAAGGACCATAGCTTATCTAGTCCAGTCTCCTCATTTCACAGAGGAGGAAACTGAGGCCCAAAGAGTTTTAGTGATTTATTCACTGTTACAAAGGTAACAAGAAGCAGAGCCCAGATTTAAAGTCTGGCTCCAGATAAACTTCTGACTCTCGATTCAGTGTTCTTTCCATTATATCGCCCAAGGTGAGGTCTTTGTGCAAACAAAAAGCCTGAGCTTCACTCAAAATTGTTCAGGTTTAAATTGTCATTCATGAGATTCTAGGAGCCCATTGTATGGTGTCCATCTGTCTCACGGACCTCAAAGAGGGTAGTGACTCCCCTGCCCACTAGAATCTCAACCTAAGCTTCCACCCACCACTTGCTATTGTCCCCCTGAGGTGCTCTGCATTAAGCTCATTCTGCAAACCCCAGATCACTCACAGCTGATTAAGGATCCTCCTGATTGCTAAGCAGAGCTTAAAAAGAGCTGTCACATATAATTAGGTGCCCATTTTAGGAAGAACAATCACAGTCTGGAACTGATCCAGTGGAGGGAAAGTAGGATGGGGGAAGGACTGCAGACCTTGCTAGACAAAATTTGTTTGAAGAAATTGAAGGTGTTTCACCTTGAAAAGAGAAAAGATGGAGAGGAAAGGAAAGAACCACTTTCTTGAAATATCTGAATTGCTGTCCTGTGGAAGAGAGATACTTGTTCTGTCTGGCCCCAGGGGACAGAACTAGGAGTATTGGATAGAGGTAACAGAGAAATGGATTTAAGTTTAATGTAAGAAACAACTTCTTAAACCATCAAAGCTGTCCAAACATGAAATGGGCAGCCTCATTCATGATGTACTTGTCATTCTGAAGTAATTTAAGGTTTATTCAGCTCTTCCTCATGATACCCTATGAGCTAAGTAATGTAAGTCCATCTATTTCATACTCTGAGGAACCTGTGATGACATCAGCAAGGGTGGTATTCCCACAACAGTTGAGTTCACAATCCATCCATAACTGCCCATTCTATATAACTCATCCATGTCCTCCCCCAAATCCAATGCAAGGGGCCCACTCTGACTCATCCATATCCTCCTAGATAGAGAGATAGATAGATAGATAGATAGATAGATAGATAGATAGATAGATAGATATTATAGGAGGTCTACTAAACATATGGGGGGGCGTTTCTTTTAGACCTCTTGACATTACATGGATGCCAAGAAAGTACCCAGTATCCACTGGTCATCCCTCACTCTTCATCCACGACAAATCTACCTTCTTCTCTGGTCATACATCTCCCTGATGGCATCCTTTATGACATCCTCTTGGGCAATTCTTGGCTGTTGATAGATGTTACAAGGTTCTTCAGGTGACCTGCAACTTTAGTGCTTCAGAGACTTTGTATTCCATGACTGGCATGACTTCCATGACTACAATGTTACCAAAAGATCTGTTTAAAAAAAAACAAATTTTAAGAAGAGATGATCCTTGGTGTTTCAAGGAGGAGTCTGGGCTCATTAAAAGCATGATGTGATTTCCCAAAAACAACTCTACCAACTTTCCTCCTATTCAGTTCAGGGCCAAGTTCATGGTCTGTGCACTTTGCCTGCCGAGATCCATGCCCTAATAGATCAAGGCTATGGAACATCCGTCCAATTCCATTTTCTCAGCTAGACAATATAAGTGAAACACTGTAAATACCATTAGCCCCATTTAACAAAGCTGAGATTCAAAGGGGCTATCACCTGCCATTAGTGTAAGAGCCAAGATTCAAACCCATGTCTTCTTACTTCAAGTTAAGAGATCTTTTCACTCTACCAAAGTGCTCCATGGTAAGCTCCCTGTCACTAGAGGTCTGTGAATAAAGGTTTATTGACTACTTGTCAAGACTATAATTAAGGAGATTCTTATTGAGATAGAAGGCAATTAAAAGACTTCTGGGGTCCCTTCCAATTCTGATATTCCATCAATCCTATTCCCTCTCCCACCTTGGGGAAGCAGTGGTTTTGATGGGGGTGGGGGCAAAAAGTAATGACACCCTGACAGTCACTGGACACATTGGACATTCCTGAGATGGACAATGCCATACTAATCACTGTGCTTATTATTCCTCCTCCAGGAAGCCTTTTCTGGCCTATACCTCCAACTCTAGAAACATCCTCACCTGCTGGAAAAACATATGGGGCTTGAAGTTCCTCTCCCAGAGGCAAATGGAGGAATCTGGGGGAGGACTTTCTGAGATACAGAGAACACCACTACCCCAGATCACTCAGGACATCACCTCTCAGACCACTGAGGACATCACTCACCAAATTCTCTTGGAAACCCTCCCATGCCAGTGAGGGAAGCATTCCCAAGACCAGCCAGGCTATCGAGGACACCATCCCCTGGGCCCATAAAGACCATCTCTCCACTTTCGATTCACTGAGTTCACCGAATCCCCTCTGAATTTTATTTCCTATGATCTGATTGGGAGACACTCAAGACAAATTCATAAACCAGGCTGGGAGGACAATGATTCAGGAGTTTTCAAACTGTGAGTTCTGGGAACCTGAATTTAGATTCCTGGATGTCAGAAAACTGTTTATGAGACTCCCCTCATAGTGAAGTAAGTCTCCAAACATAACTGTGTGCACACATGTGCATATGTGACTTCTGGATGGGACAGAGAAAGAACTCACTCATTAAAAAGACTGTCAGTCATTTGGGAGATTGTGAATCCCAGAAAAGAAGCAAAAAAGAGAAAATATTCCTTTAATCTTTATCCAGCCAGGATTATAACTACAGGGGTTCCTGTAGGACCCTGAAATGCCTTTCCTTTCCCATCCCTGCCACCTCCACTTATCCTCCCCACTGAAATCTGTGGCTCACCTCAACCCACATCCAACCACAGCCTAGAGGAAGGAATTCATACTTCCTTTTATCTCACTCATGCTGAAGAAACCCCACCTTATAATAGTTGAACCAAGAAGGCAGAAGGAGCCTCTAAGGAATTTGGGGTCCTGAAAAATACACACGCACACACATATATACACACAAACACACACACACATACACGCACCAAGAATTGTGAATCCAGAGATGTCCAGCACACTGACCACCGTCTCAGGAGAAAGTGGATAATGTAAGGAGGCTGACAGGAGGGTAAGAGGGATGAAAGGGGTATGAGATAGAGTACATGAAGTGATAAATGTGAGAAATGGTGAGGAGAAGGAAATAAGCTTTTATGTGGCATGTATTGTGTGCCAGGCACTGTGCTAAGGTCTTTACTTTTGGATAAGTGGAGTGGCAGGGTTAGGGGTGAGGAATGAAGGGAACACAAGAAGGAAGGGGTGAGGTGGAGTATTAGGGGGTACCAATTCAGGAATAAGGAGCATCTGAGACAAGGGAGATTAGGGGTGGGGTAATAAAACAGTAAGAGTTGTGAGTGAGGCTGATATGAGGTGGGAGTGAGTTTATAGTGGGAAAGAGAGGTGGGGAATACGGGGAATGTAAAATGAGAGATGAAGAGAATAGATGAGAGGTGGCAGATTGAGGAACCTCTAGAAGATGAGTTGAGAGCATGGAGCTAAGGGACTAAGCACTACCCAAGCCTCTATTAGATCCTTCCAGATCTTCCTTAGATCCTTTTAGAATTTTTAACTTCCTGAGGAGGAAAGATTCCTTCCTTGCCCAAAAAACACACACATACACAACAAAAACAACAACAACAGCTACCACTACTACTACAACAACCTTTCACATTTGAGGAATTTTACAGGAGAGAACTCTTCTCAAATAAAGGGGAAAGGCAGAGGAGGTCCTGATGGAAAGTGTTTTTATAAAGAGAAGCCCCACAGGAAGTATGGATTCAGTTTCCAAACACTGTTGAGAACTGAGGATTGAGCAAGCTGTGCATCGAATGGGCCATGTGCTCAAAAATCCTCCTCCGCTTCCTCTCTCCTGGTCCCTCCAACTTTCGTCACCTACCTATCTGGCAGAATGAATGAACCTTCTGAGAAAAGGCACCTTTTTTAAAATGGAAAACCTGCCTGGTCAGAACAGAAAAGTCCACAGAGCATGGCAGGTCAGGGGCGATC
The DNA here is from genome assembly GCF_011100635.1 of Trichosurus vulpecula. Classification (NCBI taxonomy): domain Eukaryota; kingdom Metazoa; phylum Chordata; class Mammalia; order Diprotodontia; family Phalangeridae; genus Trichosurus; species Trichosurus vulpecula. The sequence goes on from NC_050575.1 coordinate 94,492,327, forward strand.
AAGAAAGCAGAACAGCTCTGAGAAGACTTGTGAGACCCAGGCTCCAGCCAGGACACGGCAGCTAACTTGATATGTGACCTTGGGCAGATCTTCCCTTCCCTGAGCCCCAGCCCCCACATCTATAAAAGGCAGGGAGGGGTGGGTAGAGGTGTTGAACTAGGTATTCTAAGGTCTCTTCCACCTCTGACTCCCTTCCCTTCTCCAGGCCTCAGTTTCCACCGCTTTAAAATTAAGGGGGCTTGGACTCCATTGAGAGCTCTCTGAGCACTAACATTCCATGGAAAACTCAGGCAGCCAACAGAAATGCAGAAAGACTGCCAGGCCAGAGATTCCAAAGACAACAAAAAAAAGATCCTTGAAACCACCTCCAGGAAACCTAATAACAATGACCTTCCCTCTTAGACCTCACAGAGCACTTTGTTTGCACTTTTCTGATGCATGTATTCTTGTGTATTTTACCTACCCGTATTGGTATCTTATCCCCCGACTATGAGTTCCTTGAGAGCAGGGACTACATCTTCTATAAATTTTGAATCTTCTCCAGCAACAAACACAAGACTCTGCACATAGTAGGTGCTTAATAAATGTTTGTTGAATTAATATTATTGAACTCTATCAAGAGTCAGTATCACTTTGGTCCATTTGAGCTTAAGGTGATTTTTTTCCTATGTTACTAAAACAGACTCCTAGGCACCGATTATCTTCTAGAGCAAGCAGGTGAGAGGTTATGAGCAAAGGTTCTTATAACAATAAACTAATTGGAAAAAGTGGCAAGCTTTAAAAAAGATGATTGAGGAATGAATGAATGCCCAGATCCAAAGCCCCAAAAGCTTCAAAGTAACTGAGGGAGGTAAAATATAACTTTGGAGGCCAAAGTGGTTTGCAAACCAGACACCATTAGAAATTTGAAGAGAATTAAAGCTAAAAGGTAAAACTGAAAGTCTGACCAAGCACAAGAAGTGAGACCAATGATTAAAATGTGAGCTTAAAGTGAGAGAAGGTGCCAATGTGAACTTGTGTTTGTGCTTCTTTGAAATTGTGTTCCTTGTTGTACTTCAATGTTTAGCCACCTTGTATCATGAGTAATTAACTAATTCATGTTGTTATTTTAATAAAGAATTTATTTTTGTAGAAAACAGTATGCAGGGCATGAAATATGCATTCTGTATTTTTTCTCAGTTATTTATGTCTAGGGAATCATAGAATCTTTGAAGTGGAAGATATCATTGAGGCTTTCTAAGTCGAGTTCTTAGATTAATCCTGAATCCTGTCTACATCACCATCGAGTATTCATACTTGAATATTTCAAGGGACACAAAGCTCACTCTGTCACTACCACTGCATTGCTGGATGGCTCTGATTATTATGAGGTCCTTCCTTGTATCCAGCTGAAATCCACATCCCAGGAACTGTTCCTAGTTCTACCCTCTGACCAACCTGAACTGATCCTTCTTCCACAAAGCAACCCTTCAGATATCTGAAGACCATTGTCACATCCTCCTTAAAGTCTTCTCCAGGATAAACACCCTTACTTCTTCCAACTGATCCTCACTTGGTTTGGTTTCCAGTCCACTCATTACTCTGGTCATCCTTCTGTACATATGTCCCAATTTGTCAACATTCTTCCTAAAATGTGGCACCTCAAGCTGGAAACATTACTCCATATGTTATCTAATGGGGGCAAAGGAAAGTAGGACTATGACCCTCTTCCCTCTGAATGCTAGATTTCTCTTAATGCTTCTTAAGATGGCACTATCCAGAGATAGGGATACCTCCAGGGTCATTGGAAAGCTGCAAGATGAGGCATTAGTTATTCTTGTTGCCTCCCTGGAAATTGTCCCACTCTAGATTAATGCCTAACTAAAACAGGAATACCACAAACTCCAAATCTTATTCAGAAACAAACTGCCTAACTAAGTCTTTGACCCTGCCTTGAGGTTATCCTGCCCATTTAAACAGTGACCTACACACCCATCCTGTTTCATTCCAAAAACCTGGTTAAGGGAGAGGTGAGGATAAGGGTGGACCTGGGCATACTTCTAATTGCCTTTATTCCAGGTCCTATTGAAGGTTATCACCCACATGTTCTATGTTCTAGGCAGAGCCCTGCCCCCTCATTTCTTACCACGTGGCTGAGAGAGAAAGTAAAGGGAAGAGGACTTTCAGCAATTGAGGAGGATCATGCAGAATACTGGAAACCAGGACAAGGAAGTGAGACTGAGTGAGCTGAAAAATTCCTACAAGGTCCTGAGGCCCCCAACATCCTCTCTCCCTAACAATACAAACACCTATTGACAGGAAGAATGCCAGGGAAGTGGCTAGGCTTGGACTCAAGCATGGACTTGGCAACACAGGCACACCCATACCACCACACCCAGGCAAAGTTTGCTGCTCTCTCTTCTAAATTTGGGAAAATTGAGCCTATGACTTTCGGCTTTCACTTCCCCAATCTGGCCTAAGTTCCAAAAGTTGTAAAATGATCTCTAGGGTCTCTTCTAGCTCTGACAGAGATTATCTAAGACTAGATGTCTCCTTCACATGGCCTCTACCCATATTCTCTGATCTCTCACTACAGACCCAGTTCTCTTTAGTGACTGGGAGAGGCAGCTAGATCTGTGCATTTGGAAGCTGTCAAATGCAGATAATATTCACCGGTCTCTTGCTCTCAGAGAAGCTTCCCCTCATGAAAGTAGTGGTCTACCCCCGCAGACTGAGGTCTCTTCACACAGTGAGGAGTCCACCCTACACAGTCTCACTTCCTGGCAATGGTTCCCCCACGGCAGACCTCAGTTTCTGATACAGGATCCACTTTTTGTGGCCCCTCCCAACAACTCCTTCTGGCCCTTGGTAATTGGAGAAGAACCCAGGTCCAAGTTTTACGCAAAAGAATCCCAACAAACACACTCTGGGGGCCTTAGAAATAGTTTTTCCGATATGGGCCCCATAAGCCTTACTATTTAGCTCCAGGGCAGATTTTGAATGAAGACAGCTGTATTGTAGTAGAAAAAAAACACAAAATATTGTATTCAGGACATCTGGATTATGACACACATTAATTTGGAAAGTTACTTCCTCTTTCTAAGTCTCATCAATAAGACGGGAATAATTATTTGCAACATCTAGCCCGGAAGATGGTTCAAATAAGTTAATATACTTAATGTACTTTGGAAACATTAAAGTCTATCTATAGTTTTTTTAAATGTCAACTATTATAATTATAATTATTATTATCACAGGGGGAGACATTCTCCCCATTTTATTCATGAGGAAACTATCCCAGAGGGATCGAAAACATGGAATAGACCAAGTACCTTCCTTCAGCCTTTTTTTTCCTTATTTTACTTCCTTTTTATTTCAATATAACATGCCATAAAAAAAATTAACAGGATTTGTTAGCATTTATTTTCTAAAAGCATTTTTAGTTAAGATTTAAGAATTATCTCTAAAAACTTACAAAAAATCTATTTTCAAATATTTAGTTTGGACCCAAATTTCGTAAGTATTTGTATTTTCCTGTATATCTGTAGTATTTTACCCAGCTCTAGGTCTGGCAAGAAGCTTCCTCCTTTCCTCCCTTCATAAAGCAAGCCAGGGGTACCACCAAAAAGCGTGTATCCCCAAGTGGTTCAAGACAGAAAAAGAGGTTCCATATATACAAAACATTTATAGTAACATTTTTGATAATAACAAAGAACTGGAAGGAAAGTAGGTACTCACAAGTTGTCAAATGACTGAGCAAAAATTGGGATATACTAATGTAATGGTGTGTTATTGCACCATAAGAAATTATGTATATGAAGAATTCAAAGAAACTTGAGAAGACCAGAGGAACAAATGCTAAACAAAATGAGTAGAACCAGGAGAACAAATTATATGTTGACCACAAAAATAAAAAGGGAAATAGTCTAAAAGACTTCAGAACCCTAATTAATGCCACATCCAATCATGACTTCAGAGAAACAATGGTGAAATACGCACCCTGCTTCTTGGCAGAGAGGTGGTAGATTATGGATGTAGAAGAAGATATACAATTTTCAGTATCGCCAAAGTTTTATTTGCAGAGGGAAAGAGAAGATAAATCAGTCATTGAGAAATAACAACCACATAAGAAAAGGACATCAATAAAGCATTTTGAAATAATAATAATAGCCAGCATTATTTAGAGCTTTCAGATTTGCAAAATGTTTCACATGTTAGCTCACTTGATCCTCACAACTACTCCACCTAGATGCTCAAAATAAAATTAGGTGGAATGGAATAAAGGATCCCTAGAATCCATTCTAGTTCTAATATTCTGAGTCTAAAAGATAAGATGATCCACTGGGATAGCAACAGTTCCACCAATGTCAGTCATCACCAATCAACCACTTCTCCTTTGCAAATTCCCAATGTCCTGGAAAGATCCAAAAGAAGTAGTGGTCGTAGCCTCCCAGGCCTCTGTGTCCTTGTCCTAGCCTCTCCTGGCCTCTGTGTAACATTCATAGATGAGTCCTCTCTCTTCTCTGAGTCTTAGATATTATGTAGAAGCCCTTTCCCTGGGCATATCTTCCCTGGCCCCACCTTTGGGACAGCAACTCAGACATCCCCTACCACCAACACCACAGGAAGTAAACTTAAGATCATAGTAGTTAGAGCTGGAAGAAACTTTTTAAAACAACTAATCTAGCCTTCTCATTTTACTTAGGCCTAATGGCATCAAGGGTCTTGCAAAGCCCTCATATGGTCCCCCAGGGTCAAGGCCTCCAACACTCAGCCTAACACCACAAGTACCAGAACGTTCGACACCATTCTGACACAGAACTAAGTGCATGTAGTTTCAGAATGAGTCTCACCCTTTGCTGTCTTGGGATATACCAAGAGTTGGTGCTACATGTTAGTTCAGCCCAGTCCCCAGGGAACCAGACTTCTGGACTGAAATCCCAGTTATCACCATCTCCAAGTCTCCTGTGTTTGAAGAGGAAATACCTGCACCCACCATCCATCATCACAAAAGTTTGGTCAATAAGAGCCCCAACCAAATGATATCACCTTAGTCCTATGGCTAAGAAATTCTTACTTCCTGCTCCCCTAGTCTGTGTAATTCAGAATCACCATCTTCCAAAGCAAAAACCTCCTTTCTCTTCCATAAATGTTCTTCCCATGCTCTCATTTTCTATCCGGTTGAACCCTGGTCCTTTTCATGCCTTCCATACTTTTCCCTTGAGCCCCTAGAAACCTCTCTCCAATTCCCTTCAATCATTGACAAACTTCTCTTCATCCTAGAGCTCTTCCTTTCATACTCCCTCCATCTTCTGAAGCTCACAGAAAATTAATTCCCTCTGGAAACATGTATTAAATTGGGATGTGCTGAAGCCAACTTGTTAGAACTGATGGTTAAATTTTTGGTGTGAACATTTTACATCTTGGAAATCAGCAAACACTTCAAATCAGGGCTGGATTTTTTGTTTTGTTATTGTCTAGACTTAAGAAAATGATGCAGAAAATGCTAATGACGTAGACTAAACTTTAAGTAGCCTACATGCAGGTTTTCTTTTCTAGAGAGCTTGTTGTTAAACAATTACCAGCACACTTCTCTTATCTCCATCTGCCCCAGGGCCAGCTGCTCTTTTGCTAATTCTCCTTACACATAGAGCTAGGGAAAGGATTAAGCATGCTTCTTACTCCTCATTGACACCTCCAGATCCTTCCTCCACCACCATTTCCCAACAGCTTCTATAACATTGAGGTTCACACCGCCAATCCATATCCCATTAAGGCTCTTTGTTGCTACCATCTGCAGTCTTTTTCTCCACCCCTGCTTAATGGACATCAATATAGATCTTCTGTCTCCCTTATTCCCCATTTTCAATCAGTTGCCAAGGCTTATCCCTTCTTCCTCTGCAACTTGTGCTGCATCTCTCTCCTGCTCTTTGCTCATCCAGCCATCCCCCTTGTTCAGATCTTCTTTGCCATTCTCAGATGACTGACAGCTGGTCTCCCTGACTCCTGTCTCCACCTTCTTCTATTTATCCTTCACACAGCTGCCAAAATAATCTTTCTGAGGCATAGTTGTCCTCATGTCACTTTCTTGCTTAAAAAAAGAGAAGAAGAAGAAGAAGAAGAAGAAGAAGAAGAAGAAGAAGAAGAAGAAGAAATCTTCAGAGGCAGTAGTCATTGGAATAAACAATCAGCTCTTCCATAATCAGACTTCAACCTAATTTACCATCCTTATGGTATAACACTCCATATCATGAACTTTATGTTCCAGCCAGCCTGGATTATGAGCTTTTCCCTGAGCTCAACACTCCTTCTCTGTCTTCTCCTTATACAACTTCCTATCTCTTTTGTCTGTGCCTCTGCATAGGCTTTACCCTATGCCTAATGCCTGGAATGCCCACCCTCCTCACCTCTCCCTTTTAAAATTCCTAGCTTCTTTCAAGGCTCAGCAGAAATAACACCTCCTACAGGAAACCTATACTGATACTGGGGGTAAAGGGGGGATAGAGATTCCCTTCTCCTGGAAATTACTCTGTATGTACATCTAGATAGATAGATAGATAGATTAAAATATATATATATATTACATGTGATTTTCTGAATGGATACTGTTCCCCCAAATATAGTATGTTTTTTGAAGGCAAGGATCATCTTGGTTTTTTTCTTTGTAACCACAGCCACCATCTAGTACAATGGCCTATAAAAAGTAGATGACTAATAATTGCAGAAACACACAGTTTTGAAAATTGGGAAGGACCTTAGTAGCCATCAGATCCAACCCATGGACCTGAAAGGAATCCTCCTCCCTACAGCATATCTGATGAGTGGTCATCCAATCTGTGCTTGAAGACCTCCAAAGAAAGTGAAACTTCCACTTCTTAAGGTGGTCCATCCCACTTTGGAACAGCTTGAATTGTTAGGAAGTTTTTCCTGACATCAAACCTAAAAGTACTAGCCCCTACCACGGAGACTGATGCTCAGTCATTATTTTAAAAATGCTCATTGAGTCATTAGATTTCATCCTATTAAATTCAGTACAATATTCTAGACTGTCAAAAATCTTTTTGGAATCCCAATCCTTTCATCCTGTGTATGAGTTATCCCTCCCAGGTTTGTGTCACCTGCAAATTCTATGAGCATGTGATTTATATCATTGTCCGAATGACTGATAAAAATGTCAAACGATACAGATCTCTGGTATATGTTACTGGAGATCTCCTACCACTTTGATCTTGAACCATTGACTACTTTTTGAGCCCAATCATCCTACCAGATCTAAATCTATTATAGTATGAAATAGTTTATCAAAAGCCTTTCTAAAATCTAGGTAAACAATATTGACAGCTTTTTCAGCTGCTTGTTTAGGAATCCTGTCAAAAAAGGAAATAAAGTTAGTCTAATATAACCTGTTCTTGATGAAATCATGCTGATTCCCTGCAATCATTGATCCCTTTTCTATATATTTTCCAACTATTTTTATCAAAATCCATTTTTGGATTTTCTCAAGAATCAAAGCCAAGCTCAGTGCCCTATAATTTGCAGACTATTCTCTTCTCTTTTGTGAAAACTGGGACATTTGCTCTTCTCTAATTTCATGGTACCTCACTCGTTTGCCACAATCTTTCATATATAACTAATAGTGACTCAGCAATCATATTGGCCAATTCTTTTATTACCCAAAGATACGGTTCTTCTGGGCAAGGTGACTTGATTTCTTCAAGGACGACGAGATTCTGTCTCCCTGTCTCCTCCCTTGCCTTGCTTATCAATTCACTGTTAATCATTTTTTGTTCTATTTCTAGCACAAAGGTCATTCATCTTGGCAGAGAAAACAGAAGCAAATTAAAATTCTGTCATTCTGAGACCCTTCAAAGACCTTTCCTTGACTTTGCCACCCATTTGAAACTATGGTTCTATATAAATAAATGTTTGCTGAATTGAATCGATTTGACCAGGGTGAAACAGCAAATAACTGGAAGAGTTGGAATTCAGACCCCCACTGATCCACAATGCCTGGCTCTGATTTTCACACGAATTTACAGAGAGCCTGTATCAGAGGATTTCATTGAATGAAATGAATGAATGAAAAACATTCCTTACACCTTATGCACAAAGCACTGTACTAAGCACTGGAAATACAAACAGGAAAAATTAAAAGTCCCTGTTTTCAAGGAGCTCCCATTCTGATGCGGGAGACAACACAGAGAATGTTTTACCTCTGAGTCAGATTGACGCTATGGTTCTTGGGATACAGAAGCAAAGCAGATGATAAGGCATCTTTTTTCATGTCATTTCCACTGATAAGATCATAACAATTTCTGGTGTTGAGCTATTTGACAGAGTCAAGGATCTGGTGGGGAGAACTCTTTTTTTCCCCTCGGTTTTTCAGTAGCTGTGAGCACAGCACCTGCAGAAACAGTCGCCAGGTCAAATCACCATGGCAGCTACTTTCCAGGATGATAGCTGTGGGGTTGGGCTGAAAGCGGAACCAATGGTCAGGGGGAAGTAGGGTGTTGTCCCTCCCAGGGCCCTTGGGCTCGCCTTCTAGCAGTAGCAGTTGGAGTGGTGGTGTTAATTAAGGTGGGTCCCTTCTCCACAGAGATTTTTCTTCTCATGGATGGCTGAGGAGCCCAGACTGGAAGCAGCACCAGTCATCTGGAGGGCACTTCCATTCCCAAATCCTCCCATTCTCAGCCTCTCTGCCAGGCTATTTCGATGTTCCAAGAAAGCATTTTTCATGAAGGATGGAGGCCTCGGAGTGCTCGCACAATGTGTAATCAATGTGTAATTTGTCAAGGGCAATTAGAATCTAGAGGCAGAATGTGAAGCAGGTCTGCCCTCTGCTGACCATACCCAGACATACAAGGCAAAGTGGAGTCCCTGAGAGAATCAGCGGGAAGGCAGGGACCTTAATGGTCTTCAACTCACAAGAGTTAAGCCTTGGAGTGCGTTTCAGGATCTGTCACCTCGTCCAACTCCATAGTGATATAGATGAGGAAACTTAGGTTAAAATAAAGGGACAATAATTAAAGTCTCCTGACTAGGCTGTCTTCCATTATAACTCTACCTCCCTCAGTCCAATTCATTCCTGAGTAAGATTCCCTCCATAGCATTTCTAACAAGTGATCATTCAGCCTCTCTTGAAGATCTCCAGGGATGGGGAAGTCACTACCTCATGAGCTAGGCTCATTCCACTTTTAGACACCTCTAATTGTTAGACTTGGGGAGGAGTGGGTAAGAAGAGAAGACTTGTAATATAATATAGTGTAATGGTGAGGAAATTCCCCTCTACTAATGCTAATCAGCAACTCCTCTGCAACTTGGAGTCTTGAAAAAATATCTGTGGCAGTAGGAGGTTAAGAAACCTGTTCAAGGGGCATCTAGGTGGCACAGTGAGTAGAGCACAGGCCCTGGAGTCAGGAGGACCTGAGTTCAAATCCGGCCTCAGACACTTGACACACTTACTAGCTGTGTGACCTTGGGCAAGTCACTTAACCCCAATTGCCCTGCCCTCCCCCCTCAAAGGAAAAAGAAACCTGTTCAGGGTCATATAGGAAGGATGTGTCTGAGGCAGGAGTTCAACCCAGCTTTTCCTGACTCCAAGTCCAGTACTCAGTAATCCACTACTCCAGGCAGCCTTTCTGTCAGGCTAAAGCCTCACTCACTATAATATAATAATTAATAACAACAATAACATTAATATAGCACTTACTATGTGCCAGATACTATGCCAAGTGCTTTAAAATTATTATCCTATTTGATCCTCACGACAACCCAGGGAAGTAGGTACTATCATGATCCCCATTTTACAGATGAAGAAACTGAGACAAACAAGGTAAGTGACTTGCCCAGAGTCACACAGTTAGTAAATGTCTGCAGTCAAATTTGAACTCAGATGTCCCTGACTCCACACCCCGCACTCCATCCACTGCACCATCTAGCTGCCCCCAATTTCTTCATACTTTTCCTTGTTTTGTCCTCTGAGGCCAGGCAGAACAAATTGAACCCTCTCCCATATAAGAACCCTTCAGATAATTGAAGACAGGAGTGGGCTCCCCTCTATCCTTCCCCTCTCCACACTAACTATTTTTTGGTCTCCAGTTTTCTCTCTATCCTAGCCAACCTGCTCTGGACGTTTCCCAATTTACCCTTCCTACACTGTGACACCCAAAACGATGTAATTATCTGATTAAGGAAGAGACTAGAAATACCACTTACCTCTTTCTGTGCATCATGCTTCAATTCGTGTAGGCTAAGACTGCGTTCTCCTATTTACATCCCCCGTCACATCACTTCCTCATACAGAGCCGATAGCAGTCAGACTCCCTTATCTTTGCACACAAACTGCTATGGATCTAGACTTCTCCCAGCCTGTATTTATGCAATCCATGTTTTTTATCCAAGTGTAATTTTCTACATCCATACTGCAGCAGAAAGAGCCCCAGACTGGGAGTCAGGGGTCAAATTCCATATCTACTACTTACTACCTACACATCCTCTGGCAAATCGTTTTCTCTTTTGGGGCCTCAATATTTTCATCTGTACAAAAAGAAACTTGGACTGGATGGTCTCTAAATTCACTTTCAACTCTAAACCCTCTGCTCACATTTGTCCCTATTGCATTCCATCTTCTACAATTCAGCTAGTCATTATAACCTGTATAAAATATTTACTCCCTGCCAAGTGACCTAACTACTCTCAGTTGCTGGGAGGAGAAGTAGAGAAATTTTCAGAGAGATAGCTGATGCCTGAGAAATTGGTAGGATCCTATCCCTGGACTGGCATCAAAATACACAGTAGGTTGAAAATGCCAGCCCCATGTTCAATAAACCCAAAAACACAAACTAGAGGAGGAAGGAATTCCTTTTCAACAAGAAATCTTAAGGATTTTAAGGAAATGGAAAGTGATTTGTGAGAAATTTAGACCAGAATCTTGTACTATAGGCCACAATAAATTTCAAATAGAGATAGAAAGCACGTATAAACAGTCACATCATAACCAAAAAAATATCAAAAATATTAAAAAATCACAATGTCAAATACTATAATTTGGGGTAGTGGATAATTCTTAATTGAACAAAGAATAGAGGGCATCACAAACTACAAAATAGATGATTTTAATTGCTTAAAAGTAAAAAGCTTTTGTACAATCAAAATCAAACTGGAATGAGAAGAGAAAACTCTGAATGGGGATGGGGAAGTTTTATGTCAAATATCACCGATTAAAGTGTAATATTCAAGCTCTATAGTGTAAGATCAAGGACTATCCCCAATAAATAAGTGGTCAAAGAATATGAATAGTTTTCAAAAGGAGAATTGTAAACTATTAATGACCATATTTTTTTAAAGCTCCAAATATCTAATGAGAAGAGAAATTCAAATTAAAACAATGATGAGGGTTCATCACCCTCCTAGAAAATTGGCAAAGATGGTGGGAATGAGGGGACAGAAATAATCCCTATTAGAGATTATAGGAAGTCAATAAAGTAAATGATAGAATCAATTCAATCATCCCGGAAAATAATTTTAATTATGAGAGAAAAGAGACTTAGCTGTTCATGTACTTTGATACAGCAATCTCAATACTGCATAAACCCCCCAAGGAGGTCAAAAACAGGGGAAAAAAACCCATAAATAGCAAAATGCTCATGGCAGTACTTTTTGTGGCAGCTAAGAATTGGAAGCATTGACTAGAATTTGGCTGAACAAATTGTGGCTACGTTAAGGTAATGAACTATTATAGTATGGTAAGAAATACTAACTATCAGGAATTCAGAGACACGTGAAAAGATTTATATGAACTGATGAAGAATGAAGAATATGGAATGAGAGCAATCTACCCATTATCTTCAGTAATATAAATGAAGAGACTGAAATAGGTGAGGGAAAAAAACACCAAACTTTGAGAAATTACAGTGAGTAATATTGAGCTTAAAGACCAGGTGATAAAACATGTGGCCCTCCTTTTGGCAAAGAGAAACCAGTCTACAAGGGCCAAATATTGCACACACTGTCAAATTAGCAAGTAAATCAGTTATTTTTACATAATTCTTTTTCTTTGTCATAAGGGAGAGTTCAGCACCGGGGATAGGGAGCTAATTCAAGAAATGACTGTGACTGATGAACAAAAGTGTCAATAAAATGGTGGGCTTGTTTTGTTTCCTTTTCTTTTTTTAATTAATTAGTTTATTTTTAGTTTTGGTTTACAACATTCAGTTTCTCAAGTTTTTGAGTTTCAAATTTCTCCCCCTCCCTCTCTGTTTTGTTTTTTAATGATCAGGAAACACTTTCCATATTCTCATTTTTCTCGGTGTAAGGATGCTCTTCCCTTACCCTAACCCTTCTCCCAGTTTTCTCACAAAAACTTTGTGAGCTGGGTGTAAAAGTACTATATAGTACTATATAGTACTATATAGATGAGAGGCAACTCACTTTAGTGATGACAGGGTTAGTTTCAGAGTCAAGAAGAACCAGGTTCAAGTCTTACTTCTGATATATTCTGTATATGAGACTTAAGCATCTCTGCATTGGTAAAGGGGGTTTCCTCACCAACAGTTCCCTACACTACTAATATGAAGGGTTAAAAAAAAATTATATATGCAAAAACTCAGACTCCAAGAAGTTAAATAAGTTGTCATAAAACTATCAGATGGCAGAGGCTGGATTAGACCCTTTCTATTTCCGCTGTACCACCTGATCATAAATCTTAAGGCTAACAATACCACCTTAGGTATTTGGAGGGGGAATGCATTCCAGGTTAGGAAGTACTTCCACATCCTATATCTGATCTAATCACTGAATGGCTGTTGCCTCAGACAAACTGAGACCTGAGAAAGTCCTTAGCTTAAAAAGGCCAAGGTGTCCCACTGCATCCAGGGCCATCTCAAGTCTTCCTAATCTATAGCTTGCCACTGGACCCAGATGGCTCCAGAGGAGAGAGTGAGGCTGGTAACTTTGCACGGCCCTGCCTCACTTAAAACCAATTCATTTGCAAGTCTTGACATCACCTTCCTGATGTCATTGGTCCTCTTCAAGAATGAAGGACAAACAACAACAATAATCCTCATAATAGCCCTAGAAAGGAGTTGTGGCAGGGATTGAGATCCCTGTGTTGTACATGAAGAAACTGAGGGAATGAGAAGTCAGGAGCACAGGCAACCACGTAGCAGTAGAAAGAGCTCCAGATGGTGAGTTCAGAGACCTTAGTCCTCTCTCCAGCTTTGTTGCCAAACTGCTGTGTGGCCTCAGGTACATCTCTTCCCATCTCTAGGACACAGTTTCAGACTCTCAGACTAACTGAGCTCTAAAATTTTGTCAAGTGCTGGTGTTCAGTGTGTAAAATGGTACTCCACTAGAGGGCAGAACAGCCCTACAAATGCTAGGTTCAACCACCAACCCACCATTCTCTTTACCCCCTTTTATCACATTCCCAGAGACCCCAAGGAAGAAACACAAATTACATTCCAGAGCTGATGTTCTGTTTTCTGTGTTCTAAGGTCCATTTAATTCAACAAGCATTTTTAAGCACATTCTATGAGCAAGGCATTGACTTAAGCACTAGTCATGCAAAGATGAAAAGAATGACATAGTTCCTGCCCTCAAGTACCTTATAATCTACTAGAGGAAAATAACACATACCCAAATTACACACTATAAAGTGAGGCATTATGACTGCAAAAGAGAAATCTAGACAAGGCATTCTAGAAAAATTTGAGAAGGAAGAGAATATTATTAGTTGAAGGTTAAAAGAAAGCTTCACCAGAAGGTAGCAATTCAGTTCCATTCAATCCAATCCAATTCATTTCAACAAGTATTTATTGTCTTCTATGTCACCAGCACTATACTAGGCACTGGGAATGCAAAGACAAAAAAAAATATAAACAATCGCTGCCCTCAAGAAGATTACATTCTATGGGGAGATTATAGAATATATACAGACAAACAAGTATAAAATGTTTTCAATCCCTAAATACTCAAATCTGAGATTTCATTGATTTCGAAGTTCCTTTCCAATGATGCAGACCACAACCTATCCATGCCTATCCAATTTGTGCAACTGTCATTCATGCCCTCTAAAATGCCATCCATTCCCCAGAAATTCAAATGTATATAATGTATATACATATGTATACAAATTATATGCAAAATAGCCACAAATGAAGGTAAATGGAAGATCAGAGAGCTAAGTGGCACAGTGGATAGAGTGCTGAGCCTAGAGTCATGAAGACTCATCTTCCTGAGTTCAAATCCAGCCTCAGACACTTACTAGATGTATGACCCTGGGCAAGTCATTTAACCCTGTTTACCTCATTTCCCTCATCTATAAAATAAACTGGAGAAGGAACAGGCAAAGCTCTACAGTATCTTCACCAAAAAAAAAAATGGTGTCATGAAGAGTTGGACACAACTGAAAAATGACTGAACAACCACAACAATGGAGGATTGGCCAATAAAGACCAAGTTCAGTATTTCCTACTTGCTGTCGATCCAATAATGAAGACTGAGTGAGCATTCTTTCTACAAGAGGGATTGAGGGTCTGGTGCTATGTTGTGAGAAGGACTTTTCTAATTGGCTTCAGAAAAAGGACTGATGACAGAGGCAAAACTGACCACACATACAGAAAGTTCAAGTGGATGATATATCTTACCTGGTGACCTTTGAGTGAGTGTTGTTGTTGGGGGCAGGGGGAGGCAGGGAACCCTATTTCCCATGTAACCACCATGTGGTAAATGCATGGCACCTCTCTTTCTTTGGTCTCTTTGTGTTTATTCTTGCCTAATCTAAGATAAAGGAGTATTTGGAGACAGATCCTACCTTACTGATAGCAGAGAACATCAGAACCTGTAGCTCTAGCAGTAGTTGGGTCTAGAGAAAAGTCAGCCCTGAGGAGATGTCTGCTCGACCCAGCCTAGCGGTGGATTGAACTGGCAGTTATGACACTACATCCTGAAAAGAGTTAGCCCAACTGAGCGAGGGAGCAGTTCCTCCATCACAATACTTTGCCCCAAAGTGAATTTGGTGGAGACTACTAGGAGACAGAAAAGGACTCTCAGCATCAAGGTGGCAGGGAGTCAACCTCTTTGCCCTCCATGTATGCCTCTCTTACACATGGGAATCAAATCCTAAATATTTGTTATAAGCAGACAACCATGTCGTATGTAAATCCAATCCTACCTGCCCAAATAGACTTATATGTAGGAACATGAGACTTAATGAAACTTACATGAGAACCTACAACCTCTAAGGGTTAGCCCTAGAACTGTGAGGGGGAAAAGTAATCAACCACCTGAACTCATCTCAATGCTAGTGGAAATTAAAGAAGTGGCCAAGAAATGATGTTATAGATGTCAGAGATGGAAGACAGAGATGAGGAGGGAGTACATTCCAAGTGTGAGAGTCAGCATGTATTCATGAAGGTGGGGAAGTGGCATGTTAATTTTAGGGGGAAACTAATAAGCCAATCTGTCTGGAATTTTGAATTGTGAAGGGAAATAATTTGAAATAATCTTGGAATAGGTTGGAGTCAAATTATTGAGAGTCTTAATTGCCAGGTTAGGCAGTTGTAATTTTTTCTTTATGCAACAGGGAACCAATGAAGATTACTGAAGAGAGGGGTGGCAATAGTCAGATATGTGCATTGGGAAGATTATTCTGAAAGCTGTGTGAAGAATGGATTGGAAGGGGAGATGACAGGAAACCAGTTAGGAGGCTAGTACCATACTGTCTTCCAGCTCTAATATGCTAAATTCTGAAGGACCTTCCACTTCTCAGATTTTACATATTATGTTTTAGCTCTTATGCATAAGGACAATTATTTTTTGGCAGATTTGTGAAGAATGGATCAGAAAGGAAAGAAGATAGAGTCAAGAAGATCAGTTAGGACGTTATTGCAATAGTCCTTTTCAGCTCTAATGGCCTTTTGCTATGTCCTAAGGTCCATTCCAGCTCTAACATTGTTTGAGCTATAAGTCTAAGAATTACCAGGTTCTCATCAGTATTCACTTGAATCTATACAAGAATGGAAATATTAATTAACCTGAAATTAAAAAGATGTGTTAAGTTATCCTCACCACCACCACCACCCCTCAAAAAAACCACTGGATTCAGATGATACAAAAATATTTTTAATAAACCTGTCTTTTTAGTTTGGGAATTGGTTCCACTAATGCAGATGAGTATTGTTGACACCCTGAAGTCTCTGAGAATTGATTGGATCCTTTAGATGCTAAGTGACTCGTCCATGGTCATACATCTAGTATGCTTCAGAGGCAGGATTTGAACCCAGGTTTTCCTGACTCCAAAGCTGGTCTTCTATACATTATTTCTTGGTGCTTTCACAAAAATAAAATTGATTATAAATACAATAATTATAATAACATGACTTAAGGAATACTTTTGTTAAGTGATAGATAAAAATACAAAAGTGAGATGGTCCTTGTACTCAAGGAGCTTATATTTTGATGGGAAGACAATGCATATGGGAGAATTGTGGTCAAGGAAGGAAGTTATAGTCTGGAAAATCACAAAGATGGTAAGAGGAATAATATAGAAGCCCATTGATACATCCTTTCTAGAGTCAATGGTAGTGGTGATTTCATTGCCGTTCTCAGGGAAAGCACTAGAAAGGTTGGGAAGAGGGTAACCAGAGGTGTAGAGTGGAGGGATGATAGCCGAGGTGAATATGGGAGCAGTATGGTCCCAGAGAGTGTTAAGTAGAGTGGCCTGACACTTTAAAGATGTAGTCTCTTTTCAGTCCAGTTTGCAGGCTGGAGCAACAGCAGCAATGAGAGCAGCAGAGAGGAAAATAATAATAGCAATAGTAACACAGGACAAGGTGCACATCATCCTGCCTGCTACTGTGTTGTTGTTCATCCTTCATTTTGAAGACAACCAATGACATCACATGGTAATGTCTTGACTTGCACATGAATTGGATTTAAGTGAGGCAGAGTTGAGCAAAGTCATCAGCCTCATTCTCTCTTCCAGTCATCAACGTCTAGTGGCAATGGCCCAGGATGCAGCAAATGACCTTGGCATCTTCAATGTCTGACCAAGCTCTAAGCCTTCCACAGAACCTGCTTCAGCCACTTTCACAGTCATTGGAACAAATTATTCTCATTCGCACATTCCTCAGAGGGAAGGAAGTCTTCACATGCTTGGGCTAGACATCCCCCTAACTCATTGATGGGTTTGAGGATTGTCAGTTATCTTCAACCCGGTTTAACTTGTCTTCCGAGACAGCATTACTGGGGTGTGGCTACCACACATGCTACAGCTTCTTGGAGCCACAGGTCAGCGTTGGGTGACAGGTAGACACCAAAGAGGATGACCAGCCCTAAAAAGGGCTAAGCAAGCCCTCATGTCAGAGGTGCTAGTCCTCCTTGAATACCTTATACACCCTTACTCTCTGCCACTAAAATTGTCCCAAATGTGCTTTTAATAAGTCTACCAAAGATGAGCTTACATCCCCCAAGAAAAGCTCTTATCCAATTAAAACAGTCAATTTAGCAAATATGCAATAGACTAGAGAACATTAACGATAAAAGAATAATAGCAGGATACTTAATTGCCCTCAGATAATTTTTATCTGAACTCCCATCAAAAAAAGATAAGAAGATAAAAAGTGATAATGATATAAGAGACTGGTCAAGTCCAACCTCTGAGAATGAAGAGTTCTCAGATGATGCAATACCCTATGGACTTTGGGACATGCATAGGTATTATTTCCTATCTGCTTGTCATGTAAAGAATAGAAGTCTTTTAATTGACTGCTGGGCTGGAAATGAGAATACTTAGAAAAAAGCATTAACCAGCTTCTGACTTCCGGGAGCCAAAATGGCGGAATAAGCAGTAAATTGCTTTAAATCTCCCATACTCACTTCCAAACGACCATAAAATAGAGCCCCAAAACAAATGCTAGAAAAGCAGAACCAGCAAAAAGATGAGGTGAAACAATCTTTTAGCCCAAGAAAGGTCCATCTCACTCAGATAAAAGGAGAACATAGTCCAGGATAGAAAGCATCTCAGCAAGCCCCACCTCAGCAAACCAACGGGAAATCCTGATCCCCAGTGTGGTGGAGCAGGCAAATGCAACACCAGGACCATAGCCAGGGGAACTAGCAGACTCTAGCTCTGAAATCTGCCACATGTTTTGGTGTGGCCCCAGGCAAACAGTGTCCTCCAGCAACCAGACCTCCACGTCCTTTAGTTCAGCCCCAGGAAAACAGGTAGATGCCAATCCTACAGGTGCCTAAGCAAACAGGTAGCTGACAGCCAGCACTGAACTAAGATGTTTCTGCATGGCCCCAGGGAAACAGACAGTTTTCAGAGGCCAGACCACCATGTGCTTCAATGAAGCCCCAAGGAAATGCAGAAACACCCCACTAGACCTCAGCACACACCAGATACCACCATTAGGAGCCCAGCTCAGCACCAGTTAAGCTGTAATACCCTTACAGCTTCTAGCAGTGCCAGCCAACTCCCACCCCACCCCTTAGCACAGCACCAGACATGAGGGTTCCCCGTGGGCCTCAGGACAACATCAGTGTAGCACCAGATAAACAGCCAGGGCCTGCAGCCACTAGCACAAGAAGCCTACAACAGTGCCCCTTCCACCCTGGGAGCAGAGCTCAAATTTAAAAGAAAGGGAAAAGGTAAAAAAAATGAGCAAAAACCAATTTAAAAAAAGAATCTGACCATAGAAAGTTATCATGGCGACAGGGAAGACCAAGACACAAATTCAAAAGAGGACAATAATGTTAAAATACCTATGGGCAAGACCCCAAAGGAAAATGGGAAGTGGTCTCAAAGTCAAAAAAAACTCATGGAAGAGCTCAAAAAGGAGTTTAAAAATCATATAAGAGAGGTAGAAGGAAAATGGGGAAAGAAATGAGAGTGATGCAAGAGAATTATGAAAAAAGACTCAACAGCTTGGAAAACTGCTTAAAAAGTAGAATTGGCCAAATGCCAAAGGAGATCCACTGAAGAAAAAACTCTTTAAAGAGTACAATCGGCCAAATGAAAAGGAAAATACAAAAGCTAATTAAGGAAAACAAAACCTTAAAAGTTAGAATGGGCAAGTGGAAGCTAATGACTCTGTAACACATCATGAATCAATCAAATTCAAAAGAATGAAAAAATGGAAGAAAATGTAAACTACTCATGGGAAAAACAACTGACCTGGAAAATAGATCCAGGAGACACAATGTCAGAATCATTGGACTACCTCAAACCCATAATCAAAAGGAGAACCTGAACAACATCTATCAAGAAATTAGCAAGAAAAATTGCTCTGATGTCTAGAACCAGAGGGCAAAATAGACATTGAAAGAATCCACCAATCACCTTAGGAAAAAGATTCCCAAAAATAAAACCTCAAGGAATGTCATCCCAAATTTCAGAACTATCAGGTCAAGGGGAAAATGCTTTAAGTGTCCAGAAAGAAACAATTCAAATATTGGGGGGTCATAGTCAGGATTACACAGGACTTGGTAGCTACAACATTAAAGAATCAGAGGCCATGGAACATGATATTCCCAGAGGGCAAAGGAGCTAGGACTACAACCAAGAATCACTTACCTGGCAAAATTAAGCATAATACATCAAGGGAAAAAATATTTCAAGCCTTCATAAGGAGAAGACCAGAACTAAATAAAAAATTTGACCTCTAATATCAAGACCCAAGAGAAGCATAAATAGGTAAAAAGGGAAAAGAAAATATAAGGCATTCAATAGAGCTAAAATGTTGACATCCCTACAAGGGATGTAAATTCTTAAATGTAATTCTTAAAAATTGTATCATTAACAGTATGGATAGAAGGAATATATATATAGGCAGAGACAGTACAGGTACAAGGTGAATTTGAGGGAATGACATAAAAAAATTAAGGGATGAGAAGGAGGAGTAAAATGGGTGTAGAAGGAAGGAAAGGGTAGAATGGGTAAATTTTCTTACATGAAGGGGCTAAAAAAAACCTATTACAGCAGAGGAGATGATGGGAGAGTGGGAGATGGGCAATCAAACTAAAAGAGCAAGGAATAGTTTACCATCATACCTATGGGGAGGGGAAGAATTCATGACCAAACAAGCGATGGAGAGCAGTACAAAGATTATTTAGACAATTTTGATTATATTAAATTGAAAGGCTTTTGTACAAACCAAGCCAATGCAACTAAGATTAGAAGGAAAGCAGAAAGCTGGGAAACAATCTTAGCAGCAAATATCTCTGATAAAGGCCTCATTTCTCAAATACATAGAGAACTGAGTCAAACGTATGAGAATACAAGCCATTCTCCATTTGATAAATGATCAAAGGATATGAACAGGCACTTTTCAGATAAAGAAATCAAAGATATCTATAGGCATATGAAGAAGTGCTCTAAATCACTTTTAATTAAAGAAATGCAAATTAAAGCAATTCTGAAATACCACCTCTCATCAATCAGATTTGCTAATATGACAAAAAAGGGAAATGATGAATTTGGAGAGGATGTAGGAAAATTGGGACACTAATGCAGTGTTGGTGGAATTGTGAACAGATCCAACCATTCTGGAGAGCAATTTGGAACTATGCCCAAAGGGCTATAAAACGGTGCATGTGCTTTGATCCAACAATATCACTGCTAGGTCTGTATCCCAAAGGGAAAAGGACCTATGTGTACAAAAATATTTATAGCAGCCCCATTAGTGGTGGCAAAATATTGGAAACTGAGGGAATGCCTATCAATTGGGGAATGGCTGAACAAGTTGTGGTATATGAATGTAATGGAATGCTGTTTGCAATAATAAATGATGAATGGGCAGATTCAGAAAAACCTGGAAAGACTTGTACAAACTGATGTAAAGTGAAATGAGCAGAACCAGGAAAACATTATACATAGTATCAGCAACATTATGTGATGATCAGTTATGAATGACTCAGCTCTTCTCAGCAACACAATGACACAAGACAAGTACAAAAGACTCACAAAGCAAAATGCTATCCACATCCGAAACTTATGGACTCTGAGTGCAGATTAAAGCATATTTTTTTTCACTTACTTAATTTTTGGTCATACTTTTTTTTTATTTGATCTGTTTCTTCTTCCACAACTGTGACAAATATGGAAATATGCTCACTGAGAAAGCTTGAAAGTCCTCTATTTTATTGAAAATCCATATTTTGCCTTAGAGCATGATACTCAGTTTTGCTGGGTAGGTGATTCTAGGTTTTAATCCTAGCTCCATTGACCTCTGGAATATCATATTCCAAGCCCTTTGATTTCTTAATGTAGAGGCTGCTAGATCTTGTATTATTCTGATTTTGTTTCCACAATATTCGAATTATTTCTTTCTGGCTGCTTGCAGTATTTTCTCCTTGAACTGGGAGCTCTGGAATTTGGCAACAATATTCCAAGGAGTTTACTTTTTGGGATCTTTTTCAGGAGGCAATTGGTGGATTCTTCCAATTTCTATTTTACCCTCTGGCTCTAGAATATCAGCACAGTTCTCCTTGATAATTTCTTGAAAGATGATATCTAGGCTTTTTTTTGATCATGGCTTTCAGGTAGTCCAATAATTTTTAAATTATCTCTCCTGGATCTATTTTCCAGGTCAGTGGTTTTTCCAATGAGATATTTCACATTGTCTTCCACTTTTTCATTCCTTTGGTTCTGTTTTATAATATCTTGATTTCTCATCAAGTCACTAGCTTCCACTTGCTCCAATCTAATTTTTAAAGTGGTATTTTCTTCAGTGGCCTTTTGGACCTCCTCTTCCATTTGGCTAATTCTGCCTTTCAAGACATTCTTCTCCTCATTGGCTTTTTGGAGCTCTTTTGCCATTTGAGTTAGTCTATTTTTTAAGGTGTTGTTTTCTTCAGTATTTTTGGATCTCCTTTAGCCAGTCATTGACTTGTTTTTCATGGTTTTCTCACATCACTCTCATTTCTCTTCCCAATTTTTCCTCTGCTTCTCTAACTTGTTTGCTTTTCCAAATCCTTTTTGAGCTCTTCCATGGCCTGAGACTAGTTCATGTTTTTCTTGGAGGCTTTTGATGTAGGCTCTTTGACTTTGTTGACTTCTTCTGGCTGTACGTTTTGGTCTTCTTTGTCACTAAAGAAAGATTCCAAAGTCTGAGACTGAATCTGAGTCTGTTTTCGCTGCCTGGCCATGTTCCCAGCCAACTTACTTGACCCTTGAGTTTTTTGTCGGGGTATGACTGCTTCTAGAGTAGAGAGTATTTTGTTCCAAGCTTGAAGGAATGTGCTGTTGTTTTCAGAGCTATTTCTACACAGCAAGCTCTGCCACACCAGTGCTCCTCCTCCCCCAAGAACCACCAACCCAGACCTTGACTCAGATCTTAAGCAGGCTCTGCACTCCTGCTCTGATCTGCCACTTAATTCCTCCTACCAGGTGGGCCTGGGGCTGGAAGCAACTGCATCTGTAGTTTTGTAGCTGCACCACCTCTGCTGGCCCCAGGGCGGTGGCCAGAACCACGAACTCCTTTCACTCTCTCCCCCACTGCTTTTCCCACTAACCTTCTCTGTTGTCTTTGGTGTTTGTGGGTTGAGAAGTCTGGTGACTGCCACAGCTCACTGATTCAGGGCTCTAGGTCCTGTTCTGCCTCGCTCCCAGTCTGGTTGGTCAAGGCACAGCCCACACTGGGCTCTGCTCCACTCCGCTCCCAGCTCT
This sequence comes from Trichosurus vulpecula, assembly GCF_011100635.1. Lineage (NCBI taxonomy): Eukaryota > Metazoa > Chordata > Mammalia > Diprotodontia > Phalangeridae > Trichosurus > Trichosurus vulpecula. Next base: position 94,514,975 of record NC_050575.1, read on the forward strand.
GTGTGTGATAGACCTTACCCAGCGACCATGCAGGCTGTCCTGGGCTGGAGCCCTTCTTCGCTCTGCTATTTCATGGGTTCTGCTGTTCTAGAATTTGTTCAGAGCCATTTTTTTCAGTGTTTCAAGGGTCCTAGGGGAGAGCCCTATCAAGTCCCTGCTTTCCAGCTGCCATCTTGGCTCTGCCCCTCCCATATTTATTTTTAGTAATATTTTATTTTTTGCAATTACATGTAGAAAACAATTTTTAGCATTCATTTTTTAAATAAAATTTTGAGTTCTGAATTTTCTCCCTCTTTCCCTCTCCCCCCTTACAAGACAGTAAACAGTTTTATATAGGTTATAAATGTGCAATCATGTAAAACATATTTCCATATTAATCATGTTATGAAAGAAGAAACAGAACAAAAGGGAAAATCTACAAAAAAAAAAGTGAAAATAGTATGCTTTGATCTGCACTCAGACTCCATAGTTCTTTCTCTGGATGTGGATAGCATTTTCTATCATGAGTCTTTCAGAATTCTCTTGGATCATGTATTGCTTAGAAGAGCTAAGTCTGTCACAGTTGATCTTCACACAATGTTGCTGTTACTGTGTACAGTATTGTCCTGGTTCTGCTGAGGCCATATTTGAAGTCAGGAAGAGGAGTCTTCTCTGTGCACTATGGCACCACCTAGCTGCCCACAAACTCTATGATGCAGCTATTCTGATCTACTTGCAGTTCCTCAAACATGACATTCCATTTTTTGTCCCCCTGTCTTTGTACCAGCTATCCCCCATCCCTGGAATACTCATTTACCTCACCTCTGCCTCTTAATTGCCTTGGCTTCCTGCAAGACTAAGCTCAAAGTCCATCTTCCTCAGGAGATATTTCCTGGTCCTCTCAACTATTAATGCCTTCCTTTTCAGATTACCTTTCATCTATTCTGTATACATTGTATGTATGCTGAGTTATTTACATATTGTCTCCTCCCCTATTAGAACATCCAGTCCTTAAGGGCAAGGATTGTTTATTTCTTATATATCTATATCTATATATATACAAACATATAAAGAGAGTGTGTGTTTATAAATATACATATATATGTGTATATATATATATACATATATATGTGTGTATATATATACATATATATGTGTGTGTATATATATATATATATATACACATATGAAGAGGGTGAAACTTACCATAGAATTGTTGAATCCTCTGCTATTAGGCTTGGAAGGGCCCTGAGAGGTTATCTATTCCAACCCATATCTGAACAGGAATCCCCTTTATAGCAGGATACAGGATATCTATATACAGGATATACAGGATATATCAGGATATCTACAAAGGGATAGCCCATTGTAGATATGCTAAGGCAAACATGTGCTTACCACAAGAGACTCCCAGGCTACTGTGATGTAATGGAAAAAGCTCTGGATTTAAGTCAAAAGACCTGGCTTTGAGTCCTGGCTTCACCCTGAGCTTAGTGCAGTGTGTGCCACCTCATAAGCACTTAATAAAACCTTCTCGATTCACTAGCATGCATAAAATCTAACCATAAGAAGAACAATGAAATGTGTTATTGTAAAGCCAACATAAAATCACTGGCAAGTGTATGTAATAAACACAAAAATGAAAAGCAGGTATTCTGACATTCTTCCTTTTTCACCTAGCTTTTGTTCTTGTCCCTCATTTTATTTGAATGGAAATGGAGAAGGAGAACAAAAGGAATCCCATAACCTGAGTTGAAACATAGCTCCTGTAGGTTTGGGGGGATGGAGGTGGAGTCCAAAAAAGTGGGACTTAGAGTCACAATCAAATATCAGAAGTTAAAAGAAATCTTCTAGTCCCATAAGATCATTTTTGGGGGGACAAAGGACCTTGAAACTGCACCAGAAGAAAAAAAAAGCAAAAGCAGAGCCATTTATTTAGCCCATGGCATTCTACTGGCTTTTTTTTTTTTGGCAGTGATGCCTCATAGCTATACACTAAAAGAGCTAAAGATGTCCTTGTCAGGGAGAGGCTTTCTAAGTACTGCATGACAATAGATGGTAGTGGAGATAAAAATAAATTCCTAAAGATTCTAAATAGCTGAACCTTAGAAGATGGCAGCAAAAAGCAGCTTATCAAACACAAGACCAGTCGAGGTGCCTCCAACAGAGCACAGATGTGATACAGTCAAGGCGATGTGCCCAGTAGAGAGTAGAGACAGGACACCAGCAAAAAACTGCACAATGACCTCACCAGTGGGCATAGGCAGCTCTGTAATACTGATATAAGTTGCCCCAGCCGTGAATGCACCTTTACTCCTGCCATCAGCCTCTTTGGTGCATGTTCCCTGGCTATACATATTCTGTATGTGTGTACCCTCTTGCACCTATGGGAAAGAGTATTCAGTCAATAAATAAGGGAGAGCTTTTCTTATCACTTTACATTATCATTTGATTAATGTCTTCTACTTTTAATTAATGTTTGGTCAGGGCAGCTAGGTGGCACAGTGGATAAGAGCACCAGGCCTGGAGTCAGAAAGACTCCTCTTCCTGAGTTCAAATCCAGTCTCAGATTCTTACTAGCTGTGTCACCCTGGGTAAATCACCTAACCCTATTTGCCTCAGTTCCCTCATCTGTAAAATGAGCTAGAAAAGGAAATGATCCACCATTCCGGTACTTTCTCTAAGAAAACATCAAATGGGGTCACAAAGAGTCAGACATGACTGAAAAATGTTTGGTTTATAAAAGTAAACCCATTGTTGAGGGCTTATGCACCATGAGTTTTGTGTGAATGTTGACCCACAGAATACCTTAGGCCTGGAGTAGTTTTTTCTGTAGACTCACATTCAAGGAGGGTGGGATGTCACATGCTACATAAGAAAAGGAACTTAAGAAAAGCTGGACAGGCTGTTCAATGAGATAAAACCTCTTGAACAAGGAAGCTATAATGTGAATTGAGATTAGACTTTAGAATAAAGTCATAGGGAATGGATTCCAAACTGATAAAAGAGCTGCTTTAATTTTCCAGGGCTATTCCAACAACCCATTAGGCCCTTCTCCCAATTTCATTTTTATCCCCCTTCATCCTCTGAATGAGATAAAAGCCAATCCTTTGCTTCTATTTGTGAAATTTGCCATAGAACCATTGAATCCTCCGCTATTAGGCTTGGAAGGGTCCTGAGAGGTTATCTATTCCAACCCATATCTAAACAGGAATCCCCTTTATAGCAGGTGCCCATTGTAGATATGCTAAGGTAAACATGAGCTTACCACAAGAGACTCCCAGGCAACTGTGATGTAGTGGAAAAAGCTCTGGATTTAAGTCAGAAGACCTGGCTTTGAGTCCTGGCTTGACCCTGATTTTAATTGTTTGACTTTGATCAAGTTCCTCTCTGAGACTTGATTTCCTCATTTGTGGAGTGGGGATAACTATTCTTTCACTACCTTCCTCACAGGAACTGCAATGAGGAAAACGTTTTGTAAACCTTAAAATGTTGTAGAAATAAGGACTATTATTATTATTATACAAAACTCTTCCTTCTCCTATCCCTACCTATTCGTATCCAAACCAAGAAAGGAACCATGTCTCAAAGTCTCATTCCAAGCCCAGGCAGGCACCTGTCACCTGCTCTCAGTGCTAGGGACATCCTTGGAGTCCTGCCTATTACGTCAGGAATGTTCAATTCAAAGCAACCTTGCCAAAAATCTGCGGATCCCCCTTGGAAGGACCAGATGGTGTTTTGACAAATCTGTATTCAAGGATAAGAGGCAGTCACAAACCAGGACGATTCATGTGGAAAGAAAGAGCTTGGTTTAAAAAAAAAAAGGATAAGACATCAAAATGCTTAATCCCCTACTCCTTTCCTAGAATCTCAGAGCTGGAAGGGACATAGAAGGTGTCCAGTCCAACTTCCCACCCTCTGAGAACTTGTCAAGCTCCTACATTCTGGTTTCTGTGTCCTAAGGATTCATTCAGCCTCTCAAACTGAAGATGCCCCCTTCTCTGCTGATTGGTAAATTCCTAGCTGAGAGCACCATTTCATAAGAAAATGGTGCCCAAGCTATCTTGGCTTCACTCTGGCTCTATCTCTTACCCTCTGGAATTTTCTACCCCTTCATCAACAGCCTTTGCCCCAGAGATGCCCCTACACTGAATAGAACATAAGCTCCTTAAGGGAAGGGACTGTCTTATTTATTTCTATCCCCAGTACTTTGCTCAGTACAAAGCATATAGTAAGTATTTAATAAATGCTTTGTCTATCTATGAACTAAGGAAACATTCAGCTCCCCAGTAGGGTGAGTTAGTTACCCAGCAGAGTGAGTTATTCTGATTAAATGAGTTTAAATTACCCTTTAGAAACTAGCTGTTTAAAAGTGCTATTTTGGAAGAGACCCTTCCTCCAAGCAGCTTGTGAGGATGGGGACCCTCTCTGGAGAAGCAGGGCCAAAACCGTTGGAGATGAGCTGTAGCTGTTGCTAGGGAGATGCTAAGAAGGATTTTATGCAAATTTGGGGGACAGTGTTCCGGAACAGGGGGTTGAGGGTTTTTGTAGAAAGGAAAATAAAATCTAAAAACTCTTAGCTGTCTCTGCATAATTATCATTCTAGGTTAAATACTACCTGCATAAATAGATTTGCTTTTGTAGCATCTGGGGCACAACCTCATATATAGGACGCCAGAAAAGCTATGCTAGGTTCGAGGCACTCTGTGGGTCAACACCCACTCAAAAACATAGCCCATGAGCCCCCACCAATTGTTGGCTTTTGCCAGCCAACCCAAGGACACATTAGCTCAGAATGAAAGATAGTCAATCAAAAAACATTGCAAACATAGACATAGGATACACCACCCACACATCACCATTGGAGGAGGGAACATATTAAAGGCATATGTGTAGAGATATGTGACATGGATACACTTGTGGCAGGGACAACCCACACTTATAGCCTATAGAAATACCAATGTCTGGTGACATCATCATTTTGCTCTGTGTCTCATCTGAGTGTCATCTGCTGGGCTTCAGTTTTTCAGAGTTATCTGTGACTCTCTGTTCCCATTTACCAAAATCTGGTGACTTCAAAACCTCTCTCTGAAAAAGGAAATTTTTGACAATTTTTTTTTTAGTGCATAGCCAAGATTATGATGTACCATACCTAGCCAGAAGAGGAAACAAAAGCCAGCCAAATGCCCCAGGTTAAAATTAAATGTATTCTTTTGATAATCCTTTGTCAAGGGCACTTAAGTGGCACATGTAGATACAATGCAGGGCATGGAGTTAGGAAGACTCATTCTCTTGAGTTCAAATCTGACCTCAGACGCTTAGTATCTGTGTGACCCTGGCCAAGTCACTCAACCCTGTTTGCCTCAGTTTCCTCATCTGTAAAATGAGCTGGAGAAGGAAATGGCAAACCACTCCAGTAGCTTTGCCAAGAAAACCCCAAATAGGGTCACCAAGAGTCTGATGACTTAAAAACAACTGAACAAAAGTCCTATGATCCCAGACTTGTGTCCCAAAAACCTATTTTGAAAACAACAACAACACGAAAGTTGTGTAGAGGCTGACCTGCTGAAGTACTCCCAAGAGCCTTGTTGATTAGCATGCAAATGAAACTAGAAGTCAAAACAAAAGCTCAGTTAAGAAAGCTAGAATACCGCCCTCCATTTTTCCTGGTTCCAGAAGTCCTGCCTTTATTATGCATATTTGCCTGTTAGAAAATCTCTGACTTTGAACTTCATTTTGACAAGAAAAAAAAAAAAAAGCAACTTCAATGGTTTCCCTACACTGTTTCTATTTCTGTTTTCTGTTTCTATAGAACAGAAAGCTCTAACAGGACACATAAGGTTCCAGAAATTCACGATCAAGCTGTTATCCCAACTCAGTCGTCAAATCGCCGTGGTACTAATAGAGCTTTGCATTTCAATAAAATTAGAGAGACATATCTACCTAGAGAGATGGAGATACAGATTATCATCATTATTAGGTCAGAATACAATTGCAACTGTTAATGAGAGAGAGGAAGAATATTATAGAAAACTGGAAGAAACCTTGGAAGACAGAATATTAGAATGGAATGGGAATTTAGACTATAGAGTGACAGAGCTGGAAGGTCATCTAATCCAGACCCCTGATCTTATGGATGTAGGGACACAATGCAGATAAGTGGCAAAGGTGTGACAGAAACTTTCAGTCCCTGATCCCAGTCCACTATGCCATGTGCCTTGCCTAGAGCCACTCATCCTGTGCTTTGACACCTACTAGGCAGGCCAGTGAAGTCTGCTGGAAACTTGGGCTATGTCCCATGGATGGGATGGAGGGCAATAGGAAAGTGGCTATCAGGCTAGAGATGAAATAACGCAAGAAGGACCAAAGAAAAGAATCTGATGTAATTGACTAATTCCCAGCAGAATTTTCCATCCCTTTCTCTATTCATCCTTCCTTTCCCTTAGAAATATCCCACCCCTGGACTAAAAGAGTCAAGATTCATCAGATTAACCCTGCTTTCTGCCACTTACTGACTATGTGACCTTATTCAAATCACTTCCCTCTTGGTGCTTCAGTTTCCTCCTCTGTAAAATGAGAATTATAATCATTGTACTGTTCACTTCACTGTTAATATGAGGATCAAATGAAATAATGGAGCTCTCCGTGAACTCTAAGTCATTTTCCACTATAAGTCTTCATCGATCTGTGGTTTCACCAGTGAGGACTTCCACCAACTGATGCAGATCACAACCTCCTCTTCACCTTCATTAACCACCTTCATGAGTGGCTGTGACCAAAAAGAAAGTTATCCCCTGGTGGCCAGCTTTCTGGTGATGGGCCTCTGTACTGAGCAAGGTTGGTTCTTGGATGCCAGACACAGCTGGGAAGTCTTTTTCAGTTTGAATTTTCCAGGTCACAGGGAATACTATTATATTTTCACACTATAAAGAGGCATGGAGGAAGATAAGGGCAGAGATAGAAAGAACTTTCCATTGGTTTTCCAGTCCAACTCCTTAATATTAAAGATGAGGAAACAGATGCCTACGGAAGTAACATGACTTGCCCAAGATCACGCAGACCATCAATGACAGAATCAGGATTTGAATCCAGATGCTCTAACTCCAAATCCAGCACTCTTTGCACTGCATCACTTGATATTAGTGGAGAAAAACATAATGTAAAAGTGAGTTCTCATTATAGTTATTGTTAGCATAATTCTCAGCAATCTCTCTGAGGATGTTTTTCCCCTTTCCTCTTCCCTTCCCTTCCACTCCTCCTGACTCTTCTGTAGCTTTTGAAAGATGTTTGCTGTTGACTGGTCAGTCCTTTGCTCCAGGCCTGGAGCTCTTCAGGAGGAAGGTGCTGCACCAATCGAACACACAAATAAAAAATTTCTCAACGGTAACTGAAGCACATCCTCTCACTCCTCCCACCCCCTTGCCAGCCCTGAGCCAAGAACTGTGGAGAAGAGAACAAAGTCCTTTTGTGATATCCCCAGCTGTGCAAGAATGCCACCTCTAATGAGAAAAGTAGCATTGGTATTGGGGAAACCTGGGAGTCTGGACATTGCCACTACCTGCTTGTGACTTTAGGCTGGTCATTTCCCATCTCCAGATCTTAGCTTCCTCATCTGAAAGAAGAGGCTGTACTGGATGACCTCTAAGGTTCCTTCTAGCTCTGACATCCTCGTCTCTATGACTGCATAGTCTGATGGAAATATAATTGATGACTTTGCTTGGGGTCATAGGACTCTCCCCCTAGAGCAGAAATGTAGTTTTCTACCAAGCATTATGTCACCCAGGTAGAAAACTTCAGAGCGAAGCATGGTGGAAAGGAAAGAACCTTAGACTGGGAGCCAAGAGACCAGAGCTCTAGACTTGGCTTTGCCACTGGCTGACTTTGTGACCTTGAGTGTGTCACTTCAACTCTGTGAGCCTGGGTTTCCCTATGTGTAAAATAAGCTGGTTCAATGAAAATAATTTCCAAGTTGACTTCTTGTTCTAACAGCCTCTATTCTATATTCTAAAGTTCTTCCATTTATCCTCCAATATGGTAGTACATGTTCTAGGGTTTATTCCTTGTGATCCTGTCACTACCCAAGGTTCCGGAGCTCTAGGGCTCTCTGTGACCCTGTGGGAAGCCTGAAGTTGTGAAAGGCTTCTTACGCACTTAGGGACACTGAGGCAAGACCATGTCTTTGGAGTTAAAAAGGAGAAAGGGGACTTAAATTTTACTTCTAAGACAGGTTGTTTTGCTCTTATTGCAAAGCTTCAAGAAAATAAAACCATCACCCACAGCAAAGCATCAACCCACTCATTTGGTGAGAAGAGGCAGTTGCCAGGTGCCCACTTAAACATCCATGAAATGCAATTCGTTTCCAATTGGAATTGCTAAATGTCCTTTCTTCCTCCTCTCTAGTTTCTCACCTGGTGTTCACACATCTTTTCATAGAATCCTAGAATCCCAGAGCTGGAGTGGTCTTTAAGAACTCAGAATGCAGAACTAGATGTGATCTTGGAACAGAAAACTAAAAATGTCAGTGTTAGAAAGGACCTCAAAACACAGAAGACTGTCAGAGCTGGGAAGGACTTTAGAATATAGAGCATAGAGTGTCAGACCTGGGAGGGACCTTAAAACACAAAATCTCAAAGCCAAAGCGGACATTATTAGCCAGAACACAGAGCATAAATGTCAGAGCTAACAAGGATCTTAAAACATTAGATGTCTGAACTGAAAGGAACCTTTTCTGATGCTATTCCTTATGCTTGGGATAGCCTCCCTTTCCCTCTTTGCATGGTCATTGGCCTTTACTTAAGACCATCCTCCTTTCTCCCTCTAGGGAAGAGGAGCTCACTACCTCTGTAGGGACCCTCTTCCACTGTTGCACAGCTCTGGCTGCTTTGGAGGGTCTTTCTTTTTGAATCAAAATCTGCCTTTCTGCAACTTCTACCCAGGACTCCAAGTTCTATCCTCTGGGGCCACGCAGAGTCAGTCTAATCATAGGGTCACAGGATCATAAAACTAGAGCAGGAAGACATCAGGGACCAACTAGTCCAAACCCCTCAGCACTACGTGGCAGTGCTTCAGGTACTTGAAGACATTATCATGTAGCCCCTTTAATTCTCTCTTCCCTCAGCCAAACATCCCCTAGCTTCTTTAACTGATTCTTTCTAGCATGACTAAACTAGAGGAATTCTGCTTCCTTCAGAGATTTTATACAAACTTCCTGAATGGAGCCTCTCCAGGTGCATTGTGAGCAGGTTGTTCCTGAGACATCAGAGTGACTGACAGAACCATCTGGGAGGGTGGGGGAGGGTGGGAGGAAAGGAGGAGGAGGCAGAGAGGACTGCTGTATGTCCAAGACCATCCAGCCTTCTCATCATAGTACCAGAAGCCTAATCCAAGAGTGTCCTGAAGGCAACAGAAGGTATTCAATCAAAGTCATCCTGTCCCCGATAGTATCTATTATTGGCAAAATCATATGGAGGTTTTCCGTATGTGCTTTGCTGAGAGCTGCCAGGTTGTCCCAAGATGATGAAATTTTAAAAGAAGAAAAAAAAGCCTTGAAGTAAAAAGAGAAAAAATGAATGTTTCAAAGCTCCAAATTTCTTGGATCTTTCAAAGCCTTCTTTAGGAGCAGATTAACCCCTTTCCAGGCTTGCAGCGCACCATTCTCCAGAGGATGACAGAGAAGTTCTCCTCTACCACTAGAACAGAGAGCTCTGCCCATGGCTGGTGACTCACTGACTGCTTCTCTATCCAAAAACAAATAGGTTTCTGCTTCCATAGATAGTGAGCTCCCCGTTATTGGAAGTATTCAAGCCCAGACTCCCTGTTTGGTATATTACAGATGATATTCCTGAATCAGGTGGGAAGTGAGACTAGATGGTGTCTGGGGTCTCTTCGTGTTCTAAAATTCTGTGAGCTCAGTCTCATTTCCACCCAAGAGAGCATGTGTACAACTAGGGTAAAAAAAAAAAGCCTGATGTCATCCCTAAAGAGTTAAAGTCCAGTCATTCTAAAATAAGTCTGACAATGCCAAAGGACCCATGATGGAAAATGCTGTCCATCTCCAGAGAGAAAACTGATAAACCATGAATACAGATTAAATTGTATTTTTCTTTTTTTTTTTGCTTTTTTTGCAACACAGCTAATATGGAAATATGCTTTGCATGATTTCTCACATATAATGGGTATCATATTGCTTGCCTTCTCAATGAGTAAGGAAGGGGCTGCAAGAAAGGAGATAATTTGGAACTCAAAATTTTTTAAAATGAATGTTAGAAATTAATAGCTAGATGGAAACAAATTTTCTCAAAATAAAATGAGTCTGAGATTGGTCATTTGGGTGTGCATACTTAGGTCAAGAGCTGAACTGAAGAAAACTCTAGTCTGGACCCCATAAATTCTAATCTCACCAGTAATGCAGCACAGTAGAGTAAGAACTGGACATGAAATCAGAAGACCTAGGTTAGACCCATAGCTCAGGCACTTGGTAGCTCTATGACCTTATGCAAGTCTTTTGACCCCTCTGAAACTCTCTGCTCCCTCATTAGTAAAATGAGAAAAGCAGTGCACACGCAGTCCTCTGCCACCATCCTCCTTAATGCTTTGGCCTGGCATAGAGGTGACCCTGGATTCTGAAAGCTGTCAGTTAATCAATCAACGAGCATTTCTCAGATATTTTCTATGTGTCAGCACTGCAGATACAAATGTAGTCCCTCTCCTCATGGAGTTTATGTTCGATTGGGGCTGGAGGAAGGTTTAATATGTTCACAGATAGTTAGGGAATAGAGACAGGGCCTGTGATTTCATTGATATAGGGAATTCTCAGTTAAGGAAGTTCCCTCTATCAATGCAGGTTGGCACCTTCTCTAAAACTTAGAGTCTTAGTTGTCTAGAACACTGAAATGTTAAGTGACTTGTCCAGGGTCACACAGCCAGGAAGTCAGTCAGACTTGAACCCAGATCTTCCAGCTCTGAGGTCAGTTCTCAGTCCCTCATTACTGCCTCTCATCATACCGCTCTGCTTCTCATTGGAGAGAAGTAGTGATAATAACAAGGTCAAGAATAACCGACATTTATGTAGTGTTTTAAGGTTCACAAAGGATTTTGCAAATACCTTATTTTAGGGGCAGCTAGGGGGTGCAGTGAGTACAGCACCGGCCCTGGGATCAGGAGGACTTGAGTTCAAATCCAACCTCAGACGCTTGACATACTTACTAGCTGTGTGACCTTGGGCAAGTCACTTAACCCCAGTTGCCCTGCCCTCCCCCCTGCAAAAAAGAAAAAAAAAACTTTATTTTATCCTCACTACAATGGTGGGAAGTAGGTGCTATTGTTATCCCAATTTCACTGATCAGAAAACTGAGACCGACAGAAGTGATTTGCCCAGAGAGAGGTTAAGTGACTTCTTTAAGTGACTAGGAAGTATTCGAGGACAATTTTGAATTCAGGTCTTCCCAACTCCAGGTCCAGTGCTCTCTCTATCCACTGTGCCATCTAGTAAATACCATATATGTACAAAGTATATAGTACACGATGATTTGTCAGAGGGAATAGTACTAATAAGTGGAGAATCAGGAAAAGCTCTCAAAGGAAGGTGATGAGCTAACCCTTAAAGGGAGCTGGGTAATCTAAGAGGAGGAAAGTCCCTTTGCTTCATCCTGGTATAGTGCAAAGTGCCATGCCGGGAGAATTGAGTCTGAGCTGTGTGAACCTGAGAAGCCACCTCCCCTCGGTCCCATTTCCATCCTTTGTCTGATGGGATAGTGATCTTGATATAGCAGAAACTGTCAGGTCTCCTCCAACTGTGTTGGGGGGGGGGGACGAGAGTTGGAATGGGTAAGGAGATCCTCAGTTTTATCCACCCATTCCTCCCACCAGATATTAAGGTAAGGCACCCAAAATTGGCTGGCTTTTCCCACCTGTCCCTAGATCATAAGAGGGTAGGAGTAGTAGAAGGGAGGGGGGGAAAGTTCACCAGAAGAATGGTGTGAAATCTGGAACTTAAAAGTATGGTGTTCCTCATGATTGGGTACATTCTAGGAGACGAGAGACGTGGAACTTCAGTACTTAGGGAAGACACAGAGTACTCTTCTTGTGGGTCCTGTGCCAGGGCAGAGAAGAATGTCCTCAAGTTCCTGACTCAAGCAAAAACACTCTGGTGACATTCCCCTCTCTTCCTTTGAGAGAATGTATGTCCTGTTGGGACAACCAGACTGAGACACCACCTAGCAGAGAACAGCTGGAGAGGACAATGGGCATCCTACCAGGAGTAGCAGAGAAGAGCCTCTGACACCCAGCTGAGCAAATACGAGGGGCTGATGGGTGCCACCTGCTAGAAGCTTCTGAGAAGTGCGGGCTGAGTAACAGAAGCTGCAACCTAGCCACAAGAGAGAACATACCAGCCTTAACAGAAGGTATGTATGGTGGGAGCCCTGAGGCTATAATTAACACTCAAGGAAGAGTTGCAACCCTGGTATGGTGATTTTCTAGTAACTCCAGTTTGACTATATTTGCTCTCCTTGACTTATAACTAACTTTTCCTACTTCAGGGGTGCGGAACCTACAGTCTCAGAGCCACGTGTGGCACTCTAGGTCCTCAGTTGCAGCCCTTTGAATCCAAACTTCACAGAACAAATCCCCTTCCTAAGAGAATTTGTTCTGTAAAACTTGCACCCAGTCAAAAGGCAGCACACAAGGACCTAGAAGGCTACATATGGCCTCGAGGCCACAGGTTCCCCATGCTTGCTTGAGAACCAAGGAAAGCTGGTAATTACACTCTCTGGGGTTATGGCAGATCCTCAAACTTCCTGATTATCTAGACATGGACAAATGAGCTAGAAAATAAGGTTCTCCCCTCCCAAGTCTTTCTGCTGTTGTTGTTGTCCACTCATCTTTCAGTCCAGTCTGATCTCCATGACCCCATTGGGGGTTTTCTTGACGAAGATACTGGAGGGTTTGGCCATTTCCTTCTCCTGCTCATTTTATAGATGAGAAACTAAGGCAAACAGGGTTACGTGACTTGCCCAGGGTCACACAGCTAGTGACTGTCTGAGGCCGGATTTGAAATCACGAAGAGGAGTCTTCCCGACTCCAAGCTTGGCCCTCTGCCTACTGCATCACCTAGCTGCCTAAGTCCTTCTGCCTGGGGCCCTTAATGTTTGGAGGGAACCTCTGACACAAGGATTACTTGCGCTACCCCGGGATATTATGAAAAGCATGTGAAATGGTATAAAGAAAGCGTTTTGTAACCAGAAAATCCTACATCAAGGTAAGCCATGATTGTTGCTGTTCCTCCCCAACCAACCTTTCCTGGCTATTGGCCGAGAGCCTTCACAGCCTAAATCAGACATTGTCCCCAAAGAGCCCTCCTCTTTAGGAAGGGGATGGGAGAGGTCCTAGGCAAACTCCTAAGCTGAGGGGCTGAGCTATGGGAATCTAGAGGGCCTGTGTTTCCCAGTTCCCTGGCATCTGGCACAGTTTAGCAGGTTACCATGGTATCATTCACCAGAAGCCTGGGGAGATAGTGACAGGAAAGCTGGAGAGCAGAGGGGACCACCATCTGTCTACACGGATTTCAGCGGAATTGCTTCCACGTGAAACTGTCAGTGAGACCAGAAAGCTGAGAGGGGAAAAAACAAGATTCCAAAATCATAAGATCATGGAATTTTGAACTGGAAAGGGCATTAGAACACAACCTGGAATAATCAGAGCTAGAAGAGACCTAAGACACCACCCAGCTAAACCACTTCATTTCACAATGAGGAAAGTGAGACTCATATTGAAGAAGGAAAATGTTCCCAGGTCACAGAAGCAATATGTGGCAGAGCTGAGATTCGCATCCAGAGCTTGACTCCAAATTATCTGCTCTCTCCACGGTATCACGCTGCCTCCTCTAAGAATCCAAATGGCTCTACATTAATGCAATGACCTTCACTCTCTGATAACAAACATAGAGAGTCTGATAAAGGGAAAATTAAAGGCTGGAAACAATCCCACCTCCAGCCCTATCAAATCAGAGTTTTTTTCATGCCTTTGCTAGGAGTGAGCACTGAAATGGGCTTCAGGAAACCTAGGGTCCAGCTCCCAACCCAAAGCAACTCCCTTTCTGCAGGCCTCGATTTTCTCTTCTATTGGACTAGATGGTCTCTCAGATAATCCTCCAGTGCTGGCAGCCTGGGTTTCTAACCTTCTGTTTTCAAGAAAGCAGAGACTGAGAAAGAGGGGTGTATTTTTTCCTTCTAAAATCTCCTTTTGACCTTAGCTGCTATTGCAGTCTCTTCTCTCCCATATTGGTCTGCTTGAAGGCTATGACAGGCTTGCCCAGAGTCAATTGAGCAGGGAGACCAGGAGAATTAGGAGGGCCCTGGGGACTCAAGTAGCTGCAATTTTGATCAAGCTGCAATTAATACGCAATCTGCAGTGTCTAATTGAGTATTTATTTTTTGCTCTTTGATTAAGTGACAGCTTAATGCTTAATTTATTTTTATTTAGTTCTTGGCACACACACTTATTTTCAAGATTTAGCTGACCCTTGGTCACAAGAAACAGGCTACATTTCCATACTAGCCACTAAGCCAAACTGTCGCATAGGTCAGCATAGGAAGGGTTTTGAACTAGCCTTCTGGGACTTCATCTCCATTACTCAACCTCAGGGCCATCAATGAGACCAGTTAGTGGTCCTCTCACTCCCTCTTCTCATCCTTTCTCTTTCTATTCCTCCTTGCCTTCATTGTCTCTCTCCCCCTGTGGCACTCACCATCTAGAACAAGTTTTACTTCCTTTTTCTGATTCTCAGTCATCTTCCCTATAAAATAAGGAGGTTGGAGGAGATGAACTAAAGTCCCTTCCAGCTTTGACATTATATATTCTATATTTTAAGGTCCCTTCTAGCCCTAACCTTCTAACTCATTATAAAGAAGGGTTGAAGCAATACCATTACTAGGTCTGTATTCCAAAGAGATCAAAAAAAAAAGGAAAAGGACTTACATGTACAAAAATATTTATAGCAGCTCTTTTTGTGGTGGCCAAGAATTGAAAATTGAGGGGATGCCCATCGATTGGGGAATGGCTGAACAAGTTGTAGTATGTGATTGTAATGAAAAAATTTTGTGCTATAAGAAATAATGAGCAGGCAGATTTCAGAAAAACTTAGAAAGACATGCATGAACTGACGCAAAGTGAAATGAGCAGAACCAAGAGAACATTGTACACAGTAAGATCAACATTGCAAAATGATTCACTATGAATGACTTAGCTCCTTTCAGCAATATAATGATCTAAGACAATTCCAAAGGACTCGTGATAGAAAACGATATCCACATCCAGAGAAAGAACTGATGGAGTCTGAATGTAGACCAAAGCATACTATTTTCACTTTATGTTTTTTTGTGGTTTTATTCTTTTGGTCTGTTTCTTCTTTCACAATATGACTAATATGAAAATATGTTTTACATAACTGTACATACATAACCTATATCAAATTGCTTACCATCTTAGGGAAGGGCAGAGCTGAGGGAGAGAGGGAGAAAAATTTGGAACTCAAAAATTTTCAAAAATAAATGTTTAAAACCATCTTTACATGTAATTGGAAAAAATAAAATGCTGTTTAAAAAGAAGAAGAGTTGAGCAGTGGCTACTGTGCTCGACTTGGAGTAAGAAAGACCTGGGTTCAAATCCTACCTCTGATGCTTAATAGCTATGTGACCAAAGGCAAGTCATTTTTTTTAAATCGATAAGTTTCCCAAGTTTCCCCACCTGTAAAATGAAGATGAGAATATTTATACAACCTACTTTACAAAATCATTGTGTTTCAGATGAGATAAAGTGCTTTTCAAAAACTCTGAAGCACTGTATAAAGTACCACTTATTATTCTAAATTCTTTTTATTCTTTAGATTATAGAGTGTTTCAGTTGGAAGGAATCTCAGACAGTTTCTAGTCAAACTCTCATTTCACAGATTAAGAAACTGAACTCAGAGAGGGTAAGGCACTTCCACAAGGTCACAAAGCTAACAAGAAGCAAAGCTGGGACTCAGCTTAAAATCTCCGATTTCAGTTCTTTCCATTATATCAAACTACTTCCCACAGGGGAATTAATTAGATGATCCACCTGTCTTCTCCCCAAAAGTCTTTCCCAGAAAGATTCCCCCACTCATAAGGACCTTTCCTTCTTTTGACCTTACAAAGCACTTGGCTTGTACCTCTCCAAGGTGCTTCTCATGTAATATGGTGTCATACAGTGATTTGTATTTGTGTCTTATCCACCAACTAGATTATCAACTCCATGAAGGCAGGTTCTGTGTCTGTAATCTCTCACATCACCTACCAGACTACCCCCATCGCGAATTTAATTTAATCAAATCATGCAACTTTTTGAACTAGCAGGGATCTTAAATGTCACCTAGTACAGTTGCCTCATTTTACAGATGAGGAAACTGAGGCCCAGAGAGGTAAATGATTTGCCCAAGATTACAGAATGAATTAGCGACAGGACCAAGAGTAGAACTAGGCTCCCTCTCTGTTGCTCTTTCCCCTATAGCACATTGTCTCCCCACCCCAAAATCTCTTTTTTCTTTTCTCATTTCTCCCCTTCTGCCTGTGCCCAAGGGTCCTGAGGCTCCTGATGAAGAAGGCTTAGCCCTGCTGGGGGCACTCAAAGCTATTCTCTCATCACAATAAAACCTCAGATTCCCTTGAGAAGACTTGGTGTGAGAAGTAATAACAGAGATCTGGAGAGGGGAAATTACTTGTCCAAGGTCACACAGGTAGAAAGTAGCAGAACCCAAGGGTTGAACGCAGATCATTCTGACTTCAGGTGCAGCATTCTTTCCGCTACATCATGCTGCCCCCTATCTGGAACCATCGGGGTAGGCAGAGGCCCGGTAGCCTAGAAGTAATTTCTGTTGTCCCAGATGATCCCTCTCTCAAGCATCCTATCACAGGCTGGATGCCCTACTTAGCCAGCACCCTGAGGACCAGCCCCGGGGAGCAAAGCAATTTCTGGGCTGTCAGCAAAGAGACTGCCAGCCCTCTGATTATTTTCATTCCCCAGGCCCTCGGCAGAAACTGGATCCACCAGGGAACTGACTGGTTGGTTTCATATTTATTGTGCCTGTTTCTTCCCAGGAAACCTAGGGACATGTCTGCTAAATGGAGAGCCACAGTGAGAGGGAGGGCGCCTGAGTTCTAGCCCGGGCTCTACCAGTTAACTGGCTGTGTGACCTAAGTCAGACCGCGTGCCCCCTCTGAGTTTCAGTTTCCTCCGTTGTAAAATGGGGAGGGGGGGACAAGAGGATCCCTGACGGGTCCCTTCGAGGTCCAGCACGCTATGAACCGCAGAGACTATAGACAAAGGACTGCATTCACTGAAATTGTAAGTGCTGAAGAGAGATGGAATCAAGGATGGAAACAAGCAGGGTGAGAGAAAGAAAAGATCAACAGGCTGAGAAATGGCCAATCAACCCACTTGTAGGCACTTACACAAATGGAACCGAGAAGAAAAATTCCCCCTGCTGAGCCTATGATAGATTTCAGCTAGATGGTGTGGTGGAGAGACTGTTGGACTTGGGGTCAAAGAGAATTGAACTTGAATCCTGCCTCAGGCACTTACTGGCTATGTGACTTCTGGACAAGTCACTTAACTGCTATCTGCCTCAGTTTCCCCATTTGTAAAATGAGGCTAATAACAGGTCCTACCTCTCAGGATTGTGAGGAACAAATGAAGTAACATGTAAAGTGCTTTGCAAACCTCATCATTGTTATCATTACCATTGTTAGAAAAGGAAACCCAATGTTCCCTACTCATGATTTACAGGATGAAGAATGGAATGAAGTTCAGCCAGGTGCTAGCTGGAACCTGCCTTGAGACCAGCTGATTGAGACCTACAGTGGTGAAGACTAAAGAGCACGGGTCTGGAGTCTAAAGACTCAGGGCCAATCCTGGCTCTGCCAAAAGACCTGCCCAAGTGTGACCTCGGCCAAGTCAATTCCCTCTGCAGGGCTTCAGTTTCCTCCTCTCTAAAATATCCTTGATATGGAGCAGTTTTCAGCAGAAACAAGGGTGGAGTTCAAGGCAGCAGGTCTCTTCTGGAAGATGGGGCTGGCACGTGGTATGTCAGAGAGAGATAGGAGTTTTGGAAACCATGCCATTCAGAGCCTTAGGGGGAACTCAGGGTAAAGTAGCTGGTGAGATTTGCTTAGAGAAACTAAAGCTTAAGTTGCTGGTATAATTTACTCACTGTCACACACCAAGTCAGTGGCAGAGCCTGCACAAAAACCATCATTCCAGGAAGAACCCCATCCAACCATGCTTCACTTCATTCAAGGCTCTATTCACTCTCCAAACTCTCTTCTCATCCTCATCACCAGCCACCTTTCACCCAGGCTACCACTTAGAAAGAAACCCCAGTCATCCTTCACCTTATGACTCCACTCACTCTCTAAACTTCTCCTCCTCAGCAGCCTCTTTGCTTCTATGCACATCCCCTTCCATTACCTTTCCAGCTCCCCTTTTGTGTTGTGGTCCCCCATTACAAGGAAAGCACCTTAAGGGTAGGGACCATCTTATTTTCTTGTATTTGTATTTATAGATCTTTTTTGTTTGTTTGTTCATTTGTTTGGGGTTTTTTTGGAGGGAGGAGGCAAGGCAATTGGGGTTAAGTGACTTGCCCAATGTATTTTCAGATCTTAACACAATTCTTAGCACATAGTAAACATTTAATAAATGCTCTATCTTCCTATCTCTCTATGTCTCTATCTATCAAAACCCAGGTCCTCTGACACTAACTACAGAGCAGATGAAAGAGGGCTTTGGGACCTTAAGGAACCTTGCCATACCTGCTTATCCCTATTGTAAAGGGATAGATAAGGCTAGATGTTCAGACATGACTTTCCTGGATGTCTCGCTCACCTCATCTTTAGATCAAGAATGATTCCCAGCTTCATTGATACAGAAACTCAATCTGATCACTTCCCCCTAGAATGATCACTCTCCGGAGACTGATTCATACCAAAGCTTTAACTAGGGCAGGCTCTCCCCAAGGACACTGAAATTTAGAGACTTTCTTCCCAGTCTCCAACTGCACTCCCAAGGCCATACCTAGGTAAATTCTTACTCACCCTCATCCTGAAGAACAATTTTTCCTTATTCTTGGTCCATCCTATACCCAACCCTTAGCAATCCTTCCATAGCATAGAAATCTCAGTGCTTCAGGACTCCTTTCTGGAAGACCACTCCTGAGGTGAGCCTTGACCCCTCTTTTTCCCAGATACAAAGACTCTAGAACTGACAGTGGCAAATCCATGTCATATAAGGATTGGTTGAAGGAAATGGGAGGGGGAGTAGAAGAGAAGGGGACAGTTTTCCAGAAAAGACTTAGGGAAATATACTATCTTCAAATATCTGAAAGGCAGTTGTGTAGAAAAAGTATTGGTCATATTCTCCTTGTTGTTGTTTGTCTTTCATTCTCAAAGAGGACCATGACATCAAGGAGATAATGCTGTGACATGCAAATGAATCGGATTGAAATGAGGAAGCCTGTGCAAGGTTACCAGCCTCACTTTCCCCTCTGGATCCAGCTGAGTCCAGTGGCAAGATATAGATCAGGACTATTGGAGATGGCCCCCCATATTCTATTTGGCCCATTGGTGAAACTCAGATAATGGGAAGAAGCTGGAGGGAGACAGATTTTTACTTACTATAAGGGAAAGTTCCCCAACTATAAAAGCTGTCCAACAATGGAGTGGGCTTTCTCAAAAGGTATGGAGCTCCCCATCACTGAAGGTCTTTAAAACACTGTTGCTGCTGATAATGATGATGGTGTTACTGCTGTTATTAGAGATGTAGCAAAAAGAGTCATTCATCATACATGGATTTGGACTAGGTAATCTCTAAGATCCTTTCCAACTAGGCTTTCCCAATCCCCCTTAATGTTAATGCCATCTTTCTGTTGATCATCTCCAATTTATCTTGTCTATATCTTGTTTGTGCATAGTTGTTTTCATGCCATCATACAAATTAGACTAAGCTCCTTGAGATCAGGGAGTGGTTTGGTTTGGTTTGGGTTTTTTTTTTTGCCTCTCTTTGAATACCCAGTGCTTAGCACAGTGTTCAACACATAGTAGGGACTTAGCAACTGCTTATAAACTGACTGACTATAGAATTCTATAATTATATTAAATAGAAGCACCACATATATTAGATCACCGGCAAGAGGGTTGGTCAAGCAGGATAGTCTCTCTCCCACAGCAATCTGAGAATGTGCCTCAGACCTTATGCTTTCTTTATGTTATTTAATTAATTCATTCAACATTCAAGGACTGTTTGCTGAGCACCTACTATGTGCAGGTATTAAAAATACAAAGATGAAAAAAGATAGCATATTTGCCATTTGAGGAGCATACACTCTCTTAGGAAGGATGTTACATGTACACAGATGAGTATGATATAAGGTAGAAGGTGTTGGAGGCTTAGGGGAGAGCCAAAGGAAATCTTGAGAAGAGAACACTTTCAGCTGGGATAATCAGGAAAGATTGCATGGAAAAATCACAGGACCACAGAATTAGGACTGGAAAGGATCTTGGAAGTCAGCTAGTCGCACTCCTTCATTTTACAGATGAGAAAACTGAAATCTAGAGATGTTAAGTGACTTACCCAAGGTCCCACACATAGTAAGTGGCAGAGCTGGGATTTGAACCCAGGTCCTCTTACTTTAGAGCCAGACCTCACCTATTCCACTGAACAATAATATCTAGGCAGCACCTGAAGTGGATCTTAAAAGAAGAGGAGGATTTCAGTAAATAGAGGTGAGGAGGGAATGCATTCCAGGCATGAAAGCATCCTAGTGAGTACGTAAGTTAAGGCACTGACAGAATAAGGTCAGGGAGGAGTGAATAGTCCAAATTGGCTAGAATGCCTAATATGTGAAAGAAAGTATCAAAATATAAGACTGGCAAGGCAAGATGGAGCTACATGGTAGAGAGCCTTGAATGCCAGGACTTACAATATCTATTTTATCCTACAGATAGTGGAGAGCCCCTGAAAGGTTCTCAGCAGTGCATTAACATAATATGAACTCTGAGAAAAGCCAAAAGACTCCCTGGGGTGCCCACTGCTAGGGTCAGACTTTGTATTAATAAAAACCTTGCCTCCTTAGTGCTGAATACTGGACCAAACCAGAGCTGGCGGATTGGGCCTGTTTTCATAACTCTGCTTGCCGCTGCTGTTTTGTTTTGGTTTACGTACTTAGTGAACATATCAATTTGAGTTTTATGCCTTGAGGCAGCTTAATCACAAAGGGCCCAGTTCCAGACATGTAGGGAATAACTAAGCAGATAAATACTATGTTGTGCACACGAGAGATAGGAAAATAGGGAAAGAAAGGAGAAACTACTAGGTCTGGGAGTCAAGAGGCCTGGATTCTAGTCCTATCTCTTCTACTTTCTTCTTTTGTGACCTTGGATAAGTCATTTCCTCCCTCTAGCCTTCAATCACCTTATTCGTGAAGTGAGAGGTTTGAATCTATCATTTATAACACTATATGCTTTATATTAATTGGCCCCTTCAGCTCTGATATTCATCTGTGTATGTATCTATGTGTTATTCGTCCTTCATTTTCAAAGAGAACTGATGACATTACAGGTGATGTCTCGACTCATGTGTGAATTGGGATTTAAGTAAGGCAGAGTTGCTCAGTCATCAGCCTCACTCTCTCTTACGAAGTCATCAAAGTCCAGTGGCAGACAAAAGTCAGGACGACTGGCAATGGCCCAGGATGCAATGGATGACCTTGGCATCTTTAATGTCTGACCAAACTTTAAGCACTCCACAGTGCCTGCTTCAGCCACCTCCATGGCTGTTTGAACAAATTGTTCTCATCTGCTCATTCCTCCAGGCGAAATCTTCACATGCCTGTGCTAGACAACCCCCTAACTCACTGATGGATTTGAGGCCTGTTTGTTTCCCCCAACCTGGTTTAGCCTATGTGCCGAGACCAGAGTGTGGCCACAGAGTGTGTTACAGCATCTTGGAGGTGAGAGTTGGGTGAAAGGTGAACACCAAAGATAGATGAACAGCCCTAAAGGGCTCAGCAAGCCCTCACACCAGAGGTGCTCAACCTCCTTGAACACTATATATGTGTGTATATGTGTGTACGTGTGTGTATACGCACATACATACACAAACACATATATATGTATATACATATATATATATATGTATATACAAACTTGAAGTTTGGATTCAGTCAAAAGGCCCAAAAGGCCACACTTAAGGACTTAGAGTGCCACATGTGGCCTGGAAGCTGCAGGTTCCCCACCCCTAACCTAGGTGATAAAGATGAAGATGATAAAAAGAGGTGACCCAAGAGAGAAAGGGCTGGGACAGGTCCTCTTATGTAACCCTGGCTCAACACAGTTTGTCTAGTCAAGTCACCAAACATTTATTATGCTCTGGCTAAGTGCTAGATGTTGTACCAAGAACTGGGGATAAAAATACAAGCAAAAAGAAAGAGTCCCTGCCCTCAAGGAGCTTACATTCTAATGGGAGAAGACACATAAAATCAGGTGGATTTAGAAAAGAGAAAGTGCTAGCCCATGGTGAGAGTGGGGAAGGATGAAAATGTTCAAAGGCAAGAGTGGAGCCAAGAGAGGAACAAGGATATGGCCAATGTAGACACTTTCCTTAAAATGGAGCTTCTAGAAGGAACCAATCAATCAGAGAAAAGAGTCACAGAGGCAGAGTGTACTTTCAGGGTGAGAGCATTGCTGTAACATGTTGGAGAAAGTCTGGAGCATCAGGGCCTTGAGAGGGAAGTCTGAAAAAATGATCTGGGGTGAGTGTTATTGTACTGAAAGTTCAATAGTCCAGTGTTGTGATATAACAGCCAAAAAGGTTCTTGAAAGCTTTGGCTATATGGTAGAAGCATAGTGTCCAGAAATAGGGAGGTGATTGCATCCCAATCCTCTACCCTGGGGAGACCCTATCTGAACTGTATTTTAAGAAAGGCAGCAGTGAGCTATAGTACAGCTACATGAGGGTGACCAGGACAGCGAAGGGTCTAGAAATCATGTAAGGTCAGGACAGCTTGAAAGATCTTGAAAGAACCAACTGATAAGAGAAGACTTTAGGGAGAAATGAGAGCTGTCTTGAAGTATTTGAAGGGCTGTCATGTAGAAAAGGGATTTGGTTTATTCTTCTTAGCCCTAGGGAGCAGAACTAGGAATAACAGCGAAGTTGCAAAGAAGCAAGTTTAGGTTCTATGAAAGGACTAATTTTCTAATAGATCTACATACGAAAGCAAAACGGGTCTGCCTCAAGAGTTCAGGCCCTTACTAGAAGCCTTCCAAGACGCACTGACCACTACAGGTGTAATTCATGCTTAGGTGTGAATTAGACTAAATGGTCTCTGTCATTCCTTCCAAACCTAAAATGTTTTTGTTTTCAAAAGGTTAGAAAACCAAGTTGTGGTGGGACTTAAATACCAAGAGAAACCCAACCTCAGCATCTGTAAACTGTTACTCCTCTGGCCAGTGGCAATCTTGGTCCCTAGATACCCATGACCCAGAGTAGAATTTGTAGCTCAAAATTTTCATCTTCTCCTCCACTCAGGGGAATACCCAACAAGGATGAAGTCAAATGGATAATGGACCACTTGGCAGAAAGAAACATGGAGAAGAGTCAATTGACCTTTCCCTGGGGCTGAGCTGGGTCTTGGGAAGTCTGAAAACTCATCTCTGGGCCCATTAGGCCTGCTGTCTCAGAAGGGACTTATGGAGGAAAGTAACTGTAAAACCTTCTGTGGTCACAGAATCATAGAATTTTTACTTAAATAAGGCAACCTGGTGTAGTGGATGGGGCAATGGACTCATAGTCAGAAAGACCTAACTTCAGATCCCGCTTCAGACACCTCCTAAGCTGTGTGACCCCAGTAAGGTCATTTAATCTTTCTGTGCCTCAGTATCCTCAGCTGTAAAATGAGGATTCTGGACTCAATGGCCTTCTAAAGTCCCTTCTAGCACTAAATGTGTGGTCTAATATGAGCTTAAATCTTCCTCTCTGAAACTTCTATCAGTTTGTCCTAGTTTGGCTCTCTCTAGGACCAAGAACAATAATTGTAATCCCTCTTTCATATGCTAGCCCTTCAAATATTTGACGTTAGCAGTCTCTCCCTCTTAAGTCTTTTCTTCTATAACCATAATATCTCCAGATTCTTCAACTAGCTCTAATATGTTACAGTCTCAAGATCCTTTAACTATCCTGGTCACCCTCCTTCAGAACCTCTCCAGCTTAGGGAGGAAAGCAGTCCTTCCTAAAATGTTGCACCCGGAACTGAATACCATATTCCACATGTGCTCTAGCCAGGGCAAAGTAAACTGCAATCATCACCCCTCTAGTCCCAAATAACATGCTGTATCAGTAAGGGAAGATTCATGATATTGATGGTGACCATGAACATGCCTGTATTGTTCAGAATCGCAAAGTATAAGAGACTCTCCATATATAAGGCAAAAGAAGTAAAACATTTATTCAGACACAAGAGGATCAAATCCCAGAACCAATAACCCCAATTCAACATAGTAGTAATTGTATTCCAAAACCACCAAGTCTACCTCAATGTAACAGCAAGGAGATTAAAACACAGTATCACAGCAAAGAGCCAAGCCATCCTGTAACCTTCCCTTCTGCTAGGGCCTTCCGGTAAACACTACTCACGAATCCTAACTATCTGCTTGCCTGTGTCCTCTCCTCCCACGGTTCTGAAAGCCCTTGCAGTTCTCTCTCTCTCACAGTTCTTTCTCCTTCTCACAGTTCTGTCTTCTTTGTAGCCCTCTCAACTCCACAGCTCCCTAGTCTGAACTTAATGGCTACCCACATTTATACCCTGTGTAGGCCTGGGGCTTAGCACCTAATAGCAAAAGGGTGTGGGCCTGCCTAACAGCAAGCCTCTCCTAATCAAGCTTCCCTCAACTAGCTCCACCTGAGGCCTATTGAATGGGCAGGGAAGATCTTTGATCACATTAGCACCACACATGCCTCTCTTAAGGCAGTCTCACACTACATCAGAATATTTTTGGTAGACAGATCACATCATTGACTCAACATAGACTTCTAAATCACTGAAGTCCTCAAATTTTATTTTGGACAAACTTTCATCTAGCTGCAGTTCCTCAGTCTTTCACTTAAAAGTTGATTTCTTTAACCTAAATGTTGTCCTTCATATTTATCCAAATTAAATTTCATTCTCTTAGATTCAGTCCAATGTTCCAGCCCATCAAGATGTTTTGTATAGACTATCCTCCAACTCGCTAGCTGTCTCTCCCAACATTGTGTCATCTACCCATTTGATAAGCATGTCATCTATGCCTCAATTCAAGTCTGTGATAATGGGAAACAAAGTGATACAGTGAAAAGAACACTGAGTTTGGAGTAAGAGGACCTGGGTTCAAATTCCAACTCTATTACTTATCACCAATATGACCCTAAGCAGGAGGCCATCTCCAGTTGTATTGATCTATATCTTGCCATTGGACCCAGATGACTCTGGAAGAGAAAATGAGGCTGGTGACTTTGCACAGACCTCCCTCAGTTAAGTACAATTCACTTGGAGTCATGTCATCACCTCCTTGATGTCATACCCCGCTTTGAGAATGAAAGACAAAACACAATGACTTTAAGCAAGTCACTTAATCTCTCTCAGTCTCATTTTCCTCATTTGTAAAATGAGGAGGTTGGACCACACAGCTTCTAAGATCCCTCTCTCCTCTAAGACTAGGATCCTATAAGCCTGTGTTCTATAGTACTGGCCAAGGTTAAATAACTGGGGCACTTCATGGGAGACCTCCCTCTAAGTTGACATTGAACCATTAATAGCCTTTCTTGGCATGCTACTAGTCATTCAACTAGTTCTGAATCCCCCTAATTATACTATTTTGTGTATCCATATCTTTCTGTCTTTTTCATTCACATCTTGTTAACTCTTGTTTAAATTTCTGATATCAAAAGTAATGAGTGGATTCATCTTAAAATCTCATAAGCTTTTATTAGGGATGCAAAAAGATATATGTGTAACAGGTGCTACTTACGAGAGGTATGCACACCCAAGCAGAGTATACCTATGAAAGAGATATCCCTAGCATTTAGGTTTTTCAAGGAGATTGGAAGAAAAATAACCATGGATTGAGCAACATTGCAGCAGCAATTCACTCACCCTCCTTATGCAATTTTGCCTCTGAAGGCAAGTCTGATGATAGTAGGCAATGGCTATCTCCCTGCACAGAAACCCAACAAATTTTGTTCCAAGGCTAAAGGGAGCTTTAGGAATATAGCAAGAAAACTAGTGTTACAACAGCCACTAGGGTGCCCTGTGGCACCCTCTGTCCTATTTACTCATGCAGCTGTGATCAGAAAAGGAATTCTAAGCTTCTACAGCTCTCTAAACTACATGCATATAGCTTCAGGCTTATTGATGACCAGGATGGTTATGAACAGATACAATCCCAAAACTCAAACATTAGTGGTGGGTACTAGGGACATAGACCTCAGCCCAAAAACAGTTTCTGCCCTTGAGTGGGGCAGGAACTGGGGCTGGGAATCAAATAGAATATATGGTCTATGTTACATATAAGTCAAGTCTCTGTTCCTATTATCTTTTATCTAATCTGATCAAATGACTTCTAAATTAAAGACATTAAAAGAGGTCATGCAATGAGAAAGATCACTGTCAAGTGAATGGGCAAATACTTCAGTGTATACAAAGCAACAAAGTTGGTAGAAACGGGAGTCCAGCTCCAAGCCCTACCCTCCACCACCACCACCACCCCTCACACATACACACACACACACACACACACACACACACACACACACACACCAAGACACAGATGAGATGGATAAACCAGGGAAACAATCACAAAATTGTGAAGATAAGGGATAAATAATTGGCTGATACAGCATTCTTAGGTTGTGGGTTAGCCATGAGACATGACTATAATTAGGTTTATAATAATAATAATAATATAACAATAATAATAATAGCTGGCATTTATATAGCACTTTAAGGTTGCAAAGTACTTTAAAAAATTATTTCATTTTATCCTCACAACTCTGGGAGGCAAGTGCTATTATTATCCCTATTCTACAGACAGGAAAATGGAGGCAGAGATTTACAGTTAGTTCCTATCTGAGGCTGGACTCAAATTTAGGTCTTCCTGACTCTAGGTCCAGTTCTCTATCCGCCATGTCATTTAGCTTGCCTATTATTTATAACAGTAGACAAATAGCAATTGAATTGAAATCCAGTTCCTCCATCTTCATCTGTAGGCTAAACCAGGAAAGATACTGGGACGACTTTGGCCCTTCTCTAGTCTGCTAGTAGCTCTCTCTTCTTGAACATATTCTCTCAAAGATCCCTGTCAGTGACTGAGCAACCCCATGTAGTAATTCCTTCAGTGCCTCAGAATAGTTAGTCAAGGGCAGCTAGGCTTTCTCATAGTGTTTGGCATACTTGAACTCATCAAGGGCAGTTACTCAGGGACCTCTCCTACTAACTCCTTACCTATCTTGGTTCTTATTTCCTGCTACTCTCCGTGATGTGCTCTATATTTCAGCCAAACTGGTTTTGAACCTATTCACTGGCTCGGTTCTGCTATCTCCTCTTGCCCTCTGTTCCTGGAACAGAGACACAGTCCAGTCTCATCTCTGCCTGTGGAAACCTTTCTCTTCTTCCCGGACCCTCTCAGATGCCACCTCCTTCAGGAAGCTTTCTCTGATCTTCCCTGCCCCTCCACCCCAATCTCCTACCCCATCTACATTTGATCTCTTCCTCCTCAAATTGTTCTAAAGCCTTTTGCCTGACTCTCTCCTTTGCTCCTATCACATTCTACCTTGTGCACATGGAATATCATCCTAGGATGGTTAGACTGTTTCTCTGTAAGGGCAGAGACTGTCTTTTTTTTTCATTCTTCGTAACTTCCAGTATAGTACATAGTAGACACTTCATAAATACTGATTTTTTTTAATGGAGTTGTCCTATTATTTTGGGTAGAAAATCCTGGCATAGGGAAAGGCCTCATTCTCGTTCTCAGAAATGTCCCTACGGGTGGCAGAGGCTCTCTTCAAAAGAAACTGGGGCATTTCTAGTACCATTAATACTATAATAATACTTCCTAACATAATTCACATCTTTGATCTTCACAATATCCCTGTGAGGCATTACTATTCCCATTTTACAGATAAGAAAACTGAGGCTCAAGATAAGTGATTAGATAATCTTCTAGATCCATATTAACTCTGGGATTTTATTATCCTGTGAGTAGGAAATTCAGTGCTATAGGAGTTCAGGCAAAGGAGTCACCAAACTGAGAGGAAATTGTATTTTCTGCCAAGAAGGTGAATTAAACCAGGGTCAGATTCAAAGAACAGCTCTCCTCTGGCTGGCAACATCTTCTGCTGTCATTCAGTGCCCAGCACATAACATTTCAATATTCCGAGCATCCACGGTTTCCTTTAGTATGGGTCCTCCCCTTTCATTTTTTGCAGATCTCACATTAGCTGAACATTTTTTTCGAGGTGGTATGGGCAAAAAAAGTCATCCCCTATTGACTGACCTTCTGGCACCTCTCTGCACTTTGGGCTTCCAACAACAAACATATAGCCCAGGACTGGGCCCTTCCTTGTAGCCATTCTGACTTTGTAATATTCTCCCAAACTTGGGCTCCACTGGCAGAATCTTTGAGGGTTGTCCTCCTCCTTTGCGGAAGATATTATCAGACAAGATCATGTAATACATCTGTAAAAAATCAATGAAGTGGGGTGGAGCCAAGGTGGCAGAGTAAAAACAGGGACTTGCTTAAGCTGTCCCCCAAACCCCTCCCAATACCTGTAAAAAACTACTCTGAACAAATTCTGGAGCAGCAGAACCCACAAAATGACGAGTGAACAAATTTTCAGCCCAAGACAGCATGGAAGGTCAACAGCAAAGGTCTGTTGCTCCAGTCTGAGAGAGGAGCAGAGTCCAGCACAAAACGTACCCGCATAGACTGGGCCCCAGCAAACCTGGAGCAGGCCTCAGGGAGCTGAGTCACTGGCAGCTGTGGCTTCTTGTATTGGGGATCCTTGAAGAGTTTGGCCTTTGTTTTCTTTGATTAATTCAGTGTCTTTGATTGAGCCTTACTAGGTGCTAAGCCCCAGGCCCAAACCCCTATTAGGTTCTAAGCCTATGTGGGTGTGAATTGGTAACTAAGGTAGGGCTCCAGGTGGGGCCAGTAAAGGGAGGTGCTAACACCAGAGCCAATTGAAGGAGCCTAATTTCTGGTCCCTCAGATGACTTTTGATGATGTGTGAAACTGCATAAAAAGGGAAGACAGAGCTATTTGCTCAGGGCTCTCACTCTTGGTGGCACACTGATGTGGTGACTCTGGGCAGTTGTAGCTAAGAGCCCTCCAGCTTGTAAACCGGATGTTGGGACTTTGTTAAACTCTGATAACTATGAATTGGGATTTGAGTCAGACAAGGTCTGTCTTTTGATGCTTATAATTTGTATTTGCTCTGAAGTTCAGGGTGCTGGCTTTTTCCCCTGAACTAAGTGAATGGTATTTGTATGCTGGATTAAAGTAAACTTGTTAACCCCTTAACGTTGCTTTCCTTAGTAAAGCAGATCAAAAGAATTTGGGCTTGCAGCATTCTGTGAGCTGGTTGTTGTTGGTTTTACACCCCCACAGCAGCTGCTAGCCTAATTGTTGCAACACTTCCGGACTTCTCAACCCACAAATGCCAAAGACAACTTAGAAGGTCAGTAGGAAAGGTCTCTCAGACCTGGGTGAGAAAGGAGCAGACCAAGGGTGGCAGTGGCAGCAGCAGCAGAGGCTGCTTCCAGAGCTCTGGTCTCACAGACAGTGGGGGGTGGGGATTGAGCAGGTGATCAGAGAGGGATTTCAGGGATCTCTTTGCTGGCACTGAGGCAGGATTCTCTTGCTTTTTCCATGCTTGGATCTGGGTCACAGTCCTGGGTGACAGTCCTGGGGTGAGGAGGAGTGCTGGTGTGGTGGAGCTTGTGTCTATGGCGGAAAGGGAATCCTCCTCACAGTTCCAAGGCAGAAAAGAGTGCTTGTGGTCACTCACAGACCGGATAACAGGCCAGGAGAGGAGTAAACACCTTTCCTTTGATCATATCACTTGGAAACAACTGAAAATTAACAGGTCCCTAGAAATATCTCTGAAAACAGCTACACAAAACCCCTGAAGCTTGGGGCAGTACACCCCCCACTTAACAAAGATCTCAAAAGTCAAGTAATTGGCTGGGAAAATGAGCAAACAGTGAGGAAAAAATTCACACTATAGAATCTTACTTTGGGGACAAAGAAGATCAAAACATACAACCAGAAGACAACAAAGTCAAAGCTCCTACATCCAAAGCCTCCGAGAAAAATATGAATTGGTAGCAGGCTCTGGAAGACCTCAAAAAGGATTTTGAAAATCAAGCAAGAGAAATGGAAGAAAAATTGGGAAGAGAAATGAGAGGGATGCAAGAAAATCATGCAAAATCAGTCAACAGCTTGCTAAAAGGAGACCTAAAGAAATACTGAAGAAAATAATGCCTTAAAAAACAAACTAACCCAAATGGCAACAGAGGTCCAAAAAGCCAATGAGGAGAAGAATGACTTAAAAAGTAGAATTGGCCAAATGGAAAAGGAGGTGCAAAAGTTTACTGAAGAAAATAATTCCTTAGAAACTAGAATGGAGAGGCAGCTAGGTGGCACAGTGAGTAGAGCACCAGCTCTGGAGTCAGGAGGACCTGAGTTCAAATCTGGCTTCAGACACTTGACACACTTACTAGTCATGTGTCCTTGGGCAAGTCACTTAGCCCCAATTGCCTTATCCCCTGCAAAAAAAAAAAAAAAGAGGAAAAAAGAAAAAAATTAGAATGGAGCAAATAGAAGCTAATGACCCCATGAGAAAACAAGGAATTATCAAACAAAACCAAACAAATGAAAAATGGAAGACAATGTGAAATATCTCATTGGAAAAACAACTGATCTGGAAAATAGATCTAGGAGAGATAATATAAAAATTATTGAACTACCTGAAAACCATGATCAAAACAAGAGCCTGGACATCATATTTCAAGAAATTATCAAGGAAAAGTGCCCTGAAGGTAAAATAGAAATTGAAAGAATCCACTGATCACCTCCTGAAAGAGATCCCAAAAAGAAAACTCCTATTCCAGCATTCCCAGGTCAAGGAGAAAATATTGCAAGCAGCCAGAAAAAAACAATTCAAGTATTGTGGAAACACAATCAGTATAACACGAGATTTAGAGATCAGAGGACTTGGAATACGATGGTTGGTTGGTTGGTTGTTGTCCTTCATCCTTGTAGAGGACATCACTATGCTAGAGTCAAGTTTCAATGTGTCTGACTGTGGCTGATTAGACAAATATGAGCTCAGAATGCTCTCCCACAGGTTGGACACAAATAGTCTGCGTGAACATTTGGGCTGGATACTCTAAATATGTGCTGTTTCAATTCTGCTTTGCTCCTAGAGGACAGCATCTTCTCTAATGTGGACACACCATGCTGAGAGGTCCTGTGCCAGTGTCTCCAAATGGAGAACAGCAGCAAGTGGAGAAAGAATATGATATTCCAGAGTTCAAAGGAGCTAGGTTTAAAACCAAGAATCACCTACCCAGCAAAACTAAGTATAATCCTTCAGGGGCAAAAAAAAATGTCTATTCAATGAAATAGAGAACTTTCAAGCATTCTTGATGAAAAGACCAGAGCTGAATAAAAAATTTGACTTTCAAATACAAGACTCAAGAGAAGCACGAAAAGGTAAACAGGAAAAAGTAATCATAGGAGATTTATTAAAGTTGAACCACTTACATTTCTACATGGAAAGATGATATTTGTAACTCATGAGACATTTCTCAGTAGCAGGGTAGTTGGAGAGAATATATATATAGACAGAGGGCACAGGATGAGTTGAATATGAAGGAATGATATCTAAAAAATAAAATTAAGGGATGAGAGAGAGGAATGTACCAGGAGAAGGAGAAAGGGAGAGGTAGAATGGGATAAATTATCTCACATAAAAGAGGCAAGAAAAGCTTTCACAGTGGAGGGGAAGAGGGGAGAAGTGAGAGGGAATGAGTGAAACTTAGTGTCATCAGATCTAGTTTAAGGAGGAAATAACATACTCACTGGATTGGGTATGGGAATCTATCTTATCCTACAGGAAAGTGGTGGGGATGGGGAGGATGATAGAAGGGAGGGCAAATGGGAGGAGGGGGTAATCAGAAAGCAACCACTTTTGAGGAGGGACAGGGTCAAAGGACAGAATAGAATAAATGGAAGGCAGGATAGGATGGAGGGAAATATAGTTAGTCTTTCACAACATGACTGTTATGGAAGTGTTTTGCATGACTACACATGCATAACCTATATCAAATTGCTTGCCTTCTCAATGGGGGGGGGGGAAAGGGAGAGAATTTGGAACTCAAAGTTTTAAAAACGAATGTTAAAAATTGCTTTTACATACAGCTGGGAAATAAGATATACAGGCAGCAGGGCAGAGAACTCTATCTTGCCCTACAGGAAAATAGAAGGGAAGGGGATAAGGGGGGAGGGGTGATAGAAGTGAGGGCAGATTGGGGGAAGGGGAAATCAGAATGCATGCCATCTTGGGGTGGGGGGAGGGGAGAGATGGGGAGAAAATTTGGAATTCAAAATCTTGTGCAAGTGAATGTTGAAAGCTAAAAATAAATTAATTAATAAAAAGAATAAAATTTAAAATAAAATAAAAAATCAATTAATCGCCAAGTACTTATTAAATTCCCAGTAAATGTCAGGCATTGTTTTAAGTTCTGAGAATACAAAGACAAAAATAAAGCAGTCCCTGCCTTCAAGGAGCTTACGTCTACTGAGAAAAGGAATCAAATTAAACAGTATTTACCATGGTGGGAACACGTGTCTATTATGCAATCAGTGTTGGATATTGGTTACGATAAGGACATTGATAGACCCTGCCCTCAGGAGACCCAGATTCTGACCAGTCTGGTGAAAAGAAAAAGTGAGATGAAGAACAGCTAAAAAGGAGGCCTAAGGATGCTCTCTGGGTTTCATGCATCCTTTTACCGCGGATAACTGAGCAGCAGGAAGGTGTCTTGATTAACCCAAGTATGTGATCGAGTATATTGTGATTTTATTGCCATTCAATGACTTTTCTTTCTCTATGTAATCTAACAGCTGCAATATGCCAAGGAGGTTTGTTCAAAATAGAACCTGCAACTTTGGTATACTGCCACCGGGTGGTGGTGATGGTATCTCAATCACATGGTCTAAAATATAGCACCTATGCTTTCCCTGTGATTTCAAATGAAGTCTAAGGGTTAAAAATATACCATTTTATTAAAAGAGGTGGATTTGAAAATTTTTAACAAACATATATTTAAAGAAACAAATGTCTGAGATACAATAGTGTATCTTTCTCAATAATGCTTTGTATTTTCTCTGTCAGTTCTCACCCTTGAAATCTTATCTAGTAGTCAAAGGTCCTTCACTGCAGCATATATACACCTGGATGGATACAAGTTTTCTGGACTGTTGGAATTTTCAGCAATTGTCTTTAATCTCAATCTTAGTCACAGTGTGAGGCTGTTGACTCCTAGTACAAGAATAATGAAAGAAGCAAGACCTGGTCAAGGTATAAATTACATTTTCAATGTAATGTAGGGGTCAAATGTCCTGTGCTTGATGGAAGTACAAGGAAAGTAGATTGCAGTTCCACAGTCAATTCTGGGCTTCAGTAGTAAATAATTGATTACCTAAAAATTTTAGTGATGTTTAGTAAAGATGTTAACTTGGAAAGCCAGAAACTAAAAAGATCCATGTGCTAATAGTGTAAGGAAAACCCTGACTCAACAAAGCCCAGTCACTGCCATTACCAAATAAAACATTTGCATATTGAGGGAAATTTTTATGATGGTCTTTTAGAAAGCATAGGGAAAAATATGAAATCCCAGTCTTCTCAATTAACAAGTAGTTTCTTCAGGGGGCAAAGACCATAATTAATCAGAATCATCAGTACAAAGAGCTCCCTCTCTCTTGAATTCAGAATAGTGAGGGGAGAATTTGGTCCAAGGTTACAAAGTTAGAAGGAAGCAAATAAGACTGTTCTAAAAATGAGAGTTTTCCTTTTTTATTTATTTTTTTAATTGACAAAAATCTATTTCCTTTTCCTCCAACCTCCCCCATTGGAAAAAGAGAGAGAAATACATTGTAATAAACATGCACAGTTTAGCAAAACACATTCTAACAATGGAATGGACTGCTTTAAGAGGTTGTGTGTTCTTCAGTGTTGCAGGTGCCAAGCAGAGGCAAGAATACTAGTTGTTGGATATTTTGTAAATGGGATTCTTGTTCAAGAGGGATTAAACTAGATGTCCCAGAGACCATGTTACATATGTATATATAAAAGTTCATGTGAAAAAGACCAGGAAGAAAGCTAAGCATGAACCATGCTTCCCATTCCTAGGAAGGTAAGAAAGGGTTTTGGGAGGGAGGAAGAAAGAGGGAGAGTTATGAGAGAAGTGAGAGAGGCAACAAAAAAATGTTAGCAAAAACACAGGAAAAAAAAAGAATCTCAATGAATCCATTACAAAATACACAGAAATGAGAAGAATGTTCTAAAGGGAAAATAAACAAGCAGGCCATGTTGGAACTACCACGTTAAACTTGAAATATTAAAAAAAGGGCTGTACAGAGCACAGATTCACATTTTTGTACATGGTCCTCTTTTTCTGTTTTCTTCTTAATGTGGGAAAATATTCATGCTTGTTGAGGTTTATCAAGTTCCTAATTTTTTAAGTAAATTTTTAAAATTAAAATGAGAGAATTCTGTAAAATTCTTTCAAGTAATAACACTGAGAGAGAGGTGGGGGAGGGGTGAGAGAGAGAAAAAGAGAGAAAGATGGAGAGAGCACTAATATTTTAGTGAATTGCAAGTTGAATATAAATGAACAGTGCAACGTGATAGCCAAAGAAGCTAAAGCAATCTTAATGAAATTAGCAGGTTCAGGGAAAGGAGGTTATAGGTCCACTATCCTCCATGAGTAAAAAGACTACACTTTGAGTATTGTATTTAGACCTAGGAATAATTTTAGGAAGGATGTTGACAAGTTAGAGAATTCACAATGAAGGGTAACCAGGATGGAGGGGGAATTGTAAACTGTGCAATATGTGGATTGGTTGAAAGAACTAAGGATGTTACATTCAATTCAAATATTTATTAAGTGCCTGCTCTGTTCCAGGTACCATTATAGTTGCTGGGGATACAAAGACAAAAAATAGCCTCTGTACTCAAAAAGCTTACATTCTCATTTGTTTATTTATTATTTTTTAACATTCATTTTCTAAAACTAAAATTTAGAGTTCCAAATTTTCTCCCTCTCTCCCACACCTCACCTACTCACTGAGAAGTCAAGAAATTCAACATCAATTATACATGTGAAATCAGGCAACGTATATTTCCACATTAGCTGTGTTGCAAAAAAAAAGGCAAGAAAAAATAACAGAAAAGATTTTGCTTCAGTCTGCATTCAGACTCCATCAGTTCTTTCTCTAGAGGTGGATAGCATTTTTCAGCATAAGTCCTTTGGAATTGTCTTGGATCATTGGATTGCTGAGAATAGCTAAGTCATTCACAGTTGATCATCATTACTGTGCGCAATGTTCTCTTAGTCTTGCTGACTTCGTTTTGTATCAGTTCATGTGAGTCTTTTCAGGTTTCTCTGAAACCATCCTATTCATCATCTCTTATAGCCTAATAGTATTCCATCACAATCATATACCGCATCTTGTTCAGACATTCCCCAATTGATGAGCATCCCCTCAATTTCCACTTCTTTGCCACCAAAAAAGAGCTGCTATGGATATTTTGTACATACCTGTCCTTTTCCTCTTTCTTTGATCTCTTTGGAATACAGAATTAGTAGAGGTATTGCTGGGTCAGAGGGTATACACAGTTTTATCACCCTTTGGGTGTAGTTCCAAATTGCAGAGCTTACATTCTAAAAGGAGGAAACAACATGTACATAGAGAAGTAAGAATAAAACATTCTATGCTCTGAGGCCCCCTATTAGTTCTGTCAAACTACGAGTTGTTGAAGGTCTTATCCATATTCCAAACTCACAAATGTCTCTGAAAACTTATCCTTCCATCATATATTTCACAATACCCTAATATTGATGTAGCTGGTGGGAGGGAGAAACACTGACATGAAGACACTGGGCACTTGAACTGTTTTCACTTCTTATTGAAAACTAGAGTTACTTGCAGACTAGAATGTAGAGCTTGTTTGTAATTAACCTTAATATTCCTCCACTATCTAAGAATTTCAAAAATTGCTGTTCTCAATTAGATATCTCTGTAAGAATGAGGTCTCTAGAAGCCTCTTAAATACAAATGGGGGGGTGGGGAGAAGGCCACTGACATGGGAGTCAGAAGTCCTGCCCTCTGCTCCTGGTTCTTCCACTAACCTATTGGGTTAACTTTAGCAAGTCATTTCTGAGACGGCAAGTCTCTCTGAGCCTCAGTTTCCATCTTCCTAAAAATGAGATTTGGATTAGATGATCTTTAAGATTTCTTCCAGCTCTAATGAGCTATGATTCTCTTGTTTCATACTAATTAGTTGCTACAAAGCCAACTCACCAAAACTTTTACTTGGGTCTGATTCTATAGAAATCACAAAAACAGTGATAACAGCATATCCCATTTCTATTGTGCTTTCAAGATTAGAAAGGGCTTTCCTCCCCAAGAAGTATATAACACAAGAATCACTATCCCCAACTTATAAATGAGAAACCTGAAACTAAGATAGACTATATGACTTGCCCAAGGTCACACAGCTAGTAAGCAGCCTCCCCTCCTTCCTACCAGGCTAAGAATTCTGAGCCATCAATAAGATAGAAAGGTTATTCACCCTCTTGGTCCCCTAAAGCAAAGGCTCCAGCTGGTGAGAGTTTTGGGACTCCAGCCATGAATTTGTGTCCAATTCTATTTCACAGTTTGACAGATTCAACCCAAATCTGTGGAATTTTTACAGCAGAGGGTAATTCTTTCCCCTGAAAGTCTTGATATCTCCTGGCTCTAAGTGTTCAGCATTTTCCTTCAAATGCTCCTGTTCACTCCAACTCCAACTACAATCTCATCCTCTCAAGTTTATCTACAACCTTCCCCAAACTAGGGTATTTTGATTTTAGAGTTGAAATTGTAGAACAAAGGAAGTTAATGCTAGAAAGGACCCAAGAACATAAAATATCAGAGCCAAAGAGGGGTCTTTGAATTAGAATGGGAAGGGAACTTAAAATACACAACATAGATTCCCAGAACTGGAAAAAACATTAGAGCATGGAACACAAATTGTTTGAACTGAAAGATATTTAGCATGTAGCCTTACCAAGCTAAATGAACATTAGAATATAGGATGTGAAAGATAGAAGGGCCCTTATAACATAAAACATAATATGTTAGAACCGGTAGAGAACTTAGAAATCATTTAATCCAGTCTTATTTTTTACAGATGAGGAAACTAAGACTCTGAGGATGTGAAAAGACTTGCTTGAAGTCACAGTAAATCCGTGACAGAGCCATAACTCAGGTCTCCTGGCTCCTGGCTCAGTGGTTTCCACTACACCAGCTTGCCTTCTCTTCTGTTCTCAACTGAAAGGCTGAGACCATCCATGCATCCTGCCTATAGGTACCAATAAAAGGAGAAAGAACACCTATGAGGAAATTCCTATAAAACAAGGATTCATATTACAGCAACTCCCTTATGTATTTACCATGTACTCAAGGGTCTCCTAGACCTGGAATTAAGAACGAGAAAAGAATGCCATCAAGACTCCTCCCCCAGAGAATGACCTTTCTGGTCAACATACTGGGTCTACTACTCACCCCCCAACTCACCCCACATCAGGGCAGAAATCTGTATAGACTGCAAGGTGGACAAGTGACCCGCTGACTCCCTCTCTATCTTGCAGCTACAGCTGCTCTCTAGCTCACTCATTCTCCCCATTCTTCATCCTCCCTGATATGCAGCTTAGTGCTCTCTTTAGGTAGGAGAATAGACACTGAAGGGAAACACCCAAAAAGGGCCAACATCAAGCTTTTCCAACTTCTTGGCTCTATCTGTTTTTTCTCTTCCCACTCACTACTGTAAGGCAAACCTTTAGAAGCAGCATGGTTTGGTGGAAAGATCACTGAAATTTTTTAGTCCATGGACCTGCTTGATTTCCAACTCTGTTACTTACTACCTTTGTGACTTTCAGTAATCAAAGGCTCTATGCTCCCCAGGATCCTAATTTATAAAATGAAGGAATTGGTCCAGATGATCTCTAAATTCCCTTCTTGCTCCAAAGCTATCATCCTTTGTCAGTGTCTGTTGGTGTACCTCTCTTTCCCACTTTTAGTTGGGAAATTCCCATTGACTATAGAATTAGAGTATGTGAGAGGTGGATGAACCCTCCAAACACAGGATTTAAAAGCTGGGAGTAGCTTTAGAATAGAAAGTATTAGAACACAGAATTTAAAATTTTAAGAGACCTAGAAAATCATCCAGATCAACTCCTTTTTTACAAGGAGGAAACTGAGGGCTGCAGAAAGGAAGTGACTTGTCCAAGGTCACACAATCAGATCGTGGCAGATTTGGAACATCAATTCATGTCTCCTGGTTCTCAGTTCAGTGCTCTTTCCACTGTAATGCTGCCTTCCCCCTAACCTCTTCGGTATTCAGGAGGTAAAGTGCCTTTGAGATATCCATTCCAAGGGTCTCCTAGACCTGGAATTAAGAACGAGAAAAGAATGCTGTCAAGACTCCTCCCCCAGAGAATGACCTTTCTGACCAACATACTGGGTCTACTACTCACCCCCCAACTCACCCCACGTCAGGGCAGAAATCTGTATAGACTGCAAGGTGGACAAGTGACCCGCTGACTCCCTCTCTATCTTGCAGCTACAGCTGCTCTCTAGCTCACTCATTCTCCCCATTCTTCGTCCTCCCTCCTCCACCCCTCCCCCTCCTTCTTTCAGGAAGCCTGGCTCACCCAGGAAGCGGGGCCGCCAGAGAGCTGAAAGCCCGAGCCTAGGAGCCCGGTCGAGAATCGGTGTGGACCAGAGCCCCTGTTTGGTACTCCCCTAGTGCATGTGTACTAGCCCGGTCCCCGTGCAAGAGGGAGCCAGTCTCCACGGAGCAGCGGGAGAGCGGGGAAGGAAGGCAGAGAAGCTCGAGAAAGAAAGCAGTGTTCCAGCCGCCGAGGGTGGAAAGAGCCGCAGCCCGCAGCAGGTTGGTACGATACGGTCTTTGTTGTGAATCTTCCACCTCTCCTCAGAGCGAGAGCGCCAGAGAGATTCTAGTCTTAGGCCCTGTTAAGCTGGAGCATGCTCCAGGCAGCGCCCTTGTTCACTTGTTCCCTTGCCTCCTCCTTTCTGGTTCGCCCTGGGTCAGCACCGATACGGAGGACAGCCCCAAATTCTGGCCTCTTGGGTTCGGTACCACTCTGTTGATGGATCTTATCCTGGTCTCCTCAGTTCAGCCCTAGGCTGGGAGACAGCTCCGGAACCCCGCCGCCTCTGTCAGCTTCT
The DNA here is from genome assembly GCF_011100635.1 of Trichosurus vulpecula. Lineage (NCBI taxonomy): Eukaryota > Metazoa > Chordata > Mammalia > Diprotodontia > Phalangeridae > Trichosurus > Trichosurus vulpecula. The sequence continues at coordinate 94,554,574 of NC_050575.1, forward strand.
TGTGGGCGCAGAGCTTTTAAACTAGAACCTCCATAGTTCAGCACAATGATAGGGGACAGCTCCCAAACTCGGGAGTCCCTGGGTCAGTCCCGGGCTGACTTCTACTAAGCCCGAGGCCGTTTTAGTTGATCACCAAACCTGAGGGGGAACTCCGCTGCCCCAGGGCCCCCGAACCCTAGCAACCGCCTCAGCCCTTTGCCAAGCTGGTTCTGTAGCTCAGACAAAGCAGAGCCCGGGGGAGGCTGTGGTCTGCAGCTGGATAATGGGCCCAGGAGCTATGGGCCTCCCTAACCGTCGCCTTCTCGCCTCCCTCCTCCCTCATGAGTCCCCAGAGGGATGCCCCAGTCAGCACCTTGTTTAGACGCCACCGGGCCTTGGCTCCCCCAAGCTATTAATAACCGCTTTTCTACGTCAGAATTTGTTTTGGTTTGGAAGCGTTTGCTGGGGTGAAGAGTAGAGGGGGAGATGAGAGGAGGGAGTTTTGTAGGGGTGGTGGAAGGGAGGAGGGAATGGGCTGGGTTCTTTTAGAAGTGGGGGCTAGGCCCTGGAGGAGTAGCCCCCAGGCCTTTCAGTTACCCTTCCAAGGTACCAGAAGCGTGGTTTCCCAGAGGGTTAAGGCCTGGGGCCACAGCTTGCAGAGTTTAAGGGGGCAGGAGGAAATTGGGGAAGAGCTCGAGAGAGATCCCTAGCAGCAGATCTCAGGGCTTCCGGCTTTGAGACTTCACCCGCGGACGAGAACTGCCATCACCCTGTACTGGTCCCTCCTTGAACATCCCTCGAAAGTGTGAGGCCGAGAGTTTGCTAAGGGGCTAGGGAAATCACTGGAAAGCCGCCTCTCGGGTAACGGACTGCCTCCTGCTGCTCCCACACACCCACTGTACATGCCCCGCCCCCTGAACAAAAAGGTAGCCCTTTACGACCTAGGTCTGGGCTGGAAACAGTTTGGATTTATCCCAGATCTTTTTAGAAAGCTGAGCTATTTCTTATAAGAGATTTGTTTTCCTTTTCTTTTTTTTTTCTTCTTTTGTCTTTCTTTCCTTTTTGTTGCAAAAGGAGTAGATGGGAAAGAGAGAACACAGATTTTTGTTCATTGAAAAAAAAAATTAAAGAAGCTAAACTGAAGATGGGTGTGAAGCCAGGAGGCTATAAGCAGCCAGGAAATGGGCCCAACATTGGGGAGGGAGGAAGGCCAGATGATTTTTCCCGTAGGATTTTCCTGGTTTGAATCATAGAACTTGAGGGCTAGAAAGGACCTTAAGAAAATAGAACATAAAATATCAGCATCAGAAGAGACCTTAGAAAACAGAATATGGAGCCTCAAATGGGTCTTAAAAGATAGAATTCAAAGCAAGAAGTCACCCTAGAATAAAGAAAGATAAGACAGAGATGTCACATTGGGTAAACCACTTAACTTCTGAGCTTCGGTTTCTTTGTCTATAAAATGAGGCTAATAATACCCGCTATACCACATGGTAATGATGTGAAAGTCAAATGAGGGGAAAGGAGTGTAAGCATTTTGTAAACTAAGTTCCATACACAAATAAGAGATTATTATTGTGATTATTATAGGGAGAGAAATCACCTTAGTTTCCCTATCTGTAAAATGGGGTAGTTGGATTCAACCTCTAAGGACCCTTCCTGTTCTAAATCTATGATCTCTCAAAAACTATAGCAACAGTTAACAGATTTTGTGCACTCAAATGAAGAATTCAGAAACACCAGGGCTAGAAGGAACCTTAAAAATCATAGTCCAACTCCTTCATTTTACAATGGAGGAAAATGGAGCCTACATGGAGGCTATGGCTTGCTCAAGGTCATGCACAGGATTCATTGTATAACTAGGACTAGAACCTGGGAATCTCAGTTCCCGGACAAAGATTATTTCCATGCTAAAAGGCCTCAAATCTAAGGTTCTATTGATTGGTATTTTCAGGAGGAGGAAACCTGTCTTGAGGAGCCTCTTTGGAGAAATCAGTTTATCTGAAAAAAGAGCTAGGGGTTTTAGTGCACTACAACCTTGATATGAGTCAACAACGTAATATGGCAGATGGGGAGTGGAGCTAACACAATTTTAGACTGTATTAAGAGAAGCATGATAACCAGGATTGGGAAGGTCATAATCCCACTGTACACCAAGCAGGTCAGATCACATTTGATAAATTGTGTTCAGCTCTGGATCCCATATTTTAGGGAAGACATTGATAAAATGCAGGATCTAGACACAGGGTGGGGAACCTTCTGCCTCAAGGCCACATTTAGCCCTCTAGGTCCTCAAGAGCAGGACCTAAAGGGCCACATGCAACCTCAAGGCAACAGGCTCTCCACCCCTGGAAGGATGATCAGGATGGTGAAGGAACTCTAGAGTGTTACATAGGAAAACTGGTTGATATTAGATGTCAAGTTGGGAGAAGAAAAAACTTGGAAGAAACATGTATTTGAAGAGCATCAAGGAACTATGAGTGGAAGGCAGTGAGGTAGATTTAGGCTCAGTATAAGGAAAAACCTCCTATCAGACCTTTCCAAAAGTAAGAACAGACTGTCTGGGGAAGCAAAGATCTTCGAGGGAATACTGATTACTGCTCTTAGAGGACGTGGCAGTGGTGTGAAACTTGCAGCCTCCAGGTACAAAACTCCTAAATGTGGCTGGAACTGGATGAAAATGTAATTTGAAATTGTTTTACAAGATAAATTTAAAAAAACAATATTGCACAGATAATGTTAATTTGTGATTTTTCTTAGTCAATGTGAGGCTGTAAAGCTCTCTTTCTGTTTGAGGTTGACACAACTGTTGTAAAGGGTTCATGGTTGGTTCCCATTTGGACTAGAGACTTCTAAGGTCTTTTCCAACTCTGTGATTCCATGATTCTGAAAAGTAGTACGGAGAGAGCAGGCTCCTGCTCACTAAAGATCCTTTCTCTGGTGTGTGATAAAAAAGACTTCTGTTCAAAAGCAGGTTGAACAAGATGACCTTTGAGGTCTCCTCCAACCCAGAGATTCTATGATGATGAGTTGTATGTTTAGAGATATGTCTTCTTGAAAACTCTTATTTTTAAAATATCCTTTTGGAGGAGTCAGGACATGTCTGCTGGTGTGGACACCAGATTGAAGGCTAATAACAAAGCACACATAAAATTAACAATTCAGATGATCTAGGCCTTGCGAGACTCTCTTCCATCAATTTCCTGCCTCCCAAAGAAGTCCACTACATCCCTGCCCTTGCTAGCAGAAGCATTTGGGGATAAGACCTAGCCACACACACATACACACAGTAGGTATACATTCCCAATGAGTTAGAAAAGCTGTGCCCAGAGGGTAAATAAGAGTAATTGTTTACCTGACAAGCAATATGCAAAAGCCTTCCCATCCCCATCAGTGGGTTAATGCCTTTTTTGCAAGACTGGTTTGAAATCTGAAGTACAGGTGGTGGGCAATCAACCAGATCCTGAAGTAATGAGGGAAAATGTCAAACTCTAATATAAACCTTTCCACCCTCCTTCACCTACATCTGAATTATGCGGGCATGACTTTGAAAAAGGAAGTCTGAGTGGCATATTACCAAAATACCCTTGGCCAGGAGTCAGAAGACCCAGGTTTGGGTCCTGATTCTGCCATTTACTTGCTGTATGACCAAATGCAAGCCACCACCTGAGCCTCAGTTGCCTCATCAGTAAGAATGGGGGTAACACCGGTACTAACTACTTCACAGGTATATTATAGAAAGAGGCTTTGTAAAACACAACTTGCTATAGAAAGGGGATCTATAGATTCATGGCATGTCAGAATCAAAAGAGATCATAGAAAATGCTTAATCTAACCCTTGTTATTTTCAAAATAGGGAAACTGAGTCTCTGAGAAAGAGAAGGGAGCTTCCCAACTCCACTCAATGAGTCAGTGACAATCAGGAGTAGAATACAGGTCTATTGAATCCCAGTGTGGGAGCCTTTCCATTCCCACCACAATGCCTCTCATCTAATATAACTCCCTCAGTATACAGATAAGAAAAGACTCCCCCTACTAATATTCTGTTTTTCTGTAATTCTCAAACCTCAGAAATATTATCCCTGCTCAATGCTAGCCCCACCTCCAGCCCTGGGACTTGTGAAATTGCAGGTTGTTCCTCCTTGGTCACAGACAGCAGCTCTCTCTGGGCCAAGGTGTTTAATGAAATGCATTCAGTCTAGGCTCCAGAGGGGACAGTTGAATTCTCAGCTCTGTCCTGTTGGAGGGATGCCTCTTTTTTTAGTGGGGAAATTTGGTGCCTATGGTGAGTATGAAATTGCCAAGCTTTGGCACCCTCCCACATCTGAGGTGACCTTTCTTCAGCCATTTGGCCAGAGTACCCTCAAATACTCCACAATATGATGGATTTAGTTGAATTCTCTGCTTGGGAAATCTGACATACAGGTGGTGAACAATTCTGGTTCTTATTATAAGTTATTCATTCCTTATTTCATATACTCATACAACTTTCTACATCTACCAGCTCCTTCCCTACTGCTTATAAATATATCCAGGACTCTTCATTGTTTAAAAGAAGAAAGACCTCCATGTGCTTCCATATCCTTCAAACTGTGGTCCTATATCTCTCCTCCCTTTCACTTTAAGACTCCTAGAAAAACCTTTCTACATTCAGTACCTCCACTAGGTCTCCTCTCACTAACTTCTCAATTCCTTATAGGCTGGCTTCTGAGTTCATCGCTCAACTGAAACAACTCTTTCCAGAGTTACCAATGGCCTCTTAACTGCTAAATCCAATGTCCTTTTCTCAGCCTTCAACTTTCATGACCGCTCAGTAGCACTGGACACTGTTGGCCACCCTCTCCTCCTGAATATACTTTCCTCATTGGGTTTTCATGACCCTGTTTTCTCACCTCAGTCTTCTGGAAGAAATATATGTTGCACCCCCTAACTGTGGATATACATCAAGACTCTGCCAGAGCCCTGTTCTCTCTCTACACTCTCTCTCTCACTGAGTCCATCAGATCTACTGAGTTCAACTATTATCTCTATGCACAGAAAGCCAGACTATACTCGTCTCACTCCTTAGCTCCAGATCCACTTCACCAACTATCTATTGGATGTTCCATAAACATCTCAAACTCAACATATATAAAATAGAATTCCCTTGCCCCACCCCCAACCTACCCTTCTTTCCAACTTCCTTATTTCTAATGAAGAAACCATGAGCATTCCAGTCACTCAGATTTACAACCTCAGAACCAACCTCAAATCTTCCTTCTCACTTACTTCCCATATTCGATCAAGTTGCCAAGTCTTATCAATTCTCCCTCTACAACATCTCTTATGTGCACCCTCTTCTCTCTACTCACATGATGACTATCCTTCCAGCTCTTACTTCTTATGTTCCAAGGCTCCTTCTACCTTTGAAATTCTATGTTCATCCTCTCCTATTTGGACTACCTCAATAAACCCCTAATTGATCTCTATACCACAAATCTCTCCCCTCCCAAGCTATCCTCCATATACCTGCCAATGTAATATTTCTAAAGCACAGGTCTAACCACAGCATTTCCCTGCTTAAAAATCTCCTGTGGCTCTCACTATTGCCTCTAAGATAAAATACAAACTTTTCTGTTTGGCATTTAAAGCCCTTTGTAATCTGACTCTGGCCTGATTTTCTAATATTGTTGAATATTTCTTCCCTGCATATACTCTACCTTCCAGGTCAACTTGCTGTTCCATTTCTCAGATCCATAAGGGATATGACGCTTACTTACCCCACCTTCTAGAATCCTTATCTGTTTTCAAAGCTCAGTTCAAGTTCAACCTCCTTTCTGTATGAGTCTTTCCCTGATCCCCCGTCTACTAGTGCTTCCTGCAAATCACTGGTTGATTATAATGCTTGTGGAATAATTGATCAACCAATTCATTGATATAGAAGAGATTTTGCAATAGATAAGGACTAATATACATTTTGTGACATGGAAACAACTTTAGAATATAGAATGTAGGAGCAAGAAGAGACCTTGGAGATTATCTAGCTCAAATCTGAAGAAAGTTTACACTTGAAGAAAGACTCACAAAGAGAATGTTACTTTCCCAAGATCACACAGTGAATTAGTGATAAAGACAAGAACCCAGGTAGGTCTTCTGACTACTGGACCAGTGATCATTCCATTAAACCTTACCACCTTCCTAAAATGATCCAAGTAAATTTCTCCTTCTTAGCCCAAGGTTAGAACACTATGGCACCACCCAAGGAAAAATGATGGCTGGAGATAGTACCTGCCTCGCCTGGGCAAGAAGTTAGTGTCTGTTTATGTTCTAGTTGGGTTTGTCTACTAGAAGGTGTGTAAAGACATGGCAGCCTCATGCTGCCTTCAATTTCAGCTTAATACAGAGTAAGGCTAAGTAGGCAGCACCAAGATTGCCAACACAAAAGCTATGATGTTGCTAAGATGCAGTTTAGGAGTAGTCAGAGGGCTGGCATCTGCTCTCCTGAGCTTCTCCTTAGAGCTACACTGGTCCCACAGGACTTTATCACATGATAATTATCAAGAGAGGTGAGGTCATGATAGAGTCATTGAGTTCTCGGAGTCCACAGGCTCATAACCTATGAGGGTTCAAAGGGAGCTTAGAACAGAGAGTGTTAGATCCTACAACGTTAGGGTTGAAAGGGACTTTAAAACATAGAACATAGAATTTCAGACCTTAGAAGAACCTTAGAATGAACTTACGGAATGTCAGAACTGGAACAACCTTTTTAAAATAGAATGTCAAAGTTGGAAGGGTCCTTAAAATATAAATGTCAGAACTGAAATCTATTTCAGAGTATAAAACATAGAATTTCAAAATGAGAAGGATTCTATGAACATAGAATATTAGATCTAGAGGGGACCGTTTGCATACAATTGAATCCAATTCTTTCATTTTCCAGAAGAAATAACTGAAGCTCAGAGAGAGGAAATGATCCAAGTCATTAGATTTAGTGTCTTTGACCTTATTCCTTCCAATTGATACTCAGGTCTTACCAAGGCCCTTGGCCTCAGTTTCCTCATCTGTAAATTTAAGATTTTAGATTGGATTATATCTATGGTTCTTTCTACCTGTAGATGGAAGGATGACCTGAGATCTGAGATTGGAGACTTGAAACTAATTTACATGGAAGCTCACTTTATCCTCTCTCCTTTCTTTCCTCCTCTAGGGGTTTATGCCTACTCTGACATGTATACACTGAATCAGGACCTTCTGTGCTAGTCAACTTAAGGCAAACACAGACCCTGTTGAAGCCAAGATCACAGGTAAGGTTGTTTCCCCCACTTCATGTTCTAACTTTTCAACAAGTACTCCTCCTCACTAAGCCAGTTACTAGAAGCAGAAGCTAGCTAGCTAGTGAGGGGAGAATGATATTTTTTTACTATGGTTTTAAGGAACTAAACTCCTTACAAGACTGAGATGCAATTGGAGCAATTAAGCCCTTAGATACAGGGTGGAGTATACAATGATAAAAAGGACTATCTTGATATGGCTGGAGTTCATGTGAAAATGAGCTAGATGACTTGATGGTCTACAAGCTCAATGAGAGTCAGTAGTGTCACATTTTGACCAGAAAAGCTAATACAATTATAGATGGCATCAACAGAAACATAGTGTCTGGATCGAGGAAAATGATAATCCTGCTGTCCTTTGATCTGGTCAGTTACATCTAGAGAAGTATGTCTAGTTCTAGGGACCATATTTTAGGAGGAGTTGTTTTCTTCGGTGGATTCTTGTACCTCCTTTTCCATTTGGCCAATTCTACTTTTTAAGAAGTTGTTTTATTTTAGCATTTTTGTGCTTCCTTTACCAATCTGTTGACTCTTTTTTTTTCATGATTCTCTTGCATAGCTCTCATTTCTTTTCCCAATTTTTCTTCTACTTTTATTTGATTTTTGAAATCCTTTTTGAACTCTTCCAGACAGACTTTTTGGGCCCAAGACCAATTTATAATTCTCTTTGAGGCTTCATATGTAGGCATTTTGACATTGTTGTCCCCTTCTGATTTTGTGTTTTGATCTTCCCTGTGGCCAGAGTAGCTTTCTATGGTCAGAACTCTTTTGTTGTTGTTTGCTCATTTTCCAGCCTATTTCATCACTTTTAAAATTAAGCTCTGTTCCTGGGATACCATGGGATGCTGTCCCAAGCTTCTTGCACCAGGGCCAGGAGCCTGGTCACTGGCTTTCTACACCAAGCCTCTGGGGTAGTGGCTCACCTACTGCTGCCCAGTCTGGTCTAGCTGGCTTGCTGGGAACTTCAGGCCTGCCAGACCTGACCACTAGCCTGCTGTGCAGGGGTTGGAGCTTCACAGCTGGACCACTATGGCACTAGCCTTCTGAGCCAGGCCTCAGGGCCTTGGTTGCTGATCTGTGCTGGGCCTAGAGGCCTCCTACTGGTTTGCCTGGATACCACATGTACTGGGCTATGCTCCCCTTTTACCCAAGTGAGACAGACCTTTCCTGCAGGCTAGAAAATTATTTTGCTCTATCCTTTTGTGTGTTCTGTCACTCCAGAATTCATTTTGAAGCATGATTTAAAGTTGTTTCTAGGGAATTCGGGGAGAGCTCAGGCAACTTCTTGCCTTTTTTCTGCCATCTTGGCTCCGCCTCCCATATTTTAGGAGGGACAATTACAATCTGGAGTACATACAAAAGAAGGCAACTAGGATGATGAGGGGGCTGGAAACTATGTCATATGAGGATCAGTTTAAAGAATTGGGGATGTTTAGCCTGAAGCAGAAAAGTCTTAGGGAGGACATGATCACTGTCTTCAAATATATGCAGGGTTGTCATGGGGAGATGAATTAAGTTTGCTCGATGTGACTAACAGGGGAGAACTAGGACTAACTTTGGAAAACTACAGGAAAGCTCATATGTCTCATTGAATGTAATTTAATTCCTTACCAGAGGAATTATGTCCCACCATACTGGGGAAGTCCCATTTTTTTCTGGAGAAGTGAACACGGGGTACTGGCAATGAATCCAGAGGGTATCTTTATGAACAATCCTCATCTGCACAAACTTAAGGAGTCATTGACCTAGAACCAGTTACTAGAAAGGAAAACTTCCCAACCATTAGAGCTGTCCAAAAATGGAAGGAACTGCTTTTGGAAGGTATCAAGCTCCCTATCACTGGAACTATTTAAACAGATACTGGTGATCCATCTCTTGTGAATGTTCAAGGGAGAATTCCTCTACTGCATAGCAAACTGGTTTATATAAGGTCCCTTTCAATTCTAAGATCCTATAATTCTGCCTCCCACCTCTCAGCAAAGAAGTGATGGATTATATGTACAGAATAAGGTGTATGTGTGTGTATATGGTTATGTTTTTCAGACATAGTCAATGTGTTGATTTGTTGTGTTTGGCTGAACTTAATTTTTACAAGGATAAGCATTATTTCTAGAGAGAGGAGACCACTGGGAAGTGATAATGATAAAAGAAAATTTCAATAAAGCATTTTTAAAGGAAAAGAAATAATAGAAAAATAAGTATTCTTTAACATGCAGGAAAAAAAATATTGTGAAAGTCACATGTTCACTAGTAACATGCATTAAACACCTGAGGAAAAATATACTGTGATTCTCTGACTTCCAGTGGTAGGAGTTCATGACCTCTTATATAGTCCATTCTATTAGTAGAAAACAATTACTGTTGGGAAGTTCTTCCTTGTATATAGTGAGAGCTCTATAAATGTTAGTTGTTATTATTGTTGCTATTATTCCATTGAGCCAAAATATGATTTCCTATCATTTCTAACCATTGGTCCTAGGACAATGGCTCCTCATATCAGGGGTTCTTAACATCTTTTGTGTCATGGACCCTTTCTTAGAATAGTAGTTTTAAATGCACAAAATTAAAAACTCAGGATTACAAAGGAAACCAATTTTATTGAAATAAAGATGTAATTTTCCTATCCAAAATCACAGACCCCCTGAAATATATCCACAGACTCCTTGGGAGTCCATGGATTCCATGTTAAGAACCTCTATTAATGGGACCGAAGTTTGAGTATTTGGAGATTGGTCATAAAGAAACCCCTGGATTCATTGTCAGTAACTTGTGCGCACTTGTACATTCTTCAGAAAGAAGGAGTTTTCCCCTCTGAGAGGGCACATTCCCAGGAAAGAACTAGTTAAAAAAAATCTAATTCATATTCAGTGAAAACGTTGTTTAAGTACTCATTATGTGCAAGGCATGGTATTACGCGTTGGGAATATCAAGACAGATATGACAAAGACTCTTCTCTGCAAGAGCTTGCAGTGTTATAAGGGGAAAGGCAAGTGCACAAACAACTATAAGAGAAGAAACCGAGATAAATGCAGATGAAAAGTCCGGGCAAAGTGCTAGGAGTATTTTAAGGTGGAAGATATTACTTTCAAAAGAGGGGGAATGCGGCAGAGAAAGCTGCATGGAGGAGGTAGAATCTGATTTGATCCTTGAAAGAAGGAATACACTTCAACAGATGGAGATACATAGGGATGGTATAAACAAAGAGACAGAAATGATAAATGGACAGGACAATAAAGAGCAGTCCACTTGGGCTGGAATATAGAGCACGTGAATGGGAGCTGTAGGTGATAATGTTTCAAAAGTACATTGAAGCCACAAGCATTTAGATTTTATTCAGAAGACAGTGGAGAGCTACTAGAGGTTTTTGAGTAGAGGAGTAGGATAATTGCATTAGGATACCTGAGGCAGAGGGGAGGGTGAACTGGAAAGAATAGCATCTGGAGTCAGGGGACTGGTTAAAAGGCAATAAAAATAGCTCAGGAAGGAGAAAAGAGATGAGGAGCTAAAGTAAGATGGTTGTAGTGAAAGAATTTTGTTTCATCTCCAACTCAGTCTATTCCAGACCCTCCATCCTAGATGGGAGAAGGAGTGGGGATGGGATGGAAGGAGAAGGGCAGGGATGGCAAGAGGGTCAAATAAGTCTTTAGACCAGGAGTTGTTACTTAATGACTTTTGAAACTGCTATCTAAGTATTGCTTGTTTTCTGGTACTTCTCTCCTTGGCCACCGAGGAAACCCAAGTTTCCCAAGTATTGTTCTCTAGTACACTAATATGAATAAGGCTTCAGGGGTATTTCAATACTAGCCATATTTCCACTCTAAAGTATTAATGGAACCACAGCAGAATGTCAAAGCTGGAAGGACCCTTAGGACAAGAAATGTCACAGCTACAAGGAATCTTAGAGATCCGCTAGTACAACCCCTTCATTTTAAAGTGGAAATAAACAGAGGTTTGCCCATGATCACATAGCAAGGAGGGGTCAGAAAGCTAAGATATTATTTGAATTCAACAAACATTTATTTAATTTCTTTATTTAAGCTATTCATTTAAGGGCCTAGTATGCACCAGATTTGTTCTAGGCACTGGGGATACAAAGATGAAATGAAACAGTTCTTGTATTTAAGCAGTTTATATTCTATTGGAGGGAACAGCATTACACATATAAGCGCAAAATGTATGCAAGGTAATTTCCTGGAAGACAGCACAGGTCTAACATGAAGGTCAATTTGTTATCAATAGAACAGGGGTTCCAGGGTGCACACTAGAAGGATAGGGAAGAATAGGTTGGGAACATGAAGGGATGGATATGAAGGAACAGGGAATGGTTATCGGGCAACAAAATCCTTAGCCTGGGCAACCTGGAAATTATGAGTGGAGTCCTAAGGTACACATCCTTCACAGTGGCAAAAGTAATGTTGATTTGATTATCAATCCCTGAGAAACAGGTAGAAGGGGGAAGGAGTGATGCATATTGACAGCAGGGCAGATTTCAAGTCTACGAGTCTTTCCAATGGACCACACCTTCTTACTATACAATGTTTGTATTATTCATATACCTCAGAAATTTGTGAGGCTCTACATTCAACTGTTTCCAAATTCTCTGACCTTCTCCCCCTCCCAGAAGAATCCCATCTCTTCAGATCCCTTAGACCATCATTGATGGCTTTTGCTGATATATTTCCATCCTTGAGTTTTCAATGGCCAAGTTAGTTTGAGAAACACTATTCTAAACAAACCAGGGTTACAGGGAGAAGGGAAGTGATTCTTTTCAGGACAAGAAAACCAGAGGAATTTCAAAAACCAGAAATATCAGGAAGGCACTAGTGGCTTCTAGTAAAAGTTTTCCTCAACCCCAAGACTGTGGGGATACAGCTCCCAGAAACATGAGGGATAGTTAATACATACAATAATGATCCAAAAAGATGTTTCTGGGCTGGGATCCCTGGGCCAAAATTTAATAAAATGAAGCTTATTAAGGATAAATGTAAGGTCCTATATTTGGTTTCACAAGTACATGGGGCTTTGCACCTAGCAGTAAAAGGGCGTGGGCTTGGGGTTTCGCAGCTAGTAAGACTCAATCAAAGACACTTAATTAATTTAGCATTCTAAAACAGTAAAATAAAGTCCCACCTTAATTACCAGTACACTACTAGAGAGGCAATCCTAAAGCTGGCACTACCCAAGAGCTCTCCCCATCTTTATTTACAAGATTCAATTCCAGAACTTGGGATCAAGGAACTCTCCTCTCAGGTCACATCAGTAAGAGCATGTGCACCTCACATGCACATGCACTCCTGCCCCAACACAGGAGGCTGGGGCATGCACAGGCCTCCCTTAGTTCTGCTGCTCTCTGATCTGCCTTTGAAAAAGGAAAAAAAAATACAAAAAGTCTTTTGTGTGATTGACCTTCTTTCTTATAGACCCAGCAGAAAAGAATGGTATCAACTTAAAAAAGAAGTCTAAACCAATCAATTCACTTTTCAATAGATGAGGTATAATCACAGCCACAAGCAAAGGCTCACAACCCTATAAGCTCATCAGAGAATTCTCCTAATAAACCCCTTACAAGGAGGGAGGGAAGGAGGGTGGGGGGGAAAAGGGAGAGAGAGAGAGAGAGAGAGAGAGATGGAAGAGATCTAATGATGAAAAGGCATCGCATCTAGTCAATTCCTCTAGTTTTACAGATGAGAAAACTGAGGCCCAAGAAGGTGAAGTGACTTGCCTAAAGTCACAAAGGCAGTAAATATCAAAGGTAGGATTTGAACCAATATCCTCTAACTCCAAAGTCAGTGCATTCTCCTACTGTACCACATTGTCTCCCAAGGAACTCCTATGAAAATAAAGCTAGAACTAGAGGCCCTTTGGAGTTCATTCAAGATCTAAGATTTTATCATTCCATTGTATGAAAGCAAGTGGTTTCATCAAATGCCAAAATCTCGGAGTTGGAAGGGACTTCTAGAAGTGAATCTGGTTTGATCCCAATAGAAAAATTCTCTCCCCAGCTTCCCTGGCAATTGGTCCTCCAGCCTCTGCTTGAAACCTTCAGTGACAAGAACTTCTTACCTCCCAAGGCAGCCCATTGTTTGGGGAAGGGCTTCAGAGAGTGAGCAGGTCCACAGTTTAGCTAGCTTCTGATATTTCCTTGGGATCTTCAAACATTTCTTCACACATGTTTGGTCTCTGTCAGTTCAGTTTGAGGTTCCTTTCCCCAGAGGAAAGAAGGAAATTTGCATGACAATAATTGGATTTTAGATCAATATTGGGCAGGTGGGACTCCTAGGGAATAAATCTATAGTGGCCAGACTGGGAAATCAACATTAGTCACAAATTCTGCTGCACCATCACCCTGGGGGCACTCCTGGGAGTAGTCTCAAACTTTTTGTTCTGAAAACAGTAACCTTGAAATAAAGATCAGATCACACTGGACAAGGGCAGGAAGCAACAGAGAGAGGAAAGCAAATGTGGGAAATGGGCCAAGGATTTCTGGCAGCCCACAAAGCATTGAGCTCCCAAGACCAGTTCTGGAAATCAATGGAGTAAAAAAGGCTTTCTTCTTCCTATCTTTCTTCTCCTCTTTCCTTTCTCTCTTTCCTATCTTTCTTTTCTTCTTTTCTCTTTCCTTTTTCTCCCTTATTTTGCCTTCTGCTATGTCTTTATCTTTCCTCATTTTCTGCTCATTTTCTTCCTTCTGCTTAACACTTTCCTTCTTTCTTCCTTTCTTCTCTCCTTCCTCCTCCTCCCTTCTCTCTTCTGAGACCCCTCCATTTTTCTCATCTTCTTTTCTTTCCTCTGCCTCCCTCTCCTTCTCCTCTCTCATCTTTTCCTTTTCTCTTTTCTTCCTTCTACTACTTTTCCCCTACTTTTGTCCCTCCTTTCCCATGTTTTTCCTTCTTATTTCCTCCCTTATTCCTCCTGTGCTGCTCTTATTTCCTCCTTTCTTACTCATCTTCTCTTGGCCCTCTTTTCCTCCCCTCTCCTCTCAGTTTCATCTAGCCTCTCTGCCCTCTTTTGTGTCAGTGACCTCTAGGAGTGACTCCCAGAGAAGGTAAGAAAGGCAAAAAGATGAGAAAAGACAAGAAAGAAGGTTCTTTCAGCTTCCATAACAGTATACTACCTAGTCCACACCACTGTTCCACCAGAACTCAGGGATTTCCCATGGTTTGGAGTATGGGAACAATCCTTCAGTAAAGGACTGAACAGAACATCACCATTCCCAGCCCTGCCTAGTGTGTCAAACTCTAACCTGTCCAATACAATCACCTTGAAAGGGAATTAACCAATGGAACTGTGCTTTGTGGGTTAGAGGAGGCAATTGCGTGTGGCAGAAAGAGCAATGGATTTAGGGTCAAATGACCTGGGTTCTCATCTGCCACAAAACACTGTATGACTTTGGACAAGTCCTTCCCCTGGTCTGAACCTATTTTTTCTTCTGCAAAATCAGGAAATTGGACTAGATGTGGTCTAAGGTCCCTTCCAACTATAATAGTCTATGTCTCTCAAAGAGACTGTTGTCCAAGTATTTAGGTGGAAGAAGAAAAATTTAACATTGGAGAGGAAATGGGATGAATGCAATAAGAAGTCTTGGGTGCTCTTCAAAGAGAAATAACCTCAGGTGATTCTCACTGAATTCAAAGGAGGAGATGAAGAGGACAATGACAGAATAAAGAGCAAAGACTCAGAAAGGTTCAATGACTTGCCCAGCTGGTTATATATCAGAACCTTGGTCCTCATAAACAAATGAATGGCTTACTCCCTTCCCCACTAGAATCTCAAAGCATTTTCCATGTGTTATATATGTACAAAGCCACTTCCTCTTCATAAAGAAAAAGAGAATACATGAAAATAGAACTGAGCAAATATTTATTAGTGCCTGCTATGTGCCAGACACTTAGTGACTAGTGCTAAAGTTACAAAGATTGGAAATTATATAGGTCCTGCCCTCAAGGAGCTTACAGTGTAATGGGGAAGAGATACAGAGAACATATGTAAATGTTTTACTTTTTTTCTATTTTTTCCATTCTTTTGATTTTGTGTGACTGATTCTTGATGTGTCATAGAGTCATTAGCTTCCACTTGCCCAATTCTAATTTTTAAGGACTTATTTTCTTCAGTTAGCTTTTGTGCCTCTTTTTCCATTTGGCCAATTCTACTTTTTAAGGAGTTCTTAACTTCAGTGGATTTTTTTCCACTTGGCCAATTATATTTTTTAAGGAATTGTTTTCTTCAGTCAATTTTTGGCCTTCCTTTTTCAAGCTGTTGACTCTCTCTTGCATACTTCTCATTTCTTTTTCCAATTCTTCTTCTACCTCTCTTACTTGACTTTTAAAATCCTTTTTAAGTTCTTCCAAGAAGGCTTTTTGGGCTTGAGACTAATTCATATTCCACTTTGAGGTTTCAGCTGTAGGCATATTGACAATGTTGTTCTCTTCTGAGTTTGTGCTTTTATCTTCCCTGTCACCATAGTAATTTTCTATGGTCAAGTTTCTTTTTTGCTTCTTGCTCATTTTTTGCCTATTTCATATCTTTTAAAGTTGAGCTCTTTTCCTGGGGCACAGGGAGCATTGTTTCAAGCTTCTTGCACTTGGGGCCAAAGGCCTGATTACTGGCTTTCTGTGGGACCTCAGGTGCTGACAGCTTGCTCACTGCACTGAGGTGACCCAGCCCTATTGTTGCCTGGTTTCCATGGCTGTACTGTTCTTTCTGTACTGGAGCTGGAGGCCTCTTAGCTGGCCTGCTGTGCCACTGGTCTGCTGAGCCAGGACCGAGGGACCTCGGTTGCTGATCTGTGCTGAGCCTCTTGCTGGCTCACCCGGACACCATCTGTGCTGGGCTGTACTCCCCTTTTACCCAAGTGAAAGAGACCTTTCCTGAAGTCCTTCTAAGTTATCTTAAGATAGAAAATTGTCTCACTACATCTTTTTGTAGAGTCTGTTGCTCCAGAATCCATTTAGAAGCTTGATTTAACATTGTTTCTGAGGGAAACTGGGGAGAGCTCAGGCAACTTCCTGACTTCTATCCACCATCTTAACTCTTGAGCCCCAGAACATATGTAAATAAATGATACAAAGGAGGATAAGGCAAAGAACTAGCAAAACTTTCAGTTAGATTGTGAATTCCTTGAGGGTAAGGGCTATCTTTTGCCTTTTTTGTCCTTAGCGTAGTGCCTTTGTCACTGTTTAGTCATTTCAGTAGTGTCCAACTCTTCACAACACCATTCGGGGTTTTCTCGGCAAAGATACTGAAGTGGTTGTCCATTTCCTTTCCCAATTCATTTTACAGGAAACTGAAGCAAACAGAATTAAGTGACTTGCCCAGGGTCACACAGTTATTAAGTGCCTGAGGTCAGATTTTAATTCAGGTCCTCTTGACTCCAGGCCTGGCAATCTATCCATTGTACCACCTAGTAGGCACTTAATAAATATTGATTGATTGATTGATTGATTCAATCATTTTCACCTGGGGAGAGGGAGGGAGGGATCTTCCCTGCCTTTGGGGGGGGTGGGGGAGAGAGAGGAAGAAGTCTAAGAAATCAATTCCAATCATTGATGGTATTGGGGCCTGAGCAAAGGCACAGACATGGGAAAGGAAAAGATGAGAGTGGGGAACAGAAAGCTGTCCAGTTTAGCTGGGTTGTAGAGTCCTGAAAATGGAAGCAGTTTAGGGAAGTTGGAGGCAGATCGTAGAGCACCTTGAATGACAGGGCCAGGAGTTTCAGCAATCTTTATTAGGCAATGAGGATCTGCTAAAGGATAGATACGGGATTTGCTAAGGAGCACCCGCCAAGGCCGTGGCCTAGCATGACTCTTCCTTACCCCAGTGCTAGCTCTCTCTTCATTGACACAACCTCCTCCGCATGGTGAGTTTTCCATTCCGCCCCCACCCTAAGGGAGCATAATCGAGGGGTACAGTTGTAAATTTGTTTCTTTAAATAAAAGGCCCTGAGTTTCCTACCAAATAGTCTTTTAGGAGATGAAACGAAGCCAGTCTTCTCCATGCCACCCAGTATTTAGCACACAGTGAGCCACATATTTGTACAGAGAGAGCAGGCATGTATATAGAGATAGAGATAGATATAATCTCCTCTCCAGATGGGAGCTATTTCTGCAGGTGACTCACCAGCACTGAACTCCACTGAGGAATTCCGTCCTGCATTCCAAGTACCCAAGTTGTCATCTTTTCAGAGCTGCTTCGCCTTCATGGCAGGGAATTTTACCTCTCCTCCTTGATGGAGTTTTGAAGGAGAACAGACCTCAGAAAATGCAGAACACCCCATAAGCCTGTTCTACACTGAATTATCCCTCCCCCCCTCACCATTACCACCACCTCTCTCTCCCCTCTCCTAGCACTGTACACAGAAGGGCTGGAAGGGAAGCTTAGTTTGCAAAATTAGCTGAAAGGGATCTCAGAACATAGAACAAAAAATGCCAGAGCTGGAAGGGACCTCAGAGATCATCAGCTAATCAAACCACTTCTACAGATGAGGAAACTGAGGCCCAGGAGATTTAGTGACTTGCCCAGGATGGCACAGCTAATGAGTAACAAAGCTGGAACTCACTCGAATTGTCTCTCTTCCCACTCTGCTACTATTCTTATTAAAAGGGATGATATATTTATATAACACTTTGAAAGACAGCCTGGTTTAATGGATAGAGAGCTGGCCTCTGTGTCAGGAAAACTCAGGTTCAAGACCCTTCTGCTCCCAGTGATGTGCTAATAAATGTTTAACACCCTGCTTCCTGAAAAAATGTAACCACACACTTTTAAATTTACTCTTTATTATTAAGATTTTCTCCATCACTTTCTTAAATCTATTCCATCAACAAAAACAATAATCAAGCCTTGATTTTTATAGCATTTGCCAATTTCTGAGGTACAAATGCCCATGCTAAAAATTGAACAATTTGCTCTCCTGACCCAGTATGAGCAGGGTCCAGTACACCCTCTCCACCCCACACACACCGCTATTGGATGCATCACCCTGGACAAGTCACTTAACCTGTCAGTGACTCAATAATTCTCTAAGACCATGAGTGGCTTAGGAGATTGGCTGAAGGGAAAATCATAGATCGAGGCCAAACACTTTATAATTAGAAAGTATTTTATATACATTCTCTAATTTGAGCCTCACAATCACCCCACATGTTAAGTAGGTCATAGATTATCACCCTCATGGTACAGATGAAGTCTTTATCTAAGATCTAGAGTGAAGTGACTTGCCCAAGGTCACACAAATATAGTGGCAGAGCTCAGATTAATACCCAGACCTCTTGGCTCATACATGCCACACTGCTTCTCTACCTAGTATGTGTTGTTGGGGAAGGGGAAGGCAAGAATGTCCTGAAACTAGCTTATAAGAACTGTGGAGAGCTGGTTGTTAAATTTTCAGTGTGAGCATTTATACTCTGGAAAAACATTACAAATTATAGATTTATTTATTGTTTTGTTTATTGTCTGGAGTGAAGAAAGTGATGGAGAAAATGTTTAAAATGCAGATTAAACTTAAAAGTGTGTTGTGAATAATTTTTTTACACCTCCCACAAGAGCCAGTTGTTAAATATTTACCAGTACACCCCTTTGGAGTTTCATTATGGAAACTCCTCTCACAGATGCAGATGGGTGATTCATCTGTAATTTATAGATTTTAAAAAGAGCTGCCAAAGGCACACTGAGAGGTTGCCACACTGCCCCCACTACCACCAACTCAGCCAATCGATCGATCGACAGATGTTCAACACCTACTACGAGCCAGCCACTCTGCTAGATGCTGGGGATACAGAAATAATAAATGAAACAAATCTAAAGGTCAGGGAGCTTACATTTGACAGGAGGGACAACAATCACACATTTAAGTGTATACAGAATAAATATAAAGAGAATAAATACAAAGGTGTTTGGGAGGGAGGGCACTAGCAGTTGTATCAGAGGCAGGGCGTGAACCCAGGACTTCCAGACTCCGAGTCATTATCTATCCATTATATCAAGCTACCTTTTAGGTGCTGGTGGTGGTGGTGATGGTGGTGGCTGCAGAGGTAGCAGCAGTGGCTACATTGGTGGTGATGGTGGTGATCACTGGTAACTCACTTGTTTAGTGATTTCTGGTTAGTATCATAGAGGGACCTTCAAGATATTGAGTTTCCCTTGTCCCCATGGGGAAAATATGGCAGTGCCAAGATTCAAACCCAGGTTCTCTGACTCCCAATCCAGTGCTCTTTCTACTCCACCACAAGGTGCTTTACATAAATTCTCTAATTTGAGCTTCCTGATAATCCTGTGAGGAAAAAAAGGTAGAGATCATTATTCCCATTTTACAGATTGGGATAATAAGGCCAAGAAGGGAATTGTCCTACCCAAGTTCACACAGCCAGTAGGCGGTAAAACAGGATCTCCAACCCAAATCTTCTGATTCTGTTATCTTTAACATCTTGCCAGTGCTTTTTAGTCAGAGATTTCATTGCTCTCTTTTAGCTAATAATTCTCTCTAGAATAAAAATTCTTAACCTGGGGTTCATGGGCCCTCATCATGGGAAGATTTCAGGGAATCTACTTGGAAGAAGAAAAAAATTACATCTTTATTTTCACTAACATCCAACTGAAATTTAGCATTTCCTTCAATGATGAATGTAGGCAACAAAGCATTGTTCTGAGGAGTCCATAGGCTTCACCAGACTGCCCAAGGGCTTCATGACACAAGAATTCCTGCTCTAGACCGTACTGGGGTGCAATGAGCCATTCACAACCAGAGGAATGTAAGCTTCTTATAGGCAGAGATCCCTTTTTTTGCTTTTGTGTCCCCAACAAGGTTTTCATAAACCTTGTTGAATTTAAATGAGCTTTAGAGGTGAACAAAGGTGAAGTTCAGATGTAAAGATCAGTTTGCCCAGAGCCGTACAGGACAAAATTATTGTCCCCTCAACTCTTCTCATTCCTACTCTCCTTTCATGATTCAGGAGTTTATTGAATCAGTTGTCTAAACTCTACACCTTCTGCCCCTATTTCCGCACCACTAAATCCCTTCCTTTACCTCCAATGTTCAGATTCTGTCCTTACTGTCGGTCACTGGGAGCTAATGTCATATAGACTCAGAATTCCAACAAGTTCTTCAACAACAGGCAAATTCATTTCATGTGTGGTGGAGAGAAAGGGCAGAAATTGCAAACTGAACATTTTCCAGGTCCATTCTCCATCAGAAAGTTGTAAAGATATGAATCCACAGAGCATGCTATTTAATTCCCTAAGAAAACATTAAGAAATGGTGCTAGTGGGGCATGCTCTGCAAATCTAACCTTTGTTTTACATAACAGACCTTCAAATACTTGAAGTTTCAACTCCCTTTCATCATTTTTTCTTCCCCTTTCTTTCAATTGTTGCTCTTATGGCATGGTCCCCTCAACTTTGTGGTCACTCTCCCTCAGACATGTCACAGTTTGGGAACACATAAAATACTACATTTGGAATGAAGAAGATTTGGGTTCAGATCCTGCCTCTGACTCTTACTAGTTGTGTGGCTATGAACAAATCATTCAACCTCTCTGACCTTCAGTTACCTCACCTGCAAAATGGAAATAATTCCTCCTTCCCTGGATTGTCATGAGAATCAAATGAGATAATGTGTGTAAAGTGCTTATCAAACTTTAAAGCATTATCTAAGAACATTATTTTTAATATCCTTCCTAAAATGTGGTGCACAGAACTAAAGAAAATGTTTTAAAATGGGACTTGAGCAGGACAGAGGGCAGCAGGCCTATCCCCTGCCTTATTTTGAACTCCACACTTCTGTCACTGAGCCAAAGATGGCCATCAGCTTTTCTGGTAGCCACATCACAATGCTGACCCATATTGAATTTCTGGCCACCAAAACCCCCAGGTCTTTTTATGGAAACTATTTCCCAGTTATGCCTCCCTGGTCCAGTACTAATTGTTGTCTTCATATATCTAAAGACCAGCCATTGCACATCTTAGAAAATGCTTGCTGGTTGATTGATTGATTTGATTGTCGTGGGAAAGAGGGATCCTATCTGTTCTTCTTGGCCACAGAAGGAAGAACCAGTAGCAATGGGGTACACATTATAAAGCTATAGATTTCACCTTAATAATACCAGGAAGGACATACTAGTAAGAGCTCTCCAAAAACAGAAAAGGACTTCTTCCTAAGGTACTGACTGAGTCTCCCATCACTGGAAGTGTCCCAATGACTAGATGACAGCTTGTCAGGATTTCTTTAGAGAAGATTCCTGCACTACAAAGGAGAATGGACCAGACAGTCTAATGTCACATCCAGTTCTGGGAATCTCTGATTCTAAATTGAGTTGGAGGTGCCAACAAAATATCCAAGTAGAAATATTGAGCCCTTGGGTTGCAAATACAGGAATGAAAGTCAGATAAGAAGCCGTTTATGGAGATATGGATCTGGAAGTCACCCAAAAGATATTAAAGCCTTAGGACAGGATCATGGAGAGAGTTTAAGCAGTGAAGAGGACAGGACCAAGGGAAGAGCTTCAGAGAACCATCAATTAGGGAAAAAGAAACAAGAGCCAATAAAACAAAGAGGAAGTTGTCATAGAGGTGAGGTGAAAATGAAGAGTATGGGCCCTTTGAAGTGGGAGGATAAGAGAGTATCCAGTAGGAAGTGTTAGTCAACAACAGCAAACACTACAGAGAGGTCAAAGAAGATGAAGACAGAGAAATGCCACTCAATCTCCCTATTGAGAAATTATTCACTCTTTACCTCTACCCTTAAAGAGAAGAGTAACTGGCAGCCTCCACCTTCCAACATGGGGATCCATAATGACTGGGAGCAAGGGGTCCCCACGCTGCCCTTTAACACATGTTTCCAGGGCAGTTGCCATTCATTCTCATTCAACAAACATTTATTCATTCTTATTCAACAAACATTTTTTGAGCACCAACTATATATGCAAGGTAGCTGTAGAGGGTGGGCAAAGGCAAGAGTAAACATAATCCCTGTCCTCAGAAAGCTTAAGGTCTGGTAGATGATATAACATGTGAACATAAATATCTCTGGTACCAGTCAGAATGTAATAAGGGCCATAGAACATATGCAAAGTGCTTTAGGAGTTAGAGAAGAGAGAAATTATTTCCTATAGGGAAAGCTTCAGAGGAGGTAACTGGGCCTACAAAGATAAGATTTTGACAACTCTGACATACTAAGTTCTATGTTCTAAACCTCCTCCCAGGTGTGACATTCAAAGATCTCTTCCAGCCCTGACATGTGTTTTAAATTACCTTCTAGCTATAACACTCTATATTCTAAGGTCCCTTCAAAGTACTAATATCCTTTGTTTTGTGTTGTAGGGTCCTTTCCAGCTCTGACATTCTACATTTTAAGATCTGTTTCAGTTCAATCATTATATATTCTAAGACCCCTTCCAACTCTGACATTCTGTGTTCTAAGACTTGCCCCAATTCTGGCACTTTGTGTTTTATATTCTCTTCCAATTCTAATATTCTTAGTTCTATGTTCCAAGGTCCTCACCAGCCTTACTGTTCTGTGTTCCAAGGTCCCCACCAGCCTTATTGTTCTGTGTTCTAAGATTCCCACCAGCCCTACTGTTCTAGGTTCCAAGGTCCTCCCCAGCCTTATTTTTCTGTGTTCTAAGGTTCCCACCAGCCCTACTGTTCTGTGTTCTAAAGTTCATGCCAGCCCTACTCAGGGTCCCCACCAGCCTTACTGTTCTGTGTTCTAAGGTTCCCACCAGCCCTACTGTTCTGTGTTCTAAGGTTCCCACCAGCCCTACTGTTCTATGCTCCAACATCCTACCAGCCCCACTATCCTGTGTTCTAAGGTCCTTACCAGCTCTATTATTCTAAAATTCTGTTTCTGTAATTGGTCTTATTTAGTACTCAAGGTAGAGCCTCTAGTTCTCCCAAGGAAAGGTCAAGAAGCTTCCTGGCTGTGCCTCCACCCTCAGCATGTCCATTCTCATCCCATTCTGCTGAGCTCTTCAGATAATGAGCGTCCCTCACCCCTGCCAAGAGCTGCCCTGGATAATATCCAGTAGGGACTTTATGGGGAAATTGAGCTCTGGAACAAAGCTAAAAGGAAGTTCAAATAGCATCGCTCTCCTTTGATTAGTACTTTATAATAAAAATATGAATAGCACACATTTCTATAGTGCCCTGTAATTTACAAAGTACTTGAAGAACTAATTATCTCATCAAAGTATCAAACTGTAATCCCACAATAACCCTCTGGGGTAATAATGTATTATCTGCATTTTACAAATGAGGAAACTGAGGCTTAGAGAAGAGAAGTAACTTGATCAAAGTCATACAGCTTTCAAGCCTTCCTAGACCCATCATCCCTGAGGTTCTCTGCCTCCACTCTCAGGCTTTAAAAGTAAAAGTTATATTTAAGAGGTGAGCTGCTTCATCACTGCATTAAAGCTGTGGCAATCCCAATCAGAGAGGATTCCTGCAGAAGCTGCTGTCACCACTGTAGGAGATCGATGGGGGCAGAGAGGTAGTGGGGGTGGGGAAGGACATTTCTGTCCTCCCGAGGCTGTATAGGCAGGAGCGGGGGGGGGGGGGGGGGGGGGATACTGCCCTGTTCCTTAATTCTCCTCCTCCTCCTCTATAGTGAGTCATCTGACACTTCATACCCAGCCAGGCTTTGAGAGGATGAGGATCTATTTTACTGCAGTGTAAGGAAGCCTCAGCACAGTCAGTGTCTTGGCCCTTTCCGGATCTGGTCTTCCTCTGCCTAGCTGTCCCAGACCTCATTTTTCTTCTTAGTTCTAGTCTGTTTATCACAGACTCTTTAGGATCGCAAAACTCTTAGAATGTTGGAATCAAAGATTCTTAGAATCTTGTAATTATAGCCTCTTAGAATTTTGGAATCTTAGAATCTTGGAATCATAGATTATTAGACCATAGAGTCACAAGTGATGGAGCCAAGACTCTGATCCAAGTCTTCGGCCCAAGTCCAGGAATTTTTCCAATAAAAGAAATTCATATTTATATAGTACTTTTAGGTTTGCGAAGCACTTTACATATATCTCATTTGACCCACTCCATCTCCTTCTTCTCTCCTTTACCCACAGTCCCAGAAAAAGAGAAGAGACTCTACACGGGAGACTGCTTTGCCATGAATTATCAGTATCCCAGGAAAAGGTGCCCCAGATGGAATAGGAATTTGCCACACACCAAAAAAAAGGGGGGAGGAATCTAGCTTCCCCTGGGAAAGGAAGGAAAGAGAAGGCAAGGCAAGGGGAAAACAAGCATTTATTAAGCACCTACTATGTGCCAGACACTATGCTAAGTTCTTTACAAATATCTCCTTTTATCCTCACAACAATACTGTGAAGTAGGTACTATTATATCTCCATTTTAGTTTAGGAAACTGGGGAAGACAGAAGTTAACTGACTTGCCTAGGGACACACAGCTAATAAAATGTCTGAGACTAGATTTGAACATAGGTCTTCTTAATTTCAGGCTCAGTATTCAACCACTGCCCTAGCCACACAGGGCTAGGCTCATGGCAAAGAGATAAACGGATCCTTTAATCAGTCAACCAGTGGGGCCCCCAAGTTTCAGTTTACCTTGTGCCTAATCATAGGCCTCATTTTCCTAGCATTTTACACTTTACAAAACCCTCTCCTTATAGCAACCCCAAAAGATAGAAAATGGAGGTATAATCCCCATTTTATAAGTGAGGAAACTAAGACTCAAAGAAGGGATTTTGCTCAAGGTTGTTCATTTAGTAAATGGCAGAACCAAGACTCAGAGGCCTCCTGACTCTGTGGTAGAGTGGGAAGAGTGGGAAGCACTGGACTGGAAGTCGGAGGACCTGGGTAGGAATCTTGCTTGATTCTGCCGCTGACTAGCTGTGTGAGCCTGGACAAGTCATTTACTTCTATAGGTCTCAGTTGGCTCATTTGTTGTGTTTGTCTTTCGTTTTCAAAGAGGACCATGACATCAGCGAAATGATGACATGACTTGCAGTTGACTTTGATTTGAGTGCGGGAGGGCTGTGCAAGGTCACTAGCCTCACTTTCTCCTCCAGAGCCATCTGGGTCCAGCGACCAGATATTCATCAGGATGACTGGAGATGACCCAGGATGCAACAGGAGACCCTGGTCCTTTTAGGCTAAGGCCTTTTCATGTAGTCACATGTAATCCATGTTGTTGTTCAGTTGTTTCAGTTGTGTCCAACTCTTCATAGCCCCATTTGGAGTTTTCTGGGCAAAGATATTGGAATGGTTTGCCATTTCCTTCTCCAGTTTATTTTACAGATGAGGAAACTGAGGCACGGTGGATAGAGTGCTCATTTATAAAATGGGAGTGTTGGACTAAATGACCTCTGTGGTCCTCTCCCAGCCAAGGGCTCCATCCCCCTAATGTGCAGAGAACATTCAAATCCTTCCAAGAGCTCCCTTTGTGTGTCCCCCAGGAGGATTCACTTATCTACTGGGAGGCAGCAACAAGGAAAGAGAAGGGCTCCAAGCCAGGAGTCAGGAGACTTGGGCTCGAAGCCTAGCTGTGACACTGGCTAGTCATTTGTTTGACCCCAGACAAGTCACTGCTCTAAGACTTGCTTTCCTATCCTGTAAAATAGAGCTGGTCAGGACATCAGAGGTCATGCCTTGTACAACTCCACATTTTACTGTTAGTAAATGGCAGAGCCAGGATTCCAATGAGTCCTGAGCCCTGACTCAGCACTCTTTCTGCAGCGCCCACCTAATAATCCCTATTTTCTCTGCTGCTCCCTCCCCTATCAATCTCGAGATCTCCCTGTTCTTTCTGTTTCTCTCTGTATCTGTGTCTCTGTCTGTCTCTATATCTGTCTCTGTCTCTCTCTCTCTCCTCTCTCTTTCTGTCTCTCTGTCTCTGTCTCTCTCTCCCTCATTGTTAGGGATAAGGACTGACTCTGTGATTTCATTGCTACTGGGAATTCCACTGAGGAAACTCCCCTACCAACACCAGGCAGCACCATAGAGAACACTGAAGAGGAAGGAAAGAAATAAGCATTTATTAAGTACCTACTGTGTACCAGACTCTGCTAAGCGCTTTACAAAGCCTATTTTCAATATGATTTTTACAACCACTCTGGTAAGTAGGTGCTATTATTATCCCCATTTTACAGACGAGGAGACAGAGGCAGGCAGCCATTAAGTGACTTATCCAGGGTCACATAGCTGGATTGTGACTCCAAGTCTAGCTCTGTCCACCGAGCTGCCTGAGAAAGTGAGTGATTTGCAAAGAATCACACATTGGGTTTGTGTGAGAGGCAGGATTTGAATACAGGTCTTCCTGGCTCAGAGGCCAGCTCTCTATCCACTGTACTATACTGTCTTTGTGTTTTGTAAAGCTTAAAATGTGCATTGTAGAAATACGTGTAATCATTACCACTGGAGAGATGTCAGGGAAGGGTTAATCTTGCACCCAAGGGCCCCTCTGCTAGAAAAGTGCATCGGCCCAGGAAAGGCCCAGGCTGTGACAGAGAAAGATTATGTAAACAAGAGCCAGCCAGAGATAAAAGTAAGTGATTGCCACCCACCAGTGGAGAAGCGTGAATAGGTATTGAAATTCACTTTCAATAATGCATGTCCTCCCCCGCACTAGCAGTAGGGCCTCGGGAGGGGGAGACCGAGGCTCTTTAAAGGGCCAGGCAGTACCTTTCCCTTATAGGATCATAGGCTTAGAGCAAGAAGCTCTTAGACATCGTTCAGTCCTACCCTCTCTTTTTGCAGAGGAAGGAACAGGCGTGTAGAGGTCAAGTGACTCAACCAAGGTCACACAGCTATTAAGTAGCATCAAGTAAGCAGCTTTTTGGTCCAGAGCTGTAGGAATTGCCAGTGAGAAAACTCAGTGGAAAGAACACTGAACTCAAAGGACCTCCGTTCAAATCCCAGTTCTGTCACTACCTGTGTGGCATGGACACTTCACACCCTCCCTAGGCCTCAGCCTCCTCATTTTTAAAGTGAGGAGGTACATGGTTTCTGACCATGGTCTATGGTCCTTCCACCAGTGCACATCAGTGAAGGCCCAGGGTCACAAAAGCAGCAGGCATCATAGGTAAAACTAGAAACCAAGGTCTTCCTAATGCCGAAGTTGGGTCTTTATCCACTTGCTAGGCTGCCTCTTCAAAGCAATAGCAGGATTGAATCTTACTCTTTCCACAACTCCGCAGCTGCCGCTCAGACCCCTTCATCAGCTAGACTTAGGCAGGTGGGGAAGGACCCCAGGGTGAGGATCACGGAAGATCTAAGGCACTGGAAAAAGATAAAACATGGCTGTCCATAGGTGATCTCATCCTCCTGCTGACAGGGCGGGCAAGCTGGCTTAACTGAATCAGCAAGTCACCTTGAGGGAGGGATGAGGGGTGCCATGTGCCAGGAGGACAAAACCACTACCACCATACCGACCACCACCTCCTTTCAGGCCATAATGGACCCCAAACCCAAAAACCCCGGGAATAGCAATGCCTGCCAGATCCCCCCGTCACTGCTTTCAGCCAGTATTCCAGAGAATCAGCTCTGGCGGAGGTGAGATGTCACAGCCCTGACCTCATGGACAGCGCTAGCCGTCAAGATCCCAAAGAGAACATTCTTGACACCAAAGTCCTTGGCACTGTCAAATGGTCCGGCATCAGAAATGGGTATGGTTTTATCTGTGGAAACAACATTAGAGAAGAAGCATCATCATCTGCTTTGCTGCTGAGCCCTGAGGACCATGGGACCTTTTCATCTGACTTGCAGCTGAAAGCTCCTTTTTGTCTTGTTTCTCCCATTAGAATGTAAGCCCTTTAAGAAGAGGGGCGTTCTTCTTTTATATTTGTCTCTCCAGTGGGTAGCACGATGCTTTGCCCAAAATAAGCTCTTGATAAATACTTTTTTATCCATTCATTCACTCATTCATACTGAAACCTAGGTAACCGTCTAAGGCTCTTTGAGGATGCTTCGACTTCCCCCCAGAGCCAGCATTTCCCCCTAGTGCTCTTTCCATCAACCCTCTGACAAAAAGATTAACAGGGTAGATGGTGTTGTGGCATGGGGGCAAGAGAACTAAGTCTTGGAAGCGGAGACCCTGGATTTGAATTCCAACTCTGTTACTTATTCACTCAGTTTTCACAGCTCTAAAATAAGGGGATTGGAACAGATTATCTCTAATTAAAAAGTCTCTTCCAGCTCAGCTCAAAATCCTGTGAATCAAGGGACCTCAAAATTATTACTCCTAGGCCTAGGATTGAGTGAGAGGCAGAGAGTTATGTTTAGGCCATCAGATCATAGATTCCAAACTGGAAGAGATCTCAGAAGTCACCTATTCCACTCACTTTACAGGGAGGAAACCAAGGCTCGGAGAGATCATAGGATCATAGATTCAGAAGTGGAAAAGACACTAGGGGCCACCTATTCTAACTCCCTCGTTTTACAGATAAAGAAAATGAGACACAGAGGAGTTAAGTGATTTGCCCAAGGTCACACAGCTAATAAGCAGCCAAGGTGAGATTTGAACCCAGGTCCTCCTATTCTCAATCTAGCACTCTTGTACCATGCTGTCTTGGGCACCAGATTTTAGGAAGGATATGAACAAACCGGAATTGGTCCAGAAGAAGGCAACCAGGATAGTGAGAACATTTCAAATCCAGTCATATGAGGATCAGGTCAGGAACCTTGGAATGTTTAACTTAGAGGAGGGGAGACTTAGAGGTGACGTAGTAACCGTGTTCAAGCATTTTCAAGGGGTGTCATGGGGAAGAGGGATCAAGCATCGTCCTAGGCCTCAGGGGATAAAATTAGGACCAACGTCAGGAAGATGTAGAGACATGTTTTGGCTGAATATAGGGAAGAACTTCCTAATAATTAGATCTATGCAAGAGTTGGACTGAGCTCCCCGAGGGGAAGGTGGATGATCACTTGTCAGAGACGTCATAGTTAGAACTCCTATCCAAGTAGAAGCATTAGATAGCTTCTGAGGTCCCCAGCTGAGGATCTGGGACTCTGTGGGGTCACCCTTCCCCTACCAACAATTCGCTCAGCTCCCTGTCCTTCCTCTAGATACCTCAGTACGTTGAAAAAGAATATCTCTTGGAATCCAGGGACGTGTTGGAGGGGAGATTCTGGATCTCTGGTCTCTGACTCAGGGGTCACTTGCTATGTGACCTTAAGCAGGTCACATCATCTTGTAGGGCCTGTTTGCTTCTCTACACATGAAGGCATTGGGTCAGAAGAGCTCTAAAATCCCCTCCAGTTCTGACATTCTAGGTGCTAAGGATCCTTCCAGAAAGGAAGGAAAGAAACAAGCACGCGGTAAGTGCCTGGCACTGTGCTAAGCACTTTATAAATATCTTATGGGACAGATATTATTATTATGAGGCATCTAGATGGCACAGTCAATAGAGGGCTGGGCCAGGAGTCAGGAAGACCTGAGTTTAAATCTGATCTCAGACACTTAATAGCTGTGTGACCCTGGGCAAGTCACTTAACCCTGTTTGCCTCAGTTTCCTAATCTGTAAAACCAATAAAATAATAGCATTTGCCTCCCAGGTTGTTGTGAGAATTAGAAGAGATAATAACTGTGAAGTGCTAAGCACCGGGCTTGGAAGATAGCAAGTGCTATGTAAATGTTAGCTATTATTATTAATTATTATTATCTCAATTGAGATAATAATTATAAAATGCTTGGCACAGTGCCCAGAGCACAGTAAGAACTATGTAAGAGTTGTTGTTGTCCAATTTGATTCTCACAATAACCCTGCGAGGTAGTTACTATTAATATTCCCATTTACAGATCGGGAAACTGAGGCAAGTGGAAGCTAATCGACTTTCCCAGGCTCCATTGCACCTCCTAGCTGCCTCAGCTTCCAGCTCTGATTCTCTGAGCTCTAAGGTTCCACTTCAGCTCGGACCTTCTATGGTCTGTGTTCTAAAGTATCTTCTAGCTCAGGCATGCCGGTGATTCTGTGTCTCACTTTCACTCCCCTGGTCATCAGTGGCCAATACCTTCTGGTGAGGAAACCAAGGTTAGGCTAGGTGAATGAGATCAGAGCCAGCGCATCCAGCTACCTCAGGGCAGCTGACCCTCCGAGGCGCTGTCTTCCAGGAGAAGCCTTGGGCTGGCCCTGTCCCTTTCCCTTCTACTCGTGACATCTATCGCCACCATTCTTCCTCCTCGCCAGAGTTCCCCTCACCTCCTGGAAAGTGATGATGTGATTTAGAGATGCAAGGGACCTTAGACATAATCTAGTTTCACCCCCATATTTTACAAAGGAGGAAACTGAGGCTGGAGAAATTTAGTCATTTTCCTAAGGGAACACACCAAGTAAACCAGGTGGAGTTTGGGTCACAAGGTCATGAAATTTAAGAGTTGAAAGTGCCCTAAGAGGCATTACATTCAATCCATACCTAAACAAGAATGTCTTCTATGTATAACATTACCAGACTCTTACTAGTAGTGTAAATCTAGTATGAGGCAAAAAAAAATGATTAGATTTGAGTCAGAAGAGATGGGTTCAAGTCTTAGCTC
The DNA here is from genome assembly GCF_011100635.1 of Trichosurus vulpecula. Classification (NCBI taxonomy): domain Eukaryota; kingdom Metazoa; phylum Chordata; class Mammalia; order Diprotodontia; family Phalangeridae; genus Trichosurus; species Trichosurus vulpecula. The sequence goes on from NC_050575.1 coordinate 94,585,348, forward strand.
TATGACTTTTAATACTTGTGTGACCTTGGGTAAATTCCTTCACCTCTGGGGAGACTTCAGGGTCCTCATCTCTAAAATGAAGGGGGTAGTCTAGAGCAAGGGTTTTTAGACTGCGGTAAAGCACTAGATTTGGAACCAGGAAGGCTCTTCTTCATGAGTTCAAATCTGACTTCAGACACTTACTAGCTGTGTGACCCTGGGCCAGTCACTTAACCCTGTTTGCCTCAGTTTCCTCATCTGTAAAATGATCTGGAGAAGGAAATGGCAAATCACTCCAGTATCTTTGCCAAGAAAACCCCAGATGGGGGTCACAAAGAGTCAGACACAACTGAACAACAACAAAAACAAAAATAAACTATTTCACAGTAGCTGGTTTCCTTTGTAATTTCAGATATCTTATTTTATGCATTTAAAAATATTTTTTTCTATAGAGGTCCCTAGGTCTCACCAGACTACCCAAGGGATCCATGATGCCACAGGGATTAAGATCCTCTGGTCAAGATGTCCTTTGAGTTCCTTTCCAACTCTAAATCTATGATCTATTGACCTTGCACAAGACCCAGGCCAAGGACCTCTCTGAGCCTTTTCCCTCATCTATAAAGAGAGAATTAGATGAAATGACCTCCAAAGCCCCTTCCATCTCCAGAGTTCTAGGATCCTGAGGTAGTCTGGCTGACTGCTAGACAGCTTTGATTGTCAGGTACTTTTTCCTCACATCAAACAGATCTATTCCTTTTGCACCTTTCCCTTCTATCTCTGAGTTCTGCCCTCTGGGGTCATGTGGAACAAGGTCGACTGTCTCCAGGTCCCGGCTTTGTACACTGCCACCCACTGCTTCCCTCCTCCTCCCCACGAGGGCCAGCTGCTTTTGTTTGGCTGTCAGATTTCAAACAGGCTCCTGGAAAACCCAATTACCTCCCGAAGGCAGGCTGGCCACGACTAAATGGAAATCTCCCTCTCGCTCAGCCAGCTGTGGGGAGAACCCAGCACAAAGTCAGCTTTACAAAAAGACAAGGACATTGGAGACTAGGTGGGAATTTTTTTCCCCAAGCTTGGCTACTTCCTTGCTGGGTGCCCTCGGGCAAGTCACTTATCTTCTCTGGGACTCTGTTTTCCCATCTGTCGAATGTAAGGGTTATATAACATAGGAGCTTTAAAGTGCCTTCCAGATCTGTCATTCCATATTCTGTTTTAAGCTCCATTACAGCTCTGACAGTCTATGGCCTATGTATCGAGACCTTCCAACTTAGACGGGTCCAAGGATAGAATGGGCTGCTCTGTTGGGTACTGAGTTCCCCGTCACTGAAGGCCTGGAAACAGAGACTAGATGATCCCCTGTATAATCCCCAGTCCAAGAAGTGATAGAGAAAGTAGGAGTTTTGCCTAGTGACCTCTGAGGTTCCTTCAAGGTCGGAGAGGGCATGATTCTGAGGTTCTATAATTGGTTATTTGGGGTGAGTGAAAATCAACCACAGAGGAGTCAGCTAGAAATCCTTGCTTGTCTGGGAGAAAGAGAACTGGCCTCATAATCTTAGGTTCAAATGCCATTCGTTAACCACATCAAGCCTCTTCCCCTCTCTGGGCTCAGCTTCCTCATCTGTTTTTACAGAGGGGGAAGGGGGAAACTTAGATAGGTGATCTTTAAAGGTGGGAGACCAGATCTCTAGATATAGTGAAGTGAGGAGAGAGATCCAGCCTTAATAACCCAGTCTGTGGAAGTGTAGGCCCACACAGACGGGTAGGATTTTGACACAAAGACAGCATGTAACAGAGGCATCTCAGTCTAGGGAATGGAATGGGCAAATTCAGGAAGATAGGAAAGAATAAGTTGTAGGGGTCTATAAGGAGAGAGGCCTTACCAGCCCCAGGGAGATATGTTAGAGGTAAGTTAGGGTCAGATACAGAGAGTAGGCCAGGTTTGGAAGGAAGGCCTCAAATGCCATGTCAAAGGGTTTAGCTTTGATCCCCACAAAGAACCAGCCAGAGCCCTACATACCTCTGAGCTCTCAGTTCAGTGAATTGAGGGGTTGGGGTCCTCAATAAGAGCCCTAGAATCTCAATTGCAAAGTCATCATGGGAAGAGTTTTAGATTCTAAGTCAGAAGACTGAGTCCCAATTGAGTGTGACCTTGGAAAGTCAGTTGCCTGCCCCAAGCTTCAATTTTCTCATCTGTAAAATAAGGGGGTTGAACCCAGGGACCTCTAAGAACCAATGACCTTTTTATATAGAAATGTTCTTCCAAAAAAAACCCCTGAAATCCTATTTCCCTCCCCACTATCAGTCCCATCTAGATATGGGGTAATATGTCTGGACACCCCAATGCTGAGACCCTTTTCAGTGAAAGAAAGGGGAGACTTGTCATCGAAGTTCTTTCTCCCCCTGATTCCAGGGATCCTTTTATCTTCTCTCTGTCCCCCTATGCTACAGGTTGCCAATCAAAAGGGACCAGGAGACCCCAACTTTTTTGAGAGTGATTAGGGGTTCCCTGCATCCCCATGATAATGGTTAAAATAGGCAGTTATCTGGGAGGAATGAGTGGAGGAAAGGGGTAGGTAAAAAATCAAAACCCACAGCTTTATCCCACCTCCAAAGCTTCTCTTGCCAAGGAATCTATTTTTAAAAGCAATATCTGGAAGCCCGTAACCTGGGAGATGAATACCCCTCCAAATCCTTTTGGCCTTTGGATGGCAGAGTTCATACAGCTTGTAACAAGACCAAAAAGCAATCAGGAACGACTCCTTACACTGCAGTGGCCCTCTGCCCAGGAGCGGGGGTAGGTGGGCAGAGAATGCAAAGTACTCAGAAGAAAAGGAAAAATTTTAACATGTATAGATATCATAAAACCATAGAATGTCACAGATACAAAGGACTATAGAACGTAGAATTTTAGTGCCAGGAGGGACCTAAGCAATCCTAATATAAACCTTTTGTTTTATGAATGAGGAACCTGAGATTTGGGGAGGGGGAATAACTTCCCAAAGGTCACACATCAAGTTTCAGCAGAGCTAGGACTGAATGACCTTGGCCAGGGGTCAAGGGTGGCTTCGAAGGAAATCTGGGGGTGGAATTAAGGAGGAGGAGGTGGCCTGGAAGAGAGATAGCTCCCGTGCTGGTCATGGAGCTTGAAGAAAGTACAATTCCAAGGGCACTAAGTTCTGTCTGTTCCTCTCTAAGTCTGTCTGACTCAGCAACCCTGCTGAGATATGCTCTCCAGGTCCTTCCAACCATGCCAGTTGAGTTCCTGCCCAAGGGCACTGTCCTTTGCTTCCTTGGCAGCCAAGCTCCAGACCTGGAGACGGCCAGCTGCCACGTCTCTGTACACTGGACAGAAGAATGACTAGGCCTCCTCAGCTCCATGCCTTTCCTGGAAAGTTGAATGCTTATGTGGGGTCCCCAAACATCCACCAGCTTCCCCCTTATTCTTTATTCCAACCCACAACACAAACTCAAAGGGCAGGTGATGGCAACTATTTACTCTTTACCTGTTCATTTCTGCATATACATGGACATCCTCACTCCTTCCTTAAGGGAAACTGAGGAAATCAATTTCCCTAAAGTCACCAAGGTAGTATCAGAACAGAAGCAGGATTTGAATCAAGGTCCTCAAGCTGCAGGATCCATGTTCTTTCTATTTTGCTAAACCGTCTCTCCTGCTGACAATCTATACTCTATGTTCTAAGATCCCTTCTAACTCTGAATAGTCTATGCTCCAGGGTACTAGCATATGGTTTTCCAAGGCCCCTTCCCTCTCTGTCATTTGAGGTCTAAGGTTCCTTCCAGATCTAACATTTTACGTTCCAAGTTCCTTTCTAGCCCTAAAGAAGAAAGAGGTGGATGGAGAAGTCTTCCACCTCCCTGAGGTGAGGAGATTTGGGTATAGAGGGAAGTGGGGAGTGGTACCCATATCAGGCTCTGAAATCAGGCAGGAGCTAATTGGGATCTGGAGAAATGGAAACCTCTAATTCCATGCTGCCCCCCTCCTCCCTTCTCTTCCCTCCCCTCCCCCTCTCCACCTGGAAGAGAGGGCCATCTGTTCCCTTTGCTAGGGATACATATGAAGAGGAAGCTAAATTTAAAGACTAATATTACTTAACGTTCATCTTCAAAGTGCTTTGCACACTAATTACTAATTAATCCTCCCAGCACCCCAGAGAGCTTCAGATACCTTCCTGCCCCCATTTTACAGATGAAAAGGACCTTATCTGTCTCAGTATCTGGCATGTTAGATCTGGAAGTAACTTTAGAACATAGCAAGTCACAGCTAGAAAGAACCTTAAAGCTCAGCTAATCCAACCACCTCATTTTACAGATTTACACTGAGACTCAGTGACTTGCCCAAATACATTTAGTGGGTAAAGTAGCAGCGTAAGAACTACCAAGGAGATTGTCCAGTTTTCTTTCAAAGCTACCACATGCTCTCAGTGCTGGCCAAAGCCCAATTATCCCTCTGTATTTAAACATCTGACAGGGAGAAATGTCTATATAAAATGGGTGCTATATATAATGTGTGAGTATTCCAGTAAGGCTATATAGAAAGCGAATTTCTGTGAAGTGAATTCTACTTGTGTGCTAACTCCCCTTATAAAATCATAGATACATTCCCAAGGAGAAAAAGTATTCCAATAAATAGAAATGAAAATTCATTATAAATGGCATTATAAATGCACTACATAATTCCTGGATACTGTAGTAAACCAATAACACTAAATCTGCTTCAACCTACCATCCCCACAAAGTAATTCCCTTTCCTTCTGCAATACTCTGCTACCAGCTGCCCTTCTACTCAATTAATTAATCAATCAAGTATTTATTAAATCCTTCTTAAACCTTAAGATTTTCTTTTTTCCATTTCTTAATAATATTATATTTTTCCAATTATATGTGAAGATAGTTTTCGATGTTCATTTTTATAAGATTTTTGAGTTCCAAATTTTTTTTTCTCCCTCCCTTCCCTACCCCCTCCCCAAGACGGCAAGAAATCTAGTATAAAACCTTAAGATTTTCTTCCATGCTTAAGGGATCTTTACTCGTCACTGCACTCACAATAATGTGCTAGGTACTAACGGAGCTAAGCTGTGCTGTTTCGCTGAACACATCTGATAAGCTCATATTAGGCTAGATAATCTCCAAGGCCTCGTCTGGCTCTAAATGCTACAAAATTCAGGATGCAGAGCAATATACCTTGCACTAGAAGAGAGTTCAAGGTCAGAAAAGACACTGTTCTTGCCCTCATGGATGAAGCTTATGGTTGAGTAGGCAATACACGTGCACAGATACATAGAAAAGTTACTAATATGTGTTAATTAATATATGTCAAAAGTATATGTTAATGAGATTAGAAAAGCGCAGAGAGAGATCAAAGGCTGAAGATCTTTCAATGCTTGGCTATCAGGAAAGGCTGCCTGGAGGAGGCTGCCTCTAAATTGGGCTTCAAAGGCTAGGCAGGAATTCAACAAAGAGAAAGGAGGAAATTTCAAGTATATGGAATAGGTTGAGAAAAGGCACTGACTGAGGTGAGAGAGGGCAGGCCATGCAAGTAGTCCGGTTTGGCTGAAACTTTTAATATGCATCAGGGAATAATATGAGAGGAGGTTAGAAAGGTAGATCATGAAGGATGCTTAAACCCGCACGAAAGAATTTAAACATTACTTTTTAATCCCCAATTTGTATTTTTTAAAATACTCATTTATTTTCTCTCCTTTCTACTTCCTCCCCTCTAAATTGGGGCAGGGGGGAATAAAAGAAAAAAAAAGCCTTGTGAGTAAATATCCATATCCAAGCAAAATAAATTCCTACATTGACCAAGCCCAAAAATATGTTTTACATACAACTTAAATACATCCTGAGTCTATCACCTCTTGGTCAGGAGGTGGGTAGTATGATGCTTTATCATGGGTCCTCTAGAATTATGGTTGGTCATTGTATTGGTAAGAGTTCTAAGTCTTTCAAGGTTGTTTTTCTTTACATTGTTTTCATATAAATTGTTCTGGTTCTGCATTCTGCATCAAGTCATACAAATTTTCTCAGCTTTCTCTGAAACCCACTCTCATCACTTCTTGTAGATCAATAATATTCCATTACCTTCATATGCCATAATTGTTTGATCCGGGCCCCCAAATGATGGGTATCCCCCTCAGTTCTAAGTTCTTTACCACTACAAAAAAAAAGCTGCTATAACTATTTTTGAACATGGGTCCTTTTCCTCTGTCTTTGATTTATTGCTGGGTAATAGTTTAGTGGCTCTTAGGTCATAATTCCAAATTGCTTTCCAGAATGGCTGGATCAATCCACAGTTCCACCAACAGTACATTAATGTGCCTGTTTTCCTTCAGTCCCTCCAACACTTGTCATTTTCCTTTTCTGTCATCTTTGCCAATCTGATGGTTATGAAATAGAACCTTGGAGTTCCTTTAATTTGCACTTCTTTAATTATTAGTAATTTGGAGCATTTAAAAAAATGTGGCTGTTGATAACTTGAATTTCTTCCTGTGAAAATTGCCTGCTCATCTCCTTTGGCTGTTTATCAGGGATAGCTCTTGCTCTTAGAAATTTGAATCAGTTCCTCATATATATCGGAAATGAGACCTTTATCAGAGAAGTTTGCTGCAAGGATTTTTTTCTAGTCAATTGTTGGATTTGGACATTATTCAGAAGCTAGTAAGTAGCCACTGAAGACTCTGAGCAAGGGAACAGAATGACCAGAAAACAGAACAATCCAACAATGAAATTGACTGTTTCTGTTGTAGTGAATTTCCCATCATTAGAAGTATTTGGGTGAAAGCTAGATAACTGCTTCTGGGGATGCTATAGATGGTATTCATGCACTAGGAAGGTCTGACCTTCAGAAGACCTCAGCGATCCTTTCCTACGTAGATCCTGAGAATAAAAAGACAAAAATGAAACTGTCCCTTTCTCGGGGAGTTTACGTTCCACTGGACAAAACAATATATACTGTGATAAGTTAAGCTTGGGAGACATGAAATTTTCTCAAACATTTCTGACAGAGCCTGGTTTCCTGTAAGAGAGGGTTGGGGAAAACAGATAACCCAGACAGTTCTCAGGCCAGTCCAAAAGAGCTAGGCTGTTCAGGAAGTAGCAAGCTTATCCTGCTCAGGTGTGAAGAATGTAGCATCTACAGATGGTCCTCACAAGAAGGCAGGGATGAAACAGAGCAGCTTGTCCAGACTCCCTTCTAGAATCTACTTAGTGGCAATGATAGGTTCGTAGGACCTTGAGCTAGAAGGGGCCTTTGATATCATACAGCCTAACTCATTTGTTTTATAGATGAGGAAGCCGAGGCAAAGAAAAATTAAACATCTTGCTGAAGGTCACAGAGGTAGGTAGTAAGTGACATAGTCGGAATCGCTGCACATCCTCTGACTCCAAATACAAATTCCACTGCATAATGTGACTAACTGCCTTCCTCACCCCTCCCCTGATGGGGTCATCCCCTGCAGACTGGATGACACTGGGTATGGCATAACAGAAAAAACATTGCACTTATAATAAGAAGACAAGGGTTCAAGTCCCAGTTCCAACGCTTTCCATAGACAGTCACTTTCTCTCACTTAGCCTCAGTTTTCTCATCTATAAAATGGAAGTAATAATACCTGCATTACTGCTCTCATAGGGCTGTTGGTAAGGAAGGCACTTTGTAAGGCTGAGATATAGTGGGAAAAGCAAAGGATTTCAAGCCTGAAGGCCTAGTCCCATCCCATCCCATCCCATCCCGTCCCGTCCCTTCCCTTTCCTCCCGTCCCCTCCCCTCCCCTCACCTCCCCTCCGCCTTCCTTCCCCTTCCTTTCCATCCCCTCCCCTTCTCTTCCATCCCCTCTCCTTCCATTCCATTCCCTCTTCTACCCTTCCCTTCCTTTCCCATCCCTTCCCTTCCCTTCCATCCCCTCCCATCCTCTCCCCTTCCCTTCCCTTCTTATTCACTGCAGAACAGATTACTTCTCCTCCCTGGCCCACAGTTTCTTCATCTGTGAAATAAAGGAGTTGGCCTACAGGCAGACCTCAGAGATGTTGCAGGTTCAATTTCAGACCATGGCAATAAAGGAAATACTATAATAAAGAAAGTCACGTGAAATTTTTGGTTTCTCAGTGCATATAAAAGTTATGTTTACACTATTTTATGGTCTATTAAGTGTGTAATGTCTTTAAAAAACAATGTGCATACCTTAATTAAAAAATACTTTATGATGAAAAATGCTATCATCTGAGCCTTCAGCAGGTTGTAATCTTTTCGCTGGTGGAGGGTTTTGCCTTGCTGCTGACGGCTGCTGCCTGATCACAGTAGTGGTTGCTGAAGGCTGGGGTGGCTATGGTAATGTCTTAAAATAAGACAATAATGAAGTTTGCCATATTGATTGATTCTTCCTTTCACTTGAACACTTAGAGGCCATTATAGGGTTATTAATTGGCCTAATTTCAATACTGTTGTGTCTCAGGGAATAGGGAAATCCAAGAAGAGGGAGAGAGAGGGAATGGCCAGTCAGTGGAAGTCAGATGACATTTAATAGGGATCAATATAAAGTTCCACATTTGGGTTTAAAAAATTAACTCCTTCACTAGTAGAGGATGGGGGGAGGGATATAGCTAGGCAACGCTTATTTGGGGGAAAAAAAGACGATGGTCTAGCGGACTGCAAGTTCATCCCGGCTCAAGTCAAAAAAGCTGACGTGACCTTAGACTGAAGAAATAATGATAGATCTACATCTTCTTTGTCATCAGATGCCATTTGACAGGAGGAAGGGGAGGAATTGTGTTGCATTCTGGACATCATATTTTATGAACAATATGGACAAGATGGAGCATGCCCGAGAAGAGTGTCCAGGGTGGCGAGGGGATTGGAAATCATTCCTTATATGGATTGGTTGAAGAAAGTGGGAATGTTTAGCCTGAAAAAGAGAAGACTTAGTTGAAATACAATAGCTCTCTTCAATTATGTGAAGGACTATCACGGTAAAAAGGAATTAGATTTAAAACAAGTAACAATGGGTGGAGGGCAAGGAGGAGAAAAGGAACATGTTGTAGAGAGACATATTTCAGCTGAATAAAAGTTAGAACTTCCTAATAATTTGAGCTGTTCCAGAATGGAATGGATTGGTCAGTTCCCCGTCATATATAGACTTTTAGCAAGGTCCTGAATTGAGATTTCATAGATGTGTTGTGGAAGAGATTCCAGCTTGAGCATAGGCTAGTTCTGAGATTCTAGGATTCTGAAAGAGTTGTCTGAGTTTGGGAAAGGAGGGACCAGAAGAAGATGGAATAATGGTATGGAAAGGTTTTCTGAAGAAGGTGGAACCTGAACTAGGCTTTAAGATGGGGTAGGAGTGGAGGAAGGGGGAGTTAAAGGGTATTTTAAGTCAGTGGAGTCAGGGGAACAGTGTAGGCAGACCAGCCTAACTAGAGATGGAGGAAGGAAAGAACTACAAAGTAAAAATAGAAAGGTAGGTTGAAGTCACATTACAAAGAGTCCTGAATGCCAGACTGAGAATTCTGAACTTTCTGCAGAGGGTAATGGGGAGCCACGGAAAGTTTGTGAGCGGAGGAAAATTGTGTTGACAGCAGTAGCTGAAGAAGGTGATGTGGACAGCTCCAGCTGATTGGGCTGTGTTGGAAGAGGACCACACTGAGGGAATTCTCATATGTAGTTTTGGAAAGCCTCTGTAAATAGTTCCTCCCTATAAAGCCCCAGAAATCCAGAGAGCTGCAGGATCACATGTTTGCGGGAACTCCACCTTTCCAGGTTGTGGTCATCACCACCCCAAGGGCCATTCCTATCCTGCATAAAAATCAGAAAACTTGGTTTGAGTGTTGTCTTCATCGGTTACTATTGCTGCGATCTTGGCCAAGTCATCTCCCTTCTCCATACCTTGCTTTCCTCATTGGTCAAACAGAAATTATAACACTTGTACTACATGTCTCACAGATGATTGTGAAGAGAGTGCTGTTGTAAGCCATAAGATACTATAGAAATATGAAGTTTTACTATTAGATTTCTGTCTTGACATATCAATATTATGCTGATATTATAATGACCTTCTTTCACAAATACCATTCCACCCAATTGTCACAACAGTCCTGGGAAGGAGGCAGAACAGAGATTATTCTCCACATTTTCCTGAGGAGAAAATGAACCACACATAGTGGGAAAATAGTAGTGACTTGCCCAAGGTCACACAGATAGCAAGTAGCAGAGGGCTCTTCACTAGGCCTTGTTACCCCTCTCATACATTCTTGGTTATAAAAAATAGTGGCTTAGAGATCAAGCAGTCCATTTCCTTCATTTGGCAAAAGGAAAATCTGATGGCCAAAAAGAAGTGATTTAACTAGGGGAAGGAAGGAAGGAACTAGGTGAAGGAAGCCAGTTCGTGGCAGAGATAGGATCGGACCTCAGGTCTCCTGACTCTCAGTCCAGAGATTGTCTGAACTTTTGTTCTTCGGTCATTTTCAGTCACGTCCAACTCTTTGTGACTCTTTTTGGGGGATTTTTGGCAGAGATATTGGAGTGGTTTGCCATTTTCCTTCTCTTGCTCATTTTGCAGATAAGGAAACTGAAGCAAATAGGGTCAAGTGACTTACTCAGGGTCACACAGCTAGTAAGTGTCTGAGGCCATATTTGAACTCAGGTCTTCCTGACTCCAGGCCCAGCACTCTATCCACTGCACCACCTAGCTGCCCTATCTGTCTGGTCTATCACTGCTCAAAGTCACCTTCCTTATTGAAAGTGTTGGGAGGAATGTATTCTCCTTCTCCCCCATAGCTTGTAGAGGAGAAAGCTGGATTATTGTTGGCATACCCATTGGGACCATTCTTAGCTCCTGGGGTTGAGTTCCAGATGTGCATGTCTGGCAGTAGCTCAGGTCCCCTTGTGAGTCTGAGAAATAAGTGGGCAACCCCCAGAAGCGACAGATGTGTTTTGACATACTTCCCCCTCCCCACGTGGCTTCCATGATGTCATGAGTCAAAATAAGCCAGCCACACTCCCTGGTGGGATGTGTTTATTTAATACTCATTTGGGTGGGAGCTGTACCGACAACCAGCTAAAAACAGGAGCCTCTCAGCTGTCACGCCCAACATCCCCTCCTCTGGAGAGCAGAAGATAGTCCCTCCCTGATGAGGCTCAGGGAAGAGCCACTCTGGGGGTGGAGTAAGAGGAGGCAAAAAGAAAAAAGCTCACAAGACTTCAGGGGATAGGTGCTTGGGAGCTGTTTGGTTCAACTTCTACTGCTGTGGCAAAGACTCTAAATGAGATGCCCTTGAAGAAGAATCCTACAGTGACCTGGCCCAATCATCTCTAAAGTTACTTCCAGCTCTGATTCTCTACCTTCTATATTCAGTCTAAAGTTCCTTCCAAGCCTAGCCTTCCCAGGCTGGAAGAAGAACTTACATCTAAACCACTTTCTTCAATTAATCAATGAGCATTTATTCTATGTGCCTACTATGTGCCAAGCACAAATTTTCTTTTATCCCTATGCTCCTATTTTCCATATATACATACATATATAGAGAAACATACACACATGTACACACATAGACATCTCTTCACTATACATCCCCCCTTCACATTCCCCTATTCTTTAATGTTATCTCTCCACCCATATGCAAACACCTTCCTGGTGACTAACAAGCACAGAATCCTACTGCCTTCCCTTTGGAGACCCCTAACAATTTGAGACCTAGAATGTCTTGATGCTTTGAAAGATCATGGCATCTGAGAGCCAACCTGAGTCAGCCAAGTGAGTCAGTCCAGTTCCTAGTTTCTTGGGATGAGGCAAAGTATTTGGAGATCAGAGGAGGGATGCTACTAAGCCTTTCCACCTAGAGAGTGCAACAGAATTAACTGAAGTGCCCTGCTAAAACCAGGCCCCAGTCCCAGTTTTCTTAGTAGCTTTGTGACCTTAACAAGCTAGACCAGTTGCTATGTCTGTAAAATGAGGAAGCTGGACAAGATGATAATAATAATGTCATTTATATAGCACCTACTATGTGCCAGACTTTACAAATATCTCATTCAATTCATTACTACTATTATTTTCCCTGTTTTATTGTTGAGGAAGCTGAGATAAACAGCAGTCAAGTGACTTGCCCAGGGTCACATAGCTTGTAAGTAATTGAAGCTAAATTTGAACTCAGGTCTTCCTAACTCCAGGTCCACTGCTCTATGCAATACAACATATAGCTGCTCAAATCTGCTCATTATCTTCAAGGTCTCTTTCAGTTCTGTCAGTCTGTGAAACTGATAAATTCTTCCCCCAAACAAACTTGGGACTTTTGTTAGAGAATTGTTGAAAGACCAAGTTAAAGAAGTCAATAACACTTAGAAAGTAGGTGAACTATTTAAAGACGCTTGCTTAGAATCCAAGAATAATTGTGCTAAGAATCACAACCACCAGTTGAAAATAAATCTATTGTGGCAAAGGTTGAACCGTGGTCACTTATTAATTAATGGGTCTCACCATGCCCCTTCCTTACTCAAAAACCTTCAGTGGCTCCCTGTTGCTCATAGGATAAAATAGAAACGCTTTAGTGTGGTATCTGTAGCTATCTATAGTCTGTCTCCGACCTGTCTTTCCAACCAGGCTTATTTCTCATTACTTTCCTTCACACTGCCCCACACTCCAGCCAAGAAAGACTATGCTCTATTTGTCTTCTTTCTCTCTCCCATCTCCATGCATTCTAGAAGTCTGCCTCCCATGCCTAGAACATAGTCGGTTTTCAACTTTGCCTGTTGAAATGGTTCTCTCCCTTCAAGGCTCAACTCCTAGCCATCTCCCCAATGAAGCCTTCTCTGATTCCCTCTCTCCCCCAACTAAAAAGGATCTCTCCTTCCTCCCTCTAAGCATTTCCTTAAGCACTTTACCTGGCTTCCTTTGTACCTAGCACAACCTACTTTTTATCACATTTCTCTATGGACATGTTCTACTCCCTCTATTAGATTATAATCTCTTTGAGGGCCAGAGCTTTGTATTTCCTTTTTGGTTTTTGTATCTTTATCCACCATACCCAACCCAGAGCCCTGCACAGTTACTTTTATCCAGACCTACAGTTCCAATGCTATAGAGAAGTCATTGTGAAAAATGCCACCACTGATGCAGACTGGGGACTCATCATTAAAGCAAAGGAGAGTCGCCTGGGGGCCCTGAAGAATCAAGCAACTTACTCATGTTTACACAACTGACACAACTTGAACTTAGAGCTTCCTGGTTCTATCCACTAGGCCACACTGCCTTTCATTTTGCACCTAGTAGATGTTTAATGGACATTTAGTTCATTGAACTGAATAAAATATAAAGTATCAAAGGATTTAGAGATGGAATAGATGTTTTACATAAAAAGTAACCGAGGCCCAAACAGAAGCTGCTTGTCTGAAGTCATATAAGTAGTAAGTGACAGAGCTGGAATTTGGACCCAGGTCCTTTGACTCCACATCTGCTGCTTTCTCCACTGTTGAAATGAGTTGAATAAATACATATATATGTATATATGTGTGTATACACACATATTTCAACTGAGAACAGGAAAACTCCAAAATGGAGGCTGCTCAAGTGTGCCCTCAGCATTTAGTGACCAAAAGGCTTCAAGGAGGACCTTGAAAAGGACTCAAAACCAACACCAAGGGAATCCTTAAATAAACCAAAGAAAGGCCTCAGTCCAAGAGCCAGGGGGACCATTTGATCTTCAAGGCACAAGCAGGATAGTTGGGAACAGGAAGAGAAAGATCAAAGAAACTGAAGTAATCTTTTGCCCGAGGAAGAATTCCACCCCCAAAATGCTTTTTGAAGCTGAGAGGTTGAACAAATCAGCTCAATGACAGAGAATGGTTGGACTGAATGCAGATAACTCAGCACTGGAGAGCATCTACTCCAGAGTTTTGAAGGAACTCTTGCAGAATTGGCATCGCGGGCCCAAATGTACTGGAGTTTCAACTATCCAGAACCAGGAAAGACTTGGCCCTGCTATCTTCTACCCTGGTCAGACCCTGACAGGAATATTATGTTCAGGTGGAGGTGCCGCATTTTAGGAAGGGCTGGAGCAAATCCAGGGGAGGACCACCAGCGTGATGAAGGAATCAGAGCTCATACAACTCTGAGGATTGGTTGAAAGGAATGAGGATGTTTAACCTTAGAAGAAAAGAATCATTGGGACGTAACCATCATATTCAAGTACTTGGAGGCTGTCACAGGGAAAGGGGATTAGTCTTATTCTGTTCAGTCCTAGGGGGCAGAGCTCAGAGCAACCAGGGGGAGTTACATGGAGGAAGATTTCAGCTTGAGAGAAGGAAAAACTCTCTCACAAATGCAATTGCCCCATATTATAATGGTGACTCCATGGAAGTACATAAGGTAATGAACTTCTGTCACAATGAGGTATCCAAGTGGAAACTGGACAGTCACTTGTAAAAGATGTAGAGGGGATTTCTGTTCAGGTATGGATTGGGCTAATTTATTATCTCTGAGGTACTAAGGGTCTATGATTCTATAACCTCCATGATGGCAAGAAATATACTATAGATAGACAGAGCACTGACTCTGGAGTGAGAGGACCCGAGTTCTAATCCTACCTCTGACATTTACGGACTATGTGACCTGGAGAAAGTCATTTAAGCATTCTAGGCCTCTGTTCCCTCATCTGTAAAATGAGAAAGCTGGATTAAATGGCCTCTTAAGTCCCTTCTAGCTCCAATTCTATAATTCTGTTATTTGGGGAGTTCTTGAAGGGGGCAAATATGTATGTGTACAAAGGATGATCTGTGCATATGACCTATTTAGAACTTTTAACAAGCCTTTGGCGAGGCCCCTCCACCAAAAACTATTTTTAGAAATTAGTGTCACTGTGAGATTAGGGAGATTTTGGTCATGGAAAGAGAATTGATTAAGAGACAAGAAATGATGAGTGGGGATAAGTAGGAATTTCTCTGGACTGAAAAGTACATTGACAGCAGGATGTTCCTATGGCATCATCAAATTAACACATTAATACATGCTCTGCTTCCACTAAAGTCCTATTCCAATATCTCACTGGGAGATGGAGGTAATTCTGGGTTCCCAAAGGCTGTGCTAGCAAAGCAGGGGACCTTGACAGCTACTACCAAGGGGAAAATTTTCATGCGTGGACCCAGCAAAAGACTACATGCCTGTCATATGAAGACCACCCTCATTAAGTGCCCAGGGTCCTCTTCACCCAAGGGTTGACCACCAGGGCATGAATTTTTTTGGTTTTAACAAAATGCAAAGACTATCTATTGAGGTATGGAGGGGGTGGAAGGTGTGTTGGGGGAGAAAGCACCCATACGAATGGGATCACATATCCTTGAAGGATTGAAGCAAGTATAAATGATCTGAAGGAGGGTGCATACAGTGACATCTCTCTGTCTGCAGCTGCCACTAAAGTTTTCCCAGAGAGTGAAATGCCAAGATGAGAGGGATAAATTGCAGGAAGATCTTGCTTGGGTATGTGAGTGGGTAGGAAAGTGTGGGCAAGTGGAAGGTTCAGGGGAAAATCATCCAAACTACTTCCAAGGTGTCAGGATCTGAGCTACTGTCCTGTTCTGCTGCAGAACACCAGACCTGGGAACTCTTCCCTAATGGCTGAGATGAAGATCCAGTGGACAATGGGGAGATGGAGCAAGGAGCAAGAAAATCCAACAGGAATTGTGACAGGACAAAGCCAGGAGGACTGAGACTTCCGAGGGGAGAGATGAGATGAGATGAGATAGGGGAGGCACGCTGGGACAGTGGAAAGAGCTCTGCACTTGAATTCACAAGACCTGGGTCTGAATCTCAACTCTGCAGTTTGCAGACTGTTAGCACAATGCCTGGCACGTAGTAAGTGCTTAATAAGGGGAGAGAAAGGCAGGGAAGGGAAGGGGATAAGCATTTATCAAGTAGCCACTATATGCCAGGCACTGTGAATATTTCATTTCATTCATAAGTGCTGATTGACTTGACTGCTACTGCCTATGTGACATTAGACAAGTCAACTCATCCACAAAATCATAGATTTGAACTAAAAGGCTTGAAAGGTCCTTCCAGCTCTCGGTCTGATCCTACAAAATAGAGAATGGAAGAGTGGAGAGAGAATTGGAGGAGAAAGCAAGAGGCCTTGGTTCCATCCTGGTCCTTGCCATTAATTCTTCACAGGAGTTGTGAGAAAATCTTTTTCCTAGATCTTCAAGTACCCTAATAATGTACACTATTGTCATCATCAAACATGGAGGTGACCCTGTGTTCTGAAAGGTTATGCCAATGGAACACAAGCCCTGGCAGGTCCTAATGATCTGGAAGGATTCCTAGCACTGGCTCAGTGATGGACTGAGTGTCCATGGTCCAAAGACCAATACAACTGCACTGTGAGTGACTCAGCTTCAGAAACTGAGACACCGGGAGGTCAATGTCTGTCTGTTTGTTTATTTGTTTGTTTTCACGAAGCATCTCAGGAAAACTAAGACAAATCACTTACCCCTTCTGAGCCTTCTTTTCCTCATTTGTAAAATGAGGAAGTTAGACTAGGTAATCTCTAAGGGTCTTTCCAGTTCTAAATTCAGTAAGGAATCTATTAGGTATGGAGAGAGGGTTGAAATCTACATTGGTGAAGAGAATACTTACATTGATGACATTATGAGTCCTTGAACATTGAAGTCAAAATTATTTTTATTATTATGTCTATAGTCTTAACTCCCAACATCTGACCCCAGGCTCTCCTGAATATCATATAAGCCAGTAATACCAAATTCCTCAGAGAATCACAAATTCAGAGCTAGAAGGGATCTCAGACGTCATCTAGCCCAGCCTCCTCATTTACAGATAAGCCAACTGAAGCCCAGATGCAGGTAATAATCACCATAACTTGGATTCAAATCCAGACCTTCTGACTTCAGCACTCTTTCTGTTATAGCACATTAGGACCCAGGGAGTGATGAAATCCACAGTCACCATACCCTCTGCACCATTCTTTGGGTATGTTGGCTAACAGTTCTCTGCCCAAGGACTTTGTGGCCTGAATATTGGGCCAATTACCACAGACCTATTGGTTTGTGCTTGACTTTCATAGATTCTCCCTAAATCTAGGTAACATAAAAAGAATATACATAGATTAAAAGTATTTTTAAAAAATAATAATCAGAGCCTCTCCCCAAATTCAGTTCCAGAATCATTATAACAATAACAGTAGTTCCCATTTCTGTAGGACTTTAAGGTTTACAAAGTGCTTACTTAGCAACGGTCCTGGCATGTAGGTAGTATGACTATTCCCATATTACAGTTGAGTAAACTGAGTCTCAGAGAGGTGAAACAATTTGCCCAAAGTCATACAGCTAATAATTGGCAGAGGCAAGATTCAAATCTCAGAGTCCTGACACACAGCCATATTCTGCCTCTCATCAACCTCAGCTTTACAACCTGCCCTTGAGTTCCTTCCCCACTGCTCTGACCCCCTCTCAATTCACCTCAGAAAGATCTCCTGAGGTTCCTGGCATGTTTGCAGAATGAAGTTTCCTCAACACCACCCACCCCTCCCCAAGAGAGAAACAGCTGGCGGGTGAGTGGCAGGGAGCAGGCATTTTTAGATTTGTGGGTGGCAAATTCCTCCCACCCTTTGGCAGAAAATCCAGGCCAGGGCCACCTCCCAGCTTCCCTGAGGCAGTTCCCATTGCAGGAGGAGAGGTCAGGACCACTTGTTCCTATGATCCAGGGAGGAAGAGAGGGAAGAGCAAGAAAAGTGATACGGTAATAATGGCACACATTCTTGCATTTTCACAAGCTTGCCTCACAATTCTCAACCAGTACAACTTCTTGAGAAAACTGAGGTTCAGCGACGGGAAGGGCCTTGTAGCTAATAAGAAACAGATCCAGGATTTGAATCCAGGTCTCTTAACCCCAGGGCTCTCTCCACCATGCACTGCATCCCTTTACCTTTAAGTCCTCCAGAGAGTTCTTTCAGTCCCCACTCCCATTCAGAGCAGCCCCAAGGAATCTTGGAAGAGGCCTCTCTTTGAACGAGCAGAAAGGAAGAAAATAATTACAGTTTTTCATCTGGTGATAACCCATTGCCCTGAGAAAGGACCCAGGACCCATTAAACAAGAAACAGCTTGAGAAGCTACACCCACCCAGTTACATGTTACAGCTGGATTTGAATAAAGCAAAATCTCTTCCCCCCTCCACCCAGGTTACTTGAGTTAACTGGTGAGAAGACAGGTGCGGAGCCAGGTTCTGACAATAATCTGCTTAGTAACATTAGGCAAGTCACTTCTCTGAGACTCAGTTTCCTTCTCTTTGTAACAAGGGGATTAGACTAGATCAGGAGTTCTTAGATCTAGTTCTAGATCAAGGTGTCCTTGAGCTTTTTTTTAAATTTTTTCAGAACTGCATTTCAATATATTTGGTTTCCTTGTAATCCTATGTATTTAGAAACATGATTCTGAGAAAGGGTCCATAGGCTTCACCAAACTGCCCAAGGAGTCCTTAGACACTTAAAAAAAAAAAGGTTAAGAACCCTTGGATTGGATGGTGTCTAAGGTCCCCTCCAGCTCTAGTGGTCAATGTCCACAGTCTAGGGTCCCCTTCAGTTCTGTGTTCCAAGGGCACTTCCAGCTCTAATTTTCTGCAGGTATGACTTGGCAGTTGGAGGCAAAGTGAAACAGCAGGGGGAAACCACAGTTTCAAGACTGCCCTGAAAAGTAAACTAGAAAGTTAAAGGTATGGAAATGCCAGGGCTGCCCAGGGACTGTGGGATAGAAGTTCATTTCCATTGCTGCTCACATTTCCTACCTCTGGGCAGAAAACGTGAGTTCCTTTCGCCTTTCACCAGTGTGCAGCTACAGAAGACAACGGGCATCATCCCTCTCCCACACTCGCTTCTACCTTGGAGAATGAATGCCTGACGTCAGGGACACTGGGACAGTGGAAGATTTCACTCCATGGCTGGATGGACCCTCCCCACCCCTGCAGGAGCAGAGCTCTGGGCTCTCCTAATGCCTGTTCTCTGCCTTTTCCTCAATTGTTTCTGCTTTTCTGCCTTCTCATCTCATTTCCTCAAGTCACAGTCCCTCAGCCAACTCAGCTGCTGAAGTACAACTGAGCCAAAATTCACCATCCTAAGTATGAAGAGATTATAAACTTGAGACTGTCACTGGTGTTAATTCAATTCATTTGAATTCAACAAGCATCTACTTGCATATGAACCAAAATCCAAAAGGGATCACATCAAAGAACTATAAAATGTCAGATCTGGAAGGGACCTTAGAACATAAAATGCCAGAAATGGAAGGGAGCTTAAAACAGAGAATGTCAAAGCTAAAAGGGTCCGTAGAAAATAGAATGCTGAAATCTAATTCAGCAGACTTCTATGAAGGACTTCCTTTTGTTGTTGTTGTTCAGTCACGTCCAGCTCTTCATGACCCCATTTGGGGTTTCTTGGCAAAGATACTAGAATAGTTTGCCATTTCCTTCTCCAGCATATTTTACAGATGAGGAAACTGAAGCAAACAGGGTTAAGTGACTTGCCCAGGGTTCACAACTATTAAGTGTCTGAGGCTGGATTTGAACTCAGGAAGATGAGTCTTTGTGACTCCAGGACTGGCACTCAATCCACTGCACCACCTAGCTGCCCCAAGCTTTAAACTACACTAAGCTATTTTGTTTAGGTGTATATATGAAATAAATTAAAGGTGATTTGGAGGGGAAGGCACTAGCAGCTGGGGTATCAGGAAAGACTTCATGCAGGCAACAGATGAGCTGATCCTTGAAAGACGAGAGATGGAGGTGAGGAAAGAATTCATTCCAGGCATGGAGAGAACTAATGCAAACGGCACAGAGTAGGGAGATGGAGCACCATATATGAAGACTAGAAAGAAGGCTGGTTTGTCCAGACCACAGTGTGTGAGGAAGAGTAATGTGTAATGTTAGAAGGGTAGGTTGAAGTCAGGTTATGAAGGCCTTTAAATGTCAAACAGAGGCATTAATATTTAATCCTGGAGGTAATTGGTAACCACCAGGATTTATGTACTATGATCAGATTTATGTGTACGTATACATCTATAAACATAAATACATGTATATCTATATGTGTCCATATGTACATATAAATATATATGAGAAACATATGAAACATAAAATGGAATCTAAGCAGAATTTTTAAGTATCTTGAAGTCAGAGTTAGGCAATAAACTGAAAACCTTGGGGACCATAGGTCATGTTTTCATCACTGTTTCCAATTGAAGACAAGGGTTTGAGAAGAGAAGAGTGCACTTGGGAAATGAACAGCTGGTTAAGAAGATAGTGTCTGAGCATAGGCTGTGGATTGGAGATGATGGTTTAAAATGCAGGAATAACTCTCTTGGCCAGAGAAGGATTGCACCCAACAAGGGCTCATTAAAAAAAATGTGTATGCGCCTGGAGTCTTGGAAATCTAACCAAAAGGGATTTAGAGTGAAAAGGAAAGAGGGAGAGAAGGAACTGCCTGTGTATATGTACCAAAGTGGAGATCATAGAAAGTAGCTGAAGTGCAGGAAGGAGAACAGAATTAGGAAAGCCTAGAAATTTGCAGGAGTCAAAATGCAAAAAAAAAAAAAGAGAGAGAGAGAGACAAAACTATGGCCTTAGATGTCTACATACAAATGTACAATGTATGTGTAATAACCAAGGTCTTAATGCAAATAGGAAAGTCCACCTTGTAGTTATCACCAAGACTTGGTGGAATGGGAGTCAAGTTTGGAACATGGCACTGGCAGGGTATACCTTATTCAAAAAGAATGAGATAGGTAACAGGTGGGATTAGAAGTGGAGTAGTATTTTTTTAAAATACTCACATGAGAAAATCCAAAAAATAGAAGTGGGAAACATGGTGGAGAGCATTTGTGTAAGATCAGCCATCAGAAACAAAAATAGTATTATCATCAGAACATGCAAGAGATCGTTTACAAAGAAAGAGGAAATAGATGGAGAGTTTGGAACATAAATCACAAGCCTGATACAGATACCTGATAGAGAATTGATAGGGAATTTCATTTATCCAGTCATCTACCATAGCTCTTCTCTGCCAAAAGGAAAGCAGCAAATAGTTTGTTGAATTGCATTAATCCAAACTGTTGTCAAGTCCACCTTCAAAATATCTTTTATATATGTTCCCTTCTCATATGCTCTGGCCTTAACTGCCTCACGTCTGTTCTAGTTATTTACATATTATCTCCCCCATTAGAATGTGAGCTCCTTGAGGGAAGGGCCCATGTTTTGACCTTTCTTTGATACCCCAGTGCTTAGCGTAGAGCCTGGCATATAGGAAGTGCTTAATAAATGCTTGTTGACTTACTGACTAACTTAGTGAAAATAATTTCATCCTTCAAAATGTACAAAGAGAAATGAGGGGAATTACTATTATGGATCTCATTCTCACCAACAAGAAAGTGCTTTCTGGGTTAAAAATGATGGGAGCTTTGTGAATGCTCAATCTTAGAAGCTATGGTGGAAAAAGAGAGGAAATGAGGTGCATTCTAGACTTCCAGAGAACAAATTTCAAAGGGTTAAGGAAAAGGATAAGTAATATCCTTTGCCCTAAAATTCTACAGAGGAAGTTAGCCAACAAGGGATGAGAAACTCTTAAGGATGAAAATCTGAAGACACAAAGGAAAACAATTACAGAAAAAAGAAGAGGTTGTCTTACAGAGAGTGATGTGATGACCCAATGAACTCATCAACCGAGTTAGATGTATAAAAGACATGAACAGAAGATGAAAGTAGGGGCAGCTAATAAGAGTTACAGACAAATGCATAGTCCTGTAAGAATAGTGGTAAAAACCAGAATAAGTTGAGGCCAGTAAGGAAAGCTACAGACAACAAAAAGACCAAAAATCAGATAACTATATTGGGAAAAGAGAAAGACCATAGGAAGAATAAAATGTCTGCTTGGGATGAGTGACAAAAAATATTGGACAATGGAATGAGATGCAGCTTCTCAATTCTTGCTTTGCTTCTTTTTTCTCTTTCAAGAAGAATGATTCAACTGGAAAGGATAAAACAAAAAAATGGATAATAAGGAGTTAGGATCTAAAATAAGTGGGGAGATGATGAAAACACCTATCTGCCCAGGTGGGTGCAGGTAGGTGACATGGTGGATAGAATGCTGGACCTGGAGTCAGGAAGACCTGAGTACAAATCCAGCCTCAGATACTTACTAGCTGTGTGATGCTGTCACTAACCTCTGTTTACCTCAGTTTCCTCCTATGTAAAATGAGGATAATAGCACCTCCTCCCCAGGGTTGTTGTAAAGATAAAATGAGACAACATTTGTAAAGTGCTTTGCAAACTTTAAAGTGCTACATAAATGATAGCAATGATGATGATGATGATGATGATGATTAAGGAGTGACCAGAATACATTAGCACAGCTTCATCAAGGACAGGTCACATCAGACTAATGTCATTTTTTTAAACAAGGTCGTTAAACTGGCAAATTAGGAGAATGTCTTACAGTTTACCTAGATTTTAGCAAATCGTTTTTACTAAGTCTGTTATGTTATCCTCATGGGTGAGATGGAGAAATGTGGGCTACATGATAATATAATTATGGGATTCCGAAATTAGTCAAATGACTAAACCCAAAGTGTAGTCATTAATGGTTCAATGTCAACTTGGAAGGTCTCTAATGAAGCACCCCAGGAATCTGTGCTTGGCCTCTGTGCTATATGACATTTTTCTCAATGACTTGGATAAAAGCATAGATTCCATATTTACCAAATTTGTAAATTTCTCAAAACCGAGAGGGATAATTAACATGACAGATGACAAGGACAGGATCCAAAAAAAAATCTCAGTAGGCTAGAATTTTGGGCTTAATCTTTTTTTGTTGTTCTTTTTTTTAATGTTTCATTGCATTGATATCTTTTGTTTTTATATTGCCTTCATTTTCCAAAATATCCCACTTTCCTTTTCCACCCAGAGAGTCATCCCTTATAACAAAGAAATTTTTTTAAAGTCATCCAGAAAAAGTAACCAATATATCAACCAAATATGACAGCATAGGCTTCTCTACCTGTTGCAAAGAAGGACCAGAGGTATGTTTTCTCTTAGTCACAATTATACAGCATTAGGTTTTCCTTTGTTATTATTGTTGTCATTCCATATACATTATGGAGGTGCAATGGATAGAATATAGGAGATGGAGCCAGTAAGACTTGAGTTCAAATTCTGCCACAAACACTACCTGGACATATCACTTAACCTTTCTTTGCCTCAGTGTCCTCATCTGTAAAATGGGGATAATAGTAGCACCTCCTTCATGGGATTGTTAAAAGGATTAAATGAGATATATCTGTAAAGCATTTTGCAAACCTTAAAGGGCTATATAAATACTAGTAATTATTATTATTATTGTTATTATCCCTAATTCTACTTACTTCACTTTGCATCAGTTCATATGTCTTCCCATACTTCTCTGAATTATGTTTTTTCAGACACAGTGATCAAGTGGTATTTTAAATACTAGAGCTAGAAGATATCCTAATACATAAAATTTTAGAGCATAAACATAGAGTATTCTGCATATTTGTAATTTTTTAGTATACATTAATATTCCATTGTATTCATGTACCACAATTTAGTCATTCTCTGGTCAATGGGCATATACTAAGTTTCCAATACTTTTTTTACTTAAAAAAACTTCTATAAATATTTTGTTGCTTATGGGATCTTTCTTTATATCTTTGACCTCCTTGGGGGTATGTATCAAGCAGCAAGATCTCTGGGTCAAAGAGAATGGACATTTTAGTCACCTTAGCATAGTTCCAAAATTGCATTCTATAATGGTTATACCAATTCACAGCTCAACCAACACTATATTAGTCTGTCAGTCTTTCACAAAGAGCTGAATGTAATAAGATGAAATTCAATAGCAATAAATGTGAAATCTTATACTTGGTTTCAAAAAATCAATTTCGCAAGTTTGAGATGGGGGAAATATATAGTTACTCAGCTATTCACCTGAAAAATATGGGGGTTTTAGTGGACTAAGATCTCAACATGAGTTAATTGTATGATACAGTAGCCCAAAAGTCAATGGTGCAACTTAAGAGAATCATTGTGTCCAGGTCTATGGAAGTAGAAGCACAGTTGGACTCTGCCCTGGCTAGAGCACACCTGGAGAATTGTGTTCAGTTATGAGCACATTTTACAAAAGACAATGATAAGCTGGAGAGTGACTAGAGAAGAGCAATCAGGATCATGAATGGCCTTGAAATAGTGCCATATAAAACCAGTTGAAGAAAATGGGCACGTTAAACTGTGGAGTGGGGGAAGGAAAGGGGTAGGAGGAACAGAATATTTAAAGGGAACATAGTTATCTTCAAGTATTTGAAAGGTTATAATGAAGAAGAAGAAGAAGAAGAAGAAGAAGAAGAAGAAGAAGAAGAAGAAGAAGAAGAAGAAGAAGAAGAAAGAAGAAGAAGAAAGGAAGAGGATGAGGAAGGAGGAGGAAGGAGTGAGGAGGAGAAAAAGGAAGGAGGAGGAGTCCTGAGAAGGAGAAATAGGAAGTAGAGTAGAAGGAGAAGAAGGAGAGAGGAGGTGAGGGGAGGAGATGGAGAAGGAGAGAGGAGAAGAGTTAGAAAGGTGGAGGAAGGAGAGGATTGATGAGGAGGAGGAGAAGAAGAAGAAGAAGACAGCAAGAAGAACGAAAGAGAAGAAGAGAAGGAAAAGAAGAAGAAGAAGAAGAAGAAGAAGAGAAGAAGAAGAGAAAGAAGAAGGAAGAAGAAGAAGACGAAGAAGAAGAAGAAGAAGAAGAAGAAGAAGAAGAAGAAGAAGAAGAAGAAGAAGAAGAAGAAGAAGAAGAAGAAGAAGAAGAAGAAGAAGAAGAAGAAGAATTCTCCTGCTTGGTCCCAGAGGATAGAACTCTTGGGAGCACTGAGTGGACATTGCAGAAAGCAAATTCAGGTTTGAAGGGGCAGAAAAGAAATCTAGATCTATCCCAAAGGGGCATTCATAGCCTGCTTCAGGAGAGAAATCTTCAAGAAAAAGTTGGATAACCATTTGTCCAATATATTATAGAAGAGATTCTTGTTCAGGTACAAGTTGAATTAGATGGCCTCTGAACTTTTTTACAACTCTGAGATTAATTTTTTCTGTTACAGATAGAAAAGTCTTTAGCACATATAACCTAGAATGTCAGAGTCGGGAGGAACCTTAGAACACTGAATGTCAGAACTGAAAGAGTCCTTAGGTCATAAAACATTAGAACACAGAACACAGATTTCTGGAGTTGGAAGGGTTTATAGGACATAGAATCAGTTGGGACTTTAGAACACAGAACATAGAACGTTAACACTAGAAGAGACCTTGGAGTCTTCTAGTTCGACCTCTTCATTTTCACAGAGAGGGAAACTGATGCCCAATGAAGGGCAATGACTTGTCGACAGTCACCTATAGACTTAATAATGAAACTGGTACTAAGACCCAGATCTTCTGCCACTCTAGTCAAGGGCTCTTTCCACCAGGCTAATTCTATCATAACACTGCCTACAATTAAATAGAGACAAAAAGCAAGACCTTATTGATACCAAAATGTTTATAGCAACCTTTTGCGGTAGCAAAAAAAAATAGATGCTCATTGAGGAATGGCCATACAAAATGTGACAATGTAATGAAGCAATGATGTATGAAATAATATACACCAAGAATACAAACAAGTATGTGAAGACTTATATGAACTGATGCAACAGTAAAACTATACATACAACAACTATTACAATGTAAGAGGGAAAATGAACAGCAAAACAATCAAAATTGAATGCTATGAAATTAAAACAACTGTAGCATCAAAGAATAGATATGAGAAGATACCTCTCCATGCTTCTTTGTATAGGTGGGGGAACTATGAGTATGGAATATTATATGTAACATCAGACTTTTTTTGATAATATTGTTTAGTTTTGTGGAAGATTTTTTCCTTTCTTCCCCTTTTTTTATTCTGTATTATAAGGGATGACTCCCCAAGAAGGAATTATAGAAGAAATACAATGATAAATATGATTGATATAAAAATATATCAATAAAATTTATTTTAAAAAATAATTTATAAAATGAATTGTGTTTTTCAGACACGATGATCAAGTATTATTTTCAATACTAGAGCTAGAAGATATCCTAATACATAAAATTTTAGAGCATAAACATAGAATACCAGAATCAAGAAAGAACTTTCCAATCTTCTAGGCCAACTCAATCATTTTACAGAAGAGGAAAATGAGGCCCAAAGAAAAGAAAAGGTTTGCCCAAGGTCTTCTGACTCTGAGCCCCTGCCAAATCAGGCTGGCATACATATATTTTGGCAATTTTACATTGTCCTTCAGATCAAATCAATCCAGTTACGATGGCTCTGGGTAATGTTTCCTATCACTCAGATTTGTCAGAGCTCTCCCCGTTAGCATCTGAACATTGCCCAAGCATATTACCATCACTCAGATATCTGACAGGTGCCTTCTCTTGTAAAACCAAAGGCCCACAAGCAATAAATTTTCAGTTCCTAATAATAATAATAATAATAACAGTAAATCACTTCCATGTAGTGCTTCCAAGTTTGCCAAATGCTTTCCTTACAGCAACCCTGTGAGTTAGGCAACATCAGTATTGTTATCTCTATTTTACAGATATGGGAACTAGGGAAAAGAGAGAGGGGAAGTGGCTTGCCTAATGACTGTCAAAGCCGGGATTCAGCTATAGGGGCCCTGAATGCAGCATTCTTTCCACCACACCAGCAGGTCTCTCATTCAGGGAGGCAGCTAGTGTGGTGAGGAAAGAGCTGCAAGGGTAGTCAAGCTGCAGGCAGCAGGATTCTTGGGGGGAGGAGGGAGGGATGGAGCAAGGGCAAGATGGTAGATTTCCGAAGCATAAAATTACTTCTGGGCCAATTTCATTTCCTTGGCCAGAGGCACTGGGGCAAATTAGTCTCCTTTGTTCCTGTTCCTCAGATGCAGACTGCTTCAGAGATGAGAACAGCAATAAGGCCCCTTTCATTCACTGGCTTTATCTAAGATCAATATCTGCCTTGCTGGAAAGGAGGGGGGGTGGTCTGTTATGAAATGGAATGGAGGAGTCCCCTCCAGCTCAAGCATCCATAACTGGCTTCTGATGGTTGCCTGTACAACAATATGTAAATATCACGTTAACATATTCAGGGTTGGCCGTGTGCCAGAGTGGATGGAGAAGTGTGACTTCATGAACACCCTGAAGGCTACTACCTGGCACCCCAATCCTGCCCTCTCTTGCTTCCTCATTCTTGAAGGTCCAGTTCACAGAGGACAGAGCCTTTCAATCAACACAGAGAGATGAGGTATAGTCATACTTAGAATTTAAACAGTCCTGAGAGAGGGAACACAGGGACAAATTCACCCAGGAAGATCTTTTTTAACTCTTTTGTGACCCATTAACCTAAGATTCCAAGATTCTGCTATTCTGATTACAGAATTCTTAAAGTTGTTTGATACACTGGTCCTAAAGGTTGATAAGTCTATAACTGTAAGATTTTGTGATATACTGAACCAAAGATTCTATAATTCTAAGGTTCTCTGATTCTAAGTTTCAATTATTCAACAGCTGTCAAGTGGAAGAGAGATTAGGACTGTTCTCTTCAGCCCCAGAGGGCAGAACTATTGTAGGAGCAGTGTGCGTGGAGGTTGCAGAGAAACTGATTTTGGCTCAAAAATCTTCATAACAATTAGAGTTGTTCTAAGGTGGAATGTTCTGCTTTAGAAGAGAGAGAGTTTATCATCCTTGGGAAACTTCAAATGGAAAGCAGATGACCAATTGTACTGGGCACTATTGCTTAAGAATAGGTTGGACCACATGGACTTTAAGTTCCCTTTCAGCTCTGAAATTTTGTGATTCATGGTATATGAATGACTGTTATGTCATCCTTTCCTAACAGAAGGCTTTGATAGCAGGAAGAGAGAAAGAACACAAGGCTTTGGGTTTCTAAAAACAGAGAAGATTATCTTCCCAATGCCTAAAAAACCCTAGGCAAGCAAAGGTTGAGGTTCTGGAAGCAAATTTTGAGAACTTCCACTTCTATCCTATAACATGGGAAGTAAAGGGATGAAGGCAGAATGGCAAGTGGTTATAAGTTAACCCAGGAAAACTTTCTGAAGTTTGGACCATGATTGGTAGAAGGAAGACAGTAGGCAGAGAACACAGCTTCAGAAAGGAGCAGAAGACAAGAGAAAGTGGACCTGAGGCCCAAATGTGGACCCACACACCCCCACCTCACCTCCATTTGCCCTACAATTACTCCATACTACTTAGTAAGTAAAGTTCAAACTCATTTCCCTGACATTTTAGGTCCTAAGACCACCCTACCTTAATGTGAATTGACTATTTCTATCATATACTACACACCAGCCAAACAACCCTATTCTCTCCCCCTGTATCTTTTTTCACCTCCATGCCTTTATTTATGTAGTTCTCTATCCCAGGAATTTCTTCTTTCCACCTCTTCATTGTTTTAATAAGAAGAACAGTATTTTCCATTTTCAAAGCACATTTCTTGCAACCCTGTGAGGAAAGGACTAGGATGGCTAGTTCAAGCATCAGTAACTCCATTTTCAGATGAGAAACCTGAGGCCTGTAGAAGAAATTTACTTAAATTCATTTACTTTCTCACGGGACTAATCTTTCCTTTAGAATCCAGTCAAATACCACCTTTTTCTTGGAGCCCTTTTCTGATGCCGCCAGTCATTAAAGAACTTTCCCTTAGTTTTTATATAGCTCTTCATCTGTATCTCTCTAATATAATTATCATGTGCTGTCTGTGCTGTATCCTATGTATTTTTGTCTTGTCACCAGTCTGCGAGCTCTCTGAAAGTAGAGACAGTAGCTTCTCTAACCTTTATAAACCTTCTCCTGACCCATAGCCCAATAGAACACAGGATCCTGCACACAATAATTAACCAGTTAGGACAAGTGAGATCAAATGCAGAGGTGTGGAAACAGCAAGCATAAGTCAGGGCAACAAGGGAGCTGAGTGAGAATTTCTGATATGCTAATACCTCCCTGTAGGCAATTGCAAGTTTTGAGGGGATGGGTGGGGAGAGCACTGTGGCCCAGGGGTGGTGGTCAGACTTGGAGAATATTGAAAGAGCTAGAGAAACTGAGAAGGATGCTAGGAGCCTAGGCTAGTGTCTGGCACTTACATAGCACCTGTTATATTACAAATCTCCTTTACAAAGGGTCCATCAAGGGGGCAGCTAGGTGGCGCAGTGAGTACTGCGTCAGTGAGCACTGACCCTGGAGTCAGGAGGACCTGAGTTCAAATCCGGCCTCAGACACTTGACACATGTACTAGCTGTGTGACCTTGGGCAAGTCACTTAGTCACAAGTCACTTAACCCTGCCTTCCCACCTCCAAAATAAGAAAGAAACACAAACGGTCCATCAGTTCACTGAATCTTCATAAAGTAGAGTGTTAAGTATTACTGCCCCCATTTTATAGACAAGTAAACTGATACTCAGAGAAGTAAAGCGACTCACCCAAGTTCACCAGAAAGTTAATGGAAGAGTTTGAGTCTGAAACACCAGGTCTTCCAACTCCAAGGAGTCTATCTACTCTTTCCACTAAAATCCACAATACCAAAAGGATTCCCTAGAGAAGGGTAGTCATAGGGCAGTGACTAAGCAATGCCAAGATAGGTCTGAAAAAATAACAGCTTGCCCCAGTTTGTCTTCATTGCCAGATTACTGTTAAGAGGGGAGACAAGAGTGAAGTTAAAAGGATGGAATGATGGGAATAGGGAAGGGAGCCTCTTAGGATCAATGCATTCCTATGGAAGCTAAAAAAAATCACACCTTCCTGGCAAGACAGAAATCACTCCCAATTTCGAGTTAGAAGGCCAGATTTAGCTCTCAACTAGCTGCATGACCCTGGGCAAGTCACTACCCCTCTAAGGACTGTAATTAACTCCTCTGCAAAATGAAGGGATTGAACTAGATGGTCCCCAAGAGCCAACCAGCTCTGACATTCCATGATTCAGTGATTTTGGAATCCAACTGGATTGGCACTTGGGCCAGTGAGCCCATCCTCTCTTATCAACATATTTGCTGTATCTGACAGTCTTAATTCTCTCCACATTGTTCCCAGAGCTTCTTGCAAAGTACTATCATTAGCTTCAGGGATTAGCTTTGCCTGAGCATTCAAGCCATATATCATTAAAATCTGTTCAAAGATGGGTTTCCTGGGGTGCACTGACTCTGCTGGTAAATAGAAATTAAAGACAGAGACAGGCCTTCTAGAATAGCATGAGGGGAGCAGTATCTATATTTCACCAGGTGACTCTAAGCAGCTGTCAGAGATGGCTCTGCGGGGCTGCCAGTAGAAATCGGTCTGGCTCTTGCTCCCACTTGGATAGATGAGGAATTCAAAAGTTCTAGACAAATTCAGACAACCTGTGTGACAGTAGGACGCTGCTCGGGGTGTGAATTCCCATTTCTTCGGTGAGAAGCTGGGGGACGGGCAAGAATGTAAATGTCACTGTAAAAATATCTGTAGAGCAAAAGTCACATTTCCATAAGTCTGCAGTCGGTACATCTCAGCGGAGATGTTGGTAGCGCCCGGCTTTCTAAGGATCTCCAGGCACCCTTCAGCCTTGGCACTCGAATTATAGATGTGGCAGATCTAAGATTATAGGCAGTATGTTGTGATGGAAATAGCATCAAATGAAGTCAGAGGACCTAGGGTTAAATCTTGTCTCTGTGACTTACTTGCTCTATGGCTCTGAGCAAGTTACTTTTCATCTCTTGGCCTCAATGTACTGATCCGTAAAATCACAGGGCTGGACTAGATGATCTCTAAGCCCCCTTCCAAGCTCTAAATCCTGTGATTTAGATCCTAGGTCCCCTCTCACCAGCAGGATACCAAACAATCACATGAATTTAACCACAGAAAGTGAGTTAGAAGATACCTCAAATGTCCTAAGATCATTAACTAGCCCAACTTCCTCAT
This sequence comes from Trichosurus vulpecula, assembly GCF_011100635.1. NCBI lineage: Eukaryota > Metazoa > Chordata > Mammalia > Diprotodontia > Phalangeridae > Trichosurus > Trichosurus vulpecula. Next base: position 94,616,326 of record NC_050575.1, read on the forward strand.
TTTACAGATGAAGAAACTGATACCTAAAAAGATAAAATGACATGTGACAAGTATCACATAGTGAATGATAAAGATGGGATTCAATTCCAGGGCTTCTAACCCCATGTCCCATGGTCTTTCCACTATACTACACTGTCAGTTTGTCCAGCTTCCAAGTCAATACAAAAATACTCAATACTTTCCCTCATGGTTGGACAGCCAGCCTCTGGTTGTACACCTCCAGTGACAAAGAATTCATTGCCTCCCAAGACAGCCCCCTCCATTGTTGGACAGCACTGACTAATAGTTCTTTATATTGAACTGAAATCTGCTTAATGCTCCTAGTTCTATATTCTAAGACCAAGCAGAACAAGATTAATTCCTCTCCTCCAAGACAGCCCTTTAGATACTAGAAAACAGGGAGCCTTCAAGTTATCCCTTCTTATCTCTAGGCCAAGTATCATTAGTCACTGATGCTTGAATGACATAGTTTTGCATCTTTTCCCTATATTGATCTCCTTTTCTTCAGCTTTTCAACAACCTTCCTAAAATGAGATACCCAAAAGTGAACTGGATAGCTGGATAGTCAACTCAACTTGGCCCATGTCCCTCTCAATGGGGATCCCATCAACACCAGAATAATGCTGACCAAATCTCTGTCTTGGGAAAAGGGAGGAATAGGCATGAGTTTCATAACATACAAAAAATCAGACTTCTTCCCCATCTGAATGGAACCCTCAGATTTATCAGTTCATCAACGACAGACCTAACACACTGCCTAGTCTCTACTTTCCCATTCTAGAATTCTGAACTTTAGAGCTGGAAGGAGCTTCACAACAGAGACTTTTAGAACATAGAATGTGAAAAGTGGAAGGGGCCTTAGAACATAAAATGTCAGAACTAGAAGGAACTTGATTGAGTATATAGAATTTCAGAGTTGTAAGAGAACTTAGAACATAGAATGTCATAACTGAGGGGAACTTTAGAATATAAAATGTCAGAGCTGGATGAGACTTTAGGATATAGAAGTCAAAACCAAAAAGGACCTCAAAGAACACTTAATTCAACACCTTCACTGTAGAGAGAAGGTATCTGAGGTCCAGATAGGGCCCTATTGTCAATATGGTGAGGTCGTGGCACCGCTACAGCTAAAACCCAGATCTTTTAAGTCTGAATCCAAAGACATCACTCTATTTCTCCTGCTTCTGTAATCCAGGACTGAGATAGTGCCAAAGAAGGGGTGTAACTTAAGTCATTGCTGTTTTGCTGTGGCTGTGACTTATTTATGAACTGCCGCAACTCTTCCCAGGCCCCAGTGCAGGGCAGCAGCTCTGGGGCTGTTTCCCTTCAGTCAGGCATGATTAATATAGGCAAGCTGGAAGTAGAGATGGTGGGCAAAATACAATCACTCATTAGAGGGAGGAAGAAGGGAAAGACAGTAATAGGTGTTTTAGATTCATAGGAGACTTGAGAAGAAGGAAATTTATCTCACTTTCTCCTGTGGTCTTCTCAGATTCCATCTCTGAGGATGGTGATAAGGGAAGAATTCCTGGTTTGAAGAAGATGAAGGAGTGGGGTCAGAGTATGAGCTCCTTGAAGAAATAGGGCCAAAATCATTTCAGTTCTATACAAAGAGTCTCTATGGCCTTGCATAGGCAGTGGGGAAGAGGTAGGAGGTTAGTGTTTTGAGATCCCTAGAAAGCAAATGCTGAATATAATAGACACCCCGAAAAATGTACAATTGGTCCTCTTGTCCTCCCTCTCCCCACACAAGTATAGAACCCTCCTTCTCAAAAAGCACTTTCAGCCATTTATCCAGTGGTCACCATAATGGTAACCATAATGTGAGAGTGTAGATTTGAGAGTATGGATGGAGGTAAGGAAGATGCTTCCTCTGCCTGTGGGAGGTGGGGTAAGGGGAGAAGAAAATACAGGGAGAAGTTAGAGACAGAAAGATGAAAATCATACAGAAAAAAAAGGAGAGATAGAGAAGGGGGTGAGAGGAATGAGAGAAGTGGCATTAGAGAGGAGAGGGGTGAAGGGAATGAAAAAGAAGTGACAGAGAGAGGAGAGGGAAAGAAGGGTAAAGAAATAGAGAGAAGGGGGAGGGGAGAAAGGAAAGAGGGGGAGGGTGGAGAGAGAGACAGAGAGACCGACAGAGACAGAGACAGAGACAGAGAGACAGAGAGAGGTTGGTTTGAATTTCCCATCTGGAAGGGGAGAGGCAACGCGTCAGGGCAGAGTGATGGGAGGGATTGGAGGAGGGCGTGTTTAGCCGCGGCGGCGGCAGGCTGGGCTCGGGGAGCAGAGTTGCACTTGGCCGGGACCGGAGCCGGAACGGGAGGAGGGAAGTGGAGGCGGCGGCAGCGTCTGTGGGCCAGGCGGAATCGCTGCAGTGACTGGCGGGTGTCAGGGGCAGCCAGGTCAGTGTAAGCGCCGCTGGCGGGACTGGTCGGCCCAAGGGAAAGAGGGTCTTGGCTTGGGGGGTGCTGACGGGACAGCTCCGGGAAGGGTTGCGAGCACTGAGTGGCAGAGGACCCAGGAAAAAGAGCGAGAAGCCATCGGATTGTGAGGCCGAGTCAGGGGCCCAGAAGGGGAGTCTCTCTCTAAGCAGCCTCTGCTCTCAAAAGGAAAGCTGCCCCCCCCCCAACTCCAAACCCAATAGACCTAAGGTGGCGGGGACCAGGATAGCATCTTTGGCCCTTAGCCGGAGCTCCGGAAAGCTGAAGGGGAGGGTCCTGCTGTGAGCCACCCCCTCTCGAGGAGGGAAAAGTCACACACACACACACACACACACACACACACACACACACACACACACACACACACACAAGAGCGCGCACACACAAGCACAACACACGAGCGGGTGCGCGCGCGTACACACACACACACACACACACACACACACTACACTCCAGACTGAAGACCGCAAGACGGCGGGAACCTGCAACGGGGGCGGGAGCGGGGGGTAGAGGAGAGAGTAGGAGGAGAAGGGAAGTGGGAGCAGCAGAGAAACTGAGTCTGGGCCCCCATAGGGGAGGGGCTTCCTCCAGCTACTGCAAAGTTTCCTATCGACTTTGCTGCTGGACCTGAGCAGGAGTCCCTGAGATGTGGACACCTCCTGCAGGTGCCCAAGAACCTCAGCTCTGGGTTTGGCATGGCTATCTCCGGGGAGAACTGTCTGTCTTCTACCTTTCAGCCAGATATTTATCACGTTATCCCCATTCCCCCGCCCCTGACACACAGAGTACATTCTGCCTGCCTGCATAATGGCTCCCTGCCTGCTCAGGATACCCCCTGCAATCCATCCCAACCACCTTCAGAAGACACACCCTCTCTCCCTCCATCCTACCCCCTCCAAAATTCCTCCCTTGTTCCCCAGTACAGTACACTTCCTTCTTTCTTTCCACCATTCTCCCTCACCATAAGACAGCCCCTCCCTACACTTCCCTCCAAAGACACTCCATCCTTTTCAGACCCCAAATCTCCCTCTTTCCCATTCCACTGGGACACCTGATTTCAATCTGGTTATGCTAGACAGGAGAGGAAATCCTAAGCAGGAAAATGTACCTGTCCCTTAGAGCCTAGCTGGGTACTAGAATCCAGACAGTAAAGATAGATCCCCCAGCCCTGAAGGCATACTCTACCTCCAGGGTAAATTTCACCTTCCCCTCCCCTCTTCTCCCCATCTTCACCATGGAACCCCACCCTCAGTTCTGACTGAGTCAAGAGGTGACCTAGAGTGGTTGGGGAAGGCATTCAGGGACAGATACACCTCTTGGTGGCACTGCTCCTGCCTTTGGATTAGGATCTTCTGGGTGATGAGCTAGTATAGTGGAAAGCTTGCTTGCTTGCTTGGAATCTGGAAGACCTAGGTTCAAATCCCAACTCCAATACTTACTATCTGTGTGACGCTAGGCAAGCCTCAATCTCCACATCTGAAAAATGGAGATAATGCTTGCACTACTTACCTCGTAGGGTTGTGAAGAAAGCCTTTTGTCAACATTGAGATGCTATTATTTTTATGAATATATGAAGGGCCCCCTAGCAGAAAGGTATCAATGAAGCACTTGGTGATCTTGGGTTACAAGAAGCATTTGTGTGGGTGTTTTGGCATGTAGGAAATCTCACCCAAGAACAGAGCAAGTCACATAACCTTTCCAGGCCTTGGCTTCCTCATCTGTAAACTCCTCATTTTACAGAATGGATTATTGGACTATATAATTTCTAAGATCACTTCCAATTCTCAATCCTATGATTTAACCTGAGGTTGTAACATTTAGAGCTAAAAACAACAGAAATATCTTCTAGGCCAATCATTTTACAGATGAAGAAACTGAGTCCCAAGAGGACAAGTGATTTGCCCAAGGTCACAAAGCTAGTAAGTGAGAGAGGAAGGGACACCTCCTAAACTGATTGCCATCACCACCACTAACTTCCTTAGCTCCTGGGCTGTACCTGAGGGAATAATGGGGTGGGGACTCTAAATGAGGACATAATAGAATGAGAGACCTAGTGCAGAGGCTTTGTGTTGCCCAAATTGAGAGAATCAAGTTCAGGCCTTGACCCTGACAGGTTCACAAAAACTCAGGAGAGCCAGCTAGAGGGGCCCCCTGGTGGCATCAAATATAAATGTGAATATTTGTGTGTGTGTGTGTGTGTGTGTGTGTGTGTGTGTGCTCCCCTGTGAAAACACTCAAACTCAAAGTTATGCAGGGATCCATACATAGATTCACACATAATATATGCACTCAGACACAGACACACTAATATATACATGCTTATACATATAGACAATGAGATTTATACATACAAAGACCCATTGATACATGCACACACATGTAGCTATTGTTATAGTCGTTCTACTGGGTCTTTGCTATCATTTGCTTAGCCTTAAAGTGTCTGACCATCAGGGATGTTCATGTCCAGTTCCAGCCCCCACCCCCTTCCTATTGCTGCCACCACCATGAATGTTTGTGACTGGTTCACCAGCCCTTCAGGACTCACTTCTTCAATGCTGCTGCAACCCAGCTTAGGATTAGTGCAGAACTTCCCATCTTCCCTCCATATCCATCAGAGCCCTAGACCCCATTTTTCTGTATAGGCCTGTGCCTTTTTGTTTATATATGCATTTGTGTGAGTATATATGCATATGTCTGTGTAAGCGTGTGTACGTGACCGGTGTCTGTGGGAGAAGATATCCACGCAGACATGTTTAGATGACCCTGAGTGTATACATGTGTATCTAGGTGTGCATATAAGGCTGGGTCTATATTTTGACCTGATCAGAGGATAGTACTCAGTGTGGCCAGCAGTGACTAAGGTGACAGTGAGAGCCTAGAGTCAGGATCCAGGACATCACTCATCAGTGCTTTCCAAGATGTCCCTCCTTCAGACCTAGGGCCTCTACTCAAACGCTGGCAGCTTCCTCTCTCCCTTCTCACCTGTGCAGTGACTATGCACCCATAAGAGTACAATATCATAGGACTTTGGAGCCAGAAGAGACCTCAGAGATCATCTAGTCCAACTCCCTTATTTTACAGATGGGGAAACTGAGGTCCAAAGAGGGAAACTGAACTGCCCAAGGTCACAAGATGAACTCATGGCAGAGCACAGGTCTCCTGACTCCCAGTCCAGGGCTCTTTCCCCTGCCTTACTTCTAGAGTGAAAGCGGACAAGACTTCTGAAGACCCAGACAAGAGAAGAAAGGTTTGGGCACCTAATTCCATATTTTCAGAACATGAAGAGACCGCAAAGGTCACATTGTAGACCTCCCACCTCTTGTAGAGACCCTACAGTCACCCAGACAGGGATTATCCAGCCTCTTAGAAACCTCCAGGAGCAGGGAGCCCACTGACTCTCCAAGATCCCATTCCACTATGAGACATCTAATTGTTAAGGAATTCTTTATATCCTTAAATATAGCTTGGATCCATCTCCTTGTAGCTTCTCCCAGTTTCTCTTCATTATGCCTTCTGGATCTAAACAGAATGAATAGAATAGAATCTCTCTTCCATGAGGCAGCTCTTCAGCTAGGGAAAGATGGTGTGTATAACTGAAATGGCATATGTCATGCAGAAGAGATGTATAGCTGGGAGGATTCTGATAATAAATCACATTTCCATAGCACTTCACAATTTGCAGAGCCATAAGTTAGGGAAAACAAGCATCATTATCCCTATTTTGCAGATGAAGAAATTGAGAAGAAGCAACTAGATGAGAGTCACACAGGTAGTAAATGGCAGAGTCAGGATTAGAAGCCAGGCCTTCTGATTCCACGTCCAGGGTCTTTTCTGCTACACAGCTGTTGCCATGAACCCCAATGAACATTATATACTCTGAGGCAGGAAGCATTGTTTGGGAGCCTTTGGTCCTAAATTGAGGATCTGAGTCCCTCAGTTGCTGATACAATATTAAAAAGCACAGTACTTGAATGCCAGAGATCTGGGTTTGGATCTCAGGCCTGAAACCCACTGTCAAACTTGGGTTTGGATCCCAGGTCTGACACCCACTGTCACACTAGGGTTTGGATCCCAGGTCTGACACCCACTATCAGACTTGGGTTTGGATCCCAGGTCTGACTTCCACTCGCAGGCATGGGTTTGGATCCCAGGTCTGACACACACTATCAGACTTGGGTTTGGATCCCAGGTCTGACATCCACTGTCAGGCATGGGTTTGGATCTCAGTTCTGACACCCACTGTCAGACTTGAGTTTGGATCCCAGGTCTGACACCCACTATCAGGCATGGATTTGGATCTCAGGTCTGACACCCACTATCAGACTTGGGTTTGGATCCCAGGTTTGACATCCACTGCCAGGCATGGGTTTGGATCTCAGGTCTGACACACACTATCAGACTTGAGTTTGGATCCCAGGTCTGACATCCACTGTCAAGCATGGGTTTGGATCTCAGGTCTGACACCCACTGTCAGACTAGGGTTTGGATCCCAGGACTGATACCCACTGTCAGATTTAGGTTTGGATCCTAGGTCTGACATCACTGACATCACTGTCAGACCTGGGTTTGGATCTCAGGGCTGACATCCACTGTCAGACTTGGGTTTGGATCCCAGGTCTGACACCCACTGTCAGGCATGGGTTTCGATCTCAGATCTAACACCCACTGTCAGACTTAGGTTTGGATAAACCTTTGGTAAGCCATTTTATTGCTTTGGGAACCAGTTTATTCAGCTATGAAATGAAGATAGTAATCCTTAAATTATCTACCTCAGAGAGTTGTTGTTTAAGGAATCTTAAATTACTACAGAAATGGAGATGGAAGTGATTATTATTTCTAAGCCAAGTGTATTTCTGTGGAAACTCTGTCTTCTGCTATTCTATCTGTCCCTCCTGCCTAGAAAAGACATTTGTACCTAACCAGCATCATTTTTCCTTCTAGGTGGCGTTTTTCCTCTCTGCAGTCCTACTACAAGCCCTGGATGCAAGTTCGGCTGCTGGTTAGAGTACATTAATTGGAGTAACAACCATGGACTTTGTTATGAAGCAAGCCCTTGGGGGTGAGTCATACAGTCACAGAACATAAAATGCCAATGTTGCAAAAGATTTTAGAATATAGATCATAAGAGCTGAAGGGGGCTTCCACCACAGCTGGTTGAAGCTTCAAGAAATATACAGTCTGTGTAGGTCCCATTTAGAACCTCTCACTTTACAGAGGGGAAACTGAGGCGAAAGAACAGATATGTCTTGACCAAGTTAGTAGCAAAGATAGACTAGAGCTCACATTATCTGATTTCCAGTCCTCCTGATCTGCCCACTTGCTATTATTATAAAACAAAAAATTATATCCAACAAACATGTATTAAACATGTATCATATACGAGACATTATCCTGGGTGCTGGAGTTGAAAAGATGAGAAACAACACCATCCTTGCCTCAAGAAGTGTATGGGGGCAGGGAGGAATGGAATATAGCATATAAATAAGGATCATTTGGCATGACTTATTCTTAGTAAATCCATGTTGGCCCTTTGTGATTACTGAATTCTTTTCTAAATGTTCACAAACCATCTATTTAATAATCCAGACTTGAATTTCCCTGAAATGACCATCTGGTTTATTGTTCTGGAGCTACTGAAATCCACCATTTTCCCCAATTATTAAAAAGCAAGGGCACATTTGCCCATCGCTACTGGCATCTCTCCCATTTTCTATGACTGCGCAAAGATCATGAATAATGTTATCTTACACCTATAAACTCCTTTGGGCCACTAGGATGTGACCCACCTGGGCTTGGAGGCTGCAGCTTATTCAGAGCAGCTGGGTGCTCTCTTCTTCTCTCCTCCTCTATCCTGGACCACAATTTCATCCTTAGAATGTTTGGTTCAGGCTCTTATCATCTCCAGCCTGAAATGTTTAAGTCATCTCTTCATTGCTCTCCCTCCTTCTAGCTTCATCTCTCCTCATCCTCCACATAGTTACCAAAATAATTTTCCTCTGCTGCTCAACCATCTTCACTGGCTCCCTTTTGCCTCAAGGATGAAATTGCAAACTCCCTGAATTTAAATTTAAAGTTTTCCACTCTCTGGTTCCAGCTACCTTTCCAAGTATTTCATTATACTGCTTTTAATACATTCTACATTCATTCAATCAACAATTAACAAGCATTTATTCAATTCTTATTATTTGATAGGAATACAAAAACAAAAATGAAACAGCCCCTGCCCTTACATGGCCTGATATCCAGCTAGAGAGACAACACATATATACATAAGTATTTACAAAATAGATACCAGGTAATTTTTTTTTGGTGGAGGAAGCTCAGCTTGGGGGGAAGGGAGATAAGGAAAGGCTTCAAGTAGAATGTGGTATTATCATCTGAGTTTTGAATGAAACTGGGGATTCTATGGGGCAAAGGAAAGGTGAGAGTGAATTCCAGGTATGGGGATAGCCAGTGCAAAGGGAAGGATGCATTCCCTCCAAGGTGGCTTCCCAAACTCAACATTCTATCTCCTATCACCAAGTCTTCCAATAGATTGTCCAATGCCTGGAATGCACTGCTTCCTCTTCTCCTCCTCTTCCTCTGAGTAGCTCGTTTCCTTCAAGGTTCAGCTAAGGTTCCAACCCCTATGTAAGGCCTTTTTTGGAAATGATAATGCTTCTTGAACTACCTATGTCCTAGATCTGTTGGGAGTTCCATACAGAGGTGAGAGGAGGCAGGGATGCCTATCATAATTAATAAAAGGGATGACACCCACATTCATTGACTCTGCCATAGTAGAATCATCCTAAATCCACATCCTATAAAAAGTGATAGTCAAGGAGCCTGTATATTATAGGGTAGCAATTCTCATTTGTATTTCAAAGATGGGGAATAGCTACCTATTCATAAGATCTTTCATCCATGACCTATGAGTTTATATATAAATGGTTTTCTTCTGTGAATTCCAGGGGACCGACAGAAATGCCCAGAGTCAATGGTGCATACCAATTGAATAGAACTTGTAAACTCTGAGATACAGGAAAGTGTGTGTGTGTGTGTGTGTGTGTGTGTGTGTGTGTGTGTTGTGTGTGCACATGCATGTGTGGGTATGGGTGTGTGTTTGACTCTATTGAGATCTCATACTTTTGGTACTACTCCAAATTGGACAATTTGGTTTGTCACAGATTTCGATAATTGAAAGGACTTCAGTGGCCATCTAATTCAACTCATACCCACAAAGGACTCCCCACTATTGATATATTCAACAGGTGGTTGTCCAGCCTGTGCTTCAAGACCTTCAAGGAAGAAGAGCCTACCAATTGTCTAGGCAATTCATTCCATTTCTGGACAGTTTTCATTATTAGGAAGTGATTGTTTTTGTTTTCTGACATCAAGGTAGAATTTGCCTCTTTGCAGCTTCCATCATGTGCTTTTGGCTCTGCCTTCTGGGATCAAACAGAACAAGTCTAGTCCCTTCCCCACATAATAGATAGCCCTTCAAATACTTGAAGACAGTTATCATGCCCCACCCCCCAAGTCTTCTCTTCTCCATGCTCAACAAGCCTAGTTCCTTCAAGTGATTCTCATACAGCATGGACTCAAGGCCCTTCACCATTCTGGTTGCCCTCCTTTGAACACTCCAACTTATCAGTGTCCTTAAACCATAGCTCCCAGAACTGAATACAAAACTCCAGATGAGGTTTGATGAGAATAGAGTATAGGGGAACTGTGTCCCATCTATTCCTAGAAGTTGTGCCCCTTCCCAAGCCCATTAGCTTTTCTGGCTGCCATATCATACTGCTGGCTCATATCGATCTTGTAGCCCACTAAACCCCCCAGATCTTTTTCAGGATATCTGTTGTCTGTCCATGTTTCCTCCATCTTACACCTATGAAATTGGGAGGTTGCTCGCTGGTACAAAGCCTCACTTTTATCCCTACTGAATTTCATCTTAACTAGATTGAGCACAATGCTCTAGCCCATCGAGATAGCTTTGGATCCTGATTCTACCATCCACTGTGTTAACTATCCCTCCCAGCTCAGCTTGGTGTCTTTTGCAAATTTGATGAGCATAACATCAATGTTTTTATTCAAGTCACTGATAAAAATGTTGAACAGTGTAAGGACAAACATGGATCCTCAGTGGGTAGCCACTTTGCTTATAAATCAAAACTGGAAAGCAGCATTGTGTTGTGGATTTGAAGTCAGAAGTTTTGGGCTTGAATCTTGGCTCTGCCACTTACTACCTATGTGGCCTTGGGTAAATCACACCTCTTTACTGGATCTCAGTTTCTTCAACTATAAAATGAAGGGGTTAGGGGCAGCTAGGTGGCATAGAGGATAGAGTACCAGCCATAGAGTCAGGAGGACTGAGTTTAAATCTGGCTCAGATACTTGATACTAGCTGTGTGACCCTGGGCAAGTCACTTACTCCCAATTGCCTCACCAAAATAAAATAAAATGAAGAGATTCCTTTTTATCCCATGATCGCCCTGATTGTTAATGCTCCTTATCCTCTGAAATTTCATATTTACTTATCCATGTATATGTTGTATTCCTCCTCTATCTCAACTGGAATAGAAGATTCTTGAAGACAGGTCTTGTGTCATTCTTGGCTTTCTATCCACAGTACCTAGCATAGTGCCTTGCATTTAATAGACATTTAATAAATGTTTGTTGAATTGAGTTGAATGGTTTTATCTCCTTCCCAATTTGAAGACCATCCTTCTTGCTGGAAAAGTTGATAGAAGAATTGAAGGCAATTAGTTCAACTTCCTTATCATCTATTAGCATTGTGCCATCTCCTATAAACAACTCTAAATATAGCTTCAAAAGCCTTAGCATTTTTTCAGGGACCTCAGCACTTTCTGGGCTTGAGCCTTCCTAACTCTGTTTTTATCAATCCCTGTGCAATAATTTAAACCTAGGCAAGAAAAGGGACCAGAACCTTTGTAGTGCAATCACGGAAAGATTCAAGTCAGGAGAATTGGGCTGAAGTCCCAAGCCTTGCCACTTATGAGCTCTGTGACATTGGGTAGGTCAGCTCCTTTCTCTGTGCCTTAATTTCTTCATGAGAGGGTTGGTATAGATAGTGTCCAAGGGTACTTCCAACTCTGATAGTGATTCTCTAAATCTACTTCTTACTTTGATAGTCATTGACCTTAACTGACTGGCTCATGATGCTGCTAATTGTGGCCCCTTCCCTCTTTCTCTCTTCCCCGCCCCCAAAGCTTGCCTGACTTGGCCTGGCCTGGCCAGAATGCCTCCTCAACTTGCCCAAAGGCAGAAAATTGCTGGTTTTTTTTCTTTAAAAACAAGGTGAAATACAACAAATATGCAGAACACAGAACTGATATTTACTGAGCCCAAGAACCACAGCATCACAGCATTTCAGGAGTTCAAGGGACCTTAGAACATAAAATGTCAGAAGTAGGAGGGCCCTCAGAGATCATCTAATTTAACACTTACCGATGATGAAACTGAGAGCCATGGAGGTTAAGTTATTTGTCCAATATTATAAAGGTAGTAATGGTAGTAATTGAACCCAAGTTGAACTTTCTACTACACTGGGCTGTCATTGCTCCCTCTCCCCCCCCCCCCCGCCATGTTCCCAATTCCATAATCTCACTACACTGGAAGATACCACTTTGAGGATACTTAAGTCCATTCCTCTCCACTCCAAATTTGGAACTGTCCCTGGTGCATGGCCATCTGCCATCTTATTTTAAGGGAATCCCTACCTCCCACCCTCAACACACTCTTCCCCTAATCCTAGCGATCATCCAAGTTTCAGGTTCCATTTACCATTCAAAGCTAATGCCTTCCTGGTCATTCTCATTTCCTTCAAGAGCCAGATCTACTAATTACCATCATTCAGTCCTCCAAAGCTGATTTGTCATGATTTATCTCACTCTACCTGGGAATTTCTCACAAGATTGGATAAACTACTACACATATACATACATACACACACAGTCACAGTCATATCCAATTCCTATTGGTTACATGTCTTTTGTCCAAAAATGGAATGACCTAACTTAGAAAGTAGTAAAGGATAGAACAATGATTGGAAGGTCTTCAGGTGAAGTCTTGATGGTAAGTTTTCAGGGATAGAGATGATGTTCCTGTTTAGATGCAAACTGAATTAGGTAACCATTAGATTGATTTCAATCCTTAGGTTCTATGTTTCTATTTTTGTACTTGTGTTTAATAACTCTAAGTTTGTCTAAGCTTGAGAGCGCTCTGTGTGGTTGTATCAGATTCTTAAGAGAGCTCCTTCACTGGAATCATTCATGATTATACTGTCATAATCTAATTATTGGAAGCCTCTAATCCTTCTTTATACTGCCTCAGCCAAGGCCTCATGGTCATCATTTCTCTGAATTTTTCAAAATGTTATGCATCTATAAAGAATATTCTCTTCTTTTGCTCTTTTTAAATTTTTTTACAGTATCTACATTTTTCATTTAATATTTTTAGTTTTTAGCATTGATTTCCACAAGATTTTGAATTACAAATTTTCTCCCCATTTCTACCCTCCCCCCCACTCCAAGATGGCATATATTCTGATTGCTCCATTCCCCAGTCAGCCCTCCCTTCTGTCACCCCACTCCCTTCCCATCTCCTTTTCCCTTACTTTCTTGTAGGGCAAGATAGATTTCTATGCCCCATTGCCTGTATATCTTATTTCCCAGTTGCATGCAAAAACACCTTTTTTTTTGAACATCTGCTTTTAAAACTTTGAGTTCCAAATTCTCTCCCCTCTTCCCTCCCCACCCATCCTCCCTAAGAAGGCAATTCAACATAGGCTACATGTGTATCATTATGTAAAACAATACTCATGTTGTGAAAGACTAACTATATTTTGTTCCCTCCTATCCTGTCCCGCTTTATTTAATTTTCTCCCTTGACCCTGTCCCTTTTCGAAAGTGTTTGCTTTTGATTACTTCTTCCCCCTATCTGCCCTCCCTTCTATCATCCCCACTTTTTTATCCCCTTCCTCCTTCTTTCCTGCGGGGTAAGATACCTAATTGAGTGTACGTTATTCCCTCCTCAGGTCAAATCTGATGAGAACAAGATTCACTCACTCCCCCTCACCTGCCCCCTCTTCCCTTCCAATGAACTACTTTTTCTTGCCACTTTTATGTGAAATACTTTACACTATTCTATCTCTCCCTTTCTCCCTCTCTCAATATATTCCTCTCTCATCCCTTAATTTGATTTTATTTTTTTAGATATCATCCCTTCATATTCAACTCACCCTGTGCCCTCTGTCTATATATGTGTGTGTGTGTGTGTGTGTGTGTGTGTATGTATGTATGTATACATAGATGCATATATGTATATTCCCTTCAGCTACCCTAATACTGAGGTCTCATGAATTACACACATCATCTTTCCATGTAGGAATGTAAACAAAACAGCTCAACTTTAGTAAGTCCCTTATGATTTCTCTTTCTTGTTTGCCTTTTCATGCTTCTCTTGATTCTTGTGTTTGAAAGTCAAATTTTCTATTCAGCTCTGGTCTTTTCACTGAGAAAGCTTGAAATTCCTCTGTTTTATTGAAAATTCATATTTTGCCTTGGAGCATAATACTCAGTTGTTCTGGGTAGGTGATTCTTGGTTTTAATCCTAGCTCCATTGACCTCCGGAATATCGTATTCCAAGCCCTTTGATCCCTTAATGTAAAAGCTGCTAGATCTTGTGTTATTCGGACTGTGTTTCCATAATACTCAAATTGTTTCTTTCTGGCTGCTTGCAGTATTTTCTCCTTGATCTGGGGGCTCTGGAATTTGGCGACAATATTCCTAGGAATTTTCTTTTGGGGATCTTTTTCAGGAGGTGATCTGTGGATTCTTCCAATTTCTACTTTACCCTGTGGCTCTAGAATATCAAGGCAATATCCTTGATAATTTCTTGAAAGATCATATCTAGACTCTTTTTTTGATCATGGCTTTTAGGTAGTCCAATAATTTTTAAACTATCTCTCCTGGATCTATTTTCCAGGTCAGTGGTTTTTCCAATGAGATATTTCACATTGTCTTCCATTTTTTCATTCCTTTGGTTCTGTTTTACAGTATCTTGATTTCTCATAAAGTCACTAGCTTCCACTTGGTCCAATCTAATTTTTAAGGTAGTATTTTCTTCAGTGGTCTTTTGGACCTCCTTTTCCATTTGGCTAATTCTGCCTTTCAAGGCATTCTTCTCCTCATTGGCTTTTTGGAGCTCTTTTGCCATTTGAGTTAGTCTATTTTTTAAGGTGTTGTTTTCTTCAGTATTTTTTTGGGTCTCCTTTAGCAAGTCATTGACTTGTTTTTCATGGTTTCTTTACATCACTCTCATTTCTCTTCCCAATTTTTCCTCTACTTCTCTAACTTGCTTTTCCAAATCCTTTTTGAGCTCTTCCATGGCCTGAGACCAGTTCATGTTTTTCTTGGAGGCTTTCAATGTAGGCTCTTTGAGTTTGTTGACTGCTTCTGGCTATCTGTTTTGGTCTTCTTTGTCACCAAAAAAAGATTCCGAAGTCTGAGTCTGAATCTGAGACTGTTTTTTGCTGCCTGTTCATTGTCCCAGCCAACTACTTGACCCTTGAGTTTTTTGTTGGGGAAAGACTGCTTGTAGAGTAGAGAGTACTTTGTCCTAAGTTTGAGGGGCTGCACTGCTATTTTCAGAGCTACTTCTACATGGCAAGCTCTGCTACACCAGTGCTCCTTCTCCCCCAAGAGCCCTCTTCTTTCACTCTTACAAACTCCGAGATGACAGGGTCATTCTCTTCCAAATTTCTATCATTCCCACTTCACCAATCAATTCCTCTTGGTCAGATTTTTTTCTATAGTAGCTGATCCTCTCCTTGTCCTCCACCTTCTGAGTCACTACGATAACTTCTAAATGGCTGGGCAGTCTATAATACATGTTCACAAGGATATCACTTTTGCTTTTCCTCTCTTTTGATCCTCAGACAAGCTCCCTCCTCCCTTCAGATTCAAGAATCTTCTTCATATAGGTGTATGATCTTTTCTAACACATATCTCTCCTCTTCTATTAGATCTAACTTACCAAACTTCTCTCTGTTCCACCATCCCTTCCTCCGTCTGTTCCTCCCTTTGTCCTCTGCTCCTTCTTCTATCTATCTCTCATTGGACCCTTTCCTCCTTACACTCCTTCATGATTACATGAATACATTCTTTATTCCTTCTTCTATATATCCTTCCCTTTAGCCCTTTTTCTATACCTTCCTCCATGCTTCTTTCTAGTCTTTTCTCCTTCCATTTGTCATTGCATGCCCCCTTCTAGCTCTCCTTCCCAGTGCCCATCTGTCCCTCTCTTTATCCATCTGTTGTTTCTCATTTGCTTCTTCCCTTCTCCCCTCCCATGTTCACTCCTGGTCCTCCCTTCCCTCAGATTGATTCTAGTCTTCACTCCTACTGTTCCATAGGGGCCACCAAAGACATGGGGAAGATGTTGGGGGGTGAGGAGGAGAAGGACCCAGATGCCCAGAAAAAGGAGGAGGAGAGGCAGGAGGCCCTACGGCAGCAGGAGGAAGAACGCAAAGCCAAGCATGCTCGCATGGAGGCAGAACGGGAAAAGGTCCGGCAGCAAATTCGAGACAAGGTCAGTCTGTCCTTCCCACTTCCTTTCCCTTCCCTTCCCCAGGCATCACCATCTCTCATATCTGCTCTACCACTTCATAGTTTACAAAGCCCTTACTTAATCTTCACAAAAAATCCCTGAGTGAGGCAGAGTCAATATTAGTATTCCCATATTAAAGATACGGAAACTGAGGCTCGGAGCAGATTAAATTTTTTCAGGGTCACACAGTGACCTAAAAACCTGTTCCAATGCTCTTTCACATAAACTGGGCTGGTTCCATGATTGCTGGGAATAGAACATTCCATATCCTCCCAGTAAACCCACTCCCTTCTCCCCCCTGTGCCTAATCACCCCTAGGACAGTATAGCTTCCTGTGGTAGGTCCTTGGAGAGCAAGTTCCTGGATGAGGAAACCCTGTGGTCACCTCTTAGGCTGGAAGACCCCACACCCCTTTGCCCACCCAAGCTGGGGCCTCCTCTTAGTTATGAGATACAGGATTGGATTTGAAGTCAGAGAACCTGAATTTGAATCCTGCCCCTGCCACTTACCACCCCTGCCACTGACCTTGTCTGGGCCTCAGTTTCCTCCTTGGTAAAATAAAAGAATCAGGTTAAATGATCTCTAAGTTCCCTCCCAACTCCTATTGTCCCAATACTAAGCCAAGTCCCCAATGGCAAAGACACAGGTGGTTGGAAGAGTTGAAGATGACCAGGTGGGGGGGAATGGAGAGGGCCTCACAGCTGGGCTCCCCCTCTGCCCCTTTTTCCTCCCTATACAGTATGGCCTGAAGAAGAAGGAGGAGAAGGAGGCTGAAGAGAAGGCTGCCCTGGAGCAGCCATGTGAGGGCAGCCTGACCCGCCCCAAGAAAGCCATTCCAGCTGGTTGTGGGGATGAGGAGGAGGAGGAAGAAGAGAGCATCCTGGACACCGTTCTCAAGTACCTACCTGGGCCTCTCCAGGACATGTTCAAGAAGTAACCCTGGCCCAACTCCATCCCATTCTCAACAGTCCCATTTTTTGTTTTTAATTTATTTTTTTCCACTTTCCATTCAGTATGAATTTTGAAGGGCAAACCTCATTTGGTCTCATCCCCCCCACCACCTCCACCCCTCACATGAACTGTGGGACCCAAGCCCCTCATCTTTGGCCGGAAACTCCCAGGGCTCCCTCCCTGTTCAGTA
The DNA here is from genome assembly GCF_011100635.1 of Trichosurus vulpecula. NCBI lineage: Eukaryota > Metazoa > Chordata > Mammalia > Diprotodontia > Phalangeridae > Trichosurus > Trichosurus vulpecula. The sequence continues at coordinate 94,633,519 of NC_050575.1, forward strand.
CTGTCCCCTGACCCCACAGTGTCCTAGGCCTCTTGAGGAGCCCGAGGGAAAGAAGGCTGCTGGCCTGGGCTGAGGGCCAGAAACTAGGACCAAACCATTGATGACCTCAGGAGAGGCCCGGGATGTGCTGAAGTGGGAGGAAAGGCCTGACCACTGAGTCCCACATGCACACACTCTTCCCGAACCTCTTCCCACCAGGAACATTCCTCATGCCTTGAGCATGATTTCCACTGCCAGAGGGGGGAGAAAGGATCAGGCCAGTGGGCCCTAGGGGAAGGAGTCAGAGGAGAGGGTCAGGTTGCCTATTCTTTCTCCTCTACTCCCCTAGAGATCACTGAGCTCTAAGCTCTGTCCCCCAACCCCAATGGGTCAAAACACCCAACACATTCCAGCCCTGCCCAACATAGCCCAAGGATGAGGGGGCAAGGGCCAGTGCTGGACCCTTCATTAGGGAGTCTATCAGCCAATCCCAGAGAAAAGTGGAGCAGATCTCTGTTCTCTTCATATCTCCCTAGGCCTCCTCAATCTCACTTCAATTCCAGGGACTCAGCCCACCATGGTAAGAACAGCCCTTCCCAGCCTAGTCCCTCCCTGTTCCTGGCTAGACCTGGGAGTTGTAAGGAAGATCAATTGACTGTGGGAGGTATCATTAGAGTCTCTTAGTCCCCAGCCCTGGCCTTGTTCTCCTTTCATCAATGACCTGAATAGGCCCCGAAGTATAGAGAGGGTCAGAGAAAGGCCTGTGCCCTAACAAAAGGAGTATTCTGGAGTTTTGAGGGGCCACTGGGTAGAGATAGGGCAGGGCACTACCAGGAAGGTTACTGCCATTGATATGGCAGCCTGGCCTTTCCCCTGTCAGTGGAGCAGATCCTTCCCATAGGGCAATAAAAGGTTGTCCATATGACACCACTGTACCCTAAGAAGTTTCAACCCTCCACTCACATCTTTGTGGCCACTGTGGAGCCTAATCTATAAAAGAGGTAGCTTGACCCCTTCTGTCCTGAAAAGGCATGCTGGCCCCTCCCACCCCCAGCCTGCAGGCCTCTCCCTAATAGGGTAGCCCCATCCAAACACACACCAACAGCTGGAGCCATCGAGCAGCATCAGTCCTCAACCAGAGAACACCTAGTGGAGAGGACATGCTGCTCCCCTCCCCAATCCCCAGCCCATCCAGGCGCTTCCAAGATCCCGAGTGGACGACATGTTCAGGAGGTTCCACTGGCCCCCAGGAGGGCTCCCCATAAGCAGGGCTCAGGCTGAGGTACTGAAGGCAGGCTCAGCTACAGTTTAGCCCTGATCCCATGGGAGAAGACAGCCTCAGCTGAGCTGCTGCCCTCTCATTCTGGCTGAGGATCTGTCTGCCCATATGCTAAGCCCCAAAGCAGGCATCTGTCCTTCCATCTATTGGTCTGTCTTGTGGCCAGGAAAAAATTCTCCTCTTAGATGTGCCAAGGAAAGCCCTACCCACCCCCCAACTCAAGCCTACCCTACCCTACCCTCCTATACCCAGTACTCTGCCTCACCACCATTCTGAGAATTCCTGGGCCAGGGAGGATTGTGAACGTGAAAGTATGTATGAATGTGGGTGGAATGGGAGAGGTGGTGGCAGAGTGGGTATGTCTATAGTTGGGATGGTGTGAATATATGTGTTATAAATATGCATGTGTGTATGGATGTGTCAAAGATTGTATGTGTATCTTTTAGAGACTATTCTTGTATGTGTGTGTATTAGAGACTGTGTTAGAGACTACAAGAATGCTAGGGATTCAAATATGTATGTGTAGAGATTGTGTGGGTGTGTGTTTTAGAAAGAGTGTATGTGTGCTAGAGATTGTGAATCTATATCATAGATCATCTATATTAGAGAGGGTGTGTGTATGTGTGTGTTAGAGATTATGTGTTAAAAATGGCATGTGTTAGAGAATGTTTATGTGTATCAGGATGGGTGTTATTACAGGGGTATGTCTGCACCTCTGTGTGTGTGTGTGTGTGTGTGTGTATGTGTGTGTGTATGAAAATGCATGTATAACACTGTGGAGGCTGGCTGGATGACTGAGAATGGTAGCAGGGCCTGGGAAATACCTTTTCTTCTCCCTTTGACCAGTCAAGCCCTACCCATCACCACTCCTGGTACAGATGTGAGAGGAGAAATTTTTCCTACAGGTCCAAGACCTTCCCTTTTCCCCTGGGCTCCCTGAGCCAAGCCTTTGCCACCCTCCTCCCTCACTGGACGTGATGGGGAGAACACTGTTTGGGTCCTGGGAAGCACTTGGTAGCTCAGACTGGTCTGGGTGGCCATGGGAGGAACAGGACTGCCCTTTGCCCTATAACAGAGAAGCCATGCTAGATATGGGGTGGAAGAGGGAGATGCCTCAAAGAGGGTTGCTATGCCCGCCCCTCGCCGCCCCACCACCACCACCACCACCACTTTTCACCATCACCCCAGTTTGCATACCGGGGTGTTTCATTTTAGAGAATTTTTCCTTTAATTTCAAAAGAGAAAGCAGCTCACGTCGTGTCTTCTCTGTCCGTTTCCAATAGTTAAAGCCATATCAGTTAGACTGCAATACTTTAAAGATGAGGGGAAAAAAACCATAGATTTAAGAAAACCAGAAAGGGAGTTTTGTTCATCCCCTCTGTCCTGGGGTGATCTGTTTCTCCAGCCCCCAGGTCTTCCCTTCCTCCCAACTCCCAACTCCTTCCCCTGCCTCTTTGTGCCCTAGTCTCTGGCCCCCAGGGTCATGTATTTGTGAGTGTGTCCATGTATGTCTCAGTAATGGGGGAAACTTAACCCCCTCAACTGCTGTATCACCCCATTGTTGTCTCTGCTTGTCCATGGTTACTGGAGTAAGACGGTCACCCTGCAAGGTCTTGTGGAGCCAGAAGTGAGGGGTAAGCTGGGGCTAAGAGGGTGCTGAGCAGAAAGGGATTAGTCCCTGAGCCATTCGCCTCTCTTGTGAGAATGTTAGTGGTTCTTGTCATTTGTCACCATCACACGCTCCAGGGAGCAATACCAGAGGTTCCTCTGATTTCTGGGGACCAACTCCAATGTGTGTATCTTCAGGAAAAGAAAGAGGTCTGGTAATTCTCAGCCAAACACAGGGTCTGCAGACATGCAAGGGGATGCCCAGTTGCATGTACAAAGAGAATCCCAGTCACACAAAGAGTCTACTGACATATAAGGGGATTCCCAAGAGTACAAATGGGTTTGAAATCAGGAAAAAAAAACTTTAATAGAAAAAGAAAAGGTCTGCAAACATATGTAAAGAATTTCTGGGTGTAGAAAGAGTAATATACCTGCTTAGTGGAAGGGATCCCTGGGACCTTCTGCTGCCTAGGGCCTGCTACTTTGGAGAAGCCTTCCCAAAGTACTCCCCTCCTCTCCCCCAAGGCACAGAACTGCTACTACTGCTGTTGCCACAAGCCAAGTAGAGGTGAGCTCTTGAGGGTAGCTAGTTCTCCACTAAGACCTTTCCACGTACATACCAGACCTCCTACAAGTTCAGGACTTAACCACTAGCTGCCCTGGGAGGCCCCACCACCCCCAAGGTGCTGGCTTCCTTGGGGACCACTCCTAAGAAACAGGAGAAAGGGGGAAGATACACCCCAAGAGACTGTTTCTAGAGAGCCTAAGAACTGTAACTCTAAGTTAAGCTTTGCCCAATCCAGGCATCTCCGGTGGGCAGGTCAAGAAGGGATCTGAGGATGATGTAATGTGTGCATGGCACATAGGCCATTGGCACATGACTTAAGAAATGTGATTGATATATGTGTATGGCACCTATGCTGACTACATAGTTGATTATAAGACACTACCTAGACAAGGCATGTGTATGTGTGATACACTGGAAGGGGGAGGGGGTGATATATGGAGCACAATCTGAGAGGTTATGTGTGTTTACATTCAGTGCATGGACTGGGGGATTGATGTGTGTGTGTGTGTGTTTGAGAGAGAGAGAGAGAAATGCCCAGGCTAGCAGTGGAGTGGGGCATGGGGGGCAGGGGGTGGGGATAGTTAGTGCATAGTGCATAGCATGCTGGGGGGAGGGACTAGCTTAAGACAAACCGATTCTAGCTTCCCTGCCCAGATAAGCAAGGAGATAGAATCTACTGACAGGGCATAGCGTAGGTAAATGGGAAAAGAGAATATGTGCTGCCATCCAAGGAAATCTGTTGGCATTTGATAATAGAGAATGTGACGTATGCAGGATCCCCACCTGGGAAAACTCATTGGTGATTCAGGAAACCAAGTGCATGTAGCAGAAGGGAAGGTATAGCTAGCATGTGTGCATGAAGTGAATGTGTTCAGAGCAGTGCAAAGGCAGAGTTTGAGAGAAAGCCCTCTCCCACCCTCCCTCCCTGGCCAAGAACAGTCAGCTAGGAAGGAGAAATAAAGGCCAGCTTTGCTCCAGACCCCCAGACCTCCCATTTGGGTTCTTATCTGAAAGGCTGGTGAATGCCATATCTCAAACCTGGGGTATCTGACAGATCCGGAAGAATGCAGGACCCCAATGCCATATTTCTTTAGGCAATAAGTCTGCCCTTGGCAGCCTGGTTCCTGGGATCCACACAGAGAGATAAGAGACCGAAGAGCCAGGCTGATAGCCACACCCTGCCCTTAATCCAAGGTATAGACTCACTTCTCTAGGAGTAAGTCACTTGTGAGTGGCTCTGGCTCCAGGAACCTGGGAAGAGGAAGGATCTCAGGAGATAGTTTTAAAAGCAGGGAGTAGCCTCCCTATTCATTGGATCCATCTGGAAGCTGGGGGCAGGACCCTATCCCCCCATTTCTGGACCCTCTACCTCCACCTTCCCCAGAGACCCCTTAACCCCGGTCCCAGGGTGAAGAAGTGTGTGATAGGGAGGCCTCGGGCCAGGCTGAGTGACCATCTTGCTTTCCATCAACCTCAGAGACAATCCAATCCCCAACCCTCTTGTGTGTAATTGTGTCCTTGTGGCCCCGCATCCCCTGAATGTGTCAGTGCCTGGGGGGAGGGGGGCTCTCTCCCACCCCCTTGAATCTGACCTAAAGCCATGGCTGCCGCTCCCCCCAACCCCAATCCCAACTTTGTATGACGCAAAAAGCTAACTACGGATGTACAAAATCAACTGCGACCAAGAAAAGACATTGTACAGCTCTCCATCTGTCTGTCTCTGTCTATCTAGTGATGGTGGGAAATGGGTAGGGGAGGGGGTGAGCATGGTCATTGAAGACAAGATAGAAGGTGGGTGGGGAGGAGAGCAGACATTCCCCAGATATGGAAGGAACCTCAGGTAGCGATTTAACAGTTAAAAATAAATGCCCCAAGGCAGCAAGGAGTAATAGAGCTTCCAAACTGGAAAGTATCTTGAGACCGTTTAGTCATGAATGTGATTCACAGAGCTATCAGGGCTATTCAGCCCAACCTGTATCTCAACAAGGATCCGCCCTACAACATTCAATACAGTCAAATGTCCCTGTTGTCATCAGAGCACTACCGCTAATGCTGGTCTCTGTCCATAAAGCCCCCTCCCTTTTTATAAGGTTTACAAAGGACGGTACATCCATCATCTCATTGGATCCTGATAACTACCCCTGTTGTGTGCTGTCTTTGTTTCCATTTTATAGATAGGGAAACTGAGGACCAGAAAGGTCAAACGATTTGCCCCAGGTCAAACAGCTAGTGAGTATTTTAGGCAGGATTTGAACTCAGGTCGTTCTGATTCTAAGTCCAATGATCTATCCACTCCAGCTTTATATAAAGAAGGAAACTAAGGTTCAGAGGAGGAGGGAAAAGGACTTGGCAAAGGTCACACAGCTTACTTAGTGGTAGAGCACAGATCGAATCCACCTCTTCTGATTTCAAATTCGGTGTTCTCTCCATTCGACCACACAGCCTGCCGCTTCTGGAGTTTACCACAGCTGCCTCCCTATGCCCCATAACTTTGATAGTGGTGTGTTCTTATGAAAGGATCACAGATGTGGGAGCAGAAGCCATGGGCTGGAATCCTAACTACCTGTGTGACTTTGGGTCTATAAAATGCTCCCTAAGGTTCCTTTCAGATCTAGGCCCTAGAACCCCAGGATCCTCTGGCAGCCAATGCCTTGGGCTTCTGGGCTTCCAGAAATTCCTTAGGCCATCACTCAGGCACCTTCTTTCCTCTCATCTATAGAGACAAAGCAGAGTTGAAAGATAATTTTACCTTGATTATTCAGAAAGGAAGTAACAGAAAATAAAAGAGCTAGAAGAGTTATAAAAGGCATAAAGTAGCCATTTCAAGATAACCCTGTTCCAAGGGCAGCTAGGTGGCACTGTGGATGGAGCACTGGGCATGAAATCAGGAAGGCTCATCTTCCTGAGTTCAAATCTGGCCTCAGACACTTACTAGCTGTGTGACCCTGGCCAAGTCATTTCACCCTGTTTTCCTCAGTTTCCTCATCCATAAAATGAGCCGGAAAAGGAAACGGCAAACCACTCCAGTATCTTTGCCAAGAAACCCCCAAATGGGATCACAAAGAGTCAAATATAACTGAAAAAAATCACTTAACGACAACAAAAATCATCCACAGAATCACAGAATGATATATTTAGGGGTGAAAGGAGGACCTTAGAGGCTTAGAGGTCCTGAAGATCAGAGAGGTTAAATGACTTGCCCAAAGTCACACACATCTGTAAATGTTGGAAGTAGGATGTGAACAGCAGTCTTCTGACAGCTGCTAGTTTAAAGGCTAATAACAAAAGGGCTAGTAACATAAAGAAAAGAACCCTCCTGGGATAAGAGATCGGAATCCAATTTGTGATCCAAAAGATGAAGCAGGGGGCTGCCCAGGGCAAGCCAGAGCTCTCTAGGGCAGCCACAGCCAGGGAGCCAGGAAAGGAATGGAAAGGCTTTCCCAAAGGTTAGAGGAAGGGGGTGTTGGCAAAGCATAAGCCAGGACAATGGCACCACTATAAATGGTGACGTTATGTCTCATGAAACAACGACAAACATGTTTTATGGTGGTAGGGCCTAGCTCAGCTACAGCCCTCCACCAGGAAGATTTCTTTCTGTATCCTGTTCCACTGCCTTATCCCCATCGAATTGCTTTCTCTCCCTCTTCTGAAGGAAAAGGGGTGAAATCTTAAAGCAAGTCACCAACCTGTCTGTGATTAGACAACAATGGGTCACTAATTGCTGAGCACCCTAATGCCTTTTGCTAAAGAACTTTAGAGATCCAGGAAGGTTTATCCTCAGCTCTGCAAAGATAAGAAAAGAAGGTAATTTCCATCTAAATTCACACAATCCCTAAAGAGCCATTTCCTCTAAGCCTTTCAAGCCATTAAGAACAGTGGGTTCTTAAAAAAAAAGGAGAAGAACAGTGGCTTCTATTTCTATACCACCTTAAAATTTTCCAAGCATTGTCCTCTCAACAACCTTCAGAAGGGTACTATTATCATGCCTGTTTTATATATAAGGAACCTGAGATTCAGGGAATCTAAAGGACTTGCCCAGGGTGAAAGAATTCAAACCCAAGTCTCCAAACCAAGTCCAGTGGTCTTTCTACCCTCTAATTTTCATTCCAGGAGCCAATAGCATCCATCTGTCACATCTCCCCATCTGGGAGAGGGGAGGGGAAAGGGAGAAAATCAAAGAATTGCTCCTGTGCTCCCATACCTTCCTCTCTATAAATATTTTGCCCAGGGCTCTACCATCCCCTCCCACTCCCCATGTTCTCTGGACTATGCCTATCAATGAGAGTCCAGGGTTCCCAAGGTACAAATCCTAGACCTCTCCAGGCCAACCCAAGCCCATGCTAGCAAAGGAGGCACCAGGTATGACTCCCCACCTGATTTCAGATAAATGTCCCCAACTCCTGAGGCCTGGTAACACAGAGGGCCTGTGTAGAGAATCTGTTCAGGACAGGGTCAGACCCAGGCCCTTGGACTCCAAATCTTTTCCTTTTTCCACTCCACCACAATGCTTACTAGAGTAGGGAATCTGTCCTCACTGGTCCTTTGGCCAATGAAGCTTTACCCAGGACAGAACAGTCTTGAACCAGAGTATATTGGACACATGTCTTATAAGAAATCTAGGGGGCAGTTAGGTGGTGCAATGAGTAGAGCACTGGCTCTAGAATCAGGAGGACCTGAGTTCAAATCCGGCCTCAGACACTTGACACATTTACTAGCTGTGTGACCTTGGGCATGTCACTTAACACCAATTGCCCTGCCTTCCCCTTCCAAAAAAAAAAGAAAGAAATCTAGAAGTAGAAGTTTCTAGTGATACCATTCAGGACAGATTCCAATTACTCCCAGACCTGAACCTGAGAAGTTCATCTCATAGCAGCAACCTGAGAACCTGTATGAACCCTAGCCAGGAGAGTCTAATCCAGTACACCTCTCAGCAACATAGTGGTCTAAACCATGGAGCAGCCAAATACCTAGGAGCCCGAAAACCTAGCTAGATAGCTTCAAAATCAAATTCCTATAGGAATTGTAGGATTACTTTTTCTTTTCACTAGACCAAAAACCACATCTTGGATTCTTCCATTTATTTCTTCTCCTTTAGCACCACCTTGTTGAGCTCATAGAGTTCAATTGTACACATAATTTATCATAACAGAATTAGTTGAAGGTACTTGGAGAATTTAACTTGGAGAAGAGAAGACTCAAGGAGGACAAAGTATTTGAAGGGCAATCTCATGGAAGACAACTAAGACCTGTTCTGCTTGACCCCAAAGGGCAGAACCAGAAATAATGGGTAGAAGTTTAAAAAGGCCAATTTGGCTCACCTCCAGAGGTGGTGGGTTCTTTCTCCTTAGAGGTCTTCAAGCAGATGTTTGATGACCTCTTACTGGGAATGTTGTATCAGGGATTCCTTTCATATATGAGTTTGATTTGGTTGCTGCTAAGGTCCCTTCCAGCTTTCAGATTCAGTGATTCTGTGATTCCACAACTGCAATAGGATGGAATTTCCAGGTATGTAGAACCACAGAATGCTAGAAGGTTGAATATCTGAGCTGGAAGAGACCTGTGAACATAGGGCAAAGAACAAAGACCAGCATGGATAGAAGGAATCTTGAAACATATGTTGTACTTCACCATCTCTCACATGGCCTGTGGCAGTTCCTCCTGATTGGTCTCCATGCTTCCTGTCTCTCTCTCTTCTCCAATTTATCATCCACACAACTTCCTAAATAAACTTCCCACAGTTGAGATGTGACCCTGCCTCCCTATTACCTCTAAGATGAAATATGAACCCCTTAACCTGACACTTAGGACCTTCTACAATCTAACTGCAGCCTACCTTTCTAAACTCAGAATATGGAATATGAGAAATGGAAAATACTTTATAACAAAAAACCTATAATTTTAGAATTTCAAGAGCCCCTAGAATATCAAATGTAGATTGTTCCGGTTAGAAAGGACCTTAGGATATAATATGTCAGAGCCAGAAATCTTAGAACAAAGAAATTGGAATGTCAGAACTGGAAAGTACCCTAGGACCTAAAATATAACATTTCAAAGCTGGAAGTGTGCCTTAGAATATAGACAGAGAATGTTATATCTATAGGGTACATTATAATATATAATGCCAGAAGAGATCTAAAAACACAGAGTAGGGAGTGGTAGGAAGTAGTATGGTGAGTTCCCATCCACTGATTCTTCCAAACAGATCTAGAAAATGAACCAGACTGAATCCTGGTGGGTAAATCCAGAAAAAGTCACAGTGAACCCTTTGTCCAGCCTAGCTTGGCATAATGAAACAGACAGGGAAGTCTTTGGACAAGGGCAAGGAGGGGCCAGGAGCACATGGCAAGTGGAGCACTCCAGGATCCAGGAAGAAGCTGTACACCAGGACAAGAGGAGGTCCCAGATCCAAACCAAGTGATTACAACAGAATCTGGTGTGAAAAAAGCAGCTTTGTCACTCACTACTGAGGTCACAGGTCATAGATCTAGGGCAGAGTGAGAAAGGGACCTGTGCATGACAGCTGTGGCATTCCCAGGCAGAGAGGCCTTGGGTTGTATATAGAGAAAGGGGGATGTTTAGAAGCAAACAACAGTGATTTGGTTCAGACCATAAGAGCAGAACAGTGCCTCAGTTCCAGCACCTAGCCCAGGCTGCAGAGGAATAAGGAAGCCAGGAATCACAGACCAAAGGATAACATAACTTAATTGCTCTAAACCAGCAAAGCTTTCCCGCTGGCTGATAAGGGCTGAATCCAGCAGCCATCTAACCTTGCTCAGACTCAAACCCAGGTCAAGAACTTGCAGAGGTCAGACCAGGAGGGCAACAAACAGACTTTGCCCTGGATCAGACCACTTTGGGAGCACTGAAAACTTGTAGGTCCACAATCTGTCTGAGATCCTGGAATAGCACAACTTTCAACACCCACCCATCCCCCAAAAAGCCTCAACAAGGCCAGCTCAGGCCTTTCCTCCAGAAATGTGAAAAAGTCCAGTGCTAATATCAAGTCTGAAGCAGGAAGTATATTAAATAATGAACAGACAAAAAAAGAACCCCACCAGAATGAGCTACTGAGGTGGCAGGGATACTCAAAGCACAATGCAGAAGGAGAAAATTACTCTAAAACATCTACAGTCAAAGCCTCAGAGAAAACAGAGTTTGGGTGCAAATTCAATTAGAATTCCTGAAACAAATCAAAGAAGAGATTTAAAAAGAATTAAAAGATGTTTTTGTAAGTGGAATGAAAGTCTTTGAGAAAAAAAATGAACAAGAAATGAGACCTATGGAAGAAAGAATTGAAAAAGGAATTAGCAGCTTGGCACAAGAGACACAAAACCTTAACTGAGCAACAAACTGAAAATTAGAATGGATCAAATAGAAGTCAATGACTCCATGAGGCAGCATAAAATATTAAAACAGTAGAAAGGCTGATAGAAGGGAAAAAATGTAAGGTATCTCATAGCAAAAACAACAACTGGAAAACAGATTGAGAAGATAATCAAGAATCATTGAACTATCTGAAAGCCATAACCAAAAGAAAAAAAGAAGCCAAGAAATGCTTTGTCAAGAAATCTTAAAACTGCTCAGATCTCTTAGAACCAAAGGACAAAGTGGAAAAAAGAATCCATGGGACACTTCCTAGAAGAAACTCGAAAATAAAAACTCCCACAAACATTATAGAAAAAAAAATACAGAGCTTTCTGGTTAAAGAAAAAAATCATGTAAATATCCAGAAAGAAAGAATTCAAGCCACAATTTATCAGCTACCACTATGGAGGAACAGAGAATTTGGAAATGGTATTCAAGAAGGAAAATTACATGGACTCACAGCCAGGAATAATGCTAGTATAACGCTGGGGGGGGGGGGGAATGGATCTTTAATAAAATAAAGGACTTCCAAGCATTCCTGATAAAAAAAAAGACCAAAACTGTGGGAAAACTTTGTAATTCAAACACAGAAGTGAAAGCAACATAAAAGGGAAACACAAATGAAAAATGGTAAAGGACTAAACAAGGATAAACTCACATTCAAATATGGGGAAATATATGTGTGCCTTCTGAGTCCTATCATCATCATGGGTCATAGAGGGAGACTAATTAGATAGAAGGCTGGGAGTAGTTATGTTATGTCTTGAGGATCTAAAAATAAGAATGGAAAGAGAGGGAAAGAGGAACGGATTGAGCAGGAGAAAGGGAAAGGGAGGTTAGGGGAAATTATTTCATGCAATCAGATAATTAGTGCATGTCTATACAAAAGAGGAGTAGGGAGGTGTGGGGAGGTAGCTGACACTTGAACCTCACTCGTCTGAACTGGTCAAAAAAAAAGCACACGCATATATACATAGGTGGGTACAGAAATATATTTTACTCAACAGGGAAACAGGAAGGAAAAGAGAGAAGTAGGGAGGGAATTAGAGGGAAGGGAAGGGAAGTTAAAGGAGAGTGGCTAGGTGGCAAAATGGAGAGTTGGGAGAACCTGAGTTCAAATCCAGCCTCAGACTGGGCAAATTGCTTAACCCTGTTTGCCTCAGTTTCCTCCTCTGCAAGATGAGCTGGAAAAGGAAACAGCAAACCATTTCAGCATCTTTGCCAAGAAAACTTCAAATTGAGGTTACAGAGCCAGACATAACCAAAACAACAGCAAAGGTTAAGAGAAGAGTTAATCCTAAGCAAAGTAAACTCTAAGGATGACTAAAAATATTTATAGCTCTTTTGCGGGTGACAAAGAACGGGAATCCGAATAGGTGCCCACAAACTGGGGAAGGGGTGAATAAATTATGATACATAAATGTGATGAAATACTACTTCACTGAACTCTTATCACTGTAAGGATCAACCAGGATTTCAGAGGACTTAATGAAGAAAGATGCTAGCCACCCACCTCCTGATAGAGAGGGGAAAGACTCAGAGTACAGAATGAGAGAAATATATTTTTGACATGGCCAATGTGGAAATTGTTTTGTTTGATTATACATGTTTATAATGGTTTTTGTTTTTCTTGTGTTCTCAACTCCAGTGGAGGGGACAGGGAGGATGGGGTGAGAGGTTGAGAAGGTAGAAATTGGCTGATTAAAACAAAATCGGTATATATTTAAAACCCACAGAATAACAGAATGGAAAGAACTTGAGAACATAGAATTAATGTCAGTGTTGGAAAGGACTTTAAAATATAGACTTAGAATGGAGAGGCAGAATGTCAGGGCCAGAACTAAAACTAGGAATTCTAGTACCTCGAGCAAATTTAGTTTGAGACCAGGATAGGGTAGGGGATAAGCATGATTATTTCTATGTATGCCAATTAGTGACAGAGGTCAAGTGATTTGAGGAGGTTGAGGAAACCAAGGTATTCAAGGAGGCCAGAGGTTGAGAAAAGAAACAGAGGATGGAGAGTGATTCATAGGGCCACAGATATCGTATAGAGTCTGGATAGAGTGAGTTGAAGTACCACCCAGAAGCCTTCTGCCCTAAGTTCTACACTTTCCTCAATCGAATAAAGTCCACAAGCATTTGTTAAGCACTTACTCTATGCCAAGAACTGTGCTAAGCACTGGGCATACAAACAAAAGCCAAAACAGCCCCTGCCTTCAAGGTGCTCAATATTCAGCCAGGTTGCACAGTGGACAGAGTCTTCCTGAGTTCAAATCTGGCCTCAGACATTTAGAAGCTCTATGACCCTGAGCAAGTCACTTACTCCTGTTTGCCTCAGTTTCCTCATATGTAAAGTGAACTGGAGAAGGAAATGGTGAACCTCTCCAGCATGTGCCAAGAAAACCCCAAATGGGGTCACAAAAAATATGACTGAAAAACGACTAAACAACAACAGAAATGTACATACAGTATTTCCTTTCTCCTCTCAGTTCTACACTTCCCTTTGCTAACATAGACACCAAATTACTCTCTCCCTCTCCACCCCTCTTACAATGGCATGGCATACTGTCTTAAATTACAGTTGATTGTGTAGCAATGGGAATGGGTTGCTAAGGGAAACTGTGATGTCTCTTTCCCTGGGGATTTTTAAAGCTAAGAGAGCTGCCTTTCTGAATGGGATAGTGAATTGAGTCCTGCTTTGAGGCAATGGGATAAACTTAGTGGATTCCAGGTGTCCTGTATACCCCAGGGGCCCTAGAATTTTTAATGCGATATCCATTGTAATAATCATCATGGGGCCCCTACCTGAAGCATTTCCAAATTGGTAGGACATGCTAAAACTTGAACTCAGCTATGAGAGCCTTCGGAAGTCCAGTGCCATCTTCACACCAGGACAAGCTATCCCTGTAGTGTCCCAGTGGTGAACTAGGTATCTATCTGAAGACCAATCTAACAAAGTCCAGAGACATTTGTCACCAAGTAGGTAGCAGGATGATGACATTTTGACCATGATAATGCTCGAAAATCATCTAGGATGAGGGTTTTTAACCTGAGGGTGCATCATGAACTTTTAAAAAATATTTTGATAACTATATTTCAGTATAATTGGTTTCCTTCGTAAAATCCTCTGTATTTCATTTTGTAAATTAGAGGTTCCTAGGCTTCCCCAGATTCCAAAAGGGATCCATGATACAGAAAAGGTTAAAAACCCCTGATCTAGGAAGTTGTAGAAAGATTGTGATCAAATCAGAGGAGGGAATTCTCTCATCAGTAAAATCACAGATCCTTTAAATAGTAAAAGAAATATTCTTTCTCATGTAACACTGACTGGTCCCCCCTCCTGAAGGTCAGGCATGAAAGCTTCCACCCCATTCCTTAGAGTTCCCCCTTAAGGGGGTTTAGGGGTACTTAGGGCTGCCATTAATTCTGGCTCCTGATAGCACTGATGGTATTCCCTTGAATTATAAGGGAGTCGTCTGCACCCCAGTTACATTTATCTACTAACATTGGATTCATTTTTAAAAGAAATATTTACTTCAAAAAGTACAATCACAAATATACAAACTTATTCCTCCCACATGTGAGAGGTGTTATTCCCTTACCTCCCTTTGTACCACCTCAGTCTCTGGGGAGGAGAAGGGAATTAAATTCATAGCCTAGCTCTGTTCCTATAGAGCACAGTCCAAATTACAAATACAAAAACCCCCCTTGATCTTGAGTCTCAGGTAACCTGGCTTCACTAGGCTTTTCTGCTGGGCTGGCTGGCTATAACATCCTGCCTAGGATACTAATTCCAAGGTCACCATGTTGTGAACTCCAGACTGGTGAGGATCACCACCAGCACTTAAAACTAAGAAGGACAAACAACACAGAACAGAAACAACCCCACAGACCCATTTCTCAGAGCTAGGGTGAAAGAGAGGGAAAGAGGAAGGAAAGTCCTTTCCCTCTCACTAGTTCAGTTCATGATGACCATCCTGTAATTGGACTGTTATCTTCACCTTCTGGAAATAGAAAGAAAGAGAGTGAGACAGAAAGAGATGGTGGGGAAGCTACCAACTCAGTCTTGCCAATTTTAAGGACTCACTTATTTCAGTTATGCAGGCAATCAGAGGAGGCTATACCTGCCCAAGTGGTAGGGGGTGAAGAGTATCTCTGTCTTAGAAGATGTGAAGATGCTCAGGCAAGCCCCCTTGGGGTGGGCCTCCATGCTAGGTGAACTAGACATGCTCTAAAGGCCCCATTACACTAACAAGACCTTAATTATTTCCTATCACTCACAGACATAGGTTTATAATTCTGTTCTCACATCCTAGTATCTTTGTAATGAATGAAACTCTACGGAAATGAGGATAATGAGAAGGAAAAAGCATCAAGTTAGACCAAAAGAGACTGTTCAACTCTAAACATTAAGAATGCGCCCATGCCATGAGTGTTTTCTGACTTATTTGCATCAGAGATGCAGTGAAGAGTCACCAGTTCCACTCTACATCATGATGTGTGGTTAAGATCAATCATTTCTGTGTCAACTCCACTTTCTCTCCTAATAATAGTGGGAGAAAGTCTTTATTTCAGACTCTTTAGAAGTAACTCTATGCCTACATGATATTTGAGCACTCATTCACTTTCATTCATCAAATAAATATTTATTCACTACCTACTTCCTGGAAGGCTATGTTTACCACTCAGTCGCCAAGATGGCAGGCAAACTAACCAAAAGGCAGGAAAACAACCAAAGGACAGAGCAGCTTATGATAAGTGTTTCACAGGGATATTAGTTTAGGAATGGGATCATTAAGAGTGGCAGAGCCCCATATGGATCTCACACGTCCTGAGTCCTACCTAGCTGCACAGTATTGGGCAAGTCAAGATGGTCTGTCAATAAATACTTATTAAGTGCCTACTGCGTGCCAGGCACTGTGCTCTCCAAGAGCTGACAGTATAACGTGGGAGACAACATGCAAATGATGGTGGACAAACAAGAGATACATTTGACATAATCAACAGAGGGACAATCACTAGAATTATTGGAGGGGGTGGAAAAGGCTTTATGTACAAGGTAGAATTTTTAGCTGGGACCTGAAGGATGCCAGAGAAGCCAGGAAGTGAAGATGAGGAAGGGATATTCCAGGCACAGAAGACAGCCAGGAATCGAGCGATAGAGTATCTTGTGAAAGGAGGAATAATGAGCCAACATCACCAGATCACAGAGTACATGGGAGTAAGAAGACTGGAAAGGTCACTGTCTGGGCCTCAGTTTTCTCATCTCTCGATGTTAGACTAGACAGTCTCTAAGGTCCCTCTGTAAACTGTCACTGACAAAACTGGTCATGCCCTTCTTCAGTAACATACAGATTTTCTCTTTCTGCCTTTGATGTTCATCTAGACCTACAGTGAGCATTTGGGCACCAGAAGAGGCATGTTAGGCACACATAGCCTCCCAACCACACTCTGAGATATGCAGTGCTGGCATTATTACTCTCTCTTATAAACAGGTTTTTTCTTTTTCTTTTTGGAGGGGGATGGCAGCAGACAGCTTTGTAGATGTTCTCTTCTTGAAACATTTTCCTCTTCCTCCCTCTATTGAGCCCACTGATCTGTGGTGTATCACCTAGGCCAGGAGGTAAAAATAGGACATCAGAAGGCTGCCCAAAAAGAAGGTTATGAAAGCCAGAGGCTGAGTAGCTGAAAAACCAGAGAAGGCCATGGTGTAGGTCAAGGAACATAGCCAGAACCCCAGGGGGAGGAAGCATGGTGCAAAATCCAGGGCTCCCTCTACTAGATCCAGCTCTGGTCAGGGACAGAAGGACCAAGTACAGATGTCAGAGCTAGAAGGGACCTTGAAGTATAAAATGTCAGGGCCAAGAAGAAACTTAGGAAATAGAACAAAGACTATCAAGCCCAGAAGGAACTTTAAAGCATAACTTAACGATCACTTAACTTCCATTTGCCTCAGCGTCCTCATCCTTAAAATGGACATAAAGATAGTACCTAACTCCTAGGGTCGTTGCGAGGGTCAAATGAAATTGTTACAAAGGGCTTAGCACAATACCTGGCCTATAGCAAGCACTAAGTAAATGCTAGCTATTATTATGTTTATTTACGTAGAATATAAAGTATCAGAACTGGAAGAGAAGCTAGGGAAATAGAATATAAAATGTCAGGGCTAGAAGGCACCTCAGAATATAGAACAGGGCTGTGCAACCTTAGGTTTTTATCCAAACAATAGACGATATACGATGATTTGCCATTTTAGTGAGAGCTCTGCAGTAGCTCGGCTTCGTTTGCTAAAGCATTTATGTCAATTTCTATGCTTGTAGGCCTGCCGCATTTTGGACGGCCCTCATATAGAATATCAGATAGAGGAGGGTCACCATCATAGAAAAGAGAAAACATTAAGCTGCAAATGACCTTAGAGTATAGAACGTAAAATGTTAGAGCTAGAGGCAGCCTTGGAACACGAAACACAGAATGTCAGCGCTAGAAGAGACAATAGTGATTGGCATTCACAGAGCGCTTTAAGGTTTGCAAAGTGCTCCTGCAGACACGTTATCTCATTTGAGCCTCACGATGACCCTGTGATGTAGGTTCTATTACTGTCCCCTTTTTACAGATGAGGAAACTGAGACTGAGAATGGTTAAATGCCCAGGACCACAAGGATAGTAACTCTCTGGGGCAGGATTGGAACTTGGGTCTTCCTGACTCTTAAGTCCAACTCTCCAGCCACTATATTATAGGTCTGATATATAGCATCAGAATTTGTTGTTGTTCAGTCATTCAATCTGACTCTTCACGACCCCAGGAACATAACACTCCAGGCTCTTCTCTCCTCCACTATCTCTCTAAGTCTGTCCGAGCTCCTGTTCCTCGCTTCCATGACATTGTCTCTCCATCTCATCCTCTGCCATCCTCTTCCTTTTGCCTTCACTTTCCCAACATTGGGGTCTTTTCCAGTAAGTCCCATCTTCTCATTATGTGGCCAAAGTATTTAAGCTTCAGCTTCAGTATTTGACCTTTCAGGGAATAGCCTGAATCAGTTTCTTTAAGTATCAACTGATTTGATCCCCTTACTATCAGAATTGGGGGTGTCCTCAGAAAAAGTACCATCAAGTCTAGAAGGGATCTTGGAACACTGACTATCAGAACTGGAAGGAACCTTAAAATACAAAATGTCAGAGGTGGGAAGGAAGTTAAACTATAGGATGTAACATCTCAGATTAGGATTAAAAAAAAAAGATATGTCAGAGTTGGAGAACATAGAATGCCTGAGTTACGAGGGACCCTGGAGACCACATAATCCCAACCCCCTTGTTTTACAGAATAGGAAAATGAGGCAAATGCTAGGTGTCTACATATGTCCTTCCTCAATAAACACATCAAAAAACCAAAGGCCTCCTGGTTATAGGCAGACGTTCTCTGAGATTTAAGCAGCTCCTTTTTTCAAGGAGATAGAAGTACAGGCAGAATAAAGTTATAAGAGGTAAGAAGCTGTACACAGAGGTGGGGCAAGGGTTCAGTGTGGAAGCAGCTGCAACTCATTAAGTCTTATGCCTAAATTCAAAGCAACGCAGCATTAGGGGACCTGCATAGCTAGCCCTATGACAACTATTAAGTCCTTAAAATTTGTCACCCCTTGGCCAGAAAGTCACAGGTACCCAGAGATTCCTGGGGTTTTTCCTGCTGTTTCTCATTACTCAGATGTCCCTGAAATGCCAATTAGACATCCAGATCTCTCAGAGTTTTCAATTTTCAATCACAGTTTCCTTTACTCCTCAGGCTCTTCCTCTCAGCCCTGATAGTCGGGCTCGTGGCTTCAGAGGCAAAACTAAAGAACCATAACCTCATTCATTGATTCAACAAACATTTATTCAGCACCGACTCCATGCAGAATCATAGGGTTACTACCTTGTTGTTCAGTTTTTTTTCTGTTGTTTCCAACTCTTTGTGACCCTATTTGGGGTTTTCTTGGCCAAGCTACTAGAGTGGTTTACTATGAGGCTCATTTTACAGATGAGGATACTGAGGCAAACAGGGTTAAGTGACTTGCCCAGGATCGCACAGCTACTAAGTGTCTGGGGCCAGATTTGAACTCATGAAGAGGACTTCAAGTGGGGTGCTCTGTCCACTGTGCCACCTAGGCTTGGTACCTGGGGAGATGTAAAGTTTACATAAGACATAATCTCTGCATTTGTGAAGCTTACAGTCCAGTGGAGAGATGACAAAAACACAAATAATTATATAATAGACAAGAATTACAGGTTGAGGGAATTCAAGAGGAGCAAAACAATGCATTTATGAAAGGTCAAAGGAGGAAGGTCATTACCAGAAGGCTGATCCACAAAGCCTTACGATCCCTATGTAGAGGTGCTACTTCTAACTTGACTGATCTCTTCAGATACAAGGTCCTTTCTTATCTGGGTTCTGCTTGGGTCCATCCCCTTGGGCATCTAGTATCTGTGTAATCTCTTTCCTTTCTCCCAACTCAGCACTAGGGTCTGCCCCTAAGAAACCTTAATTTCTCTCTAGCATCCTCTGTCTGACCCCAATTTGTATGTGCCTCCTAATCTGTTCACTAGTCTTCTGGGGAGAAGGGATCAATGCCACCTTAGGCTGGATTGGTTCTAAGGGATTTGGTCCAGGTCACACGGCCAGTAAATGAGAAAATTAGGCACAACCCAGGTATAAATCCAATAAACATGTATTCATCTCCTACTATGTGCCAGCAAAGGGCTGGGGATACAATTAACAAAAAGACAGTCCCTTTCCTCAAGGAGCTTACAATCTAATGGGGTAGGGAACAGCTAGGTGGCACAGTGGATAGAGCTCCAGGTCTGGAGTCAGGAAGACTCAGACACTTATTGGCTGTGTGACCCTAGGAAAGTCACTTAACTCTGTTTGCCCCCCATTTCCTCATCTGTAAAATCAGCTAGAGAAGGAAATGGCAAATCACTCCAGTATCTCTGCCAAGAAGACCCCAAATGGGCTCATGAAGAGTCAGACACAACTGAATAACAATCTTTGGCAAGTCACCTTATCTCCTGGAGCCTTGGTCTACTTTTCTGCAAAACAAGAATAATAATACTTGCACGGGGATATTGTAAGGAAAGTGTTGGTGGCTCAGTGGATAGAGTGCAGGCCTGGAGCCAGGAAGACCTAAGTTCAAATCCAGCCTTAGACACTTACTAGCTGTGTGACCCTGGGCAAGTCACTTAACCCTGTCTGCCCCCACCGTAAAAGGGGAATAGTAACAGCACCTACCTCCCAGGGTTGTTGGGAGGATCAAATGCAATAATAATTGTAAACTGTTTAGCACATAGAAAAGAACATAGAAAGAAAGTGTAAATGTCAGCTATTCTTCGTATTAAATTTTAAAGTCCTAGAAGAATGTGAGCTTTTAATATTAATAAGAGTAATAACTCCGCTTCTCTAGAATTTCAAGATCTCATAAAGTCCTTTCCTCCAAAGAAGGTCGAGGCAGGACAAGTACTGCCATTCTGACGTTCAGATTCAACAAACACTTATTAAGCACCTCCTACGTACATCCCACAGCTCGCAGAGCACCATGGTAGGCACGGGAGGCAGTATGAAATTTAGATAAGACTCAGCTGCTGACCTCACAAGACGCAATGTACTTGTGAGAGCAGTTACTGACCTAGGAGGATCAGGAAAGGCTTCCTGGAGAAGAGAGTATTCCGGGTGGGCTTTAAGGCATGGGCAGGAAAGTAATAGATGCAAAGGTAGAGGGAAGAGCAAATTCCGGGAATAAGGAACAGCATAAACAAAGGCCCAGAGCTAGAAAGCTCACAAGGATTGTTCTAGAGCACTGTTTCAGTAGTGTCCGACTCTTCACGACCCTATTTGGGGTCTTCTTGACAGAGATACTGCAGTGATTTGCCATTTCCTTCTCCAGCTCATTTTACAGATGCAGGAACTGAGGCAAACAGGAGTAAGTGATTTGCCCAGGGTCACAGGGCTAGTAAAGGTCTGAGGCTAGATTTGAACTCGGGAAGAAGAGCCTTCCTGACTCCAGGCCCAGCGCTCTGTGCACTATGGCACCACCTAGCCACCAGAGCAGAGAGCAGCCGTGGTCAGTAATGTAACATAGCCTAAAGATCATTCTAGATTTGGATGCAGGCCTCGGTTTGAATCCCAAGGCCACCTATTACGACCTCTGTGATTTGGGGCAAGTCATTTCATCTATCAAATGATGGATTAGAACTAACTGAGCTTTAAGATTCCCCTCCACAACAAAAATCCTATGATCGGGAGTATATAGGGGAGACAAAATGTAGCCCAGTTTGACTGCATATATGAGTGTATGGAGTATATATACTGAGTATATGGAGGGTAATACGAGAAAGGGTCTTGAACGTAATGGACTTTACTCAACTGAAAGAATTTGACGAGAGGAGTTAACCAAAGGTCAAATAGGGGATGTGGGACCAGGCCAACCAGCGTCACACAATTAGTAAGAATAAGAACTGGGACTTGGATCCTGGTATTCTGGCTCCCCATTCAGGGCCCTTTCTGATTCATCATGATGGATTATGTCCTGCCCAGCTCTGATTAACTTATCTCAGCTTCTGAGTGACTATGCTGAGCCCCACACTGCGCAATAAAATACACACTGATGCACAATGTTTCGACACAAGGAAATGAGACTGTTGGGGTTGTCCATGACTACCTCCTGACATTGTCTGGGTGTCCTGGGTGCCTTCCTGAGTTTGTACATCATAATTTCATAGGCTTTAGAGCTGGAAGGAGGCTTCCAGATAATGGAATTCAACCATCTCATTTTATAGATGAAGAAACTGAGGCCTACAGAGAGAAACTTGTCCAATGTCACATAAGTAGTAAGTAATAAGGCCAGGATACAAACCTGAGTCCTCAGGCTCCAAATCTAGGACCCTTTTCTACTTCATTTTGATTTCTCTGTCCTCAGGGGCTCATGAGGAACAATAGCAAAATGGCCCCCAACTGATAGCCCAAGGTAGATATAGAATCTTAGTTCCAACAAGGATACAAAAAAAACCCCTCAAAGATTAAGGGAATTCTAGAATCTCAAGGTCAGGAAAGACCTCAGAGAGCATTCTAGACCAACGTGGACCCAGTGCTGGAAAATCCAGTTTCTGGCATCCCTGACAAGATCTCATCAATGATGAGGCACTCACTACCTCCTTATTCTACTTTAGGACAGTTCTTGCTATCAGAATGTCTTCCCAATTCTCTGAGATCCTATTAAAGGCATAGAATCATTGTTCAAAAAGTCTTTGAGAGGGACAGCTAGGTGGCACAGTGAGTAGAGCACCAGCGCTAGAGTCAGGAGGACTTGAGTTCAAATCCAGCCTCAGACACTTGACACACTTTCTAGCTGTGTGACCTTGGGCAAGTCACTTAACCCCAATTGCCCTACCTTCCCCCCTCAAAAAAAAAGTCTTTGAGAGGGGGCTATTTAAGCTGGGTTTGCACAATGTAACAAAATCATCCTCCCTACAACTTTTACTCAGTTGCATTTCATTCTGAAGGTCAAACAGCAAGTTTAATCACTCTCCCATATGAATAAATGGTATTTACTAAGCATCTACTATGTGCCAGAACCTAGGGATACAAAGACAAAAGAATGAAATAATCCTTAATCAGAATAAACTTGCATTCTACCAAGGTACTATCGTACAATGGAAAGAGACATTGGATTTGGAGTCAGAGAACCACAGAGAATCCTTTTTTTTGTGTGATCTTGAAAAAGTCATTTCCCTAATCTGAGCCTAGGTTTCCCCTGCTATAAAATGAGGAAGTGACAATAGATTAGTTCTAAAGTATCTTCCCATTCAAAACCTTTTGCATCCCCAACTGTCTATCACAAAACTTCCCACACAATAGGCATCTAACACATGTTTATTAATTAAATTGACCTGAATGTTACTTAGAAACCAAAAAAGCTGCCATTATACCAGCATGGGGCTGCCATTAGATTTTGAGACAGAGGATCTAAATTCAAATCCAGATTCTGCTGCCTCCTCCCTGTTCCACCTTCAGCAAGTCACCCCATCTCAATGTACTCATCTGTAAAATTAAATGATTGGACTAGGTAATCTCAAAGGTCTCAACCATCTCTAAGTTTTGGTATTCTATGATCCAAAAGCTGCCTCCATCTTGAGCTGCATTCACAGAAGTATAGAGTCCCGAATAAAGGAGGAGAACATCCCACTCAGTTTTGTCTTGGCCTGTCTCCATCAGAGGTATTGGATGCAATTCTAGGGACATCATTTGAAGAGAGTCACTAAGTAAAATGCTTGGGAGTCTACATGCCAAGACAAACCCAGGAACTATATGAACACAATTACAAAACACTTTTCACATGAATGAAGTTAGATCTAAACCATTGGGCAAATATTAATTGCTCATGGAAGGCTGAAGCAACATAATAAAAATGACAATTTTCTTAAATTAGTTTACATATTCAGTGTCATGCCAATCAAACTACCAAAACTTACTTTATAGATCAGAAAAAATAATAATAAAATTCATCTGGAAGAATGAAAGGTCAAGAACATCAAGGAAATCAATGAAACAAAAAAGTGACGGAGGGTGGCCTCACAGTACCAAACTGTATTACAAACTGATAGTAATCAAAACAAACTGGTACTGGCTAAGAGATAGAGTGGTGGATCAGTAGAATAGATTAGGTGCACAATACCTAATACCCAGTAGTAAATGACCATAGTAATCTAGTATTTGATAAATGTAAAGATCCAAACTTTTGGGATAAGAACACACTATTTGACAAAGAATCCTGGGAAAACTGGAAAACAGTGTAGTAGAAACTAGGTATAGACCAACATCTCATACCATATACCAAGATAAGGTCAAAATGGGTACGTGATTTAGACATAAAGGATAATATAATAAACAAATTAGGGGAGCATGAAATATTTTACCTGTCAGATCAATGAATAAGGAAAGAATTAGTGACCTGATGATATAAAGAGCATTACAAGATGTAAAATGGATAATTTGATAACATTTAATTAAGAGATTTTGCACAAACAAAACCAGTGCAGCCAAGATTAGAAGGAAAGAAGGAAACTGGAGAAAAGAAAAAACTTTGATAGTGTGTCTCTGATAAAGGCCTCATTTCTCAAATACTGTAATAGCAATTTAGATTTGAAGATCCTTCCCACCCATTAATAGGCCATGTGACCCGCTTATGTCACAGGAAGCCTGAGTCACATGTGGTGGGAGGAGCTTACTAAGAGGAAAAGGAAGTTGTGTTACAGGAAATGCTGAGAGCCATTATGGCTGTTAATGGCCATCATGATAGTTAGAGTTGAGGTAAAGAAAGTCAACCTGTGATAGCTGAGCAGACTGTGGTAGCTGTACTGTGAGTTTGGGGGAAGGCCCCAGAAGGGGGTCAGAGAGGTTTTGGGATGGCAAGGCTCCATATTGTGGTATTGTGCTTTAAGTTCCTTGCTGTCGTAGGTGGGCTGACTGGTTGTGGGAGCAGATTGCCTAGTTATGGGATCTGATTATCTGGTGTTGGAATAAATGTTTTAATTCTTCTATCTTCTATATGGAGAGTCTTTCATACTTTGCAATACAGAACTACATAGGCATATTCACGATTATCGCTGATGTTCTGTTTATTGCCTCACTGATACAAATATGTAGCAAATTGAGTCAAATTTAGAATAATATGGATCATTCCCCAATTGATAAATGGTCAAAGGATTTGAATAGGACATGTCACAGAAAAAGAAATCAAAGCCATCAATAGTCATATAAAAATGCTTTAAATCACTATTGATTAGAGAAATGCAAATTAAAACAACTCTGAGGTATTGCCTCACACTTATCAGATTGGCTGATATGATAGAAAAAGAAAATAACAAATGTTGGAGAGAATGTCGAAAAATTGGGACACTAGTGCACTGTTGGTGGAGTTGTGAACTGATCCAACTATTCTGGAGAGCAATTTGGAACTATGACCAAAGGGCTATAAAACTGTGTATACCCTTTGACCCAGCAATACCACTGCTAGATCTATATTTCAAAGAGAGCAAAGGAAAAGGAAAAGGATCTTGACATACAAAAATATTTATAGCAGCTCTTTCTGTGATGGCTAAGAATTGGAAATTGAGGGAATGCCCATCAGTTGGGGAATGGTTGAACAAGTTATGGTATATGGTTGTGATGGAATACTATTGCTCTATAAGAAATGATGAGCATGGTGGTTTCAGAAAAACCTGGGAAGACCTATACGAACTGGTGCAAAGTGAAGTGAGCAGAATCAGGATAACATTGTACATAGTAATAGCAATATTATACGATGATCAACTGTAAATGACTTAACTATTCTCAGCAATACAATGATATAAGACAATTCCAAGGGACATATGATGAAAAATGCTATCCACCTCCAGAGGAAGAACTGATGGAGTCTGAATGTAGATTGAAGCATACTTTTTAAACTTTCTTTATTTTTTTGGGAGGTTTTTTCTTTGGTTGGTTTTGAGTCTGGGTTTTCTTTTACAATATGTCTAATATGGAAATATGTTTTGCATGACTGTACATGTATAAGCTGTATCAAATTATTTCCCTTCTCAAGGAGGCAGGGAGAAAAGGAATTTAGAACTCAAAATTTTTTAAATGAATGTTAAAAATTGTTTTTACATGTAATTAAAAAAGACTATAATTTTTTGAAATTAAAAAAAAAGACTGAAAATTAGAAGCACATGAAGAGGAGGATGACCAGGATTGGGAAATCATTCAAAGTTATGTCAGTTGAAGGAGCTGTGGATGTTTAGCCTAGAGAAGAAAAGACTTAGTGAAACACTGAAATCAAATATCTAAAGAGCTGTCATGAAGAAGAGAGATTATGCTTGTTCTGATCAGACTCAGGAGGGGCAACAAAGAGGGGGAATTACACCTACAGAGGTAGATTTTATGTTGATATATGGGAACATGGTCAGCGTTACACACACACACACACATACACATACACATACACACGCACACAAATAAACTTCAGTAGCTCCCTACTATCTCCAAGATCAAATATAAAATCCTCTGTTTGGCTTTTAAAGCTTTTCATAAACCTGACCCTTTCTTAACCTTTCCAATCTTCTTGAACCTTAATTCCTCAATATACTCTATATCCAATATAGCTTTTAATTTTTTTCTCTTTTTTTCTTTTTCTTTTCTTTCTTCTTTTTTCTCTACTCACAGAACATCAGAACTGGATAGAACTATAGACACTATAGATACTGTCTAGTATCTCCTAACTGGACAAGGCCTTTTGCCTTCCCTCCAGACAGGGAAAACTCCTCCCCTCCAAGGGAGCTCATTCCACTTTGAGATAGCTCTTAAGTGTTTTTCCTTACATCAAGTCTTAATTTGCCTCATTGCACTTCCTCCTGTTGTTGAATGAGACATGGAGATGATACACTGGATAGAGCACCAGACCTGGAGTCAAGAAAACCTGAGTTCAATCCAGTCTCAGACACTCGCTAGCTTCCTGAACAAATCACTTAACCTCAGTTTGCTTCCATTTCTTCAACTGTAACACGGAAATGATAATAGCATTTTCTTCCCAAATTTGTTGCGAATATCAACAGGGATAATATTCATAAATCACTTAGCACAGGGCCTGGCACGTAGCAGGTGCTTAATAAATGCTTGTTCCCTTCCCACTTTTGAATCTTAGCTCTGTTACCCAACGTGTCAGATATTCCTCCTAGCTTTTTGTTGTCTACAAACTCGATAAGCATGCCATCTGTTTACTTTGAAAATATTTTGAATTTGTTTATGTGTGTAGGTGTTGTCCTCTGACACATATCCCAATAGAATATAAGTTCCTTGAAGACAGAGATATTTCCTTTTTGTCTTTGTATCTCTTTGCTTGAACCGATTCATTAATAAACATGTTAAATACCATAGGGCCAGGCTCAAATCTCTGGGGTACTCTACTAGAAATTTCCTCCTCAGTTGACATTGAACTATTAATGACTATTTTGAGGGTTCATTCATCCAACCAGCTCAGAGCCCACCTAAGTATACTACCATCCAATCCACATTTCTCCATATTTTCCACATGAATAGCATGAGAGATTTTGTCAAGTACTACAAACTGGGTCAACTCCATCTACCACATTCCCCTGATCTATCAGTCCAGGAAGCCTATTTTAAAAAAGGAAATGAAGTTAGTCTGCTATGATGACCTGTCTTTGATGTAGCTATATTAGGTCTTTGTGATCATCACTTTTTTTCTAGATGTTAAATATCTCCTTAATATGTTAACATATTCTCCCCAGAATCCAAGTCAGAACTCACAGCCTGTCAGTCACAGACTCCATTCTCTTCTATTTTTTGAAAATCAAAACAGTTGCTATTCATTTCTCTCATATATCACTGACAGTGCAATTCTGTACATCAGGCCTGGTATCAAAGGGAATTAAGTGCCCAGTTACTATCTTCCTATTTCAATTCCCTATTAGCCATTTTGCTTTGTCTTTTCTGGTCCCAAAATTATTAACCTTAGCAGAGAAAACAGAAATAAGGTAAGAGTTGAGTAGTTCTGCCTTCTCTTCCTCATCCATTATCCCTGTCTCATTTATCCTGAGCAGTGGTCCTGCCCTTTCTTTGATCCTCTCCTTTTTCTCAGGGCAGCTAAAAAGACTTTTTTGTTATTGTCCTCATTCTTTGCCAACCTTCACTTATTCTGAGATTTAGGGGTCCTAGGACTATTCTTACAAGCCCATTCCACCCCATGATTACCTGCCCTTGTTTCCATCTTCTGCAAAATCTACCCTGAATATAAATTGGCTTATGAGTGTCCTGTTAAACTGCATCAGTCTCTTTATGCAACTCTCTTTTTTTGTCTTCTAATGGATGTTAGGTGCACACACAAAGAGCCTCCAATGGCATTTCTCCATGTGGAGAGATTAAAGGACCTACTTCTGAAAGAGTCATTATGATGTGCATTGGAAAGGCTAGGGAGCATATGTAGACACTGTAACTGGTCTGGCCTTCTAATAATGTAGTGCCTTCAAAGGTTTTCAGCTTTGGCCTAGACCAGGGCTGTCCAAAATGTGGCCTGCGGGCCACATGCTGCCTGCAGTATGATTTATGTAGCCCCCCCTACAAGCATAGAAATTTATATAAATGCTTTAGTAAACGAAGCCTAGCTACCGCAGAGCTCTCACTAAAATGGCAAATCAAAATATATTGTCTATTGTTTTGATAAAAACCTAAGGTTGTACAGCCCTAGCCTAGACCATTTAGCCATTTTCTCTTTGGCTATGACCATGGAGGATCTTTTAACTCCTTCACTCATGACATCCAGTGGGAAGCAATGCTGGAAGAAGAGAAGCCTTGGGGCCTTCTCCCTGTTGAAACTATGTGGTCCCAAGAGATGGATGTCGGTCCTTGGTTTCTGCCTTTGTTCTTTTTCCATTGTAGGTGAAGGGAGTGGATCCCTCTGAAAGTTTTAAAAGGTCAGGGGAGCTCCCAGTGTCTTAGCATTCCAATGTCTGGGTTTGCAGTCAGCCTGGTATCAATGCCCCAAGGAACAAGGAATGCTTCAGGAGTAACCTTTGGGACACAGCCCAGTGGAAGCTGAGCTGAGGACTCATTCTACAATCATGCTACATCTGGACACGAACTTGGTAGGACCAATGTTAGGTAGGAATTAAGTTAAGAGTAAGACCCTGAGGGGTTGGGAAGAAATGTCTGTACACTTGTTCTTGCTATAATTTCAAAGTGAATTGATGTTAACTGGTTAACACTGAAACTGGAGTGCTAGTTACTGGCCCCTAACAATTCAGAGAACTTAGATAGTAGTGGCTCAAGCAATGATAATCAAGAAGATAGCCCAAATCCCTTAAGATACCCTAGAACCTTGAGAGGCAGATAGAGTAGACCTGGCTCTGGGAGAATGGTCCAGAGTTTATTCACTGTAATTGTTTCTTTCTGGGTGTTTCAAAATGTCACTCTAAGAAAAGTGTTCTATCCTTCACGGGCAGACTGCTCCTTTAGAATTTTATGGGACCCCACCTGTCCTTTCTCTGAACATTTTAAAATCTATGCTTCCAAAATCTAAGGTGTGTGACAGATTACTGACTTTTCTGTCCTCTGTTTCATATTGTAAGATGCAGTGTTCATTTCCCTTCAAAGTTACCACCATGTCTCCTGTGGCAACCAATTACTCTTGTTGGTCAGAATCATATCCAGAATACCAGTTCCATCTGTTACTTCCTCAACCTTTTGAAGAATTAAATTATTATTAAGGCAAGCCAAAAAATTAGACAGAAAAGGAGCTATGGCAGATATCCAGGTATTTGAAATCAGTCCCCTATACCTACAATGTCATACTGATGTGACAGTTTTGTGATCTTTTACCCAAACTCCTCATCAATTTACTCTTTTTGACCTTCTGAAGGTCAATCCCATTTATATTTGTCTCCTCACTGATCTTTACTCAAATGCTTTCACCGTGCGTCCACTCCCTCTGATCCGGTTGTCTTCTCATATGTACATATCCGTGGCTTCTCTTCTGATGGCATTGCCATGGGAACATGAGATACACAAAGTCACTACTGCAGCTGAGCAGACAGTTTTACCTAAAGTTTCCAAATATCAATGATGCTGAACTTCAGAGGACTTCTGAAAAGGAAAGAAGCTACAAGTGATGGTAAGACAAGGGAGATGTCATGTCTGGGGTCTAGCACTTGGCTGATAAAAACAAAAGGCAGTCACAGAGCCCCAGGAACAACCAGAACTAGAGTTGCAGTGATGTGGACCAGACAAGGTCAGGAATAAATGAAAGCTGGAGACAGTGGAGAGGACTAGCGAGCCACCCACACCAGGGGCCCTGACACCTTCCTTTTCCTTTCTCCATCCCTAGAGGTTGAATATCCCTCTGTTAACAGTCTAAACATTCACTTCCTATTTTCTCTCTCTCCCAGAGAGGAGAGCAATAAAGAGGAGAGAAGCCTATTTTGTTCTATCTCACCAGCACACCAGGCAGCCAATATTCCAAATGAATTATTCCTCAATTGATTTCTGTCATTTCTTTGTTTTTGAAGTGTCTGCTTGCCCAGAGGTAACCAATCCATGATGGTGCTCCTGGACCCTCCCTTCTTCCCAATGGACTCTCCTTTGTTTCTCGGGGCCATTTAACTTGTTCTCTCCATGGTTTCCCCTCAACCTGCCTCCATGATGGCAAATTGGGGTTTCCTCAGAGAGAAGATAGCTGCTACATTGAATATTCTCAGGATCTTCGGGATAACATTATGGATGAACATTCCTAATTACATTGTAGCTCATGAACCCCTCACTGGCATGTTTTCCATTAATAAACCAGCCACTAATACTCAATTAACATTAACCAAAACATTTATTTAAACTTCAAAGAAAATACATAGCATTTACATGACATCCCACCCCTAAAATTGGATCACACTCTCCTGCCAAAGCGTGTAGTGTCTGTGGGGAGAATAAGTAAACACTTGAAGTCCCAAGGTAGTAAAGCACATGTGTAGGGAATACATGTGTCCAGGGTAACTCACAACTCTAGAGCTGTAAGCTTTCATGTTCTCTTTATTTCTCAGGAACCATTCATAAAAGTTTCTTGATCAGTGTAGCTTCTGCGTTGAACAAATGCTTCAACTGCTCAGCTGAGGATCCTTGCTGGTAGAATAATACCTCACTAGCTACAGTATCTCAGCTGGATGAGTCAACCTACTGTGCTGTTTTTCTGATGATTTGTTTCTATCCTATTCCTTTGTTCTGCTTGCCTTGATCCTCAAAAGCAACTGTAGTATCCATCACTTTCAGCTTTAGGCTTAGAGAATACCTTCAGCTGAAGTAGTGTTAGGCTCTTTTAGGAAAATGCAGAGACCCTTATCTTAATACTGGAAAAAGTCTCTCCAACTCTGTTCCTTTGCAGTATTTTTCTTCTCTATCTCTTAGCAGCAACAGGTGACAAGCCAGAGAAATATCTTCTATTATCTCTTTTTTCACTTTTCAGCAACAAGTAGCAGTAGAGAACAAAGTATATCCTTTCCACTCCTCAGCAGCAGTTGTCATGAGAAAGCAAAGTATAACCTCTCCACTCCTTCTTATTTTATATATATTATATATCATATATTTTATATATCATCCATATATAGTATGTATATATACACACAGAGACACATATACGCATATATGTACATATGTAAAACCTTGCTTATTACTCATACTTTATATATTTATGTATAGAAATCTGAGAGCACGAATTTTATTGCTATATTATTTCTTGAATTTTGTCTTTGGTGAGTTATCAGGCATTGATATTTCTATCGTTCTTCCTCCATTGTAGCTAGTGGTATCCAGATGAATAGATATTCATAGACAATTTTCTCACTCTCCCTTCTTTCTCACTTTGAAACCCTTTTGATTAGATTTGCAGGACTTCAGATAATGCATTTTCACCAGCTCTTGTTGAATATGTTCCGTCCCTGACCTAGAGTTCATCATTCTTATATTGTAAGCCATGGCCCAGAATTTTAAATCCCATTGTCAAATAACATTTTCTAAACCAGTTGTTCCTTTCCCACATTTTCCTTTTCTGAAGCCCTTGCTTTCAGTGGGCAGCAGTGATAGAAATGCCTCTTGTGTTCCCTAAGGTCTTCGAGTTCTTGTCAGACTCTGACTTCATAATTTTCAGCAATGCCTTCTATATTCCTTCTGGAAGTATCATTTGTGCTTACCTGAATTGCCAGCAGGTAGGAGTCATAAAGTTTAACAAGTCTTGCACGGTCCTCTATCATGCATTGAATACATGCTAGATAAACAAGCAGACTTCTCTTTTGTTAATCTCAGGTAGACAGATGACTGCCTTAGTACCCCCTTTAGCAGGAAGGCAGCAGAAATAAATGGTCACAACTAGTTGTCCCTTCTTCCTCTGATCCTTCCTGGATGATAAGTCTTTTGATGACACCCATAGATCCACATAATTTTTCCCTGGGGCACAAGGAGTTGCTTCCTCCTCAGGTCAACTACAAATAGTCAGAGGGCCTTCTTTTTTCCCTTTTCCTTTTTTTTTGGAGGGGGAAAGGCATGGCAATTGGGGGTTGAGTGACTTGCCCAAGGTCACACAGCTAATAATTGTGTCAAGTGTCTGAGGCCAGATTTGAACTCAGGTCCTCCTGACTCCAGGGACGGTGCTCTATTCACTGCACCACCTATCTGCCCTTCCCTTTGCCTTTTTTCTTCAAATTTCCCTTCTTTTATTATCATGGACTTGTTTCTTTTTTTCCGTGTCACATTCTTCTACCTTTAACTGCCTGACATGGATAAAAGTCTCCTTTGCCTTTTATGATCCTTTTTCTTCTTTGTTTTTATCTTGAAGATTTTCTTCATTTAAAAATAATTTATTAATACATTTAGATTTTTACATTATATTCATTTCTCTATGCAAGAATCACAACTGATTAGCGTATGTAACACCATACATCCATGGTCCCCAATCTCTCTACCCAGAAGAAAGTAATATGCTTCATTGTACGCGCTACTAAATTCCTACTGTTTTCGTTTATACTATTTTAGTCATATCTATTGTTCTCTTGGTTTTGCTCATATTGTCCTGTATCAGTTCACACAAGTCTTCCCATGTTTCTCCAGCATTTGACACTATTGATCACCTTCTCCTTGCTGATATTCTCACTAGGTTTTTGGGACACCGTCTCCTGGTTTTCCTCCTATCTATCTGGTTGCTCCTTCTCAGTCTCCTTTGCTGGATCCTCATCCAGCACTCTAACCCTAGATGTCCCG
Organism: Trichosurus vulpecula; assembly: GCF_011100635.1. NCBI lineage: Eukaryota > Metazoa > Chordata > Mammalia > Diprotodontia > Phalangeridae > Trichosurus > Trichosurus vulpecula. The sequence goes on from NC_050575.1 coordinate 94,666,132, forward strand.
CAGAGTTCTGTCCTGAGCCCTCTTCTCTATGCTATTTGACTCAGTGACCTCATCAGCTCCCATGTATTTAATTACCATCTCTATGCTGATGATTCTCACATCTACCTATCCTGCCCTAACCTCTCTGCTGACTTCCAATCTCATGACTCCAATTGCTTCTCAGACATCTTAAACTGGATGTCCAATAGACATCTTAAACTCAACATCTTCAAAACAGAACCCATTATCTTTCCCCCCAAACATTCCCCACCTCCTCCTTTCCCTATTACTTTGGAGGGCAACATTATCGTCCCAGTCCCTCAGGCTTATAATCTAGGAGTCACACTTGATTCCTTACTATCTCTCACCTTCTATACCTAATCTGTTGCCAAAGTCTGTCAATTTCACCTTTGCAATACCTCTCGACTATACCCCCTTCTCTTCTCTGACACTGCCATTCTGCCATTATTTTGCTGCAGGCCCTCATCACCTCATTGTGGTTGTTCAGTCCTGTCCAACTCTCATTGACCCCATTTGGAGATTTCTTGGCAAAGAGACTGGAGTGGTTTGCCCTCTCCTTCTCTAGCTCATTTTATAGATGAGAAAACTGAAGCAAATAGGGTTACGTGACTTGCCCAAGGTCACACAGCTAGTGAAGCCACATTTGAACTCAGGAAGATGAGTCTTCTTGACTCTAGGCCCGGTGCTTTGTGCACTATGGTGCCACCTAGCTGCCTCATCACTTCACATGGGGACTACTGCAATAGCTGGCTGGTGGGTGCCTCAGATCCTTCCCCATTCCAATCCATCTTCCATTCAGCCACCAAAGAGAGTTTTCTGAAGCGGAGATCTGACTATGTCATCTCCCTACTCAATAAAGTCCAACGGCTCCCTATGGCCTCCAAGATCAAATACAAAATACTCTATTTGTCATTCAAAGCCCTTCATAACCTAATCCCCCCCTGTTTCCAGTTTTCTAACACCTCATTCTCCAGCACAGACTCTCCGATCCAGTGACTGACCTCATGGCTATTCTATGAACAAAACATTCCATCTCTCCATTTGGGGTATTTTCTCTAGCTATCCCCTGTGCCTGGAACATTCTTCTTCCATTCCAACTACCGGCCTCCCTGGCTTCCTTCAAGATGCAACTTAAATCTCATCTTCTACAGGAAGTATTTTCCAGCCTTTCAATTCTAGTACTTTTCTTCTCTTAATTATTTCCTATTTACCCTGCATATAGCTTGTTTGTACATTTTTATTTGTTTATTGTTGCTCACATTAAATTGTGAGCTCCTTAAGGAAAGAAACTGTCTTTGGCTTCTTTTTGTATTCCCAGTGCTTAGCATAAGACCTGGTGTGTTGTAAGTACTTAATAAATATTTATGGACTAACTGGTTGAATGCATTTCTCACATTTCCATATAGAGAAAAAATATTCCATTATATTTAATGTGCCAAAATTTGTCCATTCCTCAATTTATGGGCATAGACTTTGTTTCCAGTTTTTTGCTACTACAAAAAGCACTGTTGTGACTACTTTGGTATACATGAGACCTTTCTATCATTAACTATCTGAGGGTATGTGTCTAGTAGAAATTGCTAGATAAAAGAATATGAACAGCTTAGTTTTTTTCTTAAATAGTCCCAATTTTTTTCCAGAATGGTAGGACCATTTCTCACTTTTAACAACAATGTAGTAGCATTCCTATCTTCCTGCAGCTCCTCCAATATTACCTATTTTCATTTTCTATCATCTTTGTCAATTTGATAGGCATGAAGTAATACCGCAGAATTGCTTTCTTTCATATTTCCCATGCATTCAGAATATTTTTGGAATATATGTACACAGTATATTTATGAAAATGCATTTGAAGCATTTTAAATGATTGTTGATAGGCTTTGTTTCATTTTTAAAAATTTTATATCATATAACCATTTAACTGCTGAAGAATGTCTTTAGGTTTATATCTGTGTCAATTTCCTATAAATTTGGATATTAAATTTTTATCAAAAATGTTTGACACAGATTTTTTCCAGTGTTGCAATTCTCCTTCTTGACATTCAATCGCTATGCTGATTTTAAATGTGCAAAAGCTTTTAAATTTTTTCTATAATCAAAATTATTTAGTCTTTTGTAATGTCTTTCATGGGGTAGCTAGATGGCAAAGTGGATAGAGTGCTGGTCCTGGAGTCTAGAAGACTCATCTCCCTGAATTCAAATCTGGCCTCAGACACTAAATGTGTGATTCTGGACAAGTCTCTTAACCCTATTTGCCTCAGTTTCCTCATCTGTAAAATGAACTGTAGGAGAAGGAAAACCACTCCAGTATCTTTGCCAAGAAAACCTCAAATGGGGTCACAAAGAGTTGTACACAACCAAAACAACTGAATAACAACAACAAAAAAATGTCTTCCATCCATTATTTAGTTATGAATTCTTGCTTTAACCACAGCAGCAAAAGGTATCTCCTGTCCTTTTTTCTCCTATGACGCGACCTTTTATATTTTATTCACTTTTGAATTTGTAATTTATTGTAATGTATACTGTAAGATATATTAAATCTATTTTCCTGCAAAGTAGCTTATCTGTTTTTCCAGTCATTCTTGTCAATGGGGATGATTTCTTCTAGTTTTTATTCTTTCTTGTGTTTACTGAATATAGTGTTCATTTGTTTCTAGCTCTTGCTTGTCTAGTCTATTCCACTGATCAACTTTTCTACTTTAACCAGTAACAAATAATTTTTAATTATATTTCCTTTAAAATATAATTTCAAAATTGATCATGCTAGGCCCTCTTAATTTCCATTTTGTTTTAAATTATTTCCCTTAAAATTCTTGACCTTTTGCTCCTCCAGACAAATTTTATTAGCATTTTGTCTAATTCAATAAACTAAATCCCTTGGTAGCTTTATTAATATAATATTAAATCTATAAAATTTAAGTAGTATTATCATTTTATAATATTGGTATGGCCCAGATATGAATAATGAATATCTCTTCTATTACTCAAGCCTTCTTTAATTCTACAAAGAGTATTTAATATTTGTATTCCAAGTTGAATTTATCTTGATAAGTTAATTGCCTGTTTTTTGTGTTTTGAAGTTATTTGGAATGAATTTTTAATACCTTTTTCTCTTTGATTTTGTTAGTAATATAAAGAAATGCTTCTGATTTTTGTGCATTTATTTTGTATCTTGCTGCTTGGGGGGGGGTAATTATTGATCATCTGCAAGTAAGGATAATTTTGCTTCCTCTTTGCCAATATTCAGTCTTTTCCTGACTTTCTCTTGTCTTATTGCTATAGCTAGCCTTTTTAGTACCATAGCTTATATCAGTGAAGGGAGCGGGCATCTTTATTTTATTCTGAACTTACTAGGAAAGCTTCCATCATTTTTCCATTGAAAATAATACTAGTTCTTGGTTTTGAAACCATGCTTTTAATCATTTTTAAGAAAGGCCCTTTCTAGCTCTATGAGTTTTTTTTTAATTTTTAACAAAAATAAATGTTGTTTTTGTCGGATATCTTTTCTGTGACTATTAATACAATCAACACCACCAGGTCCTGCCCATAGTTACTTAATGTGATCTACAAATTTGATGAACATGCCATCTATGACTTTATCCAACTCATCTTCCCAGCTGCCACTAGCTCCAAACCACCCTTGTGCCATTGGCCCTGAACCAACACCCGCCTTAACTCCTTTACCTCAACCCAATTTATCCCACCATCCATTGTGATCACTAATCCCAAAATCAAGAGAAATATTGCCATGCCTGCTTTCTCCACTCTATCTTATAGCTGGGGTGCCAAGAGTTCTCAGAACTTATCACCAGGGGGACAGAAGCTGAACTCTCTCAGGAACAAGTCACTCCTTCTTGGTATGATTATATTCAACCACAAGCAGCTTACAGGAATGCAGAACATGTCGCAATAAAGATAAAGGGCAGCACACCCTAGAAATGGGATTTCAAGACTTTCAAATATCACAAATGAGTTCCTCCCCAGCTTTGGCCCACCCCATTCCATTATCATATCTGAGTTCATGGTATCTCTCTAGGTTCCTACCTGTCTGCCCTCTACCCACTGCTTTGCCCCAGATCTCAGAATTTCTAGTTATAGCTCTGATCTTGTTTACTCCTTAGTTGCATAAAAACATCAGTCTCATTGCTTAGTCTTAGTCTTTTCTTCCTAAGTCTACTTGCTTGTCTTTCTATTTTTCTTTTGTTTTATGAGCTTGCATGTCAAATTTCCTGTTCACCTCTGAATTGTTCTGAAGGATGGATTTTAATTCCTCCCTTTTTCTGAGTTGTTTCAGATTCCAAACTAATTTCGTTTGCTTTTTGGAAAAAATATATTCCAATATTTTCTTTCTTTCTTTCCTTCTTTTTTTGGCAACTGAGAAGTAATATTCATGGTTCTGAAGGATTTTTTATAAGTGAAGTGCATTCTCTTGGCTTTTTGACACATTTATTGTTTAATATTGTATTAAATTCTAAAGTTTGATCAAGCAAAACTTGGAATTTCTCTCTGTTGATTCTTCTGGATTTTATGGAGCTGAATTTTCTCTTCTTATAATATTTTCAGCCAACTTTCCTGCAATATTTCCTAATGTGTGGTATGTATGGTAATTATGTATTTGTTTCATCATATTTTTCTTGAAGACCTATAAATCTTAGATTATCTCTTCATATCCTAATTTTAAGTCATGTTGGCTAGTAGAATCTCAAGTGTCTAATGAATTAATCCATAAGCATTTGTTAAGTTCTTACTTCGTGCTAGGAACTATTCTAAGCACTGATGAAATAAAGAAAAAAAATGAAACAGTCCCTGCCCTCAAAGAATTTATATTCCAGGGGGGGAGGAGAGTAGAGACAATATATAACATATAAATATATGTGGAATAAATATAAAATAAATGTGAAGTAATTTGAGGAGGGGGCATTAGGAGCTAGGGAATTAAGAGAGACTTCATACAAAAAGTGACATTTGAGTTAAATCTTAAAGGAAACAAGGGATTCTCAAAGGTGGAAGTGAGTAGAGAATGCATTCCAGGCATGTAGGACAGCCTTGCAAAAACATGGAGACAGCAGATGGAGCATCATATGGGAGGAACAGCAAGAAGACCAGTTTGTCTTGACAGCAAAGTATGGGAAAGGTAGTAATGTAAAATCAGACTGAAAAGGTAGGTTGAAGCCAGATTGTGAAGTGCTTTAAGAGGAGTTTTGGGGTTTTTTTCCCTAGAGGCAAAAGGGAACTGCTCCAATTTATTTAATAGAGGAGTTATGTGATTAGATTTGCACTTTAGGAATATTACTTTGGCACCTAAGTGGAGAATAGATTGGAGAGGAGGAAAGACCAAAGGCAGGGAAACCAATTAGGAGAACCCAGTTACATGACCAACCATGACTCCAAAGAAACAATGACAAAACATGCTACCAACCTCCTGACAGACGGGTGATGGATACATGATGAAGAATTAGATGCACATTTTTAGACATAGTTAATAGAAGGATTTGACTATGCTTATTTGTCAAAAGGGAGAGATTTTTTATTTTGCTTTGTTTTGTATTTTTTAATTCTAGGAATTGGGATTTGAAAGAAGAGGGAAGTGAGAGATAATGATGTAAAAAAGAAGTAAAGAAAAAAGTCATTAAAGCATTAAAAACCCACAAAGAAGAGAAGGAGATTCAGAAGGAGAACAGACCAACTGGACAGCTTTAAAGCTAACATGTTGAATTTATGATATGCTTTTTTTAAATGTAGGGACAAGCTTCACTGTTTCATGTCTAATTCTCTTTTTTGTTCTTTGAATATGGAAATGATTATATTAATTAGTGTTTGCCAAGTACGGAATTTTTAAATAAATTTTTAAAAGGTTATTTTAATAGTCCAGGTAAGAGGTTATGAGAGCCTGAACAAAGATGATCATTTGAGTAGAGAGAATAGGAAAGACGCAAAAGAGGCTATAGAAGTAGAAATGACAAGATTTGACAACTGAAAAGCTATGCGGAGTAGAGGAGAGTGAAGGGTCAAAGATAAAGCCAAGGTTACGAACCTGAGAGATTAAAATGATGGCCATGCCCTCAAAAGAAACAGGGAAGTTTGGAACACAGGAGGATTTGGAGGGAAAGATATGGAGCTCTATGGATATGCTGAATTTTAATGTCTGTGTGATATCCAGTTAGAAATGTCCAGTAGGCAGCTAGGGACACGGGAATGAAGCCCAGGAGAGAGAGTAGGGTTGGCTATACAGATCTGTGAGTCATCTGCACAGACATGATAATTAAACCCAATACTGTTCACCTGGAGATGTTCAGCAGACTATCAGAATTCCAGGTCTATAGAAAAGGAGAGACACTAAAGCAAGAGATATCAATCTGAGAATCATCAGAACAGAGAGGAAGAAAGAGAAGGCCAAGAATAAATCCTTTGCAAGGGAAGGTCCTGAAGTTAGGTGACAAGAGGAGAATTAGAAGCCAGTGATGATCGGTCACAAACAGAGTCTTCACAGTTAGCTCAAATTGAGTTGAAGAAGGAAGAAAAATGTTTTGGCATGGCCTTATATACCGACTAGAAATTACCCATTGTGGTTGGGAAGAAACAAATTTTGCTCTGCCTCTAGCTGTATGATTTTGAATGAGTTCCTTCACCCTTCTGAGTCTCCATTTCCTCCTCTGTAAAATGTAAATAACGATGCTTCCACTACACAGAGGAAAGTGGAGGCCCCACTGGTGACCCAGCTGGCCAGTTCCAGTTCAGCAACACAGCTCCTTCCTTCCTACCTTTCCTCCTCTCCCTCCTTCCTCTCCCTCTGTCCACATAGGGAATCATACCCTTACCTGACGGGGCTCTGCCCAAAGGAATGTAAATTTTAATAGCTGAAACCTCTCAAGATATCGTGGGGTTTATGAGCTAGATTTCTTTCTTAAGGACTAGGCCTTAAACCCAAATCACTCTGTTTCTCATAGACTGGACAATCATAGGTCCCAGTCCAAGCCTCACTTGGTCATTATTTGGGCCCTGATGGCTCAAGAATGTGTGTAAGTATCAATTGTTTCTGGTTTTGGCCAGAAACCTTGAGGGTCTTTCCCTCCCAGATTGATTTTTTTTTTGACTAGGTAAAAGTGTCCATTCTTTGCCTCATTTCTTACCTAGCTTTAATTACTGCATGGGTGCTGCCTCAGTCAAACTGAGACCTGGGGGAAGACTTGACTTAACCTTAACCAAGGTCTCCCACTGCATCCCGGGCCATCTCCAGTCATCCTGATCTATATCTTGCTGTTGGACCCAGATGGCTCTGGAGGAGAAAGAGAGACTGGTGACTTTGCACAGCCTATCTCATTTAAATACAATTCACTTGCAAGTCACGGCACCACCTTCCTGATGTCATGGTCCTCTGAGAACAAAGGACAAACAACAACAAAGAAAGTGGCTTTGTAAATATGATAGCCTTGGAATTCTGGTAAACTTCCTTAACCTCTCTGAGCCTCAGTTCCCTCATCTATAAAATAGTGACTAATAGGATTGTCATGAAGATCCAACGAAATATGTTACTGAAACCACAAAGTCCTCTGTAGATATGTGTTGTTATCACCATCATTAATAACAATAATACTGTGTTATCATTACTCTGGCTTTAGCTGCTCCAGCCCCAGAGTTCAGGAGCAAATGAAACCCTAGAGGCTGTAGAAGAGTTAGGACAAGGAACCCCTGAGGTAGGAAGAGTGAATAAAGAAGGCTGACTTTGGCGGAATTTCAGAAAGGCTGTGGCAGTTCAGAACATCTGGGATGAATGAAAGCAAAAGAGCCACAGGGTTCCACATCCCTCACCTCTACCAGTTCATTCCCCCTAAAGGTGGACCCAAGGGCTTTCCCTCCTGCTCTCAGCCTCAATGACCTCCAATAGCTTTTCTGTCTCCTCCCCTCTTATTCTAATTTCTCATCCAACTCAGAGCCCTCTCCTCATATATAAAGAAACTCTCATATGGTCTAGAGATCTCTCCTCCAAAACACATACACAATCTAGAGACCTTTCTCCAAAGACACGCGTATATATAAGATGCATAAATACACAAACATACAAATATTCTATATAAGATTGTAGGATTTAGGCATAGAAAATACCATAGATTATTTAGTTCAATCTTTCATTTTACAAATGAGGAAACTGAGACCCTGGGAACTGAATCTACTTGCCCAAGGTCACACAGTAAGAAAAGTGGGGATTCTGACACTACTATTCTTTCCAACATAACCGCACTACTTCTATTTCTCACACACATGTACACAATAAAAAATTCAAACACATTAAGCATCTACTGTGTGCAGAGCACTTTGGTGGGTGACAGACACACATAAATAGATAACCTGTGCCCATGGCCCAGCCATACAGTAATATGTGGGTGACAGAACTTGTTATATTGTACCATGCTCATGTCACACTTATTCTGTGTCACACTGCATGTCTGTCACTCTCATCATCCACAGTTTCCATCATAAGAATTTTAGTTGTCTCTTTCGCTTCCTGTCTTTCCTGTCTCTCCAATCTCCCTTCCATGCTCCTCCTGCCCCACTCTCTGTTTTACAGATTGTCAGAGCTGGAAGGGATGGCCTCTGGGCATAAAGTCAAGCCCATACCTGAGCTAGAACCCCTTCCACCACCCCCGACCACATCCCAATAGGTATTGCTCAGTTCAACAGCATCTACTAAGTGCTAAGTGCTCAAGGGAAGAAAGACCAGAAAACAACATGGTCCCCTGCGCCAATATCATCCCTCTTCTTGAAGACTTCTGCTGACAGAGAGAGAGAGAGAGAGAGAGAGAGAGAGAGAGAGAGACTTCCTACATCCTGAGGCATCCCATTCTACTTTTAGACAGCTCTGATTATTATAAAGTTTCTGCTTATGAAGCAGAGATTATTACATTTACCTCAAGCCTGAATCTGCCTCTCTGTAACTCCTCCCTACTTCTGCCTCCTGGAGCTAAAGAGAACAAGTGCAACCTGCCCCCACCCCCTTTCATGGAACAGGGCTTCAGATCCTTGAAGATGTACTCACATGCTCCTGGCTCTTCTCTTCTCAGGGCTAAACATCCTCCATTCCTTCAATCCGTATTCACACGGAATGACCTCTAGGCTTTTCACCAGCCTGGTCACCCCTTTCTGCCTGGTCAGCGTCCTTCCTAAAATGTGGTGCCATGAACCAAATCAAATATTTCAGATGGGATTTTACTGGGACAGAGGAGAGTCACATACACACACACACACACACACACACACACACACACACACACACACCCTTCTCTGCTCTGAACACTTTACCCTTTATATTGCAACTTTATCAATGCAGCTTTATATTGAACTAGTGGGGTCTGGGGTGAGAGGGCTACCAATATCAATGTCAATGCCCTTGTCTTATGATCTTAGAATTCCAGAATCAGACATTTCGGCCTAGCGTAGAGGAAAGAGCATTGGATTCCACAAACACCCCAGATCTTGTGCATCTAGCCATGCCTTCCCCATATTGTGTTTGTCCAGATCAAGTTTAGAAAAACAAGAAAGGAGAACAATTTATAATATAATGACAACATTGTGAAAAGGAACACTTTTTGAAGACTTGAAAACTCTGAGCAGCTCAATTATCAATCATGATTCCAGACAACCAATGATGAAGAATGCTCCCCACTTCCTGACAGGTAGGTGAGGGACTAAAGAGACAGAATGAGAGACCCATTTTTGGACATGACCAATACAGACATTTGTTTTGCTTGACTATGTATACATATATATATCGCAAGGGCTTTGTTTTTCTTTTCTTTTTTTTACCCTAGTGGAGGCAAGGGTGGTTTGTATGAGGAAAAAAAAATTGATTACTGAATAAAAGAAAATTTAACTTAAAATTTTTTTAAAGAACCAAAAGTCCCCAACCCTAGTCTTGCCTTTGAGGAGCTCATAGTCTAATTCAGGACCAGCAGGTAGAATTCTTTAGGAAAAAGTCTCAAAAGAAGAGGACTTCCTTAGGTTTTAGATGGCAGTGGAGATGTGGCTTGGTTTTGGAAGGGGAGGGAAGGGTAGGAGGTTCAGAAAGATTTTTGCGTATGCTAGAAAGGGAGGCTTGAGGCCGGGAACAGAAAGAGCTAATTGGGAAGCTATTAAACTGGATAAGACCCGAGATGACTAGGGCCTGTCATGGAAAAAAAAAAAAGGCTGTGGGGTTGGAGAGGATAACACCAGACAGACTCCGGAGGTTTCACTATCGAGATGCACCCTTGGCCCCAGCACTGCATCTGAAGGAGAGGAGGTGAGCCCAAGAGCTTAGCCATTAAATGAATCTTGAGTAAGTCACCTCCTCACGTTAAACCTCAGTTTCTTCCTCTGTAGAACAGGAATAATAATACTCCACCTATCTCCCAGGGACATTGTGAGGATCAAATAAAATTGTGAAAGTAAAGTGCTTTGTAAACTGTACAACCCTACACAAATATCAGCTATTTTTAATTGTTTTTATTAATCTAATTCTTCTCATTTTTTAAAATTCCTATAGGGGTGGTCCCAGGACAAATTTCTGTCACTCTATTATTCTTTTGTATGTGACATTCTGGGGCAGCTGGGTGGCACAGTGGATAGTCAGAAAGACTCATCTCCCTGAGTTCAAATCTGGCCTCAGACACTTACTAGCTGTGTGACCCTGGGCAAGTCACTTAACCTCGTTTGCCTCAGTTTCATCATCTATAAAATGATCTGGAGAAAGAAACGACAAACCATTCAAGTATCTTTGCCAAGAAAACTGCAAATGGAGTCCTAAAGAGCTGGACATGACTGAACATCCACAACAAATAGAGTATTCTGCAGTGTTACAAAGTGGATAAGCTTCTCATCATTAAATAAAAGTGTCAGAATATAAGCTCATCTTCTGGAAGCCCAATGGAAGCCTGCAAAAGAACTACAATGTTAGGATGATGGGAATATGTCCTTCATCTTGTTCCAGCAGGGCCTTTTTATTTCTCCCACTAACTCTTTCTATTTTGAAAGCTTTTCGTTCATTCCACAGACGTTGGCGATGGTGATTATTTGATATGGCAACATCTATTAAAAACATTGTTTTTAAATTTAAGAATCAAAGGCCAACCCATTAGCCTTGCTATGGGACTGAAGAGATGCGATAACCTATAGTGGAGGTTTTATGTTTCCTGAGATGGCTACGATATCTGTAAAGAGGCCCTGTGTGAAAAGCAGATAACCGACCCTCATCCTTTTCCTTGTACAAGCTTGGACTCACTGAATTTAAATCTAAGGGGAATTTTAGGAACCATATATAATCTAACCTACTTACTGCCGGTAACTCACTTATAAAAAATCATTTATCAAATTTAACTCATTTTAAAGAAAAGAGCAGAGAGGTTGAGTTGCATAAATCTAATGAGTAGTAAAGTCAGGATTTGAACCCAGGTCTTCCAACTCAAATCCAGTGCTCTTTCCACTACACTAGGCTGGAATGCCTGATTCTGGAATTCTGAGATCATAAGGCCCTGAGAACGAGAAGGTCCTGAGATGACATCTAGTCCCACACCAGCTCTAATCCTTCCTACTCCAGGCCAAAGGTGATACTTTCTTTTCTAATGCAGATTTCTTCCTTCTTCCAACCCCCATTATGGGTTTTATCCCTGGTGCTTCTATATAGTCTCAGTTTTTCCCTCTGTAAAATGGGAACCATAAGAATAACTCCCATTTATGCCACATTTTAAAGTTCATAAAGATCGTTCACAAAAGCTTCACAATCTAAGCAGCACAAGTATTATTATCTACATTTTGAAGAAGAAAAAAATTTAAGATTCAGAGGAGTGGGAAGTGATTTGCCCAAGGTTACACAGCTAGGCAGTGTTAAAACAAAGATTAAAACCCAGGTCCCCTGACTCAAAGTCCAGCATGCTTTCCAAAGCACCGTGATGCCTTCTTTTAGGGGAATCTAACAGCTGTAAGCAATAGCAGAAAGATAACTGGACTCGTATTGGAGCCCCGTCCAAATACTAGTTCTATGACCTCGAGCAAGTGATCTCTGGGAGCTTTAGTTCCACTCTTCCCACAGGGCTGATATAGGAAAAGCAACATCGGTCATTTCTATTATTCTCACTGCTATTATCCCCTTCCCCCAGATTGCAGGAGTTTCCTTCAGTCTGCTTAGCTCAGCATCTCTGCGCACATTTAATAACAGGCTGTCAGGGTCCCCCTGGGGACAAACTAATGAAGCTGCCTGCCTCCCTCCCCCTCAACTGGGGCCCAGGATTCCCGTGCCCCTCCTTTCCCCGCCTCCTCCCACCCCTCCTGTCCCCCACCTCAGTGACTCTGATCCAAAGATTGGGAAGACTACCAATTTTACCAGTGTCTCGTCTACCTTTAATGATAGAAGAGAAATTTGAGGCCAACACTGATGCTGGTAAGCTGAGGGGAGGGGGCACTGCCTCCAAAACCAGCACAGCCATCACAAGGACAAAACATCTAGGGGTTCTGCAGCTATCTTACTGATGAACCTTGAGCCAGACCTTTCCTATCCACAGCCTCAGGGTCAAAAGCTAAGTAGGGGAGTGAACAGAGCGCCGGACCTGGAGTCAAGAACACTTGGGCTCAAATCTGGCTTCAGACACTTAGGCAAGTCACTTCACCTCTCTGCGCCTCAGTTTCCTCATCTGTAAGATGCTGATACCTATTCTAATAGTAGCGTCTACCTCTCAGGGTTGTGGCAAGGCTCAGATGAGATGATATTTGTAAAAAGCATTTCACAAACCTTAAAGTTCCATGTAAATGCTAGCTATCTATTATTCCTCCCATATATAAAGTGAAGGGGAGAGACAAAACAGTTGTGAAGTACCTTCTATCTCTAACATGAGAATAGTGGAAAGAGCTACAGTCTGGGAGCTCTGAAAGACCTGGATTCAGATCTTCAGTCCAACTCTCCCTGGTTGTGTGACCCTGGCAATAAGCCTTTCAGAGTCATAATCTCCTCTTATGTGAAGTGAGGATAAAGATATTTGTACTGCGTTGTTATGAAGGTTGTTTAGAGGAAAATGCTTTGTCATTCTTAAAGCCCTGTATAGAGAGACATGAGCTACAAACAGCAGGGAGGACGATTTTAATGCCGGTAATTTCAGAAGAAAATATGAAACAGCCAATAGTCCTAGGATTTAGAAGTTGGGAGGGACCTTGGAGATTCCCTTACATCTTTGTTTTTTATAGAGGAAGAAACTGAGACTGAGAAAGAGCAAATAACCTGCCCAAAGTCACACGGTCAGGAAGTACTGGAGCCAAAATTCAAACCCAGAATCTCCAACGGTAAATTTAATGCTTTTTACAACATCATCATAATAGTAGCTAATAGTTACATATCACTATGTGCTAAGTGTTTTACAATTACTGTCTCATTTGGTCCTCACAACAACTCTGGGAGGTAGATGCTATTTTATCCCCATGTTACAGATGAGGAAACAGAGGCAAACAAAGACTGAATTACTTGCCCAGGGTCACACAGCTAATAAGCGTCTGCAGCCAGATTTGAGCTCAGGTCTTCGTGACTCCAGGCTCAGCCCTCTGTCCACTGTGCCACCTCATTGTCCACTAGTTTTCCCACTAAACCAAAAAGCATTACCAAGCTCATTCTATCCACTCTTACTCTCTATTGCACAGAGAGGTGGGGTTTTGGCACAATGGGAGAGCAAGAAAGGAAATGATTATGGGAAATGAAATGATATAACTATGGCAAAGGAATAGCACTGCAGCAGGTACTTCACTGTCAGAGACAGGCATTGGATACATCCAGCCTGCTCCACAAGCCACCCAAAAGAGGGTGGAGATTTGTGTTGGGAAAAGGACACCGAAGATCAAGAAAAGCACCAGCTACAAGAGCTACTTTATCCCTTTGAGTCTTCCTAGTTCCATCTCCCTGCTCTATGAGTTCTTGGTCCAGAGTTTCTTCATCCAGCTCTCCCGGATTTGCGAGTCAAGCATCAGGTCTTAAAGCAAGTTAGTTGTACGGCTCACACTCCTTTTCTCACTTAAAGGAAGGCTGAGTTCAGTCTTATGTACCTCATAGAACAGAGAATATCAAAGACAGTAGTGATATTAGAACATAAAACCTAGAATATTAGAACTGAAAGGAAACTTGGGGCTCATGTAGTTGAACCTGTCATTGGAAAACAGGCCCAAAGAGCAAAAGGGACTCACCCAAGATTGTGCATCTATGCAGAAGATAAGGAGAGTGCTTATTGATAAATGTTAGTGACTTCACTCTCCCAGCAGCCATCTATTGTAAAAAGAGTTCTGAAGACCAGGGTTCTCATGCGAAGTCTACCACTTACTAGTTGTGTTGTTGAGTCATTTTAGTTGTGTCTGACTCTCCATGCCCCCTTTTGGAGTTTTCTTGGCAGAGATACTGGGGTGGTCTGCCATTTACTTCTCCAGTTCATTTTACAGATGAGGAAACTGAGGCAAACAGGGTTAAGTGACTTACCTTGGGGCACACAGCTAGTAAATGTCTGAGGCTGGATTTGAATTCAGGTCTTCCTGACTCCAGACCCAGCACTCTATCCACTGTGTGACCTAGCATTAGCTATGTACTCCTTCCTAAATTACATTAAGCCTTGGTTTCCTCATCTTTAAAATGAGGGAAATTATTGCTGCCTTGTCCCACTCACAGAGCTTTTGGAATGCAGTGAAATGAGGAATGGAATTCTACTTTGTGCTCAACCTGCCTTTGAAAGTGAGGTTCATGGGATGCCTGTTCCCCCTCCCATTTCCTCCAAGTTTGAATATATTTCATCTTATGTGCTCTTATGACATTGTTCAGTCGTTCAGTTATGTCCAGCTCTTTGTGACCCCTGGACCATAGCAGAACCTCTTGAAGTCTGTCCAAGTTCATGTTCATTGCTTCCACGACATTATCTTCCCATCTCATCCTCCACCATCCCCTTTTCCTTTTGCCTTCAATCTTTCCCAACATCAGGGTCTCTTCTAATAATTCCTGTCTTCACATTATGAGGCCAGTATTTGACCTTCCAGTCAATAGCCTGAATTAATTTCTTTAAGTAATTAAATAAACAAAAGATTTCTTTAAGTTCTTGTTATGAGAGAATATGTTTCCTCCCCCAGCATATTCTTCTTTCTTTCCCACTTCCTTCTTGTCCAAAGACATCAAAACACACACACACACACACACACACACACACACACACACACACACACACACACATACCTCTTCCAGGCCTTCCACCTATCCTATTTAATTTTATCTATGGGCCTTGAAGACATTAGGGTTCTGAAAGGACACTTTTTTCTTCTCCCTCGTTGGAATATAAACAACGTGTCATCATGTAGTCCCCTTCCAAATGATCAAATAAATTTACCTTTTTATGTTTCTCTTGACTCCCAAATTTGCATTTCAAACCTTCCATTCTCAGTGGGGAAATAACCCTCCGTGATATAGACTGACAATTCGTCTATAAACTTAACAGTCTTTAAGAGTTACCAGGAGACAGGGCAAAGTTAGCTAAATATCAGGACTTAAACTCAGGTGTTCCTGACTCCTGCACCAGGCATCTATCCATTACACCATGCTACCTGTTTTATCTTACAATATTGTGTATTATAGTTACTTGTATTTGTGTCTATTAAACCGTAAGCTCTGTGAACACAGAATCCCACTGAACTACAGAACGTCAAAGTTGCAAGGGACTTCAGGTGTTCCTCTAGTCTGATCCACTCACAAATTCCCTCTGGGACACAGAATTGAATGGAACAGCACTAATTAGGCACTTAGTGTATTCCAGGAACCATGTTATGAGCTGGGGACATAAATAGAAAATCAACACAATCCCTGCCCTCAAGGAGCTCACGTTCTAATTGGGAGAGACAATACACATATCAGGGCTCAGGTTCGTGGGCAGTTCATGACAGATGGAAGAGCCAGGCAACAATAATAGCTTGCACTTATAATGCTTTAAGGTTTGCAAAGCACTTTACAAACATCACCTCATGCTACGGTCCCCATTTTACAGATGAGCAAGATGAAGCACAAGGACACAGCTAGTAAGTGTCTGAGACTGTGTCTGAAATTAGGGCTTCCTGAATCTGCATCCAGTGCTCTCAGTCCACTGAGCCGCCTAGCTCCCTGTTAGCAAGGAAATGAAGTACTTAGGCAAAGAAAGAATCAGAGAAGATGGCCAGGCTCAGAGAACCTTGAGGATTGATGGCTGGGCAAATGGTCTGTCTCGGACCAAGAGGACAGTGAGTTTCAGGGCTAAAGTGGAGTGGGGTTCTAGGCTATCTCCAACAGAGGTAGAGATCTTGGGGGCTGGCAGTGAACCTACTGCACTTGATGAAAAGTGGGCAATTGGGCAGCGGAGAAATGGTTGGGGAAGGGAAAGATCCATGGCTCCCTTCTTCCTTCTACTCATTGGTGAGTTGTGGAGGGAGGGGGAGAAGGAAGATCCCCTCTTCTTCACCCTGGGGCCTGTGGAGGCAGCCAGTCCCAGGTTTTTGATCCAGCAGTTGACAAAGTAAAGCAGAAAAGAGGAAATTCCCCAGCTCCACATTGAGATAGAAGGTTGAAGTGGCTAGTCTCTGACACTTAGTTATCCAATCTTTGTTTGGAGATTTCTAATGATGGGGAACCTGCTACTTCCTGAGGTAATCCATTATTTCACTTTGGAAAGACTCTAATTGTCAGGAATTTTTTCTTGTTATTTAATTGAGATCCGCTCTTTCTGCAAAGAATCCTGTCTCCACCCTATTGTTCCTTGCTCTAACTTCTGGAGTAAGGAAAGCAAGTACAATCCCTCTTCCACATAAGGAGCCCTCAAATACTTGAAGACAACTTCCTTGTCTCCCCTAAATATTTTCTGTAGGTTAAACATCCCCTGTTGCTTCATCTAGGTCTAATCCAGCATAGTCTCTAAATCTCTCCCAACATCGAGAATAGTGCTATGTATGTAGTAGTTGCTTAATACATGTTTAAGGTATATTGTGGTCTGAGGAGGAAATTTCCAAGTTCAGGACCTTAGAAATGGAAGAGGAGGTCCAAGGCTTGGCATTGCTGGAAGGGAAATAAAGGTGATAGAGTGAATGATATTGAGAGACCCTGACAGCAAGGGGCTGAAAGACTCACCTCCATGAATGCTGAAGTTCATGAAATTATGAAGGATTATGACAAAAGAAAGAGTGGAAAAGATTGTGAGCCATTTGCTAAATTGTTCAAGGGATTAAATTCAATTTACTCAAACAAACATTTACTAAGCAACCGCAGTGGGAAGTCACTATGCTCAACATGAGAAATACAAAGTGAAGTAGGATAACAGACCCTGTTCTAAAGTTACTTAGAATCCAGAAAAGGAGGAAATAAACATTTATTAAGCACCTACTGTGTGCCTGGCCCAGTGCTAAGCACTTTACAAATATTATCTCATTCTATCTCCCCAACAATCCTGGTAAGTAGGCACTATTATTATCTCCATCTTACAGTTGAGGCAGACAGCGGGTTAAATTACTGGCCCAGGGTCCCACAGCTAATAAGTATCTGAGGCAGGATTTGGACTCAGGTCTTCCTAACTCCAGGCCAGGCCCTGTAATTCCTATACAGGCACTTTGCCTTCTAGCTGCCTCTAAAGGGAAAAGAATAGTACACAAATAATTGATATAGAGATGAGTTCTAGGAAAAGTGTCCTACCCTGGTCCTCGCCAACCCCTTCTAGTAATATTTCACTTGTGTCCCAGGGTCTCTGGTTTTGCCCCTGCAGAGTGGCACACTATTACACTACCTAACTCTTAAGACAGAATATCTTAAAGGCCGCCTGAGCCAGGCACAATGTGTGCTATTTTATCCAGAAACAAAAATTCCTCATTTGGGCACTGATGTCAAAGGGCGCTCCCTGAAAGAAAGACAAGGGAAGTGATTTGCCCGGGAAGACATGGCTAGGAAGTAGAAGAGTTGGCCCTCCAGCCCAGAACTCCTGATTCCAAGGGCTGTGTTTTTTCTACTGCTACAGAACAGAGATTCCAAAGGGTTCTGTGAAGCTGGCAGGAAAGGGAGGTAGCTAAGGGTGGAACAGGATTGGGCAGAGTCAGGGTTGAAAAAAGGAGAAAGCCAGTGGCATAGAATCTGCTCCAAAACCTGTGATAAGGTCATAAGGTTGTAGAATTGGAGCTGGAAGAGACCCTAGAAATTATCTAGTCTAAACCCCTCCTATTACAGAGAAGGAAACTGAAGCCCAGAGAGGGGAACAGAACTGCCCAGGGCTAATCCAGGCTGTAATTATCAGAGCTGGAATTCAGACCCGAGTCAGCTTCCTTTGGGTCCATGGCTGCCTCCCAGTCTTGGATCCAATCAGCGTGGTCCATTGAAGAGGGGCTCCGGCTCAGCTGCCCGCCTGCCAGGGCGGAGGAGGGAAACTGGAACGTCTCCTTTTGACAAATGCTTTTTGTTTACCGACGACATGCCAAACAAACGCTCCGTGGCGGGCGGCTAACGGCCTAAAAATACCTCTACATATGCTCAATTGGAGGAGGCTGTCCTCTGCTAACGAGCTGCTCAAGGGGACTCATGGCAAGGCGATGACGGCCTGTGAACAACAACAAAGGAGGTGCGATCTGGGGGTCCCTCTCGTTCCTCCCCCTCACTCAGTTCCTGCTCCCCCCATCCCACCCCAAACCAAAGGCTGAGTCTGCAACGAGGGGGAGGGGGAAAGGAGCCCAGAAGGGCCATCCTTGGGAATCAGGAGAAACTTTAGAACTACGTATGTAATCCCATTTCTATAGTGCTTTAAGATTTATAAAGCCACCTCTTCACAATAACCATGTTAGATAGATGGTACCAACGTGACTGTGGTGATGATTCTGTCCTCACTCTCCCAGAGTGGTCCTAGAGTACACCTCAGGATTCTAGGGTATACCCGAGGGGCAATGGGGTGCCTCTTCTCTAATCCTATCAGCTTAAGTCCGCATTCTAGTGTAGACACACACACACACACACACACACACACACACACACATACACACACACACACACACACACCTGCCAGTCATTAGTGCTCTGTTTATCAAATAGCCTTTCGGAGGCACCTAGGTGGTACAGTGGATAGAGTACTAGGCCTGGATTCAGGAAGACCTGGGTTCAAATCTAGCTTCAGACCCTCATTGTCTGTGTGACCTTGGGCAAGTCATTTGACTTCTATTTACTTCAGTTTCCTCAGCTGCAATCTGGGGATAATAATAGCACCTACTTCACTGAGTTGTGAGGATCAAATGAGGTGTTTTTTAAGGCAGTTAGCAGAATGCCTGGCATATAGTAGAAGCTATATAAATGCTTATTCCTTCTCCCCTTGTACAAAAGGATATTTACTATGAAGATATAGGAAAAACAGAAGTACAAATACTCTCTCCCATGCCATCATAGTCCCTGGGGAGAGTGGTCTCAGACAATGAAGTTCCTACCTAGCAATAGTCCCACCAAATTTACATCTAAATGCAGCATGGCTTCTGGATGAGTCCTCCTCACAGCTATCCCTGGACTGGGATCCCAAAGGTCATTCCTTGAGACCTCAGTGATGGACTGACTGGCTACAAAACCAACATAAAGGCTACTTCCAGACCTCTTGGCTTACCCTCCTGACCCTCCAAAGCTCACAGGGTCATAGCCATCTCTAATCTCCTTCACCTAAAACAAGAAAGGATAAATGGAAAGAAGCAAAAACAAAAAACAAAGGCCTGTACTCACAGACTCAGGTCAGCCTTCGGATAGGGAGGGCCTGAGCCCTCTTCTCTTACATCATTGTCTCACTCAGCCAAACAGCATCCAGGCTGACAAGAAACAAAGCAAAGCAAAGGTTGGGTCCTGACTGACCAGTGCCCCACCCCCAGTTCCAGCTTTGCCATTAACTGTCATACCCCTCATCATACAGTCAGCAAATCAGAACCAGTTAAAGAACATTTGCACGTGTGGCAGTCTGCACAAGGATTGCATTAGCAGAGCTCTCTATACCTGTTCATAAGACTGGACTCATTGATCAGCCTCCTATTACATGATTATCCTCATAACTGGCTTGCCCAGGGTCACAGAGCCAGAGAGCAGATTCAGCAGCACTTAAACTCATATCTCCAGCTACCCAGTCCTGGGCTCTCCTCACTACACCACGATACCTCTCTTACATTTAACTTGGGTTTAAGTCCCAGCTCTAAACCTTCTAGTCCTAGGTAAGTCACTTCACCTTTAAATGGGGACAGTAACACTGGAATTACTTCCTTCCTTTCCCTCCACCCAGGGATGCTGTAGGGAAACTGCTTTGAAAAATCTTAAACTGTAAGAAGGAGCATAGTACAATGCTACAGGAAAAGATTATGGCTCTGAAGTTACAGGGCCTGTGTTCGAATGTGAACTCTACTATTTATTAGCTGTATGACCTTAGACAAGTCTCTTAATCAATATGGACTTCAATTTCCTCACTTGTGAAATGAGAGGGTTGTATTAGATGACTTCTAAGGCCCATTCCAGTTTGAATTTTTTTTTGAGGCAGTCAGGGTTAAGTGATTTGCCCAGGGTCACCCAGCTAATGAGTGTCTGAGGCTGGATTTGAATTCAGGTCCTCCTGAATTCAGGGCCGGTACTCTATCCACTACATCACCTAGCTGCCCTCCACTCCAGCTCTGTTAAGCCCGCTCTCATTTTGACTTTAACATACTGACTATACAAATGGGAGTTCTTATTATCACAGTCATTATCTAGGGATGGCACAGGGAAAGAGGGCAAAATGAATTCGCTCATCCTAGAAAAGGCCAGTGCTACACCTACAATTATTTCTGGGACCCAAGTGGTGCATTTGGCTCTATCATCCCTAGTGACAAGGAGAGACAGAGCTTAGCGTCACCAGCCAAATAGACTCGAGTAATTTAAAATAACCTCCATAGAGACGGCTGGTGAAGAGAGGTAAATTTGACTATGAGTCTCTCCCTTCTGTTGCCCTACCATTTTAAAAAGGGGAGGAGGGAAGTGAGATCTTACAGAAATTTCTGTCACCTTATCCTCACCTGATGCCTCATACCAACCCACACATCTCCAAGGACACAAGGACCAAGCTAATTGCCTTTTCTCAATCCTCATCCCCACCCCCACCACCCCACCCCCTACCCCCGAGCGCTCCAGCCTTTGTCACCATTGACCACCTCCTCTCTACTTCCTTGTCTTCCCACAACTGCGTTCTCTCTTGTTATTTTCCTAACTGTTCTTTCTTGGAATACTTCACTGGTTTGCTGTTCCCCTCCTGCCCCTTAAAATTAGGCATCCTCGCAGCCCTGTGGTCAGTCCTCTTCTCTGCCTCTTGACAAGCTAATTTTTTCCCATGGCTTCAATTATCACCTCCATGAGGGTAGCTCCCAAATCTATATGTCCAGCCTCGATCCTATCACTGAGCTCTAGTCCTACAGTTACCACTGCCTGCTGGACATCTCCTGGATAGCCTTAAATTCAAGATGTCCAAAACTGAAGTTCATTGTTATCTTATTCCCTTTAAACTTCTCCCTCCTCACTTCATTTTTCTGTTAATGGCACCCACATCCTCCCAGACTCTAGGTCCCATACTCATTGTTGATATTTCATTCCCCTTACCCAATTAGTTAGCAAATCCTGCCTCATTTTTCCTCTGAGTATCTATTACATCAATCCCCTCTTCTCTATTTCCATGGTCCCTCCCCCCCAGTTCAGTTTCTCATCACTTCACTTCTAGGCTATCTGATAGCCTCCCAATTGATTATCCTAACTCTGGTTCTCTCCTCTCCAATCTGTCTTCATACCACTGCCAAAGTAATTTTTCTAATGCACATTGCAGGAGGGAGGTGATCAAGAGAATTGTCTAATCAACCTGATGAGTTTACAGGTAGGCAACCTTTTATATGGGACTTTTGATTGCATCTCCCTATGCAAGGATATGTATACAGCCCTTGACATCTCATGGAGGGTCAATCAACAAACATTTGTTAAGGCTAGACAATCAACAAAATAATAAACCAAGTCCTGATTTGTATTATTTGTCAATTTCTGAGGTATGTAAATGCTCACCCTGAAAATTGAGCTGTTTTCATCCTACTCCTGGGAGTTTCCCAAATTATTAATATTGCCATTCTTAATCAGCCATTTGTGTTTAAAGATGACTCAACATGTTCCCCATGCCCATCAAGAATTTCCTTTCATATTTACTTATCAATTAGACCCTTCTCCTTCTCCTTGAGAGCAGGGACTGTCTTTTACCTTACTTTGTAAAGTTCTCAGCATGGTGTCTAGCACATAGTGAATGCTTAATAAATATTTATTGGCTGATTACAATCTTAGAAAGTTGCCTAGATACATGTCAGAGACAAGATATGAACCCACATCTTCCTGCTTCTGAGACAGTCTCCTTACTACACTGATTCTCAGCCTATCATTCTAGATGCATCCGTTTCCCCCCAAGTCTTATAAATTTTATCTCCAGAGTCTCTCATATTCAGGTCCTCATCACCTCTCACCTGAACTGCTAAAAGAAGTCACTGATCTCCCTGATTCCAGTTTCTCCCCTCTTCAATCCATCCTCCACATAGCAGCCCCAATAATCTTCCTAGAGTGGAAGTCTAATCAAAAAGCCCACCACAAACTGCTTCAAACTACTTTCCCAGCCATATTTTATTCTACCCCCTCTCATAAATTCTATAATATAGTTAAATTGATCTGCTAGTCTTTTCTTCGACCTCAATATTCTATCTTCTCCCCCTAATTGCTTATGTTCTCTTTGTTGTTTTTATCGTACCATACTTATGTAACCTCCTGGAAGAGAATCTGGAACCATTTCCTCTTTCTAAACTGGAAGCTAGAAGTAGGATCTCTCCTTTCCCAAGCTCTCACCTCCACCCCTCACACAGGCACACTAATCAGTCTTCAGCAGTGAGGAGAGTTTTATGCAAATGAATTTGAGTCCCAAGCTACACTTATATTTGCATATGTTTTATACCCTCATATAAGATTCTTGATGGCAGGTACTATTTTGCTTTTATCCAGTGCCTTACACATAGCAAATTCTTCTCCTCAAGGCCAACCCTTCAATAGGTGTCCTTTATTCCTTATC
Organism: Trichosurus vulpecula; assembly: GCF_011100635.1. Lineage (NCBI taxonomy): Eukaryota > Metazoa > Chordata > Mammalia > Diprotodontia > Phalangeridae > Trichosurus > Trichosurus vulpecula. Next base: position 94,689,240 of record NC_050575.1, read on the forward strand.
TTCTATAGTAGATTGCAACCTCAACCATTTCCCCCTTCTTTATTCTTTAACACCTACTGGTTTCTTCTCCATTGCCTTCAAACATATCCAAGTATTTCCCATCCTTAAAAGACTTCCTGGGGTGGAATCGAAATGGAGGAGAAAAGGCAGGGACTTTTTTGGGAGACTGGAGTCTCCCAAATTTCCCCTCCAAACAGCTTTAAATAACATTTCAAGACAAATTCTGGAGCAGTAGAACCCACAAAAGGACAGATTGAAACAATTTTCCAGTTCAAGACATTTAGAAGGTCAGCAGGAAAGGTCTGTTGCACTGGGGTGAGTGAAGAGTCAGTTCGGTGAAGGCTGCACCCTAGAAAGCCAGCAGTAAGCCTTGGAAGGGGCAACTGTATCAGTGGCAGCAGTGGCAGTTTCCAGACCTGTCAGTCCACAGATGGTAAGGGGGTGTAGGAGTCAGAAAACTGACCAGAAGGAGATTACAAGGGTCCCTTTGCTAGCACCAAGGGAAGGACTTTGTTGCATTGCCCATGCTTGGATCTAGGTCATAGTCCTGGGTCTCAGTCCCAAGACTAGAAGTAGTACTAGCAGACAAGAGCTTCTGGTCTCATCAGAGCTGGGAACCTGGTCACATTTCCAAAGTGGAAAAGAGTGTGGTTGCTTACAGCCTACAGCATGAGCCAGGAGAATAGTAAATACATCTCTCCCTAGATTATACCACCTTGGAAGAAGTACAACCTTCATGTCCCTGGAGTTATCTTTAAAGACAACTGCACAAAAAACTCAAAGCTTAGGACAGTGCCTCCTCCACTCCAGAAGCAGAGCCTTAGCATAGAGTTAAAAGTCAAGAAATGGGTTGGGAAAATGAGCAAAGAACAGAAAAAAAAATTCTGATCATAGAAAAGTTACTATGGTGACAGGGAAGATCAAAACACAAACTTAGAAGAAGACAACAAAGTCAAAATTCCTATATCCAAAGCCTCAAAGAAAAATATGAATCAAGCCATGGAAGAGCTCAAAAAAGATTTTAAAAATCAAATAAGAGAGGTAGGGGAAAAATTGGGAAGAGAAATGAGAGTGATGCAAGAAAATCATAAGAAAGAGTCAACAGCTTAGTAAAGGAGGTGCTAAAAAAAATACTAAAGAAAAGAATACCTTAAAAAACAGAATTGGCCAAATGGTTAAAAAAAGGCACAAAAATCTAAAGGAGAAGAATGCCTTGAAAATCAGAATTGGCCAAATGGAAAAAGATATACAAAATTTCACTGAAGAAAAAACTTCTTCAAAGGCAAAATTGGTATTTTTACATGCAACTGGGAAATAAGATATACAGGCAATGGGGTATAGAGATGTATCTTGCCCTACAGGAAAATAGAAAGGAAAGGGATAAGAGAAAGGGGGGGGGGGGATAATAGAAGGGAGGGTAGATTGGGAGAAGGGGTAATCAGAATGCATGCCATCTTGGAATGGGGAGAAAGGAGAGATGGGGAGAAAATTTGGAACTCAAAATACTTGTGGAAGTGAATGTTGAAAACTAAAACCAAATTAACTAATAGAAAAAAACAAAAATAAAATAAAATATCAATTATATATGTACATATTATATATACACATAATTTCTCTGTATTCATGTATTAGTGAACCACTTAAATATACTACACTATAAAAACAAATACACAACCAATTATTTCATTTCAAATATAATTTTCTATCTAGCTTAAAAAAAAAGTAGAATTGGCCAAATGGAAAAGAAGGTACAAAAGCTCACTGAAGAAAATAATTCCTTAAAAGTTAGATTTGGGCAAGTGGAAGCTAATGACTTTATGAGACAGCATAAAACAATAAAATAAAATCAAAAGAAGGAAAAAAGACAAAAATGTGAAATATCTCATTGGAAAAACAACTGACCTGAAAAAGAGATCCAGGAGAGATAATTTAAGAATTATTGGACTGCCTGAAAGCCATAATCAAAAAAAGAGCCTATACATCATCTTTCAAGAAATTATCAAGGAAAACTGCCCTGATACTCTAAAACCAGAGGGTGAAATAGAAATTGAAAGAATCCACCTATCACCTCCTGAAAGAGATTGTAAAATGAAAACTCCCAGGAATATTACAGCCAAATTCCAGACCTCCCAGATCAACGAGAAAATACTGCAAGTAGCCAAAAAGAAACAATTCAAATATTGTGGAGCCACAGTCTGAATAACATTAAAGAATTGAAGGGCCTGGAATATGATATTCCGAAGGGCAAAAAAGCTAGGATTACAGGCAAGAATCACCTACCCAACATTGTTTCCAGGGAAACAATGGATATCCAATGAAATACAGGACTCTCAAGCATTCCTGATGAAAACACTTTCAAATACAAGACTCAAAAGAAGCATAAAAAGGTAAACGGGAAAGAGAAATCATAAGGGATTCAATCAGGTTAAACTGTTTATATTCCTAAATGGGAAATGATATATATAACTCCTAAAAACTTTCTCATTATTAGGGCAGGTAGAAGGAGTAAGCATAGACAGAGGGCATGAGTGTGAGTTGAATATGAGGGGACATTTATCTAAAAAAATAAAATTAAGGAATGAGAAAGAGGGATGTATTGGGAGAAGGGGAAAGGGAGAGGTAGAATGGGGAAAATTATCTCACATAAAAGAGTTTTACAGTGGTGGGGAAGATGGAGGAGATGGGAGTGGGGGGGGGTGGAGTGCATGACCCTTACTCTCACCAGAATTGGCTTAAAGAGGGAATAATATACACACTCAGTTGGGTATAGAAATCTATCTTACCCTACGGGAAACCAGGAGGGGAAAGGGAATATGAGAAGTGGGGCTGCTTATAGAAGGAAGGGCAGACTGGGGTAGGTAAAAGTCAGAAACAAAATACTTTTGAGAATGGACAGGGTAAAAGGAGAAAGAGAGAGTAGGATAAGTAGGGAGGAAATAGGATAGAGAGAAATACATAAGTGTGAAAAAATTTGTAGCAAGTTTCTCTGATAAAGACCTCATTTCTCAGATGTGTAGAGAACTGAGTCAAATTTATAGAAATAAGAGCCATTCCTCAATTGATAAATGGTCAAAGCATATGAACAGGAAGTTTTCAGATGAAGTAATCAAAACTATCTATAGTCAGATGAAAAAAATGTTCTAAATTACTACTAATTAGAGAAATACAAATTTAAAAAACTCTGAGCTACCACTCCACACCTATCAGATTGGCTAATAGGACAGAAAAGGAAAATGACAAATGTTGGAGGGGATGTGGGAAAATGAGACACTAATACACTGTTGGTGAAGTGGTATACTGATTCAACCATTCAGTAGAACAATTTGGAACTGTGTCCAAAAGGCTATAAAACCATATGTAAAACACTTTATGTATGTGTGTGTATATATAGATATATGTGTGTATGTATATGTGTGTGTGTGTGTGTGTGTGTGTGTGTGTGTGTGTATACTTTGACCAAGCAATACCACTACTAGGTCTATATCCCAAAGAGATTAAAAAAACAAAAAGGAAAAGGACTTATATGTACAAGAATATTTATAGCAGTTGTTTCAGAATTGGAAACTGAGGGGATGCCCATCAATTGGGGAATGGTTGAACAAGTTGTATATGATTGTGACAGAATACTATTATGCTTTAAGAAATGAAGAGTAGGATTCTTTCAGAAAAACCTGGAAAGACTTACATGAACTTATGTAAAGTGAAATGAGCAGAAGAACCTGGAGAAAATTGCATACAGTAACAGAAATATTATATGATGATCAACTGTGAATGACTTAACTATTCTCAGCAATACAAATGATCCAAGATAGTTCTGAAGGACATGATGAAAAATGTTTTCCACCTCCAGAGAAAGAACTGATAGAGTCTGAAAGCAGCCAAAGCATATTTTTTCTTTATTTTTCTTGGGGTTTTTTTTTGTCTGTGTTTTCTTTTGCAACATGACTAACATGGAAATATGATTTGCATGACTGCACATATAAAACCTATATCAAATTGCTAGCCTTCTCAAGAAGGGGGGAAAATTTGGAACTCAAAAAAATTTTTAATGAATGTTAAAAATTGTTTTTACGTATAATTGGAGAAAAAAATATTAATTTTTTTCAAAAATAAAAGACAAAAAAGAGACTTCCACTAGTTCCATTAACTCCCTTAAGCCCTCCATCTCTCCTCCTTTTCTCAAACTCCTAGAAAAAGCTGTCTTATCCTTGTTCCCTCTACTTCCTTTCCTCTCATTTACCTTTCAACCCTTTGCAATCTTTCTGACTACACAGAAACCACTCTCCAAAGGTGCCACTGGTCTCTTCATTGCCACATCTGATGGTCTCTTTCAGTCATCATCCTTCTCCATCAATCTGCCGACACCCTCTCCTAAGCAAATGCACCAAGCTCTGTGCTTAAGTGATGAAGACAGAAAGAAAAATATAAATAATTCCTACTTCCTAGGAGCTTTCTACTGAGACAAAGTTTACGTACAGAGTATCCAAAAGGTAATTTGGGGGAGACTCATTAGCAAATGGGGAATCAGAAAACAGCTTATAGAACAGGTGAAATTGGCTGAAACTTGAAAGAAATCTGGGGATTGATTCTAAGAGGCAGGGAGGAAAGCGCATTCCAAGTATGGGGAACAACCTGTGCAAAGGCCCACAGCAGGTAGAATGCCATATGTGAGGAATATCAAAAAGGGCAGTTTGGTTGGATTGTAGAGTATGTGAAGGAAAATAATATCCAGTAAGCCTAGAAAAGTAAGTTGGAGCCAGGTTATGAAGGGTTTTAAATGTCAAACAAAGGATATTATAGGGAGCCACTAGACTCTACTGAGCACTGGAGTGATATGATCAGGCCAGCACTTTAACAAAATCGCTTTGGTAGCTAAATAGAGGGTGGATTGGAGAGAGACAAGGCTTGAGGCGGGGAGGTTTTTTTCAATAGTCCAAGAGCAAAGTGATGAGTGGCCCAAATTAGAAGGGAACAGATGCAAGAGGTTTTATGGAGGTAGGATCAACCAGATCTGACAACTGCTTGGATATGTTGAGTGAGTGAGAAGAAGAATACTGTAATGACACTGAGGTACTAGAATGGCAGTGGATTTAAAACAAACAACAACATTGAGGAAAAGGTTGGATTTGGGGAAAAGATAGAGTTCATTTTTTGGACATGTTGAGTTTGAAGGACCTATAGTATATCCAGTTTGAAATGTCCAATAGGCTGTTGGAGATGCAAGGTTGGAGTATCAGAGTCTCAGTGATTAGGGATAGATTATTTGGGACTGTGATGGGATAGACTATTATGGAATGAACTACTCCTTTATATTTGTCTATTAAAGGGAGTCTTCATCACATAGTTGGCCTTTTGTCTTTTCCCCCTTTCTGACCACAAGTCAGAGATTAGAGACCTAAGAGTGGACTTTGGTCTCTCGGTGACCCTTGGGCACTGACATAGGCCTTCACGGGTTAATTGCCCTTTTAGCCCCAGAACTGGCAAAAGTCATGGTGGCAGTGAAGTATCAAGAGCTCCTGGGTCAAGTTCCTGGACACTAAGGGACCAGCCTCAGCCATAGAGTGATAGCACACATATTCTCCTCTATATTTCACCTTGAAACACAAGGTCCAAATGGTGGGAATTCTTGAACCACAGGGTATTCCTGAAGCCCCAGCCTCCTGGTTAGAGGAAAGGGAAGTTAGTGGGCAACACAATCCCAGAATCCAGCCTTCTCAAGAAAGGTAAATTCCTGGGTAGCACTAGCTTCAGGGTTGCCATTACATGCCCAACCTACCTAAAATGGCGTCATCTGCATGGGAGATACTTGGAACCTGCTCTTGGGAGAAAAGAGAACTAAATATTTTGCATTAGCCTACATGGGATTGGGAGCAGCTTTTTTTCCATTGGCTGCACAGCTGGAGCTATCTGCTTCTTTAAATCTACCCGACTATAAGCACAGTCACTATTTTTTTTCAGAATTCAAGTCTAGGGGTGTAGGGATTCATTCACTGACAGTAGGTTACATGTGGTAAAGGAGGAGTCCCCCCACCTTAAGCCATGTGATCCCAAAAAATGGGCTTGGAATTTTAGCTGTGTTTGACTTCTCCTTATCAGCTTGTGGTGCAAAGAACAAACTCCCTGACTTGATAACTCAAGCCATGAAGATTTTGGAGCTTAGGATGCTAGGCCAGATGTTGCAGTCAATCCAGTAGAGAAGCCATGAGAAGACAGAATCCCCAGATGCTGACCCAGTGGGGCTTTGGACTCGATCTTGGCGAGACTAGTGCTACGAAGGAACTAAACCTAATCTCAATCCCCTTCTAAGAGTGAAAATGTTTGTATATTTGTTCTCGCTATTCCTTCAAAGTAAATATTCCTCTGTAAAAGGTAATCTGATATTGTGGTTAAATGAAGCCAGAGTGCTAATTCTGGCTTGGTTAAAATTGAAGAGAACACAATTAGTGAGGGCTCCAGCCAATGATGAAGAGAGACCCTCTCACCACAACCTTCTCAGGGTACTGGAGAACCCAGGGTTAGGTGTGAAATGTAATACATCTATCCCTCAGAAAGTAGGGCCAGAGTGAGTCCACATCACATTAGCAACTCCAAATTTGAGAGTTCCAGAACCCAGCTTTCTCAAGAGGATCAGCGTTTCTGACCAGCATCAGTCTCTTAGAGAGAAAAGATGATTGCTCATCTGTCACCCAAAGATGGAGAAGTGTAGAGGAGATTAAGCCATGACATGGGAAAGCAAAAGATCTTCTGCACTAATCTTTTAAAAATGTGGTTTTGGTCATGTGGCTCTATGGTTCAAAAACATCTGATAACTCCAGCTGTCCCAATCAAATCAAACCTAAAAAAACCTTAGCCTACTGTAGCGCTAAAAGTTCCCTATCATTTAGTCCCAGCTTATCCTTATCTCCTACCACTCCTTTTTTTAAACACCTCCATATCAAACATAAAGCAATCTCAGTGCCTCTGCCTGGAGTTCAAGTTCTTGGTGTTCAAGTCCTGACTCTGACAGTGATAAGCTGGCTTCAATTCTATTCAATTCAAGTGAACAAACATTTATTAAGCACCTACTGTGTAGAAGTCACTGCTAATTGTTGCATATACAGATTTTTAAAATGGCAGTGCCTGATTTCAAGGAGCTTACCTTCCACCAAGGAGGGAAAGGTGGAGGTAACATGAACACTCTACATAAGTAAAGTCTGATGGGAAAAAAGAACAGATCCAAAGTACCCTAGGAAAATCTGAAGAGGAAGAGAATACTTATTTGCTGAGGGGACAGGGAAGCCTTCACTGAAGGAAGAGCACCTGAGTTAAACCTTAAAGGAAGAAGCAGATCTTGAAAAAAGGAGATGAGAAGGGAGTACAAATTCACTCCAGTCCATTATCTTCCACTCAGCCATCAAAATGATCGATCTTCCTAAAGGTCAGGTCTGACCATATCATCCATCTATTCAATAAACTCCAGTGGCTCCCTATTGCCACCAGGATCAAATATAAGATCCTCTATTTGGCTTCTAAAGTCCTTCATCATTTGACTCCTTCCTATCTTTCCAGTCTTATTAAAGCTGATTCTCCTCCATATACACTATAATCCAGTGACACCAGCCTTCTTGCCATTGTTCACATATGACAGACACTCCATCTCCTGACTCCAAGCATGATCATGCCTGAATTCTCTCCCTCCTGGGATCTATCACCTGGTTTCCCTGACTTCCTTCAAGTCTCAGATAAAATCTCACCTTCTGCAAGAAGCCTTTCCAATCACCATGCTCACAAGACATACCTTAATCTGCATTATTAACATTTTATTACTTTTTTAATCCTAGAAAATCAACAGAAAAACACATCAAGCCCTGACTTGTAGCCTTCACTCATTTCCAAGGTGTAAATACTCACGCTAAAAATTTAACGATGACTTTCACAAGGCGGGTGCAAGCTGGCTCCAGCACACCCCTGTCCTTGATGCCAGTGCCTTCCCTCTGAGCTTATCCAATTTATCCTTTCTATAACTTATTTGGATATAGTTATTTGGATGTTGAATCCCCCATTAGATTGTGAGCTCGAGGACAGGGACTATCTTTTGCTTTTCCTTGTATCTCCAGAGTTCATCACAGTGCTGGGCACACAATAGGCACTTAGTAAATGCTTCTTGATGACTTCTGGCATAGGGTCAGACTGTATGAATGCCTAGAGGAAGGAGGAGGCAGAACAACATCCAGGAATGAATTCAGTTCAACTGGAACATAGAGCATGTGAGGTGAAGTCATGTGAAGTGAGACTTGAAAAAAAAACAGTTTGGAACAAGATTTTGGAGGGTTTTCAACACTGAGCAGAGTTTATCTTAGAAACAATGAGCCAAAGGAGGTTTCCAAGTGAAGGAATGTCATGGTCAGACCCATTCATAGTAACGTTATTTTGGAAAACATGTGAAGAGTGGATTGAAGAGGGGAGACTAGAAGCTTGGAGAGTGGTTCAGTGGCTATTAAAATAATCCGGGCGTGGAGAGATCAAGGATGTTTTATGGCTGTGTATGAAGAGAAAGGGATAAAATGTCTGTTACCTCACTTTTGGGGGAGGAGTTGAAGAGTAGGCTTGGAGGTATATGACCAGAAGCACTTAATCTAGTTAACAGGAGTGTAAAGGCATCATTCCCATCCCCACACCTTTGCCCATGCTGTTTCCTTTGCAGAACATGCCCTTCCCCTCCCCTCTACTTGTCAAAGTCAACCCACCCTTTGAGGTCAGGTTCAAGCTCCCCCTCCATGAAGTCTTCTGGGTGAGATCAAGGTATTAACAACAAGGCCTTCTCCCAGTCTTACTTCATGCTACTTCCCTTCATGCGCTTTTCATTTTAGCTAAAATAACTATTCTCCAACTACATTTTTTCTTTCCCATGTTTGTTCATTCACACAGGCAGTCCTCCATGCATAGAAGGTACTCTCTCTCTCCACATTTCTGCCTCATAAAAATCCATCCCTTCCTTTGAAGGCCATTTCAGGTGACCTCTCCTTCACAAAGCTTTCCCTGATCCCATAAACCAAAAGTAATTCTTCTTCTAATACAACCCACTGCCTTCATCACATCCAGCTTATCATACTGATTTGTGTGCATGTGACAACCTTATTATTAGTCCCCCTGGGGTTTGACTGGTACACCAAGACGGCCAACACAGAGAAAGAGAAGCTTTGGTCAACTGAATCAATGCTGCATCCTTTCAATCAATCAATGAACATTAATTAAGCACCTACCATGTGCCAGGCATTGTGCTAAGTGCTAGGGATACAAAAAGAAACAGAAGACAGTTCCTGACCTCAAGGAGCTTACTCTAATGGGGAGACAACATGCAAACAAATATATATAAAGCAAGCTATATATCAGATTAATAGGAGATCTTTAACAAAGAGAAGACAATAGAATTAAGAAGGGATGGAGTTAAGTAAATTTCCTCTTATTAACTGCTAGATGGTTTACGAGTGTTTTAGTTTGTTCCATCTCAAATCTGAATCACTGAACTAGCCTGAATCCAGACCTCTACTGCAACATTTGGCTTTAGTAGGCAGGATTGGAACAGAATGATCTTGTTGAAGTTGGAGAAGGGGAATGCAAAAGAAGGGGAGCCTCGGATGATCATAGGCCCTGTTATGAAAATTCTCCACTCTATGGTCCCATTGCTTCTGGCAATGATTCTGGCCAGATACCAAGAGGGGCCTCCCACTAACAGGGTAGAATTAGAAAGTAAACTGTCTGTGAACATTCAGCAACTAGAGACAGATCTGAATGTGCTCTGCATCTTTAAGAACCATGTTCTGAAGAGGATAAATTTGGTAAACTGTCATTTATTTATTTGCATAATCTTTGTATTGGGGTATAATAGTGATCTCTAGACCCACCAACCGTGGTAACCTTCTTTACAGACTGAAATGTTAATATTATTTGAGAATGGTACTCAATGAATTGCTTGAGACTTTTTAGGGCATTTGAGAGGTCACTGGGAACTGTGACATGAACTTTATTGGGACTCTTCGGTACAAGGTAGTTGGTGAGGTACTCTAAAAGACAACACTAGGTCTCCTCCAGGATCCCAGGGACCTTTCTAAGAACTGGAGATAGAGACAAACATGCCAAATACACCCCAGCTGATCTGCTGAAGACAAGGGAGGCTGCATCAGTTTAAAAGAAGAGACAGCTTCCATTCTAGCTCTATGAACTATAACTTTCTCTCTCACTTAGACTTCCAGTGAAGTTAGGTGAGGGATATCTGTAGACTGGGCCCCAGCACATTCCTGAATATCCTCCCCCACCATGGCAGAAGTGACACTGCTCACACACGATAGCATGACAGCTAGAACACATGTACTCACCTAGATGAATCACTACTCACCTCTTTTTTCTCTGTCTCTTTCCTCAAGCACAGACAGACACCCCTAGCCTTACCTCCAGTCTTGTGAGTTTGAGACATCAAGAACTCTGTGACCTCTCAGGTGGAGATGAGTTGGCTCTGACAAGTACAAGCTGTGAGACTATGAGCAACAGGAGGAATTTTCTGCATTGAAGAAAATGGCCATTGACAAGAGAAGTCCTAGCCCTGGCCTACTCAGCCAGATGCCTTGGAATTGTCTGAGACATCCTGTGTGGCCATTCCTGACCTTGTCAATATGTTAGTCCAGCCAGGAGTAACGACATCCTGGCCTGTAGCCCCAGAAGCATAGAGCACAGTCCTGATAAAGGGAGGCATCACTAAGCCCCAGAATGTGAGGACAGAGCTCAGGCCTCAGCAACAACAGTGCCCATGGCAGCCCAATGGCCTGAACATAGGTGGACAGGCTTGAGCACAGAGGGACCCAGAGGCCCCAGTATGGTGGGCTGCAGGGACTACAAGCAGCATCAAGCACAGTAGAGGAAGTAAATAGCTGCCCAGCTCCAGTAGCTGCAGAGTGGGTAGTGATGACATATCTAGCAGGTCCCAGAGGAGTGGACATTGGCATGGGCAGTAAGGCAGACAGGCCCACTATAGCCCTTTGCTAAATAACTGATAAAGCCCTTCCACACTGTTGCCTGTATAGGTACCCATGTTTAAAGGCCAAGTCCTTCTCAGGAAAGGGTTGGAGGATCAAAGGATGAGGTTGTTGGTAGGCACCTTGATTTCTGCTGTCAGGGGAAAATGAAATTGTCTACCCCGTCCATGCAGAACAAGGGAAGCAGGCCCTCAGCAGGGGGCTCCAGAGGAGCAAAGATTTGGTATTCTCCCCACCCCATCCCCATACCTCTGCCATGGAAGGGAAGGGAAGATCCTGATGGGTGGACCAGAGAACACTGAAAAGATGATGGTACAGAGAAATTCTTGGTGTTAACCCCAGCACTAGGACAGACTCCATGCAGGAGACTAATGACCTCTTTGCTACATTACTACAGATGACCCCGCTCTATGATGAGGATCTGTGATTGACAGAAGTGCCATCATCTGTAAAGTGGCCCTGATGTTCCTGGTGGTACTCTTGCTTATCATCCTCAGTCTACATCTAGGAAGAAGGGAAAGAAAGCCTGGGATTTATGATGTTCTTTCTCCTCAATATTTTCTTATTCCTTCAGGGGTTGTTGCAATGCTTATATTTCTTTTTTTAATCATTTTTCTGTTTTAATTTTTCTTTTCCTCTTCTCATACTGCCTTTGCCAGATTTCTCATATCCCTAATATCAAGACTGTCCAGTAATAGTCTTAAGGCCTTTTAAGTATCAGAAGGTCCTCTAGAAGACCTTTAGGACCTTGTCACCAAGGGGGGAGTAGTTGGAGAGTGATATCTACTGGAGTGCCTGCCACATCAACTAGTCTAGTTTTTATGTAATCATCTGCAAAACTTAATTGGTCCATAACATCTCATGCATATCAAGGAAAGTTCAAAATGGGTGCAGGATTTAAATATAAAGGTGATATAAGCAAATTAGGGGAAGAATTCATGATGACAACAAGAGACAGAGAGGTTAATGGGAAACAAAGTGGATAATTTTGATTACATAAAATGAAAAAGTTTTTGCACAAACAAAACCAATACAGTCAAAATTAGAAGAAAATCAGGATATTGTGGAAAACATTTACATCTGGGATGTAGGAAAATAGGTACACTGATGCACTGTTGATAGTTCAACCATTCTGGAGAACCATTTGGAACTATGCCAAGAAAGCTATAAAACTATGCATATCCTTTGACCCAGAAATACTGCTGCTAAGTTTATACCCCCAAGGAGATCAAAGAAAAAGGAAGGGGACCCATGTGTACAAAAATATTTATAGTAGCTCTCTTTGTGGTGGCAAAAAATTGAAAACTAATGTGATACCCATAAATTGGGTAATGGCTGAACAACTTATGGCATATGAACATGATGGAATTACTATTGTGCTATAAGAAATAATGAAGCAGATGATTTTAGAAAAACAAAGATTTATATGAACTGATGCAAAGTGAAGTGAGCAGAACCAAGAAAATAATCTACACAGTAGCAGCAGTATTAGAAAGACAATCAACTGTGAAAGACTTACAAACTCTGTTCAATTCAATGATCTACCACAACTCCAAAGAACTTACAAAAATCCTATCCACCTCCAGATAGAGAACTGATTTAGACTCAGAGTACAGAGTAAAGCATATTTTTTTCATTTCTTTATTTGTCTTTATTTTTTTGGAACATGGCAAATATGGAAATATGTTTAGCACGACTTCATGTATATAATGGGTATTGTATTTCTTACCTTCTCAAGGGATGAGGGAGGTGGTGAAGGAAGGGAGAGAAGTTGGAACTAAGATAAAAATAAAATTTTTAAAAAAACTTAACTAGTCCAGGGAATAAACCTTGAACCATTGGCATTGCGCAAGAAAGGAGAATGAAGGAGAGAAAGGAGCAATGAAAGAGAGGGGGAGAGTGAGAAAGAAAATGGAGAAAGAGAGGAGAATGGAGGGAAAGATGAAGAAGAAAGGAAAGGGAAAAGGTGTTAGGAGAAGAAAAAGGATAGAAAAAGGAAGAAGAAGGAAGTGAGAGAGAAGGGGAGCCTCCTCCCTTTGAAGAAGTTGATTTGGTGAACCATAGGATGGAAGACGCCTGCTTTGTAGAGTTGTGAGATGCAATCTAGTCTAGTTTTTATGTAACTGTTCTCAAGACTTAATTGATCCAGGGGATTAAGCTTCAACCATTGGCATAGCTTCCTGGTATTTATTCAAAAGTACAAAAGCTGTCACACAAGGATGACCAACACAGAGGCAAGGAAACTGCTCAACTGAATCAATGCTATAGTTTCATTAGTATCTCTTTTTGTAGATTGACTGTAAGTGTCTCATTTTATTTTAATTCCAAGCCAGCAGATCTGAGTCTGAGTCAGGCCTGGCCTATGAGAAGGTTCCGTAACCTCAGGCCACACCTAAGGAACTAGTGCTGTCAAAGATGCAGCAATGAAAGACCTTGTCATATAGCAGCATAAGTACTCAAGACCTTGGTGCATGTTGTACCTTAAGACCTCCAGCAGTCTGTAATACAGACCTCTCTGTACAAGATTCTCCTTGGGGACACACATGCAAAAAACACAGGAGAACACAAACAAAGACATACAGGGAAAGCTTCCCAGGTAACCAGACTCCCCAGAGCTATGAAGCACTACAGTGCTCCAGCTCTCCTCCCTCTTGGCAACATCATTAGTGCTTTGATCTAGAGACGATAGCTAGCTCTGTCTTTATAGGCTGGCTACTAGCAGCCTCAGAGGAGGAGAGGGGCTGGTGCCCTCATCAGGGGGATAGACAATAGCTGCTGCCTTCCTACACAAACCAATTGACCCCCCTTTCCTGACTATGGCTACAGAGGAGTCCCTCCAAAAATCCAGAAACAAGAAGCAAAAGGTAGCAGTTACCATGAAAACCCAATCACTCATCACAATGGACTTACTACTTTCCATTTCCCCAACCCCCCCATAGAGTGGAAAGTGTCTGGTACTTGGAGCCAAAATTCCTGGATTCCTATGATCTTTGGTGCTATGGATCCAGTCCTGGTTCTGCCAAGTACAAACTGTGTGACTATGAACAAGTCACTTCTCCTCTATGAGCCTCAGTTATCCCATCTGTAAAATCTGGATAATAATAATTATCTGGTCCCTACTTCACAGGGTTGTTGTGAGGAAAGTGTCAAGTAATTTGTCAAGAGTTACAGAAATATGAACTATTATTATTCATGGGCTTTGTGTCTTACTTAAACTATAGCTATGCCAGCCCCTAGGAGAGTGCTCAGGACATAGGAGGCAGTTACTAAATGTTTGTTGAATGGACTTATCATTTTTTGGCCCCTAGGCACCCAAAGAGGTCAGACTCTGAGCAAAACAGTAGGAATGTTCTTGGAAGCCCAGAACTCAGACGGCTCCCAACTGTCCCAAAGGATGCTTCTTACTGTTTCTCCCTGGTGTTACCGGAGGAGATCTTGGCTGGATGTTGAAGGATAAATCTACTTCTGGACCCAACAGAAGAGGTCAAACTCTAATTTCTTCTGCTTCCCAAAGAGGCTTATGTAGGGGCTGCATGGGCAATAGGTAAGCAGTCAAACAGACACAGCCCCATTCTTAGCCTCGGGGTTCCGTTCTCCATAACTATGTGCTGTATTCTTTGGTGCTCCCCTCACAGGAAAGGCGCTGGCCAAAGAACCACTAGCCCTTGTTGAGACCCACTGTGACATTCTAGGAACACACAAGAAACCATTCTCACCAATGCTGGAAAAGGGCTAACATAAGAGGAATCCAGGCAAATTTGAGGCCAGTCCTTTATTTCATGGATGAAATAAAAAAGAGAAAGAAGGGAAGAAAGGAGAGGAGATAGGGAAGCAGGTCCAAGAAAAGTGTGATAATGGGACTATCCCCACTTAGATCTGCTGCTCATCTTTGATTCTTCCTGTCCATCAGCCTTCCTTAAGCCTGTTCTCACAAAAGCCTATGAAATAAAGCTAGGAATGATTAACCAAGAGCCTTCATAGGCCTAAGCAATTCCTCTCTTTCCAGGCAGGCCAGAACTGCTGCACCTCACAACGCTGGGAAGCAGGTGTCTTCAATCCTGCATTGACCAAAACAACATCTTCAAAAAGAGGAAGGGCCTTTCTCACTTCCGTCTTCCTCTTTCTATCCACTATCTCCCTCTTAACACCCTTTCCCTTTCCTCCCCTCTTCCTTCACCTTTCCCTCCATCCTCTTTTCTCCATTTCCTCCCCTCTCTCATTTCTCCTTTCTCTTTTTCCCCGCATTCCTGCCCCTTCTTTCTTATCTCCTCCCTCTACCTCCTCCCTTCTCTCTCTCTCCCTCAACTTCCTTCCTTCTCCCCTCTCCCTCCCTCCATTTTCTCTTTCTTCCTTTCTCTCTCCCTCTCCTTCCAAGTCCTCTTTCCCTTCTAACTTGCTCCCTCCCCTATTCCTTCGCTTCTCCTTTCCTCCTCCCTTTTTTCTCCCCTTCTTTCTTCCCTCTTTCCTCCTGCCTCTCCAACACAAGATGACATTAAAAATACCCTAATACCAAATCCATTCAGGCATCTTCTATACCAAGAAGGAATCACACAGGGAGGGTTAAATACAGGCAGCCTTCTACATGGCACAGCCCAGGAGCCACTCAGCCGGCACTGAGCAAATAGGACTGTGTCCAGGCAGGGAGTTCCCCCTCATCCCTCTGCTGCTGAGCTAAATGTCTGCCCACAGACTAATCTTCCTCTTAATGATGTGTTTGGGCTATAGCCAGGCAGGTCTCACTCACAATCCAGAGCCTATGGCCCAAAGCAAGGGAGGAACAAAGAGGTCTCCAAAAAGGAGAGGGCAGGCTTAGGCTCCCTGCCTTAGGAAGAAAGCAGCTCTCTTCCCACACTGGACCCTTCTGGCTCCTGTCCCCTGGAGCTCCTTCCCAGAGTCCAGCCCTCCCTTACACAGAAACCTATGAGGCAGAAACTACAGCTCACAACAAATACTGATGAGAGAGAGTATGTGTTTCTTATTCAAAGCCAGCAGATCCAGAGAATCTGCAGGTATGACCACTAGACAGAAAGAACGCCAGTCCCGGTTTCTATGAAGGACACCAATGAGGGGCCACATCCCCCATGCGTCCTGGAGGGAGGGTGGTTCTCTCCAGAGATAAAGACTCAACTAAGACTCAGTTACCAGTTTTGTCCCTGATGAGCAAATTCACTCTCAACTTTTCTCCACTCATAAAACAAAAAAGCCTGTTCTTTAGGGAAAAGAACCCCGGCCTAGGGTCTGGCTTCCTACGGTCTAGTCCCTCTTCTACTACTGATTCTCTCTGCACCATGGGCAAATCACCACACCTCTCTGGGCCTCCATTTCTGTAG
Source organism: Trichosurus vulpecula (assembly GCF_011100635.1). Taxonomy (NCBI): domain Eukaryota; kingdom Metazoa; phylum Chordata; class Mammalia; order Diprotodontia; family Phalangeridae; genus Trichosurus; species Trichosurus vulpecula. The sequence goes on from NC_050575.1 coordinate 94,705,579, forward strand.
ATCTGCAAAAGTCTCTGCTGTTCAGTAGTTTCAGCTGTGCCCCATTCTTCATGATCTTCATAATCTTGGCAGACATACCGGAGGGGTTTGTCATTTCCTTCTCCAGCTCATTTTACAGATGGAGGAACAGAGGCAAAAAAGGTTAAGTGACTTGCCCAGGGTCACACAGCTAATAAGTTTCTGAAGTCAAATTTAAATCCAGGTCTTGCTAACTCCAGGTCTGGCATTCTATCTACTACTCCACCTAGCTCCCCTGCAAATGTCTCTAGTATTCTATTATCCTACAATAATTCTTTAATTTTTACTAGTTCTAACTCCTAATGTAGGCCAATCCTCCAATCAAAACTGTGTTCTAGAATAGACTGAATTCAGGATTCCATGTCTGATCTACCCTTCTTTCCCTCCCCAAATTTGTCCAAGCTCCACTCCTTACCATCAAATACTTCACCTAACCCACCTCTCAATCAAGCAGGATGACAAATAAACCACTATCCACTATATAGTTACAGTGGTGTTGAAATTAAGAGGGAAAGGTGAAATAAATTTTATTGACAATAAATCTTAAACATTTTTGGAAATTTAAAAAATTTACATATGTTGTATCTTTTTGCTACACTTTTTTACATTATTTAGCATTGATTTCACAAAATTTGATACATATTCTTTAATTCTTCATCATGAAACCACACTTTTGTTACATTTTATATTAAATAAACTTTTGATCAATCCATTTTTCTGATTCTAGTCTTGATTATAGCCCACAGTTTTCAGTGGGGTTTAAATCAGGCCATTAAAGAATGCTTATCTTGATCTCTTGAATAAACTTCCTAACTTTTCACAATGTAGGATATGGTGTCATTTCCATCTGGGAATTCTTGTAATTCTAGAACAATTAAGCTTCTCATTATATTATTACGCTTACAAGAATTTTTCATTTCCTAAATGGGGACAAGGCCTTCAGGCCCAACAGAAATAAAAAATCTCCCAAACATTTTTCGAGTGGATAATTTATGGTCTGATGAAAATGCCCAGCCTCACCAGGACTTCTTCTGACAATGTTTTAGTATAGCCTTGAAGGAAAAAGTCATTACTTTTTCGTCTTCAATATTTTAGTCTTTGTACTGTCTTGCCAATAACAAGCATCTTTTTCTTCATAGCAATGGTAGGTGACCAACGATCTTCTCTGCCATGGCTTCCCAAAGTCCTTCAGGCTTTACCATTTGCCCTGCTACTTTCCCTGCCTAATTACTAACTGGCTTTTTCCATCTGCCATGCAACAAACATAAATATCAGCCCTCCTTAACGTGTGGTCTCCCCCAAATAGAATAGGAGCTTGAGAGCAAGAACATGTCTCAGTTTTCTAATTAAATTCCCAGCACTTAGCACAATGTCTCAAACATAATAAGTGCTTAATAAATGCTTTTTATTCCATAATCTGCGGCTAAATTTTTACCAGTCTTCTCACTGTTCTCCCAACTTCAAAACTTGATTCTTTGGTTATAGCAACTGATTAAACTGTCTACTCAGGAAGTAAGGGAATTGCAATCTGCATATTGGAAAAAATGTTCACATGGATGAAAACAAGGATTTTTAATATTAATTTATTCCCTTATATAGCATTTTAAAATTCCAAGCTAGGAGAAACCTGAGAGATCTTCTTATCACAGAATAACAGAATTTGAGAGGTGGAAGGGACCTCGATGATCATTTTGTCCAACCCATGCCAAAAAGGAACCCCTACTCTAACATACCTGACCAATGTTCATCCAGTCTCTGCTTGAAGACCTCCAATGAGGAGGAGGAACCCACCAGCTCCTAAGGCAGTCCATCAGACTTTTGGACAGCCATAATTGTTTGGAAGCTTTTCCTGATGTCAAGTCTAAACTGATGACACATCCATCCATTGCTACTGGTTCTGCCCACTGGGCCAAACAGAACAAATCTAATTCCCTTGCCTCATGACAACCCTTCAAATGCTTGAATGCAGTTATCCTGTCCCCCTGAATCTTCTCTTCTCCAAGCTCAGAATCACCAGCACCAACACCCACCGCCTCACCCCCCACACACATACTCCTTCGACCTATCCTAGGACAACCCACTCCTTTTACAACTGAAGATACTGAGGTCCTGAGAACTGAAGTAACTTTCCCAGAGTCACAAAGTAGCAAAGGTAGGATTCCAATCCAGGTTTTCCTATTCCGGATCCAGAGTTCTTTCCACCAAATCACATTCTGCCCTACCTATACATAACATTTTATACACTACATTGTGTTTAAATTTAAATGACAGACAGGCAGGACCTATTATGTTTTGTTATCATATTACATGGTACTCCCATAGAACAGATAAGAAAACCAAGAACTAGGAATATTAAGTGACCTGTCTATAATTACACAGCAAAATAGTCACAGAGCTGAGGCTGGAACTCATATCTCAGTACTCATATTAATACTATCAGGATCTGTGATTTCATCCATGTGAGTAATCAGATGTTCAACTTGGTAAAAAAAAAAAAAAAACACCTCCCTGACAATTAGAGCTCTCTAAAATTGGAAAAGTCTGCCTTGAAAAACAAAGGGTTCCACATGACTGGAGGTCAGCAAGCAAAGGCTAAGTGATCCCTTGTCAGGAATTCATATTCGGATAAGAGACCAAACAACATGTCCTCTGAGGTCCCTTTTGGCTCTAAGCTTCTGTGATTCTTATTTCCTCCACTGATACAGATTACAAGCCCTCCATATGTTAGCCAGCACTTAGTAAGCATTCAAAACTATTAATTGATTTATTAAAAATATTAATTGACTCATTTAAAGTATCGTGATGATCTGTTGGCTAAGGGTCACCCTAATTTCAGAGAGAGTTGCCACCAGGTTAGCTTTGGGGAGATAAATGTTTTAGCCTTTGAAACTTTCAGACACCTACAAAGTTAATGATGTGATATAATCCACGAGTGGACAGAATGCCTGCCCTGATGAAATTACAGAACCTTAAATTATCAGTTGATTGATTCATAATTAGAAGGATATCTGATGATGGCATCCACATGAGAGATTCCTCTTGTAACTATACACAGAACATTTGTACATAGATAGCAATTATTTTCTATCTAGTCTCTTCCCCAATTTATATGTGTATTGTAATCACATATTCTTTGCTGATATAAAATCCCTTTCCCTCTCTCTCCCCCCAAAAAAAACTTTTAAACATACTCATGTGATATGGAAATTGTAGCTTCTAAAGGTGCTGAAAGGTCATTAACCTGTAAAGTCTCTCCCTTCCTTGCCCCTTTGAGAATGAGTCTGAAACACACCCTCTTTCCAAGGATTTATTCCCTTTCTCTGCCCCCAATTCCCTTCTACTGGGGAGACATCTCTCGGGGACAAAGACTGGGCCATGCCTGCAAACAGCCCCCACTGGTGCAAGGCAGAGCATACACCACCCACTTCCCTCTCCCTCCAAACCGCCTGTCATCTGCACTGCCCACCCAATCAAGCTGTCTCCTTAACACCTCACCTACTCACTGCTCCTAGCTCTCTTCAATTCACTCTACCCCCACCACCTCTTTTTTAAGGAGGGGGAGGGGAAGGAGAGAGAAGTATTTTAAAAGGGCTATAATGTGAACCTGAAAGAACAGAGTAGGTAGGGTCTGTGCCGGCTTCCCTCCTCCTTAATCCCCACTCAGTGACCCTGAGCAGCTCTGTCACTGCTCAGCACTTGACCACAACCCCCTTCCCACACAGCCCTCAAGCCCACACCCTTCCTTCTGGGCCTTGCCCCACTCCACAAACACACATACACACCTGATTCCCCAACCAGGCAGTGGTTGTAACTCTCCATCACTACAGAGATAGCCCTCAAAGCCATTCGAAGGTACAGACCTAAAACTCTACAGCCATTTAAAATCTTATTCATACTACTGTCCTGATGTTCTGATGTATGGTCTCAGAAAATGTGTTTCCCTTATGCCTCAGTTTTTCTCTGTAAACCAGAATGTGAACTATTCCCCCTGTATTAATGGAGGGAGGAGGGTTTAGGGGCAGAATGAGAGAATAGAAAAGATAAAGTAGCTATAGACTATGTAATACTATAGGGCCCCCCCAAAGAGAATCAGAGGTGGCCTTGAAGATTATCCAATCCAACCACCTCCTATTAATAGAAGAAATATGCCCAGAAAGGTTAAGCCAAAGATTTAATTCACCAAGTCCCAAAAATCATCTAAATTCTCCCACTTTACAAGAACTAGACCTTTCCTTCTAGGCTCCAGAGAGCTCAATTAGAAGAGCATTAACAGCTAGCATTATATAGCGCTTTAAGGTTTGCAAAGTGCCTTACAAATATCTCATTTGATCTTCACAATGCCCCTGGTCGTTCGTGCTATTATTATATTCATTTTACAGATGAGGAAATTGAGGGAAACAGAGGTTAAGTGACTTGCCCAAGGTCATACAACTGATAATGTCAAAGACTAGATCTGAACTCGGGTCATCCAGATTCCAGATGCAGCTCTCTATCCATGATGCCACTTGGCTACCTAGGTAAGGACACAGGATTCAATTCCATAAGCCTCTGCTAAGCACCTACTGTGTGCAGGGCACTTTGCTCAGCTAAGGTGCATACAAAAATTAGATGAGACACGATCTCTGCTCTCACAAAGCTTACAGTTTCGTGGGAGGATATGACACATTCACACATTACTATACCAAATAACAAATTATGCAGAATAACATCATCAGAGAGGTACAAAGCAAAGTGTTTTCTGTGATTAAAGTGAGAAAAGCCATTACTTTTTTTTAAATATTGACTAAGGCTTCCTGAAGGACCTGTATCTGAGTTTCACCTTAAAGGATGGGCAGGAATTCAAAAAAGAGAAGGAAAGATATACTACGTGTAGGAGAAAGCATGAGCCAAAGCATAAAAGAAAGGCAGAGACCAGGGAGAGGGAAAGGTGGTGTTCAGAGGTAGAGAGTAATCCGATACTCCAGTCTGTCTGGTACATAGAATTCTCATGTGTGAGTAATATGAAATAAAAGTTGGAAAAACAGGATGGTACCCGGATATGGTCAGCCCTGAATGCCAGGATAAAGAATTTTACCTTGACTCAGGCAATTGGGAAACCATAATGGATATTTGAGATGGCATGACTAGATCTATGGATAAGAAGATAAAACTGGCAACATGTGAAGGATGGATTGGGGGAAAGAACTGGAAGCACAAGAGAGAGAGAAACCTTGGCCCAAGGATCTTACATTCCAGTAAGAGAAGACAACATAAAGGGGAATGGTGATAAGGTTTTATTCTCAGAAGGTGGAAATAGGGGCAGATGGTGAGAGAGCCTGGTTGGATGGCTGAATAGGATGAAAATTGAAGTATGGTTGAGTTTCTAAGACAAGCCAGTGGATATACTGGGCTAGATTAATTTGCACACAGTCACCAATCAACCAGGTAGGAACCTAACATGGTAGCTCCAAAAATGAGTGAACTATTTGAGGACTGAGGGCATCTATTCTGGAAGTCCCAATGTGGGGGTTCAGTGTGGAAAGTGCTGGCCCAGATGAGGAGAAGCAGGACAGTGGCAAAGGGTGAGATGGCCTGGACAGATGGCTGGGTAGCTAGATTGATATGAAGCTGAAACATGGTCTGGGGAAAGGGAAAGTTACAGATAATCCCAAGGTTTTAAAGATGGGGTATAGACTGATTGTTTGTACCACAGACAGAAACTGTGAAGTCATGAGGAACAAATTTAGGGGGGAAAGCTCAGATTTTGATCTGTGGAGTCTGAAGTGCGGGGGTAGGGGGAATTCAGGTAAACATCCTACAAACAGTTCAAGAAGCAGCTCTCAAGTTCAGGAGAAGAGGCCAGGGCTGAATATATAGATTTTAGAGTCATCCATGTAGACATAAAATGAAGTCACAGGAAAGTTCTGGCACAAGCTTGCTACTGGGAGACAGCATGTAATAGAGAAAGGTTGCTCCTGGGAGTTCAGAAACCTAGCTTCTAGTCCTGGCTCTCTGAGCCTTAGCTTCCTCATCTATATTTGAGCAAGCAGGGCTAGATGAATTTTAAGCCTACCACACAATAAACATTCACTCCTTTAATGCATACTTATTAAGTGCCTACTGTATACAAAGCACTGTCCTAAGTGCTGGGGAAGGTGAAAAGTTTAGCTAAGACATGACCTTGAAGAGCTTGTAGTCTAGTCATCGCCATAACTATGAGCTGAATTAAACTGAATCAAGGATCTTTTCCAGTTCTAAGATGGTATGATACTAAGCTTAGAAACTGTACTGCATATCCAAATACAGGGTGAGGGTGAGGCTAGGATGGGAGTGTCTGTGCTGGGAATAAGTCCATGTTTACTTACAACTTGTCCTAAGCCAGAGCTAAGCCTGAGCTCTTTGCCAGCAACTGGAAGGAACAGTTAACATGGAAAAACAATATTCTGTTCAAACATTCTGGCTTAAATCCTTATTATGGCAAAGAAAGGCAGGCTGGTTGTAAAGTTCGAAGGATAATTAATAGAAAAAGATGAAACTTCAAAGTGGCTTCACCTGAGATGGAGGCAGTTAGTAACCTGAGCCAGGAGCATTTGTTCTCTGGGTACATGGGCTACCTGCCAAACCAGCTCTGAATCCATATTGATAGGGCTCTAATTGTTTTCACAGCCGGGAACATCTGCCCTGCCTTGCAGTCTCCCTCCACTGGCACCTGCACTCTTAGGTCACCTCCTCCCACATCCCAACAAGTTCCTGGTGGGATGGCAGAATAGGGAACCCCTAGTACTCCCATGGTATAGCACAAGCCCCCAAAGGTAGTAATCAGGACAGACTGAATACTTTTTTGGGTCTCTTACCCTCATTTACATTAAGGTCATTATGGAATAGAAAGAGCCTTGTGTTGGGAGTCAGGGGCCCTGGCTTCTTATCTCAGTTTTGCCATTAACTTACTTTATGACACTTATCATGACCCTTCTCCACTTAGGACTTCTGTTTCCTCATCTGGAAAATGAGGGAGTTAGACTTAATGATCTCTAAAGGTCCTTTCCAGCTCTAATATTCTGCAGTTCAGTAGTACTACCTTGGATGTCTCCATACTGACCATTTCTGGAGAGAGCTAGAAAGACAATACCATCAAAACAGATTTGATTGTAGGTAGTTACTCTCTCTCCTTTATTCATCAAGGACCATAAATCTTTCTCCCTAGTCTTTTAAAAGATGCAGCCATAGAATGTTAGAACTACATGGGACCTTAGAGATGATCCAACAGCTCACATATCTGGAGTGTTTTAAGATTACAATAAACCTGTGAAGTAGGCAGAATAAATATTCCCATTTTACATGACACATAAAATGACTTGCCCAAGGTCACACAACTAAAATGTATTAGAGCTGGGGTTAGAACCCAGGTCTTCTGATTCCAAATGCAGTGTCTTTTCCACTAGATTCCATGTGGTCTGAATCACTTCCTTGCATAGAGATGACCACAGCCCAAAGAGGACAAATAAAGCCCTTTTTGATCATCGGACTCCCTCATTTTATATTTACTCAACACGCACAGATGCATGAGGTGTCATGTTGGGCCAGAGGAGATGAGTAAGAAAACCAATAGCTTGTCTAAGGTCATACAGCAAGCAAATGGCAGGTTCCTAACTAGAACCCAGTTCTCCTGACTCCCGGCTCAGGGCTCTTTCCGACACTTCCTCCCCAACAATGTCTCTGATATTTCGTAAGCAATGGAATTTATTCTGCTCCAGAAATTCCAGTTCAGGATTTAGGATAGGATTTTTTCTTTCTTCGTCTCCCTTTCCCTCCATCCACAGGATCAAAGACGGGCACTCCTGATCCCGAGAGAAATCGGGGCTGAACACAAAATAATCCAAGTTTTCCACTGGGAGAAGAGCAACTGTTGGTTATTTTTTGACTTGGGAGTGATGAGGCAAAAAGCGCCTTGTTTTCTCTGCTGCCCTTGAGAAATAAACACAGCTGTTTGCATTCAGAAAGCTCTGGCCCCAGCCAACAGCATCAAGCAAAGCCTGAGCCAGAAGGGCAAAGGGGAACCCAGCCTTACAGTGGCAGCAAGATGCAAGGGGAACATGGGAGACACAGAGAGAGAAGAAGCTGTCACTCTCACATTGATCACAGGGCAGGGACTGTGACCACACAGCCTGAGGCCCCCAGATCCATAATCGCCTGCCAACCTGGTATTGGTTACTATGCCTTTGCTGCCCCCTGGTGGCCAGCACTGCACAGGTGACTGGGCCAGGTCAACAGTCGCTTGGAGTGAAGTTGTGGTTCTTACCACCATGGTTCAAGGAATCAGAACTGACAAAAAGACATCAGACGACATCTGTCTAGATTAGCGCCTATCTGAAAAGGAATCCCTTCCCCAAAATAAGAATAACAATAGCTCCCATGTTTATCGTGCATTCAAGTTTATGAAGCCCCTTCTTCCTGATCTGTCTTTTGGGGTCTCAGCTTCCTCATCACTATACTAAGAGGTGCAGACTAGATGATCCAGGGTCCCTTCATCCTGTGACCCTGTGAGCTTGATCACAGAAGGATCGACATTTTACATAAGAAACTGAGGATCAGAGAGGTTAAATAATTTGTAAACGGTTACACAACTATGTCAGAGCCAGAATTTTAATGCAGTTGTCTCTAGACTCCAATATCTCACAAAGCAAACATCCAGCTGGAAGGTGTTCTAACACCTCCAATGAAGGGGAACCCATTCCCTCCAAGGTCAACTCTACTTTTTCTAATTGCATAATGCATTCATTTTGCTTCTTCTTGTCCGTAGTGTAGAGAAGAAAGGAGAATAGATCCTTAAGCTATTCTCAGGTTCAAAAAGCTGTTTGGAATTAAAGTGTGGAAGAGTGATACTTATGAAGAAAACCTTAGTAGGTTAAAAATGGATGTTTGAAAGACAAGATACAATTATGAATCTAGCAAGGACTATTCTTTTAAACTTTCAAGATTTTCTTCATAAACAAAGCCCTTAGGAACTTTAACATCAAACCAGCAAACCTCTTAAAAATCCATCCCTGCCTTCTTCCCAATCCCACTAACAAAGAGCAGCCAATACTGGAATAACAGGTAAAATTCATGGTTGCCATGGCAATCCTGTCCAATAGTTGATGAGGGTTCCTCTACAAAATGACCTTAGGCAGATGCTGTATAATGTATTATAACAGAACATCATTTCATTGTAGCAGTGTGCATTCATGATCCCTGTGTAATCTGAATAAATTTTCTTTGAATTACTGTGGATCCATACTTAAAACTCAGACACACTGCCCTATTCAAGAAGGAAGCAAAGTAGAATCAGTAAAGGAATAGGATCATAGGATTTAGAGATAGAGGAGATGTTAGACACAATCTAAGTCCAACCCCTTCATTTTATAGAGAAGAAAACTGAAGCCCAGAGAGGATGGGCCACAGCCAGGGTCACATAAGTAGTAAACATCAGAGCTGGAATTCAAACTCTGGTCTTCCCACTCCAAGTGCTGTATTTTCACCATTATGCCATATTATCAATTTTATATCATCCCTCTTGACAACCCAAGGAACCTTGAAGACATGGTATATGAAAGAGCTTTGTTTGAGCTATTATCTAATCCTCTTGTTTTGTGTCCTGTGGCAAGTCACAACCTCTTTGTGCCTTCTTCTTCACCTTTAATCTGTAAGCTAATTTAGTAAAATATATAAATACATATATATGAAATGCCCCAGGGCTATAAAAAATAAAACCATTAAGCCTGTCCTCATGGAGCTTATATTCTACTGAGCCTCAGTTTCTTACATAAACTGTGGATCATTTAATGACCAAGCTCACAGGGCCACAGGGTAAAGGGACCCTAGAGTACCTACTCCAGATCATGTCCTCTAACCTAGGTGTCCCTTAGGGTTCTGTCCTGGACCTTCTTCTATTCTGCCTCTATACTCCTTCATTTGTTGATCTCATAGGCTCCCATGGATTTAATTACTACACATGACTCTCATATCTACCTCTCCTGCCCCAGTCTCTCTGCTGACCTCCCATCTTGCATCTCTGCCTTTCAGACATCTCAAAATACATGTCCAGAAGACATCTATAAACTCATGTCCAAAACCAACCTCATCCTATCCACTAAACCCTAACTCCTACCTTCCCTGCGACTGAGGACAGCAATACCATCCTCCCAGTCCCCTAAGCTCACTACCTAGAAGTCGTTCTGGATTCCTCACTCTCTCTCACCCCCTATATCCACTATGTTGCCAAGGCATGTAGATTTCACCTCGGCAAAATCTCTTAAATATTTCCCCTTCTGTCTTCTGACACTCACCATTTTAGTGCAGGCCGTCAAACCTCACACCTGGATTATTGCAGTAGCCTGCTGGTGGATCTGCCTGCCTTCAAGTCTCTCCCCACTCCAATCCAGCCTTCATTCAGTCACCAAATTGATTTTCCTACAACAGGTCCAGTCATTTCTCCTACTCAGTAAGCATCAGTGGCTTCCTATTGCCCCCAGAAACAACTACGAAATGCTGTTTGGCATTCAAAGCCTTTCGTAACCTAGCCCCCTCTCACCTTTCCAGTCTTCTTATACTTGCCACATATTCTTGGGCCTCCTGGCTGTTCCATAAGCGAGACACTCCATTTCTCAGTTCTGGCAGTCTCTCTGGCTGTCCCTCATACCAGTAACACTCTCCCCTCCTTTGCTCCAGTTACTGACCTCCCTGACTTCCCTTTAGTCCCAGCTAAAATCCCACCTTCTACAAGAAGCCTTCCCCAACCTATCTTAAATCCAGTGTCTTTCCTTGGTTATTTCCTATTCATCTTGTATATAGTTTGTTTTTCACGTCTCCCCCATTAGATTGTAAGTTCCTTGAGGCCAGGGAATGTCTTTTGCCTCTTTTTGTATCCCTAACACTTAGCACAGTGCCTGGTACATGCCCATTCTGTTCCATTCTTTTCTCTTGTCTAACACTTTATGACCCCATTTGGGGTTTTCCTGGCAGAAATATTTAAGTGGTTTGCCATTTCCTTCTCCAGCTCATTATACAGATGAGAAACTGAAGCAAACAGGGTTAAGTGACTTTCCCAGGGTCTCACAACTAGTGTCTGAGGCCAGATTTGAGCTCTGGAAGATGAGTTTTCCTGACTTCAGGCTCAGCATTCTATCCACTGTACCACCTAGATGCCTTTCCTGGCACATAGTGGGCAATTCAGATTCACTGATTATATACAAATTATATTTTGTGATAGGGTCAGAGGAAGATCTGACCAAGTATCCTAGGGAAATTTCAGAAAGAATACTTTTACTCAGAGAAAGAGGATGGTTATCCTAGAGAAAATGGCACCTGAGCTAAGAATGTTTCAAAGGATCGGATAAGAAGGAAGTATATCTCAGAGAAAGGGGTCTGGCCATCTGTAATTCAAAGGATTATAGTAAGGGAAGCATTTTATAAACCTTAAAGAAGTTGAGAAATGTTTTCTTCTTGTTCTATCATTATTGTTGAACCAAGCACAGCTACGATACTATAGGGGTCTCCACCAACCCCAGACCTAGCAATCTAACCTCAGACCTGGTTTTTTGTGCATCTTCATATCAGGTTTGAAAATTACATCATTCTGACATCCCATGAAAATTTTCTGGCATTAAAATAGGCATATTGTAAGATGTAAAATTGTAAAAACTTGTGCCCCACTCCCTACAATCCACGTCTCTGGGTGATGGCCCCTTAAGGCAACGGCCCAATCCAATTCAAACTGATTTGCCACTTAGAAGCTTCACTTCACACCCATTTTTGAGTGGAGTCAACATTAGTTGAGGCAGCTGGTGGCTCAGTGGATAGAACAGTGGGCCTAGAATCAGGAAGATCCAAGTTCAAATCTACCATCAGACACTACCTAGTTATGTCACTCTTAGGCAAGTCACTTAACCTCTGAATGCCTGACAGAAGAGAAGGAAATGGCAAGCGCTCCAGCACCATTGTCAAGAAAACCCCATGGACAAATATGGTCCAGGAGGTCACAAAGAGTGGGACACAAACGAACATCTCTTGGGGCTTTTCAAATCAGCTTGAAAGGCTGATAACACAAAATGTTCCTAGCAAACTGCAAAATCTGATGGACCTGGCAAGTTTCTTTGGGGGGTATTCATTATGCATTCATGGAGTGACTATGCTGGCAGCATAAACGGTCAGGTCAGTTTGCTATAGGAGAATCCACTCTTATAGTAGCATGACATGACAGAAGAAGTGAATCCCCTCATAATAGCCCCTATTATTCCATGGCATGAAGGACTACAAAGCACTTTCCTCACCATACCTCTGTAAGATAGGAAAAGAAACAACGATCATCCCCATTTTACAAGCAAGGAAATTTCTGCTCAGAAAAGGGAAATAATTTGCCAAGATGACACAAGTTGACAAGGGCAGAGCCAGGACTGAAATCTAAGGTCTGTAAATTTTAGGATTCTCAACTCAGTGATCTTTCCACTCCAGAACACTGTGTGGTCATAAGGCAGTGTAGTGCAGTGGCAAGAATACCGACTGATCTATGAGTCACAAGATCTGGTTCTAGTTTCCACTTTACTACTAACTAGCTGTGTGACAGTAGGCATGCTAGTTCCTCTACTTCAGCTGGTTTCCTCATCTATTAATTAAGAGTAAAAGCTACCCCCAACGGGACTCAAAAGGAGTCATGGATATGAAAACAGCAAACATAAGGCAAAGCAGCATGGAGTAGAAGACAGCACTGGAGGGGAAGTCGAAAGACCCGAGGTTCCAATCCTGGCTCAGCCAATAATGAGACTCCATAACCATGAACAAGCCACAATCTGAGCCTGCTGGCCCTCATCCATAAAGTTGAGGAACATCAAATAGATGATCTCAGAGGTGTCTTCCAAGTAGGACATTCAGGGATTCTAAGTCCTGGTCCTGCCTCTCACTACCCTGCTGTGAGTGTGGGTTAATTACTGATTTTTTCTTCAAGCCAGGTGGAATAAGATAATTTTATAGTCTGATAGGACCTCAGCAGTCATCTAGTCAAACCTGTGCCCTCCCAAAAATTCCCATTATAATATACTTCACAAACATTTGTCAAGTCTAAATTTGTTAAGGTATCACATATTCAGAGCTGGAAAGGACCTCAGGGGCTATCTAATCTCATTGTAGAGAGAAAAATTGAGGCCCAGAGTGGTGAAAGGACATGTCACAGGTCACACAAATACTAAATGGCAGAGAACTATTTAGAACCCAAGCCCTGACTCCAAATTCATCCTTCTTCCCAATGTACAATTCTGCCTCTCAAGGAGTACAGGGGGAATCAGAGAGTGACTGCTCCCTCTTCCATCTATCAGGGCCAAATAAAGCAAGTCTAATCTCTTTTCCATAAAAGCCACTTACATGCTTAAGATAGCTATTGCAACATTGCAGCACCAAAATCACCCCTTAAATATTCTTCTCTCCAAGCTACATATCCCCAGTTCCTTGACCCAGTCCTCATGCAGCAGGGGCCTAGATGCCCTCCATTACATCCTTTCCAGATACAACTTTTATAAGTATGATGCCCAGAACTGAACACAATATGTAAAAGGTGATCTGAATAGAGCAGAGCACCTGGGTACTTGGAGTGCTATCCAAACTTTATTACTGAAGGCCTCCCAAGGTTTCTCAGTGCAGCCTAGAATAGCTTTTCTGGCTGCCATGTCCCCCTTCTGATTCATACTGAATTAAACCCCCCACATCTTTATGCTTCTTTCCAATCATGCTTCCCCCATCTTGTACTTGTGAAATTGATTTTGATTCCAAGTGTAAAACTTTACATTTACCCTTTCTAAAGTTCATCTTATTAGAGTCATTTCAATATTCTTGCCCATCGTCTTTTTGAAACCTGATTACTATCTGTTCTCTGTGTCATCTGTAAATCTGATAAATATGTCATCTATAGCTCTAACTCACATTAAGAAAAGCTGACATCTCCTTTCATTCTTTTGCAGAGGTAGGGAACAGAGGTGTATCTACAGGTGTGAAATGTCAGATTTTTTTCAATGTACTGATCAGTTTTGCTGAATTTTTTTCTCTTTTTTTCTTTTTAAATCCTTTTCTAAATCCTAGGTGGCTCTCTGTAAGACAATATGGGGAGAATACTAAGAAAAATATAAGTGATGTGAAAACAAATTATATCAATAAATTTTTTTAAATGCAGAACCAAAAATACATCCCTAAGCACTTGACTGGAAACCTCCTGAAATAGACCCACCCTGTAAAATAAAGATAATCTGCAGCCTTCACAGCACGTTGAAAACTTTTATTTAAGAAATGCAAACCAATCTTATCATAAGGTAGAAAATGATCGCTTAAATGATCATTTATCAGCTTCACCTTCTCAGAGAGGTTCAAACCAGAATTCAAAGTGGGAAAGAGTAAGGTTACCCACAATCATATTTACCCATCTCTGATAAAAGAAAACACAAAAGTCCAATACCACCTTACTAAAACGTAAGAATGCCCAAAAATTTACCTTTTATTAAATGCCAAAATATCAAAATTATTCTTACAAAATACTTTCCCCAAAATGTTCCATTCCTGTTCACCAATCCTACCCCCACAAGTAGAATGTCTATGAGCAGAGGAGAGCTGGGAAGATACATCACGTATGAGGATATCCGAATGAGGTAGCAACTTGGACTTTGAAATCATGCTATACCACCCACAGTCACTCAGGCAGAGATACCTACTTGACTAGCCATGTGACTCCTGGGTAAATTACTTAGCCTCTCTATGCCAGAGCTTCATCACCTATAAATTGGGCAAAACAACACATCCACCCTCCTCTTAGGGTTATTGTAAGGAAATTATTTTGTAAACCAAGTGCTATAAAAAATGGATCACAGGAATTTAGAAGTCATCTAATCCAAACCTCTATCTTTACAGAGGAGGGAGATGTTATTTTCAGGAGTGAGGCACTAAGGCACCAGTGTTTCTTTTCATCTCTATTCAAAATAAAGTTACTAATATGGGCGTGCAATCTTTGATCAAGAAGTAAGGTTGTCACTTCTCAAGACCAACAAACTTTTAGTCAGCAAAGGTTACAAAATGTAGCATTACAACATCTTCTCAAAAAATTAAAGGCAATAAGATAATAAGGAAGAAGCTGGTTAAACTATTCAGCTCCCTGTAGAAACCCCTAGGATTCTTGAAATACATAGGACTATCCCCTGAGAAAGAAAGGTAATAGGATTTAGATCATCTAAATCCATCATTTTAAAAATGAGAAAGCTAAGGCCCAGAGAGGCAAAGTTCTAGGTAGTATCTGAACTAAGCTGTGAATAGAGGCATCCAATCTCAAATCCAGTCTTCTTTCAGCTGCTCTGACTCTAAATTCAGTGCTCTTTGCCATTAACAGATTACTACAATGGAAACTCTACCACCCCACCACTCCCACAAAAAACTGCTAACAGATGTGCTATTGTATTCAAATGGATGAGCATGGAAACAGCTTTCTTTTTCTACTGGGATGTTGGGGATGGGGCAGAATGTACACAGGGAGAAACAGACCAAATAAACTAAACAAAATGATGCCTGACTTTCCCAGGCCTTTATCCCAGCCTCTCTTCTGAATCAATACTCCCCCTCTGCACACTGGATCCTCCAATCTCATTTTAAGAGTCATTAGGAAGCCCAAATAACTTCACAGTTCCTGCTTCCCGGCTGCTGTCATATTTGCCATCTTTGTCATCACAAGCAAATGCCAACAGGGGTCTTTTGGGATGCCAGGCCACCGTGAATGTCGGAGACTCACACTGCACCTCCCAGAGCTTATCACCTACAATAAACATACACAGAAAGCAAAAGTTAGATATAGTCACATACAGAATGATTAGAAATAAGATTTCACATTTCTATAGCACTTGAAGACCTAAAAAGTACTTCTTCACAATCACCCTGTGAGCTACAGGTAACATGGAAGGATTATCCTCATTTTAAAGATGAAAAAACTAAGGCTCAGAGAGGTGAAAACTGCTTGCCCAAATCACAGAGCTAGGAAACACCACAGTTAGGATCTAAACTCAAGTCTCCTGACAAAATCCATTCCTCTTTCCACTCCACCCCACTGTTTCCAGAGTATACGTTGGACTAGGTGATTCTGGGCTGTTATTCCATTAACAAAAACTTGTAAGAATGAAAAACAAGATGGGACACAAGCTAAGTTTTCTCTCCTTTGAAACATAAACTCTTTACCACTTTGAATTCTGATTTGAACCTCTTAAGAAGCTGAAGCTGATCAGCGATCATTAAGCAATCATTTGTTACTTTATGATAACAGTGGTTCACATTTCTTTAATGAAAGTTTTCAAAGTGTTGTGAAGGATGCAGGTTGTCATCTTTATTTTACAGGGAGGGTATATTTCATCCTGGCCAGGAGGTTTCCAGTGGCGTGTTCTAGGGATGTATTTTTGGTTCTGCACTTAAAAAGAACCTGAAGAACCAAAATTCTTTCAAATAAATTTTGACAATATGTAGAGGATTGAAATTTTCTAGCAAAGGGCAACATGAGTCAATAAAAAGCCAGATAGAAGTACTTACGGTTTATAAAATGTTTTCCTCATAATCCTATGAAGTAGGTACTACATGTACCATTCCTCATTTTGCAGATGAGGAATCTAAGAAGTTGATCTGCACATCAGAAAGGGCTAACTTTCATTTTGGGTTTTTACCCAGATTCAAAATCGGTGTGAATAAAAAAATCTTCCCCTCAGTGTTTTTTGGTCATTCCCTCAAATTGAGATGAATCAGGCGCTATCAAGTCAAGTTGCCTCAAAGCTTCCCTCAATTTGACTTCTTGAGATCCATACAGGTTGGCTTTCTCTCTCCAGATGTAACACTGACTTAGTTTAAATTTTAAGCTAGAGGCTATTCATCACTGCATCAGCGTTTCAAAGGTTTGTCAAAGTGCTTTACTCTCTTTTTTTATCTTTGAGGTTCTTATCATCCTCCAGAAGAACCCTAACTTGTATACCTATCAACAGTACTCTAAAACGGTGTCAAAAGTAATTTTATAAAATCTTTTGATCTAAAAATATTGAACATTTTCAGAACATTTAGAAGAAATGAAAGGTACCTACAAATTATTAAAAATAGGATACAAAATGCAACTCTAACATAAATGGACATAATCTACCTCCCCATCACCACAAATTTGTTTTTATGAAAGGTAAAACTTTTGGGGTGCATAATACAGCTCACTCAGAAAGTGATTCTTGGGTCCTTAACTTTAGAAAACCTTTCAGTGTCAGCTCTGCCACTTACTAGTTGTGACATCTGGGACAAGTATTTCATATCAGTTTTATCACATCTGTAAAAATGGAAGCTAGAACAGTGCTCTAGGTCTTTTCCAGCTGTACTTCCTGTGATTTTGTGAAATAGGTTTATTAAGCATGTATCACTGGACATGATGCTAATCTCCTTATATGGAATTTTTTTACCTGTCTCTACTTCAGCAATGTCAATAAAGTGGTCTTCAGATGCTGATGCAAGCATCTTCCCATCGTGGCTAAAGCTGAGGGTTCTCACTGGCCAATCCAATCTGTAGCATAGGGAGAAGGCAGGATTTTGCTCACGATTAAATAAAATTTTTTTATGTACAACACACATGTATGACTGGAAAAGGAAATGGGCTAGTCCCACAGTAAGAATAGATGGACCGACTGAGTGCTGAGTTGATATCCACAAAATATTACAGTACCAAAAAGCCTCTAGCACACTGTGTGAACCCCACCTAAGAAACATAGAGAACAAAGGAGAATGGCACAAAGGAGGGGTGCATGTATCTGCACATACAGGTACAAGAGATTAAGTGCTACTGACCTGGAAAAACATCTCACACATACTAATTCGTCAACATCCCAAAGGCTAACCAGTGCATCAGCACTTCCTGTGGCAAAGTACTTCCCCGTGGGGTCAAATTTGATACAGATGCAATTGGAAGGATGAGCATTGATGGACTGCACAGGCTTCAGCTCAGGATAGCTAGAAAGAAAAAAACACAGCACAAGGCACATGGATCATCTATCCACATACTCAAAGTGCAACCCACTGACATCCTGGGATCTAAATTCTTAGCAAAGGCATTGGACTAGGAGGTGACCCAAATTCTAATTGACTGTGGGGCAACCAGACCAATTACATTTGCTCTTTCTGATCTACATTTTCCTCACCTTTACAGGTGAAGGATTAACATTCATAATACCTATCCTTTCTACATCTCCCCTAACCCCTCCCCATGACTGGAATCTATTCCCACTTCACCCTCACCTCTTAGAATTCCCCTCTGGCACATAGTTCATAAACAGTTTCTCTCCCAAAGCTTATTTCAGTCATCACCTGCTATATAAAGATGCTTCTCATCCTACAGCTACTAGAGCCTTTCCTCCCCCCCCTCCACAGTTAACTTACTTTTATTTTATATATTATTTAAACATCCATGTTGTCTCTGCAATAAAATGCACAGCAAGCTCCTTGAAGGCAGGAATTATTTCATGTCTGTCTTTGTATCCCCAGTGCCCAACACATACTAGGTACTTAATAAATGCTTGGTGATTGAGTACCTCTCTTAGGATTGTTTTAAGGGAAGCATTTTTTAAACTAAAAAGCAGTTTTACAAATGTGAGCTCCAAGTGACTTCTCCCTTCCTCACATTTTCTCAGTATACTTTGTCTCCATCTCTCATTTAACTTCATCACATTCTATTTTATATCACACTTTATAAATACCTCATTTTATCTGCACAAACACCCCAGGAAGGAGGTACATCACTGTCCCCATTTTGCAAATGAGGAAACTGAGGCTAAGAAAGGTTAAGTGACTTGCCTAAGGTCACACAGCTAGCATCTGAGATGACATTTGAACTCTGGTTCTCCTGACTCCAGATCCAGCTCTACTCACTTTATCCCCTACTTTCCTCAATTGAGGCCACTAATTAATCCAAGCAAGAGAAAATGAAGCCCTGAACTACAGTGGTGTGAGTGAAAAGACAAGGGAATTACAATACATCTACACTGGTCTACTTGCTGTTCCTTGACCATGACAGCCCACCTACCAGCTCCCTTCTGTTGCACTGGCTCTCCCCATGACTGGAAAGGTGACCCTCCAACCTCCACCTATTGCTTTCTTTCATGACTCGACTAAATCCCACCTTCTGCAAGAGGCCTTTCCCACTCCTGCCTGGCCCCTCAGAACACCTTTCATATCTTCTACATATCTACCAGGTACTCATTTATTTGTTTCTCCCATTAGAAGAGAGTTCCTTGAAGGCTATTTTTGCCCTTCTTTGTATCTCCAGCACTTAGCATAGTGCTTAACCCATGATAAGCACTTAATAAATGCTTACTGACAGGATTTAAGCTCCTCAAATACTTGCAGCAAAACAACAGAAAATGAATCCTCAAAATTATAATGGCCAAGCCTGGCCCCAAAGAAGAAACATGAAAAGGCACTTCCCCTCTATTTCTTTACAGAGGTTGGAGACTAAGAGTATAGAACACATACATAATGTTGGCTTTTTTAATGCGTTGGTTACTTTTTACTGAACTTTTTTGTCCTTTTTTATTTTTCATTATAAGGGGTGGCTCTTTAGAAGGGGAAGAATGAATAGAGGCAGAAATGTTGGTGAGGTAAATATAACAGTTGACAATAGAAATGTAATTTTAAAAATTCAAAGTTTATCAGATTGGAGTGGATAATGAACGCAAAAGATATTATGAATGTCAAAGCAACAGGACTTGGAAATTTATGAGAGTGGAGGGAAGAGGAGAGAAAATAGGGAAAAGCAGGGAGGACAATCAAGGGAGAATCCTAGGTTGTGAAACTAAGTCACTGGAAGGACAGTGATGCTCTCAAGACCAACAGGGAAATACAAGATACAGCATCACAGAACACAAAAGCTACAAGAGACTTTAGCATGGTACAGGAGAAACAGCACTGGATTTGAAGTCAAAGGACCAGGGTTCAAATCCTAGGTCTGCTACTTTTTACCTGTGCTACTTTGGGCTCTGAGCCTGTTTCCTCATCTCTAGAATTAAAGGATTAGGTCCCTCCCACCTCTAAGTAGATCAGCCTAAGTCTAGTCCAAACTCCTCTTAAATTGAACACCAGGGGAAGTGACCCACTCAAGCTATCACTGCTAGTGGTAGAGCCTCGTCTTTGCTTCTTCCACCTGTCAATAGGGAGGATGCTCAACTCTTCATTCAAAAGAACATGGTAAATGTATCTATCGCCGTAGCCACATCTCCACCTACTCTGCTTCCCTGAGCTTCACCTGGCATTGAGTTTGTACTCCTTGTATGCTATCAACATGCAGACATCATTCCTTCCTCACTCTGTATCACTCGCATGGCACCTACACGACTGTGCTGATCTCATTTAACTCCCTGAGAACAAGGATCAGTACTTATTGTATATATTATCCTTCTCAGAACCTAGCACAGCACAATTTACACAATAAGCTCTCAAGTACTGAAGGAATAAGAGTAGTGCCACGGCCTAGTAGACTGAGCAATAGATTCAGGAATCACATAGGCTGGAGTCAAGCTGCAACACATTCACTTAGACAGTAACTAGGTGAGCTTGCACCATTCTGAACCTACTGTATACATGGCAAATTAGGGGTGATAATGCTGGCACTTGGCCTACCTCCCAGGGTTAAGAAAACTATTTTACAAACTATAAAGCATTATATAAGCCTAAGTTGTGATAAGAGAGAATGTCTTCATGTTATGAATTCTAAAAAAAAAAAGCAACCAAAATGCAAGATACAAAATGAAAAGGGCTAAATCCCTTCATTGTACAGAGGAAGAAACTGAGGTTTTAGTGAACAGATTTAGTGAATTGCCCAAGGGGATACAACGACTCAAATCCAAGTCACCAGGATCTAACCCTTGCTGTCTTTCAATGGCTCTTACTACACCATGCTGCTTTCTCTCTGTAAATCTGCAAATAAGTCACTTTGACCAACACATTCTCTCCCCAAGTAATGACTATTTTAATGAAACCCATGATAGGGAGTAGAGCTAAAATATCTCTCACTATAGCACTCCTCCCAAGCCTTATTATTCCAAGAATTTTTACTGTCTAGTTCAGCATCCCAACCTTCAAAATGTTCAGAAACATGGTGTAATGGAGAGACCATTGAGTATGAATCCTCAGTTCAACCACTAACCAACAACCTAGAGCAAACCACTTCTCTGAGTCTAAGCTTCCTCATCCATAAAGTAAGGAAATTGGACTACATGATTTCTAGGGTCCCTTTTCCACTGGACAGCTAAATAGGAGCAGAGGAAGAATCTCTGCAGAGACTAGCATCAAGACAGCACAAGCAAAAGTAATCACAGGAACTAAGTGCTGACTTAAAAGGTGAGGTTAAAAATCAGTACAAATCAAATCAGAGGAAAACACAAACCTAACAAGTCTAACCTTAAATGTGAATTGATTAAGCAATCCAATAAGACATTCCAGGTTCTCGAGTCCCTACCCGCTCTAACATTCCACAAGTCTGTGGCAGCTATAAACAGGAGAGGAATTACCCTGAGCTGGGTGACACCATTACCTGAGAATGTTGATACAACCATTGCCATTTGTCAGGAAGAACATATTGTTGTCATTATTCCAGGAGATTTCGTTTACTTCAAACTTAAACTGCTCCTCTGCTTTGGAACGGTGGGTCTTAGCATCGATGAAAGTGACCACGTCGTCTTTGTTGCCCACAGCAATGGTCTGCCCATCAGGACTCCAGCAAATGTTAATATTCTCCCCTGGGAAGGAAGAAAATAAGCAAACTGACTTGACCAAGATCCACCAAACAGGCTGTCTAAGGAGCGGCTGCAGTGCAATGGAAAGGACACAGGGCATGAAGCTGAAAGACCTGGGTTCAAAAATCAATTATATTTACTAGCTGTATGACTGGGCACATCACCGCCTGCAAGATTCGGTCAACAAGATGAAGCCGGTAATCTTTGCACTATCACATCTAAGGCTTATTGTGAAGGTGATTTGTTATATATAAATGCATTTTGGGTTATTAGGATAATACAAGATTAAAACTTTTCTTGGAATACTGCATTGAGTACTAACTTTGATATTAGTCAGGAACATATCACCTAAGCTGCTAAATATTCTAAACCCGGTGACCTCTTATCAAATATGGCAATTCAAAACTCATTTCTATCGTGACTTAAGGTTTACAAAGCACATTCCTCAACACAAACTTGTAGGGGAGACAGGGATAAGAACTGGACCTGTGATTTCACTGGTATAGGGAACATGGTGGGAAGGAGAGTGAAGAGGGGTGAACAGACTCCCTCTACAAATACAGGTCAGCATCTCCTCTGCAACTTACCCTCTAAGAGAGCTGCCTAAAGCGGGTGTCAAACACCCTGCCGAAACAGATTAAAATGTAACTGAGAAAAGTTTAACAAAATTTTTAAAAAACATTAATTTATGATTTTCTAAATTAATATGGCACCTGCAGAGATTCTATTTCAGTTTGATACCATGGGCCTAGGGCACTGATAAGCTAAGTGACTTTTCCTAGGTGACACAGCCAGATGTCTCAGAGGACATATATGAACTCAAGTCTCTCTGGCTTCTATGCTGCATTTTGTAAAGCAGATTGTGCAAATATCATTCTCATTTTATAGATAAGAAAACAGGCTAAGAAAGTTCAAATAATTTATCCAAAGTTACCAGGTAACAAGTAACAGACCTGGAATTTGAGCCCAAGTTGTATGACATCTAAATCCAGTGTTCCTTCCACCAGACCAGTATAGATATATAGAGATAGATACATAGAGATGGATGGATGCACAGGCAGAAAAAATGCTTTTAGCAATCCCTTCTGTGAATAATTTGCATGAAAATATTAGCTCGCATTTCTATATACTGCTTTTCCAAAGGAAAACCTGTGATGCCTGGGTGAAAATAACTATCACAATTTTAATGAAAGGAAACCAAGGCTCAGAAGTGAACTTACTTTCTCCAGGTCACTGGGACTTTGCCCTACATCTTCTACTCCACTTTCCATGTAACACACTACAGTACACCATGACAATCCCTTCCTCCCTCTTGAGAATCACCTTTAGTATTCACAGTGGCGATGCATTTTGTAGTTCTAACATCCCAGATGCGAATAGTTTTGTCCCCAGATGCAGTGACAAAGAGGTCTGGATTACTCGGGTGCCAACAAAGCTGATCCACACTGTCCCCATGCCCTCGGTAGTTATTTTCCTTTACCTAAAATGAGGATGGCATTCATTAGCTCAGATACAAATACTTCCATGGGCCACTTGGGAATACTGGAGAGTCTCTGCAATAGCCGCCCCAATGACCCTTCTCCATCACCCACCCACAGCACTTCCAAAGATGCCCATCACTTCTTCCTCAGTCCCTGGACCCATGATCTTCTTTCAGCTCCTGTCCCCACCTCCTCTAATCTTCCACTTCCCTTATCCTCCCACCCTTCATCCCTACAGTGACCAGCCCCCTCACACATTTTCCTTTCTCCTCTGTCTTCTACACAGTACCCCTCCATGACTTTCTACTCTCCAAATCTCCAGATATTTCAATTCAGCTCAAAAAAAATATTTATTAGCCACCTATCAGAGCAACAGGTGTTTGTGATAAGAATGAAAATTACAAAAACAAGAGAAAAAGTCACTGCCCTCAAACATATGGGGAGGGAGGTGTGAAGTACAAGTTCACAAACAAGCACAATGTGTTAAGAATGGAGCAATAATAATGGAGGAGGGAAGGGAAGTGGAACAAGGAAAGCTTTGTGTGTGAGGTGGAGCCTTAAATGGAACAGAAGCTGGGAAGGGAGACAGCTTGTGCAAAGGCACGGTGGTGGGAGATGGAAATGTCGCCGTGTAGAGGAAAAATCAAGCAGCCCACTTTGGCCTTCCAGGGCCAGGAGCCCCTTAAGACTCCCAACTCCTGCACTACAGCCTCCCCCACCCCACCCCCCGGGGCCGAGCGCACCAGGCGGTCCTTCTCCAGCAAGAAGACGCTGGCCGTCTTGTCGAAGGAGCCCGAGGCCAGGCGGCGCCCGTCACAGCTCCAGGCCACCGAGTGCACCTTGGCGCTGTGCGCCGGGAACTCGCGAGTCTTGCTGTGGCTCCGGAACAGCTCCTGCATCCCGGCCACATAGCGGGACGGGCCTCCCGCAGAGATACCCCAGGGCCAGGCCCCCCCAACAGCGCCCAGCCCCAGCGCAGAGCTCCCCGCCAGGGTCGAGGCGCCCGCCATCCCGCGCACACAGAGCCAAGCCGCGAGCGCAAGACAGCAAACGCCAACCGCCACCCACGCGCCGCTCTGGCAGCTGGGCCGGAGACGCGCAAGCGCACTCCCTCCGCCCAACCGCCGACGGGGGGAGAAGCTAGGAGGCCGGGGCCTCCCGCCGGAATCGCGCAAGCGCACTCAGCCCACCCAACCCCCCCCCCTTAGGCAGGAGCGAGGAACCGCCGCCGCCAGAAATGCGCAAGCGCACTCCTCCGGGGACCCGCGCCGATTCCGGAAGCGTGGGGAACCGAGTGGCGCAAGCGCATTCACACAGCCCCAGTGCCCTGTGGAAGGATGGGAAAGGGTTTTAAAACTACAACTCCCATCCTTCAGAGTCCTCTCTCTCCTGTGACCCCTTTTTAATATTGACCGTCCTTCGGCATCTCCTCAAGTCCTGCTTCCGATAGTCTTACATTTTCCCTGCTATCTTGTCTTCCTGTGCCATAGCTGAGCGGGAGCGGGTAGCCTAGAAACAGCCTGGAAACAGAAGGCCATTGATGCCCTTGGGAGACCGACACCGTGCAGAAAGAGGCTGGGGACGTGGGGGCGGGGCGGAAAGAGCGGGTTGCGGGGGAAGCCAGAAAGGCTGCCTTGGCAATCCAGGTGAACGCAGAAGACAGGGAAATTGAGAGTGACCTTTGACGGCTGCTTTCCGGGCATATTAACAAATAATAAATAAAATAATAGTAGCCAACCTTTGCATGGCGCTTGAAGGTTTGCAAAGTGTTTTACAGACATTTCATTTGAATCTCCCCAAACCCCGTAGGAGGTAAGTGCTATTATCATCACCCCCATTTTACTCATCACACGTTCCTCCCCTTCACGGTTCCGCAGACCAGTAGAACTTGCTTTGCTTCTCCTCCTTCATGACATCGCGTGCCCTGTCTCTCCGTGCCTTTACACTGGCTGGCATACCTGAAATGCATTCCCCTTCCCCCCTTCTGGCCTCAAAATCCACCTCTATTTCTAATCACCCCCAAACCTCTTTTCACAAATCAACTCATATTTACTCTCTGTATATGACTTTATGTGTACGTTTCCTTCGTAGAATGTATACGTTTGTGTGCCCATCTAAGACACGGATGTCTGTGTGGGTTGTCAAAATGCAGCTCTCTCCAGAGCCCTCGATTGATATCTCTGGAATGTTCTGTCCAAGAGAGACTGTAATGGAAATGAGCAGAAGGGCCATGAGTTTGGATAAACTTTGCTCCCCAGTCCCTGAGAGGAGTACTGGACTAGAAATATATCTGATCTTCATTTTTACAGATTTCATATTTGCAACCTCATCTCCTTGCTAAAATTTATCTGTAAACCCAAAATCTATATTCACACTGTTATAATCATTCATCGACATTAACATAGCCGCAAAAATTTGAGTCACCCTATGCCCAGGTTTCTTGTTCAGGTCCAACAACCTTCTGGAGACCTTCTGCCTTCTAATTTCGGTTTCATAGCATAAACAATTATCCTTTTTGTGGTCTGTTAAACCACGGTTTTTGTTTTTCATAGTTTTGTGTTTCTGTTGGTGATTTCAATGTTTAAAATGTCTCCCAAGGGTGGTGCTGAAGTGCTGAAGTCCTAAGGACAAGAAGGCTGTGATGTGCCTTAGAGAGAAAAGATACTGCTGGATAAGCTTCCTTCCAGCATATTCAATGATACTGACCATAAGTTCAGTGTTAATTAATCAACAATAGATATATCCAGAAAAAGGAAAAGGAAATTCACTAGTCTCTAAGTAAGGCAGCTCTGGAAAGTTCTAAAGTAAATAATGTGATAGAGAGGCTCTGGAAGGCAGGAACCATACCATTTCATTTTTGTCTTTTGATCCCTAGTAGCCCTGTTCAGAGCATGTAATAGGTACTTAGTAAATAAATGATTTATTGATTCCTTGGTTCTAATGAATGATTCACCTCCCTGCAGTATTTTCAACTCTCTTTACTTTGCCACCATGACTCAATTGCCTTCTCACCCTACAACTTCCCTGGGTTTCTAAGGTCTTCCAATCCTGGGACATTCCTCCTCCGTGTCAGCCCCCTTTTACTACTGGTGATTTCCATCCTGGGAGTCTCCATTTTGGGTATGGTCCCAAGCTGACCGTGCTTCACATCCGTCCCAGGTGTGCTGCTTACTCTTCATACTTTACCACCATCCCTTGCTTTGTAGTAGATAGGAAATTACATCTGCTAAAAGTTACCATGGACAATGAAGTAACAATATAAATAATAAACATAAATGCACTAAATGTTATGCCATCCAAATTTTTAAATGAGAACTGAGTTACAGGAGGAAAGAGTAAAACTATACTAGTGGGGAATCTCAACTTTCCCTCTCAGAACTAGAAATATCTAACCAAAAAATAAAGAAGAAAGAAGTTAAGGAAGTGAATAGAGTTTTAGAAAAGATATTGAAAACTAAATAATCTAATCCCAAAGGATGAGTGGGTTAAAGAACAAATCACAGAAACAATCATGTCATTAAAGAAAATTACAACAATGAGATAACATACCAAAATTTATGGGATGTAGCCAAAGCAATAGTTAGGGGAAAATTTATACCTTTAAATGTTTCCATCGATAAAATAGAGAAAGAACAGATCAATGAATCAATGAATTGGGTATGTGACTTTAAAAAAAATTAGAAAAAGAACAAATTAGAAACCCCAATTAAACACCAAATTGAAAATACTGAAAATCAAAGGAGAGATTAATAAAATTGAAAGTAAAAATTGAAAATTTTCACCTTTGAACTACTAAATAAGTTGCTTTTTGGGAAAAACTAATAAAATAGTTAAATCATTGGTTAATCTGATTTTTAGAAAAAGAAAACCAAATTACCAGTATCAAAAATTAAAAGGGTGAATCCATGAAGAGATTAAAGCAATTATTAGGAACTATTTTGCCCAATTATATGCCAATAAATCTGATAATAATTTTGCTCACAAAATGGATGAATGTTTACAAAAATATAAATTACCCAGAATGACAGAAGAGGAAATTGAATACTTAAATACCCCATCTTAGAAAAAGAAATTGAACAAGCCACCAATGAACTCCCTAAGGAAAAATCCCCAGAGTCAAATGGATTCACAAGTGAATTCTACCAAAGATTTAAAGAAAAACTAATAGTATATAAACTATTTGGGAAAATAGTTGAGGGAGTCCTAACAAATTCCTTTTACAACATAAATGTGGTGCTGATATCTAAACCAGAAAGAGACAAAACAGAAAGAAAACTATAGAAGAATTCTCTAATGAATATTGATGCAAACATTTTAAATAAAATACTAGCAAGGAGATTTCAGCAATATATCAGAAGGATCATATACAATGACCAGGTGGAATTTATACCAGGAATGCAGGGCTACTTAAATATTAGGAAAAATATTAACATAATTGACCATATCAATAACAAAACCAACAGAAATCATATGATTATCTCAATAGATGCAAAAAAAAGCTTTTGACAAAATAAAACACTGTAGTAGCAATTTAGATTTGAAGATCTTTCCCACCCATTAATAGGCCATGTGACCTGCTTACCTCACAGGAAGCCTAAGGCATATGTAGTAGGAGGAGCTTCCTGACAGGAAAAGGAAGTTATGTTATAGGAAATGCTAAGAGAGAGAGAGCAGTTATGGCTGCTAATGGCCGCCCTCGTGATAGTTAGAACTGAATAGGCTGACTTAGCTGTCCTGTGAGTTTGTTTTGTGGAAGACCCCAGCAGTGGGTCGGAGAGGTTTGGGGATGGTGAGGTTCCATGTTGTGATATCATGTTTTGGGTTTCTTCCTATTATGATGAAGTGGGTTAACTGGCTGTGGGAGCTGAACATTTGGTTATGGGATATGGTTCTCTGGTGTCTGAATAAATGGTTTACTTCTTCTACCTTCTATGTGGAAAGTCTCAGATACTTTGTGATACAGAACCACATAGACATTTTGACAATTATCATCTACATTGTTATTATTGCCTTACTGATACAAACACCCATTCCTATTAAAAACATGGAAACATAAGAATAAATGAAGCTTTCCTTAAAATCAAAAATAGTATCTATCTAAAATCATAAGCAAACATTGTCTGTAATAAGGATAAGCTAGAAGTTTTCCCAATAAGATCAGGGGTAAATTAACAATGCCCATTATCACCACTATTATTCAGTATTGTATTAAAAATGCTAGCTATAACAATAAGCCAAGAAAAACAAATTAAAGGAATTAGAACAGGCAATGAGGAAACAAAACTATCACTCTTTGCAGATGATATGATGGTATCCTTAAAGAATCAACCCCATGCTGCTAGGGGAAGTCTTTACATGCTTGGGGTAGACACCTGCTAATTCACTGATGGGTTTAAGGCCTGTCGGTTAGCCTAAGCCTGGTTTAGCTGAGATGGATTACTGGAGTGTGGCCACTGTGCATGCTACAGTTTAATAGGATATACACAAGTACATAATTAGAAATCATAACTGTGAATGAGCTGAGCTCACCTATAAAAGGAAAGAAGATAGCAAAATGGATTAAAAAGCAGAATCCAACAATATGATATTTGCCAAAAAAAAAATGCTTTGAGGAAGATTCACACAGAGTTCAAATAAGTGACTAAAGCAAAATCTATTATGTTTCAGCTAAATGCAAAAAGGAAAAGTAATTATGGTCTCAGGGCAACCGTAAAAATAGACTTGATTTAAAAAGATAAACAGGGAGACTACATTATGCTGAAAGGCACCATAGACTATTAATGTCAATACTAAACATGTATGCACTGAATGACATAGTATCTAAATATATTTAAAGGAAAAATTAGTCGAGTTACAGGGATAATAGTAAGGGACATAAATATACCCATTTCAGGCCTAGACAATTGAATCTAAAAAATAAACAAAAAGAAATTAAGGACCTAAATAGAATTTTAGAAAAGTTAGGTAGGACAAAACTCTGAAAATTACTAAATGGGAATATAAAGGAAAATGCATCATGGCTAATGTGAAAATTTTCTTTTTCATGACTATACTGTACATGTTTGTAATGGGTTTTGTTTTTCTTACCTTTTTGGTGGATGGGGAGAGGGAAGGGAAAGAATTTGGAACTGAAAAAAATTAAATTGAATTTTTTTAAAAAAAGGAGAATATATATGTCAAAGCCATGTATGGTACCTTACAAAAATTGACCATGCATCAGACTATAAAAACTTCACAATAAAATGCCAAAAAGCAGAAGTATTAAATACATCCTTTACTAACCAGCATGCAAGAAAAATTATATTCAATAAAGCATTGCTGAAGAAATAATTAAACATTAATTGGAAGTTAACTAACTCAAGCCTAAGGAATGAGTAGGTCAAAGAACAAAAAAAAAAAGAAAGAATAGATAAGTTCATTAAAGATAATGGTAACAATGAAAGAACATACCAAATTTGGGGGATGCAACTAGAGCAACCTGTAGAAAATTTTTTTCTAATTAATATCTCTAAACACTTTCATAAACAAAAAGAAAGAATAGATCAATGAATTGGGCATAAAACTAAAAGAAAAAAACTAGAACAGCACTAAACATTTAAAACCCAGTTAAACACCCAAATAGACATCTTTTAAATTAAGAAAGAGATTAACAACCTTAAAAGAAAAAAAAATGTCCCTATCTCACTCAAGCTGAAAATACTCTCAAGTCTGATCCCATCGTGATTAAGATGTAGGCTTTAACCTACTCCATTTTTCTGACCTGGCCAGTTTGCCTCACCTTATGTGGCCTGGTGGCTTCCTGCTCCCAGGGGTTCAGCATATTTGTGCTAGATTTAATGAGGACACCTAATCAAATAAACCACCAGCCTCAACATCTCCCAGTAGCAGTGATTACAAACAAGTGCTGCGATGTCAGGCTACCTTTGATTTAATAAATAAAAATTAGAAGCTGGGGGTTTTTTTGGGGGGGGTGGAGTTGGGCAAGAAGAAGGAGGTAAAGCCAATAAAATAGGTAAATCACTAGCTAATTTAATATTGAACAAATGAAAGAGAAAAACCAAATTACCAAGAGGAAAATGAAAAAGGTCAATTTACAACAAATACAGAAGAAATAAAGAAAATTGTTACAAACTATTTTGCCCAAATGTATGCCAATATAGCTGACAATCTAAATGAAATGGAGAATATTCACAAAAATATTAAATGTGCAGATTAATAGAACAAGAGAGTACTTAAATCATTTAATACCATAAAAAGAAATTGAACAAGCTATTAATGAGCTCCCAAAGGGGAGAAAAAACTGAGACTAGAGAGATTTACAAATGAATGATACATTTCATTTCAATCTTACATAAGCTATTTGAAAAGTAGAAAATGAAGAGATGCTACCAAATTCTATGATTCAACAATATTTTTAATACTTAAACCAAGGAGAGTTAAAATGAAGAAAGAAAACTACTATTTAATATCTATAATGAACACTGACATAAAAAATTTTAAATAAAATATTAGAAAAGAAACTGCAATAACATATCACAAAGATTATACACTATGATCAGGCTAAATTTATGCTAGGAATGTAGAGTTGAGTCAATAATATTGGGAAAAGAGGCAGCTAAGTGGTGCAGTGAGTAGAGCACCCACCCTGGAGTCAGGAGGACCTGAGTTCAAATCCAGCCTCAGACACTTGACACACTTACTAGCTGTGTGACTTGGGCAATTCACTTACCCCCAATTGCTTTGCCTTCCCCCCTCCAAAAAAAAATTTAAAAAATAAAATTAAATGCTAGAAAACATAGAAATAAATGACTTTTTCATTAATTTAATAAGTATTACCCATCTAAAGCCAAAAGCCAGCATTATATAAAATGGAGAAAACTAGAGATCTTTCCAATTAAATTAGGAGCAAAGCTAGGATATTTATCATAATTATTATTACTTGATACAGTGCTAGAAATACTATCTATAGCAATAAGATAAAAAGAAACTAAGGGAATAAGTATAGGCAAAGAGTAAACAAACTATCATTTTTTGTAGATGATATGATGTTTTACTTAGATGACCCTAAAGAGGCAACTAAAATCGAATTTAACCAATTAATAACTTCAGCAATGTTTCAGGATATAAAGTAAACCCACATAAATCATCAGCACTTCTGAAAAGTATCAACAAAGGCAAGGAGGAAGAGGTAGAAAGAGAACTTCCATTTAGAAATTAAAGCTAAGAAGCTTAAAGCATCTTCTAAATGGGACTATTAAAGAATGTACATATTTCTGAAATATGTATAGAACATTTTGCAAACTTTGACCATGTAATAGGGCAAAGAGATATTGCAAACAAATAGTAAAAATGCAGAAATAGAAAACACATCCTTTACAGACCATAATATGATAAAAATAAAAATCAGCTTAGGGAACACACAAATTTAAATGGAGTCAACAATGAAATCCTTAAAAATAAATGGGTCAAATAAAAAATAGAAATGATTAATAATTGTATAAAAGAAAAATAAAATGATGAAACAATGTGGGAAAATTCCTGGAATGCAGCTAAAGCAGTCCTCAGGGAAAAAATTATATCCCCACAAATAAATATGTATATATTAACAAAATTAAAAAGATTAATAAAATTAGAAAGCTAAAAATGAACAAACCTACAATAAGCTCAAAGGAGGAAATATTAATAATTAGATAAATTAGAAACAAAAATGTAGAAATATTCAATACAGTTATACTTTGAAAAGAATAAAATTGATAAACCTTTAGCCAATCTAATTAAAATGAAGAGGGCAGAAAATCAAATCAGTAAAATAGCAAATTAATGAGGTGAAATCACAATAAAATCAAAAGAAATAAAAAGAATTATCAGAATCCACTATGCACAGTTATATGCTAACCAGACTGAGAACGTGAAAGAAATAGAGGAATACCTTAAAAAACATAAAATACTCAAATTCATAGGAAACTGAAGAAAAGTCTATAACCCACTCTTAGAAAAAGCAATAGAACAAGTGGTAAAGGAATTACCAAAGGAAAAAGATTTCTTGTCCTGGTGGATTCACATTAGAATTCTATCAAACTTTTATAGAATAATTGCTACCAACACTACATATATTATTCTCAAAAACTGAGAAAGTACTCTACCAGATTCCTTTTATGAGACAAATATAGTCTTTACACCTAAGCCAAGGAAGGATAATGCACAAAAGGAGAACTGTAGGCCAATATTGTTAAAGAATATTAATTAGAAATTTTTAAATAAAATCCTGTCAAGTAGGCAATATCTAATAAATATCCAAGAGACAATTCATTCTGATCAAGCTGTATGTATATCAATGAGGCAAGGATGATTCAACATTAAGGAAAAAACCATAATTTATCATATTAAAAACAAAAACATTGCAAATCATGATTATCTCAAAAGATGACGAAAAAGCTTTTGACAAAGTATAACATTCCTTTGTGCAAAACAAAAACAAAAACAACTTAGGAAAAATAGACATAGAAGGACCTTTTCTTAAGATCAGAAAAAGTATCCATCTAAAATGCAATGCAAGAAACAACAACAAAAGCATCACAGGCAATAGAAATATACTAGAACATTTCCCACTAAATATACGATTAAAGTAAGGATGCCTACTCTTCCTACTACTATTTGAAATAGTTCTGAAAATGTTAACAGCAGCAATTAGGCAAGAGAAAGAAATAAAAGGCATAAAGATGGAGAAAAAAGATAAAACTATCCCTATTTGATGATAATATGTTAGTAAGAAAATCCTAGAAAATCAGCAAAGATACTAATGGAGACAATAACATTGCAAAGTTGTAAGATATAAAATAAATCCCTCAAACATTTCTATGCAATAATAAAAAAATCTAGGAGGCAATCACATGAAAGGAAATCTAATTTCAAATAACTACAAGATGCATAAAGTGTCTGGGGATCAATCTACCAAAGTACACAACATACTTGTATAGATCAATTACAAAGGGATCCTTAAAGAAATAAAGAATAATTTAAATAGCTGGAGATATAGTCAGTGCTCGTGGCTGGACCATGCCAATATAATAAATATGAAAATATTACCAAAGTTTGATTTACAATTTTAATGCTATGCAAATCAGATCAAAGGAACAGTTTATAGAACTTGGAAAAATGATAACAAAATTCATTTGGAAACATAAAAGACCTAGAGTATCAAAGGAAATAGTGAAAAGACTAGCACCTCCAGACTTCAGACTATAGTATAAATAGCAATCTTAAAAACCATTTAGTATTGGTTAAAAATTAGAGAAGTAGACCAATGGAATGGACTAGATGAGGAAGAATCAGATACAGCAGAACTCAACAATACAGTATACCAGAAAACATAAAAGACTTAGGAAAAAACTGATAAAAATTGCCAGGAAAATCAGAAAGTAGTCTGGAACAAATTAAGCTTAGACCAACACTTCACACCATATTCCATAATACATTCTAAATAAATACATGACCTTAATATTAAAGGTTATATTTTTTCTTTTGCGGGGGGCAGGGCAATTGGGGTTAAACCCAATTGCAGAGGTAGGAGGTCCACAAGTGTTGTACATTGCATGTATTTTAAATATTTTTATATATTATATATATATATGCATATTTTACATATTGATTGGTTATTCTGATTTTTTCCTCTTTTTCTTTTTGTCTTTAAAAATATTATTTGTAGCATGGGATAGCTATCTTGGAAGAATAAGGAAAAATACTGGGATAAATTATGGTAATATTTTTAAAACATTAAATATCAGTAAGAACTCCTTTTTATTTAAAATGATAGAGTAGCAGGCAGAGATTTATATTTTAGGGTTGTCTTCCTTGTCCGGTATCCCCTCAAATAACACTGTATACTACCTATTGTAACTATACTACTTCTACTATATTCTGCCTGTACTACTACTCTATAGCACCTATTTTACTCCTCCTGTGGCTAGTCCTGATTATTGCCTAGAAGAAATAATTGTCTCTCCTTTCTTTCTCACTTCAATTCATGCCTGAATGTAAGAGGAAACTATGCCATTGGCAAATACCTAAAATCATAGTCTTTCCCTCTTATTAAGCATACAAAGCAAAGACTTGTGCTCCATTATATTTTTAAAAGGAATTCATTTAAAGCTACACAATTTTACATAGCTAAACAATGGAATTAGAAGAGCTCGTTTATGATTAAATTATTGATCAATACAATATGAAAAATTATCACAGAAAATAAATGTGTATCACAACAAAGACATCTTTACACTTAAGTGAAGCATACAATTTATTTTTTCCTTAGAATGTGAAAAACCCTATTTAAGAATTTATAAAGAAAAAAATTGGCATTATGATTTATACATCACCCTACCACACCTAAACACAGAAATGGTAAGACCCTTGATCCTATCACCACCCACAAGTGTCCCAATTCCATGTTCATGGACTCTGAAATGCCTTTATTTGATCAAAATCTGTTGCCATTGCATCTCTTCTTCTGCCTTGCAACTCAAAATCCTGTTCTCTAACTTCACCCTGACCTCCAACCCCTCAAGCCCTCATTTCTTTCCCAGGACTCACCCTTTCATTGGCTGTACTCTCCTCCCCCCTCTTAACCCCGGAGTGAACCAGTTCAACTCTACTCTTCTCTCAAACCCCTTGACCCCTTATCCTATTGCTGACCTTCTCCTGTCAAACCTTGGTTACGGATTACTGCCACCGTCCATTGCTTTACCCTGGAACAGTTCTGACTGGATCAACTGGACAAATTTTCATAATTTCAACTGCAACAAGGCAATCAATCCTATTATACTTTCCTAATTGACTCTGTATCCCATTCATCACTTTAATTTTTCCAAACCTTTTTATCTGTCTTCAAACTTCCCACAACTCTACCACACCACCCTCCCCCGGACACTATGTCATCTGAGAACTTTGCCTCAAATTTTGCTGAAGCAATTTAGGACAGCCACCAAGAGCTCCTTCTCCCCTCCTCATTTTACATCACTCAGATGCCTTCTGCAATTAACTCTTCCTTCACCCCTGCCTCACAATGAGGTATCCCTTCTCCTGGCAAAAGCAAACCCTTTCCATGCACAAGTGATGACACTCCATTCTGTCTTCTCAAGCAACTTGCCCTCACTATTATCCCCATTCTCTCATTTATCTTTATTCTCTCCCAATCAACATTCCTGTCTCTGCCACCCTTAAATAATCTTTACTTAAACCATTCATCCTTGCTAGCTTTCATCCTATTTCTCCATTTTCTGTCTAATATTGAGAAGACTGTCTATAATCATTTTTTCCACTTCCTTTCCTCTTACTCCCTTCTTAACTCTCTACAGTCTGGCTTCTGACCTCATCATTCAGTTTAAACTGCTCTCTCCAAAGTTACCAGTAATTACCCACTTGCCATTTCTAATTGCCTTTTCTCAGTGCTCATCCTTCTTGATCTCTGCTGCCTTTGACCCTGCTGGTCACTTTCTTATATCCTTGATAGTCTCTTCTCTCTACATTTCCATGACAGGGCCCACTCCTGGTTCTCCTCCTACCTCTCTGACCAATCTTTCTACACCTCTTTTCCTGGATCTTCCTTCAAGTCATTCCCATCAACTACTGTTATCCCCCAGGGCTCCTCCATGCTGGGTCCTCTTATCTTCTCCCTCCATATTATTTCAAATGGTGACCTCATCAACTCCCATGGACCAAATCATGGACTAAATTTCTATGCAGATGATTCTCACCACTTTTACAGCCTGAACCTCCTCCTGACCTCTATTCTTGCATCTCCAACTATCTGTTGGACACCTCAAACTGAGTATCAGATAAACATCTTAAACTCATTATGTCTAAAATTTAATTCATTATCTTCCCCACGCCCCCACCCCAATCCTCTCCTCTTCCTTACTTCCCTGTTACCGTGAAGGGTACCACCATTCTCCCAGTCATCCAAGCTCACAACCTAGATGTCCTCCTTGTTTTTCATTTCCCCTATACAATCTATTTCCAAGCCTTGTCCATTTTGCCTCCACCACATGTCTCCTCTGACTCTGCCACCACCTGGTGCAGGGCTTTGTTGCCTCATGCCTGGATTATTTCAGTAGTCTTTGGTTTGGTCTCCCTAACTCAAGTCTCTCCCCATTCCAGTCCATTTTCCACTTAACTGTCAAAGTGATCTTCCTAAAATGCAGGTCTGACAACTTCACGCACACATCCCCTTTTCACTAAACTCCAGTGGTTCCCTATCACCTCCAGGATCAAATATAAAATCCTGTTTGGCATTCAAAGCCCTTCATAACCTGGCCCCTTCCTACCTTTCCAGTCTTTTTACACTTTACATCCTCCCTGCTCCAAATACTCTGTGATCCAGCACTGGCCTCCTTGCTGTTTCTTGCATAAGACACTCCATCTCCCCATGCATTTTCAGTGGCTATCACCATGCCTGGAATTCTCATCTCTTCATCTCTGCCTCCTAGCATTCCTGGCTTCCTTCAGATCCCACCTAAAATCCCATCATCTACAAAACTTATTTCCCAATCCCCCTTAATGCTAGTGCCTTCTCTCTTTTGATCATCTCCAATTTATCATGTTTATACATATCGTGTTTTTACGTAGTTATTGCATATTGTCCCCTCCATTAGACTGTGAGCTACTTGAGAGAAAAGACTGTCTTTTGCCTTTCTTTATATCCTCAACACTTAGTATAGTGCCTAGCCTAGTAAGTTCTTTAAAAATGCGTATTGACTGACCATTTTTATTATACATGCCAAGACACATGTCCAAGGACTGATATAATGTTCATCAATCCATTTAGTGGAGTGGATTGTCGGCCACACATCTTGCTCTCCTGCTTCTTCCAAAAAAACCACACACACACACACACACACACACACACACAGATACAGAGAGAGGAGAAAGGGGCAGCTAGGTGGCTCAGTGAGTACAGCACAGGCCCTGGAGTCAGGAAGACCTGAGTTCAAATGTGACCTCAGACACTTGACATACTTACTAGCTGTGTGACCTTGGCAAGTCACTTAACCCCAATTGCCCTGCCCTCCCCCTTCAAAAAAAAATAAAAAGCAGAGAGAGGACAGGGAAGAAATTTTGAATACAGTCTACTGTAAGAACACTAGATGGCAGTACAAATAAGCTAATGTGGTATATAATCAAATGCTCTATGGTCTTAAAATGTATACATTTCAATACATGCTAAATTGCCTAATAGTTTAGGAATTCCTGAAAATATATTAGCTTATGTTAATAAACATGTTTGTGGATCTGTGAATTATTATGGCAATCATGGAAAACAACGTACAACAACAATGTCCAAACATTACTAAACTATGTATACCCTTTCACACAGCAATACCCCTACTGGACCTGGTCCTCCAAAAACATCAAAATAAAAAAGTAGAACCTATATGTAAATATTTATCACAGCTCTTTTTATAGTGGCAAAGAACTAGAAACTGAGAGGGGGCCCATCAACTGGGGAATGGTTGACCAAATTTTGGTTTATGAATATGATGGAATATTATTGTGCTATAAAAAATGATAGAGATAGCTTTGGAGAAAACTGGGAATAACTGATGCAGAGTAAAGTGAGGAGCCCAAGGAGAACAATTTATACTATAACAACATTACAAAAATGAACAATTTTGAAAAACTTAAGAACTCTGGTCAATATAATGAACACCTGTGATTCCAAAGGACCCATGAACAAAACATGCTGCCTACCTCCTGATAGAGATGATGAACCAAATACACAGGATAAGACACACTTTTTTGGACATAAACAATGTGGGGTTTTTAGTTTGTTTGTTTGACTGTGTTTGTTGACTGGGCTTTCTTTTTCTTTTTTTTCCCTCAATGAGGAAGGAGATAGGAGGAAGAAAACTAAATGTCTGATCATTGGAAAAAAATTTCATTTAAAAAGATAGCAAACAGGATTTTTTTTTAAATCGTAGCTCAAACTTTTGTAGCACTCTAAGAAATACTTTCATAACATTCCTGGTGAAGTAGATAGTGTAAACATCATTCTAATTTTAGAGATGAGAAAAATGAGTCTCAAAAAAGTTAAGTAGGGTGTCCAAGGATTTCAACACAAGTTAAATCTTACAATAGACTACCAGAGTCGTAATACCCATTGGTATGGACTCTCTCCTCACTGGTAAAATTGAATGCCCTAGGCCAGTATGAAGG
Organism: Trichosurus vulpecula; assembly: GCF_011100635.1. NCBI lineage: Eukaryota > Metazoa > Chordata > Mammalia > Diprotodontia > Phalangeridae > Trichosurus > Trichosurus vulpecula. The sequence continues at coordinate 94,744,058 of NC_050575.1, forward strand.
GTGTGGTAAAGTTGGTGAAAACAGGAGAGAAAGAGTTCCAAGGTCTTCAGTCTTCTTTGAGCTTTCTTCAAGTCTCTTCAAGTCTGTTGGGTCTTTTCAGTAACTATGCAGTTACTTCAGACACATCTAACTCCCAGCTTTGATAGAAAAAATGAAAGATTCCAACCTCGCTTCATGTTGCTGGAGGTAAAGAAGCTAGGAAGAAGCTGACGTGAGAACTGGCATCATATCCCTATCCTCAGCTTAGTATACTAGACTACAGGGTACTTCCCCTTAGAGGAGATCTAGGACTCTCTTTCAGTTGAGCCGAGTTACCTCACTCCCAATAGGAAAGCTCCTTCACTCTGGTATGTATTCTCCTATATATACTTTCTATGATACATATATGATTTCTGTTTTTGCTGCAAACTTGGATAAATGACTTTCGGGGTTACCTGCTACATGAACTCATTGTGGAACTGGTATGTGGTGGGAAGGGAGTCATGCCTTGAATATAAAACTTGGCATCCTGCTTGTTCCCATGGGTGAAACAAAAATTAGAAGTTAGTCTGAACCTGAAAAATCTTATCCCCTGCCTAGACTAATAATATTTAGGGGAGCAGACATATATAGTTCTATCTGTAGTACTCCTCTCTAAGCAGAGCAGAGTGGCCAAGCTTCTGACTCCAACATCCTCCTTCCCCTCCTGAAGGGAAATAAAGTCTCCCTCAGAGAAGGGTAGGAGGAGAAGAAGATGCTAGAGATGTCTATTTTGGCTCCCTTCAAACCACACAATGACACTGTCATGCTACATGTGGGAGACAGTCTTCATTACACTATTTTTGGAAGTATAGTTAACACCTATGGACGCTCCTCAAACTCCTCCAAAATAAGGCTACTCTGGGTTCAAGGTACTCTGTGGATTCACTTTCACTAAAAATATAAATCACTAGACCCAAATGTTTAGGAAATGGCTCATAAGGAAAGTAGCAATTCAACACTTCCCCCATAATCCTGAGGCACACTCTCCTCCAGACTCATATGCCATAAATGGGAACAGTGAGCTCAGGTAGGGTACACTGTGGAGAGGAATGCACCCGGGGAGGACACGTGGCCGAGGAGATAGATGTAGAGGGACACGTAGACAAGGAATGCACTTGGCAAGAGTACACATTGAGGGATGACACGCCTCCAGAGTCTGTAGAGCTGCTGGTGTCCCCTAGTGCCACCATCATACTGCTCCCGTTGGGTCACTTCTCCACCGGTCTCTGCCAGCGAGTAGTCTCCACCAGATGCTGCCAAAGCTGCACATTGCTTGACCAGAGGCTCCCCTCCAGGGTACATCATCTCAACTAGACATTCCTAGGCACAATTTCCTTCACTGAGCACATGGCTGTGGGAATTCTCTCTGCTTTCAGCTTCTGGCTTCAGCTAAAGTCATAGTGATCCTCTGAAATCTTCCCCATGAGAAGAACAGACTCTATCATGACTTTTTTAACGTCAGAAATTGAGGGTTTTGTTGTTTTGTTTTTAACAAAAGCAATTACTCTTGCCTCAGCTATAGGACCATGTACGACCTTGGTGAAGAAAAAGGGGTGGGGGGAGAAAGGCAAACCCTTTCTCAGCTTTTTTTTCTCCATTCCTCTATTCTTTTCCAGAGTATTGGATAGATGGCTTTTCATCTTTAGAGAAGCAAGATGGTATAGTGGATAAAGCACTGGACCCAGAGTCAAGAAGACGTAAATATAAATCTCACTTCATATACTAGCTGTATATGAAGCTGTAGCTCTAGGCAAGTAAGTCACTTAAGTTTTCTGTGCCTCAGTTTGAGGAGATTTGACTGGATGACCTCTAAGGTGACTTCCAGCTCAAATTTATGACCTTATGCTCTACAGAGTATTATTTGCTCTAGATATGAAACTTTTTAAGGACACCGAGCAAGGTTTTTCCAGCTAGGTAATGCCCTCAGGCTTAATCTCTTCTTTGAACTGAATTTCAAGTTCTCTGGGCTTGGTGATTTTTGAATGACTTACTAAAAGTTATGCTGACTCAGTGACGCTGTTGTTCCCAGGCATGTTGTCAATCAGTGCTGGGGGAGGCTCTGTTGAGGAGGGCATCACCTAGTCTGCAGCTTTTGTATTACCTGCTATTTCAACATGGTAGCAGGTCACCCCTACCTGTTTGTCAGCAAATACTAACAGTTGGGGAGAAGCTAAGACACAATGGTCCATTCCCTTTTGCTGATGTGAACCTATCTGAATTTTCTTTGCCTGATTACAAAAGTTATCAATAAAAACTGGCTCCATCTTGAACTCCTTGCTGATCTCTAGTGATCAGCCCATCAACATGTTGCTACCTTGATGTATTTTTTAATAAACTCCTTTTAATTCTTTTTTTCCTGAGTTTTGCCTCATTAACCAGGGTGAAAGCCCAAACAAAGAATTTTTCTTTTAACAAACCATACCCTAAATTGTGGAAAGGCATACACTTGACAGTAAGAATACACTTGATTATCACCCATATAAGGGATATATACTTGACCAATAGCTCTGTGATTTGGGGTTCCCAGTTTTTTCACCTCCAAACCACTTAGAGATGAAGACAAGCTGGTTTAGGGTCATTATCCATCTGACTTGCCTAATCACACTCCTGGCCTTTCATATGCATTCACCACCAACAAAATCCTAAAGGGTCTTTGAGCTCACAGTTACATCCTCCTTGGCAAATCACTTGAGGGTACAATGTATGTATGGATGCATAAGAATAGTATATAGAAATTTGCAAACCACATAGTTTAAATAGTTCACAAGTTTGATACAAGGCACATGCAGGTACCTTGTACATGATTGTCACATTAGAACTTCATACCATTAATCATAGGAGGTGCAACATATATACATAAGAGTACAAAATCAGAGCATGTAACATAAATTTGATATCAAAATTCATCTTGTGACACATACTTATGTGATACACAGCACATACAACAAAGTTGTTTGCAATACAGAAATAGAGTATATACATGCATAGTAGTAGTACATGCATGACATTCCAAACTAAAAGTGAAGGGGAAGAGGGAAAGCACTTATTAAGCACCTACTAGGTATTGGGCACCATGCTAAGCATTTTACAAATTTTTATCTCATTTGTACTAGAATATATCAAACAATTTAGCATTCCATAAGCATTGATTAGGCAATTATGCACTGAGCTAGATTAAGTCTGGGGAAACCAAGACAAAAATCAAACAGGTCCTGCCTTCAAAGAGCTTATATTCTAAAGGAGAAAGCAATGGGGTACAACATATAAGTATATTAACAATACACACAAGTAAATACAAAGCAATTTGTGATGGTAGAAGGAAGCATTTGAATCTAGGGGTACCAGGAAGGCTTCATGTAGGAGATGGTTTTTGATATGAGTTTAGGAGGAAACTAAAGATTTTAAGGGATAGACGTAAGAGAACATAGCTTGTAAGATTCAACAAAAATAGACTGAGGACCATTCTCTCCAGACAAAATAACAGTTTATTAATAGGGCTCTGAACCTATTAATAAAAGGACCAATGGAAAAGGACCCATATGTACAAAAATATTCATAGCGGCTCTTTTTGTGGAAGCTAAGAATTGGAAATCAAAGGGATGCCCATCAATTGGGGAATGGCTGAACAAGCTGTGGTATATGAAGGTAATGGAATACTACTGTGCCATAAGAAATGGGGATGATACGGATTTAATAACAACCTGGAAAAACCTACACGACATGATGCTGAGTGAGCGGAGCAGAGCCAGGAGAACATTATACACAACCACAGATACATGGATTCTGTGAGGACTAACCCTAACAGACTTTGCTCTTCTCAGCAACACAGTGTGAAAAGACACCTCCAAAGGATTCACGATGGAGAATGCTATCTACATCCAGAGAGAGAACTATGAAGTATGAATGCAGATTGAGGCACACTTCATGCTCGCCTCCCCCCGCCCCTTTTTTTTCCTCTCTTTTGTTTTTGTTTTTGGGTTGTTTTTTTTTTTTTGTTGTTCTGTTTCTTCTTGCTCGTGATTCATTCCATTGGTCATAATTCTTCTCCACAACTTGACTAGTATGTAAATTAATTCAGTGAGAAGTATATGTGGAAGTTATATGGGATTCCATGCCATCTTGGGGAGGGAGGCAGGGAGGGAGGGAAGAAAATCTGGAACTCGAAATTATGTAGAACCGTGTGTTGTAAACTAAAAAGAAAAAAAAGAAAAGGGCCAATGGCTTGCCTCAATTTAGTCAAAGACCCCATGCTTAAGACAACTCATTTTTTATAAGGTTAGGACAAAGAACAGAGCAGGTTAGATGACATCATGGAGTTGAAAACAACATGATTGGTTACATAGCTGGGGCAAGGGGAACAATTTGACTGTTTGGAACTTTGGAAATGAAGGCTAGCAACAACCACCTCCTTCTCTCCTGTGGCTAAGAAATGTTCATTGTTTGAGTCCAGCTGCAAGGTCAAAAGATATTGGGCCAGACTTCTTTGGATAGCAAACTAGTCATCCTTGAAGTATAGACTCTTGATGTAAAACTAAAAGACCAGACTCCCTGGAGTCCACTCACATTCCTCAAGGATAGCAGATTTCCTTGAGACAACAACAAGAATAAGCAAGAGAACTGAATATCTAAACTCATCACAGGCCAGCTGAAATTCTGCACTAAATTTAGAGATAAAGAACTGTAACAGGACAAAAAAAAACCAAATCACAATTATTTATAAATAGGATCAATAAAAAATGATACAGAATCAATTTAATCTTCTCAATCCCCCCCTTTGATCAATAAGACCTATATATATAATATAGATATATGTCTCTCACAGATCACTTATCTGTAAGTTAATTCTATAAAATAGTTAACAATCATTACCAATAGGGCATACTAATATACGCTTTTCTGGTATAAGGTCAGAACAGGTTTTAACACAGCAACTAATGCAAAGTCTAAAAAGAATAATAAGACACAAGGCAACAAGGACCCATTCTCCAAGGGTAACAGACTGTTTCCCTGCACCCAAGTGAACTGAGGAGAGATTCTATCAGGGGTCACCTGAGAGAGGTAGTTGTGTACAGTTTTCCAGACCAGTTAATGTAAAGAACAAGATAGACTAAACATAGCACAAGCCATAGTAAGAATATCTAAAGCCATGGACTAATTTTTTAGAGGGGAGATTTACATCTCGAAATAAGCAAGAAAAATCAGCAAACATAGATACAATGTAACAAAATCCAAAGTAATACAAGAATGATCAACAGTAACTAACATCAAATCTCCTAGTAACCCACTCCCAATGTTCATTTCATCAATATGTTTCATCTTGGATCCCAGATGCCTCATGTAGCCTTCTGGTCTCCTGGAAAAATCTTCTCTTGGACATTCTGGAATAAGTCCGGTTCTCAGGGAAGCTTTGAAGGGGAATCCTCCTCAGCATTTGTTTCTCTGGTTCCATGTCATCTGTAGATTCTTGGATGTTCCTGCTAAAATCTTTTACAAAACAGATCTCAAAACAATTTAGTATACCCTCTTAAACATATCACTTCTCCAATAACTAGTCTGTGGAATGAAAACCAGCTCAGACCTTGTGGTTCTGATCTCATTAACAAGAGAACTATAAGAAGAATTTCAAATTAGGAACCTATGGTTCACTTGAAACTTCGGGGAATTTCAGTTCTTAAATGCCCCTTGCCATTTCTGTCTTTATCTAAACCCTGTACCTTGCTATAAACACTGCCAATGACAGTCTGAAGAAAGAATGTTTAAAAAAAGAAAAGATTCTATGAGGATCTGACTTGTAAAATGAGCCTTTTGGTTAAAGAGTTAATATTTACCAGAGTAGACATATAAGCTAGGATTAAGAGTACTTTTCTAAATTGGTATTGACTCTATTATCATTTAATTTCCTTTGATGTAACTTAGCAAATTCCTGTTGATATATTTAAGAAATTCAAATGACAGCTGAGAAATCAAAAGCTAAGTATTTTAAAATACCACAGAATGCATAACTTTGAAAACCTTTAAAATCACATATAAAAAAATACACAGGCAAAGGAGAAAGAAACCAACCATAGCGAGCTACTATAAGAATAGAGAAGACTGGGTTCATCTTCAGAGGAGGATACTAAAGCAAAGAAACCCTCTTATAATCTGCTGTGCATATGACGTGCTTTTTTATCTTTTCTTATTTTGTATTCAAGTTTCAATATTTAAGTCTAAAATTTTAAAAGTTTAAAAAAGGGGGGGGCAGCTAGGTGACACAGTGGATAGAATACCACCTCTGGAGTCAGGAGGACCTGAGTTCAAATCCAGCCTCAGACACTTGGCACTTATTATCTGTGTGACCCTGAGCAAGTCACTTGCCCCTGATTGCCTCTCCAAAAAAAATCAAATAGGAGTGGCAGAGAAAAATTGGTAAATGAGAGTGATGCTAGAAAATTATGAAACTATGATTAACAGGTTGGTAAAAGAGACCAAAAAAACTGAGGAGAATAAGAACTTAAAAAACAGAATTGGTCAAATGGTAAAAGAAATACAAAACCTCATGGAAGAAAAGAACTCCTTTAAAAAGCACAATTGACCAAATGGAAAAAGAGATAAAAAAGTTCACTGAAGAAGATAATTCCTTAAAAATTAGAATTGGGCAAATGGAGGCTAATGACCAATCATCCAGAAAGAAACCATTCAAATACCATGAAGCTACAGTCAAGATCCCACAAGATTTAGCAGCTAGTACATTAAAGAAGTGAAGGGCTTGGAATATGATATTCTGGAAGGCAAAGGAGCTAGGATTATAACCAAGAATAACATACTGAGAAAAATTAAGTATAGTCTTTCAGGGGAAAATATAGATATTTAATTAAATAGAGAATTTTCAAACATTCCTGATGAAAAGAGCAGAGCTGAATCTTACATTCAAGCACAAGACTCAAGAAAAGCATAAAAAGGTAAACATGAAAGAGAAATTACACAGGTTCAACTGTTTTCATTCCTATATGGGAAGATGATACATGTAACTCCTAAGAACTTTATCATAATTAGGGCAGTTAGGAATTTACATAGAAAGAGAGCACAAGTGTGAATTGATAAAGCTAGGATGATCTTAAAAAAATAAAAACAGAGGGGTGAGAAAGAGATTAGGTGAGGGAAAGGGGAAGGGAGAGGAAGAATGCAGAAAATTATCTCACATAAAAGAAGAGTGCAGGGAAGAACTTTTATGGTGAAGGGAAAATGGGAGAGGGGCAGGTAATGTTTGAACCTCACTCTTCAGCTGTATGGGCTCAAAAAGGGAAGAATATATATACACATTCAGTTGGAAATAGAAAGCTATCTTGGCCAACAGGGTCGTAAGAGGGGAAGAGAATAAGAGAAAATGAGGGGTTAAGTGGGAGAACGGATTAAGGGAGGCACTGGTAAGAAGCTGAATGGGCTTTTGAGAAGGGACAAGGTAAAAAGAGAGAGAGATAAACAAAAGAAAATAGGACAGAAGGAAATACACCATTAATAATCATAAGTGTGGATGTGAATGGGATGGACTCACCCATAAAACAAAAGCAGATAGCAGAATGTATTAGAATCCAGAGTCTAACAATACGTTAACAGAAAGACACACAAGTAGTTAAAATAAGGGGCTGGAGCAGAATCTGTTATGTTTCAGCAGAAGTAAAAAAAGAAGGGATAGCAATCATGATCTCAGACAAAGCAAAAGCAAAAGTGTACCTAATCAAAAGAGATAATCAGGGCAACTACATTTTGCTAAAAGGTTACTATAGACCATGAAGTAATATCGATACTAAACATATATGCACCAAATGGCATAACATCTAAATTCTTAAAAAAAAAAACGTTAAATGAGTTACAGGAGGAAATGGATAGTAAAACTATACTAGTGGGAGACCTCAATATTCCCCTTTCAAATCTAGACAAATCTAAAAATAAAATCTATAAGAAAGAAATTAAGAAGATGAATAGAATTTTATAAAAGTTAGATATGATAGACCTCTAGAGAAAACTAAATGAGAATAGAAAGGGGCATACCTTTTTCTCAGCCATACATGACACCTTCACAGAAAATGACCATGTATTAGGACATAAAAACTTTTCAAACAAATGCAAAAAAGCAGAACTATTAAATGCATCTTTTTCAGAACATAATGCAATAAAAATTATATTCAATAGAGTATTAGAAGCAGAGAATAAAAATTAATTGGAAATTAAATAATCTAATCTTAAAGAATGAGTAAATCAAAGAACAAACCATAGAAACAATAAAAAATGACAACAATGAGAAACATACCAATATTTATAGGATGTGGCCAAAACAGCTCTTAGGGAAAATTTTTTATCTCTAAACACTTACATCAATAAAAGAGACAAAGAACAGATCAATGAATTGGGCATGCAACTAAAAGAAAAAAAAAACTAGAGAAAGAACAAATTTAAAATCCCCAATTAAAAATCCCCCTGAAAATCAAAGGAGAGATTAATAAAATTGAAAGTTAAAAAAACTTAATAAAACTAGAACAGATAGGTTTATGAAAAACACAATAAAATAGATAAACCAATGTCTAATTTGATTTTTAAAAAGAAGGAAAAAAGCAAATCACCAGTATCAAAAATAATAAGGATGAATTCACCATCAATGAAGATGAAATCAAAGCAATTATTAGGAGCTATTTTGTTCAACTATATGCAATAATTCTGACAATCTAATGGATTGGATAAAGATTTTTTTAATATAAATTGCCTGGATTGACCAAAGAGGAAATAAAACACTGAAATAACCTTAGCTTAGAAAAAGAAGTTGAACAACTCATAAATGAGCTGCCTAAGAAACAATCCTTAGTATTAGATGGATTTGCAAATGAATTCTACCACACATTTAAAGAAAAATTAATTTCAATGCTATATTAAGTATTTGGGGGAAGGGGAAGGGGAAAAAAATCCTACAAAATTCCTTCTATTACAAAAATATGATTTTGATATCTAAATCAGAGAGAGCAAAAACAGAGAAAGGAATCTATAGACCAATTTCTATAATGAATATTGATGCAAAAATTTTTAATAAAATACTAGCAAAGAGATTACAGCAATATATTAAGAGATCATACATTGTGACTAGGTTAGATTTATGCCAAGAATGCAGAGCTGGTTCAATATTTAGAAAACTATCAACTTAATTGACCATATCAATAACAAAAACAACAAAAATCATATGATTAAAGTAATAGATGTGGGAAAACCTTTTGACAATATATTCACCCATTCCTATTAAAAACCCTAAAAAGCATAGAAATAAATGGAGCTTTTCTTAAAATAATAAGTAGTATTTCTCTAAAACAAAGAGCAAGTGTTATTTATAGTGGAGGTAAACTAGAAGCCTTCCCAATAAAATCAGGTGTACAGCAAGGATACCCATTACCACCACAATTATTCAATACTGAACTAGAAATGGGAGCTATAGCAATAAAGAAGAAAAAGAAATCGAAAGAATGAGAATAGGCAATGAGGAAACAAAAATATCACTCTTTGCAGATGATATGATAGTATACTTAGAGAACTCTAAAGAATCAACTAAAAATAGCTAAAACAATTAACAATTTCATCAAAGTTTCAGGATATAAAATAAACCCACGTGAATCATCAGCATTTCTATATACTACCAACAAAACCCACTGGAAAGAGATAGAAAGAGAAATTTCATTTAAAATAAGTCAATGGTATAAAATACTTTGGAGTCTACTTGTCAAGATGTACATAGGAACTATACAAATACAATTACAAAACATGTTTCACACAAATAAAGACAGATCTAAACAACTGGAGACATATTAATTGTTCATGAGTAGACCAAACCAGTATAATAAAAATGACAATTCTACCTAAATTGACTTATTGAATGCCATCCAAATTAAACTACTAAAGAATTATTTTATAGAGCTAGAAAAAATATTAACAAAATTCATCTGGAAGAACAAAAGGTCAAGAATATGGGAATCAATGAAAAAAAAATGAAGGTAGGCAGCCTAGCAGTACTAAGTCTTGAAGTGTAATACAAAGCAGTAATCATCAAAACAATCTGGTACTGGCTAGGAAATAGAGTGGTGGATCAGTGGAATAGATTAAGTACATTATATACAGTAGTGAATGACCATAGTAAACCTAAAGATTCAAGCTTTTCTGGCAAGAACTCACTATTTGACAAAAATTGATGGGAAAACTGGAAAGCAACCTGGCAGAAATGAGGCACAGACCAACATCTCACATTGTATGCCAAGATAAGGTTAAAATGGGTACATGAGTTAGACATAAAGAGTGATGTCATCAGCAAATTAGTGGATTGTAGAAAAATTTACCTGTCAGATCTATGGATAAGGCAAGAGTTTATGGCCAAATGAGAAATAGAGAGTATTACAGGAAGTAAAATGGATAATTTTTATTACATGAAATTATAAAGGTTTTGCAGAAACAAAACCAATGCAGCCAAAATTAGAAGGAAAACAGGAAACACTACAAAAATTTAAAGCAATTTTTTCTGATAAAGGACTTGTTTCTTAAACACATAGGAGATGGAGCCAAATTTATAAAAAATAAGAGCCACTTTCCAATTGATAAATAGTCAAGCATAGGAACAGGCAGTTTTCAGAAGAAAAAAAAATCAAAGCTATCAGTAGTTATATGAAAAAAACTCTAAATCCTTAATGATCAGAATAATGCAAATTAAAATAACTCTGAGGTACCACCTCATACCTACCAGATTGGCTAACATGACAGAAAAAGAAAATGACAAATGTGGGAAGGGATGTGGAAAATTAGGAATACTAATGCACAATTGGTTGTGTTGTGAACTGGTTCAACTATTCTAGAGAACAATTTGGAACTATGCCTAAGGGGCTATAAAACTGTGCATACTCTTTGACCTAGCAATGAGGTCTGTATCTCAACAAGATCAAAGGAAAAGAAAAAGGACCTATATGTACAAAAATATTTATAGTAGCTCTTTTTGTGGTGGCAAAGAATTGGAAACTGAAGGGATACCCATCAATTGGGTAGTGGCTGAACAAGTTGTGGTCTATGATTGTGGTGGAATATTATTGTGCTATAAGAAATGATGAGCAGATGGTTTCAGAAAAGCTGGGGAAGACTGATATGAATTGATGCAAAATGAAGTGAGCAAAACCAAGAGAAAATTGTACACAGTAACAGCAATACTGTACTATGATCAACTGTGAAAGACTTAGTTAGCTATTCAGATCCATACAATAATCCAAAACAATTCCAAAGGACTTATGATGGAAAATGTTCCAAAACTTTTAAAATTAAGCCTTAAAAAAAAAAATGAAAAAAGCCTGACAGGTGGTAAGCAATTATGTAAATGTTAATGTAAGTACTCTATATTGGTCTTGAATGCAATCAATATAGAATGCCCAAAGTGATCGATGATTTGCTTTGTAAGATAATTTGGAAATGCATTTGATTGAATTAATATCACCTAACTGGTAATAAGTTTTCATATTTTAAATACATTACATTGTGTGTGTGTACTTTTTCTTCTATTGTGAAACACACTCTTAGAAAAATAACTTCCTTTTTAAAACAGATGCTGTTAAATTATTAATTTGGAATACGGTGAAAATATTTGAAAATTATTAAGTATTTAGTGGGTTGTATTTTGTGCTAAATTGGAGAAAATAATAATAATAATAGCTTATGGTGAGGAAACTAGAGTAGTAAAATTCTCTTAAGGTTCCTTGGGAATTCCTCCTAGGGCAGGGTCATAAGATCTTATCAGCCCTGCTACCAGCACATTATAAAACTCTGTAGTTTTGCAGTTTGAGGAACTAGGACCACTTCCAGATAAAGTGGGACAATTACAAGTTTACTTAAAATAATGAGTTTTATGTAAGATCATTTGGAAAATCATGAGGTTGTATCTGCTAATAATCAGTATGTAATGAAGTTATATTTTTGAACCAACTATTTACTGTATGTGTGAACTAGTGTTCACTGTGTATCTGTAAAACTCCAGAATGTAGTTATTCTTACATGAAGGATCAATAAAATGTCCTTATCTATCTATCTATCTGTATGTATGTATGTATGTATGTATATAAGAGTAAACTAGTCCTAAGCTGTGATTAGTAAAATTTTGCTATTTGAGGTAAGATCTCATGGGACTCTAATTTGCTATGGTTCTGAGTTTTGATTTCAGGTATAATTGTCTGAATTGTCATAAAACCAATAGCCCGCCATTCAAGGGAAATGCCATGTGCTTCTGAAAGGGAATACAGCCTGAGAACTATTACAGGTAGTGTTGTGGTTTCATGGTGTGTCGTGGTGGCTCCATCTCAAAGAATTCAGAGTCAGACCACCTCTAATCCAAGTACAGGCATTTATTGAGGATTGACATGCCTCAGAAGAGGGCTAGGGTGCCAAGAGGAACCAGCAACTTCAGTGAAAGCAAGATGGAGTTTTATAGGGTAAAGACATAATTACATCACACAAATTATGAATATTAAAAAGGTAGGTGGGGTTTGTCAAGGGATTAGGTAATAGGGGAGGGGTCCCTTCTATGGTTCAGTAGTCAAACGTCCTGATAATGCTGCTTTCTGATTGGCTAGTGATTGTCGTCCTATCTGGTCAAGATGGATAGTTAGGTATTGTGGTCCTATCTTGGACTAAATCGATTATGTGATTGTGGTTGAGTACAAGTGGCTAGCTAGGGGCAGTGTCTCTTTAGAGTCTGGGGGCCTGTGGTGTGGTTAAAGTCAGATTGTGTGGTTAAATAGGGACATGCCTGCTGTTCAGTGGGGCTCATAAGGAAGTTAGAATATTGGGACTGGGGGCAGCTTTATTAGGATTCCATCAGTAAATATCTGGCATCAGGGAAAAGTTGAGGGGATGACCTCAAGTAGGCAAAAGTAGGAGCCTTGTGACTCAGTTTCCTGATTGTGCTGTTTCCTTTCCAAACAAGAAATTTTTCCATCTGGTTAATTGTGGACCTGATTTATACCCTATGGATACTATAGAGCTTTACTACCTGATTGACAGGCATATATGACTGGTGCCTGAAATCCAGCAGAGCTAAGGGAGTTTATTCCCCCTTGTTATGGTTTGCCTCAGGTCAGTTTATGCCCTTGAGGGGACACTCCTGACATCATCATAACCTTGTCTCTCCTTTTTCCTTTCATAGCAAATTTCCATAACCAGGGCAGGTAAACTGAAAGTTTTTTTATACTACATCATTAATTAATAGACTAATATTGAAACATCTTTGAGTCATTATAATAGAATGCAAATATGAAAGATTTAGTGAATTAGTTATTATGTCTGCCAACCACTTCCTTATAGTTATATAATAAAACAAAACAAAACTACACATAGGAGAGCACTGATAAATTTTTTCTGATAGCTACAATAAACAGATTTTACAGAAAATATTTTAATTTTTTTGCCATCCATAATTGAAAGAGATAGCAAGACCCTTATTTACACCCATATTTAACTTTCAGTTGAAGCTCTATACCTGTTACATTAACATCTTAAAACCTGGAAAATGAGTTATAAAACCTCATGTGGAACCTTAAGGTCATATAATATGTTCTCAGCCTTTCAGGATAATATGGGAATTCAGACAAAGATATAAAAGTCACCTATTTTTTCTGATTTATGTATACATATACATATTCATATGTATGTATATGCATATATGTATACACTCACATATATATGATTGGCTTTCCAAATTTTAATAAGTTCTCAAAATTGGATGAAAGACATACAAAATTTGACCCAACTAGTTTTTATAAACACCAAATTTAGGAAACTGGACTAAATTATTTTAAGTCTTGCTACTAGCAGGTTTTAGCAAAAATTCCTAGATAATTCTGCAAGTGTCCTGGAACCAGAGAAACAGATCTATTGAAAAAAAGACCCCTTCAGAGCTGCCCTGAGAATGAGATCTCTTCCAGAGCATGTAAGGGAAGATGTTTCCAGGGACTAGATAGCTACATGGGACATTTGGGACTCAAGATACAAAAGTGCTGATTAACTGAACACTGGGACTAAGGGGGGAATTTATATAATAATAATTGATTGATGATTAATTGATGTTATTATGATGGTTAAAAAGTTCAAGAAACATAGTTTCTGGGTAATTTAATTATTTTATTAATAAGGCTAGCATGCTATTAATAAAAAAGGTCAGTGGCACTCTCAAATGCCAAAGACCATGATGACAGAGGGGTCATGGCTTATATGCCCTTGGAAGAGAAGTGTTCCTGAAGGTAGCAATCAACTTCTAATTGGTTAACAATTAATGAGAGAACAAATATTACAATGAATAGAATCTAATGAATTAGAATTAGAATGAACTAATAGAGTCTAGAATTGGAATGAATTAATAGAGTCTAGTGAATTTTGATTATATCATTTACTTCTAAATTGCCCAGCCTTGGATAATGTATTTAAAGAATTTATCCCCACCCAAACCTGAGTATAGTACATAGGGTTTCCCTACCTGGGTTGGGTCTAAACAAAATTGTTAAGAAAGTTAATACATTGATTATATAAAATTATAAAAGTTTTGCACAAACAAAACCAACGCAATCGAAATTATAAGGAAAATAAAACTGGGGGAAAATTTTGCAACAAGTATCACTGATAAAGGCCTTATTTTCTCAAATATATAGAGAACTGAGTCAAATTTACAAAAATACAAGACAATCCCTAATTGATAAATGGTCAAAGGATATGAACAGCAGTTTTCACACAAAAAAATTAAAGCTGCCATCTATAAAATTAAAGTTCCATCAGTAGATGTCTGGCATCAGGGAAAAGTTGATGGGATGACCTTAAGTGAGCAAAAGAGGAGCCTCTTGACTCAGTTTCCTGATTGTGCTATTTCCTTTCCAAACAGGAAATTTTTCCATCTGGTTAATTGTGAGCCTGATTTATACCCTATGAATCCTATGGAGCTTTACTACCTGATATAAAATGCTCTATATAAAAAATGCTCTAAATCTCTATTGATGAGAGAAGTATGAATTAAAACAACTCTGAGGTACCAGCTCACACCTATCAAAGTGGCTAATGTGACAAAAAAGGAAAATGTTGGTTGTTTAAGGGAACGTGGGAAAACTGGAACACTAATGCACTGTCCGTGGAATTATGAAATTATAATTATAATTGAACCAAGTCAATTATTGTCCTCCATTTAGTGCTAAGTTTCTCGTAAATCATGTTTATCATGTCTTGTTCAAGGTACAACAAGGTCAGTCTTGCTAGATCTTATAGTAAGCAGATGGGAATAAAGCATAAGAAGACTAGAAATGTAGGAAGGGGACAGGTTTGATCCTGTAGGTAAAAGAGTGCCACTGAAGTTTATTGAAGTGGGGCATGGAGGAGGGAAGTGGTGGACATGGTTAAATTTACACTTTGGTAAGCTCTCTTTAGCAGCTGAGTGGAGGATGGCCTAGAGTGGGGAGAGACTTGAGGTGGAGGACCAACCAGAAGGTTATTGTAAATAGTCACGCCCTCTTAGAGACAAAAAGGAGTTAGTATGACACTAGTTGCTTTTTTTTAAAATAGGACCTGTGATTTTGTTGGTATAGGAAATGTTCCAAGAGGAAGCATTCCTCTACCAACATACATCAACACCTGCCCAAGCAACCTATAGCAGTGATTTCCCCAGGATCCTACAGCTAGCATGCTTCAGAGATGAACTTGAACCCAAGTATTCTTGACTCAGAAACAGATATATCTCTACCCAACATACTATGCTGCCTCTCACTATTTTACTTATGTTGCCTAAAAGACAAAGTCCTTCCCCTGGGCTCCTACCACAAAGGGCAAAGAAACCTAAGGAACCTTTGGTATGGAAACAGAAAGCAAATAAAAAGGGCAGATTTGGGCTAGCTGGCCCTTCTCTACATTCATAGCCTAAAGACCTCCTGAAGGTTATATTGACAGCAGCACATCAAGAGATCTAAGAAGCCAATCGTCAGCTCACTCTTTACTAGATGAAGTTTTGTAACTTCTCAGATACTTACAGTAATGGGGTTTTTTTGTAATTTTTTGGAATTTTTTTAATATATATTTCCCCAATTACATGTTAAAACAATTTTTAACATTTTTTAAAGTTTTGAGTTCCAAATTCTATCTTTCCCTTCCTCTCTTCCCCTCTCCCTGAGCAATCAGATATAGATTATAATATGCAATCATGCAAAACATTTCCATATTAGTCATTTTGTACAAGAAGACTTGAATAAAAAAAATGAAAGAAAGTGAAAAGTAGCATGCTTCCGTCTGTTTTCAATCAATATCAGTTCTTCCTCTGCAGGTGGCTAGTATGCTTCATCATTAGTCCTTTGGGATTCTCTTGGATCATTGTATTGCTGAAAATAGCTAAGTCATTCACAATTCTTCATTAAATAATATTGCTGTTACTGTGCACCACATTCTCCTGGTTCTGTTCACTTCACTTTGCATCAGTTCATGTAAGGTTTTCCAGGTTTTTCTGAAATCATTCTGCTTGTCACTTCTTATAGCACAATGATATTCCATCATAATTATATGCCACAGGTTGTTTAACCATTCCCCAATTGATGGGCATCCTCTTGATTGCCAAAATTCTTTGTCACCACAAAAAGAGCTATTATAAATATTTTTGTACAAATAGGTCCTTTTTCCCTTTTTTTAATGTCTTTGGGATATAGATAGCACTGGTATTGTTGCATCAAAGGGTATGGACAGTTTTATAGCCCTTTGGGCATAGTTCCAAATTGCTCTCCAGAATGGTTGGATCAATTGACAACTCCACCAACAATGTATTAGTTACTGACATTAATGTTACAGAATTACAGAATTGTTCCTTCCTTGTTAGAAGGAACCTCTGACATCATCTAGTCCAACCCACTCATTTTTCAGATATAGAAACTGAAGCCCAGAGGAGTTAAGTGACTTGGCTAGGTTGCCCAGTGTGTAGGTGGCAGAGGCAGAATTCATACTCAAAAACTACGCCACATCTATGACCTTAAAGTCTGAAATTCACCATTCTCATCACAAACCCCAACCCCTTCTTCATTCTCCCGGACCTATCATTACTACCTTGAGTTCTTCTATCCTTCCTGATCTCCCTGACTGAGGGTTCTGGCTTCACTCTTTTCTCTTCCCAGTGGTAACCAGTTCACCTATGCATTGTACTCTGCCCTTGAATCCCTTTCTCCTTTGTTCTTCTACAGCCACAACCAGCCAGCCCTGGGTTACCATGACCATTTGCTTTCTCTGCTCCTATTTCGGAGGTTCTGGATGCTACAGAAGAAATTCACACTATTGTGCTGAGACCACCACATATTTCCATTATCTAATCTCAACTGAGCCTTTGCCACTGCACAATGATCTTTC
Source organism: Trichosurus vulpecula (assembly GCF_011100635.1). Lineage (NCBI taxonomy): Eukaryota > Metazoa > Chordata > Mammalia > Diprotodontia > Phalangeridae > Trichosurus > Trichosurus vulpecula. The sequence goes on from NC_050575.1 coordinate 94,761,476, forward strand.
TATTCTTCCCTATTTGACTACCACATGTCCTGCAAAGGCTGTTCTAAACCTCCTCTCATCAAACCCCCAGAGTCATTTTCACTCCCTTCCTATTAACAGATGACCTTGCCTCCTATGTTATTGAGAAAACAAAGACTCTGTTACCAGTTCTCTTATCTCCTCTAACTCCACGTCTCAAAACTTTTGTGCAAAACAAAAAACAAAGAAACAAACAACCTTCTGTATATCTTCACTTCTCTCCTCCTGTGCATCACTCTCAGGGGATGAGGCAGTCCTTTTAACAAGGTTAATGCCTCTGCTTGAGCCTGGATCACATATACAGAACATAAATTCCTTGAGGGCCGAGACTATTTTGTTTTTCTATCCCCAGTGCTTAGCACAATTCCGGGTGAATAGTAGGACTTAAGTGCTTCTTGATAGATCACCTCCTGGATGATAGAATGGGAACTTATTCTGTCTCCTTCAATGTCCTCCTGACTACTGGATCCTTTCTCAACGTTTATAAACATGTCTTTGTTGTTGTCACTCCCACACTTTGCTACCTGTCCATGGGGTTTTCTTGGCAGAGATACTGGAGTGGTTTGCCATTTTCAGTGTATTAAGGCAAACAGAGGTTAATAAACAGAGGATTTGCCTACTAGCAAGTGTCTGAGGCCAGATTTGAATTCAGGTCTTCCTGAATCCAGGCCCAGCACTTTATCCACTCAGCCATCTAGCTGCTTCAGTGTTAAAGGTGAACAGATCCTTAAAAAGTCTTTACTTGATCTCACCATTACCTCGGGCTCTCATCCTGAGATATTAAAAGGGTTTGTCCCAAATGCTATAGGCCTTCCTTTCATTAAAAAAAAATTCTCAGGGGAACCAGTTTAAGTCAGACTGTCAATCTGTTGTCTCTCATTCTCACTACAACACCAGTGCCATTATCTTTTTCATTCATATGTGGCTTTAGCTTCCTCTTCAATGACATTTCTGGAGTACATTGTTGTTGCTAACCCCATGCAGCTTGCCTTCATCTACCATTTGGCTTCCCCATTAATTATTTGTAATTTTGATTCTTCCTCATAGCATCACCAGAATATTGGTGTCAAAAAAACGATGTGCATTTGATGTAGTGGGATACTGTAAAGCACTGCATAATTTCCCAAATATGGTCCTGTCCATTTTCCTTGCTAACAGGATTTTTACTGAACCTGTCTCTAACCTGAGAATGCTCAGAGCCACACAGAGCAGGCCTAGAGACAGGAGTACCAGTAATCAAGTAATTTAATTAATCAATTTCAGAGTGAGGAATGTTCTCTTAGCTGAAGTAAAAGCACAGGTTACATACTTAAATCACAACTGGGGAAGGAGGTGAGAAGGTGGATTACAAATAATCATTTAGTGGTTTCCCACAAGAAACCCCTAAGTCCCACAATACAACAATTCTGGAGTGAAGTCTTTGGCAGTTGTGACCAACTCCCCTAGAGTACAGAACCAGAGTTCTGTGATGGTAACAGGTTCTACAATCTTTGATTCACTTCACTTAAGGTCCAATGATTGTGAGCATTGCCAGAGTTTGGATTAATCAGTTTAAGCTGCATTGTGAGCTCTGACTTCCAAGCCAGAGAGGCAGCTCTTGAGAAAACTAAATTATTAGTATATTCATTACACATATCATATAGATTAATATGAAAATTATAAATACCCTTCTCCATCCTACTATTTGTTTCTTGGCTTTGTTCATCTGTCTGTCAGCCATACCTGTTCATGTTGACTCATCCAACATAAGCAACAATTTGCTTTAAAGGCACATAGTTTTTAATATGATATTATAATTCAATGCAAAGAATTCTACTTCTCTACTAAGCCAGAGCCTGCTGCAGCAGATGGGAAGGAGTCTAATGCAACGAAAAGTATACTGGTTCTGGAATCAGAAGACAAAGCTTCAAATTCTACCTAATGGAATCACAGAATGTGAATTAAAATTCTGGTTCTGCTACCCGTGTGAAGGTGGGCAAGTCGCTGCCCTTCTTTGGGTACTAATTTCTTTGGAAACTGAAATGAGGAAGTTGGACTAAATGGCCTCTAAGAGGCCTTCAAGGCAGCTAAGTGGTACAGAGGAGAGAGTGCAGGGCCAGGAGTCAGGAAAATGTCTTCCTGAGTTCAAATCTGGCCTCAGACATTCACTAGCTATGTGACCCTGGGCAAGTCACTTCACCCTATTTGCCTCAGTTTCCTCATCTGTAAAATGAGCTGGAGAAGGAAAAAGCAAACCACTCCTTTATCTTTACAAATAAATCCCCAAATGGGGATGTGAAGAATTGGAAAGGACTAAACAACAATAAGGTCCCTTCAAACTCTAAATTGATCTTTTGAAATCAGTTAGATCACCGGCCTTTAGAGATGACTAATATGATTTAGTCTGGGGTGGCCTAAAAGAACAGATCTAGATTCGGGGATTTGGGGTTCAAATATGGATTCTGCCACTTAATACCTGTATGGCATTGGATAATCATTGCCCTTTGCTGGGCCTGTCTTTTCAGCTGTAAAATGGGGGGTGGGAGGGAGTTAGGTGCCCCTAAAGTCCCTTAGGAGTCCTCTAGGTGGTTCAGTGGATAGAGTGATAGGCCTGGAATCAGAAAAACCTGAGTTCCAATTTGACCTCAGCCACTTACTGTGTGACTCTGGGCAAATCCTCTGTTTACCTTAATCCACTGGAGAAGGAAATGGCAAACCACCCCAGTGTCTCTGCCAAGAAAACCCCGTGGACAGTATAGGTGTGCTATGTATGGTCCATGGGGTCACAAAGAGTTGCACATGACTGAACAACAACAAAGGACCCTTTCAGCTTGTCACGGCAGATTTGGAACTGGAAAGGAGAGAGGTTATCTAGTCTAAGGCTCTCATTTTGTAGATGGGGAAATCTAGGCCCAGATGTTGCGGTTTGGTGATATGTTGTGGTGGAACCATCTCAAAGAATTCAGTCAGACCACCTCTAATTCAAGTATAGGCATTTATTGATATTGATGCCTCTCATGAAGTAGGCTAAGTTCCAAGAGGAACCAGCAACTTCAGAGAAAGCAAGAGGTAGAGATTCAATTATATAACAGAAATTATGAATATTTAAAAGGCAGGAGGGGTTTGTTAAGGAATTAGGTAATAGGGGAGGGCTACAGTGGAACTGTGCATGCAGTTACAATGAATACAGAAAAACCCATGGGGGAATATATATGTATGATAATGACATTATAATAAGCCTCTCTACATCACAAATTCACCTAAAGGACAGCTTTTGTTATTACTGCAAAGGTGCTACTGTACCTTCTTAGAGAAAGTCCTTTCTACTGTTTTGGGGTCCACATCCTGTTCCGGCATCCTGGTGGTGCTCCTTTCTGATTGGCTGAATATTGTGGCCCTGTCTGAGACTAAGTAGATGTGGTTGTGGTTGAGTGCATGGACACACCTGCTGTTTCTGTGGGAAATATGAGGAATGGATCTGGGGGCAGTGGCTAGCTAGAGGCAGTGGCTGGGATCCCATTATTTGGGATAAAGACCACTACTCAAATTAATCAAGACAAAGACTTGGATACCTTGAAAGCAGAAAAGAATTTATTGCTTTCTCAAGAGAAAGGGTACAGCCCCTTGTTGCTCAGAACAGCTCCCACAGGGAATACAAGGTGGGAATGGCCCCTTCAGCCTTTTATCCCTGACTCAAGACCTCCCCCCACAAGTTCCTCCTCCTTCATCCCATTGTCTGGGCTTCAGGATGTACAATCTATCTCACAAAAATCGACCCAGCAACAGAGGCTTTTGATGTTTGTTTGCCATATAAGGGAATAAGATACACAGGGTGGTAGGAAGAAAAACAAAGACAGGGAATGGGGAATCTTTGATAATTTGTTTCTTTTCTGTGCTCAAAAACAAGATCCAGGTGACTTGGAGGAGGGTCTAGTACAATGCAGGGTATACTGAAAAACATGTCTTCCCAAAGTTAGCTTGCTGTAGGAATTATTTTGTTTAAGGGAGTACATTTTAATAGAACAAGAAATCATTAACCCTTTGAGGAGGCTTCACCTTCTGAGAAATGATCTCTCAAACCATTACATGGACACACCTATTGTTCTAGTGAGCAGTGAGGCATAGATGAAGAAGCTAGGATGTGGGGGGAGGGGGAGATGGCTAGGTAGGGGCAGTGGGCCTGCTGTACAGTGGGGCCTATCTTTATTAGGATTCTATCACAGAAAGGTCAAGTGACTTCCTCACACAGGTTGTGTCACAGAAGGGAGTCAAAGGCAAGTCATCTGACTCCAAATGTCCTGGTCCTGATTCTTCCCTGAGGCCTCTGAGGCTGGAGGAAGGAGGCCATGGATGGCTAGCGCTGAAAGTCTTTCTCAAACAGACCCAGGTCAGTAGGATGAAAGGAGTAGGATTCTTCAACATCTTGTTGATTTCTTCGAAAAGAATACTAAAATGGGGAGGGGGGTGAGTGCACATGTTCACAGTGGCAGATGTCAAGATATCTGTGAGGGACTATAGGTGTCAGTGTGATTCTGATGGGGTGCTTGTGCTGACCCTAATTCTAACAGCCTCTGCTTGGGTGCCTGTTCCTGAATTCCAGTCCTAAAATCACATCTCTCCCTAGCTTCAAAGCATTGGCCCTAGCAGTCTGTCTCTAGCTAAAGGGCAGCATGCCCCAACTAACTTATCTCTGCTTCTTCCTCAGTAAGCAGCTATGCCCAATTATAGATTGATTCAGGATACTGATAACTGACTATACACTGAGTCTAACACATAATCTAGACACAGTCAAATGTATACTCCCCTACATTAATCTTGACTAACAAGACATGCGATGGAATCCACCTGAGTATTTCCAGCCAGCTGTGAACTTTTGGTGACTTAGTTACATTTCACAGCCAAAACCACACCTCCACCTAACTCTGGGTGAGATACCTGCGCAGTAGATACAAAAAGTGCATGCTCCTTTAAGAACTGACCACCCCTTAACCACTCCCTAATCCCACCCCAAAACACCTCATTGACAGGTTTCACCCCCAGATCTTGTACTTAAACTTTCCCTGTAGCCCTGTGAGTTTGCAAGTCCCCTGAGAACTCTTGCCCGCTGTAAAGCATAGTAAATCTTTGCCACCTTGACTTAAAGAATGCTTGGATCCATGAATTCATTCCAGGCGACCTTGCCCTGGGAACTTTGGTTTGGGATTCCTGAACCCCTGGGTTTTTCTCCCTCAAAGTCCTCACCGAATTGCTGTCTTCAATATTGCTGCTTAAATGGAGGACTCAGTGGAAATGGATGTGAGCACCTCTGGCCCCAGAGTTTCCTCTTCAGTAACAGCCATGTATTTGGAGGTGGCTTCAGGGTTGGGGGCGGGGTGGCCAGCAGAGAGTTTGGACCTGTGTGTGTTAGGGTGGGGGAGAATTGTTGGGGATCCAGGGCTGGAAACGCTCCTGAAATACAGACCGTGGACCCAGCGGCCAGGGAGCAGCTTATCTGTGGAGGGGAGGGGGCCTGATGCTGGGCGTGGGGTGGCTGGTGAGGGATGCGGAGGGAACCGTGAAGGGTGGAGGTGAAGGCTGACGGCCTGGCGATGGTGGGGGGAGGGGATGATAGCCGAGAGGCCCAGATTTGGTTTTCTGTGGAGCAGAGGAGGGTGAGGAGGTTAGGGAGGGGTCCATGACAGTCTTGCCTCCAGGCTAGTTGAGCATCTCTAATAAGGCCACAGGCATAACCGAACAGCCGCTTCTCTGCAGGGACCTGCTTGGTGGCCACGGTTGCTGGGGCCCGTTACCGCAGGGAGGTGGGGGAGAGGGAGGAAGCACGTGGGCAGAAACAGTGGTGCAACTGGACGCCTGCAGGAAGCACATGGTGCCATCGAGGGAGGTCTTGGGCTGAGGGTGGAAGGCATCTCTGGGGCATCCCGGCCCTGCAGCCCCTGTATGTGGTTGTGCTGCAGAGCTGGGGAAATGTAGGATTGCCACAGGGCCTAAGAGGGAGGGGTGGTAAATGCAGAAATCTCTGATGGTGGTTTAGTTTTAGGGTACAGGAGAGGTTAGTAGCTTGCTGTGTGTGTTCTAACTTTATATAGTTTGGTAAATCTGTTCTCTGGCATGTATTGCTGAATTTATATCATTTCATATTCAGCTGCATTTCCATTATGGGCATATTTTGTCTCTGTCTCACTGGATAAAATAGCCTTTTTGGAGGAAGGGGGTCTTTGTGGCATTCCTCCTACATTAAGAATGCTTTTTGATTGGATGAAACAAGTTGGGCAAATTTTTAATGTTGATAGAGTTGGAAAAAATACTGAAGCTTCTAGGGATGAAAAGGGTTCAGGTCCCCTCCCACCCTCCAACCTGTTCATATATCAGGATGCATGTCTCTCTGTCTGAAACAAGTACCAAATTCCACTTTGGGAAAATTACAGGTACAAATTTGTTCCAGTCCCTCTGTTTGACTTTATGACTCGATTTTTATTTTTCTGTGCGTATGTGGATTTAAAAACATGACTTCTATTCATTGGGCTTTTATAAACCAGTATTCATGGGTGCAGCCTTAAGGTGAAGGTAGAGCAAATCCCAGCCCTCATTTTGCAGGTGAGGAAACTGAGGCTCAGATTAAGTGATATTGATGGGGTGCTTGGGTGCTTGTGCTTGTACCCCAATTCCAAGATCACATTTCTCGCTAACGTCAAAACACCATCCCTGACAGTGTTCTCCCCAGCCCAAGGATACTATGCCTAGAAATAACTCATGAGTGGGCCCCAGTAAGACAAACTACCTTTCCCAAAATTACTCATGAGTGAGCCCCAGTAAAACAAACTATCTTTCCCCATCACAAGAACAAGCTGACCTCTGAAGAAATCCTCTTGTAAAACCAGAACTATCTTGTAACCACAGAATTATCATGTATTGATTCCCAAAGTTTTCGTATTCAATCCAGAGGTCAAGCTATAAACATCAACTCTCAAAGCAATCCGGCTCCTGACATAACAGACGAAGAGTACACCCCTGAGAAACCCCTTCCCCTGGTTTCCAGTAGTGAATGGCACCAGTGACCAACATCATAAGTTATCACCTAATTAGCGTATCTACCAGATAATCTACTACTTTTCCTATGTTAAGTGCTAGCATCGTTCCTGTTAGGTTGCAGGTAACTCAAGAACTCTTGCCTGCTGAAAATCATAACACTAAGTCTTTGCCACTTTGACTTAAAGAATGCTTGAGTCCATGAATTCATTCTAGGTGACCCTCTCCTATACTACAGTCCTTGAGGGGTCCCTGAAACCCTCCCTCAAACCTCATCAGTGTAATAATGTTCAAATTTTAGGGGATTAGTCTTTTGCTACTGATGAGGTATCTGGTTAAAACTATGGCTCTGCTCCTGTTAAGGTTGTGAGCTAAAGGCTGACAAAGATTATCATTTTAAGGTAGATAATGGTGAAAATGAGTACCAGTTGTCATTAAGGACTGTAAGTAAATTTTCATCATTTAAATTTATCTTTTGCATGCTTTTGTTCATTTAACAGGATAAAAAATTGTAATAGTCTCTTTTAATGGCCTTACTGTTAATTATGGAACAACTGTCATTCTGTTCATATAGGTCAAGAATAAGCTTACCTTAGTACTTAAGACAGTATATCGTGTACATGGGTATTCAAAATGAAAATAATGATCTGATTTGTGCTGTATACATAGCTTTCATTTTCTCAAGTGTTTACAAGTTAAGAAAAGTGACAAACTTTGTGATGATGCATGTAGCAATTTTTTGGTTGATCAATGTTCTTTTACCAAGTAAGTAGTTGATTTAGGAACTTTTTAAATTGAATTACTAAGAGGTTGCTTTCCCTCTCAACATTTACAGGTGAGTTTAGGGGCTGGTGCAAAGGACAAATTGCATATTGTCGAAGCAGAGGCACTGAACTATGAAGGCAGTCCAATTAAAGTAACACTGGCATCTTTGAAAATGTCTGTGTAGCCTACAGTAAGACCTTTAAATAATTTTTTTCTCTGATTGTTTTGAGATAAATGTTCAAATGATAAATCCATTGATTCTAATCTTAAATAATTTGCACTTTTGCTATCCAATTAAGATTAGGGATTGATGCCATTCTTACCACACGTCCCCACTAGGGGTTCATAGTAATATTCTTTGATTTCTGCTTTATGCATTTTTTTTTTCAGAGCTGGAATTGATAACTGATATTTGTATAATGTTTTAAAGTTTAAAAAAAAAACCTTTTCCACCCTGTGAGGTAGTTAGCTATGGACTAAGTATAATTATCAATTTATTAATGCAGGTTCTCATCTTCTCTTGCAACTTAGTCTTTCCCAAGTTACCTAGAGCACTGACAATCGAAGTGACTTGCCCAGGGTTGACACAACCAGTATGTGTCAGAGGTAGAAGTTCATCCTAGGACCTAGATCTTCTAAGACAGTACTCTGCTTCTCATGTAAGTACTGCAAGTACTACTCCCGAGTTTAAGTATTCACTACATATTATCTCCCAATTTACGTGCTATATAATTTAGGTAATAAATTTTAATCAAATTGCATATCAAGGATATTACGCAAGTTTCAAGTCCCATACTAGTTGGGGAAGTAGTATATTCCTGGTTCTGTTCACTTACGCTAAATTAATAGTTTTAGTGGACAAACAGTGGAGCCAAGTAAGGAATTATACTTGCTCATAATTCAGTATTTCAGAGATACAGGATTTCATCGTTCTGTAATAGTTGTCCCTCACACCTTCCGTGCACTTCTTCACTTTGCCCTCATAGCATCCTTAGTTTCCTTCAAAACTCAGGTCAAATGCCATGTCTTACATGAAACCTTTTTTCATTCCTAGCTGCTGGTAGATAGTAGATTTCATTTTGTACAGTCAGGTGCAATTAGTGAAATGTGAGTTTCTTAAGTATAGAAATAGTTTTATTTTTGTCTTTGTAGTCCCAGCATATGGCACCTAATACTTAATAAATACTTGATTGTCCTTCATGAATTAATGTAGCCAAAAACAATTAGTACCTGCTGCAAAATCTTGTGGCATTATAAGCCACTTAAATTCATCTAGCCTAGTCCTTGAACACTTGATCATCAAGCCTATACCTGAAGCCTTTTCCAGATTTTGACAGTTTGTACTTTTCATGGCTGCCACTGAAAATCCAGAGTCAATCACGTCACAAGACGTTAAAATGTGAGGGCTCCTTGTACATATATGTGCTTAGCATATAAATATAATTTCATCAGTTAGTACTATTTTATCAAAGAGGCCCAGAAAATGCAAGAGAATTGTTGATGGTCAGTTACCTCTAATAATAGTTTGAAAGAAAAGGGTAAATTATGAAAATATTTTTTTATGGCTTTAACTTTTTTTAAGTGGCTTAATATAGCTTTGACTTCTGTTTGGAAAAACAAACTTATACCTTAAATATTCACAAGGGTCTTGATTCTTCCATGTTATTTCCCCTTTATAGTATGTGGTCATAAATTGGCTTTTTCCCCCACCCATGTTTCTCCCAGCACCTAGTAAGTATATAGTCTTTCATGCTCCTTAAAAGTCATGCTAATTTGTCAGAAAGACTTCTCTAAAATTTTGCTGATATTTTTAGATGCAAACTTAGCAATCTTTTATGACTGCAATTGTGATATATTAGTGAAGATTGCCTATGGTTCCTTTCCAATTAAAAGATTAGCTCCTCAATTTTTCAGTTCAACTTAAGGTTTCTTAAATATTGCTTTTTATTTGCACCATGATTAAAGAATTAGGATCTGACTTGTGGGGCACATTCTGGCTCTGGATTGTTGTAGGGCATTTATTACTATGATGTGTTGGGGTTTTTTTTTTTCTTCTTCTGAACTCAAGTTTAAGGCCAAAAATTACTTATAATTTAAATTTATCCAGGATTAAGAAATTATCAAGGAGAACTGCCCTGATATTCTAGAGCCACAGGGCAAAATAGAAATTGAAAGAATCCATCGATCACCTCCTCAAGTAGATCCCAAAAAGAAATCTCCCAGGAATATTGTCGCCAAATTCCAGACCTCCCAGATCAAGGAGAAAATACTGCAAGCAGCCAAAAAGAAACAATTTGAGTATTGTGGAAACCCAATCAGAATAACCCAAGATCTGGCAGCCTCTACATTAAGAGATCGAAGGGCTTGGAATACGATATTCCGGAGGTCAATGGAGCTAGGATTAAAACCTAGAATCACCTACCCAGCAAAACTGAGTATCATGCTCCAAGGCAAAATATGGATTTTCAATAAAATAGAGGACTTTCAAGCTTTCTCAGTGAAAAGACCGGAACTGAATAGAAAATTTGACTTTCAAACACAAGAATCAAGAGAAGCATGAAAAGGTAATCAAGAAAAAGAACAAGAAAAAGAAATTGCAAGGGACTTACTAAAGGTGAACTGTTTTGTTGACATTCCTACATGGAAAGATGATGTGTATGATTCATGAGACCTCAGTATTAGGGTAGCTGAAGGGAATATGCATACATATATGTTTATGTATATATAGGGGTGAATGTGTATGTATGTATATATCTATGTGTGTATGTGTATATACATATATATATATATATATATAGAGAGAGAGAGAGAGAGAGAGAGAGAGAGAGAGAGGGAGAGAGCAGACACAGGGTGAGTTGAAGATGAAGGGAAGATATCTAAAAGAAATAAAATCAAATTAAGGGATGAGAGAGGAACATACTGAGAGAGGGAGATAAGGAGAGATAGAATGGGATGGATTATCTCCCATAAAGGTGGCAAGAGGAAGCAGTTCTGTGGGAGGAGGGGAGAGGGCGGATGAGGGGGGAATGAGTGAACATTGTTCTCATCAGATTTGGCCTAAGGAGGGAATACCATACATACCCAATTGGGAATCTTACCCCACAGGAAAGAAGAGGGAAGAAGATAAAAAAATGGGGGGGATGATGGAGGGGAGGGCAGATGGGGGTGGAGGTAGTCAAAAACAAACACTTTCAAAAGGGGACAGGGTCAAGGGAGAAAATTCAATAAAGGGGGATGGGTTGGGAAGGAGCAAAATATAGTTAGTCTTTCACAACATGAGTATTGTGGAAGGGTTATACATAATGATACACATGTGGCCTATGTTGAATTGCTTGACTTCTTAGGGAGGGTGGGTGGGAAGGGAAGAGGGGAGAGAATTTGGAACTCAAAGTTTTAAAAACAGATGTTCAAAAACAAACAAAAATGTTTTTGCATGCAACAAGAAAATAAGATACACGGGCAATGGGGCGTAAAAATTTATCTTGCCCTACAAGAAAGGAAGGGAAAGGGGATGGAAGGGGAGTGGGGTGACAGAGGGGAGCGCTGACTAGGGAACAGGGCAACCAGAATATATGCCATCTTGGAGTGGGGGGGAGGGTAGAAATGGGGAGAAAATTTGTAATCCAAACTCTTGTGAAAATCAATGCTGAAAACTAAATATGTTAAATAAATTTAAAAAAAAAAGATAATTTAAATTTAGCCAGGATTAACGCAAAATTTTCTCTTAGCACTGGAGGAAGATTCAGAATCAGATAATGAAGAGGAAGATGATATAAAACTCTTAAATATGTTTGGCAAACAATCTGCTCCTGCAGCTGGTGGCAAGGTTCTACAGATATAAATGCAACTTTATATTTTCTGATGTTTATAAGCTGTTATTTGCCAATTAAGGTAATGATTTCTATCCCTTATTTCTTTAAAGAAAAAGGTAAAGCTGTCAAAAGATGAAGATGATGATGATGATGGAAAAGTAAGTAGTTTTTATTTCACGTGGAAATACTGTTGTTGGGAAACCCAGGTAGAATGCTTCTCAGTTTTAGTTTGTCATTCTTATAAACCCAAGGTTAAATACCCTGAATGTTTGTAGAAAGAAGTTGTTGAATAAACTATTAAAACACAATTACAGACATACGATATCTGTAATGACTAACTTTGATAGACTTGGCTCTTCTCAGCCATCCAACATTCTAAGACAACTCCAAAAGACTCATGATGGAAAAAGCAATTATAGAGTCTGAATGCAGAATGAAGCAAACTATTTACTCTCTTTTTTTTGTTTTTGTTTTTGTTTCTGTTTTGTTTCTTCTTTCTCAAGGTTCAGTCCATTGGTTATAATTCTTCTTTACAACTTGACTACTGCAAAAATATATTTAGTGTGAAGGTATATGTAGAACCTGTATCGGATTGCATGCTGTCTTGGGTGGGGAGGGGGAAGGAGAGGAAGGGGGAGAAAATTTGAAACTCAAAAACTTGAGGAACTGAATGTTGAAAACTAAAAACAAATAAATTTAAAAGAAAAAATAAGCTATTAAAGCTTAAAACTGCACTAAGACTTTTGGGGTACCTATATAATGAAGATTAATATGGATCTTTGGCCTATTAACATTTCACTAGTAATGGCAATTCTATTGATTTTGACTTCCTATCTTCTAAGAGTCAAAATTTACATGTATAGTCAGATTTTTTTTTGAGAAAGTTGCTGCAAAAGATTTGATTGCAGAGTTTTGTTCATAATCGTGTAATGAGGTTAAAGCTTTAGCAACAAATGGGATACTCTTGATGCAGAACATCAAAATTGACAAACTTTTATCATGTTATTATCTCTTCTAGGTTGAGTAGATACTTCAAGAATACTGTCTTAATATATTTACCCTTTAAAAAAGCCAGTTATTTATCAAAACAGGCCACTGACTAGGCTACAATTATAAGGAAGGACATTCAAGAACAAATATAAGCAGAGGGTCAGTCTTTAACATTAGCCCTTATCAGTGAACAACAGGTATAAAGCTGTGACTATGTATAATGGGTCTGTTTCAATAACCAGAAAGAATATTTTCATTGAAAAAAAAATGGCTAGTGTGGCAAAGGAGTGGCAAGCAGGCAGTGGATTTTTATAAATGTAAGCAAACTTTCAGAATCCTGACAATGGACAAAAACAGCACTTATATACTAAAGTTGGCTTTTGATTGTTGAAAAGGGGATTCAAAATGATGAGCTTTGTGTGACTCCAAAAGTTTTAGAATAGTGAGGTAAAAATCAGTGATTTAGGGGTGCCTCATTTTTAATGCTGATTTCTTTCTAAAGGTAGCAAAAATGGCAAAGGCTATTTTTTAAGTACACATAATTTGATTGTTATAATACACAGTCTATATTTGTAGTGATGATAATGACTTTGAAGATGAGGAAAGTGAAGAAGAGACCCCTCCAGTGAAGAAAGTAAGCATTTCTTACCATAGAACAACAGCTAATAAGTTTTGCCTCTCATAATCTATAGTAGTGAAATTTCTGGTGTTCTTGATACTTAAAAGTGAAACTAGGCCAGGGCTGGGGATCCTTCGACCTTAAGGCCACACACATGGCCTTCTAGGTCCTTAAGTGCCACCAAATTTCGACTGACTCCAAATTTTACAGAACAAATCCTTTCATTTTTATTAATACATCTTTGTTCATCTTTTATATTTTTATTTTTAAAATGAACATATTTAAAATAGCAAAGAATAAAATAAGTTTCAACAAAGTAATCCTCCCAGATTGACTGGCACAGTTTGAACATTAGTAAGCCATAAAGGCTAAATTGACAACTGCTATGCTCATGATTTAGTTCTAATTTCTCCCACCTGACTAGTGCTACTACCACATGAAGCTGGTTGATGAGACTTTCTGAGGTTCAAGTATGCCAGTCTGTTATCAGCTTTTGAAACTGGTACACTGTTTTGGTTGGAAGTGGATTTTGTAATTAGTTGCACAGTTCAACAATTTTTTTTATTTCTGTCTGCTTAACAGCCCATCGTGTCAAAGAAGACCAAGAGAATACCGAAGGAAGAAAACAGATTTTTTTAATGGTTATTGGGAATTGCAATATTATCTTGTTTCTGCTAAAGATAAGATGATTTGCTTACTTTGTGATACTGCAGTATTAGCATTAAAGAAACACAATGCTCACCAGCATTATAACACTCATAAGAACCACAAGTATTTTAAATTAGAGGGAGAGGCTTAAAAGGTTGTATTGCAGAAATTAAAAGACGAAAAGCAAAAGCAAAGACAATTCTTTCAAACAGCAATAAGACCTGGAAATAATTCCACTGAATCAACTTATAAAGTAACTAGATGGGGCGGGGGGCAGGGGCGGGGAGGAGGGAAGGTCAGACATTCAGTGATGTAGAAATTGTGAAAGAATACATTGTTGAAGTTGTAGGGATGCTTAGGGACAAATACCTACTGCCCCTCACCCCCCAATAACATTTAAGAGTACTAACAGTTGGCTCAAGGAGAACCGAAACCAATTGGCAGCATGAATTAGCCTTCAACTTAACAGAACAACTTCATGCAATACTTCATACGGAAAATATATAAAACTTTGAGCGAATCACCTGATACTACTGACTTGGTGCAGGTTTTATACCCATTGGGATCATAATAGATTTTCTTTCCTATGAAAAGTTACTCTCTTTGAGCACTCTTGCTAACAAAACAGGGGAATAGATATCTTCAACAACTTTCAAGATAAACGTGAAGTTGGACTAAATTTGGTAAATGTAGTGAGTGTATGCAAAGATGGCACATGTTCAATGGCAGGAAAACATGAAGGGATTATTGCACAGATAAAAAAATATTAACAGATCTAAAGGCCCTCATTTCTTCTCATTGTATCTTGCATCAGCAAAATCTCTGTGCTAAAGGTACTATTTTAAGTGATGCTTTGTGACATGTTATAAGTATTATTAATTATATTCATGCAAATGCAACAGGGCATCATCACTTTCATAACATGCTAAAATTGAATGATGAGGAATTCAGTGTGAATCTGCCGTATCATTCTAAAGTACATCGGCTATTGCAGGGACCGGTGTTAGCCAAAATTTTATCTCTGTGAGAACAGATAGTTAAATTTTATGAAGAACAGAATCAGCAATGTGAATTATTGAAAAAAGATTTCTGTAGGAATGCTGCATTTCTGTGTGGTATCATATCAAAAGACAGCGACCTGAATAATTCTTTGCAAGGTAAAACTAAGTCTGTAAATAATATGGGGCAAAAAAATCCAAGCATTTCAAAAAAAGTTTTTTTTTTTCAAAACAATTATTCTTCAGAAGGAAATTTCAGCTGAACATTCCCCAGTTAGCAAAGGTCATTGATGAGAAGGATGATATATGCAAATCATTTGAAGAATACACAGCTGTTATAGACCTATTAATTGGAGAATCCAACGAAAGGTTCATGGACTTTGAAAATCAGGATATCAGACTCAAATTAGCATTTCAGCCTCACCTAGTTGATATCACCAAGGCCCCTAAAGAACTACAGATGAAATTGATTGAGCTCTTGGTAGATGACATTTTAAAGTCATTGTTTGATTCTAAGAAAGATCCAATTGAAATATGGAAAAATGCAGTAGAATACCCATGACTTAAGTAATATGACTGAAAAATGTTTTCTTGCTTTTCAGCCACTTATGGCGGCAAATGTGCATTCTCCTACCCAACCCAAATCAAGATGCCCTTAAGGTCACAAATAATTAATACCCACCTAGATCAACTGAAACTACAGAGCTCCATGCTGAAGCCAAATATTCAAATACTTTCCAACAACAAGCAGACAAAACAAAGTCATTAAAAGGTTAGTTACTTTAAAATAAAAAATAGTTTTCATTTTTTGAAATTATTAAGTACACAGTAGTTAGCTTTTTACAAAAAAAAAATGTACATTTTTAAGTATAGCTAATTGAAGTTTCTTGAATGTGGCCTTATTTGATTGCAGCTAAAATAATGAGGCTTTCCAGCATGAATAGGTTCTCTACCCCTGCCATAACACCTCACCTGCTCACTGCTTGTAGCTCTCTCCAATTAACTCTCCCCCCACCATCATTTTTTAATGAAGGGGGAGGAGAAGGAGAGGAGCATTTTAAAAGGGCTGTGATGTGAGCTTGAAAGAACAGAGTAGGTAGGGTCGGTGCCGGCTTCCCTCCTCTTTAATCCCCACTCAGTGACCCTGAGCAGCTCTGTCACTGCTCAGCACTTGGCTACAACCCCCTTCCCACACAGCCCTCAAGCCCACACCCTTCCTTCTGGGCCTTGCCCCACTCCACAAACACACATACACACCTGATTCCCCAACCAGGCAGTGGTTGTAACTCTCCATCACTACAGAGATAGCCCTCAAAGCCATTCGAAGGTACAGACCTAAAACTCTACAGCCATTTAAAATCTTATTCATACTACTGTCCTGATGTTCTGATGTATGGTCTCCGAAAATGTGTTTCCCTTATGCCTCAGTTTTTCTCTGTAAACCAGAATGTGAACTATTCCCCCTGTATTAATGGAGGGAGGAGGGTTTAGGGGCAGAATGAGAGAATAGAAAAGATAAAGTAGCTATAGACTATGTAATACTATAGGGCCCCCCCCAAAGAGAATCAGAGGTGGCCTTGAAGATTATCCAATCCAACCACCTCCTATTAATAGAAGAAATATGCCCAGAGAGGTTAAGCCAAAGATTTAATTCACCAAGTCCCAAAAGTCATCTAAATTCTCCCACTTTACAAGAACTAGACCTTTCCTTCTAGGCTCCAGAGAGCTCAATTAGAAGAGCATTAACAGCTAGCATTATATAGCGCTTTAAGGTTTGCAAAGTGCCTTACAAATATCTCATTTGATCTTCACAATGCCCCTGGTCGTTCATGCTATTATTATATTCATTTTACAGATGAGGAAATTGAGGGAAACAGAGGTTAAGTGACTTGCCCATGGTCACACAACTGATAATGTCAAAGACTAGATCTGAACTCAGGTCATCCAGATTCCAGATGCAGCTCTCTATCCATGATGCCACTTGGCTACCTAGGTAAGGACACAGGATTCAATTCCATAAGCCTCTGCTAAGCACCTACTGTGTGCAGGGCACTTTGCTCAGCTAAGGTGCATACAAAAATTAGATGAGACACGATCTCTGCTCTCACAAAGCTTACAGTTTCGTGGGAGGATATGACACATTCACAAATTACTATACCAAATAACAAATTATGCAGAATAACATCATCAGAGAGGTACAAAGCAAAGTGTTTTCTGTGATTAAAGTGAGAAAAGTCATTACTTTTTTTTAAATATTGACTAAGGCTTCCTGAAGGACCTGTGTCTGAGTTTCACCTTAAAGGATGGGCAGGAATTCAAAAAAGAGAAGGAAAGATATACTACGTATAGGAGAAAGCATGAGCCAAAGCATAAAAGAAAGGCGGAGACCAGGGAGAGGGAAAGGTGGTGTTCAGAGGTAGAGAGTAATCCGATAGTCCAGTCTGTCTGGTACATAGAATTCCCATGTGTGAGTAATATGAAATAAAGTTGGAAAAACAGGATGGCACCCGGTTGTGGTTAGCCCTGAATGCCAGGATAAAGAATTTTACCTTGACTCAGGCAATCGAGAAACCATAATGGATATTTGAGATGGCATGACTAGGTCTATGGATAAGAAGATAAAACTGGCAACATGTGAAGGATGGATTGGGGGAAAGAACTGGAAGCACAAGAGAGAGAGAGAGAAACCTTGGCCCAAGGATCTTACATTCCAGTAAGAGAAGACAACATAAAGGGGAATGGTGATAAGGTTTTATTCTCAGAAAGTGGAAATAAGGGCAGATGGTGAGAGAGCCTGGTTGGATGGTTGAATAGGATGAAAATTGAAGTATGGTTGAGTTTCTAAGACAAGCCAGTGGATATATTGGGCTAAATAGATTAATTTGCACACAGTCACCAATCAACCAGGTAGGAACCTAACATGGTAGCTCCAAAAATGAGTGAATTATTTGAGGCCTGAGGGCATCTATTCTGGAAGTCCCAATGTGGGGGTTCAGTGTGGAAAGTGCTGGCCCAGATGAGGAGGAGCAGGACAGTGGCAAAGGGTGAGATGGCCTGGACAGATGGCTGGGTAGCTAGATTGATATGAAGCTGAAACATGGTCTGGGGAAAGGGAAAGTTACAGATAATCCCAAGGTTTTAAAGATGGGGTACAGACTTCACAGACAGAAACTGTGAAGTCATGAGGAACAAATTTAGGGGGGAAAGCTCAGATTTTGATCTGTGGAGTCTGAAGTGCGGGGGTAGGGGGAATTCAGGTAAACATCCTACAAACAGTTCAAGAAGCAGCTCTCAAGTTCAGGAGAAGAGGCCAGGGCTGAATATATAGATTTTAGAGTCATCCATGTAGACATAAAGTGAAGTCACAGGAAAGTTCTGGCACAAGCTTGCTACTGGGAGACAGCATGTAATAGAGAAAGGTTGCTCCTGGGAGTTCAGAAACCTAGCTTCTAGTCCTGGCTCTCTGAGCCTTAGCTTCCTCATCTATATTTGAGCAAGCAGGGCTAGATGAATTTTAAGCCTACCACACAATAAACATTCACTCCTTTAATGCATACTTATTAAGTGCCTACTGTATACAAAGCACTGTCCTAAGTGCTGGGGAAGGTGCAAAGTTTAGCTAAGACATGACCTTGAAGAGCTTATAGTCTAGTCATCGCCATAACTATGAGCTGAATTAAACTGAATCAAGGATCCTTTCCAGTTCTAAGATGGTATGATACTAAGCTTAGAAACTGTACTGCATATCCAAATACAGGGTGAGGGTGAGGCTAGGATGGGAGTGTCTGTGCTGGGAATAAGTACATGTTTACTTACAACTTGTCCAGCAGCTGGGAGGAACAGTTAACATGGAAAAACAATATTCTGTTCAAGCATTCTGGCTTAAATCCTTATTATGGCAAAGAAAGGCAGGCTGGTTATGAAGTTCGAAGGATAATTAATAGAAAAAGATGAAACTTCAAAGTAGCTTCACCTGAGATGGAGGCAGTTAGTAACCTGAGCCAGAAGCAATTGTTCTCTGGGTACATGGGCCACCTGCCAAACCAGCTCTGAATCCATACTGATAGGGCTCTAATTGTTTTCACAGCCAGGAACATCTGCCCTGCCTTGCAGTTTCCCTCCACTGACACCTGCACTCTTAGGTCACCTCCTCCCATCCCCTAGGGAACCCCTAGTACTCCCATGCTATAGCACAAGCCCCCAAAGGTAGTAATCAGGAGAGATGATGCATGTTGGGTTTCTTACCCTCATTTACATTAAGGTCATTGTGGAATAGAAAGAGCCCTGTGTTGGGAGTCAGGGGGCCCTGGCTGCTTCTCTCAGTTCTGCTTTTAACATACTTTATGACCCTTAGCATGACCCTTCTCCACTTGGGACTTCTGTTTCCTCATCTGGAAAATGAGGGAGTTAGACTTAATGACCTCTGAAGTTCCTTTCCAGCTCTAATATTCTGCAGTTCAGTAGTACTACCTTGGATGTCTCTATACTGATCATTTCTGGAGAGAGCTGGAAAGACAATACCATCATAACAGATTTCATTATAGGTACTTACTCTCCCTCCTTTATTCATCAAGGACCATAAATCTTTCTCCCTAGTCTTTTAAAAGATGCTGCCATAGAATGTTAGAACTACATGGGACCTTAGAGATGATCCAACAGCTCACATATCTGGAGTCTTTTAAGATTACAATAAACCTGTGAAGTAGGCAGAATAAATATTCCCATTTTACAAGACACATCAAATGACTTGCCCAAGATCACACAACTAAAATGTATTAGAGCTGGGGTTAGAACCCAGGTCTTCTGATTCCAAATGCAGTGTCTTTTCCACTAGATTCCATGTGGTCTGAATCACTTCCTTGCATAGAGATGACCACAGCCCAAAGAGGACAAATAAAGCCCTTTTTGATCATCGGGCTCCCTCATTTTATATTTACTCAATATGCACAGATGCATGAGGTGTTATGTTGGGCCAGAGGAGATGAGTAAGAAAACCAATAGTTTGTCTAAGGTCATACAGCAAGCAAATGGCAGGTTCCTAACTAGAACCCAGTTCTCCTGACTCCCAGCTCAGGGCTCTTTCCGACACTTCCTCCCCAACAATGTCTCTGATATTTCGTAAGCAATGGAATTTATTCTGCTCCAGAAATTCCAGTTCAGGATTTAGGATAGGATTTTTCCTTTCTTCTTCTCCCTTTCCCTCCATCCACAGTATCAAAGACGGGCACTCCTGATCCCGAGAGAAATCGGGGCTGAACACAAAATAATCCAAGTTTTCCACTGGGAGAAGAGCAACTGTTGGTTATTTTTTGACTTGGGAGCGATGAGGCAAAAAGTGCCTTGTTTTCTCTGCTGCCCTTGAGAAATAAACACAGCTGTTTGCATTCAGAAAGCTCTGGCCCCAGCCAAGAGCATCAAGCAAAGCCTGAGCCAGAAGGGCAAAGGGGAACCCAGCCTTACAGCAACAGCAAGATGCAAGGGGAACATGGGAGACACAGAGAGAGAAGAAGCTGTCTCTCTCACATTGATCACAGGGCAGGGACTGTGACCACACAGCCTGAGGCCCCCAGATCCATAATCACCTGCCAACCTGGTATTGGTTACTATGCTTTTGCTGCCCCCTGGTGGCCAGCACTGCACAGGTGACTGGGCCAGGTCAACAGTCGCTTGGAGTGAAGTTGTGGTTCTTACCACCATGGTTCAAGGAATCAGAACTGACAAAAAGACATCAGACGACATCTGTCTAGATTAGCACCTATCTGAAAAGGAATCCCTTCCCCAAAATAAGAATAACAATAGCTCCCATGTTTATCGTGCATTCAAGTTTATGAAGCCCCTTCTTCCTGATCTGTCTTTTGGAGTCTCAGCTTCCTCACCACTATACTAAGAGGTGCAGACTAGAGATGATACAGGGTCCCTTCATCCTGTGACCCTGTGAGCTTGATCACAGAAGGATCAACATTTTACATAAGAAACTGAGGATCAGAGAGGTTAAATAATTTGTAAACGGTTACACAACTATGTCAGAGCCAGAATTTTAATGCAGTTGTCTCTAGACTCCAATATCTCACAAAGCAAACATCCAGCTGGAAGGTGTTCTAACACCTCCAATGAAGGGGAACTCATTCCCTCCAAGGTCAACTCTACTTTTTCTAATTGCATAATGCATTCATTTTGCTTCTTCTTGTCCATAGACAAGACAGAATAGCTTAAGGAAGTGTATTAGGAGGGCAGAGTTTATAATCTCAAAGAGGATCATAAACATGTCTGAAACGTTCGGAACCGCCGGATATAAGAAACTCTCAAAGTAGAAGGCAGAAGAATCAAAACATTTATTTAGGCTCCACAGTAACCAACCCATGAACCAGCAACCCCATTTTGATATATTGATCAAAAGCTTCCAGGCCCAATAAGTACGCCTTGAAAGAGTAACCAGGAGGCTACAGAGAAGCATGATTGCGTAAAGCAAAATCATGCTTCCCCCTCTATGGTAATAAAATTACCCACTGGCCTGAAGTCTTTGTTCAGCTTCCTCCCGTAGGTCAGCTCTGCTACTGGCAGCTCCTGCTTCAGCTGTAGCTGTGTCTGTGGCTGTGACTGTAACTGTCGCTGTAACTGTCGCTGTAACTGTCGCTGTAACTGTCTCTGTAACTGTCGCTGTAACTGTCTCTGGCTCCAACCGGAAAAGGAAAAGAGGATCTTCAAGCTGTCCTCTCCCCTCTTATAGAGTTTTTGACATCATCAAGCACCGCCTAAACAACCAGGGCCGATTGGTTCTTGACTTGGCCCCTCCCTCTAGCATAGCCGTTAACACCTCCCCTCAGCCAGCCCCATGACTCATCACACAGGAAGTTGTCTGCTTCCTGGAATGCTCTTTGGGCTTCCTGCCCCGGAAGAGCAAGCCACAGTGTCCAGAGGCTCAATGAGGTAAGCTGAGTCATTCAAAGAAAACAAAGGCCATTCTGGCTACAGGAAGCTATTCTCAGGTTCAAAGAGCTGTTTGGAATTAAAGTGTGGAACAGTGATACTTATGAAGAAAACCTTACTAAGTAAAAAATGGGTGTTTGCCAGACAAGATACAATTATGAATCTAGCAAGGACTATTCTTTTAAACTTTCAAGATTTTCTTCATAAACAAAGCCCTTAGGAACTTTAACATCAAACCAGCAAACCTCTTAAAAATCCATCCTTGCCTTCTCCCCAACCCCACTAACAAAGAGCAGCCAATACTGGAATAACAGGTAAATTTCATCGTTGCCATTGCAGTCCTGCAATAGTTGATGAGGGTTCCTCTACAAAATGACCTTAGGCAGATGCTGTATAATGTATTATAACAGAACATCATTTCGTTGTAGCAGTGTGCATTCATGATCCCTGTGTAATCTGAATAAATTTTCTTTGAATTACTGTGGATCCATACTTAAAACTCAGACACCCTGCCCTATTCAAGAAGGAAGCAAAGCAGAATCAGTAAAGGAATAGGATCATAGGATTTAGAGATAGAGGAGATGTTAGACACCATCTAAGTCCAACCCCTTCATTTTATAGAGAAGAAAACTGAAGCCCAGAGAGGATGGGCCACTGCCAGGGTCTTCCCACTCCAAGTGCTGTATTTTCGCCATTACGCCATATTATCAATTTTATATCATCCTTCCTGACAACCCAAGGTACCCTGAAGACATAGTATATGAAACAGCTTTGTTTGAGCTATTATCTAATCCTCTTGTTTTGTGTCCTGCGGCAAGTCACAACCTCTTTGTGCCTTCTTCTTCACCTTTAATCTGTAAACTAATTTAGTAAAATTTATACATGCACATGTATGTGTGTATGTGTGTGTGTGTGTATATATATATACACATGTATATATGAAATGCCCTAGGGCTATAAAAAATAAAACCATTAGGCTCTCCCTCATGGAGCTTATATTCTCCTGAGCCTCAGTTTCTGATTCCAAATATAAACTGTGGATCCCTTAGGGTTCTGTCCTGGACCTTCTATTCTTCCTCTACACGCCTTCATTTGTTGATTTCATAGGCTCCCATGGATTTAATTACCACACATGACTCTCATATCTACCTCTCCTGCCCCAGTCTCTCTGCTGACCTCCTATCTTGCATCCCTGCCTTTCAGACATCTCAAAATACATGTCCAGCAGACATCTATAAACGCATGTCCAAAACTAAACTCATCCTATCCGTTAAACCCTAATTTGTACCTTCCCTATGACTAAGGACCGCAATACCATCCTCCCAGTCCCCTAGGCTCACTACCTGGAAGTCATCCTGGGTTCCTCACTCTCACCCCCAATGTCCTAGTAGCCTGCTGGTGGATCTCTTGCCCTGAAGTCTCTCCCTGTTACAATCCAGCCTTCATTAAGCCACCAAATTGATTTTCCTACAACAGGTCCAGTCATTTCACTCTCCTACTCAATAAGCATCAGTGTCTTCCTATAGCCCCCAGAAACAACTACGAAATGCTGTTTGGCATTCAAAGCTCTTCGTAACCTAGCCCCCTCCTACTTTCTTCCAGTCTTCTTATACTTGCCACATATTCTTGGGCCTCCTGGCTGTTCCATAAGTGAGAGACTCCATTTCTCAGCTCTGGGAATCTCTCTGGCTGTCCCTCATACCAGTAACACTCTCCCCTCCTTTGCTCCAGCTACTGACCTCCCAAGAAGCCTTCCCCAACCTTTCTTAATTCATGTCTTCCCTTGATTATTTCCTATTCATCTTGTGCATAGTTTGCTTTCCATATATTAGCTTGCATGTTGTTTCCCTCCATTAGATTGTAAGCTCCTTGAGGGCAGGGAACGTCTTTTGCCTCTTTTTGTATCCCCAACACTTAGCATAGTGCTTGGCACATGTCCATTCTGTTCCATTTTTTTCAATTGTCTAACTATAACCCCATTTGGGTTTTTTTTGGCAGAAATACTTAAGCAGTTTGCCATTTCCTCCTCCAGCTCATTTTACAGATGAGAAAACTGAGGCAAACAGGGTTAAGTGACTTCCCAGGGTCTCACAGCTAGTGTCTGATGCCAGATTTGAGCTCTGGAAGGTGAGTTTTCGACTCCAGGCTTATCAGCACTATTTGCCTTTCCTGGAACACAGTAGGCAATTCAGATTTATTGATTATATACAAATAATTATAGTGTGTGATAGGGTCAGAGGAAGATCTGACCAAGTACCCTAGGGGAGCTTCAGAAAGAATGCCTTTAGTTAGAGAGAGAAGAGGGTTACTCTCAAAATGTGTGCTGGAGAAAGTGGCACCTGAGCTAAGAATGTTTCAGAGGGTCAGATAAGAAGGAAATGCATCTCAAGCACTGAGGATTGCCCATCCATAATTCAAAGGATTGTTGTAAAGGAAGCATTTTATAAACCTTAAAGCAGTTGAGAAATGTTTTATTCTTGTTCTGTCATTATTGTAGAACCAAGCATGGCTATGATACTATAGGAGTCTCCACCAACCCCAGACCTAACAATCTAAGCTGACCTGGTTTTTGAGCATCTTCATATCAGGTTTGAAAATTACATTATTCTGACATCCCATGAAGAAAATTTTCTGGCATTAAAATAGGCATATTGTAAGATGCTAAACTGTAAAACTCATGGGCCACCCCACCACCAACCACGTCTTCGGGTGATGGCCCCTTAAGCAAGGGCCCAATCCAATTCAATCTGATTTGCCACTTATAACATTCACTTAACACCCATTTTTGAGTGGAGATAACATCACCTGAGGCAGTTGGTGGTTCAGTGGATAGAACAGTGGACCTGGAGTCAGGACAACCCAAGTTCAAACCTAGCTTCAGAAACTTCCTAGCTATGGGAAGCTTGAGAGAGACACTTGACCTCTGATTGCCTGACAAAAAGATCCACCAGAGAAGGAAATAGCTACTGCTCAGTACTGTTGTCAAGAAAACCCCAGGCATTGCAAGGACCTAAGACAACTCCAAAAGACTCAACATGGAAAATGCCATCAATATCCAGAGAAAGAACTATGTAGTCTGAATGCAGATCAAAGCTTACAATTTGCTCTTTTTTTTTGTTTGTTTTTTCTTTCCCTTGGTTCCTCCCATTTGTTCTAATTCTTCTATACAACATGACTAATGTTAAAAATGTTTAATGAGTATGTTTATGTAGAACCTATATCAGATTGCACACTGTCTTGGGGAGGTGAGAGGGGAAGCAGAGAAAATTTAAAACTTATACAAGTGAATGTGGAAAAAAAAATAATTAAAAAACCCATGGACAAATATGGTCCAGGGGGTCACAAAGAGTCAGACACAATTGAACAACATTCATCGAGGTTTTTCAAATCAACTTGAAAGGCTGATAACCCAAAATGTTCTTAACAAACTGCAAAATCTGATGGACCACAAGTTTCTTTGGGGGGTATTCATTATGCATTTAAGGAGTGACTATGCTGGCAGCATAAACGGTCAGGTCAGTTTGCTATAGGAGAATCCACTCTTATAGTAGCATGACATAACAGAAGAAGTGAATCCCCTCATAATAGCCCCTATTATTCCATGGCATGAAGGACTACAAAGCACTTTCCTCACCATACCTCTGTAAGATAGGAAAAGAAGCATTTTACAAGCAAGGAAATTTCTGCTCAGAAAAGGGAAATAATTTGCCAAGATCACACAAGTTGACAAGGGCAGAGCCAGGACTGAAATCTAAGGTCTGTAAATTTTAGGATTCTCAACTCAGTGATCTTTCCACTCCTGAACACTGTGTGGTCATAAGGCAGCGTAGTGCAGTGGCAAGAATACCGACTGATATATGAGTCACAAGATCTGGTTCTAGTTTCCACTTTACTACTAACTAGCTGTGTGACAGTAGGCATGCTAGTTCCTCTACTTCAGCTGGTTTCCTCATCTATTAATTAAGAGTAAAAGCTACCCCCAACGGGACTCAAAAGGAGTCATGGATATGAAAACAGCAAACATAAGGCAAAGCAGCATGGAGTAGAAGACAGCACTGGAGGGGAAGTCAAAAGACCCGAGGTTCCAATCCTGGCTCAGCCAATAATGAGATTCCATAACCATGAACAAGCCACAATCTGAGCCTGCTGGCCCTCATCCATAAAGTTGAGGAACATCAAATAGATAATCTCAGAGGTGTCTTCCAAGTAGGACATTCAGGGATTCTAAGTCCTGGTTCTGCCTCTCACTACCCTGCTGTGAGCGTGGGTTAATTACTGATTTTTTCACCAAGCCAGGTAGAATAAGATAATTTTATAGTCTGATAGGATCTCAGCAGCCATCTAGTCAAACCTATACACCACCCCCAAAAAATTCTCATTATAATATACTTCACAAATATTTGTCAAGTCTAAATTTGCTAAGGGATCACATATTCAGAGCTGGAAAGGACCTCAGGGGCTATCTAACCTCATTGTAGAGAGAAAAATTGAGGCCCAGGGTGGTGAAAGGACATGTCATAGGTCACACAAATACTAAATGGCAGAGAACTATTTAGAACCCGAGCCCTGACTCCAAATTCATCCTTCTTTCCAATGTATAATTCTGCCTCTCAAGGAGTACAGGGGGAATCAGAGAGTGACTGCTCCCTCTTCCATCTCTCAGGGCCAAATAAAGCACGTCTAATCTCTTTTACATAAAAGCCACTTACATGCTTAAGACAGCTATTGCAACATTGCAGCACCACCCCCAAAATCATCCCTTAAATATTCT
Source organism: Trichosurus vulpecula (assembly GCF_011100635.1). NCBI lineage: Eukaryota > Metazoa > Chordata > Mammalia > Diprotodontia > Phalangeridae > Trichosurus > Trichosurus vulpecula. The sequence goes on from NC_050575.1 coordinate 94,788,029, forward strand.
TCTCTCCAAGCTACATATCCCCAGTTCCTTGACCCAGTCCTCATGCAGCAGGGGCCTAGATGCCTTCCATTACATCCTTTCCAGATACAACTTTTATAAGTATGATGCCCAGAACTGAACACAACATGTAAAAGGTGATCTGAACAGAGCAGAGCACCTGAGTGCTGGGAGTGCTATCCAAACTTTATTACTGAAGGCCTCCCAAGGTTTCTCAGTACAGCCTAGAATAGCTTTTCTGGCTGCCATGTCCCCCTTCTGATTCATACTGAATGAAACCCCCCACATCTTTATGCTTCTTTCCAATCATGCTTCCCCCATCTTGTACTTGTGAAGTTGATTTTGATTCCAAGTGTAAAACTTTACATTTACCCTTTCTAAAGTTCGTCTTACTAGTCATTTCAATAGTCCTGCCCATCATCTTTTTGAATCCTGATTACTATCTGTTCTAACTCTGTGTCATCTGCAAATATGACATGTCATTTACACCTCTAACTCACAATTTTAAGAAGAGTGGACATCTCTCATTCTTTTGCAGGGGTAGATCTGAAGGTGTGAATTAATGTGGCAGACTTTTTTCAATGTATTTATCAGTATTGCTGAATTTTTTTTTTTAATTCTTTTCTAAATTGTAGATGGCTCTCGAGGGGGAAGGATGCCAAGGAAAATCTAGGTGATAAAAAAAGATTTATTGATATAATTTATTTTTAAATGCAAAACCAAACACAGACCCCTAAGGGTACTCCACTGGAAACCTCTGGGCCAGCGTAAAATAGACCCACCCTGTAAAATAAAGACAACAACCTGAATCCTTCACAACACTTTGAAAACTTTCATTTAAGAAATGCGAACCAATCTCATCATAAGGTAGCAAATGATCGCTTAAATGATCACTTATCAGCTTCACCTTCTCAGAGAGGTTCAAATCAGAATTCAAAGTGGGAAAGAGTAAGGTTACCCACAATCATATTTAACCATCTCTGATAAAAGAAAACACAAAAGTCCAATACCACCTTACTAAAACGTAAGAATGCCCAAAAACTTAACTTTTATTAAATGCCAAAATATCAAAATTATTCTTACAAAATACTTTCCCCAAAATGTTCCATTCCTGTTCACCAACCCTAGCCCCACAAGTAGAATGTCTATGAGCAGAGGAGAGCTAGGAAGACACATCACGTATGAGGATATCCGAATGAGGTAGCAACTTGGACTTAGAAATTATGCTATACCACCCACAGTCACTCAGGCAGAAATACCTACTTGACTAGCCATGTGACTCCTGGGTAAATTACTTAGCCTCTCTATGCCAGAGCTTCATCACCTATAAATTGGGCAAAACAACACATCCACCCTCCTCTTAGGGTTATTGTAAGGAAATTATTTTGTAAACCAAGTGCTATAAAAAATGGATCACAGGAATTTAGAAGTCATCTAATCCAAACCTCTATCTTTACAGACGAGGGAGATGTTATTTTCAGGAGTGAGGCACTAAGGCACCAGTGTTTCTTTTTCATCTCTATTCAAAATAAAGTTACTAATATGGGCATGCCATCTTTGATCAAGAAGTGAGGTTGTCACTTCTCAAGACCAACAACCTTTTGGAGTCAGCAAAGGTTACAAAATGTAGCATTACAACATCTCAAAAATTAAAGGCAATAAGATAATAAGGAATAAGCTGGTTAAACTATTCAGCTCCCTGTAGAAACCCCTAGGATTCTTGAAATACATAGGACTATCCCCTGAGAAAGAAAGGTAATAGGATTTAGATCATCTAAATCCTTCATTTTAAAAATGAGAAAGCTAAGGCCCAGAGAGGCAAAGTTCTAGGTAGTATCTGAACTAAGCTGTGAATAGAGGCGTCCAATCTCAAATCCAGTCTTCTTTCAGCTGCTCTGACTCTAAATTCAGTGCTCTTTGCCATTAACAGATTACTACAATGGAAACTCTACCACCCCACCACTCCCACAAAAAACTGCTAACAGATGTGCTATTGTATTCAAATGGATGAGCATGGAAACAGCTTTCTTTTTCTACTGGGATGTTGGGGATGGGGCAGAATGTACACAGGGAGAAATAGACCAAATAAACTAAACAAAATGATGCCTGATTTTCCCAGGCCTTTATCCCAGCCTCTCTTCTGAATCAATACTCCCCCTCTGCACACTGGACCCTCCAATCTCATTTTAAGAGTCATTAGGAAGCCCAAATAACTTCACAGTTCCTGCTTCCCGGCTGCTGTCATATTTGCTATCTTTGTCATCACAAGCAAATGCCAACAGGGGTCTTTTGGGATGCCAGGCCACCGTGAATGTCGGAGACTCACACTGCACCTCCCAGAGCTTATCACCTACAATAAACATACACAGAAAGCAAAAGTCAGATATAGTCACATACAGAATGATTAGAAATAAGATTTCACATTTCTATAGCACTTGAAGACCTAAAAAGTACTTCTTCACAATCACCCTGTGAGCTACAGGTAACATGGAAGGATTATCCTCATTTTAAAGATGAAAAAACTAAGGCTCAGAGAGGTGAAAACTTCTTGCCCAAGTCACAGAGCTAGGAAAACACCACAGTTAGGATCTAAACTCAAGTCTCCTGACAAAATCCATTCCTCTTTCCACTCCACCCCACTGTTTCCAGAGTATACGTTGGACTAGGTGATTCTGGGCTGTTATTCCATTAACAAAAACTTGTAAGAATGAAAAACAAGATGGGACACAAGGCAAGTTTTCTCTCCTTTGAAACAAGTGCACCAAAAAAAGAACCAACTAAAATTCTTTCAAATAAATTTTGACAATATTTAAAAGATGGAAATTTTCTAGCAAAGGGCAACATGAGTCAATAAAAAGCCACATAGAAGTACCTACGGTTTATAAAATGTTTTCCTCATAATCCCACAAAGTAGATAGTACATGTATCGTTCCTCATTTTGCAGATGAGGAATCTGACCAGTTGATCTGCACATCAGAAAGGGCTAACTTTCATTTTTTCATCCAGATCAAAAATCAGCATAAATAAAAAAAAATCTTCTGTTTTTTGGTCATTCCATCAAATTCAAATGAGTCAATGAGTATAAAGTCAAGTTGACTCAAAGCTTTCCTCAATTTCACATCTGGTTGCCTTTCTCTCTCCAGATATAACACTCAGTATGAATTTTAACTTCAAAGGGTTGTCAAAGTCCTTTATTCTAACTTCTTTTCTGTTATCTTTGACTGAGGCTTTTATCATCCTCCAGAACTGAAAATTTGCATATCCATCGGTATGAATAAAAAAATGTTCCTCCCAGTGTTTTTTGGTCATTCCCTCAAATTAAGATGAATCAGGCGGTATCAAGTCAAGTTGCCTCAAAGCTTCCCTCAATTTGACTTCTTGAGATCCATACAGGTTGGCTTTCTCTCTCCAGATGTAACACTAAATTAGTTTAAATTTTAAGTTAGAGGCTATTCATCACTGCATCAGCGTTTCAAAGGGTTGTCCAAGTGCTTTACTCTCTTATCTTTGAGGTTCTTATCATCCTCCAGAAGAACCCTAACTTGTATACCTATCAACAGTACTCTAAAATGGTGTCAAAAGTAATTTTATAAAATCTTTTGATCTAAAAATATTGAACATTTTCAGAACATTTAGAAGAAATGAAAGGTACCTACAAATTATTAAAAATAGGATACAAAATGCAACTCTAACATAAATGGACATAATCTACCTCCCCATCACCACAAATTTGTTTTTATGAAAGGTAAAACTTTTGGGGTGCATAATACAGCTCACTCAGAAAGTGATTCTTGGGTCCTTAACTTTAGAAAACCTTTCAGTGTCAGCTCTGCCACTTACTAGTTGTGACATCTTGGACAAGTATTTCATATCAGTTTTATCACATCTGTAAAAATGGAAGCTAGAACAGCGCTCTAGGTCTTTTCCAGCTGTACTTCCTGTGATTTTGTGAAATAGGTTTATTAAGCATGTATCACTGGACATGATGATAATCTCCTTATATGGAATTTTTTTACCTGTCTCTACTTCAGCAATGTCAATAAAGTGGTCTTCAGATGCTGATGCAAGCATCTTCCCATCGTGGCTAAAGCTGAGGGTTCTCACTGGCCAATCCAATCTGTAGCATAGGGAGAAGGTAGGATTTCTGTTCACGATTAAATAAAATTTTTTTATGTACAACACACATGTATGACTGGAAAAGGAAATGGGCTAGTCCCACAGTAAGAATAGATGGACCGACTGAGTGCTGAGTTGATATCCACAAAATATTACAGTACCAAAAAGCCTCTAGCACACTGTGTGAACCCCACCTAAGAAACATAGAGAACAAAGGAGAATGGCACAAAGGAGGAGTAACCATCTGCACATACAGGTAAAAGAGATTAAGTGCTACTGACCTGGAAAAACATCTCACACATACTAATTCGTCAACATCCCAAAGGCTAACCAGTGCATCAGCACTTCCTGTGGCAAAGTACTTCCCCGTGGGGTCAAATTTGATACAGATGCAATTGGAAGGATGAGCATTGATGGACTGCACAGGCTTCAGCTCAGGATAGCTAGAAAGAAAAAAACACAGCACAGGGCACATGGATCATCTATCCACATACTCAAAGTGCAACCCACTGACATCCTGGGATCTAAATTCTTAGCAAAGGCATTGGACTAGGAGGTGACCCAAATTCTAATTGACTGTGGGGCAACCAGACCAATTACATTTGCTCTTTCTGATCTTCACCTTTACAGGTGAAGGATTAACATTCATAATACCTATCCTTTCTACATCTCCCCTAACCCCTCCCCATGACTGGAATCTATTCCCTCTTCACCCCCACCTCTTAGAATTCCCCTCTGGCACATAGTTCATAAACAGTTTCTCTCCCAAAGCTTATTTCAGTCATCACCTGCTATATAAACATGCTTCTCATCCTCCAGCTACTAGAGCCTTTCCTCCCCCCCCTCCACAGTTAACTTACTTTTATTTTATATATTATTTAAACATCCATGTTGTCTCTGCAATAAAATGCACAGCAAGCTCCTTGAAGGCAGGAATTATTTCATGTCTGTCTTTGTATCCCCAGTGCCCAACACATACTAGGTACTTAATAAATGCTTGGTGATTGAGTACCTCTCTTAGGATTGTTTTAAGGGAAGCATTTTTTAAACTAAAAAGCAGTTTTACAAATGTGAGCTCCAAGTGACTTCTCCCTTCCTCACATTTTCCCAGTATACTTTGTCTCCATCTCTCATTAAACTTCATCACATTCTATTTTATATCACACTTTATAAATACCTCATTTTATCTGCACAAACACCCCAGGAAGGAGGTACATCACTGTCCCCATTTTGCAAATGAGGAAACTGAGACTAAGAAAGGTTAAGTGACTTGCCTAAGGTCACACAGCTAGCATCTGAGATGACATTTGAACTCTGGTTCTCCTGACTCCAGATCCAGCTCTACTCACTTTATCCCCTACTTTCCTCAATTGAGGCCACTAATTAATCCAAGCAAGAGAAAATGAAGCCCTGAACTACAGTGGTGTGAGTGAAAAGACAAGGGAATTACAATACATCTACACTGGTCTACTTGCTGTTCCTTGACCATGACAGCCCACCTACCAGCTCCCTTCTGTTGCACTGGCTCTCCCCATGACTGGAAAGGTGACCCTCCAACCTCCACCTATTGCTTTCTTTCATGACTCGACTAAATCCCACCTTCTGCAAGAGGCCTTTCCCACTCCTGCCTGGCCCCTCAGAACACCTTTCATATCTTCTACATATCTACCAGGTACTCATTTATTTGTTTCTCCCATTAGAAGAGAGTTCCTTGAAGGCTATTTTTGCCCTTCTTTGTATCTCCAGCACTTAGCATAGTGCTTAACCCATGATAAGCACTTCTTAAATGCTTACTGACAGGATTTAAGCTCCTCAAATACTTGCAGCAAAACAACAGAAAATGAATCCTCAAAATTATAATGGCCAAGCCTGGCCCCAAAGAAGAAACATGAAAAGGCACTTCCCCTCTATTTCTTTACAGAGGTTGGAGACTAAGAGTATAGAACACATACATAATGTTGGCTTTTTTAATGCGTTGGTTACTTTTTACTGAACTTTTTTGTCCTTTTTTATTTTTCATTATAAGGGGTGGCTCTTTAGAAGGGGAAGGATGGATAGAGGCAGAAATGTTGGTGAGGTAAATATAACAGTTGACAATAGAAATGTAATTTTAAAAATTTAAAGTTTATCAGATTGGAGTGGATAATGAACGCAAAAGATATTATGAATGTCAAAGCAACAGGACTTGGAAATTTATGAGAGTGGAGGGAAGAGGAGAGAAAATAGGGAAAAGCAGGGAGGACAATCAAGGGAGAATCCTAGGTTGTGAAACTAAGTGACTGGAAGGACAGTGATGCTCTCAAGACCAACAGGGAAATACAAGATACAGCATCACAGAACACAAAAGCTACAAGAGACTTTAGCATGGTACAGGAGAAACAGCACTGGATTTGAAGTCAAAGGACCAAGGTTCAAATCCTAGGTCTGCTACTTTTTACCTGTGCTATTTTGGGCTCTGGGCCTGTTTCCTCATCTCTAGAATTAAAGGATCAGGTCCCTCCCACCTCTAAGTAGATCATCCTAAGACTAGTCCAAACTCCTCTTAAATTGAACACCAGGGGAAGTGACCCACTCAAGCTATCACTGCTAGTGGTAGAGCCTCGTCTTTGCTTCTTCCACCTGTCAATAGGGAGGATGCTCAACTCTTCATTCAAAAGAACATGGTAAATCTATCGCCGTAGCCACATCTCCACCTACTCTGCTTCCCTGAGCTTCACCTGGCATTGAGTTTGTACTCCTTGTATGCTATCAACATGCAGACATCATTCCTTCCTCACTCTGTATCACTCGCATGGCACCTACACGACTGTGCTGATCTCATTTAACTCCCTGAGAACAAGGATCAGTACTTATTGTATATATTATCCTTCTCAGAACCTAGTACAGCACAATTTACACAATAAGCTCTCAAGTACTGAAGGAATAAGAGTAGTGCCATGGCCTAGTAGACTGAGCAATAGATTCAGGAATCACATAGGCTGGAGTCAAGCTGCAACACATTCACTTAGACAGTAACTAGGTGAGCTTGCACCATTCTGAACCTACTGTATACATGGCAAATTAGGGGTGATAATGCTGGCACTTGACCTACCTCCCAGGGTTAAGAAAACTATTTTACAAACTATAAAGCATTATATAAGCCTAAGTTGTGATAAGAGAGAATGTCTTCATGTTATGAATTATAAAAAAAAAAAGCAACCAAAATGCAAGACACAAAATGAAAAGGGCTAAATCCCTTCATTGTACAGAGGAAGAAACTGAGGTTTTAGTGAACAGGTTTAGTGAATTGCCCAAGGGGATACAATGACTCAAATCCAAGTCACCAGGATCTAACCCTTGCTGTCTTTCAATGGCTCTTACTACACCATGCTGCTTTCTCTCTGTAAATCTGCAAATAAGTCACTTTGACCAACACATTCTCTCCCCAAGTAATGACTATTTTAATGAAACCCATGATAGGGAGTAGAGCTAAAATATCTCTCACTATAGCACTCCTCCCAAGCCTTATTATTCCAAGAATTTTTACTGCCTAGTTCAGCATCTCAACCTTCAAAATGTTCAGAAACATGGTATAACGGAGAGACCATTGAGTATGAATCCTCAGTTCAACCACTAACCAACAACCTAGAGCAAACCACTTCTCTGAGTCTAAGCTTCCTCATCCATAAAGTGAGGAAATTGGACTACATGATTTCTAGGGTCCCTTTTCCACTGGACAGCTAAATAGGAGCAGAGGAAGAATCTCTGCAGAGACTAGCATCAAGATAGCACAAGCAAAAGTAATCACAGGAACTAAGTACTGACTTAAAAGGTGAGGTTAAAAATCAGTACAAATCAAATCAGAGGAAAACACAAACCTAACAAGTCTAACCTTAAATGTGAATTGATTAAGCAATCCAATAAGACATTCCAGGTTCTCGAGTCCCTACCTGCTCTAACATTCCACAAGTCTGTGGCAGCTATAAACAGGAGAGGAATTACCCTGAGCTGGGTGACACCATTACCTGAGAATGTTGATACAACCATTGCCATTTGTCAGGAAGAACATATTGTTGTCATTATTCCAGGAGATTTCGTTTACTTCAAATTTAAACTGCTCCTCTGCTTTGGAACGGTGGGTCTTAGCATCGATGAAAGTGACCACGTCGTCTTTGTTGCCCACAGCAATGGTCTGCCCATCAGGACTCCAGCAAATGTTAATATTCTCCCCTGGAAAGGAAGAAAATAAGCAAACTGACTTGACCAAGATCCACCAAACAGGCTGTCTAAGGAGCGGCTGCAGTGCAATGGAAAGGACACAGGGCATGAAGCTGAAAGACCTGGGTTCAAAAATCAATTATATTTACTAGCTGTATGACTGGGCACATCACCGCCTGCAAGATTCGGTCAACAAGATGAAGCCGGTAATCTTTGCACTATCACATCTAAGGCTTATTGTGAAGGTGATCTGTCATATATAAATGCATTTTGGGTCATTAGGATAATACAGGATTAAAACTTTTCTTTGGGGGGTGGAGCCAAGATGGCAGAGTAAAAGCAGAAACTTGCTTGAGCTCTCCCCCAAATTCCTCCAAACAGCTGTAAAAAATGACTCTAAACAAATTCTACAAATTCTAGAGCTATAGAACCCACATAATGAAACATGTCTCCAGCCCAAGACAGCCTGGTCGATCACTGGGAAGGGTCTATCCCACGATGCTGGGAGCGAAGCACAGCCTAATGGGGGCCAAGCTGGCACAGGCCAGGCCAGAGCAGGCCTTAGAGCACTGAATCACTGAGCTGTGGCAGTTTCCAGACTTCTCAACCCACAAACAGGTCAGTAGGAAAACTCTTTTGGACCTGGGTGAGAGAAGGGCACAGTCTAGCCCCAGCCCTGGGTCACTGGAAGTGGCTACAGCAGCGGCAGCAACAGTGCCTGCTTCTGGAGCTCCAGGCCCATAGATGGTAAGGGGAATTAAGTGGCTGATCAGAGTGGGAGAGCAGGCGTCTCTTTGCTGGTTCTGAGGGAGGATTCTCTTGTTTTGCCCTGCTTGAATATAGGTCATATGGGTAGAAGTCCTGGGGTGAGGAGCACTGGTGCGGCAGAGCTTGTGGTAGCTGTAGAGAGGGAGTCTTCCTGGCAGTTCCAAGGCAAACAAGAGTGCTTGAGGTCACTCATAGACCAGAGCACAGGTCAGTAGAGGAGTAAACACCTCTCCTTGGATCACAGCACCTCAGAAGACCTGAAAATTTACAGGTGCCTACAAGTAGCTCAGAAAACAGCTTCACAAAACCCCTGAAGCTTAGGACAGAGCACTCTCTACTCTGGAAGGAGAGTCATACCTTGACAAAGTTCAAAAGTCAAGTAATTAGCTGGAAATATGAGCAGACAGAGTAAAAATATTCAGACTATACAGAATCTTACTTTGGTGACAAATATGATCAAAACATACAATCAGAAGAAGTCAACAAAGTCAAAAATCCTACATCAATGAATTGGTCGCAGGCCATGGAAGAGCTCAAAAAGGATTTGGAAAAGCAAGTAAGCGAAGTACAGGAAAAACTGGGAAAAGAAATGAGAGGGACGCAAGAAAATCATGAAAAATGCATCAACAGCTTGCTAAAAGAGACCTAAAAAAATGCAGAACAAAATAACACCTTAAAAAATAGACTAACCCAAATGGCAAAAGAAATCCAAAAAGCCAACAAGGAGACGAATGCCTTAAAAAGCAGAATGGGCCAAATGGAAAAGGGAGGTCCAAAAGCTCACTGAAGAAAATAATTCCTTAAAAATTAGACTAGAGTAGGGGCAGCTAGGTGGCGCAGTGAGGAGAGCACCAGCCCTGGAGTCAGGAGGACCTGAGTTCAAATCCGGCCTCAGACACTTGACACATGTACTAGCTGTGTGCCCTTGGGCAAGTCACTTAACCCCAATTGCCCTGCCAAAAAGCAAAAAAAAAAAAAAATTAGACTAGAGTAAATGGAAGCTAATGACTTTATGAGAAATCAATAAATTATAAAACAGAACCAGAAGAATGAAAAAATAGTACACAATGTGAAATATCTCATTGGAAAAATCACTGACCTGATCCAGGATCTAGGAGAGATAATTTAAAAATTATTGGACTACCTGAAAGCCATGATCAAAAGAAGAGCCTAAACATCATCTTTCAAGAAATTATCAAGGAAAACTGCCCTGATATTCAAGAACCAGAGGGTAAAATAGAAGTTGAAAAAATCCACCAATCACCTCTTGAAAAAGATCCCAAAAAGGAAACTCCTAGGAATATTGTAGCCAAATTCCAGAGCCCCCAGATCAAGGAGAAAATATTGCAAGCAGCCAGAAAGAAACAATTCTAGTACTGTGGAAACACACTCAAGATAACATAAGATATAGCAGCTTAAGTGACTGAAGGGCTTGGAATATGATATTGCAGAGATTAAAGAAGCTAGGATTAAAACCAAGAATCAATTACCTGGCAAAACTGAGTATAACACTTCAGAGGAAAAAAATATACTTTCAATGAAATAGAGAACTTTCAAGCATTCTTGATGAAAACACCAGAGCTGAATAGAAAATGTGACTTTCAAATACAAGAATCAAGAGAAGCATGAAAAGGTAAACTGGAAAGAGAAATCACAAGGGACTTATAAAAGTTAAACTGTTTACATTCCTACATGAAAAGATGATATTTGTAACTCACGAGACCTTTTCTCAGTATTAGGGTAGCTGAAGGGAATATACATATATTTAGACGGAGGGTACTGGGTGAGTTGAATATGAAGGGATATCTAAAAATTAAAATTAAGGGGTGAGAAGAATATATTGGGAGGAGAAAGGGAGAGACAGAATGGGGTAAATTATCTCACATAAAAGAGGCAAGAAAAAGCTGTTATAGTGGAAGGAAGAAAAGAAAGGTGAAAGGGAATGAGTGAACCTTACTCTCATCAGATTTGGCTTAAGGAGGGAATAACATACACACTCAATTGGGTATCTTAACCTACAGGAAAGTAGGGGGGAAGGGGATAAGAGGAGGGTAGGATGATAGAAGGGAGGACAAATTGGGGGAGGGGGCAGTCAGAAGTAAACACTTTTGAAAAGAGACAGGGTCAAAGGAGAAAACTGAATAAATGGGGGACAGAATAGGATGGAGGGAATATAGTCAGTCTTTCGCAACATGACTATTATGGAAGTGGTTTGTATAACTACACATGTATAACCTATATTGAATTGCTTGCCTTCTCAATGAGGGTGGGTGGGGAGGGAAGAAGGGAGAGAATTTGGAGCTCAAAGTTCTAAAATCAAATGTTAAAAATTGTTTTTACATGCAAATGGGAAATAAGATATATAGTAAATGGGGTATGGAAATCTATCTGACCCTAGAAGAAAGTAAAGGGAAGAGGGATGGGAGAGAGGAGAGTGGGGTGATAGAAGGGAGGGCAGACTGGGCAAGAAAGGGGCAATCAGAATACATGGCATCTGGGGTAGGGAGTGATGGGGAGATAATCAGTAATTCAAAATATTGTGGAAATGAATGTTAAAAACTAAAAATAAATAAATTAATCATAAAAAAACTTTTCTTGGAATACTGCACTTACTAGTAAGTTTGGTATTAGTCACGAACATAACACCTAAGCTGCTAAATATTCACGGTTCCGCAGGCCAGTGAAACTTGCCTCTTATCAAATATGGCAACTCAAAACTCATTTCTATGGTGACTTAAGGATTACAAAGCACATTCCTCACAACAAACTTGTAAGGGAGACAAGTATAAGAACTGGACCCGTGATTTCACTGGTATAGGGAACATGGTGGGAAGGAGAGTGAAGAGGGGTGAACAGACTCCCTCTACAAATACAGGTCAGCATCTCCTCTGCAACTTACCCTCTAAGAGAGCTGCCTAAAGCAGGTGTCAAACCCCCTGCCCAAACAGATTAAAATGTAACCAAGAAAAGCTTAACAAAATTTATAAAATATACCTTAATTTATGATTTTCTAAATCAATACGGCACCCGCGGAGATTCTATTTCAGTTTGATACCATGGGCCCAGGGCACTGATAAGCTAAGTGACTTGTCCCAGGTGACACAGCCAGATGTCTCAGAGGACATATTTGAACTCGAGTCTCTCTAGCTTCTATGCTGCATTTTGTAAAGCAGATTGTACAAATATCATTCTCATTTTATAGATAAGAAAACAGGCTAAGAAAGTTCAAATAATTTATCCAAAGTTACCAAGTAACAGATCTGGAACATGAGTCCAAGTTGAATGACATCTAAATCCAGTGTTCCTTCCACTAGACCAGTTGATATGTAGACATATATAGATGGATGGATGTACAGGCAGAAAAAAATGCTTTTAACATAACTTCTGTGAATAATTTGCATGAAAATATTAGCTCGCATTTCTATATACTGCTTTTCCAAAGGAAAACCTGTGATGCCTGGGTGAAAATAACTATCACAATTTTAATGAAAGGAAACCAAGACTCAGAGGTGAACTTACTTTCTCCAGGTCACTGGGACTTTGCCCTATGTCTTCTACTCCACTTTCCATGTAACACACTACAGTACACCATGACAGTCCCTTCCTCCCTCTTGAGAATCACCTTTAGTATTCACAGTGGCGATGCATTTTGTAGTTCTAACATCCCAGATGCGAATAGTTTTGTCCCCAGATGCAGTGACAAAGAGGTCTGGATTACTCGGGTGCCAACAAAGCTGATCCACACTGTCCCCATGCCCTCGGTAGTTATTTTCCTTTACCTAAAATGAGGATGGCATTCATTAGCTCAGATACAAATACTTCCATGGGCCACTTGGGAATACTGGGAATAGCCGCCCCAATGACCCTTCTCCATCACCCACCCACAGCACTTCCAAAGATGCCCATCACTTCTTCCTCAGTCCCTGGCCCCATGATCTTCTTTCAGCTCCTGTCCCCCCCTCCTCTAATCTTCCACTTCCCTTATCCTCCCACCCTTCATCCCTACAGTGCCCAGCACCCTCACACATTTTCGTTTCTCCTCTGTCTTCTACACAGTACCCCTCCATGACTTTCTACTCTCCAAATCTCCAGATATTTCAATTCAGCTCAAAAAAAATATTTATTAGCCACCTATCAGAGCAACAGGTGTTTGTGATAAGAATGAAAATTACAAAAACAAGAGAAAAAGTCACTGCCCTCAAACATATGGGGAGGGAGGTGTGAAGTACAAGTTCACAAACAAGAACAACGTGTTAAGAATGGAGCAATAATAATGGAGGAGGGAAGGGAAGTGGAACAAGGAAAGCTTTGTGTGTGAGGTGGAGCCTTAAATGGAACAGAAGCTGGGAGGGGAGACAGCTTGTGCAAAGGCACGGTGGTGGGAGATGGAAATGTCGCCGTGTAGAGGAAAAATCAAGCAGCCCACTTTGGCCTTCCAGGGCCAGGAGCCCCTTAAGACTCCCAACTCCTGCACTGCAGCCTCCCCCACCCCACCCCCCGGGGCCGAGCGCACCAGGCGGTCCTTCTCCAGCAAGAAGACGCTGGCCGTCTTGTCGAAGGAGCCCGAGGCCAGGCGGCGCCCGTCACAGCTCCAGGCCACCGAGTGCACCTTGGCGCTGTGCGCCGGGAACTCGCGAGTCTTGCTGTGGCTCCGGAACAGCTCCTGCATCCCGGCCACATAGCGGGACGGGCCTCCCGCAGAGATACCCCAGGGCCAGGCCCCCCCAACAGCGCCCAGCCCCAGCGCAGAGCTCCCCGCCAGGGTCGAGGCGCCCGCCATCCTGCGCACACAGAGCCGGGCCCCGAGCGCAAGACAGCAAACGCCAACCGCCACCCACGCGCCGCTCTGGCAGCTGGGGCGGAGACGCGCAAGCGCACTCCCTCCGCCCAACCGCCGACAGGGGGAGAAGCTAGGAGGCCGGGGCCTCCCGCCGGAATCGCGCAAGCGCACTCAGCCCACCCAACCACCCCTTAGGCAGGAGCGAGGAACCGCCGCCGCCAGAAATGCGCAAGCGCACTCCTCCGGGGACCCGCGCCGATTCCGGAAGCGTGGGGAACCGAGTGGCGCAAGCGCATTCACACAGCCCCAGCCCCCTGTGGAAGAATGGGAAAGGGTTTTAAAACTACAACTCCCATCCTTCAGAGTACTCTCTCTCCTGTGACCCCTTTTCAATATTGACCGTCCTTCGGCATCTCCTCAAGTCCTGCTTCCGATAGTCTTACATTTTCCCTGCTATCTTGTCTTCCTGTGCCATAGCTGAGCGGGAGCGGTTAGCCTAGAAACAGCCTGGAAACAGAAGGCCATTGATGCCCTTGGGAGACCGACACCGTGCAGAAAGAGGCTGGGGACGTGGGGGCGGGGCGGAAAGAGCGGGTTGCGGGGGAAGCCAGAAAGGCTGCCTTGGCAATCCAGGTGAACGCAGAAGACAGGGAAATTGAGAGCGACCTTTGACGGCTGCTTTCCGGGCATATTAACAAATAATAAATAAAATAATAGTAGCCAACCTTTGCATGGCGCTTGAAGGTTTGCAAAGTGCTTTACAGACACTTCATTTGAATCTCCCCAAATCCCTGAGGAGGTAAGTGCTATTATCATCACCCCCATTTTACTCATCACACGTTCCTCCCCTTCACGGTTCCGCAGACCAGTGGAACTTGCTTTGCTTCTCCTCCTTCATGACATCGCGTGCCCTGTCTCTCCGTGCCTTTACACTGGCTGGCATGCCTGAAATGCATTCCCCTTCCCCCCTTCTGGCCTCAAAATCCACCTCTATTTCTAATCACCCCCAAACCTCTTTTCACAGATCAACTCATATTTACTCTCTGTATATGACTTTATGTGTACGTTTCCTCCGTAGAATGTAATTGAAAGGAGCAGAAGGGCCATGAGTTTCGGTAAACTGAACTAGAAATATATCTGATCTTCATTTTTACAGATTTCGTATTTGCAACCTCATCTCCTAGCTAAAATTTATCTGTAAACCCAAAATCTGTATTCACACTGTTATAATCATTCATCGACATTAACATAGCCGCTAAAATTTGAGTCACCCTATGCTCAGGTTTCTAGCTCAGGTCCAACAACCTTCTGGAGAACCCCTGCCTTGTTTCAGTTTCATAGTGTAAACGATTCTCCTTTTTGTGGTCTGTTAAACCACGTTTTTTGTTTTTCACATTTTTGTGGTTTTTTGTTGGTGATTTCACTGTTTAAAATGGCTCCCAAGGATGGTGCTAAAGTGCTGTCTAGTGTTCCTAAGTACTAGAAGGCTGTGATGTGCCTTACAGAGAAAAGACAAGTATTAGATAAGATTCCTTTGGGTAATATTAAATGTGAATCAATAATAGATACATCAAGGAAAAGCAAATTCACTAATCTGTAAGTAATGCAGCTCTGGAAAGTGCTAAAGTAAATGATGTGATCAGAGGCTCTTAGAACCTAACCCTAACCTCTAAGAGCAGTGGTTCAGTATTTGCTAATTCTTTGTTCCCAGTAATTTTATAGACTACCATGAACCAACTGTGTATCTATGTGCCTGCTTAAATGTTCCTGTACAGGGTACAGTAACTTCAAAACAAAAGCCACTTCCTTGGTCACTGACCCTCAAGGGAAAAAGATATCCCCAAACTTATGTCTGTCAGCCTGGCTCCTTCCCAATAAACACAAAGACTGGTTACAGAAAGATTCTAAGAAATATTGAATAGCAAGTAAGTAAAACAGTAGAAAAAGAAATTGGTGGTGATACAAATTAGAGTAGACAAGAAAAATACACAAGAATGAATGATTTCTTCTGATGGAAGCAAGATAATATTTCAGCTTGAAATGTTGAGGTTTGAGATGAAGTACAGGAACACCAAGACTGGAGTTCCCAGACAGGGTCATCGAGGCGGGGTACCCCTCAAGGAACAGAGTACTGAAGAGGGTCGAGGCCATCTGAAACGAATTCATGGACTCAGGTATTCTTTAAGTCAAGGTGGCAAAGATTTATTACACTTTTTCATCAATTTCATCAAATATATAATTTTTAGGGAACCTGCAACCTTACAGGGGTGACATGTGCCATATATTTTAATTAGGTGATTCAGGGCAGGATTAGGGAGTGGTTAAGGAGTGGTCAGTTCCTAAAGGAACATGTACTTTTTGTATCTGCTGCACAGATATCTTACCCAGAGTTCACAGGGAAATAGTCCAAGGAGGGGCTACGTGGAGGTGTGGTTTTAAGCCTGAAACATCACGAAGTCAACGAAGGGTCAGGTCTGACTGGGAAATACCCAAGCTGCTTCCATCAATGTCTCATTAGACTAGATAAATGTAAAGGTGTATAGTTTAGGATGCATATGATAGGTCAGTGAGTAGTAAATATCTCTATGACCCAATACACAGCCAATTCAGCCAGTACACAGCTAGTTCAAACTAATAAATTCTATAAGTGTAGCTGGCTACTGTATCAGGAAGAGAGGTAAAAATTTTGTTAGAGCATCCTGTCCTGTTTTGCTAGGGAGAAATTGTTAGGCACCATGTTTTGAGGCTAGGGAGAGATGTGATTTTGGAACTAGATGTGATTTTGGAACCAGGGTCCAACCACAGGCACCCAAGCACCCCATCAGAATCAAGAGAGAAAAATCCTGTTGTCACCTAGAAGAAAATTCTCTTTCCAAAGTATTTGAGAAGGCAAGGTAGAAACTCGGGATCTGTTGAAGAGCTATTTCCCCTACATCCAAAGTTTTCAAAGTCTTTCCCTCCAAATGGGAGGGGTTCTCAGAGAATTTCTAAATCCGTGAGTGTCTCTGGAAGAATGCAGTTCTTCCCCAAAACTTTTCCATCAAATTTACTACTCTCCTACAGTCATTTGGTGTCCTATCATCATCCTAGTATTGGAATAGCCTCTTGCATATGCAGAGGCATGCAAAATGTTTCTGGTTTAGAAATGCAGGTTACAAATATATAAGCCTTGAAGGCAAGAGCCAACCATTTCATTTTTGTCTTGTGATCCCTAGTAGTTAGCCCTGTGCAGATTGTGTAGTAGGTGCTTAATAAATGGTTTATTGATTCTTGGTTCTAATGGATGATTCACCTCCCTACAGTATTTTCAACTCTTTGTACTTTGCCACCATGACTCAGTTGCCTTCTCACCCTACAACTTCCCTCAGTGTCTAAGGCCTTCCAGTCCTGGGCCATTCTTCCTCATGTCAGCCCCCTTTTATTACTGGCGATTTTCATCCTGGGAGCTGCCATTTTGGGCATGGGCCCAAGCTGACCATGCTTCACTCCTTTCACAGGTGTGCTGCTTACTCTTCAGACTTCACCACCATCCCTTCCTTTGTGGTAGATACTTCTCCCCTATCTCACCCCCAGTTTTCAGCTATTTTTATGAGTTCTCTTCCCCCATTAGAATGTAAGTGCCTTGAGGGCAAAGACTCTTTCATTTTTACTTTATTTTCATCCTTAGTGCCAGATACATACTTAAGCACAGGTGCTCCTACAGCCATCAACTTTGGAAGCAGCTCTTATGGAGAGAGGGCCAGCCCTCCCCACCAACTGCCAGACAGCAGCCATATACAGGGCAGGCATTTCAGCCTACCCGAAGCAGCAAGGTATTCTGAGGGAGATACAAGGGGTAGCATGTACAAGTTACCACCTTGACTGCCATCTTCCCCCAGATCGAGATGGTCATAGCCCAGAACCCTTAGGCAAAGAACATAGGGAATATCCCTATCTCCCAAAACCCCAGTCCCAGCAGCCATCATTGAGGGAAAAAAATCATTGTGAAGAAGGGGCCCACCTTCCTCCACCACCAGCAACAGCAGCTGACTAGCTGTCACCAATGGGTAGATGAATAAGGGAGCCTCAGGGGATGGCAGCACCCCAGGGAGCACTTGTTGAGTTCCAGTCCAGCTTTCACAGCCATGATCCAAGGAAGCAGCACATGCCAGACTGGTCAGTCCATTGCCATCTCCTTGACTGCTATTTCCTCTCAGACCCTAATGGAAACAACCCAGGACCCTGAGTCCAAGAGCCTATCAGTATCCCCCAAACCATTAGAACTGCTTCCAGTTCAGCCCCCGAAGCCATCATTTGTGGAAATGCAGCCTAGCAAATGCATCTGCAGATGCTACAGCCACACTTATTGAAGACCCAGAAAAGAAAGTTCTTGTCAGTAAAATTGTGGCACTATCAAATGTTTCAACATCAAAATTTGATCTGATTGAAGATGGCAGATTAAGACAAGAATTCCACTGAGCCCTCCCAGTTTCCCCTCCTAACAACAATAATGCCTCAAAACAAATTCTGGGGTGGCAGAACCAACAAGAGGAAGGGGGTGAAACAATTTTCCAGCCCAAGACATCTTAGAAAATTGACAGGGAAGGTCTGGCTCATTGAGGTAAGAGTGAAGCACAGTCTAGCACAGGCAAGGCCCCATCAACTCAGCACAAGGCAGCAACTTGCAAAGCTCTCAGCCCACAGACAGTAAAGGGGGCCAAATCACTGGTCAGAAGGAGATTACAAGGGACACTTTGCTGGCTCTGAGTGTAGGACTCTGTTGCATTGCCCAAACAGGCATCTGGGTCATAGACCTGAGTCACAGTCCCAGGGTAAGGAGGAGCCAATCATGTTAGAGATTGCAGCTGCCGAGGAGCAAGGATCTTGGTCACAGGTCCAGGATGGAAAAGAGTGCTTGTGGTTACTCATAGATGAGGGCATAGGGCAGGAGAGCAGTGACCACACCCCTCCTTAGATCATACCACCTTGGAAGAACTGAAAACTTGTAGGTCCCCAGAATTAGTTCTGAAGATAGAAACATACACACACACACACACACAAACACACACACACACACACCTGAAGCTTGCCAGAGTGCCTCTTCCACACTAAGAGCAGAGCCCAACATTAATATCAAGTTCAAAGTCAAGGAATAAGCTGGAAAAATGAGCAAACAAAAAAAAATCTGACCATAGAAAGTTATTTTGGTGACAGAGAAGATCAAAACAAAACCCAGACAATTATATGCAATACAACTGAAGCAGAGAGACACAGAGTGAAAGGTAAAAGGCTGGAGAAGAATCTATTATGCTTCACCTGAAGTAAAGAAAAAAACTGAGTAGTGATCATGATCTCAGACAAAGCAAAAGCAAAATAGATCTAATTACAACAGTGAGACAACAACCAAAATTTATGGGATACAGCCAAAGCAATAGTTAGGGGAAAATTTATATGTCAGTGTTTGCATCAATAAAATAGAGAAAGAACAGATCAATGAATCAATGAAATATTGATGCAAACATTTTAAATAAAATACTAGCAAGGAGATTATAGCAATATATTAGAAGGATCATACACTATGACCAGGTGGGATTTATACTAGTAATGCAGAATTATCAACATAATTAACCATATCAATAACAAAACCAACAGAAATCATATGATTATCTCAATAGATGCAAAAAAAGGGTTTTGACAAAATACAATGCTCATTCCTATTAAAAACACAAGAACATGAGAATAAATAGAGCTTTCCTTAAAATGAAAAGTAATATCTGTTTAAAACCAAGAACAAGCATTATTTGTAATAAGGATGTTATCGGTAATAAGGATAAGTTAGAAGTTTTCCC
Source organism: Trichosurus vulpecula (assembly GCF_011100635.1). Lineage (NCBI taxonomy): Eukaryota > Metazoa > Chordata > Mammalia > Diprotodontia > Phalangeridae > Trichosurus > Trichosurus vulpecula. The sequence continues at coordinate 94,807,715 of NC_050575.1, forward strand.
AGTAAAATCAGGGGTAAAGCAACAATGCCTGTTATCACCACTATTATTCAATATCGTACCAGAAATGTTAGCTATAGCAATAAGGCAAGAAAAACAAATTGAAGGAATTAGAACAGGCAATGAGGAAACAAAACTATCATTCTTTGCAGTTGGTATGATAGTATACTTAGAGAATCAACCCCATGGTGCTGGGGTAACTTCACATGCTTGGGGTAGACACCCCCTAATTCACTGATGGATTTGAGGCCTATCAGTTACCGTAAACCTGGTTTAGTTGAGATGATTTACTGGAGTGTGTCCACTGTGCATGCTACAGGTTAATAGGATATATGGAAATACACAATTAGAAATCATAACCATGAATGTGAATGGAATGAGCTCACCAAAAAAGGAAAGAAGATTGCAAAATGGATTAAAAAGCAGAATTCAACAATATGATATTTACAAAAAAAAAATGCTTTCGGGAAGATTCACACAGAGTTCCAATAAGTCACTGAGGCAAAATCTATTATGTTTCAGCTAAATGCAAAAAGTCAAGACATGCAATTATGGTATCAGGGAAACAATGAAAATAGACTTGATTTAAAAAGATAAACAGGGAGACTACATTATACTGAAAGGTACCATAGATAATTGATGTCAAGAATAAACATATATGCACTGAATGGCATAGTATCTAAATGTAAAGGAAAAATTGATGAGTTACAGGGATAATAGTAGGGGACATCAATATGCCCATTGCAGGCCTAGATGAATTGAATAAAAAAAAATAAACAAGAAAGAAATTAAGGACCTAAATAGAATTTTAGAAAAGTTAGATAGGACAGAACCCTGGAAATTACCAAATGGAATATAAAGGAAAATGCATCATGGCTAATGTGAAAATTTTGTTTTGCATGACTATACTGTACATGTTTGTAATGGGTTTTGTTTTTCTTGCCTTTTCAGTGGATGGAGGAGGGAAGGGAAAAAATTTGAAACTGAAAAAATTAAAATTGAATCTAAAAAAAGGCAAATACATATTTCTAAGCTATGCATGGCACCTTACAAAAATTGACCATGCATTAGACCAGAAAAACTTCATAATAAAATGCCAAAAAGCAGGAATATTAAATACATCCTTTACTAACCACCATTCAAGAAAAATTGTATTCAATAAAGCATTGCTGAAGAAATAATTAAAAATTAATTGGAAATTAAATAAGCATAAGGAATGAGTAAGTCAAAGAACAAAAAAAGAAAAAAATAATAGATAATTTTTGTATTAAAGATAATGGTAACAATGAAAGAACATACCAAAATTTGGGGGATGCAGCTAGAGCAATCTTTAGAAAATTTTCTTCTAATTAATATATCTAAACACTTCCATAAACAAAAGAAAGAACAGATCAATGAATTGGGCATACAACTAAAAAAAACTAGAAAAGCAATAAATAAAACCCATTTAAACACCAAAATAGACATTTTTTACATTAAAAAAAATTAACAACATTGAAAGAAAAAAAATTCTGCCTATCCTACTCAAGCTGAAAATACTCTCAGGCCACTCAAATTCCCATCATGATTAAGATGTAGGCTTTAACCTGCTCCATTTTTCTGACCTCGGCCAGTTTGCCCTACCTTATGTGGCCTGGTGGCTCTCTGCTCCTACAGGTTCAGCATATTTGTGCCAGACTTAATGAGGACATCCAATCAGCTTTATCCCTATTGCAGCTCAGAAGTCCTGTACTCAAGTAAACCACCAGCTTCAGTATCTCCCAGTAGCAGTGATTACAAACAAGTGCCACGATGTCTGGCTACTTTTGATTTACTAAATAAAATTAGAAACTGTTGGGTTTTTTTTTTGGGGGGGGGGAAGGAGTAAAGCCAATAAAATAGGTAAACTATTAGCTAATTTGATATTGAACAAGTGAAAGAAGAAAACCAAATTACCAATACAGAAAATAAAAAAGGTCAATTTATAACAAATGAAGAAGAAATAAAGGAACTTATTGGCAACTATTTTGCCCAAATGTATGCCAATAAAACTGACATTCAAATGAAATGGAGAATATTTACAAAAATAATAAATGCCCAAATTAGTAGAACAAAAAATAGAGTACTTAAATTATTTAATTTCATAAAAAGAAATTGAACAAGCTATTAATAAGCTCCCAAAGGGAAAAAAATGGGACTTGATAGATTTATAAGTGAAATGTATTAAATAGTCAAAGAACAATTAATTCCAATATTACATAAGCTATTTGAAAAAATAGAAAATGAAAAGATCCTACTAAATTCTTTCTGTGATTCAACAGTATTTTTAATACCTAAACCAAGGAGAGCTAAAATATGTATGAATATGTGGTGAATCCACCAATCATCTCCTGACAGAAACCCCAAAAGGAAAATTCTTAAGAATACCTTTGGAAATTAAAATTATGCTGTGTCATCTTATAACTGATTCTACACTGTGATCTACCCTAGTCCCCATTTTGTAAAGCCCCATTTCTCAGTTAAGCTCAAAAATTCAGTCTCTGATTCTGATTTAAAGGCATGGTTGAATGATGTTATCATTCCCTTTCAGCTAGCCCCTGGGACATATTTTGTTGTCTGTAAACAAAAGAACAGTTTTGGTGACCCTCTCAGCAAAAGACCTTGTCTCTCCTTGGGAAAATAGGGGTAGTTTGATCTCCCCCAAGGGGACAACTAACTTCGAGGTAGTAATTGGGGTGCTTCTGATTCTCTAGCCAAGATTACTTAGAGGAAGTTGAAACCCATAAAGCAATTAACATTACTTAATTATCAGATAAGATCATCCACATCTGAAGGCCAACCCACCTTTCCCAACTTTAGCCAATTGTCATATTCCTCATCCACTCACAACTTTTCTTTCCCTACTTCTCAACAAAGAGGGTTGTTTTTTTTTTCCCCCTTCTCATCATGAACACTGACCTGAGACTGAGGGAGCCAGTCTGATCTACTTTGTTAACAGCTATATGTGTCACTGTTAATAAACTGTTATCTTGCCGAGAGAAAATGTACCTCAGATTGCCTGTTTCATTTTATTCAACACATAGCCAAAATACAAAATCCTCACATTGAAGAAAACTGCAAACATCTAGAAAGAAGCAGTTCAGGTACCAAAGAACTACAGTCAGACCTATCATCTTTTATTATAAATAAAAGAATATTTTGTGATAGAATATCCTAGAAAATTTAGGAGATTGGCTTACAACCAAGAATAACCTGCCTTGCAAACCTGAGTATAATGCTTCAGGGGACTTTAGTGGAAAAAGGACTCTTTACCATTTCTTCCCTGCCTTCCTCCCTCCTCCCTTCTTTCCTGACTTTCTTCCTTTCCCTTCTCTTCCCCCCTTTTTTTTCAAGGCTACGTATTCCAATCTTGCCCAGCCTGGAAGTGCAACAACCACTCATGGGCTGATTGGCTGTAATGTTAATGGAATAGAAAGATCTTCCCCATCCATTAATAGGCCTATGTGACCACATGTGTTCAATCACAGTTGTAATATATCCTGAGTCACATAGAGCCCATTGGGGGAGAAACTTGCCTAAGGAGGAGCTTGCTTGGGGGAGGTTTGCGTATTAGGAGGCTTGCTTATAGGAAGGCTTTCACACCTTTTGGTACTAAGCTAATTAAGAGAGGGTTGTGATGCCTTCTGTCTCTGCATTAGCCAAAAGTGTATATATGTTCTGAGGTTAGAGTTTGCTTTGGGGGCTTGCTCATTAGAAGAACCTTTTGATTCTCCGGATGGAACTCTGAGTAGCCATTGTTAAGAAACTCCTCCCCCCTCCCCCCACCCACTACTCAGATGTTAGTGCTCCCCCACTCTAGTAGTGTATGTAGGTGGTTATATTACTTTGTTCAGGCAGTTGGAGCCCTGTCTGTTGATCTCTGTGCTAATTTCTCTGCTTGTATTTTCTCTCTCTTTGTATTTTCTCCACATTCAGGGTGCTGACCTTTCCTGTGAACTAGTGAATGTAATTAAGGAAGATTGTTGACCCCTTAAAAGTTCGGAGGCTCTTTCAGCAAGTCTCTGCCATCAAAGGTCTTCTCTTTGCCCTCAGAGGTCTCCTCTACTCTTAGAGACTTCCTCTGCTCTAGAGGTCTCCTCCCAGCACTTTTAGGTCCCTTGCCAGCTCTTTTAGGTTTCCTGTCAGCTCAACACTCAGCTTATTCTTCATCTCTTCTCTTCATTCTCCTCTTCTCAACGCTGGTAGCTGTCTTGACCCTGGCTGTCTCTCAGTCATCTTCTCAACCCTGGCAGCTGTCTAAATGTCTTCTCTTCAAAGCCTTCTGGATATCTGCTTCTCTCATACTCTGGGCTCTCCTTATATACAGTTCTAGAAAGCATCTGATTGGCTAGAACTCAAGTCTCTGGCTAGGATTCAGTGCACATACAAGTCTCTAATTGGCTAAAATTCATGCACATCTGATTGGCTAGAACTCAAAGCACATTCAATCCAGCAAAAATCCCACTTTGCTTACCATTACAATGAGATAGTGAGAATACCACCAGATGGCTCATTCTTAGCTTATAGTAGAAATCTATTTTATACAAGAACTAGAGTGCTACAAAAAATTACTTCACTTGGGCTGAGCTTAACATTATTGCAATTTTGGAAACATGGAGAGATCTCCCCAACAGTTTAAGGATATTGGGCAAAACAGTGAAATTGTGTAGGTAAGTAGAAAACAAAGCATCCTAAGGAAGTTTTCTTGCTTCAAATGAATTTGATGAATGCCAAGGAGAACAGCTCTGGGGCTTGCTTTTGCAAAGAAGAATGAAAGTGCCTTTATTTTGAATAGTTACAAAGGGCAAGATGGTGGAATAGAGGCATCAAGCCAGCTGAATTCTCCCAACATTTCCTTCCAAACAACTTTAAAATAATACATCAAATCAAATTCTGGAGTGATAGATCCAAAAAAGTTTTGGGGAGAGACATTTTTCCAACCCAAGGCAACTTAGACAGAGGTGGGGAACTCAAGTGGAGCCCTTTGACCAAATCCAAACATTTTGGATTTGGTCAAAGGGCCACCCTTGTGGACCTAGAGGGACACATGTGGCCTCAAGGCCACAGGTTCCCCACCCTGATAAGAGGTAAGGAGGAGAGGTTTGTGATACTGGGGTAGAGAGGCTGGCCAGGAGCCCAGCCCAGCAATGACATGAGCTGTGGACCTTAGAGGAAATAGAGACAAGAGATGTACAGCAGCAGTTTGGAGAGTTCTCATCACCCAAAGATGGAAAAGGCATTGGACAACTGCTCAGAAAGAGATTACAAGGGACCCTGATGGAGAACTGACACTGGATGCAGAACCTTGTTGCATTGTCCATAGGCAATTCCAGGGCAAAGAAAAGTACTGCTGCTTGTGGCTGCAGGAGAGCAGAGACCCTTCCTGGGTAAAGACTAGAGCACAGAGGAGGAGAGCAGTGACCACACTTCTCCCTGGATCACTACCTCAGAAGCACTGAAAACTAGCCCACAGAAATAGCTCTGAAAACAGTAGTGGGGAAAAAGCCTGAAGCTTTTTCCTTTGAAGTGCCCCTGACCCCATGCTAGGAACAGAGCCCAACTTTAAAATAAAGTTAAAAGTCAAGACATAAGCTAGAAAAACGAGCAAACAAAGAAAATCTGACCATAAAAAGGTACTATCGTGACGCGAAAGATAGAGACACAAATTTAGAAGACAACAACATGAAAACAGCTACAAGAAAAGCCTCAAAGGAAAAAAAAAAGAATGTAAACTGGACACAAGACCAATAAGAATTCCTGGAAGAGCTAAAGAAAGAGATAAGAGTGGTAAAGGAAAAATTGGGAAAAAAATAAGAGTGATGCAAAAAATTATGAAAAGAGAACTAACAGCTTGGTAAAAGAGACATATAAAGATGCTAAAGAAAATAGTTACAGCTTTTCCTATTGGATTCTACATGTGGGATGAATGGCTTCCATTAACCAATCTATCTACCTATGCATGCATGTGTTATATTCTCTAGAAAACAATAACAATTCTGTTATGTTCATAGCAGAAGACTGGCATTTACACTTGCAAAGATCCTAAGCAGGAAAAACAGGAATATTGGACTAGAAAAACCATATATTACAAACAGAAGGTACCATCATCCTTCCCACGTTCTCAAATTCAGTCGTCTTCTTACTCTTTCTTCCTTTACCCCCCTACATCTAATCAATTCTTGTTTTTATCCATTCTGTCTTCACAACATTTGTTGTACCTGCGTTCACACAAACATCGGTCCTGATTCAGGCTTTCAATTATCTGTCACTTGACTATTATAATAGCCTCCCTATTGGTTTTCCTGAATCCACACAATTGCCAAATTGGTACTTCTAAATCATAGTTTTGACTATACCCCCTTCCTGCTCAAGAAGGCTTTGTGGTCCCCTTTTGCCTGTAAAACAAAATAAAAACTCCTGTGTTTGACATTTTAAGCCCTTCACGATCTGACATCAGCCTATTTTTTTAGACTGAATTTACATTGTTCTCACCGAGGCACTCTGCATTCTGGCCACACTGGCCTGCCTGCTGTTTGTTCCCAGTACATGACATTCTATTCCCTATCTCAACCTTGTCACTGGCTGTCCCCATGCCTTCGATGAACTTCCTCTTCCCCTCAGCCTAGTGGAATCCCTAACACCTATAAGGCTAAGCTTAACCACCATCTACTGTGTCCCCTGGGGCAGCTAGATGGTACAGTAGACAAGAGTGCAAAGCCTGGAGTCAAGAAGACTCATCTCCCTGAGTTCATAATCAAGCCTTATTCACTTACTAGCTGTGTGATACTGGGCAAGTCACTTAACCCTGTTCACCTCAGCTCCTCATCTGTACAAGATGATCTAGAGAAAGAAATAGCGAATCACTCTAGTATCTTTGCCAAGAAAACCTCAAATGGACATGACTGAAAAATGGCTCAACAATTATGTCCCCCACTCTAAAATTATGTCACATTTGTTTTACATTTACTTATCTGTGTTGGGGGTATATGGAGTATTCAGGAAGGACTAGCACCTCTGGTATGAAGGCTAGGTGAGCCTCAGGGATGCTCGTCTACCTTTGGTGTCTACCTTTTCACCCAATGTCACCTGTGGCTCCAAGAAGCTGTAGCATGCACAGCAGCCACACCCTGGTAAAAACTGTCTTGGCAGACAGACTAAACCAAGTTGAAGGTAACCAACAGGCTTCAAACCCATCAGTGAGTTAGGGAGATGTCTACCCGAAGCATGTGAAGGCTTTGCCGAAGCTGAATGGATGGATGAGAACAATTTGTTCCAAAAGCCATGAAGAGGGCTAAAGCAGGTGCTGTGGAACACTTAGAGCAGGCCTGCACAACTTGTGGCCTTCCTTTACATTTTTTGAGGACCACCCGAAATCCTTTGGCTTACCACAAGCAGCCTGCGGGCTGCAGATTGTGCAGGCTTGACTTGGAGCTTGGTCAGACATTGAAGACACTAAGGTCATCTACTGCATCCCTGCATCATCCTGACTTTTGTCCTGCCACTGGACTTCAAGGACTCTGGGAATAACACAGCATAATATTAATTTTCCTCAGCATATTGTCTACATATACATATGTTAGAGATGGGAACTAGAAACATGCAAACATCTCCAATGTACATCAGAGATAAAACACTTTTTGTATAAAAAGGCATAGGGTGGGAAATCTTGGTATGTGTTTTGACCCAGGCTATAAATTGAAAAAATGGTGTTGACCTGTATTAATAGGAATATCTTCATCTAGGAATTCCTTATACTAATTAAGTCCCACAAGAAAGGAGTTTAAACTCATATGGGACAGAGAGTATATAAAAATAGAATTAAAATCAGTTTTCTATTTCTCACTGCTCTTGGATCCAATGACACTGGCCTCCACGAAGAAGACCCAGTTCCCAGCATTTTCTCTTCCTTCCTCTGCTCTAGCCAACTGACTGACCTCTGTCTTCAGTCCCAAATAAAATTCCATATTTACTGGAAGCCTTCCCCAGCCCCTCTTAATTCTAGTGCCTTCACTCTATTAACTATTTCCCGTTTATCCTACATGTAGTTTGCTTTGTATATATTTGTTTGAATGTTGTCTCCCCCATTAGATGTAAGCTCCTTGAGGGCAAGGACTCTTTTGCTTCTTTTTGTATCCTCATTGCTTAGCACAGTGCCTATCACACAGGAGTGATGAGGTTAAAGAAAAAATGATGGTGGTAGGGAACCATGTGTTTCTAGAGGTGCTGGAGACCCAAAATACGGACATCCCAGGGCCTGCCGAAAGAATTCGATTCAAGCCTTCTCAGCCAAGGAAAAAGACTAAAGTATATTAAGGATTAGCTATGTTGGCCAGATCCTCAAAAGTCACACCATCGGCTAGACTCTTAAGGAATCTGCCCCCTTTTGGAAGCTGGATGAGATTTATATACAGAAAAGATTGTGGGAGGGATCTAGGGTAGTCTAAGTAGTCTGGAGTGACTGGAGGGGTTTAGGGAGGGCTTTGAGGAGGGGTCTAAGGAGGATCTCCATGGGACTGGGGTGACTAGAGGTCAGACTCCAGGAAATGAGATTAAGAGTGGGAAATAGCTGAGGGCATGGATATCCATAGTATCTAGTGTGGGAAGTAGCTGGACAATAAAGGGCAAGGCTAGGTAGAGATTTGGGCCTAAAGATAATGTAAGGTTACAGCCTCAGGCCCAAGCCGGACCAAGTGGGAAGATTCAGGAAGAGTTCAAGGTAGGGGATTCTTTCAGGGCCTTATTGGGTAAGGGAAAGAGGTCTCCGTTTGGGGCCTGTACCCCATCAATAGGCGCTTAATAAATGATTGATGTGTACATAAAGTGTCTCTGTATAGAACATGAGTTCCTCGAGGGCAGGAATTGTTTCATTTTGCTAGTGCCTTCTCTTAATTATCTTCAATTTATCCTATTTATTATCTTGTTTGCATTCTGTCTCCCTCAATTGGACTGTGAGCGCCTCGAGGCTTAGGGAGGTATTTTTGCTTTCTCAGCACAGAGCCTGGTAAGCCTTAGGTGCTTTTTGACTTTCCAATTAGCACCCGGTGCTTAGTGAATGTGTGACGGCGGTGTCGGCATGAGCACGACCTTCTACCCCTCGGAACCTCGAAGTCCTGGTCTGCTCCTTCACGCTTTCACTGCCCAGGGCGGTTTCATTTCCCTTTTCGACCCGACAAAAGCTCGGGGGGGTGCTGTGCGAGCGCTGACAGTGAGGCTCAGAAATCAGCTCAAACAGAGCTCTCCCCCCTCCCGCCCCGGCACTGAGCGCGTGCCCAGGCTCCGCCCCGCCCATGCCCTCCCGCCCTACACCCCCGCAGAGGATCCTGGGAGGCCCGGAGCCCGAGAAGCCCAGAGCCCAGCAGGTTTTCGGGCGCTAAGAAGCCCCGCCCCTGCTCTCCCGGTCCTCCACAGCCTCGGGGCCCAGTACGAGCCGGGGCCCTACCCAAGGGCCCATGACTCGCGCCGCGCCTCCCTCGCCGCTTCGGAGCGCTCACCGCGCCCCTTCTCGTCGTCCTCGGCCCTGGCTCCAGCTGCAGCGGAAGTTCGGACAGGGATATGAGCGGGAAGAGGCTGAGACAAGCCGGGATGACCGCCGCCGCAGCCCGACGCGCTCGGGAGTGGGGCCCTTCGCTTCCTGGAGCGCCTCAGAAGCCGATCCCATGACGGAGCCCATTGTGATTTCAGATGACAGCGATGACGAGCCTCGTAGCCCCGTCAGAGGCCCCGGCGCTGGCCGAGCCTGCAGATCCCGGCGGACCCGCACCCGAGGCGGACACCGGACCCGAAGCGGACGCCGGACCCGAAGCGGACGCCGGACCCGAAGCGGACGCCGGACCCGAGGAGCCGAATCCGTGTGCAGTTCCCACGTCGTGGTTGTGAGTCCGTGCCCCCCTCCCTGAGTCCGTGCCCCCCTCCCTCCCCCCTCCTCTCTTTCCTCCTTTCCCTTTTCTCCCTTTTTTAGAATCGTCCTTCTGTTATCCTCAATTGGGAGAGAGAGCGTGTGTGTGTGTGTGTGTGTGTGTCTTGTTTGGTCTGTGAGCTCCTTGAGAGCCAGGAAAGTAGCCCCTCTCCCCCCTCCTCCTCCCGCTCTTCCCTCACCCCTCTTTTCCTCTCCCCTCTCCCCCTTCTACTTGCCTTTCTCTTCTCTACCCCTCCTCCCTCCTTTCCCCATCGTAACTTCGAGGCTATTTGAAGAAATGAAGGACCATCCCTAGAGAATGAGACCAGAGACTCCACTCTCCCCTCCCCAAACTGACTTAAGCGACGTGTTAAGCAGCATCCCTCAGCTCATCACTTTTTCCTCCAGCTCTGTGAAGTAAACACCGTGTTGTTGTTTATGTTTAGTCGTTTTCAGTCGTGTCCGACCCTCCATGATCCCATTTGGAGTTTACTTGGCAAAGATGCTGGAATACTGAATTGCCATTTCCTTCTCCAGCCCATTTTACAGATGAGAAAACCGAGGCAAATAGGGTTAAATGATTTGCCCAGGGTCACACAGCTAGTGAGTGTTTAAGGTCTGATTTGAACTCAGGTCTTCCTGACTCCAGGCCAAGCACTCTAGGTAAACACCAGGAACTTAATAAACCATGTTATGGGTAACAGGATAGAAGATCAGAGGAAAGCGACTGGCCAACCAAATTAATCTTTTATAAACCAAAAGACTGATTTTTGGCTCCTTTGGAAGAGCCAGACAAGTTGCTAGTTCTGTTTCCAAGGCCAAAATCTCAGTCAGCAAAATATCAAAGTAGCAACATTTTTATGTTTGATAGGTTTGGACATGATACCGTAGTGGAAACTTTTCCAGCCCTCACTTTGCTCATCTATAAAATGAAAGGGTTTGGACTAGACAATCAAATGAAAAAACAAAATGAAAAGTAGTATGCTTCAATCTGCATTCAGACTCCCATGGGTTGTTCCGTTAGATATAGACAGCTTTTTTCATCCTGAGTCCTTTGGAATTGTCTTAGATCATCGTATTGCTGAGAATAGCTAAGTCATTCACAGTTGATCATTGCATAATATTGCTGTTACTGTGTACAATGTTCCGGTTCTGCTCCCTTCACTTTGCATCAGTTTGTATAAATCTTTCTAGGTTTTTCTGAAATCAACCTGCTCATCATTTCTTATAGCACAGTAGTATTCCATTACAATAATATACTACAACTTGTTCAGCTATTCCCCAGCTGATGGGCATCCCTCAGTTTCCAATTCTTTGCCACCACAAAAAGAGCTCTTATATTTTTGTACAGATGGGTCCTTCCCTCTTTTAATCTCTTTGAGATACAAACCTACTAGTAGTATTGCTGAAACAAAGGATATACGTGGTTTTATAGCCCTTTATTCATAGTTCCAAATTGCTCTCCAGAATGATTGGGTCAGTTCACAGCTCCAACAACAATGCTTTAGGGTCCTCTCCAACATTTTCTTTTTCTGTCTTGTTAGCCAATCTGATAAGAGTAAGGTGGTACCTCAGAGTTGTTTTAATTTGCATTTCTCTAATCAATAGTGATTTAGAGCATTTTTTCAAATGACTATAGATGGGTTTGATTTTTTCTTCTGAAAACATCCTGTTCATATCCTTTGACCATTTATCAATTGGGGAATGACTTATATTCTTATAAATTTGACTCAGTTCTCTATATATTTGGGAAATGGAGCCTTTATTAGAGATAGTCGTTGAATTCATTCCCTTGATAACGACATTTTGTTCTTCCAGATGAATTTTGTTATTATTTTTTCTAGCTCTATAAAATAATTTTTCTCAGTTTGATTGGTATGGCAAGTTTCATCCTTAAAACAAACCACTAGACCTAATTGTCTTCTCAAATTAGCATCCTACATCTATCTCCTCCCTTACTCAACCAAACTCCTAGGAAAAGTTGGATATATTCCTGGTCTCTACTTCCTTTCTACTCACCTACTTTTCAGCCTTTTGCACACTGGCTTCCAACCCCATCAACTCGTTTGAACCTGCACCCTTCCAATGATCTCTTAAATGTTAAACCTAACCCTTTCTCAGTTCTCAATCTTCTTGATTTCTCTGTAGCATCTGGGACTGTTGACCAACTTCTCCTGGATGTATTCTTTTCTCTCTGTGTGTTTGTGACATTGTGCTCTCCCCTTAACTGCCAGGCCATTTTTGTTCTCAGGCATCTTTGCTGGATCATCATCCTTATCTCACATACACCATATCCCCATCAAACTGATTTGCCCCAAGACGTTATCCTGGGCCTTCTTCTCTATACTTTCTCTTCTGGTGACCTTATTAGGTAGTTTTAATTATCATCTCTATGCATATGGCTCTTAGATCAGCCTGTCTTGCCATAGCCCCTCTCCTGAGCTGCAGGATCACCCACTGCCTATTGGACATTTCTAACTACATGACTTACAGGTATTTCAAATTCAGCATATCCAAAGTTAGCAAATTCCTGGTTCATAGAAGGAATAATTTCCCAGAAATTAAGAGTTGTCCGAAACTTTAATGAGCTACTGTTTAAGACAATAATTTTTCTTAGTGGATGGCTTCAGGGACAATTGGATGACCCCTTCCTTGCTAGGCATATTAAAGAGGGCAATTGTGCCCAGTCCTAATCATTGGATTAGATGACATCTTGAACCTCACTCCCATCTGAACTGGTGAAAAAAAAGAAACACACACACACACACACACACACACACACACACACACACACAAAGTTAGGTACAGAAACTCATTTCACTCATTAGGGAAATAGGAGGGGAAGGGTAAAAGGGTGATTTAGAGTAAAGGCAGATTAAGGGAGGGATTAATCCTAAGCAAAATAAACTCTAAGGATAAAAAAAATTATAACTTTTTCTTTGGAGTTGGCAAAGAATGGGAATCTAAGGGAGTGCCCATCAGCTGGGGAATTGCCAAAATATGGTATATAAATGTGATAGAATACTGTTGTACAGTAAGAAATGATGAAGGGGATGGTTTCAGGGAAACTTGGGAAGACTTATATGAACTGATGCAGAGTGAAGAACTGATACAGTGAAGTGAAAAGAAGCAGGAGAACAATTTATACTGTGATAACAATGAGGTAAAGACAAACAACTTTGAAAAAATTAGGAACTCTGATCAGCATAATGACCAACCAGAGTTGTTACAGAAGACCAATGATGAAACATGCTACCCATCTCCTAATACAGAGGGGAAGAATTCAGAGTGGAGAATGAGACATATTTTGTTTGGACGTTTATTTTGCTTGACTAGACATGTTTATAACGGGGATTTTGGTTTTCTTTTATTCTCAATTGCCTGTGGGACTGAGGGAGGGAGTAGGGTTGAAGTAGGAAGGAAAAAAGGTGGACTTTTGCTGATGTAAAACATATACATACATATACATATGTGTGTGTGTTTTAAAGATTCAGGTCATTCTCTGTGTTCTTGATTATGCATATTAAAGGCTGCTTTAGAGTTTTCTTTTGCCACCACAGCTTTTTCAGACTCAAATTCCTAAATGAGTATCTTTTATATTTTTTAAAAAAATGCTTAAATATACCAATTAACCTTTTCTTCAGGACTGTATCTCTTTTCGTATATCATGTTCCAGTTTCTGTCACTTTCATATTAAAATCTTATGTAATTCAAATTGATAGTTTTCTTTTTGTATTTTATGTTATGCATTTCTCTTTCCCTGCTTATAAAATCATCTCCTAGTCTTGGAAGTTTTGAACCTTGACATTGATGTATCTAGTTGAGGTGAATTTGAAATTTCTTGCAAATTATATTTATTTATAATCTTTCCCCTTTTTCAGTATTTCTGGGAAATGTTCCTAGATTTTTTTTTGAGGCATTCATAACTGACTTACCCAGGGTCATGTAGTGTCTGTAGGCTGGATTTGAACTCAGGTCCTATTGACTCCAGGCCCAGTGTTCTGTCTACTGCATCACCTAACTACCTCCCTAGCTAATTTTCTGAAATATAATTGTCATATTCTTTTCTTCATTTTTCATGAAACCTAGAACTTAAATTTTCTTCCTTTTTTTTACTTGCCAAATTTGTTAGCTTTACCTACATAAATACTAAATGTTTTCCAGTTGTGTGGTTTCTTGGGTTGCTTTTCTGATTTTTCTGTTTTACCATTCTTTTTTTCCATTTAAATAAATCTATTTTAGTCTAATTGCTTTGTATTTTCCACGGCTGTTTTCCAGTCTGTTAAGCTTCATTATCACCTTGTCTTAAGTTTACTTAATTGTACTCAAACTCTTCTTAATTTCATCCTGTCATGTTTTTGCTAATTTTATGTCCTTCAAATTCTTTATTGTGTCCATTATCCTTTTTTTGGGACTTGATGAAATTCTAATTTCCTTTCTAGTGCTCCTAAGATCATAGATTTAGAGCCAGAGGGGACCTTATGGGTCTCCTCTAATCTGATCATACATCTTCCTAATAATATCCTTGACTCTTGTTTTTTGAAGTTCCTTATTTGTTTGAAACAGCTACTATATCCCTTCCTTTGCTTTCTGTGATACACATTTTCAATTCTTTGAAGACCATGTTGTCTTTCATGTCTTAAAGCCACATAACACTGTTAGTATATTGCTATTGATAATAATAGGGCTTTGTAGAAGTTTAGAGTCATTAAAGAGACTTCATAATTTCTTTTTTTTCCAATCTTATTTTTTCCCCTCCCTCCCCACCCTGCCCTAGAGAAGGCTACAATTAAAGCTGAATGCATACACACACGTATGTAAGACCATACTATACATATTTTTATTTGCCAATTCTTCCTCTGGAGGTGTGGATAGCATCTTCTTTCATAGGTCCAAGTATTTGCATGTTTTTCTAAAGTCACCCAGTTCATCATTTCTAATATCACAGCAGTATTCCATCATAGTCATATACTACAACTTGCTTAGCCATTCCGTAATTGAAGGACACCAGTCTGATATGTTGTAAGGTGATATCTCAAAGTTGTTTTAATTTGCATTTCTCTCATCAGTAATGATTTAGAGCATTTTTTCATATGATTATATATAGTTTTGATTTCTTCATCCAAAAACTGCCTGTTCATAGCCTTTGACCATTTATCAGTTGGGGATGACTTGTATTCTTAAAATTTTGATAAAGTTCTTTATATATGGAGAAATAGAACCTTTATCTGAGAGATTATCTATGAAACTTTTTTCCAAATTTCTGCTTTGCTTCTAATCTTGGCTATTTAGGTTTTATTTGTACAAGAACTTTTAAATCTATTATAACGAAAATTATCCATTTTATACCTCATAATGCTCTCTCTCTTGCTTATTCATGTTATTTTCCTGTCCTTTCATAGGTCCCTTTATATATAGGTTGTGTATCCATTTTGAATTTATCTTGGTACATGGTTTAAGATACTGGTCTATGCCCAATTTCTGCCAGACTGCTTTCCAGCTTTCCCAACAATTTTTACCAAATAATGAATTCTTATCCTAAAAACTTACATCTTTACATCTGTCAAACACAAGGTTACTATATCCTTTACTACAATGTGTTGTGTGTCTTTTCTGTTCTACTGACCTACCTTTGTATCCAGGGGTGGGGAACCTGAGGCCTTGAGGCCACATATGACCCTCTAGGTCCTCAGGTGTGGCCCTTTGACTGAATCCAAACTTCACAGAACAAATCTCCTTAATAAAAGGATTTGTTCTGTAACAGTTTGACTCAGTCAAAAGGCTAAACCCAAGGACCTAGAAGGCTACATGCGGCCTCAAGGCCCAAGATTCCCCACCCCTGCCTTAAGATAGTTTCCAGATAGTTTTGATATTTATTGCCTTCTGATATAATTTAAGGTTTGGTACTGCTGAATCTCCTTCCTTTACATTTTTTTTCATTAGTTTCTTCAAAGTTCTTGACCTTTTGTTCCTCCAGGTGAATTTTGTTAATATTTTTTGACTTTATAATTTCTGAAGGACAACCTGTCCTGTTCTCATTATGTTTAATTCTAGGCACGAGTTGCCCATTCATTCTTTTTAATTAACCTGGGCAATTGATAGTCTTCATCTACTTGGTTATTCTGGGGTGTGGTTCATTGGGTCAGACTCTTGAGTCTGTGTCTTTCTTCTTAGAGTTCTGCAGTGTTTAACATTTCACACAAATGACAGAATAACATCCACGAACGGATCATCTCTCTACTGGGGGAGAAAGGAAAGTTCAGTTCAACAAACATTTTTAAAAAACCTGCTGCTGTTGTTGTTTGTCCTTCATTCTCTAAAAGGGTCATGACGTTAGGAGGAAGTGGCCGTGACTTGCAAGTGAATTGGATTTAAGTGAGGGAAGGCTGTGCAAAGTCACCAGCCTCACTTTCTCCTCCAGAGCCACCTAGGCCCAGCGGCCGGATAGTCATCAGATTGACTGGAGATGGCCTTACAGTTCTGTAAAAGGTTCTGTTGTGGAAGGAAGTTACCACAGCAACCAAGAACATGTTTTCTAGTGTTCTTCACTAAGAAAGTTTAGAATCATTAGTTTAACTAATATTTCATTTTCCTCACCTTCCCCCAACAGGATTTTATCGACTTAACCAAAGACGCTGACCCAGTAGTGAAGACCCCCGATGGACTCAGCTTCATCGATCTGACAGAGGTGGAGGAGGAGGAGGAGAGTCTCTTTAACTCTGTTTATGCGTGTGAGAACAGTATGAACCTAGATCTGGACCCCATCTCTTGTTCCCCAAAGAAGAATTCCCGTTCTGTGGCAGGAGCCAGCTGCCTCGTCAAATGTGAGGTAGCGCAGCAGACTGACAAAGACTCTCAGTTCCTGGAGAAGGAAGTATGTGACAGTCTAAGTTCTGCTCAGGAACTAATTCAGGACGCTGAATTTAAAGATTGCCTCTCTCCAGTATCCAGTGGTGAGGATTCTGTGTGTAGCTCAGAGCAGAACTGTAGTACAACTACCTTCAATAGTGATCTGGGCTCTTTGGCAAGTTTACAGATCTCTTCAGATGTTTTCTCACTCTCTCCAGATAGCAGCAGCAGTGACAGTAATACCCAAAATGCATCAGTGCCCTGTTTCCTGGAAGGCTTTCCTGACTCGTGCCCTAGTGACTGGCAGAATAAGAATAACTCTCCTGATAGCGCTAGTCTGTGCCAGAAAGACTTCTCTCACCTTCCACAGTGTTTCTCCACAGAGCAGGTTCCCTGGGTTTCTGCCCTGGAGACCCAAGACAAGGCAGAGAAGCCCATGCCAGTGGCTGCTACCCCAGAGCCTGTGGTAGATTTACCCAGGAAACCCTGTCTGCACAGATTAAGATATTTCTTTAGACCTCCAGTGCATCACCTCTTCTTCCAAGCACTAATACAAGACAAAGACGTCACAGAGGTAATGGTGCAGATTTACCTTCCAACCGACATAACCACTGTGTGAGCCCACTAATACCAAGAAAGGAGGAATTGGGTGTGGTAGGCTATGGCCTAAGTTATGGGCAGCATAACTGAAGTATGAGTTTGGGGGTGGGAATAACAGTATTGACCATTATAGATGAGCCTCCTCTCCTTTGATGTATCTGCTTCCACCCAGACCTTGGTTCCACCTTTTGTTCGTAACAAACCTCACTGTTGTTGTTTTAGCCTCTCCTAAAGCAGGATCTGAGTTTTCAGGAGAAAATTTCAGTGTCTGAAGGCAAGTCACCCAACAATAAGTTACCACCTCTGTAAAATGGAGATAATACTATATTTACCTCAAGAGGTTACTATAAGTAAAGCACTTGATAAACTTTAAAAAGGTAAGTAGCCTCTTATAGGCAGACCACCTGCCTGGACCTTCATAGCTAGTTAGTTCCACCCTGCTGGTAAAGGCAGACCAACTGGTAACAACATTTTCCCTCTTGTCACTTTGGTGCCAAATATTTGGTACTTGGTCTGCACCTCTCTGATGTACTTGTCAAGTATTATTATGTATGATAGTTGCATGTATGTGTTCTGCCTTCTTTTAGACTGTACATTGCATGAAGGCTGGGCCCTATAATAATCTTTTCTCACCCTGCACCAAGTGTGGTGCTCTTCACAGAATAGGTGCTTAATAATTGTTGAGTTTGTTAACTAGAAACTTGTGGTGCATTGATGTGAAGTTGTTTCCATTCACTTTACCAGCTGATGCTAGCATTTAGAAAAATGATAGAAAGTACCTTAATCAAATGGCCTGAAGATTCAACTCAACAAATGTTTATTTACTTTTATGTGCAAACCATGGTCAATGCTGGGGGAGAGGAGCGATACAGGGTTTAAGTAACTTGGTTTCTACCTCTTCATTAGTTAAAATGGCTAGGCCAGTGCAACCGAGCAACGTTAAGGAATTCATAATGATTCTGTCCTAGGTATCTTTTTTATCTTTCCTGTTATCCTGGCCAACCTTCTCAAATTCCATACCGTCATTTGTCTTTACCTTTTATTTTACTTTATTTCGTCTTTACCTTGGCTCACTCTTGCTTCAGTTGTCCCTAGTTCTCTATCTGGTATTGGGGGTTGAGAGAATCCTTGAATCCTCAGAGACCAGAGTTATGTGTGCATTGTAGATTGTCCGTGGGGAAAAAGAAAGCTATCTAGGAAAATGGGGGGAGGAAAGTAATCCATTTACAGGGTTTTTGATGTGGATACTACTTGGGTTGTATTTTTTTTTTTGGTAATCTTTAAAAAATTGATACTTTGCATTGTTATATAATCTTTCTTTCCTAACATAGATCCCTCTCCCCTCTTCCACTCAGTGAGCCACCATTTCTTATAACAAAGTGTTTATTAAAAAAGAAACCAGTCAACAATATTTATAGCAGCTCTTTTTGTGGTAGCTAAGAATTGGAAATCAGAGGGATGCCCATCAATTGGGAAATGGCTGAACAAGCTGTGGTATATGAAGGTAATGGAATACTATTGTGCCATAAGAAATGGGGATGATACGGACTTCATAACAACCTGGAAAAACCTACATGATATAATGCTGAGTGAGTGGGGCAGAGCCAGGAGAACATTATACACAACCACAGATATATGGATTCTGTGAGGACCAACCCTGACAGACTTCGTTCTTCTCAGCAACACAAGGTACAAAGACAACTCCAAAGGACTCACGATGGAGAATGCTATCTACATCCAGTGAAAGAACTGTGAAGTATGAATGCAGATTGAGGCACACTTCATGCTAGCCTTTTTTTCCCCCTTTTTTTTTTCTTTTTCTCTCTTTTGTTTTTGTTTTTGGGTGGGCTTTTTTTTTTTTTTGGTCCTGTTCCTTCTTTCTCATGATTCATTTCACTGATCACAATTCTTCTCCATAACTTGACTAGTGTGTAAATTAATTCAATGCGAAGTTATACGTGAAAGTTACATGGGATTCCATGCCATCTTGGGGAGGGAGAGGGGAGGGAGGGAAGAAAATCTGGAACTCAAAATTATGTAGAACCAAGTGTTGTAAACTAAAAATTAAAAAAAAAATTAAAAAAAAAGAAAGAAACCAGTTCAGCAAAACCAGGTCTGACAGTAGTATATAGATTATTCCACACCTATAGACCTCTTTCTCTGCAAATGGGATGTAATGGGAAAGCATTTTATTAAACCCTTGCTAACCATGGAATAAGAGAAAAGCAAGTCTGTCCCTGCTCTTAAGGAGCTCATACTGTAACGTGGATTAGCAATGCAAAAAGTAGGATTTGTAAAGGGCAAATAGAAAAGTCAGGTGATACTTGGCCTTTTACAGGGAAAGTAGCAGGAGAAATGGCAAGGCCCCAAGGACCTTGGGAAACAGTGTCAAGCCAGATGATCCCTGCTGAAGAGGCTACGGGTCTAAAAATCAAAGTGGAGAAGAATTCTGGGATCACCAGCAGAAGTTGGGGATAGAACAGTCAGCATCTAGCCAGATAGGCATCCAGCTCCTGCTGGGAATTGGGCAATGGGACGATGGAGGTTAGAATGGGGAAGCAGAAGGTAATATGAAAAGAAGGGACAGAGGTAAAGTGCCTTAAGAGCCTTACTTTGATTTACTCTTAAATTACTTTGAAGTTTCTAGCAATTTAGGCCTGATAGCACCGAGAAACAAAAATATGGCTACCACAGGGTGGCTTCCAAAAAAAATCTTCAAGGTCTTCCAGTCTTGCAAGCATTTGTTAAGCACTTATGTGCCAGGCACTATTCTAGGCAATAGAGGTACAAAGCCAAAATGAAAAGTAGTCCTTGCCCTCACAGAGCCTACATTCTACGTTTTTAAAGGCTCATAGCTTTGTGGGAGGAGGACTCACAGCTTCTCTGATGATACTTCTCACCCCAGCTCTTTTTTAACCTTGGGTCCTATTGCTTCAATCCATCATAGGAGGATAATGAATGGACTTTGCCAGGATTTTGTATTTTAATAAGTCTAAGATGTTTCCTTCCTTTGACTCTTGTCTCTTCTCCATAGAAGAGTTCTGTTCAGTCAGTGAATATGACCATAAGAAAATCACCCCAGTATGGGGGAAATAATATTGGCTGGAACATTAGAATTCTTGAATTTGGGGCATGGCCTTATGATTCAGTAGCTGTATTACCTAGGGCCAGTACCTGTGGTATTTTTATGAGCCCGTTCTCTATTCTGTAAAATGGGGATAGTAATTTATACTGTTTATATGGTACATTGGGAACAGCATTGGCTCTGAAGTCAAAAGACCTGGGTTCAAATCCGAACTTTGGTGCTTACTAACTGGGTGGCTTTTGGCAGGTCACTTCCCTTTCTCTGGGCCCCAGTTTCCTCATTTATAAAATGGAAGGGCTTTACTAGATGACCTCTGAAGTCCTCGCTCTAAATCTCAGTGTTGTGTGTATCATTTCCCTTAGAAAGTTACTATGAAAAGAGTCTTCCTAAATTGTAAATATTTGTGTTATATAAACATTTGCTATTAATCTTTTCTGGCCCTCTTTTAATTTTTCCCTTAAGCTTTGAATAATTTCTAGTTGACTTTTTTCCTTAATCACCTTTAGCTTTAGTATAGGAATATCACAGCATGTTGTAAACAATTGCTTCCATTTATGGATGGGAAATGAGTGCAGAGAAAAGACTTAGTGACTTGTCCAGCTATACCAGAAATGAGAAGCAGAGCAAGACTTCCAACTTCGTCTCTTGTTTGACAATGTAATCAATAATCTGTACCCATGAAATGGAACTCTTTGACAGCAGGTACTATTTCGTTTTTTTTTTTTGTTCACAGTGCCTTGGACCTGGGTGCTTAATAGATGCTTGGTGACTGATCTCTGCTTAATATATTGAAAAGAATACTAAACTTGGGGACAGAGACCCGGCTTTGATTTCTAGCTCAGCCACTAGTAGTGTGTGACTAGGCTAGGTACTTCTCTAAGTTTTCTCTTATTTTGTTTTTTAATTGTTTTATTATGAACTTAACAAGAATCAAACATGAACATTTTAATCAAAACATTTTTTTATCAAAGAACAGAAATAGGATTATATGTGAAACTTTGAACTCCTGTTGTGCAGTTTTTTAGTGTATACTGAGTTTAACCCAACAGTAACAAAACTGCTTTATCTCCGCCCCTTTCTGAACTTCTGCTCTCCTGTGCATTTTTAACATTAGTATTCATTGATGTCATTTTTTTACATTACTATAATTTCCCCTAGTATCTCTTCCATACCCTTCTCAGAGAGCCATTCCGTATAACAATATTTTTAGAGCCAAAGGAAAGAGGGAAAAATCAGTCTAACTGATCAATACACCAAAAAAGTCTGAAAATATGTGCATTGTCCCTAAACTTATAGACCGACCTCTCACTTCTGCCAAAGGGTAGGTTGGGGTTATCTTCTCATATTTCTTCTTTTGAACCATCCTTGTTCTGCAACATTCAGTTGTGATTTTGGGTGGGGGCGGGGGGGGGGGGGATCCTATCCATTTACATTGTTGTCATTGTTATGTCTTCTTGTCTCTGTTTGCTTTACCATGTATCCATGTGGATCTTTCCCTCCTTTTCTTTATGTTATATTTGTCATTTCTTATAACAAGCAGTATTCCATTACATTCATGTGCCATAATTATTTATTCATTCCCCAATTGATGATCACATCACTTTGTTTTTAATTCTTTAGTACCACAAAAAGTGCTGCTGTGAATATTTTGGTATATCAGGAAACTCTCTTCTTATCACTGGCATCCTTGGGGTATAAGCTGGCAATGAAATCTCTGGTTCTTGGATATGGATTTCCCCCTTTACTTGCATGATTCCAAATTGCTTTCCAAAACAACAGTGTACTAGTGTGCCTATCTTCCCACATCCCCTCCAACATTTACTATTTCTATCTTTCATCATCTTTGCCATGTTTTTGGAGGTATTGGATGAAACCTTAGTGGTGTTTTTATTTGCATTTCTCTTATTAATGATTGGGAGTATTCTTTCATATGGTTCCTAATAGTTTGGCAAATTTTTTAAAAACTTGTTTCTTTATATCCTTTGATAATCTGTTGGTTGCTTATATAACTTACCAGACCTTATCAGGGAAAGTTGATAGATTTTTCCCATTTATTTTGTTTTTGATATTTCAGCAATGCTTTTTAATTTTCATCACTCAACACCCATCAACTCTCCCCCTACCACCAGTTCCCCCCAGTTTAAGTTTCTTCTTCTGCAGAATGGGGATAAAGATGCTTATACAACCTAATTTCCAGGGTATTGTTTCAGAAATTCCTATAGAAATGTAAATTTTAAAAAACTTCCTAGCACCATTCCTCAAACATAGTAGACACTTAATAAATGCTTATTTCCTTCCCTCCTTAGATGGACGTCTTAGCTGGCTAGAAACATAGAACCTGCTAAACATTCATCAAACCTTAATCACTCCTCTATTGTTGACTTCCTTAACAGGGATATTGAAGTTACAGTTTTCTCGTGGATTGTACAAACTATATGGTTTTAACAGTTTAGGATTGTAAGCCTATTGGAAGATAACTCTTCTAAATAGGCCTTTACTTTCTTCAGAATGTCCTGACTCTATTGTTTTTGGCTGCCCTGGAAAGCACCCACTCTGGTTTTTTCTGTTATCTCTACAGAACAAGGAACAAAAGAGAGAACCCATTCCCCAGCGAAGACTGCGAATGGTGTTCAGCACCATTGAAGAAAACGTCCCACAAGAGACTTTGCAATTCCTCATGGATTTTGTGTCCCCCCAACATTACCCACCAAAGGAGATTGTGTCCCATGTCATCAAGGATATCCTACTAGGGTCTGGAAGTATGGCTGTCATGAAAGAGGCCTACATGCTTCTAATGAAAATTCAACAGTAGGAACTTTTGCAGATTATTTTAGCATATTTTCCAGGGGCCCAAAATTTGGTGCTTGCCTTTGCATAGAATTTGTTGATACAACCATCCTATTTGGATAGGGATGTACTTTTAGATTCAGGGAGGGTAAAAGTTGGGGAAACAAGATGGAAAATATTTATTGGAGGTTAATGGGAGAGCCCTGAGAATAAGTAGAGAAGCTGATCCTTTCCTCACATTATCTTCTAGGCCTCTTCTGTCAAGGAAGTTCTCCAGAACTCTAACGAACATAACTTATGATTTTTAGGCTACATCCAGCCAGTGTTACCTCTGTGGAGTGGGACTGGAAGCTGCTCACTTATGTGATGGAAAAACAGGTATATGATAACTTGTGTGGAAGTAGCTTAGTACAAAGAGTATGTGACTTACAGGACCTGGGTTCAAGTGTTACTTCTGCCACTTATTAGCTATGTGTCCTTAGGTCATTTAATCTCACTAGACCTTAGTTTCCTTTTCTGCAAAATGAGGGTATGGGACTAATGTGACATCTATGCTTCCTTTTCATTTTAGCCTGGTTAGACAATTCCCTGGCCCCTAAATTTAATCGTTATTAGGTTTCTACAGAGCTATAAAATGAATCACAGAATCTCAAAGCTGGAAGAAAACTTAGAAGGTACTTCTTGTGACCCATGGGCTCTGGTCCATGTTGTCCTTTATTGGGGCTGAGGACTTGACTCCCAGTCAAGAAGCCACTAAATTCAAAGTCCTTGAATAAGGAGGATAGTATCCTCCAGGTTTGAAAACAAGGTGGCCTACTAGAACAGCCTTGCCATTTACAAGGGGGCACAGTCACACCCTGGTGAATCTGCCCAAGTTCAACACCATTGTTTACCTTCCCCATAGATATACCCTGATAAGAGAGCCCAAAACTTAGTAATAGCACTAGAGAGAGTTTAGTTATCAACAGCTGTAATAAAAGGTCTGTCCCTGAGTGGTAGGAAGAAAGATGAAAGGAAGTTGAGCTGAAGGAAGCTGGAATCAAGAAGGTGGTTTCTGAGGCTTTAAAGGATAGGAGGCCATTAACAATAGCTTCCCTGGTTTCTTTAATAAAGCTCTTCTCTGGTGCCATCTCATGATATAACCTTAACCCCAGCCTCTCCAAAACTGTCAGTAGCAAAGTTCTGGCCCTTCTGTCAAGGCAGGAAGGCTTCAAATATAAGCACAGAGAGAGACTTGATTTGAGAAAAGACCACCCTAGCTAAGTAAAAAAAGATACATTGCTTAGTGATGGATTTTTTTTATAACAGCAACTCAAGAAACTCTACAATGTTAGGTGCTCTGATCTATAGTGGTGGAGGGAGTAGTTAACACTAATTAAAATTAGAGACTTTTTTTTAGTAAACAAGAAAATAAGGAGCTTTTTGACTTTTCCTTCCTTTTTTAAAATAAGGCCCTAGCTGGTAATTGTCCTCAGTTGGGAAGAATTGGGTTCAGATACTACTTTTGCCACATAGTAGCTCTGTGAGCCTGGCCAAATTACTTCTCAGTGCTCCCAGTCTGTAAGCTGTCAGTCTTCATTGGTGGATGAAGCCCCTCACTGGAAATTCCCTATACCAATGAAATCACAGAGTTCACAGACTGCTCAACTAAGGGCAAAGCTCTGCCACGTGTGTGGTTTAGCTGATGTCCTCTTTGGTCTACTTATCTGACCCCAGACAACGTGGAGGCCAGTGAGGAGCCCTGGTTCATGATTCATTCTTTTTATCTGATAAGCAAGGAACAGCTCTCTTCCCACAAGGTCACCACATGCTTTCCCCACAGGAGGAAGAGCTGCCTGGCCGAATGCTCTTTCTGCGCTATGCAGTGCAGACCCTGGAGGATGATTTTCAGCAGGTCCTGAGGCGGCAACAGCATCACCTGCAACAATCCATTGCAAGTACTATGCTTTCCTGTGATAAGCAGCCCCATCATATCAGGTAATTAGCCCCACTGTGGTTGAGAAGCAGCCATTAGGATAGGAGATAGGCTAGAGGAGAGCAGCCACTGAGAGGAAACTTAATTTGTGTAGGCCTCTGAATTCATGGAACCAATTTTGCACATAGGGAATTACTTCATTCTAGAGAATACATCTATAGTTGCTGAATCGCAGTCAGATCTGCTTCTGTCCCCTTTGCATATGTGAATAACCTAAAAAAAAAAACTAGTTCTTTTCCATGATGTGGTCTCATTCATCAGTACAAAAAAGTAGTGTTAAGATGACAGGATCCCACACAGCAGATCCCACATAGCTTACTGGATGAACCAGAATAAAAGTATAGGGCAGTGTTTCTATAGAACTGGATCCTAGAGCTTCTAGGACCTTCACGTAAGGGATCCTATCAACAATTTCACTTAACTTCATCAACAAGTGTTTAGTAGCAACAAGTCCAATTTGAGTCTTTTTAAGTTCATTCTTTGGGTGTTGTAGATGGAAATGTAATCTCAGGAACATATCAGATACCATTCTGTGTTCTTTTGTTTACATCTGCTCCATGCTAGATAAACATACATAATCATGTTGTATTTCCTTTGTATCTTACCCTGTAGCACAGTTCTCAGCTTTGAAGACGTAAAATTTTATTTGCTAAGTCCTGTCATTTCCAACTGTAGGGTCGTTAGGGGTTGGAGAGTAGTCCATTTGACAGTAGAACTTGATTACATAACTTAATTTGTGTAGGGCAATGTAAGGTAACAAAGTATGAAATTGTGAAGGACTTTGAATGCTAGGATTAAAAGTAGCAGTCTGGACTAAGGAGAAGTCATTTTCTTATAGTCAGGACTATGCCAGTGGTTTGTGACATCCATGGCATTAATAGTAATTTATAATAATAATTATTAATAATAATGCATCACGTGCATTTCTTCTGTTTATTAACACTCCAGCAAGTGTTCCAGCAAGACTGAAGAGAGATTAGGGCCTGGAAGTTAGCACATTTCAGAACATAATTATACTAGCAGCTGATAGCATACTTTAAAACATAATCTTGCACCATACATCCAAACTTCTTTTGGTAATCAGTACTAATAGGGTAAAAGTAATTTGGGAATCTCAGAGTTGAAAAGGCCTCAGAAGCTATGTGGTCCAAACTGATACTATATTCCCTCTAAATATCCTAATAGGTGATAACACTTTAGGGATGGGGAACTCACTGGTTCATAAGGCCCCTCATTCCATTCTTTAGCAGCTGTTTAACTGTGTTTAGCTGAAAGTCCATCCTTATATTTTAAAATACCCAGCATGAAGTTTCAGAGTTGGAAGGGCACTTTGAGGTCTTCTGGTCCAACTGCAAGTTGAACTCTAACATAATGGAGAGTTCTTGGAATGGAATGGGCATGTGGTTATGAATCTTGGCTTTATCACCTACTAAGTTGTGTGACCATGAACAATTCACTCTCTGAGCTTTAGATTCCTTAGTTTTTACCATTTCACTATCATCCCACATCTGTCTTAACTGTCACTCACACTAGTGACTAATTTTACAAAATAGCTGACATTTATATACTTTAAGGTTTGTAAGACACTTTGTATACATTATCTTAGTTAACTCTCACAAGTGTAGGAAGTACGTTAGTACAGAGAGGTGGTATTATCCCCCTTTTATAGATGAGGAAACTGAGGCTCACGATCTCTATGACTTGCAAGCACCAGCTTGAACTGTTTTCTCCTGACTCCAAGGCTAGCAATCTTTTCTATCATACAGTGTTTCTCATGTTCTTGCAATAATATTAGTTCCTATTTATGTTGTACTCCTTACTTCAACAACCCTGTGACATGAGGTAGGTCACTTTTAGATGAATAGGCTTAGGAAATTGAATTACCCAGAGCTGGATGACAGAGCTGATTCCAACTCAATTCTCCTGATTCTTGAGCCCAGTGATCTTTCTCTATTTCACATATAATTTTCTTACTCGTATACAAAGTTGTGATCTATATCTACGCAAAATCATATTTTTATATTCAGCCTTCTTTCTTGCCCTCTCCCCCTTCAGTATTTCTAACTTGAGAGCTTTCCAAAAGTAGAATGAGTTGTCTCTAGACTACTCAGGTACCTCCCCATGTAGAGATCTTCAGGTACCTGATAATAAATATATTCATTTATTGATGTATAAGGTCTTTGAGGACAAGGAAAAACATGCCTTTGAGTCTCCACAAGCACAGAGCTAGCAGCTGCTTTTCTGGTTTTGTTTTAACCTGCACTTTCACTACCCTAGGGAATACTAGGCGAGGAAACCCCGCCAGCAGTGCAGATTAGCAACCATTCTCCAATTTACAACCTTAGAGAGCTGCCTTTGAACTGAGACATTAAATGATTTGCCAGCTAGTATGTATCAGAAGCAGGTCTAGAACCTAGGTTTTCCTGACTGTGATGCCTTTAAACCAGAAGTGTTAAAACTCCCCAGCCTGCTGCAAAACTCCAGGTTGTGACCAAACCAGATTTAACAAAATAGATAAAAACAATTTTAATTTATGGTTTTCTAAGTCAATATGTGGTTCATGGGCCTGTTTCTATTTGAGTTTGACACCACTGTCATCTCTCCAGAAGCTTAATAATATTAGCTTTATTGAATCATATCTGAAGTGGTCCTAGGAAAAATTGTATAGCAAAACTAAACTGGTCATGTCCCCTTTCTCTAAGAATGAGGCAAAAGATAGATGACTACTTACTGGGAATGTTATAGAAGGGATCTTTGGTCAACAACTAGTCAACTGGTCTTTGCCAATTCAGGAATTCTGTGATTCCTATTTCCTCCTCTAGGGAGGAACTTAGCTACTAAGTGACAGAGGGAGAATTCAAACTCAGATCTTCTGGCTCTTAAGTCCAGTGTCATCACAAGAAGTTCTTTTAATGTGTTTGTTTTGAGACTCCTCCAGAGAGATTATCAGCTTTCCTTTCCATTTCAGGGATATCATCCACTGGCTGGTTGGAGCTGTGACTGGGGATGGGTTTGATAAGAAGGAAGGCCATCAACAATCCTTTTTGGGAATCCCCCAGGACAAGAGCAGCAACCACCTCCACCCACCTGAAAACCCTGGAAGGAGCAAAAGTCAATTGTAAGGGAAAGAAAGGCACCACCTTTCCTGGGGCAGCGGGGAGGTATTGCTGAAAGCATCTGCTTTCTCTCACAGGAGACTGATGATTTTTTTAAAAATTACCCGAAATCATCCCAGTGACAATCTTTGAGTGTCTTAGAGTGTGTCTCCATTCTGCATGCAGGAAGCACACCTCCAAAAGAATGACATACATATACACACATCTCATTCTTCCCTGAGTCTTTTACCTCTCAGGAGATAGGTTGCATGTTTCGTCCTTTAGAATCATTGGTCCTCAAAATGATCAGAGTTACTCTCAAAGTTGTTTGTACCACACTGTTACAATTGTATAAATGGATCTGCAACTGGTTCTGGAACTCTACCTCAGTTCATCAGGTGATGGGCATTCCCTCAGATTCTCATTCTTTATAGTTTGTTTTGCCTAATCTTAATCTACCCTATCCCTCCCATTTCCCTACTGAGTCAAATGTATTTCTGTACCCAACTCTGTCTTTTCACTGGTGCAGAGTTTGAATATCAGCTTCTACCTTCACCCCCTTCTCCTTGCATCCTGATTAGGATCCCTAACTTTGCTTTCCTCTCCTCCTCTCTCCATTCCTTTCTTACAGTCATCAGGACATAACAGAACCAAGTCTTGTCTAATTAAACTCTGACCCCTGACCCCTGCTGATAGAGTTCAGAGGTGATATCTCCCTATATCTGACTGCAGTTTGTCCTTGTTTAGTCCCTTATGATTGCTCACTTGTTTGCCTTTTTGTTTCTTTTTACTCTTGTGCTTGAACTTCAGTCTCTCCACAGCTGTGCTCTTTAAATCAGGTATATTTGGAACTCCTCTATTTCCTTAAAAATCCTTTTTTTTTTCCACTGTAATTAATTTTCTGGATAGGTTAGTTCTTGGCTGTAAGCCTATATCCTTTGGAATAGGATATTCCAAGCTGTGTCCCCAATTGATAAATCATGTGCGAGTCTGTTTTTTTCTGCCCCCTTGTTCTAAAAAGTCTGGGCAGATTTCTTGAAATTGGATGTATTTTTTTCCCCCGGGGAGGGGGGGCAGGGCGCCTCTAGGTAGTTTTTCTCCATCTGCAGGTCAGTTGTTTTGGCTGTGAGAAATTTTAGATTTTTGTCGTTATTTTTTCAGTCAGACTTTGTTTTAATGTTTCTTCTTGTCTCATGGAATCTACTCATGGCTTCTACTTGGTCCATTCTAATTCTCAGGGAGTTTATTGCTTGGACAAGGTTTTGTGCCTCATGTGCCAATCTTTTAATTCCCTTTCCAATTCTTTGTTCCATAGCTCTCCTTTCTTTTTCGAGATATTGCCTCTAGCTCACTCATTTCATTTATAAAAATTTTTTAACTCTTGATTGTTTCTAGGAATTCTAGTGAAATCTTGCAGATGTTTTAGAGTCATCTTTTTCATCTCAGTTTGTGTTTATAAAAATTTTTTAACTCTTGATTCATTGTTTCTAGGAATTCTAGTGAAATCTTGTAAGAGTCTTGCAGATGTTTTAGAGTCATCTTTTTCATCTCAGTTTGTGTCTTAAGTGTTCCTGTCACCATAATAGCGTTTTCCTTTTGTTTGCTCATTCTTCCACACTACTTCCTCACTTCAGCCTTGATGTGAGAACATTTCTGGAGAAAAGGGCTAAACTGGTCCTGAAGCTAAATCTTGGGATATTGAGTGTTATCTCGGGGTCAGCACAAACTATGTGCTTTCAGTGGTCTGAGCTTTCCAAGTTTCTGACTTGGGCTTGCATGTGAGCAATCTGGACCCTGTTCCTATCAGCTAGCTGTGAAGCTTGCTGTAATGGAACTGCAGTCTGCCTCCCCCCAGCCATGCATAGTGTTCTAGAACTTCCAGCACACCTTGCCTTGAGATTGACATACTTAAGCATGGGTCTCTTGCCCTGTTCACAGCCCTATTCTCAATACCACTGTGTCTCCCCATGCCAACCTGAGCTGGACAAATGACTCACTGTTATTTTTTCCCTAGACTTCCCCATCAGGCTTCAGTCTAGAAAATACCGGTCTAAAAGTACTTTTGGAAAGGAGCCCCTGCTACTCTTGGCTCTATTCCACTTTCTGATAAATTTTCAATCATTCTTAACATAAACTTCACATAAACTTTTAATCCTTTATACTGCCTGTAAAGACTTCACTTATTCATCCCACCCCCATTCCTCTCCATGTCATACATATTAACTGAGCAGAGAACCTCAAATCCTGACACTTAAAAATCTACCAGCAGGTTATATATATATAGTGATTGCTGGATTTGGAATAGGAAGACCTGAGTTTGAGTTTAGGGAAAGGACATGCTAAGAATAGGGGACTGGGGGCAGCTAGGTGGCAGTGAGTAGAGCACCAGCCCTGGAGTCAGGGTGACCTGAGTTCAAATTCTGCCTCAGACACTTGACACATTTACTAGCTGTGTGACCTTGGGCAAGTCACTTAACCCCAATTGCCTTGCCTTCCCCCCTCCCAAAAAAAGAATAGGGGACTGTATGAGCAAAGATGTAGATACAGGGTTGGTTTTTTAAGGTTTTTGTATTTTAGGGGACAGAATAAACCTAGAACTTTGACTAGAATGCTGACTTCATAGAATTTAGAGCTGGAAAGGATTATATGGAGGGCCTTGAATAAAAATGATTGCTGTCTCACTTATGGGTATACAAACTGTCTACTCAAAACAACCCACTGAAATAGTGGCTTCTTGTTCTGAAACAGGCTTCTTGTTTACAATCAAAGAGCCAGTAAGTGTTGGAACCAGGATTTTAACCTATGTTTATTAACATGCTACCTTTCCCTGTGAAGGAAGAAGGAGGTGGAACTTTTCTTAGGTAGAAATGGGAAGCCCATCGATGTTTTTTGAGCCGACATGAAGATAATGAAGGAATTGGTTTGCAGTATATAAAAAGGGTGGATAGGCAGGAGTAGGGGAGAATGTTAGGGACAAAGTAGTGGTGGGAAGACCAGTTAGGAAGTTAGTTGAGGTAACTAAGGTGGCAGTGGAAGGGACAAATACGGAAGATGCATAATTAAAAGGACTTAGTAACTAACTGGGGAGTGAGAAAGAAGGAAGAGTCATTATGGCATAATAGGAAGAAGAAAATCTTGGTTCAACTACTGGCTCCGACACTTACTAGCTATGTGACTCTCGTGAGGCTGTTGCCTTGAGTCACTGTTGCCCTACCTTTTCACTACCTGTATCACATCCCAGGGTTGCTGTGAGTAAAACGTTTTGTAAACCTTGAAGTGAATGTGAATTTTTATTATCTTGAGCTTTTGAACATGGGAGGTTAAGTGAACAGTGATGCCACAGACAGGAATAGTGAAATCTAGAAGAGCAGATTAGGAACAAAGATGGCTAAGTTGGATAAGTTGAATTTAAGACTCCATTACTAAAGCCTCAAACTGTGTCCTTACACTCCTCCACATCTCCTTATTGCCCTGTACTTTGAACCCAGGGTAATTTTACATCTCCAGAGGATGCTGTCTCTAGCTGTTGAAGTGGACAGGACCCCAACCTGCACCTCAAATAAAATTGCAGAGATGATGTTTGGATTTGTGCTGACCATTCCTGAAAGGAGCCAAAGGTGAGAACTAGAACTTCACTTTTCTCAGCTTGATTTCCTTTACCCATTCTAGAAAGGAAAATTCCTATTAAAAATGAATATTTCTCTAGTCTTGAAGTTGATAACACAAGTTGTCTCATTTTACAGATGTCCAGAAAGGGGAAGTCTATGGTCATATAAGTCTAAGGTCATTTCCACTCCGACATGCCACTTCTCAACCATTCCACCAACAGAGTTGGGAGGCAACTAGTACCTTCCACTGTACCCTCAAGGAGCTCACATTTTAATGGAGCAAACACAAATGTAAACAGGATCAATTGGAAAGAGTCAACAGAAGGAAGGCACTAGAATCAGGAACGGCTTCCTGTAGAGTTCAGGCTTGAAGGAAATCAAGGGGCAGAGATGGGGTGGGAGAATATTCCAGGCATGGGGGACAGTCAGGAGTTGGAATGTCTTGTTTGAAAAACAGCAAGGAAGCCGGTATCACTGGATCACAGAGTTTATACATGGTGGGGTAAGGTGTAAGAAGACTAAAAATAGGGGAAAGGGAGAATGTGAAGGGCATTGAATGCCAAATAAGAGTTTATATTTGATCCTGGAAGTGAAAGGGAGCCACTGAAATTCACTGAGAGGAGGGAAAGGGAGTGAGGAGTTGAGGATGTCACCCGGAGAATGACCGTGGAAATTTGAGTTCCTTTGACAATTTTCACAAGAATTACCTAATACTTTTACCACTTGTTCTAGACACTGAACCTTGTATATTTCCTGACTCTCAGAACTAAATACAGTGAGTGCTTCAGATGCAGAATAACCAGGGACATGGCGTATCACTTCTCTCATGCCCATGGTCAGCCATTTCCTGACAGAGGTTTCACTTAAGTCTGTGTGGAGGACCCTATATTTTGGTGTTAGGCATACACAATTCCTGTACTCTCAGAGCTTCCAATCTAGTAGCTTCTGAGATCAAGGTGCCCCTGTGAACTAAGATGGCTGGTAGCTTAGGGGTAGAGAATAAAGCCTTTTCCATTACCATGCTTTCAGGACGTTGCTTTGTTTATTTTCTTTTTGTTTGGGCAGGGCAATTGGGGTTAAGTGACTTGCCCAAGGTCACACAGCTAGTACATGTGTCAAGTGTCTGAGGCTGGATTTGAACTCAGGTCCTCCTGACTCCAGGGCCAGTGCTGTACTCACTGCACCACCTAGCTGCCCCCATTGCGTTGATTTTTTATAATCTCTTTCTCTCATATACCCTCTCCTCCCTTTCCCTTTGTTCTCCATCCCCCTTTGCAGGGAAATCTTCTTTGCAACAATGGAGAGTCACCTCTTGCGCTGCAAAGTACTAGAGGTTTTATTCCTCCACAGCTGTGAAAAGCCTACTTCCCTACCACTCTCTCTTGCCCAGACCCTCTATTTCCTCAACCATTCAACATCACTGCTCAAGAATCAGGTACCTTGTGATCCCTCTTTTTCTAACACCATAATCCCAGTTATTGCCTAGACACTGGATACTAGCTTAAATATTGTCTAAGATAATGTGAAATAGCACTAAAACCAACCTCAGGTCATCAAATTTAACTCCTGCCTGAAGCAGGAATTCCCACTACCACATGGCCTGGTTGTTGTCTAGGGACGAGACTGAGCTTGTCTGAGCTTGTTGAACGGCTCTTGATTGTTCTCCCTCCTGTTGAGCCAAAAATCTGCATTGCTATAATTTTAGACCATTGGTTCTAGTTCTGGAGCCAATCAAGACAAGTCTAATTCATCTTCCATATGCCATATTCCCATTCACTCTCAATCCTGTCCCCCTTGTCCCCAAAAGCTTTGAGTACTTTGGAAAATATGTTCCAAAGAGGAAAATATGATCACAACAGATTGTAATTAATGGCTCTTATTTCCTTCAGTCTGATACAAGCCAGTGGCAGAGTTGGGATGAGCTGGTTGAACATCTGCAATTTCTCTTATCTAGTTATCAGCATGTGTTAACAGGTAAGCAGTCCATTTTGTACATATGGGTTGTGGGAGGTGCAGAGGTTTATAAGGGCAGCTAGGTGGGGAAGCAGACTCTGGGCAACTCAATTAACCTGTTTACCTCAGTTTCCTCATCTGTAAAATGGGGATAATAGTAGACCCTACCTCCTAGGGTGGTTGTGGTTGTGAGGATTAAATAAGAGGTCAATTAAAAAGCATTTAGCACAGTGCTGGGACATATTAAACATTATTTT
The DNA here is from genome assembly GCF_011100635.1 of Trichosurus vulpecula. Lineage (NCBI taxonomy): Eukaryota > Metazoa > Chordata > Mammalia > Diprotodontia > Phalangeridae > Trichosurus > Trichosurus vulpecula. The sequence goes on from NC_050575.1 coordinate 94,841,834, forward strand.
GAAAGGCAGATATTCATTAGGTTACTATGTTCTTATCCCCTTGATACCAAATATTTCACTAAGTGATCTCTGAGGGCTTTTCTAGCTTTATTATGAACCAGGGGCATCAGAGAAGGGTTCCCTTTTTACAGGTGAGCAAACACAAGAAAGTTTGCCCAAGGTCACATATTTACTACCAGAGCTTTCTTTAAAATCAAGATTCCCTGATTACATTGCATATTAACAAAGAACCATGAAGATGTGATATAAAGGATATGGGCTTTAGTACTAAAAAGGATCTTAGAGATATCTAGTCTTTCTTCCCTCCTTCCTACTCCTATTTTACAGATAAAGAAACAAACTAAAAAAGAAAGTGACTTGGCCAAGGCCTGTCCTTCAAAACCTGCTTTTGTCCTCCCCCCAGACTCTGTGGCTTCCCCGAAGACCTACATATGTGCTTAAGAAAAATATTTGTTGAAACAATTATCTTTGCCCACCTTTTTCCAACCTGGAAATGTTTCCTCTTTGTCCATTCAGATCCCACCTCTTTCATGATTTTTCTAAGCACACTGAAACATCATGGGGTTTCCTTATGGGCTATAGGACAACTTATTATGTAATGAAAGGAAATGAGAGGTTCCGTAGTCTTTCAAGGACTTTTCCTCTTTCATTCTTGAATAGCTGTGGCTGCAGCACCTGAAAAGGCCAGGTCACATACCTGGTTGTGAGGACTAGGTGTGAAAAAGGCTTTTGGTCTAGGGGGTACTGCCCAATCCCAGGGTTACTGGGCTCAGGCTCCTAGGCTACCTCTGAATAGTCAGCATGAAGCAGAGAGAAAATATTTGCCATTCTCATGAAGGAAGAATTCCCAAATACTTCTGTCTACAGAAAGCATGGCCCTGATAGCAGCAAGCCCTGGAAAACTAGTCTCCTAAGTTAGGTCCATAAATACAAGTTTAGCATAAGTGGCCTCTTATTCTCAAAACCTTTTTTTCCTAGTATGTGACTCTTCTGCCCTGTGTCCACCCCTTTACACTGTCACTAAGTATTAAAAGCATATTGTTTTAATTTAGACTGTCTCGTAAACCCTCATGAGTCATAAACCCTCAATTCTCTAATTCAAGGTCCAAGGTCCAGTGTTCTTTATCTTTGACCATGCTTCTTCCAAGGTCTGCAGAGAGCAAAAATGGATCCGGGCCAAAATTTTGACCCAGAGTTTTTCCCAACTAGTTTGGCCGTTGTATTTTGTGGTATTCATCACCCTATTCTTGAACTGAACTTGAGGGAAATCAGCTTTGTGCCAGCCAGCTATTTCTGATGTCCCTTAAACTCCGAAAATTATTTTATCCGGTTATACATATACAAATACGTAAAATTTCTTCTTCCCTTGCTCATTTGAAGCTTAGAAAGGGAATAGAGAGAGGAGCTTCAAACTTGGGGCAAGGTCTTAAAAATATTCAGGTGATAGAGACCCCACAGAATTAGAAAGGAAAAGACAACCAGACTCTCTGCTGACCTCCAGTCTCTCATCTCCAACTGCCTTTCAGACGTATCTTGAACTGAATGTCCAAAAGAAGTCTTAAAACTAAACACATCCAAAATGGAACTCATTATTTCATCCTAAAACACTTCCTACTTGCCCCACCACCGCCCCCCTTCCCTATTACTGTAGAGGGCAATACCATATTCCCCGCCCCACAGGCTCACAAACTGTGTTGCCAAGGCCTTTGCAACATCTCTTGCATATGCCCCTTCTCTCCTTTGGCAATGCCACAGCAAATGTTGGCCCTCATCACTTCATGACTAGACTTGCAATAGCCTGCTGGTGAGTCAGCCGGCCTCAAGTCTACCCTCACTCCAGTCCATCCTCCATTCAGGCACTAAAATGATTTTCCTAAAGCATAAGTCCAATCATAGGACAGCCCACCTCCCCCCAATAAATTCCATTGATCAAATCGATAAATTCCCTTCAGTCAAATAGAAAATCCTGTGGCATTCAAAACCCTTCATAACTTACCTTTCCAATCTTCTTACACCTTACCAATATGTATTCTTCAATCCAGTGACACTGTCCACCCAGCTGTTCTGAGCAAGACACTCCATCTCCGGGCATTTTCTTTGGCTGTTTCCCATGCCTGGAATGTTCTCACTCAACTCTACCTCCTGATCTGATCTTTTGTGGGAGGCCTTTCCCAGCTTCTCTTAATTCTCATGCCTTCCCTCTGCTAATTATTGCCTGTTTATTCTGTATATTTTTTGTTTGCATGTTGTCTCCCCCATTAGGACTATGAGCTCTTTGAGGACAGGGACTGTCTTGCCTCTTTTTGTATCCCTAGCACATTTGACGTTCTTAATAAATGTTTGATTAAGGCAGACATACTAGTTTATCTGTTTGCTCTAGACTCCCTGAGAAAAGTTATACTTTACTGTATTGTTCATCTACACAGTGCTAGGCATACAGGTGTATGGGATGAAACAATCTTGCACCACACCCTTATGAAAGCCAAGTGATACAAATGCCATGCTTTGCCACCACAAGTGACTAGTTCAAGAGAAGGCAGATAAAAAACTTTGGTTAGAACCTCTCTCTTTGTGTACACTCCTCCTAACTTCTGGTGGTCTGAGGAACCAAACACAACTTGGGCCAGACCAGACCCTATAATCTAGTGGAAGGGTCTGGACCTTGGTTATTCTTGCAGAAAAAGGTGTTACCCAACATCTCTAATGCTATTTGCAGTTCTAAAGGAATTACACAGAATTTAGAGTTAGGTGGTACTTTAAAACTCCAATGATCCAGCCTCCTTTATTATGATCCCTTAAGATTAGGCCAAATTTTAGAAATTTGAAGGCCATCAGATAGTGTTTATGTATTAGACAGACATTCCACGTCTCTAATGTCCTGGATAGCTGACACACACTAAATTATTTCTCTTTCCAGAGCACTTGAGGACTTCAGTCATTGAAAGGAAGGATCTACTTATCAAGAAGATTATGCCCCATCTACAGGATGGTGATGATATCACTTCACTGGATGTGGAAGTGGAGTTCAAGGCTTTCCAAGTTCGACTAGCCCGAGAGCTTGGAGAACCCTTAGTGCCCCAGCTCCAGGAGAAGGTATTCATGCTCAAACTACTCCTCCTCTGTGCAACCAACAAGAGCTTCATGCCAGAAGACGGGTTCCAGTAGAACGATGGCTGAGAACAATCAACTTCCAAAGTCAACATAACTAATTACTGTAGTGGATTTTGCCCAAAAAAAAAAAGGAGAGTAGGTTACTGCAACCTATCCTATCCAGTTTTGTAACAACTATTTCATAACCCTTTATAGAAAAATCTCACCTTATAAGGAATTCATCATAGCCACTCTCCAAAATGTGATTTTGATACACAAATTATATCTATTTTATGACAAATTATTTCTCATGTGTGTAATTTTTTTTAAGGAACTTTCTATGCTAGAGCTTTCTTCCTGCTAGGTATGGTCTCGGGGAAAGGTGATAACATGAAAAGAACCCATCTTTCAAAATCAAAGGAACAGGACTTTAAAACCCTAGTTCTGCTGCTTGCTACTTTTGTGACTTCAACCCATTTCCCCTCTCTGGGCCTACTTCCTCCCATAAGATGAGTGGAATGGAGGAGGTGCCCTGAGGTTCTTTCTAGCTCTAAATCATACATTACCCTGAATAAACGTTCATCTTTACAACTCAAGACTTACTGCCCTAAGACTATAAGACTACAAGAAAGGAAAAGGGATAGATAGTTATGGTGAGCAGGGCTCTAAGTTGGAGTCAGAGCATCTGTGTTCAATCTCAGTGTAGCTCTCAAAGCCTACACAGAATACAAATGGCCAGGCCTTACCTAGGGTGAAAGGATTCAAGTTTAGAACTCATTATTGGACCTTGCCATCTGAAGACAAGCAGCTACGTAATCATGATGTCTGATCCATCTCATTAAGACCAGTCACTATAGGGGGGGCAGTAGAAAAAAATACACATATTAAATGATAAAGGTTTTTAGTACTGTATCAAAAATTAACTAGGACCCTCCCTGGCCACATAAATAGGTAAGAGCAAAGTGACCAAGTTCTAGGTTCCAGCCTCCTTTAATTCTGTGATCCATGACACTATTCTATCTGTATACTTTGCAAATCTTTCCATGCTTCACATGACCATATGAATTGATGAGCCCCTCTGTCCAAAAAAAGAAAAATTGTACCTTGTCCACATTTTAGTACTGGGCTTCTTCAGAATTAGCTAGGTCACTGATCAGTCCATCTCCAAGCCCTAACAGTGGCAGCTATAGGCCAAAGAACCATAGAAAATAATTCAATTCCCAGAACTATGGGCAAATTTCTTAAATGAGAGGGGGCAGGATCAAATTTAGGGTCCTCCAAATATAAATCCTGTGTTTCCCACTATTTAGCACAAGGAAATTATGAACTACAGATCACCATCTTCCCCTATTGCTTCTATTTTTCTCCCCTTTCCAAAACCTACAACCCAGAGAATTTTATTCTCAAATCCAGGTGAGCACATTAAAAAGGAATAGTACATACACATGAACTGAAAAGGGCCTACGCCTTCTTGGGTACTGTGTTTCTTCCTCAGAAACAGCATTTTAGAAAGCACTCCACAAAACAAAACCAGGAAGTAGGAGACAGTGATGAAACAGGATTCCAAGAATGAGAGTAGAGAGATGTAAAAGGGTAATAAAATTATTATTTCAATCATCTGTTGGGGGGGGGGGCAGGGAAGATAAGGGAATGGTTCAGTTTCGTGTTTAAAGTTCTCAAAGAGAAAAGCTTTTATTTCTCCCAGCAGTTCATCCTTTTCTAATAAGACAGAATTCAGGCCAATACTTGGGGAGGAAGTTAAAAGTCACAAAATGACTTACCTCAGATCACTCTAGACTATACTGAGCTTCCTTGAGTTTTTAAAAAATAAATTATTTCAGCTCTTCCTCTATAGCACAAAACACTGCACAAAATCTCCCTTAGGAATTTAACAGAATCAGTTGTTAGTCTCTGAGCTTAGTGTGGTACCTATTGCTAAAATGAACAAAGACCACTTATTCATCTATTGGAGGCGGCAATGATTTCATCATTCAGCAACAAACCACAATCCTTAGTGTTCGTTCAGTCTTCCCGAAAAGTCCACTGGTCGGGCAGAGCAGACCAAATCTTCTGCTTCAAGCCCTTAACTAAAGAACTAATACCTTTTAATTATCTTTTACATAAATGTCACAAGACAAGAGCAGTCTCCACTTCCAACAGACCTTTCCTGTTAGACTACTGCCTCTCTAATCTTGGCCAGGAAGGAACCAGGAAACAGGGTTCCTGAACCAGTGCCTTGATTCTAGAGTAGCAGCTTTCTCTAAGAAGCTGTTAGCTCCAGCAACTAAGATGGAAAATAGGAATGTTCTTTATCAAAGAAAAGAAGCACCAAACAAATATTTATCTTGGATAAAATATGCAGAACAAAGTCTACTAGATTTTAATTATTTCCCTTGCCCCCTGCAATCTAGTTCTATAGATCAGTAATTGGCCGTAGTCAGCTATACTTTGAGAAGTCATTCAGACCAGCTTTGGGACATTACAGAATAGGTCTTCCTGCATTAGAAAGAAGCAAGCTTTGCACAAATATTTAAAGAAACAATCACTACCTCCCCAGGAATACTGTCCTCAGCAGAATTGTAAATGGACATCTTTCCTATGTCAAGTGCAAGGTGGACAGGAAGAAAGAAAAGTCTAAGAACTCTCTACATAACAGTGGGTTTGCCAGGGAAAACAACTTTGCTCATAGGAAGCGGGAGCTTTAGAACCCTGTAGGAGTCAACACATTCATGTCTCTTGGTTTGATGTTATGGGTTCGTGGAGGTTGTTTCTTTCCTTCAATCACTGGAAGGTCCATCTTAGGTGGCTTGAAGGCTGCTGGGTCTTCTGCAATTCTAGTAGCCTGAACCCGAATGAGCTCCATTGGTGATGGCTTCTGAGTACCTCTGTAGGACTGGACACTGAAACCTGAGTAAAGCCACAGAAGATAGATTATTTCCATTTCTGACGCTGGAAACTTAAGACAAAAACAACTTGTGGTAGGTCGCAATTAAAGCTACATACACAGTCACAAGTTTGATTTAGAAACTAATTCAGAAACCATCTTGGAAAGTGTTACAGAAGCTTAGAGTTTAAAGGGTCCTTGGTGATCATTTTATACAGCTTGGTGATTCCCCATCACCTCAAAACTAAGTGCTTCTTGGGGGGAGATGGAGGTTAACGATACAACAGAATAAAGTGGTCTCTTTTTCTCAGACTATATTTAAATATTAAGTAACATACTAGGTAGGAGTTAAGATTACATTATCTCCTACCTACTCCCCATTCGTTAAAGGATATATATACCACCCCTTCCCCCACCAGTATTCAGGAAGTATTTTAACATTCCTATTACATTAACAACCCTGTAATGGGGGGGGAAGAAAACTCCCTATTTGACAGATGAACTATGGGCTCAGAGCAAGGAAAGATCTGCCCAAGGTAACAACTAAGTGGTATACATAAGTCAGATCACATCCCCAACTCAAAATCTATTATTCTTTCCTATGGCATGATACTGGTTAGTGGAAAGAGCATGGCCTTGGGAGTCAGGAGATCCAAGTTGAAGTCTTGACTAACACTTACTTTGTGACATTTTAACTTTGGGTCTCCAGTTTCCCAATTATAAAATGGGAACACTCTACTGATACATTATATAGCACTGAACATGCTGCAAAAACCTAAAACCTTGAAGAGAACGAAGTTATTTTATTTTTTACTTTATATCAAACTGCCTTCCATAAACAGTTAATGCCTATCTCTTTACAACCCTTGTCAATGTAAGCAATAACATAAGTATCCTAGGATTTCTAGATAGCTGGGTGACAGTTGAACCCTGGGCCCAGAATCAGAAAGATCTGAGTTCAAATATGACCTCAGATACTTACTAGCTGGATGACTCTGGGCAAGTCACTTAACCTCTGTTTGCCTCAGTTTTCTCAACTGTAAAATGGAGGTTATAATGGCACCCATCTCTTAGGGTTGTGAGGATCAAATGAGACCATATTTGTAAAGTGCCTGAAACAGCGACTGGCACAAAGTTAGCACTATGTAAATTCTGGTTCCCTTCCCTTTTCACAAAGGTAACTGCTTCAAAACAAAGTTTCACTTCGACCCCCTTCGCCCCACAGGCTGGACTTGTTTTAAACAATCCAAAGCCTTGGAACCTGAAATTCAAGTATATTTAGCTATATTGGTAAGCAAAAAGATCTGCTCTTAGACACTTTAGTGTTTGAGAAGCATTTTGTTGGGAGGCAGTTTGGTAGAGCAGAAAAGTCAACAGATGAGGAGACCTAGGTGTGCATCTCAACTCTGCTACTACTGACCTGCGCAATCTCGGTAAGTGACACTACCAACCTCAGTTTTTCGATACATAAAAGTGAGAGAGTTTAGAATCAGGCTGGAGAAACTGCAGGAACCTATCCTTTTATTAAGGGGATTTATTCTGTAAAGTTTGGATTCAGTTAAAAGTCCACACTTGAGGAGCTAGAGGGCCTCGTGTGGCCTCAAAGGCACAGGCTCCCCACCCCTGGTAAGATTATCTCTCAGGTTTCCTTCCAGTCCTTCATTCTAGGGCCCTTGGTATTAAGCAGTCACTTAAGATACTGTACCACAAAGTGCCTTGCAAACCTGAAGTGCTATATAAACAGCAGCTATTAAGTTAATTTTACTGCCAATGCTAATGAAGCACTTTGAGCAGCGTTGGAAAGGGAATCATCCAAACAGCCAACACAATTCCTCTTAGCTATGTAGGTTTCCTCTTTCTTATTCCAGAAAAGCTCTTAAAAGTGATCCCCTCAACACAATACCTGAGTCAGATTTCTGAAGGGCTCTTGGTCCAAAAAGGCTCCATTTTTCAGATGAGGGTTTGTCTCTATCTCCATTTCCAGAGTCCATGCTGCTGACATCTAGGCCAGGTAAGGAAGTAGAAGATCCATGAGTAAACCAGCCTCTGGAAGGAAAAGTCACAAGCAAAGTCCATAAGGCACATACATAAAAACTCCTAAAATCATACCTTAAGCATAGCATCTAATGATCAGAAACTTCCAAGTGAAGAACTGGAATATGGAAATCATGGCTCACTGCCACCTTTCCATCACAGGAGTACCCTTAATGTTTCCATAACTCTAAGGACATAACCATTCTTCAGGACCATTCTATTGCAAGAAATCATCAGGTAATAGGCCTACCCTGACATACCTAGAATACAATAGGCATTACAATCCATCAAAGTCTTCCCAGCTTGGTAAGACCTAACTAAAGCTTATGCATTTGTGTCATCTATCAACTCAGATAAAAATGAAGCATCAGAAGAAGAACCCCACCAGAAGCTAAGAAAGCATGATGTCATTTTGGTATTCCTATGGCACTAATTCCTTTCATAATAATCTATCTCACACTGGTTTTTCAAAAGATCTAATTAAAACCTTAGGCAGGGTATGCCTGTACACACATTCTTTATCATAATGCTATACATCTCCAGTTCCAAATGTTTTCTATTCATTTGGAAATTATCTAAGAGAATATGAGTAAGATGTAACACCAATGCTAAGGTCAGAAATCATCACCTACCATCAAATAAGGAAGATTTAGATATCAGTTAGACGGCATAATAGACAGAGTGCTAGACTTACAAAGCTAGCACAAACTTACCAGGGCAAGCCACTTAACATCTTAGCTTCAATTTCCTCCTCTCTAGAGGGGAATAAGAGCATCTACTTCACAGAGTTATTATGAAAGTCATCCAATGAAATAACAAGTGTTTTACAGAGCCATTATGGTTTACAGCAAGCTGTTATTGTCCAAAATGAGGCTAACCCTAGCTTTGAAAGCTTTGGTGATGGCTTTGTGGGGAGGGATCCTGGGGAATCAACATACCTGGGCTTTTGCTTGGGAGAAGAATGGGGTGTATTACTTGGAGAAGACTGGGTTGAAGCAATCAGTCTATCTTCTTTTGTCATTTCTCCATTTTGTAACTTCAATTTCTGTTTGAAAGAGCAAAAACAAACATGCCTTTGAAAGAATTTATACCTACTTATAAGCTTATTAAAGAAGTATAAGCTGGGGCAGCTAGATGGCTCAGTGAGTAGAGCACCGGCCCTGGAGTCAGGAGGACCTGAGTTCAAATCTGGCCTCAGACACTTGACATACTTACTAACTGTGTGACCTTGGGCAAGTCACTTAACCCCAATTGCCTTGCCTTTCCCCCTCCAAAAAAAAAAAAGTATAAGCTAAGAACTTGGTTCAAGTCCACATAGGGAAGTATGGTCTGGAATCAAACACATCTTTCATTGCTTACTCCTCATCTCCTACTCATCTTGAAGTTGATGGAGCAAGGGAAAGAGCACTGAACTGCAAGTCAAAGAACCCGATTCCCAATCCCAGCTTGGCTGTTTACTGTACAGACTCGGGCAGATCATTTCCCCTTCACAGGAACCTAAGATTCAGAGCTGAAAAGATAACTCAGGTCTTCCAATCCAACTCCCTTCTCTACACAGATGAGAAACTAAGGCTATGAGACATTCAGTGATTTTCCCCGAGTCACACAAGCAACGATCGACTCCAGGGCTGACTCCAAATGCAGTGCTGCATATTCTGCCTCTCTGAGCCTCTGCTTCTTATCCATAAAATAGCGATCTTAATGCCTGTTTCACCTTCTTCCAAGTTTTTGTAAAGAATCGATCTGTAATGAGGTGATACAAAATGAAGTAGAGCCAAGAAAACCACATACTCGACGCAAGATGAACTGAAAGAACAACCTCGACTCCATCAAAATGACTGCTGCAAAATTAATAAACAAGAGTGGCCCAAAGCAAAGCCAATGGGAAGCCAGCTCTCTCCACTCCTTTGCAAAGAGGCACGTCCTTGGGTGTTGAATACTGCATATGTTGTCAGATTTTTTTCAATATATTAATTACTTTTATTAACTTTTTTTCTTCTTCCTCTTTTTAAATAAGTTTTTCTTGACATCTTTTAACATCACCAGAAATTTCCCTAGCATCCCATCTCTTCCTGCCTCAGAGCCATCTCATAGAAAATATCCACATCCTTTGTAAAGGAATGGAGCATCCTCTTTTTCTTTCTGCTCTAACAGAAGAGTGAAGAAGGGGTATCTTCACATCCTGTTTCTTTAAAAAAAACTGGTTATATGGCTCATTTAGAAGAATGTGGAGCAATACAATGGGAAATTTAAGCAACGTAAAACAAAAGTTATCAGTAATTGTAAAAAATGTTTAAAATAAGAAACATTTTTTAAGTCTTAAAGCACTACAAAAATGAGGATGGTCATTACATATGCCAATCAACCCAGTCTTTATAAGGCATCTAAGTCATTTTTTGCAAAGGCAAAGTTACAACATTAAACAAAAAATGTTAAGTTTTAAGTCTAAAGTCCTGATACTTCCACAGAAGCAATTATCCAAAGTCTGAGAGCAAACAGTAAGTTTCTCTACTGTACAGTTTCCTGAAATAGGTGGAACAGGGAGGTCAAAAGTGTGATTAAGACAGGAAACTGTTCAAAACAGAAGAATACTTGATATTGATACTGATAAAATGCAGAGACATCCTAAGAATGAAGATGAGTATGTGGAAGCAGAGTGCCCAATGAACTTGAAAAGAATCAAATGAAAAGTGTCCAGGGTGGAGAGGGGGATGGTAACCAAGAATGGAGGTGCAGGGTTACATATCACAATTTAGGAGACTAAGGAAAAATGTGTACTTAAAGTATATTTGAAAAAAAGAAAATGCATCTAAGCCTAAGTGAACAGATTCTTAGAAAGTACTTCCCAAGGACATTTATTAAAGGAACAGGACTGCAAAAGGCAACGTGGTATATTAGAAAGAGTCCTGGGCTTGAAGTCATGAAACCTGGAATGGATTACTGTTTACAATTTGTTTGAATTCAGGCAAATCACTTTCAGTATGTTCTAAAATGAAGACGACATTTTTTATGATCTGCCTCATAGGGTTATTTTTTAAAAACTGTTTTATAAGCTAGAAAAGTGAGAGTTACTGCTATGTGTCCCCAGGAGATTAAGGTTTCCTGACTGATTCATTTACATACACTAATGTGGCTTTTCCCCTAGGCATGTGTTTTCATGAATAAGAAAACACAAATCAAAATTTTTCTAATAACTAGTAACAGTAGATAAAAAGGAATAAATAAGAGACTACCATTTACAGTATATGCACGTGATCTATTGTAATGGAACCATAAGAAACAATGAATATAAAGAATTCAGAGAAACTTACAAAGTTGTATGAACTAAGAGAATGGAATTCATACAAGAGAAAGTCAGAACAGAAAACAATGTACACAGTGAGTACAATAACATAAGCAGGAAGAACCATCTCTGAATGCTGCATAACTATAATGACCAATGCTGGCCCCAGGGAAGAGCTAAGAATTCACAGCATTCTGTTTATTGGAGTTATAGAATACTGCTTCTACTGCCAAAAGTAATGGATGTATAGCTGAATTTTTAAAAAAATCTTTGTTACAGAGGAAGACTCAACGAATATATTTAGAAATGAACGAGAAAATTAAGCAAAAGCACCAATTTCTAACTCCCTGTATAGTGTCAAAGGCACTGGATTTGGAATTCAAGCAGCTATGTTCAGATTCTGGCTCTGCTTACTACATAGGGAACTTTAAGCAAGTTCCTTAACCTCTCTGGGTCTCAGTTTTCTTATATGTCAAATAATGAAGTTGGGCTTAGTAATCTCCAAGGTTCTTTCCAGTTCTAGATCTTATGCATTATAAGCACAAAATGCTACGTTAGGTGATCTCATGATTAACTAGAAAAAATTAAATGTTATTATTACTGTATGAGTAAAAGGTTACACAACTTATATAAAGGGGCAATTGCAGGGAACAAAGTACTACTCTTGAGGAGGGAAGTAGGTGGACATAACAGCTAAGCTGGGACAAGGGTCACATAGGTGAAATATTTAATTGCGTGCCAAGATGCCAGTTCACCCAGTCCTACAAACTGGCTAAGAACTTAAAGCATCAACTAATACGGCAAAAAGGCAACTTGTCATAAGGGATAGAAAGCTGTTCTCAAAGCCAAAAAGACTTTGGTGCCTGTTCAACCTCTGACATGTACTGGGCTGAGTAACCAACCAATCACTTAAGGTACTAGGACAATCTTTTAAAACTATAAGTTGCAGAGAACTGCCTGAGCTGCGCTAGCAGAAGAAGCTTCTCTATACCAATGAAATCACAAATTAAAAAAAAAAATAGCTGCTGAAGCCAGAACTTCATTCACCAAGTATCCAAAGAGTACCAGCTTTGAATCAGAAAAATGAATTGGAAGGACACAGCCATTTGATTTCTCACTGCAGGTCTCCTATGGACTTATGCTAAGCACTGAAGATACACAGAAAGGCAAAAAACAGTCCTGCTCTAGGTCCTTGGATGTGGCCTTTTGACTGAGTCCAAGTTTTACGGAACAAATCCTTTTATGAAGTGGATTTGTTCTGTGAAGTTTGGATTCAGTCAAAGGGCTGCACTTGAGGACCTAGAGGACCACATATGGCCTCAAAGCCACAGGTTCCCCCACCCCTGGTCCAGACTATAAATATATCTACAAGTAAATATTGCAAGACAAAGAAAATTAAGGGAAACCTAATGAGGTTAAACCCTGTGGATTACAGGTATGATCAGAGAGAAAAATTTCAGAATTCTGGTAGGACAGAGGTAGTAGTAGTAGTACAGTTATGGGTGATAGTGAGATCTAGTGTAGGACTACTAATGCAAATGAATGAGTAAAAATAAAAACAAATAAAATTTTAAAGAGTAAAAAATAAAACAGATTGTGGAACCTGAGGAAGCTGATGGTGCTGGAAGAAGTTGTTTGAGGGAATGTTAAGAAGTCTACTGAAATCCTCAAACAGGAAGGCAATTGGAGGTAGAGGAAGATTGCCTTTTCTCTCATAGAGGGTTACTAGAACCAGGTTCAAAACATATTGAGATGACAACTGCAATTAGGAATAGGATATAATGATGCTGATAGATGAAGTAACTTAAAGAGATGTTTTGAGTGATGGTGGTTGAGAGTCTTAAGGGGCAGTGAGGGACAGTAAGTCTATCCATTCTTCTCTCCTAACATATATGGGGAATGAAAGAAAATATAGCCAGTGTTAAGAAAGGGAGGGCCAGGAAATGCAGTATTTTCTGTAAAAAACCGAGGTTGAACAAAAGACAACGTCAGCAACTCTACCTGAAGCTCTTCAAGCTTCATTTGACCTGCCAACTTATAGTTCTGTCTAGCACTACATGTAAAACCCCAGGGCCCCTTCATAATACAGTGAGAGTTTACAGTAGGAATCAATGGAGTTAATGCCCCTTGGATAGTCTATAAGATGGAAATGTACTAAATAATCTGCATTTCTAAAGTAGATAAAAAGGTTTCTAGTGGGGCATGTTGGGCATTTTTATTTATATGTAACTCTAAATTAATTTCTCCTCTGCATCAGTGGCATTCAATGAGAAAAAACGTTCTGTACCCTCTGTTCTAGACAATCAGGTTAAGTCAAGGACAGTCTCCTTTACTTGACTGCTGCCATCTTATCTGGCAATCCGGTGGCATTTCCAAGAGCTTGATAGCCAAGAGTGAAAGAATACCAGAATATATTTGCGACAAAGATGAAATAATGAGATTACTATTTAAGCCCTTGTATTCCTAGACAAGACTTACATGGAGACCTTTCAGCTCAAGCATGAGATGAATAAAACATTTTACAAAGGTTTACCAGCATTTCTTTTTCCAAAGGAAAATCCTCCACTTTCCTTGGTCTCATTCTTAAACACTGTGCCACCAAATTTGGAGCACCACTTTGCTCCAGTATAAATCACCTCTCCTTTACAGAGTATTATAGAAAACTCGAAAGCCCAACATTTTTATCTACTTAAGATTTGTCGATCCTACATCTGGTTTTAATAACACATCCAGTTACTCTGAATTGCCCAGCAGTCCTGTGAATTCACCACATCGGCACTGATGACAAACTAGCTGTGGACACTTCCTCTTTGTACCAAGTTACATAATATGACCTAGGGCTAAAAAACAACTTCATTTAGAAAGAGATGAGAAGTACTTTGACACTTCAACAAATTCGGCCTGAAAGGGAAGTATAACAGAATGAAGATCCTCCGCTAACTTCCAGTCATTCTGCATTCTGCAGTACAAATGCTGGAATACTGTATCACATGAGACGGGAATGATCATTTCACCACCTTCCTTACAAGGTACCTGTGAGTCAAAAACTAAAACAATCTAGAAATGAGAGCTTTTGTTATATGAAATTATGTACTGTATTTTTTATGTTAATCTAACGAGGGAGGCAACATCAAACAACTATGCATAAACAAGGTCTATACAGGAAAAACTGAAAATAATTACTGAGTGAAAGCACTTGGTATTGGAAAGGCTTCTTATAGGAAGTGGGATTTTAGGTGGGACCCAAGGGACACCAGGAAGTGGAGATGAGGAGGAAGATAATTCCAGGCAAGTGACATTTTCCAAATCATTCAAGTCATATACTCACATGCACTGCCTCTGCCACACGGTGGTACTTGGTTTCTTCTGTGGTGAGGCCTTTATGTGGAGTGTATCCTGCTTCTGTCAACCCTGCCTGCTGCTCAAAGCGCTGAATGCTCTCTTGCGTCTCTTCTGAAATTGAAGACAAGTTTGCACACATGTAGATAGGCAGCAGAGAAGGTGCTCCACACATTAGCCATTGAAATGCAACTGCTCACTGGAAGAGCGGCTAATGAAAAAAGTTCTAGAACTGAAGATGAGTCAACCCGCCCCAGTTTTTCCACTATTATCAACAAAGAAATTGAAAGTAATTTAATACCAATAACCACAACAGCAGTGAGGTTGTTTCTAAAGAGAAAAAAATAAAATCTCCTAACAGTCACTGATCAAGTAACGATTCAATTCTATTTCTAGACCACTTGAAATTAAAGGGCTTTTTCAGCAGCTGCCAATAAGATTTCATAAATAGGAGGCTCCCCGAAAAACATGACATTCCCACCAGATTGAATAACCTAATGAGAAGGAGGGTAGATATGTCACCACAGCAGGATTTTTAGAGTGATGTTACTATGAACATTGGGATGAAAGTTTGTGTTGAATTTTACTGGGCATTTACTAGGCATCTGAAAATGAAAAAAAAATGAAATGAAATTTGAATGGTGAAAAAAATGACATAATGAAACAATGAAAAAAAAAAAAGAAACCCAATGAGAAACTAGTCTAAGTGATTTCTTCCACCCCAGAGATCAGCCAGAAGCCCAAGGTTAATAGAAAGAGGGGCCTTCTCCAGCACCAGGGTAGCACAACCTTTCAGCACAACTAAAGACAGCCAGGACTGTGTCCTGGGCAGCAAGAACAGAGGTCTCTCCTAGGAATTGAGAATGCCCCACTAAGGGTGAAAAACCTCAAAAACACCTACAGAGCCAGAGACTGAAGTTCCCAGTTCTCTGTCCTGAGACAACTAAAAGATCTAGGAGGGCCTACCCCATAGGAGGAGATTAGTACAAGACTCCAGAGACCTCAAAGCAAGACCAAGAAGGCCCAACAATGCCACTCAGAAGAACACCAGGAAGTGGAAACTAGAACTAGTACCAAGCCCCAGTTCAGGGACAGATGAGAAAATAAAACACCGACAGTATCAAAAATTATTACAAATCTGGAGATCCCAAAAAAGAAGAAAATAACTCTGTAACAACTACAAGCAATGATGAATCAAAGAAAAAAATGGATTTTCTACAAGGACTACATAAATACCTAGGAGAAATGAAATAAGATACAAAAATGAAATAAAAGCTCTTAGGGAAAAGAACTGGAGGAATAAATAGCTTAGAAGACAAAGTACCCAAGAAATGGACCCCCTGAAACCTAAAATAAACCAAAGGGACAACCATGATTCTATGGGGTATCAAAAAATATTAAAACAAAATCAAAAACTGAGAAAATAGAGTACAAAACCTGATATCAAAAACTGGTCTGGAAAACAGGTCAAGGAGTTTTTTAGGAATCAATCATTGGACTCTCTGAAAACCATGATCTGGGGGGGTGGCGTTGGAGCAGACACCATAGTTAAAGAAATCATAAAACTGACCCTCAGCTTCTGACTTTCCAGACTTCAAAACCATGCCTCCAAAGGTACCTGCCCCACTCCCATTTTCCAGCTCCCTTTTGTATGTTGTCTTCCCCTGTTAGCATATAAGCTCCCTGAAGTCAAGAACTGTCTTTTTTGCTTGTATTTGTATACCCAGTGCTTAGGACCGGTGCCTGGCACATAGTAAGAGCTTAATAAACAGTTGGTACCTGTCTGCCCAAAAGGAGAAGTCCCAGAAACGTCACTGACAAAATCCAGAGCTCCCACATCAAGGAAAAAATACTACAAGCATCCAGAAAGAAAACAGTTCAAGTATCTAGGGGCCATATTCAGGTTCACACAAGACCTAGCAGTTTCAATAAAAAATGAGATCTTTGAATACTGCAAAATGCAAAAGAGAAAGGCTTACAACCAAAGCCCTTCCCTGCAAACCTGAATATGATGCTGGGGGGAGAAGGAGAAAGAAGAACTTTCAATGGAATTGAGGACCTTCAAGCATTCTAACAAAAAGACCAAAGCTGAATAGGAACTTTGAAATACAAACAGAAGAATCCAGAGAAACACAGAAAGAAAAGTTACTCAAACAATGAGGAGCTGTAAGATGATGTAATACCACCATTCTAAGAGGGAAAGAAACAAATGTCCCTTCAGAACCTTAACGGATTCAGAGAGCGAACAAGAAAATAAGAAAAAAAAAATTAGGTTTTGTGGCTTTCTCAAGGTGTACCTTTCTCAAGGTATGAAGAGGGGATGTTTCAACAATCCGGCTAGCAGCTTCTGTGGGGGTGTAAGATCCACCCACAGCCAGCACCTGGAAAGCTGCCAAAAGCACAGGTTCTTTTGATCTGCTTAACTAAGGAAAGCAAGGTGAAGGGGTTGACAAGCTTGCTTTTAATTCAGCATACAAATATCATTCACTTAGTTCAGGGGAAAAAGCCAGCACACTGAACTTCAGAGCAAAATACAAACAAATTACAAACTTCAACAGACAGGCCCAATACAATTCATAGTTACCAACATCTAGGTTCAGCCCGGGAGCTCAGAACAAGGGCTGGCCCAGAGTCATGCGCCACAACTGCTGTGGCAAAGAGCTCCAAGGAACAGACAGCCAACCCCTGGTTTTTATATCTTTTTCAGCATCGGGGGTGAGTCACACATGCGACTCACCCACGTGACCTAGAATTGTCACAAAGAGGTGACTTAAACCCATGTGGTCTAAGAGTCTCTGCTCTCCCAGACATGTAAACTAGGCCCTCCCTGGAGTTAGCCCTACCTTGGGCCCCACCTTAGTTGCCAATCCACACCCACTAAGGTTTTACACCTAATAGGTGTTTAGGCCCTGGGGCTTAGCACTTACTGACTCAATGAAATACACTGAATTAATCAAAGCAAACAAAAGCCAAACTCTTCAAGGGCACTTGTTGAACTAAGTGCTAAGGAGCCCATTTTGATTACCAACACAGGGGAAAGGAAAGGTACGGTAAAGGAAAAAGAGGATGCATGAAAAGGTTATAAACATGAACAGAGAAGGCAGGAGAAATAGACATCAAATGAACCTCACTCTTATCTGAAACAAAAGAAGGCTGAACTCACACAAAAAGAGTTGGGTGTAGAAATACAGCAAACACAATCAGTAAACATGAGCAAATGGGGGAAGGGAAGGTTAGTAGAGAGGAGGAGTTGAGAGGGAAGTTACTATCCCTGGGGCAGAATAGCTAAACATGGGAAAGTAAAGCAAAAACTAGAATTTCAGGAGATGCTCTTAGATTGCCTTGTAAATAAGTGAGGAATGGTTGAACAAAATGTGGCATAGAAATTGCTGGAAAACTATCATGGTGCAAGAAATTATGAAGATTTTAGAGAATCCTTAGTATGAACTGACAGAGAATGAAAACAGCAAAACAAAGAGAACAATTTATAAAAGGGCAGAAATTTTTAAATATTTTAAATTTATTTTTCAACGAAGCATTTTTCTTCCCTCCCTCAAATCCCTCTCCCATTAGGGAAAAAAAAAAAAAGAAAAACAAAAGCCTTGTAATAAATGTGCAGAGTCAAGCAAACAAATCTCTCACATTGGCCATATCCAAAAGTGTGTCTCCTTACACATTTAGTCCAATGCCTGTGTCAGAAAGTGAGGAGCATGCTTCATCATTGTTCTTCTAGAATTATGGTTGACTATTCTTTTTTTATATTTTATTTTTTCCGCACTTACATGTTAAAACAATTTTTAACATTTTTTTTAGTTTGAGTTCCAAATTCTAGCCCTCCTTCCCTGCCCTCTCTCTTCCCTGAGGTTATACATGTGCAATCATATAAAACATTACCAAATAATTAATTTTGTATGAGACTTGAACAAAGAAAGGGAAAAATAGTATGCTTCGGTCTGTATTCAGACTTTCTGTAGAGATAGAAAGAATGTTTCATCATGAGTTTTTTGAAATTGTCTTGGATCATTGTATTGCTGAGAATAGTTAAGTCATTCACAGTTGTTCACTATACAATATTGCTGTTACTAAGTACAATATTCTCCTGGTTCTGCTCCCTTCACTTTGCAACAGTTCATGTAAAGCTTTCCAGGTTTTTCTGAAATCATTCTGATTGTCATTTCTTATAGCATAATAATATTCCATGAAAATCATACAGAGTTTGTTTAGCCATTCCCCAACTGATGAGGATCCTAAAAATTTCCAATTCTTAGCCACCACAAAAATAGCTATTATAAATATTTTTGTACATATGGGTCCTTTTTTAAATCTCTTTGGGATACAGACCTAACAGCAGCATTGCCAGATAAAAAAGTTGTTTGATTGCCAGGCATAGTTTCAAATTGCTCTCCAGAACGGTTAGATCAGTTCACAAATCCACCAACAATGCATTAGTGTCCCAATTTTCCCACATCCCCTCCAACATTTATCATTTTCCCTTTTTGTCATGTTAGCCAATCTGTAGATGTGAGGTGTTACCTCAGCGTTGTTTTAATTTGCATTTCTCTAATCAAGAGAGATTTAAAGCAAATTGCCTGTTCATATTTATCAATTGGGGATGGCTTGTATTCTTAGAAATCTGACTCAGTTCTCTACATGAGAAAAGAGACCTTTTACGGAGATACCTGTTGGAAAACCCCCCCCCCCAATTTCTGCTTTCCTTCTAATTTTGGTTGCATTGGTTTTGTTTATGCAAAAACTTTTCAATTTTATATCATCAAAATTATCTATTTTACACTTCATATGATCTCTATATCATGTTTGGTCATAAATTCTTCCCTTATCCATAGATCTGACATGTAAACTATTCATGCTCTCCAAATTTGCTTATGGTATCACCCTTTATGTCTAAAATAAATCATGTACCCATTTTGACCTTATCTTGGCCTACTATGTGAGATGGTGTTCTATACCTAGTTTCTGCCATACTGTTTTCCATTTTTCCCAAAAGTTTTTGTCAAATAATGAGTTGTTGTTCCAAAAGCTTGGATCTTTGGATTTTATCATATACTAGATTACTATGGTCATTTACTATAATGTATTGTGTGCCTAATCTATTCTGCTGATCCACCACACTTATTTCTTAGCCAGTACCAGATTGTTTGGATAATTATTGCTTTATAATACAGTTTGAAATCTGGTATAGCTAAATTACCTTCCTTCACATCTTTTCTCATTTATGCCTTTGGTATCCTTGACCTTTTGCTCCTCCAGATGAATTCTGCTATTATTTGTTCTGGCACTATAAAATAATTTTTGGTAGTTTGATTAGTATGGCACTAAACAGGTAGAATTTGTACTATGGCACTAATTTAGGTAGAATTATCATTTTATTATATTGGCTCAGCCTATCCATGGGCAATTAATATTTTTCCAGTTGTTCAGATCTGCCTTTATTTGTGTGAAAAGTGTTTTGTAATTGTGTTCATATAGTTCTTGGGGTTGTCTTGACAGGTAGACTTCCAAGTATTTTATGTTGCTACAGTTATTTTAAGTGGAATTTCTCTTTCTATCTCTTGCTGCTAGACTTTGTTGGTAATATATAGAAATGCTGATGATTTATGTGGGTTTATTTTGTACCCTGCAACTCTGCTAAAGTTGTTCATTATTTCCACTAGTTTTTTAGTTGATTCTCTAGGATTTTCTAAGTATACCATCATATCATCTGCAAAAAGTGATAGTTTTGTTTCCTCACTGCCTATTCTAATTCCTTCAATTTCTTCTTCTCTTATTGCTACGTCTAGCACTTCCAGTACAATATTGAATAACAGAGGTGATAATGGGCATCCTTGCTTCACCCCGATAATATTTGGAAAGCTTCTAGCTTATCCCCATTACAGATAATGCTTGCTAATGGTTTTAGATAAATACTACTTATCATTTTAAGGTAAGCTCCATTTATTCTTATGTTCTTTAGTGTTTTTAATAGAAATGGGTGCTGTATTATGGTTGATCATTCTTAAGACATAAGTTGTCTAAGTTCTTAAGTCTTTCAAAGTTCAGTTTTTCAAAGTTGTTGCAATATTACATTGTTCTCCCTAAAACAATTCTTAAAAAGCAACTAGGTGGTGCAATGCTGGGCCTGAAGTCAGAAAGAAGAGAGTTCAAATCCAGCTTCAGACACTAACTAGCTGTATGATCCTAGGCAAGTCACTTAATTTCTGTTTGCCTTAGTTTCCTAAACTGTAAAATAACAGCACCTACCTCCTAGGACTGTTATAAAGTTCAAACAGATAATTGCAAAGTGCTTAGCACAGTGCCTGGCACAGAGTAGGCACGATATAAATGCTTATTCCCTGCCCCTTCTTCTGGTTTTGCTCACTTCTCCCTGCATCAATTCATACAAATACTCCCAGATTTCTTTGAAACTATTCCCTTCTTCATTTCACACAATAATATTCCATTACATTTATATAAAATAATTTGTTCAGTCATTTCCCCCACTAGTGGGCACCCCCTTTATTTCCAGTTCTTTGCCATCACATAAACAGTAGCTATAAATAATTTTGTACATGTAGGATACACTTTCTTTGATCTCTTTAGGGGTAAAGTACTGTTAGTGATATCACCGGGTCAAAGGGAATGCACGTTTTTTGGGAGCACAGTTCCAAAATACCTTCCATAATGGCTATACCAAGTCACTGTTCCACCAACAGTATATTAACTTGCCTGTTTTCCCACATCACCTCACCCCCAACATTTCTTATTTCCTTTTTCTGTCATCTTTGCCAAATTGATAAAGATGGCAACATTAAGAAGAAAAATAATTTTGAAAAACTTAAAAACTTCAACAGTTTTGCTGGAGTTTTTTCCTCTTCCTCTTGCTATATTTGTTTGTTACATGAGGAGGAAGAAGATACTGAAGAGATTTAGATGACATAAAAACAAACGATATCAGTAAATATTTCTAAAGGCATCTGCTCAATGCAATGATCAACCATGTTCCCAGAGGATCTATAACGGTGAACTCAAAGAAGATGAACTGCAAGAAGAGACACAGACAGCGGTCACGGCTGTTGTGTAGATTCACTGTGCTTATTCGTTATGAAAGCTGTTTGGGTTTTTTTCTCCATTTACAATGGATTCTGCACTCTCTCACCCCCATGCCTGTCAACTCCCTGTGCTTCAACAATGCCATCTATCTGGTGGATAGTCCAATTGCTAGCTTGTCAGCCTGCCCCAAGTCTCATCCACCGAAGTGATCTTCCTAAAATCTAGGTTTGACCATGTCACAGGGCATCCTACCTCCTCATGCCAATGGCTCCCTATCTCCAGCATCATATATAAAATTCTTTCTTTGGCATTCAAAGTCCTTTATAACCTGGCTCTTTTCTATCAGTCTTCTTAGACCTTACTCACACTCCCAAGCACTCTGCAATCAGTGACAATGGCCTCTTTGCTACTCCTCAAACAAGACACTTCATCTCCTGACAACAGGAATTTTCACTGGCTGTCCCCAGTGCCTGGAATGCTTTCTCTCCCCATCTCTACCTCTTGGCTTCCCTACCTTCTTTCAAGTCCCAGCTAAAATGCTACCTTCTACAGAAGTTAATTCTGATCCCCCTTAATGCCTTCCCTCTGTAGGTTATTTCTAATTTATCCTATATATAGTTTGTACAACATTGTTTATGCTGTCTATCCCATTAGACTGTGAGCTCCTTGAGAGCAGGGACTATCTTTTAACTTTCTTTGTATCTCCAGAGCTTAGGATAGTATCTGGCACACAGGAGGTGCTGAATAAATGCTTATTAACTGAGTGACTAACTCTCTTTACTATCTTCGCAACCCTGAAAAAGTCCCTTTGCCCCTGAAGGAGGTGAACTAAATTGTCCTTTAAGGTTCTTTTCAGTTCAAAATCATGATTCTGATATATAAATAAACCACCTACTACATGTTTTTCACTGACCTTGAAGTCAAACGACCAGGGTTCAACTCTTACCTACGACAGATACTGGCCATGTCACCATGAGCAAGTCTCTGAGCCTCTGAGAAAGCCATTCTTTAAGACTCTGAGGTGTGGAAGAGTTAGTGACCCGAATCAATGAAGGAAGTTTCCATACCAGCATTTCCTACCTAGATGGAATCACAGGTATGGTGCCAAAAACAAAATCCTACCCCAAAAAGCCAGGTACTCACACTAGTGTTAAGTATACATGAAAACACGAACATTTGATTTGATTTGACTAACAAGAGCAATTTTAGTAGAGCAGTAGAACAATCTAATATACAAACAGTTGTCACCAAGGTCAAGCCTTTTAATACTTCAAGCACTAAGGATTTCTGTCACATTCCAAAGTATGAAATGCACAAGTTAATTGCTACATTCAATAATAAGATTCTGGCTAAAATCCGGGTCTTCCTGAAATATCCTGAAACACATTCTCCCCAAAAGCAATATCCAAAGAGAAACTAGCCATCCCTTAGCCAGCTGACTCCAATTTTTCAACCAGGTTCAACATCTGTATTTTCTATTAGACCAAACATTCCATGACATTAGCCATGAATATAGTTGGTATTCCCAGACTTGGAAGAATACACAATGAAGGCTGCTAAAGCACTAACTCTTCATCCTGTTTAAACAAAACTCATTAAATGACTTTTCATTTTCACCTAAGCTTCCTAATTGGTCATACCAACTTAATAACCAAGAACCTTTTTTTCCTTTTAAACAAAGAAATGCTAAGACTGTTTGATATTTGATCGTGGACTAGCTTTCTAAAAATTAAAACTCCTTTCACAGTACCTGGAGCCCCAATCTGTGATCTTCAGCAAGCCACTTTATTTATTTGGGTCTCAGTTTTCTATTCTACAAAAAATGAGGGTACTGGCCTAGATCAATGCTTTCCAAAGGTAATTTGGTCACAAAGCACTTTTGTGCTTGAAATACAGCAATGGGAGGCAAGCACAGGTCCACAGTCAAATCCATGGGCCACCCAAGAAGCTGGTACACTATTACTTTAACTGTGGCTCCCACAGAACACAGGTGTTTATAAAAGTGAATCATAAGGAAAAGGTATGGATTGTTGTATTTTGCAATTTAGAACATCATGTTTTAAGAGGCAGCTAGCTAGGTAACTCAGGGGATAGAGCCCTGAACCTGGAGTCAGGAAGACCTGAGTTCAAATTTGGCCTCAGACACTTACCAGCTGTGTGACCCTGGGCAAGTCACTTAATCACCACCAGTTGCCTTAAACCACTGGAGAAGGAAATGGCAAACCACTCCAGTATCTTTGCTAAGATAACCTTGTGGACAGCACTGGCATGCTATGGTCCAACAACCACCACCTCATTTCAGGGAGTTGAGCTGTGTGTGTACATGCATATGTACTAACAGGGGTGGATTTTTTTTTCATGGTTAAATACAAAGGCAGGCAGAGACAAACAGTACTGCTTGTCTAAAAACAACAGACCCAGTGGGACTGGGCACAGTTAAGAGCAGAGGGTAACAATAGGAGGGAGACTAAAAGTCTAGTACAAAACACTCCAAGTCAAAGAGCCCTGCTGGCAAAGCTGGAAGCAGAGGCAAACCCTTTAAATGGCTTGGTGTAGCTCATTCAACTCCCTATATTCACGTTGCAGAGAATACCAAGGTTCTGTGGAAAAGAGTTTAAGAAATACTTGTCAGAACTCCTGTCATTCTAATCAAAAAACCATGGTATAGTAGAAAGAATACTGGAGTCACAAGACCTGGGTTCAAGTCCAAGCTCTGCTATTTATTCCGTAAGAGGCTTTAGGGAAGTTATTTAACTTCAGATTCCTAGGCAGGGTTAGACTGGATAAGCTCCAAGGTCACTTTCAGCTAAAAATCCTTCAACACTAAGCTTCCGAAAGTACATCAGTAATAATTAGCAAGGTCTACTTTACCAATCACTGCACTGTATACCCATTCGGTTGCCAAGGCAAACACTTCACAATGCCCACATTAGAACCTTACCTACTAGATACACACGATACACACTGTGCTAGACTCTATTGTTCTTCCCCCAACACTGGAACAGCCTTCACAAGTTTTCAATGTGCGTGATCTAAAAAGCTGACATGGCCTCTGAATACTGGATTCTGGCTCTTTAGATGATTTTCCAACCACTGCCCAGTCCTGCTGTCATCCGGATGCTGGTTTCCTAAACCTGTTTAAACAAGTGTTCCCGACCTTGGAAGGAGACCAGAAAAATGACATTGTGCAAATCAGGGAGTAAGCAGCATTCCCTTGTACCTTACTCCTGCTTCAAAAAAGCAGCTGACAAAGCTCTAAGCCAAGCAAATAAACAAACATTGAAAAAAGAAGAGTGAAGTTCCATTCCAATAATTATTGACTTCTCCCAAGCAACCAGACCTACCCTTTATAACTATCTTAATGAAAATATAAAAAGCAAGCTATCTAGGCTTGAACTTCTTAAAAAGCTAAGACCTCCAACTAGGTTTCACTGCAAACCACAGATGGATATAACAGCAGTGTGTACTCAGTAATTAATAGCTTTAGTGCAAATCCACCTCCCCAACCACCAGCATGAGAACTAAATTTGAAGTCAAAGAAACTGGATCCAATCCCAGGCTCCCTGCTTATTACCTCTGTGATATCATGCAAATTACTCTCCTTCCCTGTGCCTTAGTTTCCTAAACCTGTAAAATGAAAAGGTTAGGATCCCTTGGCCCCATGATTCAACTATTTATCTATGCCTAATAGACAAGTGAAGTGGCACAATTTTAAAACACCTTTCTTTCACCTAAAAGAAATATTAAATTCAAAGAAACATTTTCTAAAAATAGACATGCTGCTAGACTACAGATACAAACACAAACATCTGAGCGTATCAACTAAGATGCTAGAAACTAGGTTTAGGAGATGCTAACTCAAAGCTGTTTCCTTTCTGTGACAACCAAATTAGGAAAGGTGGAATTTTGAGGAGCAGCACCTGAAGGCTCGTTTCAGGTATTTTGACCTCCAACCACCCCAATTCCCCCAACTCAACTCTTACAAAATGTTAGGAGCACTTGCTTACTTGTAATTAGAGAATTCATGATGACGTGCGTAGCCTTGGCCTTCACCACTGGGGCCTTGTTCATTTGGTCACTGGAAGCTGAGGGGGTTACAGAGAAACTATTTTCTCCTTCCTCAACCTGTGCAGGAAGGGTGAGGAAACACTTTTGAAATGGACAGGGAAGAAAATTAAAGTCACAAATTCTGTTTGCAAGGTTTACTAAAATGTACCTGTTCTACTTCATAAATACAAAAACAGAATCAGAAGGGGGTTTTAAATAAATGTACTGTTATTTGTGTTTTGTTAAGACATGTATTTTTTCAAAATGTAGTTTTAATTTTAAATCTTTATTTGTACATTTACTGCCTAATTGGAATATTAGTACTTTAGAGATTTAAGTCAATTGTAAATATGCATATACACATTCTGACTATGTTAAGTCCTCTATCTTAAGAATAATTTCTATAATTTTTGGAAATGAATTGCAAGGAGGGTGGGAGAGGACATTGAGGAAATTATATCAATGGATAGTTTGCATTGTGGCAAGGTGGTAAGAAACAGCCAAAGAAGATCAGCTAACTTGCCCACATTCAATGATTAAAGAATTTTGAGAGAGGCCCATTGATTAGAAGAAACGTAATTAGAAGTACATTATAGGCTTGGGTAATCTATAAAACCCTATACCCAAACCATTAAGAACACTAATTTAAGATTTTTAGGTGAAGGACTCAATTAAAAGACTAAGAATAGTGGAGTGGGAATCAGAAAACTAGTTCCATGTCTGTCTCCCTATTGGGCAAAACCACCCAAACAAGGCGGCTATACAAGGTGATACCTAAAATTCCTTCCAGCTCTAAATCTTATAATCTTCTTATCCTTAAAAATGCAAACTGATGTCCATATTCTAAGTGCCTATCTCAAATCTTTGGGGAGAGTGGTAGGAAGAGAATAGTGGGCTGATCCTCTCCCTCCTTACAAACCTTCAGAAGACAAAGATGAGGGGAGGAAAGGCAGAAAAGCAGGCATTCCAAAACAGTTCTCTTTCTCAAAGGACTGAAATTAAAGATGTCATCGCCAAACTGAGTGACTACACACTGCATCTTTCTCTCCCCTCATGTGCACCATCAAGCCTTGGCCTTGTCTTAAAAATGCTTGATTTCTACTCAAGAAACAAAGAGGTAAGCTATCCTCGAACATTTTTCTGCTGTTCTTCCATACATCTCTCACTTCTTATAAGAGTCTGGAAAAGTTTCCAGGGGCCATAAAGGCAGCTGACACCCAATACGCAGAAAGGGTTTCTTGTACTTCTGGTGTCTTTGGCACAAAACTCGTTTAATCCAGAATAGCTCCCTTGTGTTCAGGTCAGACTTCAGTAGACACCTCCTTAGTCTAATTATTCACCCTTGAAATGCAAATGTAACATTTGCCCAGGTTGAAAGCTACCTTTCTGGATTTAACAAGAAAGACTTACTTATACATAGCAAGGAAGAAATAAAAGGAAAAAGCTAACCTGGAGTAGATGGTAAAACCCCAGCTTCACCAACTGACTTTAGGAAAATGAATCTGGCCCACTCTCTTCAGCACCTCCCCATGGTTTACCAAGCAAAGTCCAAACTCCTCTGCCTGGTCACCCACAAGGTCACCCCCAACTGGAATCACCTCACCTTTCTCAACCTTCTGAAATTACTCTTACCTATTTGCAATAAGCTCCTACTACTTTCTTCTCCCTGAACACTACCTATCCCCTAATGCCTTTATGCCTTTGCTCAAGCTTTGTCCCAAGGCTACAAGGAGCTTTAATCCCCTACTTTAATCCCTTTAACTTGTTAAATTCCTAGTTGTTTCACCTCAACCGGCACTTCTTCCAGGAAGGCTTCCTGATTCCCCATGGTTAAAACCAATCTCCACCCTCAGACCAAAGAAAACGTTGTTTTGCACCTCTCTAATATACTCATGACATGACACTGCATACTACATAATGTATATGAGTCTTAGCCATCAAACAGACTAGTAGCCCTAAAGGAGGGCCTCTTAACTAGATTTTGTATCTCCTATGCCTGGTGGTGTTCTCACACACAAGAGAGGCTTAACGTTTGTCCTAAATGTTATGATGTCACTTCCCAATTGTTCTAGCCCCCTAATTTCTCTCATTCTTAAAAGGATAGAGAGGTACTAAGTTCTACATAAAACAACAGCTGTTAAATACCTTGGAAAGCTGTTGGTACTTCCGATCTGGGAT
Source organism: Trichosurus vulpecula (assembly GCF_011100635.1). NCBI lineage: Eukaryota > Metazoa > Chordata > Mammalia > Diprotodontia > Phalangeridae > Trichosurus > Trichosurus vulpecula. The sequence goes on from NC_050575.1 coordinate 94,869,736, forward strand.
GACCGGCTTTTTCCACAGAACCTTACTGCACATGTCAGATGAAGGCGGAGTCATCGGTGTGGGATCCTCCAGGACATCATCATAACTGAATGCCCGACGATGCATTCCAATTGGCAAAGACATCTTGCCTAGAAGCCCACCTGTACTGTGCTCAATAGCTAAGAACAAAGATGTCCATAATGAGGAACACATGTAGTAGTACATCAGCTAATATAATCATATTCCATTTTGAAGAAGTTTAATATATTGATTCTCCCTACCGTCAAAGCAGAGGAAAGAAAAACGGAAAATCAAAATGTTGCCACATCAGAGCAGCAGCAACAGAGTGTAAAGACCAGAGGGATTGAGAGGATTTACATTGAGCTCTGATACTACTTGAATATCCTAACACAAGTCTCCTTCCTCTCTCCGGACCCCTGGTTCCTCATTCATAAAATGAGAATTGGACTAGATGATCTCTAAGGTCCCTTCCAACCCTAAATCCTATAACCTTATATATAGCAGGTTGTCCACAAGAAAAACTTAGCAAGTCATTCTGTGACAGGTGACATAAAATGTCCTCATCAAAGATCACTATACCTAAATGCAGGTGAGTTCCCAACTCCCACCGTAAGTATTTCCCTAAGGCTGTCAAAGCCACATTAAGAATTACTAAAAACTAACATCTGCTTTTGGTGAATATCTCCAATAAGTATTCAGCATGATCTGTATCAGAACCTTCTTCAAATATAACAGTGCACTGTCAGTTTTAAGTGTTGAGAACACATTTCAATACCATTCAAAGGTCATTTCCTTTGGCAAAAGCTGTCACATTTCAAACTAACTGGAACATAAACTGGAAGAATCTTTTGCTAGATTTGAACTGTGCAAGGCTGAGACACAAGACGACAATAATACTCTTACCTAATTCCAAGTTTATTCCTAGCTGACAACTTTCTCTTTCATGCTTCATTTGGTAAGGTTTCAAATAACTTTTCTAACCAGGGATACAAGGTTCATTTAATTAATTTGCTCTTCAAATTAACACTGTTTGCTTAGATACTAGATTAAAAGAGGAATCTGCTTAATGCCTGGCTAACTTTGGTCTTATACTGAACAAGACACCTAGATACCCAACAATAAGCGTTTGGAAACTGAACAGATTTCCAAGTATAGGGTACCACTAGGCAGCTAGCAAAACAGTAAGGCACTAAGTAATCTGATAAAATGTTTGCTTTTTAGCCTACAGAGCAGTTATTAATCAGTAATCATAAGGGCTAGAAGAGATATGCCTCAGTTTCTCTGTCTGATCTTTAAGATTCCTTCAGTTCTAACAAGCTTCGATTCTATGAAAACAGTATAAATAAGGGTATCTACAGAGGAAGTGGTCATTGAGGCAATTACGGGAATCAGTGACAAGAGTGAAAAACCATGCAACCAGGCCAAGTTGACATCATCTAGAATTCTGAGCCGATTCCATACTAAGGAAATAATGCTCATGTAAAACAAGATTTGGACTAGATGGCCTCTAAGGTCCCTGCCAGCACCATGATATTATGATGTTCTGTTAGTTAAGCTTCAGAGTGAATTGTAAAAGACATTACTCTATAACCCAAATGTTTATTTAAAAACCTTTGAAACTACTTGACAATGCTATTTTATTTGTTGTTCAGTCTTTTTCGGTCATGTCTGACTCTTCATGACCTCATTCAGGGTTTTCTTGGCAATGGTTTACCATTCCTTTCTCTAGCTCGTTTTACAGATGAAAAAACTGAGGCAACCAGGGTGAAGTGACTTGCCCAGGGTCACACAGCTAGTAAGTGTCTGAGGCCAGATTTGAACTCAGGCAGATGAATCTTCCTGACTCCAGGACCAGCATGCACTCACTCTATCCACTGCACCACCTAGCTGCCCCATGCTATCTTATATTCAAGAATAATTAAATTTAGCAGTAAAAGCAAAACAATTAACAGGGTATTGTCAGTATTTGTGGTATTGAACTTGGCTCCCTATAACCTCCAAGATCAAATATAAAATTCCCTGTTGGGCATTCAAAACCTAGCTCCCACCTATATTTCCAGTCTTCTCAAACCTTACACCCCCTAAACACACACACCCCTCTCTCACTCTCATCCACTGACACTGGACTCCTTGCTGTTTCTCTCACAAGACACTCCATTTCCCAAATGCATTTTCACTAGTTGCTCCTATGTCTGGAACCCTCTTCTTCCTCATCTACACCTCCTGCCTTCCTTAAAGTCCTGCCTAAATTCCTACTGTTTACAAGAAAGCCTTCCCAACCCCCCTTAAAGCTGTGCCTTTCCTCTGTTCATTACTGACAATTTATTTTGCATATATCATGTTTGTCTCCCCCACTGTGGGATCTCGGAGAGCAGGGACTGTTTTTTAACCTTTCTTTCTATCCCCCCAGTACTTAGCATACTATCTAGAATATAGCAGGCTCTTAATTATACTTGCTGACTTGATAACAAAGGAAAACACGTTGACATTAGAGACCAAGAATTTAATGAGTGGTCTAGCACAGATCCAGAAATTGCAACAATGAAAAAAATCCAATCCCGTCAACTAAAGTAGCTAATTCATAACCAATCAGAATAGCATAAGTTTCCCGCCCCCCCCCCCACCCGCATCATTAGGCCAAGAAATGCATTTGTGAATTTGATCATGAACTACTAAGATTAATAATACTCATTTTGGAACTAGCAAATACTATACTTCTTCTAAATGAATCTATGCATCAAGTTTTGACAGCCACAAATCTTTAATTTAGCTGACAAAAAATTCTCTCTTCCTCTCTCCCCATGTCAGATAAAACCTCTAGGATTTCCCTACTTACCAATGTAAGAGGTCTACTTTAAGAGGTCACCTCTTCCATCTTCCCGACTGTGAACAGGAATACTTCACAGCCTCTGCCCAAATTCAGATTATCCCCAATGACAAGACCAACTTGTTCTGACGTTCCCCATGCCTATTACCTGTCAGTTCTCCCTCAGATCTGACCTCAGTCCTCACCAAAGCTTATTCTGTGGTCAAAAGCTCATAGCAGAATAGCAAAATACAGGTTCCCCCCTTTTTCTAAAGAGTACAGAAGCCCTGAGGACAGGGACTGGTGTTCCCTAGATTTTCCTACAGCACTTAGTGTAAATAATAGGCAAATATAAATTAAGGAAGGAAGGCTTCTTGGTTTAGTAGACTATAACAGCTGAAAGTCAATAACCTAGGTTCTAGATGACTTCTGCTAGTCACCAGCTATGTATTCTTAGACAGGTAATGCCCCTGCCTGGGGCTCAGTTTCCCCATTTAAAAAAGGAGGGATTTGGACTAGCCATCTCCAAGGTCCCCTCCTGCTGTAACATTCTGAGTCTGTGAGAGAAAATAAATCAGGATAACCACTTTTTCTATGGATAAGACAATTTTTTAAATACCAATGTTAAATCTAAAAACGTTTACCTTAGCTTCAAATGAAATGATTCCTTTCATAATAACTTAAATGACTGGACAAATTAAGTATGACTTTACTAGAAAAAACTGAATTTACCAGGCACATCTGGCTCTTTGGAAGATGCCATGAAAGACTGTGATCCAGGTGTTTCTTTAGATAGATATCCAGAACTGATTCCCTGTCACCAAATAAAAATAATAAAGTGCATTTTCATATGCTGAAAGCTGGGAAAACAAAAAATACTACAGAAATTACCGGATACTTCTACAAATACAGTTGAGTTTGAGAATAGCACAATGTAAACACACCATTTATAGATAATTCCCTGAAAAAATGATAAGACATCTACTAGAAATACTTAAAAATCAAAGCCCTCTATTAAAGTCCTCCTTTGATGCCTGATCTTGGTAATGGTTTTGACTTGAGTTCTTAAATAACAGAAGCTATGGCAGATTGATTTAGAGCTAATCAATGCAATGTACTCATTCTGAAAGGTCATTTCTCACAGAGCCCAAACCTGGATTCTTAAACTTTTTTTAATCAATAGACCCCTCTGGCAATCTGTCTATGAATCTTTTTCAGAATGTTTTAATTGGATAAAATAAACAGGATTACAAAGAAAGCCAATTGCACTGGGATACAATTATGGAAATACTTAAAAGTTTCCAAGTTCATGGACCCCCTGAAATCTATCCATTAAGAATTCCTGCTCTAAGCTATTACAGGCAGTATCGGTCCAGTGACTGACATTTGCTGCCCTGCCCAGATTAAGTTCAGAGATTACCACCACCCAGATGGCGGTTAAGGTGATAATTTTTTTAGCCCAGGTTAACTCATGGAGACCATCTCCCAGAGGAAACTATGGACCCTTGAACCAAGTCTAAGGCCTAACTTTATTGATTCCCCTCCACATTAAAACAGAATGGTGTAAATAGTTAAAGAGAACATCTGCTTACCACAGTGAAAGTCTATGGAAGTTACGCAGATAAGACAAAGACGTCAAAAGGGAACATTCTGCAGCTAAGTGATGAGCTAGCCAAGAGTCCCAAGCAGCTCTCATGCAGAGGCTCTACAGACTAGAATTAAGAAGCAAAACAAAGTTCTCTCACCAAAAAAAAAAAAAGCCCCATTCTGATATCACCCTGCCCCCCAAAAAACACAAATTTAATGACAATACTAGAGTTTCTGTTTACTTATAGTTACAAAAGTCTTTGAAAAGTGCTCTCACACAGTTCTACCACAGAATCCATTAAAACAGATGCCTAAACAGAATTCACTGAATCTCAAAATAACCCCACTTTGGACTTACTATGGTTCAAGAATCACAAGGCCACAACACCTCTAAGGCCATTCCAACCATAGGAGCCACTAGTAATTAAAACTGCCCTAGTGTGGATGTACCACAGGGCTTGGTTCCAGACAGTACTGAGATACCGTCTAAAAAAAAAAAAGGACCTGGGGCTGGTCTGTGACATTAGAAGAAGGGCTCAGGGCTTCCACATTAAAAAGCTTTCAATTCCACTCCTTTTTCCAAGCCTAAGGCCCTTCCCATCTCTAAGCACAGACCATCTCCCCACCCCACCCCCGCCCCCACCCAAAGAAATAGGGTAAACTAGATAAGATGAACACCACCACCTGTTTTTCTCCCATCCCACATCCCCCGTCGAGCCTTTACGCGATACCACAACACACAATACCTGCATAGGCTTTCTCAGGCCTATGCCCATCCATACTCCCTTCTGCCCCCCTCACAATATCCACTCCATAGCCCCTACATATCCCTCTGCCCGTAACACCTCCCCCATATATCTACACGTTCACAAACTCTCCATCCCCCATTTATACACTTGCCTTTACTAACCTTAAGCATACGGAACCCAGGACCCCACGGCCACAGGCCACCCTAAAACCACAAATACTCCAGTGCCTCCCCCATCCACACACCATGATGCCCCTCAAAACCTTCTAGTCCCACCCCGCCGCAGCATCCATGGCCCTCCCATTCACACTCCGGCCCCTGTGACCTTTCCCCAAGGCCTCCATAATCACATCCTTGGGCCCCCGCCCCACCCCCACCCCCAAATTTCACACTGACACCTTCCCCAGCCAGCCCTTCTCCCCTCCCTGCCCCGGATCTCTTACCAGCTGGGTTTCCGTGGAGAGGGGGGAATAGAGGAAAAGGGGGGGGGAGGAGACCGTCCGCAGCCCGAGGCTCCGCCACGGACAGGAACCTGAAACTAACAAGGCTCCAGGCCCCCGTCACTCCCTAAGCGCCGAAGCACGGGGCGAACCGAGGCCATGACGCAAGTAGAGCCCAGACCCAAACGGACCTCGGCTAGAAACAGAGGTAAGCGGCCCGGCTTCTACAAAGCCGGCCTTATAAAAGCCGCGGAGATCGCGAGACTTGGGGAGCGACGCGAAGTTGCCAGCTGCTCTCCGAAGGGAGGGGAAGAAGAAGGAAGAAAGGAGACGGAAGAAACGTACGGTCACCTCTCCGGGGCACTCTGGGAAATGTAGTTCCCAATGAAATAAACCCCGCCCTGGTCTTGACTATTACTGCGGGTCCTTAGAGCACCTGGCGGCAGTAAAAAGTCGTGACTTCTGTCTGCCTTGCGGTCCTCATCTCCTTACCCCCTCTCTCAAATTTTATCTTTACTCATTCATTCAGTAAACATTTATTAAGCGCCTACTATGTACTAAGGACTGTGCTGACTGCGCGGGATACAAAAAGAGGCAAAGGACAGCTTCTGTCCGTACTTTCCATCTCAACAATTCAATTCCATCCCATTCAACTGTCACTTCTTAAACATTCTGCCCACCACGTGGAGAAGATACAATAGGTTACACAGATGAGTAAATACAAGACGATTCAGGGAGGGTGAAAGCACTAACAATCAGGAGGGTTAAGAGAATAAAGTTGAGCCTCGAAGGAAGCCAGACTGAGGATATTACCCAAACAAGTTTATGGTAGCTGCTACATACTCTTCTTTCTTCTTTACTGAGCTCAGTGCCCGGCTTGCAGGCTTTCTCTATGCTCTAATTCCTGCTCTCATTCTAGGAAACATCAACGTACGTACCGATATTCCCTTAAACACCTTAACTTCCCTGCTATTCAATCTCCTGGAGTCAAATGACCTGCTCCTCCACTCCACTACTGCTATGCATGAAGCTAGATGGTCACCCTTCATCTTGTCATCCACCACAAGTGTTTTCTTCTCCTTCATGTTCACAAACTGAAATTCCTTCATCTGAATGTAATTTTTTTCTCGTTCCATCTTTCCTCTGCCTCACGACCCTAACACTCCTGTTCCTCTTCTACACTGTGACTTCCATTGGCCCTACCTTTTCAGTTCTTCCCCAAGCCATACCATCTATGGTTAGCTACACTCTGTCCCTTCTCTATCTCGACCCCTTGGTAAATCAATTCAACTCTACAGTACCTTCTACATTCAAACCTCTTGCTCCCTTTTCCATCACTGATCATGCTTTGCCAAACCCCAACTTTGGATTACTTCCATTATCTCCTGCTGTTCCTTCTATTAATGTGTTGCTGAATGGAGGAGAAAATCACAAAACTATGATGACTGGGATTATAGTAGAGTTATAACAGAGACAAGCATGATCTAGTAATCTTGGTGGGGGGGGATAAAACCACAATACTCAGGACCCACCCTCCTCCCCCACCCACCACCACCCTACCTTGGCCTCCCCCTTGGAGACCAAACCACTCTTAACTTTGAAAAGGAGAAGCAAGGACAGGAAAGTCACTGCCCTCGGGAGGCCTAGCCCAGGCTAGTTTCTATTTACTGGTAAAACCTACTTGGGCAGGGCCGAACTCAAGCTGATGCCGTGGGAGCTAAGAGTGGTCACATTACTTTATCACAGCCTTTAGGAACTTCCAGGTGAGCTACTCTGAGAAGGGGGGCCAGATAAAATGGGGGAAAGGATAGATTTCAGAGTAATATGATACAGCATGATATTAATTTTCTTCTATTCACTGTCCCACTTAACATTTTCACCTATCTTCAAGATTTCCATGGCACTGCCAGCTCCCAACTAAAGACCTTTCTTAATACTTCACAGGAAAAAAAAAAATTTAAGCCATTCCTGGAAAACTACCTCTTTTCTCTTATCTCTCATTGATTCTGTCTTCTCACACTATATATTCACATGAAGAAGTGGTCCTTCTCCTTGCCAAACACTTCTACATGAATCCTTGATCCTATTCGGACCCATCTTCTGCAGCAGATTACCACCTCTATCATTCCCACTCTCTCTCTAATTTTCAAAATCTCTCTCTCCTTACTAGCTATTTTCCTGCTGCCTTCAAACACTCGTGTGTCCTCCATCATTTAAAAAAAAAAACACCTCCCATGATCCTGCTGATGGAGTAATGGGACCTATATCTTTGAAAGCAACCTAGTCCCTGAATTTTGCCATACATTTGAGCAGCGCAGATCACTAGTGCCTCCCCCAAGGCACCTGGCTCCTCACCCTTATTTCTTTAGCAGCTAAACTTCTTGAGAAAGCTGTCTACAATTGGCACCTCCACTTACTTTCCTCTCACTCTCTTCTAAACCCTCTGCAGTCTGGCTTTTGAACCTCATCATTCAATTAGACCTCTTTTTTTGTTTGTTTTTGCTTCTTTTAGGTAGGGCAATTGGGGTTAAGCGACTTACCCAAGGTCACACAGCTAGTACATGTGTCAAGTGTCTGAGGTTGGATTTGAACTCAGGTCCTCCTGACTCCAGGGCCGGTCCTCTACTCACTGTGCCACCTAGCTGCCCCAGAACTCTTTTTTTTCCAAGTTACCATAGATCTCTTAATTGCCAAATCTAAAGGACCCTTCCTGATCTTTATGTTTCTTAAAGTCTCAGCAATTTCACATACTGGCTCTCACTGAGACCTGACTACCCCCTGATGACACAGCCTCCCTGGCCTCACTTTCCAGGGTGCACTGCACTTTCATTCATTCCCCTGTTCACTGGTCAAAGTAAGAGAGCTAGAATCCTCTTTGCTTCCTATGGTTTCTTCAGTTCCTCCTCTACCACTATCAATCAGTAACCTCTCCTCCTTGAAGGTTCACTAAATTCATATCTACCAACCAGTCAAAACTCTGGTAGCTGTTATTTACCAAGCCTCTGGGATACTCCCCCTCTTTCCTTAATGAGTTCAGTACCTGGCTCAAAGTCATTCTCTCCTACACAACTCCTACCCTCACACTAGAAGACTTTAACATACATATTGATACTCAACTCAAACAGCCTAACCTCCCAGTTCCTTAACTCTCACTTCCCATTACCTCCTCCTCCAAATCTCCTTATCTGATGACAATCTAATGTCCTTCTACCTCTCCCTTTGTCTAGCAACTCCATACTACAGTCTCCAATCAATTCTTTTCCCAGGTTGTTACCCTTACATTAGCTATAGCCAGAGGTTCCCAAAGTGGGTGATACTGCCCCTAGGGGGCATTAAATAAAAATAAGGGGGCAGTAAAGGCATAAAGAAGAGAAGAAAATTTTGAAAAACTCTTCACACATGCTTCATCTGTTGCATAACAGAGTTAAAGTCATAGTGATTATATTATTTTCCAAATAAACACATAAAATGCATGTTATAACACTTAAAGGTTTTTTACGCAATATTGAGTCATCACGTTTTCTTTTAATGGTTATATGATTCAAATAGTGAGTCATCAAAATTTCAACGCTGGAAAAAAACCACAAATTTACAATAAATTGTTAGATTTAAGATGCATCATTTTAAAAAATATATATTTTATATTTTTTTTTGAAATGACACAAATTTCTGCCAAAACTGTTAAAGGGTTAAAGAAAGTAGATTTCCAGGAGAGCACTGAATAAATTTTTTTCAAAAAGGAGGCAGGATGCCAAATAAGTTTGGGAAACTCTGAGCTACACTCTCTCATACCTTCGCTAGCTTGACCCTTTGATGAACGAATTCAGTCCTACACTTTCCTCTTCTCTGACTCCCCAATCTCTTTATTATATCATTGATCTTGTCCTGCCAAATCTCAGCCTTGGATCACTCCCACATTTAGTTGCCTTCACTCCTACATCAGTACTGCTCAACTAAGTTGGAGAAAAATCATGCACCGACTGGGTCTACTACAAATTCATTTTTCATAACTTCAACTGAGCCCTTACAGCTGAAAGACAATACTTTTACCTCATCTTACGTTTTACCCCCCTAACTGACTCATCATCTTGTGTGGGATGAAAGATCCTCACCAATTAAAAATTAATTTATAATAAGGAACCATCTCAGAGTGAGAACAGAAATAAATTTTATTCCATTCTCGAGAATACGGTGTCCTCTGCTAGCACAGAGCATAACCAGCAAAGGAGGCAGAGTACAAGAAGCAAAGTACCAATAATTATACCTAAGGCAAGAGAATTCCCCGCCCACCTCTGACCCTTCTCACCATTGGCTGGGAGGCGGGCTTACAATCTGAGCACAAAAGCTAGACAAAGAACTGGGAAATCGAGGCACAGAAACTCCAATTCCCATTCCCTTGGTTAATGATTACAACTGAGGTGACATTTATAAATCTAAAGAAGGAGAATAGGATAAGGTGAGGGGGAGACCTTCTCCATTCTTTCACAGTACTTTTACAGCAAAGGAAAGCAGGTCACAGTGACCTTATTCTTATTGAGCAAATCTTTAAACCATAACCAGAAGAAAGAACAAAAAGTTTCAGGGTAAACTTTCCCAGAGGCTAAGCCATCAGACTCTCACGCCACTTCCTTATTTCTCTATTTCTTGATTTTTAAACATTTCTTAGTATGTGTATACATATATATATATATATATATATATATATATATACACATGTATATATATATATATAATTATACATATCTTCCCTGTGAAGTCTTCACATTTTATTTACCTCACACAATCTCACTCACAACAGTGGCTCTTCTAAACTTCTTTGTGCCTCCTTGATGTCCCATGGTTCCCCTTCCCCAACCTTCCCAATTGATAAAATACCTTGCCTTATTTTGTTTTGTTTTGTTTTGTTTTTTGGGCAGAGCAATTGGGGTTAAGTGACTTGCTCAAGATCACACAGCTAGTACATGTGTCAAGTGTCTGATGTCGGATTTGAACTCAGGTCCTCCTAACTCCACTGCGCCACCTAGCTGCCCCACCTTGACTTATATTTTGCTGAAAAAATTGAGGCCATTCACCAAGACCTCCCTCTTCTCTATCCTCCTCATTTCACATCATCCATATGCTTTCTGTCACTATCTCCTCTTTTACCCCATCTCATGTGAAGAAGTAGCCCCACTCCTTCCCACACAAACCCTTCTAGATGCACGTGTGACCTCATTCCATCGTGTCTTGTCCAACACATTGACCGCTCTATCCTCCCCTCTTTCTCACACACTTATTTTCAATCTCTCTCCATCTACTGGCTTCTTTCCTACTGCCTACAAACACACCCGTGTCTCCCCCATCCTCAAAAAACCCTCACTTGAACCATCCATCCTCATTACTTATCATCCCATAACCCTCCTCCTTTTGGTAGCTAAACTCCTTGAAAAGGACATCTACAGTGGATGCTTCCGCTTGCTTTCCTCTCACTCTCTTCTTAACTCTTTAAAGTCTAGATTCCAACCTCATTTAACCCAGAACTGCTCCCTCAAAGTTACAAATCTCTTAATTGCCAAATCTATTCTTTTCTCAATTTTTGTCCTTCTTGACCTCTCTGCCTTCAACACTTTCAATCACAGTCTTCTCCTTGATACTCTCTTCTCATTCACCAGCTATCTATCTCACCACTCCTCCATGTCCTTTGCTGGATCTTCATCTAAATCATGCCTGCTAACCATGGATTTCCCACAAGACTCTGTTCTGGGCCCTCTTTTCTTCTCCTTCTATTCTACTTCATTTGGTGATCTCATCAGCTCTCATGGATACTAGTATCATCTCTATGCTGATAATTCTCAAATCCACTACCCAGCCCTAACCTTTCTCCCAACCTCCACTCTCACATCTCCAACTGCCCATTAGACATCTCAAACTGGATGTCTAGCAAACATCTTAAACTCAAAATACCCAAAACTGAACTCATCTCCTTCCAAACTTTTCTGTCACTGTGGAGGGTAACAACACGCTCTCAGTCACCTAGCCTTGAACCCAAGTGTCAAACTGGATTCTTCACTCTCTCACACACCCTACCATATCCAACCTGTTGCCAAGGCCTATCTCTTTGGCCTTTGGAACATCTCTCACATATGCCCCCTTCTCCCCTCTGACATTCACACCACCCTAGTGAAGGCCCTCACAACCTCATGCCAGGTGTTAACAGGATTTTATTGAGCCAGTCTATAACCTGGAAATTCTAGGAGCCAAACAAAGCAGGCCTAGAGACAGTAGTGCCAGTAATCAAGTAGCAGGTTAATTAATCAATTTTAGAGTGAGGAATGCTCTCTTAGCTGGAATAAAAGCACAACTTATATACATACATCATACATGGGGAAGGAGAGGGGGAAGGTGGATTACAAACAATCATTTTCCAGGGCTTGAGTGGTTTCCTATGACAAGCCCACAATACAGGTGGACAATACATCAAATCTCTGATTATTTCAAATTTTGGGGGGTTGTGACCACCCCCCCACCTAGGCCGCAGAACCAGAGTTCTGTGATGGGAACAGGTTCTACAATCTTTGATTCACTTCACTTAAGGTACACAGGATCAAGAATGCAGTGATTGTGAGAGCCTTGTCAACGGTTTGATAGATCATTTCAAACTGCACTGTAAGCCTGACACCAGAATCAGAGAGGCAGCTCTTGAGGAATCTAAATTATTAGTATAGTCATTGCACATATAATACCAATTAATATGAAAATCACAATTCCCTTCACACAGGATAATGGAAAAGGTCTGCTGGTTGGTTTCCCTGTCTTAAGTCACTTCTCGCTCCAATCTATCCTTCACCCAGCTGTCAAAGTTAGCTTCTTAAAGCCCAGGTTTGACTGTCCCCACTCCCTCCTCCCCGATTCAGTAAATTCCAGTGGCTCCCTATTACTTCCAAAATGAAATATGTAATCCTCTGTTTGGCATTCAATTCCCTTCAAAATCTGCAACACGTGAGGCAGCTAGGTTGCACAACAAGTAGAGCACCAGCCCTGGAGTTCAAATCCAGCCTCAGACACTTGACACACTTGCTAACTGTGTGACCTTGGGCAAGTCACTTAACCCCAATTGCCCTGCCTTCTCCCCTCCAAAAAAAAATATAAAAAAAAATCTGCAATACGCCACCCACACCGCACCCCACCCCCAATCTTCTAAAATCTTACGCTCTGCCACATCATCTGTTCTCCAATGGCTAGGCCATCACCAGTCATCTTGACTTATGTCTTGCCACTGGACTCTGATGACTCTGGAAAAAAGAGTGAGGCTGATGACTTTGCACAGCTCTGCCTCCCTAAAATTCACTTGCAAGTCAAAACATTACCCTCCTGATGTCATTGGTCCTTTTCAAGAAGGAAGGACAAACAACAAGCTGTGAGTAGTAGTAGCTGCCCCCTGGGGACCAACTGGCTAGTTCAAGTTGGACAATACTGCTATTTCTTCTCCTTCTCCTCTTCCTCCTCTTCCTCCTCTTCCTTCTCTTCTTTTCTTCTTCTTATCATCTTCTCTTCTTTTTTCTTCTTTTCTTTTCTTCTTCTCTCTTCTTCCTCCTCTTCCTCCTCCTCCTTCTGTGCCTGTGACCATGTGGAGAGTCATACCCTTACATGTGGGTGCTTTCTCCAAAGGAATATAATTTTTGGTCGCTTATACTTTGCAAGGTATCTTGGGATTTGGGGGCTAGATTTTTTTTTCTTCCCTATTTATTCTATCACTATTTTTTTCAAAAAACTGACATAATTAACTCTTTATTTCATGTAGTTTCACTTATGATTTCTTGAAATATAGCTCTGAAAAGACAGGCTTTGAAAAAGACCATTGTAATTCAAATGGTACTACTTGACTATGCCTTTAAATCCAAATCACTCTGGCTTTCACTGATTGGCCAATAATAGGCCCTAGCCCAAGCCACACTTGCTCACTGTTGGGTTTTGATGGTTCTGAGCCAGTGCAAAATAGCAATTGTTTTCTGTTTTGGCCAGAAACTCTGAGGTTCTTCCCCTCCCAGATTGATTCTTGCGGGAAAACAAAACAGGCCATCATTCGTCTCAATTCTAACCTAGCTTTTAATCACTGAATGGGCATTGCCTCAGACAAACTGAGACTTGGAAAAGACCTTAGTTTAAAAAGGCTGAGATCTCCCCCTGCATCCAGGGCCATGTCCGGTCATCCTGACCTATGTCTTGCCACTGGACTTTGGTGACCCAGCAGGAGTGAGGCTGATGACTTTGCACAGCTCTGACTCACTCAAATCCAATTCACTCAAAAGTCAAGACATCACCCTCCTGATATCATTGGCTGAACGACAACAACAATATCCAGTGATGCCAGCCTCCTCACTCTTCCTTAAACAAGATGCTCCATCTCTCAAATACAGGCATTTTCACTCCCTATTCTGCATGCCTGGAATGATCTCCCTCCTCATCTCTGCCTCCTGGATTCCCTGGCTTCCTTCAAGTCCCAGTTAACGTCCATCCCATCATTCATAGGAAGCCTTCTGTGTTCTCCCTTAATCAGAGTACCTTTCCTCTGCTGATTACTTAAAATTTATTCTGTAGATAGCTTGTTTGTACTTAATTCTTCGCTCATTGTTTCCACCATTAGACTGAGAGCTCCTTAAGAGAAGGAAATGTCTTTTACCTTTCTTTGTACTCCTAGTGCCCAGCACATAGTAGGTGCTTAAAAGATGCTTATTGACTAACTACTAATTACCCTCTTCTGGATTCTCTCTCCTCTCTAGGTTTTTATGACAGTGTTCTCCTTCTAATCTGGCTCCTCCTTCTCCATCTCCTTTGTGTCATCCTCCTCCAGGTCAAACCCACCAACCCTAGGTATCCCATGAGGACCAAGGCCCACTTCTCTTCTCCCTCTATATTATCTACTTGGCAATGTTGTCAGCTCCCATGAATCTTTATGGTGGTGATTCTTAGATGCATTTATTTAGCTGTAACCCCTTTTTTTTACCTCCAGTCTGTCATCAACAACATCTTTTTTTGGAAATCTCAACCTACATGTCTCATGAGCATCTCAATAGAAACATGTCCAAATGGAACTCATTATCTTTATCTTCAAACCCTCACCTCTTCTAAACAGTTCTCTCTCCTTGCCAAAAGTCACTTTTGTTCCAGTCCATCCTCCATCAACTGCTAAAGTGATATTCCTAAAGTCAGGAATGATCATGTCACACCCCTCCACTATTAAACAAAATATAGTGGCTCTCTATTACCTTCAGAACTAAACACAAAATCCTCTGTTTGGCATTTAAAACCCTTTACAATCTGGTCCCTTCCTACTTTTCCATCCTCAACACCCCCTCATTTGATCCTTCCATCCCTGCTAATTATCATCCTATACTGCCTACCCTTTATAGCTAAACATTAAGTGCCTCCATTTTCTCTCCTCTCACTCTTTTCTTAAACCCCTGCAATCTATCTCCCAACCTCTTCATTCTACCAAAACTGCTCTCCCATAGTTAACAATATCTCCTAATTACCAAATCCAATGATCTTTTCTCAATGCTCATTCTCCTTGACCTCTCTGCAGCCTTTGACAGTGTTGTTACTTTGGCACTCTCTTCTTGATACAACTCTTCCCTCTGGATTTTCTAAACACCATTAAGTGTCCTGGTTCACCCCCTACCTATCAGACTCTTCCTTCTCAGTCCAAAATTGAATTCATTGTCTTTCCCCTTAAACCTTCCCCAATTCCAAATTTCCCTATTACTGTCTAGCGCACCACTATCTTCTCATTCCCCCAGATCCAAAACCTGAGTATCATCTAGATTCTTCATTCTCTCTCACCCCCATATCCAATCTGTTGCCAAGACTATTCTTTGACCTTTGGAGCATCTCTCAAATATGCCCCCTCCTCAACTCTGTTACTTCCACCACTCTAATGAAGGTCCTCATCACCTCAATCTTGGATTATTGCAGTGACCCACCTGCCTCAAATCTCTCCTTACTCCATCCTTCATTCAGTAACTAAAGTGATTTTCCTGAAGTATAGGAAACAACCACATCAGCCCCCTAATCAATAAATTCCAACAACTCTCCGTCCCTTCCAGTACTAAATATAAAATCCTCCCTTTGGTATTCAAAGCCCTTCAGAGAGTAATGCACCCCTCCTACCATCACTTTTCTAGTCTTTTTCTACCTTGCCCCCAGACACAATACTCTTTGATCCATTGACACTGGTCTCCTTGCAGCAAAATGAACAGAAC
Source organism: Trichosurus vulpecula (assembly GCF_011100635.1). Taxonomy (NCBI): domain Eukaryota; kingdom Metazoa; phylum Chordata; class Mammalia; order Diprotodontia; family Phalangeridae; genus Trichosurus; species Trichosurus vulpecula. The sequence goes on from NC_050575.1 coordinate 94,885,555, forward strand.
TTTCTGTCTCTTGGCTTTGGGCATTTTCTCTTGGCTGTCCTAAAAATCTTCTCCCTTCTTATCCCTGCCTCTTGGATTCCCTGGCTTCCTTCAAGTTCCAATTAAAATCGCTTTCTACAGGAAGTCTTTGTCAACCCCTCTTTATTCTAATGCCTTCCCTCTGTTAATTTTTTTCTATTTATTCTATTTGTAGCTCGTTTGTACATTTTGTTTGTTATCTCCTTCATTATATTGTGAGAAGACTATCAAAGAAGATCAACAGCATCAATAAGAATGAATATTAAGAAAAAGTCATTAGGTTTGGCAATTAAGAAATCATTAGTAACTTTGGGGAACTGCCATGAGGTTGGAAGCTAGACTAAAGAGAGTTAAGAAGAGAGTGGGAGGAAAGAAGGTGAAGATACTTATTGTCAAGGGCCTTCCCAAGGAGTTTAGCCACAAAAGTGAGGCAAGCTATGATTGCTAATAGGATGGAAGACTCAAATGAGGTTTTTTTGAGAATGGGGGAGAAACAGACAAATTTGGACGCTATAGGAAAGCAGCTAGTACAGAGGGAGTAATTTGAAGATGGCCAATGACAGCCTAGACCTTATGAGGAGATAAATGGTTTAATCATTAGATTCTAATGTAAGTATGCTCATGGACTTTGGAGCATGTGAAGATATTCTATTACTGTTTCATGTTCTCTTGCCTTATGGTAAGGAAAAAATCCTTTTTGTTTTCTGCCACCACAAAGAGAACTGATAAAAAATGTTTTAGAAGATATAGATTAATTTCCTTTTCCCTAATCATCTTTGGAAACAGACTTTGTAGCAGTATTGCTAGGTCAAAGGCAGTTCAGTGACTCTTCGGGTATTATTCCAGATTGCTCTCCAAAATGGTTGAATCAGTTCACAATTCCACCAACAATGAATTAATGTCACAATTTTTCTACATCCCCTCCAATATTTGTTACTTTCCCCTTGTCTCCTGAGACTGAGCTCAGTGTGCATTCAAAAGGACACTAGCTAAAGTGAACCCACTTTCCTGGCTGGCTGCATTTGAGTGAAGAGGCAATAATTACTATAAATAAGCCTTCTGGTGGGGAGAATACCAGCAGCCTATTCTCCCCATCCTAATTTACATGAAGCCATTAACAAGTGGCCCTACCATGGCTTCCATTTATGTTGTATCTCTTTTTTCCTGCCTTAAGTGAAGGAGGATTGGATAGAACTGATTAGGCTTCAAACTTGTGAACTGGAAAGGTTAGTAGAGCACCAGGGGTCCAGGAACTTGAGTTCAGTGTTTATTAACCATTTAGCCCAGTAAGAAGTAGGTTATAGGGAGCGGAGCCAAGATGGCAGCTGGAAAGTAGGGAATTGCTTAAGCTCTCCCCCAAATCCCTCCAAACACCAGTAAAAAATGGCTCTGAACAAATTCTAGAGCTGCAGAACCTACGAAATAGCAGAGGGAAGCAGGTCTCCAGCCCTGGAGAGCCTGGATGGTCACAGGGAAGGGTCTATCATATGGGGCTGGGAGTGGAGCACAGCCTAGCATAGGCCGTGCCAGGACCAACCAGACTGGGAGTTGGGCTGAGCAGGCCTGAAGGCCATGAATCATTGAGCTGTGGCAGTTACCAGACTTCTCAAACCACAGACGCCAAAGACCACAGAGCAGGTTAGTGGGAAAACTGCTGGATTGGGTTAGAGAGTGGTCCGGCACCAGCCCTGGGAGCAGCAGAGGTGGTGCAGTGTTGGTGGTGGCAGCAGCAGGAAGCTTCTGCGGCTGCCTCCAGAGCTCCAGTGTCAGCTGCTTTCTGAGTCCCTGACTCACACAGTGGGAGGAATCAAGCAGTGGATCTGAGTGAGAGTGCAAGGAGCGTTTTGCAGGCACAGAGGCAGGTTCTCTTGCTGTGCCCTGCTTGGATCTGGGTCACAATCCCAGTTGGCAGTTCTTGGGGGAGGCGCACTGGTGTGGCAGAGCTTGTGGTGATGGTGGAGTAGAAGTATCTCTGAAAACAGCAGTCCAGCCCCTATAGCTTGGGACAAAGAACTCTCTACTCTACAAGCAGTCATACCCTGAGGAAAAGCTCAAGGGTTGTCTGGGAACATGAACAGGAAGCAAAAACAGACTCAGACCCAGATGCAGACTAAAAAATTTTTTTTTGGTGTCAAAGAAGATAAAAACATACAGCAAGAAGAAGTCAACAAAGTCAAAGTTCCTACATCAAAAGCCTCCAAGAAAAAATATGAATTGGTCTCAGGCCGTGGAAGAGCTCAAAAAGGATTTGGAAAAGCAAGTAAGAAAAGTAGAGGAAAAATTGGGAAGAGAAATGGGAGGGATGCAAGAAAATCATGCAAAACAAGTAAACAACTTGCTAAAGGAGACCCAAAAAAATACTGAAGAAAATGACACCTTAAAAAATAGACTAGCCCAAATGGCAAAAGAGGTCCAAAAAGCCAATGAGAAGAAGAATGCCTTGAAAGCCAGAATTAGCCAAATGGAAAAGGAGGTCCAAAAGACCACTGAAGAAAATACCACCTTGAAAATTAGATTGGAGCAAGTGGAAGCTAGTGATTTTATGAAAAATCAAGATATTATGAAACAGAACCAAAGGAATGAAAAAAATGGAAGACAATGTGAAATAGCTTATTGGAAAAACTACTGACCTGGAAAATAGATCCAGGAGAGATAATTTAAACATTATTGGACTACCTGAAAGCCATGATCAAAAAAAGAGCCTAGACATCATCTTTCAAGAAATTATCAAGGAAAATTGCCCTGATATTCTAGAACCAGAGGGGAAAATAGAAATGGAAAGAATCCACTGACCACCTCTTGAAAAAGATCCCAAAAAGAAAACTCCTGGGAATATTGTAGCCAAATTCCAGAGTTCCCAGATTAAGGAGAAAATATTGCAAGCAACCACAAAGAAGCAATTCGAGTGTTGTGGAAACACAATCAGGATAACACAAGATCTAGCAGCTTCTACATTAAGGGATCGTAGGTCTTGAAATATGATATTCCTAAGGTCAAAGGAGGTAGGATTAAAACCAAGAATCACCTACCCAGCAAAATTGAGAATAATACTCCAGGGCAAAACATGGACTTACTTTTTTTTTTTTTGGACAGGGCAATTGGGGTTAAACAACTTACCCAAGGTCACACAGCTAGTACATGTGTCATGTGTCAAGAGGCTGGATTTGAACTCAGGTCCTCTTGACTCCAGGGCCAGTGCTCTACTCACTGTGCCACCTAGCTGCCCCAAAATGTGGATTTTCAATAAAATAAAGGACTTTCAAGCTTTCTCGATGAGAAGATCAGAGCTGAATAGAAAATTTGACTTTCAAATAAAAGAATCAAGAGAAGCATGAAATGGTAAACAAGAAAGAGAAATCATAAGCGACTTGATAAAGTTGAACTGTTTTGTTTATGTTCCTACATGGAAGGATGATGTGTGTAATTCATGAGACCTTTCTTAGTATTAGGGTTGCTGAAGGGAATATACACATATATAGACAGAGGGCACAGGGTGAGTTGAATATGAAGGGATGATATCTAAAAAAATTAAAGGGTGAGAGAGGAATATATTGAGAGAGGAAGAAAGGGAGAGATAGAATGGGGTAAATTATTTCACATGAAAGTGGCAAGAAAAAGCAGTTCTGTTGGAAGGGAAGAGGGGGCAGGAAAGGGGAAAGAGTGAATCTTGCTCTCATTGGATTTGACTTGAGGAGGGAATAACATACACACTCAATTGGGCATTTTACCCCTCAGGAAAGTAGGGGGAAGGGGATAAAAAAGGGGGAATGATAGAAGGGAGGGCAGATAGTGGGAGAAGGTAATCAAAAGCAAACACTTTTGAAAAGGGACAGGGTCAAGGAAGAAAATTGAATAAAGGGGGACAGGATAGGATGGAGGGAAATATAGTTAGTCTTTCACAATATGATTATTGTGGAAGTGTTTTGCATAATGATACATGTGTGGCGTATGTTGAATTGCTTGCCTTCTTAGGGAGGGTGGGTGGGAAGGGAAGAGGGGGGAGAATTTGGAACTCAAAATTTTAAAAGCAGATGCTCAAAAAAAAGTTGTTTTTGCATACAACTGGGAAATAAGACATATAGGGAATGGGGCATAGAAATCTATGCTGCCCTACAAGAAAGTAAGGGGAAAGAGGATGGGGGTGGGGGGAGTGGGGTGACAGAAGGGAGGACTGACTGGGGAATGGGACAATCAGAATATATGCCATCTTGGAGTGGGGGGGAGGGTAGAAATGGGGAGAAAATTTGCAACTTAAAATCTTGTGGAAATCAATGTTGAAAACTAAAATAGGGACAGCTGGGTGGCTCAGTGAGTAGAGCACTGGCCCTGGAGTCAGGAGGACCTGATTTCAAATCTGGCCTCAGACACTTGACACACTTACTAGCTGTGTGACCTTGGGCAAATCACTCAACCCCAATTGCCCTGCCTTCCCCCCCTGCAAAAAAGAAAAAAGAAAACTAAAATATTAAATAATAAAATATGAGAAAAGAAAAAAAAAAGAAGGAAAAAAAGTGGGTTAAAACACTACCATCCTTCTGTCTGTCAGATTCTCAAATTCCTCCTTATCCTTGACTTTTCACAGAATTGAAATTGTTCTCCACAAAGTTATTAATAATCCTTTAATTTGGGGCAGCTAGGTGGTGCAGTGAGTAGAGCACTGGTCCTGGAGTCAGGAAGACCTGAGTTCAAATCCAGCCTCAGACACTTGACACACTTACTAGCTGTGTGACCTTGGGCAAGTCACTTAACCCCAATTGCCCTGCCTTCCCCCCTCCAAAAGAAAAAAATAATCCATTAATTGAATACTTGATCTTCATTGGACCTATAGCAGCCAAGAGGGATTCATTCATCCATTGGCAATGTCAGGATCCCCACGTCAAGACCACCCCCTCTCTTTTTACTCGTCTCTTTTTAGGAGACAACATGTTTTCCACAGCTAAGACCCGGCAAGGTCATAACAACAATCTTTTGCGCTCATCCTCTGGATGAACTCAGCTCCACCAAAATCCCAGAACTGTTTCTCGCCAGCCCCAGGTGGTCCCCAAGCTCAGATAAGCACCTATAGTTCTCCTTTTCAGTCAGGAAGTCCCGCTATGCATCAAACTTGTCTCATTGTTGCTGTTATCTCTCATTGTCAGGGCTACAGCTCACTGTGTAAAGATTGGTATAAGAATCGAGATTCATAGGCACTAAAGTGGGTCTCCTACTAGGGGGTACCCCCTGGTGCCCCCATGTGTCTAGTTTCCCTTCACCAACAGAATAAAGAGAGCTTTCTGCTTATGACCACTGTCATCTCTTTGGTTTTATTTTGTTTTATTTTATCTTTTAGAGTTAGTGGTAGTTTTGATAATTTGTGTTAGCTCTGTTTTTGTTTCCTTCTTTTAGAGTTAACAGCAGTTGTGCCAAGGTTTTTCAGGGTTGACAGCAATGAAGCATTTTGAAGTCAGTTCTATAGAGTGAATACTTTGTATCAACTTCTTTACGTTTGAGCACACTCTCCCCAAGCACTATAAAGGTACAGAGGAGATAGGCCCCAATGTTCGGTAAATGCGTTTCTACTTCTGTTCTTGCTATATCTCTTCATAAACACTCTTTTGTTAGAGCTAATTGGGGTTAATTAGTTAAATGATACTGGGGTGCTAATCACTGGGTCCACCAGGGACATAAGGGAGATATTAACTGCCACTAGTGATTGCTAATTGTGGAAAACACATTAGAATGGAGACTCCAGGAGTAGCATTGGAAAGATACCCTCAATTTCTCAGGGGTGTCCCTCCCCAAGAAACCCAAAGAGTACATGTAGCTAGCCTTGCTCTGAGAGACTTGATTTGTCTGTGCTGGTGGGAATTGAGATATGGACTCCTCTCATTCCCCTGCCCCTCAGTTTATATAGGCTACACACAGAAGAAAGTGAAAGTTGAAAAGTGTGCAAGGAAATTTACTTACTACTACTACTGATACTACTACTAACATTATTACTATGTTAAGTTTAAGATATACTTTTTTGAAAAACAGAAGAGACAGAGGGGATGTGAGAGTGACGAAGGCAATATGTGGTGCAGAGTGCTGAACTGATCATACTTATCCTTTCCAAGCTAAATATTCTCATTCAGCAAAGATTAATAAATTAAAACTATTTATAGTCATATGAAAAAATGCTCTATATCACTATTGATTAGAGAAATGCATGTTAAAACAATTCTGAGGTACCACCCCACACCTATTCAATTGGCTAACATGACAGAAAAGGAAAATGATAAATGTTGGAGAAAATGTGGGAAAATTGGAACACTAATGTATTGTTGGTGGAGTTGTGAACTGATCCAACCATTGTGGAGGGCAATTTGGAACTATGCCCAAAGTGCTATAAAATTGTGCATACCCTTTGATCCAGCAATACCACTACTAGGTCTGTATCCCAAAGAGATCATAAAAAATTTGGGAAGGACCCATATGTACAAAAAATATTTATAGCAGCTCTTTTTGTGGTGGCAAAGAATTGGAAATTGAGGAGATGTCCATCAGTTGGGGAATGGCTGAACCAGTTGTGTATGTGAATGTAATGGAATACGGTAGTGCTATATGATGAGCAGATGGATTTCTGAAAAACCTGGAAAGACTTACATGAGCTGATGCTGAGTGAAGTGAACAGAACCAGGAGACCATTGTACACAGTAACTGAAACATTGTGTGATGATCAACTTTTATACATTTAGCTCTTCTCAGCAATACAATGATCTAAGAAAAAGGTTCCCAAACTTATTTGGTCTTTTTCAAAGAAAAAAATTACTCAGTGCCCCTCTGGAAATCTACTTTCTTTAACCGTTTAATTTTTTTTTGCATCATTTCTATATATATATATATATATATATATATATATATATATATATATACACATATATATATGCATTTTAAATGATGCATCTTAAATTTAATAATTTATTGAAAATTTGCAGGATTTTTCCTGCATTGAAATTTTGATGATGCAATATTATATCATGTAACCATTAAAAGAAAATTTGATGATTGCGTTAAATTATTGCGTTAAAATTTTTAAATGCTTATTGTACTTGCACTATTCTTAAATGCTTATCACACAATTCAGAAACACTCTAAATTAGATTTCATACATTTTGACTATTTATAGTATCATATTGTAAACAAGTCATTGCATGCACATGTTCTTGCTGATGTATGGTGTACTTCTGGATAATACATGATACACTCGCATGCCAACACTTTCTTGTTAAGACCTGTTGGTGGACTTGACCACTGATTGGATATAATTTGCATTTTATGCGTTTATTTGGAAAATAATTTAATTACTATGATTTTAACTCTGTTACACAGCAGATGAAGCATGCACAAACAGTTTTTTCAAAAATTTTTTCTCTTCATTTCTTTATGCTTCCACCAGCCCCTTATTTTTATTCAATGCCACCCAGTTGCACTGGAGGCTACTACCACACCCTTGGATTGTTCCAGCACCCGCCAAGGGACAGTATCACCCACTCTGGGAACCTCTAATCTAAGACAATTCCAAAAAACTCATGATGGGATATACTACCCACATCCAGAGAAAGAACTGTGGAGTCTGAATGCAAATCGAAGCATGCCATTTTCTCGTTCTTTTTTTTCTTTCTTGTCATTTCTCCTTTTGTTCTTATTCTTCTTTCACAACATGACTAATGTACAAATATGTTTAACGTTATTGTACAATTACAGCCAATATCAGATTGTTTGCCATCTTGGGGAGAGGGGAGGGGAGGGAAGGGAGGAGGGGAGGGAGAAAAAATTTGGAACACAAAATCTTATAAAAGTGAATGTTGAAAATTGTCTTTTCATGTAATTGGAAAAAATAAAATGCTACTAAGTGGGTTAAAAAAAGAAATGTAAAAAAACAAAAAATAAGTTCTTTTCCTTTATTTTTTCATTATTATCTTCCTTTTCTGTCTATTCTAGACTTTTATTCTTTGATTCATGAATCTTATACTTATTTAGTTCTTCTTTAGTCTCTATATTTGTCATGGAATTAAAGCTTCTTAGGCACCTATTTTGGGTTCCTTCTCCTAAATAGCATCTATGTTATTGTCTTATAAGTCTTGTACCCTGGCCCACTTTTCTGTTGTGCCTCAGTCAGAAAGACCAGGTCCTGCAGATGATAGAAAGGATATTTCCCTCAGGTAGGAATTTCCTATTTCTCTGACTGTACAGTTCATTTTAACCTTTGCCTTCCCCATACCTATTTTTTCTCCATTTACTATGACATCTCCTCCAGGGGCCCATGCCCTCACACTGTTCTTGGTGCCAGCTGCCTCTAGGAGCTCCGATTCCCCTTCTGGGACAAGATGAAATCCTTGCAGATTCTGGCCATTTTAAGTTTGCCACCTCTCTTTATAGGTTATCTCTCTTCTCCCATGGAAGCATTCATCATACACTCCCACAACTCAAACAGGATTCCTCCATTTCTTTTCCTCTGTTTTAATTCCTCTATTTTTCTCCTCAACTACTCTCCTGTAACCTTTTTTCTTCCTGAGGAAACACGGAATTTATTTTTCCTTCATTGCTAACCTTTGACTTGAAAAAGATACATCACATATTCCACCTATCTTCTTCCTCTCCTCTCCCCTTTTATGTGCTTTCCCATTTTGAAATTTAGTCCCACAAAATCATTGATTCATGTGTAGGCACAGGGGTGTGTGGTTTAGTCCATGATGTTTCAGGCCTGTTTCTACACATCTTTTCTATTTGACTCTTCTGCTTTAGAGCTTTTATTCTTCTGTCCTTTTAGAAAGAAATCTTTTAATGGTCTCTCTGTGATTATTTTGTTGTTGTTGTCCTTGTTTGCTGTGTTTGTTTACCTTTCTGGTATTTCTGTTGTTTAGGGTGTTTGAGAAGCAAATAATTTGCTCAAGCCCAGTTTTCTTTCCAGCAATGTTTTGCATCTCTCTCTTTTTAACTGAATGTCTATCTTTTTTCATCAGCGAGTAGATTCAGATTTGCAATGTGTGTCACCTTGGATTACATTTTGGGCTTCATTGCTTTTTGAAACACATTATTCCAGGGGGCAGAGCCAAGATGGCAGAGTAAAAGCAGGGACTTGCTTGAGCTCTCCCCCTAACCCCTCCAAATGCTTATGAAAAGTGACTCTAAACAAATTCTAGAGCCAAAGAACCCCCAAAATGACAAATTGAAACAAACCTCCAGCCCCAGACAACCTGGAAGGTGGACAGGAAAGGTCAGCCACACCAGGCTGGGAGCAGAGCACAGTCTCGCATGGTCCATGCCAGCACAGACTGTGCTGGAGCAGGCCTCAGGGGACTGAATCAGTGGCAACTGTGGCAGTTTCTAGATTTCTCAACCCACAAACACCAAAGACAATGTAGAAGGTCAGTAGGAAAACTCTGTCGGACCTGGGTGAGAGAGGAGCACAGTCTGGTCCCAGCCCCTGGGTGATGGAGGTGGTGGCAGTGGCAGCAGTGGTGGCAGTGGTGGCAGCAGCGGCAGCAGCAGCTATTTCTGGAACTCCTAGCCCACTGAGCAGCCACTGGCACTGAGGAAGGATTCTCTTGCTTTGCCCTGCTTGGATCTGGGTTGCAGTCCTGAGTGGAGGTCCTGGGGTGAGCTAGCACTGGCGTGGCAGAACTTGTGGCAGCTGTGGTGAGGGAATCCTCCTCACAGTTCCAAGGCAGAAAAGAGTGCTTGAGGTAACTCACAGACCAGAGCACAGGCCATGAGAAGAGTAAACACCTCTCCTTTGATCATACCACCTTAAAAGAACTGGAAATTTACAGGTGCCTAGAAGTATCCCTGAAAACAGTTGCACAAAACCCCTAAAGCTTGGGACAGAGCACTCTCCACTCTGGAAACAGAATGCTACCTTGACAAAGTGCTTAGAAGTCAAGTAATTGGCTGGGAAAATGAGCAGGCAGCATAAAAGGACTTAGACTATAGAATCTTACTTTGGTAACAAAGAAAATCAAAACATACAGCCAGAAGACAACAAAGTCAAAGCTCCTACATCAAAAGCCTCCAAGAAAAATATGAATTTGTCGCAGGCCATGGAAGAGCTCAGAAAGGATTTTGAAAATCAAGTAAGAGAAGTAGAGGAAAAATTGGGAAGGGAAATGAGAGGGATGCAAGAAAATCATGAAAAACAAGTCAACAGCTTGCTAAAGGAAACCCAAAAAATTCTGAAGAAAATAACACCTTAAAAAATAGACTAACCCAAATGGCAAAAGAGGTCCAAAAAGCCAATGAGGAGAAAAATGCCTTATAAAGCAGAATTGGCCAAATGGAAAAGGAGGTCCAAAAGTTCACTGAAGAAAATAATTCCTTAAAAATTAAAATGGAGCAAATGGAAGCTAATGACTATAAGAAATCAAGAAATTATAAAACAGAACCATAAGAATGAAAAAATAGAAGACAATGTGAAATACCTCATTGGAAAAACTACTGACCTGAAAAATAGATCCAAGAGAGATAATTTAAAAATTATTGGACTACCTGAAAGCCATGATCAAAAAAAGAGCCTGGACATCATCTTTCAAGGAAATTCTCAAGGAAAACTGCCCTGATATTCTAGAACCAGAGGGGAAAATAGGAATGGAAAGAATTCACTGATTGCCTCTTGAAAAAGATCCCAAAAGGAAAACTCCTAGGAATATTGTAGCCAAATTCCAGAGTTACCAGGTCAAGGAGAAAATATTGCAGGGAGCCAGAAAGAAACAATTTGAGTATTGTGGAAACACACTCAAGATAACACAAGATCTAGCAGCTTCTACATTAAGGGATTGTAGATCTTGAAATATGATATTCCCAAGGTCAAAGGAGCTAGGATTAAAACCAAGAATCACCTACCCAGCAAAAATGAGTATAATACTTCAGGGGGGAAATGGATATTCAATGAAATAGAGGACTTTCAAGCATTCTTGATGAAAAGACCAGAGCTGAATAGAAATTTGACTTTCAAATACAAGAATCAAGAGAAGCATAAAAGGGTAAACAGGAAAAAGAAATCATAAGGGACTTATTAAAGTCGAACTGTTTACATTCCTACATGGAAAGATGATATTTGTAACTCATAAGACCTTTCATATATGCATATATGTATACATATATATATAAATGTATGAATATGTATATCTATATATTTATATAGAGAGAGACAGACAGACAGACAGAGACAGAGGGCAGAGGGTGAGTTGAAAATGAAGGGATGATATCTAAAAAGTAAAATTAAGAGACGAGAGAGGAACATATTGGGAGAAAGAGAAAGGGAGAGATAGAATGGGGTAAATTATCTCACATAAAAGAGGCAAGAAAAAACTGGTACAATGGAGGGGAAGTGGCAGGAGGTAAAAGGGAATGAGTGAATCTTACACCCATCAGATTTGGCTTAAGGAGAGAATAACAAATACACTCATTTGTATATCTTACCCTATAGGAAAGTAGGGGGGAAGGGGATAAGAGGTGGGGGCATAATAGAAGGGAGGGCAGATTAGGGGAAGGGGTAGTCAGAAGCAAACACTTTTGGAAAGGGGCAGGGTCAAAGGAGAAAACAGAATAAATGGTGGTCGAGATAGGATGGAGGGAAATATAGTTAGTCTTTCACAACATGACTTGTGGAAGTGTTTTGCATAACTACACATGTATGACAATATTGAATTGCTTGCCTTCTCAATGAGGGTGGGTGGGAAGGGAAAAAGGGAGAGAATTTGGAACCTAAAGTTTTAAAAACAAATGTTAAAAATTGTTTTTACATGCAACTGGAAAATAAGATATGCAGGTAATTGGGTGTAGAAATCTATCTTGCCCTACAAGAAAGTAGGGGGGGAGGGCAGACTGGGGGAAGGGGTAATCAGAATGCATGCCATCTTGAAGTGGGGGGAGGGGAAGAGGGGAGAGATGGTGAGAAAATTTGGAACTCAAAATCTTGTGGAAATGAATGTAGAAAACTAAAAACAAATTTGGAACTCAAATTAATGAAAAATATAATGCACACAGAAAAGAAAGAAAAAAAAGGAAGGAAGGAAGGAAGAAAGAAAGGGAGAGAGGAAGGAAGGAAGGAAGGAAGGAAGAAAGAAAGAAAGAAAGAGAGGAAGGAAGAAAGAAAGAGAGGAAGGAAGGAAGGAAGAAAGACAATATTCCATCTCTCCTTCAGTTTTTGGTAGGTGCAGGATTGTCTTGGGTAATTTGAATTATTTTAAATTTAGAAGGTGTTTCTCCTGGTTGCTTGCAGAATGTGTTATATGTCATTGAAATTGTTACATTTAACCACTACGTGTCTTGGAATTTGCAGCATAGAGTTGTTGTTTTCTGGAGGCAATTTGTGGATTCTTTCCACTGGTACTTTGTTTTCTATGTTTACAAGTTCTGGGTAGTTTTCTTCTACTATTTCTTGCATTGCGGCGTTCAGCTTTTTAATTTGTCATTCTGGAAGACTTACCATCCTTAAGATGTTTCTGTGTATCTTGTCTGTCAGATCATATTGCTTACGTGGAGATAAAATTTTCTCTTAATGTTATTAATTTTTGCTTCTCTTCTTCCAGACTAGTCTTTATTTCTGTGTGTTTGCATTATCACTCAGTTATTCCCTCTTTTGTTTCATTGGTGAGACTTGCCACTGTGGATTCAAATTTTTCTATTCTAGCAGTAATTTCTACCATGCATGCCATAAATTCTACTTTCATGATTTATTTCTCTTTTAAACCATTCAGGAATATCAATGGCAGTTCCATGCTCTTATAGGAATCAACAGGGTCCTCTGCCTCATCAGGTAGTGATTCATTTTTCTTTGTCTTGCAATATTTATTCAGAGATACCTGGACTCATTTAGCTGTTGTGGAAGTCATGTTATTTTCTGCTATTAATGTCTTCCCTGTTGGTTTATCTGTTTATGGCCAAGTCCTTAACTAAGTCCGCCTCCTTCCGAGACCTTTGGTAATGTTAATAATTTTTCCTTATTTTCCCCTAATACTCACCTGCTGACTCTCTTTTGTGATGGCAATTTCCTTAGGGACTGGACCCCAAAGCCATCTCAGTTTCCACTTGACCTAGGAAATTCATATATCATCAGCTGCAGTCTCTGCCCTACATGACTTCTGAGGGGACCAAACTGGCCCCAGATGGATGCTGGTCTCTTTCCCTCAGGCTTGGTGGCACACCACGCAGCCACTCATTCCCCTTCACCCCTATTCTCTCTGTTTCTCAGTTGTCTGGATAAGCCTTATAGCAGCACAGAGCGCTGCCACACTCCCATCATAGTCAGAAAAAGCTCCTGCTTTTTGCTTTTCCATAGCACTCGGAGGAAGGGTAGAGTTGAGTTCTGTTACAGGTCCATGGGTTAGCTTGTACCATACTACTCTGCCTAAGTATAGTGGGCTGTCAGGGATGGGATGTTAAATGAGTTAAGGATTAGGGATTAGCCTCCTCTGTTGTTACAGGCAGCTAGGTCATGCAGAGATTAGAGTGCGCAGCCTGGAGTCAGGAAGACCTGAGTTCAAATCTGTACTCAGACACTTATTAGCTGTGTGACCCTGCACAAGTCACTTAACCCTGTTTGCTTCAGTTTCCTCAACTGTAAAATGAGCTGGAGAAGACAATGGCAACCCATTCCAGTATCTTTGCCAAGAAAATCCTAAATGGGATCATGAAGAATTAGATACAACTGAACAACAACTCTTCTGCTGTTAGCTCATTTGTTTTTTTCCTTTTGGGGGTTCTTGGTATCCTAGACTATGGAGACAGCTGAAATTGCTTTAACTATTGTTTAATATTCCTTTAAGAGGCCATGAGTATTGGAGAAGATTTCTAGTCCTCCATCTTGTTATGTGACCACCCTATTTTTTTTCTATTTTTTCCACTTTGACTTTGGTTTAATATCCTTGTTGTTTCATATTTGGTCTACTCTAATTTTCAGGGAGTCTGTTGCTTAGACAAAGTTTTTGTTGTGCCAAGTTGTTAATCCTTTTGTAAATCATTCTTCCCCAATTCTCATTTCTTTTTTATTTTTTTCCACAACCGTTCTTGTGTCATTTATAAAACCATTTAAAATTCTTTTTTTTTTTTTTTTAAATTCTGGCTTCATCTCTTCCAGGAATTCTAGTTGAACTTGTGCCCAAGCTGTGTTTTACTTTGAAGTTTTGCTCATAGATGTTTTGGAGTCATTCTCTTCTGGATTTTGTATGTTGATTGTCCCTGTCACCATAATAGCTTTTCATGGTGGGGTTCTTTTTTTATTTGTTAAATCTTCCAGCCTGCTTCCTGACTTCAGACTTTAAGATAGTGCTAGGCTATGTGAACTTCTGGAGGGAATGTCCGATTTTTCTTGGGACATTGAGTGTAATTGTATTACAGGATTTCAGTAACGGACTAGCTTTTAGTGCTCCTGAAACTGTCTGATCCAGGTTAAAGTCTGATTGTGATTGTTGCCTTTCTGGTCTAATCTTTCAGAGCTGAGTTACATACCTCAGGTTTTACCCCTTGTTGGAGTTCCAGTAAATAAAGTTCTGTTCATTCAGAGTGACAGAACTATAGGCTCTCCTTTGATCTGGAATTCCAGACCTAGTTATTCTTTCTATAAGCTTCAGACTGAGCCAGAGGCTGGAATTGAAATCCCTCTTCCCGTCTCCACTTTCTCCCCCAGGTCATAGACGCACAGCTACTGATTTTTTTTTCTAAATTTGCTCCTTGTTTAATACACAGCTTAGAGCCTGCAAGAGCTCCTCACCCTTGAATACCACCCCTGGGCACAGCTCCTTTCCTCAGTAGGCCTCAGATCTATGACCCTGAATAGGATATTGAGCAACAGAGCTGCCGGTTGGCACCTATTCCTCAATTGTGCACAATATCAAGATACCATCTTCTTGTCCCACTCTAGAATGCTCAGCAGGACTCATTGTTCCTAACAAAACCTGATCTCCAATGTCAGCCAACCTCTATGTCTGTATCCCTGTCTATACTTGGGCCGGAAAACTGGGTGATGTCCAATAGATAGTATGATGTGATAGATAGGTGATGTGAAAATGGAGAAAGGAGAGAGATTAGGACTGGTTATATAGGTCTTGGAGTCAAGTATAGAGAAAACTGAGCCCAGATTAGTCCATATTTTTGCTTCATTTTATTTTGTAATTGCATTTCTATGCATCTTATTCACTTACTGGATTAAATTTCTTTAGACTATGAATTGTACATTATTAGACCTGTGATTTCATCAGAGTAGGGAACTCCCAGGGAGGTACTTCCTCTACCAGTGCAGATTAAGACCTCTGAAATGTCTGATCTTACTACTTTGCTTGGGCACTGAGAGGTTAAGTAACTTACCTAGGGTTACAAGGACAATCTGTGTAAGAAGTGGAACTTGAACCCAGGTAGGTGTTCTTGACTCTGAGGACAGTCTCTAAGCCACTGTACCATACTAGTTTCTTATTACACTGAATGGACCTTTCATCTTTGAACACGGGGCTCATCTCACCAAAGACAGAGTAGAAAGTTCAGTGAGAAAGAACAGGAGACTTGGTTTCTGATTCCAGATCCAACAGCTATGATCTACTTGACCCTAGACAATTCAAAATCCTAGTGATAGGCTGCCTATCTACACAAAAGCCCTTTTCCTGGTCACTCTTCTCTGCTTCTCCATACCCATCCATGGAAGCCCTGCTAAACTTTCTCCCATGTTTCTATCCCATTCTGCTTTCCTTCCATTTTGTCCTATACAACTCCCATTCTGTTGTTAACAAGCTGCCTTTTGCATTTTTCTTCCTCTCATGCTTCTTTTGTATTCCTACAATCATGAAACTGTAAAAACAATGTTGCTAGCAGATGCTGTGGAGGTGAAAGACCAACAAGAGCACACAGGAGGGCTGCTAGCACTTTGATCTACTTTTCTAAGGAAAGCAACTTTAAGGGGTTGACAATCTCACTTTAATTAAACATGCATATATCATTCACTTAGTTCAGCGAAAAAAGTCAGCACCCTGAACTTCATGAAAAACACAAATAGAAATTACAAGCAGAAATTATATAAACAGAGCAAATAACACACAGAAATCAACAGAGGCCTCAAGCTGTTTGACCAGGACATTACATACATAGTTACCAGAGAGAGAGGCACCAACATCTGGGTTTTCAAAGCCAGGGGTGTTCCTACGGCTACCCAGAGTCTCGTCTGGCCAAATCACCAACACTCTTCCAATGAGTATACCCCTAAAAGTAAAACACTCACCTCAGAGCTCATGTACCCTTGTTCAGGGCCCTGAAGGCTCAGTGCCTACTTAGCAAAACATTTGGTGTGGAAATATCTTTAATCACTAGCACCACATCATATGCATTGTTTCCAATCAATGACTCTTGATTCAAACAAAGGCAAGAGTGAAAGACACTGGATTGCCTCAGTGCTGAGAAGCTCTCTAAAACAAAAGACCCCACTTTGCTTGCCATTACATTTGAAAGGCAAGACTCGTCAAAGGTACTTGATTACCTCAGTGCTGAGAAGCACTACAAAACAAAAAACAAAAGGTTGCACTTTACCTGAGAGATTCAAACAAAGGCAAGACTCATTAGGGGCACTTGATTGCCTTAGCATTCCAAAAGAGAAAACAGTAAAAAAGTCCCAGCCTTATTACCATTACAGAAACTCCATCTGTTCCCAGGAGACACTGAAGCCCTGGTCACCCTCTCCAGTCCTAGATGTGGCTTCTCTCACTGCTACTGCCACTCCCTCCCCCCAACACACTGGCCCAAGAGGAGAAGTAAGCGTATTTGCTGGTCCTCATTGCCATTTCCAGGTCCTCTCCCACCACTCAGCAACTTCTCCTTTCATGCTTACTGAATTACCCTCTCTTGATCCTGATGGCTGTTATCTACTGGCTCTTAGGTCATTCTCTCTACTTTCTGAAGGGGTCAGGTACCTGGCATAGAGTTTTCTCATCCAGCTCACCCCTAACCTTATACTTGGGAACTTTAATTGACAAGTTGATGTCCTTTGCTTCCCAGAATTTCATCCTTCTCATCTACCATGAGATGTACCTCCACTCTACCTCATCTGTACACAGGCATCAGGGATCATCATTTTCTTAATCCAATCATCATCATACACAACTATTCTGCTTCTATAATCCATAACTCTGAAATTGCTCATCTCCTACAAAGAGGGTAGTTTTGTTATTACCTTTTAAAAATTGAATATATATGCGTATATATCCTTTAAAAACAAGCTATGTAGTTGAAATTTGCAGTTTTATATTCAATTCAGTTTCATGTTGTTGATGATTAAGTTTATAATAAAAAAGGAAATTTTAAAAAATTCCCCCTTTCTTTTATCTCTTTTTGTACCTTATCTTATTAAACCAAAACTTTGCCCCCATTGCAACCTTCAGGAACTTCATTCCACCCTGCTGTCCTAGTCTCTCACCCCTGTTTAGGCCTCTTAGTCCTCTCTTCTTTTTCTCTTGACCCCTTAGTTTACCATTTCAATGTTAAATTCAATGCAAAGTTGAATTGGCCTACAAGAGATATTTCGGAAAGCAAGTATCCAAAACTTCCTTGGAAATTTACAGGGACACCAAGAACATGGTGATTCACATCTCTGGTCTTTTGGGTTTGATAAGCTTCCTGGATGCTTCTGGCCATATTGGCAGACCAGTGCTAAAAGGAGAAGGGTTAGGGATTGGATCAGAAGCATTAACATAGAGATGATTATTTATTTATTGGACTTTTTGGGGGGGGAGGGCAGGGCAATTGGAGTTAAGTGACTTGCCCAAGGTCACACAACTAGTAAGTGTGTTGAATGTCTGAGGCCACATTTGAACTTAGGTCCTCCTGACTCCAGGGTTGGTGCTCTACTCATGCGCCACCTAGCTGCCCCAAGATGATAATTTAAATCATGAAAGCTGATAAGATCGCCAAATGAAATAATATCAGAAGTAACAAGAAAGGAACTCAGGTTAGAGCCTTAGAAGACACCCACGAGAGATCCAGTAAAAGCTATAGAGAAGGGGCAAGCAAACAGGTAGAATGATAACCAGGAGAGAGCAGTGTCATGAAAACCTAGAGAGAAGAGAGTATCAGGAGGAAAAGGGTGATCAACGGCATCAAAAGCTGCAGAAAGGTGAAAAAGGATGAGGACTAAGAAAAGGTCACTAGATTTGAAAATTAGAAGATCATTAGTAACTTTGGAGAGAGTAAGTTTCTGATAAACAAAGTTTTGGCTGAATGATGAAGTCAAAAGCCAGACTGCAAAGAGTTAAGCAGAGAGTGAGAGCCATGTCACTCCCAGAGCCTTCTTAAGTTGTTTTTTTTGTTTGTTTGTTTGTTGTCTTTTTTTTTTTAAGAAAGGCTGCCATTTATTGTAGAGAGAGGGTGACCAGAACCAGGAGACCTGGATTCAATGCCTGACAATGCCACAGGGTGATCTTCCGCAAGTAACTTCCTCTTTCTGCGCCACAACTTGCTCCTCTATAAATCGGGACTAATGCTACACTACCAGCCTCACAGAATTGTTGAAAATGCTTTGAGATCTTTAAAGCTCTACATAGAAACGGTAACTATTATAATTCTACTTTTATACCTGATCTCTTAACACTTGTCAAATCACTTCACTTTTCCGGGCTTCAGTTTCCCAAACTGAAAATTGGGAACAATATTCTCTTCATATGTAAAATGAAGGGGTTGGACTTCCAGCTCTAAATCTATGATCCTACATTCAGCACCACCCTCAGCACGGATGAAATTGGAGCTGCTATTGCGACCGGGGGCATTGTGCCCCAGAAGCTAGCCCAGTCGCGATAGCAGGAACTGTATTGTGGGGCTTGTAGTCACTGAGGGAGGGATGGGGCTAGACTTCGGGGTCCAGGGAAGGATTATCCTCAAGACGATCTGCCTAGCATAATGTTGGGGCCAGGACGCTGCGGTCCCAAAACAGGTACCAACGGACTGCAGATCTAGCTTTTAGGTGGCTGCTTGCCTAATCAAACCGGCTCCAGGAAGAGAACTCGTCCCCTTTAAGAGGGCGGGGGTAAAAATGAGGAGAGGGACTAAGAGTCTCCAGCTGCGACACAGCTGGGCTGAACCGGCTGCTTCAGGGCGGGATTTTGCGGGGTCTGGGTGGTGGCTTGGACTCTGTCTTGGGCGCAGGCTCTGCCTCCGCCTCTGGTTCTGGCTCTGACTCAAGCCCAGGCTCTGGCTCCGCATCCTGCTGCTCCTCCTCATGGCTCCACGGTCCCTCAGCCACGTTATACTGTTGCTGGGTGGTGCTGTGGCCGTGCTGGGCTCGGTGCTCTTCTTTGTATGGAAGGCCTACTTCAGTGACGATAGCGGGCGGCGGCGGAGGCCCTGGTGGGAAGCAGAGCTGAGCCCCTACGTGGGGGAGGTGAGCGGGATGGCTAGGCTAGGCGAGAGGTGGGCCGGGAGCCCGGACCGAAATACAGAGAATAATATCCTCCAGGCTCCAGCTCCGGGTGGATCAGATGTCACCCACCCATCTCCACTTCTTGAGAGAGCAGGCGAGGGGCGCAGGGTGGGCAACGAGTGACCTTGGGGTTTCCTTAACTAGTTAGCTAGTTAGTCTGGGTTCTCCATGTGCATCTGTGTGCTTACACCTCTGTGATTTTGTGTGTGAGAAACCATGTGTTCATAGTTTTGCCCCACCTTTTCTGTGTGTCTATCTATGTCTGCATTTCTGTTCCTGGGGCTGTACTAGCCTGTGTCCTAATCTATCTACATGGTGTGTTCTTTAGGTCTTTAGTTCTTTAGGTCTTTACCCTACCCTGTCTTGGATGCATGGCCAGTTCCTATGCTAATCTAGTTTTCTTACTTTTAGCATCTGAAGTCATAAAGCTGAAAGCCAGTTATATTCCCTTCAGTTTACAGATGAGAAGACTCATCTTACCAAGGCATACTCAGCTATTAAGAAGCAAAACCAGGATTCAGAGTTACATACTCTGATACCACAGCCATCTTCTCACTTGGTTCCCACAAACTGGGCAATGCCTAGTCTCCTGCTTGTCCAGGCTAACAAATGGAAAACCTGTCTTTCCCTTATCTTAGAGAATTTGACAGCAATATATTCCCGTGGCGACTTGGGGGGAAAGTTCTCTATCTCTGACCAATGCTGTGTAGTCCAAGAAGGGTCTTAGAAAATGCACAGCTCTTTTCCTGGGGAGGATCACACAGATTTGTTCTCAATACCTTTGGAGGCCAGGGTTGGGGTAGGTACAGTTTGGAATGTGTGAATGTCCTTTCAGTCATACTTAGGAGAGAGCTGCTGTTGATGCTGCCTTCTCAAATTGGGATCCTTTCTTGGAGAACAAGGGAGAGTCAGGTGTTTCTCAAGGGCTTCCTAGGGGCTCTAGTGTGTCCCAAGGAAAAGCACAGGATACAAAGCCTGCATTCTCCATTTTGATCCTGTGTCTCTGCATCTGCTTTCTCTGCAGTTGGATCCAGATGAGCGACAGGTCCTGGTGCTGGGTCTGGATGGAGCTGGGAAAAGCACCATTCTCCACTGCCTCTCAGGCCACAGAGCCAAAGAGCGCATGGCTCCCACCTGGGGTTTCAACTCTGTTCGGCTTCCCACTGAGAGCTTCCAGATGGATTTGCTGGAGGGTGAGCCTGGCATAGCCAACGCCCATAACAAGAGAACAAATGGGGGAAAATAATTACAAGGCACTCAGGAAGTCAAACAAAAATAATTTGTTAATGACATATATGTACATGTATACTTGTGCACATATATGCATACATGTGTATATGTGTATGTATATATGTATGTATGTGTGTATTCTGCCAATCCCTGAGCTGGTACAAGAGAAGAATCATAAAATCACAAAACGTCACAAGTGGAAGGGATATCAGAGGGCTGGGCTAGCTCTCGTATTTCAGAGTTGAGCAGAAATGTTCCCCTTTCTCAGGAAGCTGTCTCTTGGGGGAGACAAAACAATTAGGCAGTAATACAAGTCACTACCGCATATTCTTAAGAGCTAGAGTATGTAGTACAAACTCCCAGTCCTATGGATGTAGGGACTGGGGGGAAAATATGAGTGGGCTGGAAAAGTTGCAAATGGGTCATTGGAGGTGGTAGGGTTCCAGTTGGTTGCTGTAGGATGGTTAGGATTTGGATGGGAAGGGAGAAGGAAAGATGTTTCAAGCTCAGGGGAGGTCTGTACAAGCAAAGGTACAGAGTTAGAAATGAGCTTGGTGTGTTGGAAAACAGCCGAGATAATGACCTTGATTCAATCTAGCAGATATTTATTAGGTGCCTACCACTCACCAGGCACTATACTCAGCACTGGGAATAGGCACTGTGACTGTGATTTCATAAACCCCCAGGTGAGGAAACTTCCCTCTATTAATGCAGGTCGGTACCTGCTCTGCAACCTTTAGTTTAAGAGAGCTGTCTAGAACACTTATGATAGATAGAACTGTCTCTTGGGGAGACAATGACTTGCCCAGTCAGTATATATCAAAGGTGGGTTTTGATATCAAGTTTTCTGGCTTCAAAGATGGCTTTCTATCCACTATGACAAGGGATGTAAAGAAAAAAATAAAAACAGGTTCTCCCCTCAAGGAGCCTGCATTCTGTTGTTACTGAGGACAAAACACGTACGCAGGGAAGTAAATGCAAAATACAAAATAACTCTACTGTAATGGGCATCACCAATAACTAAGGAAATTGGGAAACATCTCTGTCTCTAGAAGGCAAGCAAGGTCGCTCAGCAGAGGGCTTTCCTTAAGAGAGGGACCTTCAGGGTGAGAGACCGGTAGCAGGAATGGGCTTGTTGTGTATGTGTATGTGTGGGTGAGATTAGGCAAACTGATGATGCTGGCCCAGAGGTCAGAAAGAGGTCAGTGAATGGAGAGTTTCCAAGGCCACCAGGATGGTTTGACACAGTACATAGTATGATGTGGTGGAGAAAACTCTTGATTTGGAGTCAGAAAACCTAGTTTGATTCCTGGTTCTGCTGTTTTTTGCTTTGGTGGCAAGTCCCCTCCCCGCTCTGGGTTTCAGTTTCTTGATATATAAAATGATAGGTTTGGATCAGATCAGGGTTTCTTAACTTGGATTCATGAACTATGAATAGGTTTCAATGGATCTGTAGGTTTTTTAAAAAATATTTTAATAATTGTATTTCAGTAAAATGGATTTCCTTTGTAATCCTATGTATTTTATTTGATACATCTAACATTCTATGAAGGGGTCCATGGGCTTCACCAAACTGCCAGGACACAAAACAAGATTAAGGACTTTGGATTAGATGATCTCTAGGGTCCCGTTCTACCATTAACCCTGTGATCCATCTGTCTGTCTTTCCCTTCATTCCCCCCTCTTAGTTGGTGGCAGCCAGAACCTGCGGTTTTACTGGAAGGAGTTCCTGAGCCAGGCAGATGTGCTGCTATTTGTGGTAGACTCTGCTGACCGGCTACGGCTACCCTGTGCTCGGCAAGAGCTGCATATGCTGCTGGCAGAAGATCCAGACCTGCCTGTGGTTGTGGTAGCCAATAAACAGGTGAGTGAGTCCGCCCTTGGGGGATGAAGCAAGTACTTGTCTTCAGCACCGCCTCACCTCATGTAGGCTGACTCAAGAATCCAATAATAATTACTATAACGACTGCTGATTTTTAAAAACTAAGTTTTTATTGATATCATTTGCCTTTTTATATTGATGTAATTTTCCCCAATATCTCTCTTCCCCTTTCAGAGAAACATCCCATATAATAAATATTTTAAAAGACAAATAAAAGAAAAAGGGAAAAATCAGCATAACCGATGAGTACATCAAAGTGGTGTGAAAATGTCTGATGTACCATAATTTTTGACTTCTTATCTCCGCAAAAGGGTAGAGTGGGCGTGTGTTCACCTATTTCTTCTTTGGAGCCATACTTTTTCTTTGTCATTTTGCAGCATTCACTTTTTTGTGTATTTCTTTCTGTTTATATTATTGCCATTGTATATGTTGTTTTCTTGGCCCCTCTTACTTCACTCTGCCTCGGTTCATGTAACTCTTTCCATTTTTCTCTGTATTCATCACATTCTTCATTTCTTCTAACCTAGGGCAATATTCCATTACATTCCCGTATTACAGTTTGTTTGGCCATTTCCCAACTCTGTTTCCAGCTCTTGGCTGCTACAAAAAAAATGCTGCTAGAAATTCCTTGGTGTGTATAGGAACTTTTCTTCCTATCCGTGGTCTCTATGGGATCACTGTAATTCCTTTAGTGCTTTAAGGTTTACCATCTTTTTCTTCAGAGGTAATTAGTACAAGCGTTATTATCCTCTCTCTACCGAGGAAGAAACTGCCTCTGCTAGGGTAAGTGACTTGCTGGAGGCAATTTCCTTATCTGTAAAATGGGGATAATTATAGCTTCTAACTAACTCCCAGGGTAGTTGGGAGGATACAATTAGGTAAAGATTGAAAAATGCTTTGCAAACCTCAAAGTGATATGTAAATAATAGTTGCTAGTCATAGCCAGAAATGGCAGAGCTCAAATTTGAACCCATGGCACAGGACTGTGGGATTTAGGGGTGGAAGAGACCTTAGAATCACCCAGTCCTGTCTCCCCCTCAAGAGTTTCACAGATTAGGAAACTGAGGTCCAGAGGGGATGGATGACCTTGCCCAGAGTTACTCAGCTAGTAAATTCTAAGACCAGGAATTAAACCTGTTTTCCAGCTCCATATCCATTTTTCTTCACCTGCACTATAGCTGCACAGAGGTGTCTCAATTTGGGGGCTTAACCTATGTAGGACATGTGAGTTTTAAAGAAGGAACAAGACATTAGAGGTGATCTCACTTTGTAGGTGAGAAAATTGAGGCCCAGACAGGAAAATTAACTTGCTCAGCCTTTGTGTGAGGAAGATTAATCTGGCAGCAGTGTTAAAGGCTGAAGGGAAGGGAGACTAGGTTGGCAGGCTTATTAGAAGCCAACAGATTTTACCGTGATTTCATTTGCTTAAAATGGAATCTAGTGTAGAGAAAGAACCTTGGATTTGGATTCAGAAGACTAAGCCATTTCCCTTTTTTGGGAGTCCATTTACTGATCTGCAAAATGAAATTCAGCAATCGTTACTTGCCTACTATATTCAAAGCACCGTGCTAGGTGTCAAGGATATGAAAATAAAAGGAAAAAGTTTATACCCTCAAGAAGCTTAGGTTGTACTGGGGATTCAAACCAAAGACTGTTGATTCCCAGTTTAGGGTTCATTCTGATACAAACATCTTCCTAAATTAGGCTGAGGGGTCCTAGAACAGGAGTGAGGAGAATGGGGAAGGAAAGCTGACTTTTCTGAATGAGTGCATGATGAAAGAATTGGATTAGATGATGTCTAAGGTCTCCTTCTGTCTTTATGTCCTTAAGTCCTGCTACTCATATAAAGCCCCTAAGCTGAGGCATCCTCTAAAGCTATGTTGTAATGGAAAAGAACAAGGGATTTACAGTCAGAATCCTCTGATTCTGCCCCCCACCCCCATTTTTATCTAAGAGCCAGTGTCTCAATGGGAAGTATGGCAATTCTAGGTATGTCGTGAATGTCAGGAGGGCAGTCAGGCAATCAACAAGCATTTATTAGGTACTTACTGCATGTCAGTTCTTGTCCTACGTGGCGGAGATAGGCAAAGAAAGGCAACATGTAACAAATTTTATATATATATATATATGTGTGTGTGTGTGTGTGTGTGTGTGTGTGTGTGTACATATATATACATATATATGTATATACGTATATATGTATATATATGTATATGTATATATATATATATATATATATATATATGTATATATATATATATATATATATAAAAGATACATGCAATGGAAATTGTTGAAGGCCATTCCAGAGGGAAGGGCACTCGGGTGGATTAGGAAGAGGTAGGAGTGGGGGAGGAGGGAAGGAGGTGGATCAGGAAAGGTCTCCTGCAAGAAGCTAGGATTTGAGTTGGGGAAGTCATGAGGTGGAAGGAGGGAGAGCATTGCAGGCATGGGGGAGAGCCAATGAAAGGAATCCCTCCTTCAAGGTCCACCACTAACCAGTCTTTAATCAGCAAAGCTATCCAGGGACCACCAGAATAACTACAGGTGGCAGGAGGTGGTGGTAGAAAGAGAATAATGAGAGCAGAAGGAGGTGATGAGGGCAGGTAGATATGGGAGATGAGGGAAGTTGAATCCACACTAGGAGACTCCACTATTGTGCCCTCCCCAAAGTCCCCTCACCCCAAGCAGGGCTAATGACCTGCTGCCCTCTGGGGTAAGCCAACTATAGAGTGACAAATGCCATGGTATTGCCATTCATACTTGGCTCCCTCTTCATCTGTAGGATAAGAGTGAGGCCTTGAGTGTGGCTCAGCTGCAGCAGGAACTGGACCTGCAAGCCTTTGGCCAGCGTGAGTTCTTTTTACTGCCAGCCAGCATTCCCCCAGCTGGGCCAGGCTCTTCACCTCCAAGCATTCACCATGTCTGGACACTGCTGTTGGACCTTCTCTCCCAAGCTTGACTGGAAATATACCTTCTGGGGTAAGGGCTTCCCACTCACCTTCCCACACAGCCCAGTCCTCCAGCAGTTTACCTGATAACCATCAAGTTGGAGAGGTGCTTTTCTGAGGATCGCTGAAAGCTCTGGATTTGGAGTCAAGACCTCGGTTCCAGTCTAGACCTTACTAGTTACTTTGGAGAAGTCACTTCACCTCCATGGGCCTGTGTCCTCATCTGGAAGATGAGGGGTTGGTCCAAAGTGGTTCTTTCCAGATATAAAATCCTGGATGTGGATCCTAAAATCATAATCCTGGTGCTCAGAGGAAAAGAATTTAGGAGCTCGATACTGTTGGTTTCCTTCTTTTCCTAAGGTTCATGGATTAATCTGGGTTCCCAGGAAAGAAATCCATGGAGGAATACTTTCCTCCTCTGCCTACTGTACCTGGGGTGACTATGGTAGTGGTCACCTTTCAGGGAGCCCCACGGTGAGTAGCCCCTTTAAGCTCTGCTCTCAGAGCACAAAGTGACCCTTTGGATAACCTGCCTACAGTGCCAAACCATCTCATACAGGAAGTGGCCTATTAACAATACTATAGTATAATGGAAGAAAACACTGGATTTGGAGTCAGACAACTTGGACTTGAATTTAGCTGCGTTACTTACAACCCATGTGACTGCAAGCAAATTGCTTCTTTTCCTTGAGCCTGAAGTCTCTTCATCTCTGCCTGGTACAAGGGCAAAAAGAACCCCATCTCACAGGGCCAAGGTATGGCTCAAGAGAACTTGGTGCTGACCTCACAGGGTTGTTGTGAGCAAAGCGTTTTGTGAACCATAAAGCACCACAGAAATATAAGCTATTGTTTTTTGTTGAGGAAGCATGGCATAGCAGGCCCAGGAGTCAGAAAAACCCAGGTTCAAGCCTTGCCTTGGACCGATACTGGCTATGTGGCCTCAAACATATGGAACCCAAACATATGGCTATGTGGTTACACTCCTTTGCTTTTTAAGAACTACAAATTACAAAACAGTTGCCTAACTGTATTGGTAAAGGAAGTTTCATGACTGGCAATTTGTTACACTATTGAAATCATAGGTCAAGGCTAATGCCCCAATTATTTGTTATGTTATTTGCTGTCTAATTTGCTTCATGGATTGCCAGGAAGGTGAATGAGGAAAGTTTCTTTTCAGGGTCTGACTAGTGGTTAGGAGTGTATAGTTTTCATGTAGGTAAAACAAAGGTACAGGGCTGGGCCCAGAACTGGACTGAAGATAAAGTGAGATTGACTTTGTGAAACTGTGCAGCACTTTTAATGATCCCAAGCTGCTGGCTTCAGTAAAAGCCGCCCCCACCCCCTGCCTTTTTTTGTCCATTAGAGCATTTTATTTGTATGTTTATTTTACACCCTTAGCAAAAGAATCCCAGGATTTTTCCTTCTGTGTTTTCATCTTGCTTCCTCATGCCAGCTGAGGTTGTAAGCACAATGAACCCAAACCAATGGGATGGTAGCAGATTATTCTGCCAGTTTTCCAGATCTTTCAAGTGAACACACCACACCTGTTTAACCTGTCCATGAGGTTCACCAGTTTTTCCTGCTCTGTGATCATCAATGACCTCAAATTCGCCAAAGTAACATGCTTCATCTTCATAGTTAAGAACTAGATTACTTTGGAGCATGGCCTAATAAGAACCTGGCATTTTCCTCACTTTTCTGCATTGTTGATGCTTTTGAGAGCATCTGCTAGGACATTCATGGGCACCATGGTGGCAGCACTGCAAGATGGCGGAAAGAGGACAGGATGGGTGAGCGCTGAGAAGTATGGGACGTGCAGAAGCTCTTCTTAAGGCCAGCATTTCACCCAGTGATGCTACGGGGCTAGAAATCATGGAATGTCACATTGAAGAATCAAAAGTACTAGTGACCCAAAGGGCAGTGAGGAGACTGAATAATGGAAAGAAAGGGCATACTACCAATGATGAACTTGAAGAATGGTATGGAGACTACTATGGGAATATATATAAGTAAGCTGGACTAATACAGAGACACTTAGCTGAGGTGTCCCTGTCACTGTACTGTGACCCTGATCAGACACGACATCTCTCCAATTCCCTTCCTCAGGGCTGTGACACTCCAAAACAAGCACAAACCATTAGTAAGGTGATGGAAAAAAATGGAGGCAGCTGTTGTGTAGTGCAATGAGTCAGAAGACCTAGGTTTGAGTTGTGCTACTTTGTGTGACCTTAGACAAGTCACTTCCTCTTTTGGAGGCCTATTTCATCAACTGTAAAAACAGGGGGGGCAGAGTTGATGATCTCAAAGATGCCATCCAACTTTAAAATTCTGTCTTGCATGTTCTTTCAGATGGCCAAGAGTGAAGCTATCCATGTACTGTGCATTAACTCTTCTCCTGCATCTGTCCACATAGGCTGGCAGGGGCAGAAAACTGCTTGGTGAAATCATCCCTGTAGGTCAGCAGGGCTGAGCTTGAGCCTAAGGCCAAGATAGCAAGCTCCCCATTTAAAATTCTTTTAGGAAGCAGGCCCAAATTCCAGACTCAATCATGTTTCCTGGTGCTGTTATTTATATATCGGATGATGGCCAACATGGCCAGGAAGGGCAAAATGACTAAAACTGTGGATGTTGTTAATGTTAAAGCCTGTCCAAGAGGGCAATGGAGATTGTTCCACTAAGCTTTTTAGACTTTTGAAAGCTGTGAAAGAGAAACTGTAATGGTGTCAACTGTTAATGGACTTGTAGGGAATTTAAAATCTGGACTAGCTGTCTGCCACTACCAGGCCAGCACTCTCAGGGAATGCAAATAAATTCTATAAGTTAATTCTACTAAACACCATCAAGTGTTCCAAAGCCAAATACAGTAGGAATTTTAGTTTGTCTATGCCAATGTTCCCCTTGAAGCAGCTAATAACCATGTTGAAAGTATGGTTAAAGAATAAAAATAACACCTGTATGGGGGTAAAGAGGCTTGGATTCTTGTGAGCTTTACCACTAACTGTACATATGCCCTCAGGCAAATCACTTCCCCTCTGTGGGACACATCTGCAAAATGGGTTAGACTAAATGATCTCTAAGTCCTTTCTAGCTCTGAAATGTGAGGATTCTAATGTCGGTGATCACACACACACACCCCTATCATGCATATATGTTGACATATATGATACAAAGCTAGTTCTATAAATAATGGGAAAAAAAATTTGGCATGGGCCACATCAAGTAAGAAGTTTGAGTTAATTCTCTCCATTAGGAAAAACATCCCAACTCCCTTGTTTTTTAGATTGAGAAAAAAAAATTTAGGAAGATAAATTTTTATTAAATCCAAAAGTAACAAAAATAAACTTCAGTTCCACAATGTAGCTAAATTAAAGGAGCAAGATACATCCAAGTGAGGTAAGAATGAGTCAAAGGCGGCTTAGTAAGTACTCATCATACCCTGTCTACTTTTGGTGTAGACAAAAATTACCACCACCACTTGAAATTCTAATTAGCTGTCCAGTCATTTTGAAATGTCTTATTTCCCATGGAATCTTAAAAGGTTAATTTGTCTGACAAGTATCAATTTCAGATTTTAGAAATGTCCTTTGCAATTTGAGGTTGTCTAGAATGATTTCCTGACTTTCCTTGGGCCTATGGATCACAGCTTCCTTTTATAAGTAAATATTATGTTTGGAACCAGCATTGATCTAAGATTTTGTGAATACTTTTCTCCCCACCAAAAAATCCTAAGAGTTGGGGTCATTTGGGAATTTTCAACAAAGCTTTATTGGAAATATTCTTCAGGAATGGTGCTGCACAGAAGAACTAGAGGCTCCTGGGAATTGTTACCTGGGCTAGCGGGTTGCTAATCACAGCATTACCATCACCTCTTTCTGAAGTATCAGTTGAGTTATAAGCTCTCCTCCCTGATTCATATCTAATTATTGTGCTTCACAATAGAGATTGTTAACAAACTCCTCATCTCAACTGGTACCCAGTAGGACAAAACAAAAACATGAACCTTATTTGCTAAGGACTCTTAGCAGCCTTCTAGTTCTCCTGGTGCTTCTTCCTCAGCTACTCCTAAGCAGTAATTTCTCTCACCCAAATCTCTGACCCTGTGGAGCTCAGCTCCCAAACTATTCTGCTATAAAGACAACCCTGGCAACCCGGTTCCTTTCACTACCTGAATTCCATGCAGCTGGCTCCTTACCCTATAGCCTCTGCCTTGGAGGATCCAGCCTAGGTATGTATGCCCCCTTCTTTGACCCCAAACTTACCTTGCAGTTAGACAACAGCTATGTCATCGAGAAATTATGTATACATTGAGCCCGTCTTTTGATTGACTTTGACTACATACGTTAAAAACCTGTTGAGAGCCATAGGATTTAATGTGACAAGGGATCTAGAGATCATCCAATCTAATGTCATCATTTTACAGACTAAGAATCCAAGGCCCACGGAGATGAAGGAATGTGCCCAAGATCACACAGATAGGAAACAGGAAAACGAGGATTTGAATCCAGGCCCAGTGATTGCTGATCTACTGTCTTTCCACTGTTAACAGTTTGGGAAGGTTAAATGCCTACTGATGGTCTAAAAAATTTACCAATTGTTCCTCATGACTAGGATCTTTCCAGCTTGGTTCTAGAACTAAGCTTCAGGAGGGGTGAGAAGTAGACACAGCTCATTACTCAGCATATTGATCTGAATAGACTACTTTTCTTCAAATTATAGTTGTATAACCAGTGTTCAGGACATAATCATACTCTCAGTAGAGATGCCAGAAATTCTGGCCCTTTATCCAAATCAAAAAATGAGCTAAATAGGCTAAAACTAGATAATCTAGAAGGTCCCGTGCTGCTCAGATTATAACAAAAGTGAAGATAATAAACATGAGAAAGCATATTTATTTGAATAAAAAATGTAAAAATTTTCACAGGAAATATTTTTAATACAGTATTTAATGATAACTTTTTTCAGGTTATGTGTGTGTTTTTCTTCTAAAGAGACCTCATTTTAATAGAGTCTGGACTATAGTTGCGTCAATGTGGGAAACTGAACTGACTTTTGTGAATACTCAAGCTAAACACAGCCATGAAAATAATGTACACTTTTGTATTTCCAAGGAGAACTCTTCACACTCAGCCCCCATGCAAGTCTAGAAAATTAGTTCTTTGTCAGAGGAAACAGTGCAGACACGTCTGAAGCTTCCTCTGGCCAGGACTTTGATTCACTCACTCCAACAAGCCAGCAGTGATACTCAATGCCAAGAAACACTAGATAGACACAACTATGTGGCTTCTACCACAACAGTGGCTTTCAAAACACCAGTGTTATCTTGGTCTCCCAACCCACTTGTGAGATCCAGGTAGACTGGAAAATTGTACAACAAACAATGCTTCAACACGGGGCGCATTGCTTTGGTTATGGTAGGCACTGAAAAATGTTTGAATTAATGTCATTAACTCAACACCTTAATACAGCAGTTAAAAACTATTAGGCTACACCGGATCTGGGTTCAGAGAACAAAGGTATGAATATTATTACTTGTGTGACCTTGGAAGACACATCACCTCTTTGGGCCGGTTCTCATCTATAAAATGGTGATAATTCCATCTATAGCCCTGATCCCCAAAGGTGGTTGTCAGGATGCCAGGAGGTAACATAGGAAAGAAAAGTGCTTTGTAAACTTTCAATGTTGTTAGCTAATATTAGCTGAATCCCTTTTCTGTTAGTATCAAAAGAATTTCCTCTCAGATTCCTATGGATTGTAATCACATGTTTTAGTTTAACTTGGTGGCCAAGCAAAGCATGAGGGGAGAAACCTCAAGCCTTCCCTTCTCAGGAGCTATCTGGATGGATGCCTATTAATAAAAAGAATAGCCAGCATCCAATTCTGAAAGGTAAAGTGTTAGTCTTCTGCCTAAAAGCTTATGTTTACAGTTTTTCTAAGGAGGTACATAAAAGGGATTATTGGTGGCTAAAAGATAACTGTGAAACTAAATGCCAAAAGTACAAAATAAAAGAAATGTTACAAAAAAAACCCCTCAGTGTTATTTAATATAATTTTGGTTTGGAAGAGACAATATGGTATTATGGGAAAAGCAATGCACCTTGGAAACAGAAACCTTGGTGACAGTTTCAGCTCCACTTCTTACTAGGTACATCATCTTGGTAACTCCTTCAACTTCTCTTACCTTCAATGTTAACAAATCTGGAATTGGTTGGAAGACCTAGGTTCAAATTCTAGCTCTAGCACTTGCTACTGTCAACCCCCCTGGGCCTCAGGTTCCTCATCTGTACAATGGAGGGACTGGAGTAATTACTTTTAAGATTCCTTCCATCTCAGTTTGCCTGAAGACAACTTTGGGTGGGTTGGTTTAACAATGACTGTTTTCTTCAAATAACTTAGAACAGTTACATATGATGAATGAGTCTTATTTAGTCTCCAAAGGACAAGAATAGGGATGGAATGGGTGGAAAGCACTGATGTCAGTTCCATAAATGGAATAATTTCCTAGTAATTAGAGTTGTTGTCTCAAAGCTAGGTCTCCATTGCTAGAGGTCTTCAAGGAGTATCTGGGTCCCCTGGGCAAGTGTGAGAATACTATTTAGTACAGATTAAATTAGACCACCTGAGGCTGCTTCCAGTTCAGTCGTTATAATGCTATATGAAGATCACTCCTAGCTACTTCCCAGGACGGCTGTTAGAAAAATGCTTTATAAACTGCAAGGCACTGTCACTGTATAAAAGGCAGTACTCTTAAGACAAATAACAGCTGATATTTACACAACATTTTATGGTAGACAAGCACTTTACTTATTTTACAACTACCCTGGAAGGTAGATGGTACAGGTAACAGCCTCATTTTCAGATGAGGACACTGAGTAGAAGAGAGGAAAAAATGACTAGCTCAGTTCAATAAAATACAATAAACAAACAGGAGAGGCAGTGTATAGCAATAGAAAGACTACTATTTCACTCTAACAGCTTAAGTACTTCCTACTAGCCATGTGACCCTGAGCAAATAACCTCGCTGCTTTTGGGCCTCACCCTTAAAATGGGGAAAGCTTAGCCTGAAAGAAAACTTGGGTAGGCTAGGACTGCTGTCTTCAAGTATCTGAAGGACTGCTTTGTAGAAAAGGGGTTAGACTTTTCCTCTTTCTCCCATGGAGCAGAACCAAAGGGAAAGCCGTACAGAGTAAGACACAGCTTCATCAAGGGCCAGAAGGGTGCTTTAACTGCTGGGGGTAAGTGTGCTGAAGGAACTTCCAAGGGCCCAGACTCAGGGGAACGTTGCCATCTTAACCCATTGCCTCTTTTTTTCTGTAACTGACAGACAGCTATCTGAAAGCTTCAAAGCCACATGAGCTTTAATGTTCAAAGACAACATAAAAAAAAAAAATATCCCTTCTACAGAGGTAACTTGTTCTGGCTCCTCCCCTTCTCCCAGAAATCTTCTTACAGCAACAACACAGCTCCTTTCTATGATCCAGCACCAGCTAGGAAAAAAAAGACTGGGTACAACCTTAGGGAAATCTAAGAAAGTATGGATGGGACTCCTTTCTCACCAAATGTATTTTCCCACCCAGTTCTCCAGGCCACCATCCACCCAGGCCTCCAACAATGTTCACTTAGCTAAGACACAACTGGATGATGGCAGAAGTCCTTCACTCTACTTCCATTTTGTTCTTCTCCAGGGAATCAATAAAGGTTTGGAACTCTTCAGGGTAAAAGCGCTTGTATACATTAATCTTGCTCTTGATCTGCTTTGGAGTGTCTTGATAGTAGTTCTTTTCATCCCGGGCCATTGCCTAAGGAGGAAACAGAGACAGACCATCCCGAAAGTTCATGAGATAGCCTTCTTGCTCCATATATCTTTTCCTCCATCTAGACCTACTCTTCAAAAAGTAAAGCCCAAATCTATACAAGAATTAAGTTACCAACCAACAATACGCTGTTCTGCTCAATCTCAGAGCTGAAGGATCCTGGGGGAGCTATTTCAGGGACTCTCATACCCCAAATTCAGGCACTTTAGGAAAATCCAAAATGAAAACCTATTTCAGCCTTGCTAAAGGAGGAAGTGGGTAAAAAGAGGGCCACATGCTTCTTTATGGTATGAACAAAGCAGTGGGCTAAGAGGCAGCCTAGTGTGTTGGACTTAAAAGAGTAAGCAAATCTGGGTATCAAAAGTTCTAAAACATAGGCATATAACTATGGACAAGTCACCTTACCTCTCTGAGCCTCAATTTTCTCCTATATAAAGTGGTGTAACGTTAATGGGATATGAACGATCTTCCCCATCCATGTGACCTGCTTTGAGCTCTGGCCCAGCTCACAGATATGATACATCCTAAGTCACAGAGCCCATTGGGAGAGGAGCTTGCTTGTAGAAAGGCTTTCACATCTTTTGCTAATTTCTAATTAGGCACTGAGTCGTGAGGGTTGTGATGCCTTCTGGCTCTGAGAAGCGTGTATATATATACACTCTTGAGTTGGTATTTTGCTTTCAGGGTTCACTTATGAGAAGGATCTTGTGATTTCCCCAAGTCAAGACTCTGAGTAGCCATATGTTCAGAACCCCCAACTGCTCAAATGTAAAGGCTCTCTCGATCCAGTGGTGTATGTAAAGTGCATAGCAATATTGCTGTGATTCAGGCAGTCAGAGCCCTGTCTGCTTTCTCTGCCTTTCAGGAGGCTGACCTTTCCCCTGAACTGGTGAATGTAATTAAAGAAAACTGCTGACTTCTTTTAAGTTGCTTTCCTTTAAAAGCAGATCAAAGAAACTGCTAGCAGGCCATCCTAGGTATGGTAGAGTGCTTCCTGTTACAAATGGATGGGTAATGGGGGTAATGTTTATACTGCCCTCCTCACAGAGCTGTTGTGAGCAAAGAGTACTATAAACCCTGAAGTGTTTCATAAGCAGGAATGATCACTCTTCTGTTCTGAGCAAAGTGCCTCCAACTTGCTACTGTAGCAAAGGTTATTCCTATAGGAATGTAACACATCACATTGCCAATTCCTGTATACATACCTCATAGGTGAAAATAAAGACTTCCTTAAAAAAGAAATAGATACATTTTGTTTTGACACATCAGTCACTCTTTAACAATCATGTCTTCCTCTCTCAAGTATTTTTTTCATAAAAAGTTGGGCAAATAATGTGGAAATATGTTTTTCATAATTTCATCTGTATAATGGGTATTGTATTCCTTGCCTTCTCAATAGGCAGGGGAGGGTGAGAATTCCAAGTGGGGGGTAAAAACGTTAAGCAAAGCCAAAGCAAGTTTTATGTCTTTCATGCAAATGCTCAGAGGGAAATCACACATGTTCATTAACACAAGCCATGCAGCCACAGTGCCAGGATGCTCAGGAACTTGGGGATAAGGGGCCAATGGCCCATCTGAGAAGGACCTAAGAGACCCAAGAGGTGAATGGAATGCTCACCTTATAGTTATCCCCATGATTCTCAACCATGTAGCGCACATAGTCAATGAGGTCCCGTGAAAGGGTATTACCCTTCTTCTCAGGCAGGCTGGCCTCCTCTTCTAGGTCTGGAAAGAGGGAAAAAAATATAGCCCAGTCTTTTCATTTAGATTCTCATTAACATGTAACTCATCACATAGGAGACAGCTAATCTTCCATTAGGGTGGTAGAAAGTACTCAGAAGTATTCAAACCTGAGTTTGAATTTCACTCCCACCCTCTAGTTGTGACCTTGAGCTGAGTCACTCATTTGCTAAGTCTGTTTCCTCACCTAAAAACAGGGATAATGACATCTCTATTACCTACCTCACACTGCTGTGATGAGGAAAACAGTTTTGAAACCTTAAAACACCACAAAAATAGGAGTTGTTATTGTTTTCTGACAGGATATAATTTCCCAAAACTACAGGTAACTAGACAATACCTTAAGGCAACCAAACTACCACCAGGAACTCAAATTCAATCTCTTTTTCCACATTTCCCCACCACTGCCACACAATTTTTGAGTGTAATACATAACTCAAACTATTAAGCATTAGGTAACACCCCAGTCACCCATCCCTTTTTTCTCCCTTCCCAGCAAGTTGGCAGAAAGAACAGTGGTTCAGGGCATCAGAAGCCCAAAATCAAATTCTATTTTCTATGTGACTTTGAACAAGTTCATTAACCTGAGTCTCAGTTTTCTCATCTATAAAATAAAGAAGTTGGATTAGATGATATCTAGAGTCCCACTCTGCTAAATTCTATCATCCTATGAACTCCCTGGATTCTGGTACTAGCTTTGCCACAAACTCTGCTCTCAGGCAAGTTACTTTCCATTCTTTAGCCAGTTTCCTCATGTCTAAAGAGTTGGCCTAAGTGCCTCTAGTTAGGTCACATTCAATCCTTTGATTCTAAACTCTTCTGACTGCCCATTCTATTATGACAAAGCACAATCAGCCTCTGTCAAAATGTGCTCGGCCAAAACCTAAGCTCTCCATCTGCATAATGATTCATTCCTAAAGTATATTCATGTCCATAATTAACTCACTACAACCCAGTCAGATGAGGAAAGGGATTTTTATTCCCATTTTATAAATAAATAACCAAGGCTCTGGACGGCTAAGTATTGCCTGTGGTGATATTAGTAAGTGGTGAAACTAAAATAAGAATTCATGCCTTTTGACTCACAGTCTTGTATTGTTTCCAAAATAATCCACATCAGGAAGTCTACACAGTTGTCTACACATGTTTATTTTAATTTTTAAAAAACTGAATCTGAAGACCAACTTCCAGACTCATCTGGAGGTGATGAGATAGGAGGCACATATTCCAAGTAGGTATAACAACATACTTACCATTCAAGACATACGGCTTCCGAACTATCTTGCTGGGTTTTTTTTCCTTGTTAACATCCACATCCATTGCTGTTACCTATAAGGAAAGACGGTCTATGAAGAAATGTTTGGAATATGATTTGACAATTTCAGGGGATATGGGGAGAGATTTGGAAATGATTGTGATGTTTGAAAAAAACTCAAAAGCCACTGATGAAACTACAATCAAGTGTTCCATCACTCTGTGAAAATAGCTTCCCCAGCGTTTGCTCCTCAACCAAACACACTAAAGTCATTTGCTGGGGTGTCTATACTAAGGCTAGCCAAAAAAAAAAACAAAAAAACCAAAAAACTGGCAGCAAGGACAACTTCTCTCTAGTCAAGTTAACAAGCTTTTAATTTCAAGTTAACAAGCTTTTAATTAAGTGCCTGTTATATGCCAGCATGATGCTAAGCTTTAGTGATCTTTTTTTTTTTTGGGAGGGGGGGAAAGCAGGGTAATTGGGGTTAAGTGACTTGCCCAAGGTCACACACCTAGTGTGTCAAGAGCCTTAGGTTGGATTTGAACTCCGGTCCTCCTGACTCTAGGGCCACTCTAGGGCTGGTGCTCTACCCACTGCACCACCTATCTAACGGGGGGGAGGGGAAGGGGGAGGAGGAAGACAACATGCAATCAACTATGTACAAACAAAACCTATACATGATTAATTAATATAATCTTTAACATTAAGGATGACAAAGAAAGGCATCTTGCAGAAGGTGGGATGTTTTGTAAAGCAGATCAAAAGGACTGGGTAATATTGGATGGGGGTGGGGTGTATGTGGAAGTATAGGAAGGAAGGAAAGAAATACTAAAAAAATTAAGTGCCTGCCACAGCTGAGGCAAACATAGATTTAAGTGACTTACCCAGAATCACACAGCTACTAAGTTTCTGGGGGTGGAGCTCAGAGCTCTATCATATACTATGATACCTAGTAGCTGAGAGTGAGATGATGACTCCTAGATTGTCAACCTAGATGACTAAACATGATGTGCCCTTGACAGTAATAAGGAAGTTATGAAGGAAAGAGTATTTTAAAGAATAAAAATGAGTTACATTTTGGACACATGGAAATTAAGCATGACAGGACACCCAGGCAGTTGGAGGTGTGAGAATGGAGGTCAGGAGAAAGGCTAGGGCTGCATAAACAGATCTGAAAATAATGTTAAATGTAGGCATACATCATTTATTTCTAAGACCCCTTCCAGCTCTGATATTGTGTGATTCCTTTTACAGTTCTTCCTCAGGTCCCATATGTACATGTTCCCTGGAGACCTGAGCTGATCAAGGCTGGCTGTATGCCACATTTGTATTCAGAACAGTCTGATGCTTCCCATGTAGTCTTTTTCTTTTTTTGAGACAATCATGGTTAAGTGACTTGCCCAGGGTCACATAGCTAGTAAATATACAGTGTTCCTAAAGTCTGGACACGAAGGCAAAAATGCGTATTTTCAAGAAATGAAATGAATGAAATTTTCAACCACACTTTATTTAATTGGAATATTAACAAATAACACCTTCAATATGATTGCCATCATTCGTGATGCAAAGATTGATGCGCTTTGCAAGATTCACGTGAACTTGATGGTGCAATAACTCCACATTGCCGTCAATTTTCCTATGTGTCCAGACTTCAGGGACACGCTGTATATTCTTTTTTGTAAAGACTAGCAAAAAGAAAGAGTTAAGAACTAGTGACATGGCCATATAGTCCATTTTATTTTTTAAAAATACTTCTTTTCCTCCTCCCTCCCCAAGATGGTATGCAATCTGATATAGCCTCTACTTATATATTCATATTCAACGTATTTTCTCATCAGTCATAATGTAAAGAAGAATCAGAACTAACGGGAAGAACCATGAGAAAGAAGAAACAAAACAACAAAAGAAAAGGAAAGCAAAACAGTATGCTTCCATCTGCATTCAGACCACAAAATTCTTTCTCTGGATGTGGATAGCATTTTCCATCATGAGTCTTTTGGAATTGTCTTAGATCGCTGCATTGCTAAGAAGAGATAGGTCTATCAAAGTCAGTCATCACACAATGTGGCTGTTACTGTGTAAAATATTCTCCTGGTTCTGCTCACTTCATTCAGCATCAGTTCATAATGAGTCTTTTCAGGTTTTTCTGAAGTCTACCAGCTCATCATTTCTTATAGCACAATAGTATTCTATTGCCTTCATGTACCACAACTTGTTCAACCATTCCCCAACTGATGAATATCCCCTCAATTTCCAATTCTTTGCCACCACAAAAAGAGCTGCTATAAATATTTTTGTACATGTGGGTCTTTTCCCCATTTTTATTATCTCTTTGGGATACAGACCTAGAAGTGTTATTGCTCGATAAAAGGGTATGCATAGTTTAACATCCCTATGGGCATAATTCCAAATTGCTCTCCAGAATGGTTGAATCAGTTCACAACTCCAACAATGCATTAGTGTTCCAATTTTCCTACATCTTCTCCAACATTTATCATTTTCCTGTTTTGACATGTTAGCCAATCTGATGGGTGTGATGTGGTACCTCAGAGCTATTCTGATTTGCATTTCTTTAATCAATAGTAATTTAGAGTATTATTTCATATGACTATAGCTAGCTTTAATTTCTTCCTCTGAAAACTGCCTGTTCCATATAATCCATTTTAGAGATGAGAAAACCAAGGTCCAGAAATGTGAAGTGATTTGCCCATGGTTACATAGCAAATTAGTAGTAAAACCAAGACTAGAACCCACTTAGGTCTCCTGACTCCA
This sequence comes from Trichosurus vulpecula, assembly GCF_011100635.1. Lineage (NCBI taxonomy): Eukaryota > Metazoa > Chordata > Mammalia > Diprotodontia > Phalangeridae > Trichosurus > Trichosurus vulpecula. Next base: position 94,924,623 of record NC_050575.1, read on the forward strand.
AGTTCTGTGCTTTTCTTATTAGGCTTACTTTCCCACCTGAAACAAATGTCAGAGAAGCTGACCCTGGGATAATGTCATGGTCTTAAAAAAAAAAAAACAACTAAAAAGCTTGGGCAGGCATGAAGGAGGACTTAGCTTATCTGCTCCCTCACCCTGCCCCCCCCCCCCAAAGCACCAAGAGGCTACTGTGACAGGGTTTAAGAATACATCATTTCCATGAGGTATTAGGGAAAGTTCACTATCAAGAAGCAGGGGAAGAATCATAATCACCAGTTCTGATACCTGGGACAAGAACCACAAACTGTAAAGTCCAAAAGGTGCCATTAAATTAGTTTTGTAAGGCAAATTCAACTGGGAGAGTGTGAAAGCACTTCAGACCTAGGGACATATACTTAGACACCAGCCCAATGAGATAACAAACTCATCTTATACCCCTCTGCCACAGGAAAAGAACAAAGTGTAGAGCTTAGCTGGGGATTAGCTCACCTGAATGGGGGATTGCAGGCTATCTACTGGACTATTTTATCTAGACATTCCTAACTAGGTGCTAAACGAAGTTGTGCCAACCTGATATTAGAGTTCAGCACTCAAGTCAATAAATAAGCAATTACTGAGTACCCACTATATGCTAGGCTCCCAGCTACAGTCCCTGCCCTCAAGGAACTTAACTTAGGAAATGACATATAGAAATAAGTAGGTACAAACAATACACAAAGTAAATACAAGATAATGGGGGGAGGCGATGACAGATGAGATGGACAGGAAAAGGCACTAGCAAATGGGGGAATCAGGAATGGCATTATGTATAGGTGATGGCATCTGAGTTACATTTTGAAAGAAATAATGGGTTCTAAGAAGCAAAGGTGAATAAACAGTTACAGGCATGGGGAATTGTGAAAAGGCTAGAAGATGGGAGATAGAATACCCTGTTTGAAGGACAGCAAATAGGTTAACTTGGCTGGAACTTAGGAGACTGCGAAGGGGATTAATGTGTAATAAATCTGAAATGCTAGACTGCAGCCAGACTGCAAAAGATTTCAAATAACAAAGGAGTTTGTATTTGATTCTATGGGGAAAAGGGAACCACTGAAGCTTCCTGAACAAGGGAGTGACATGATGACCAGACCTACGTTTTTAGAGTATCACTTTGGCAACTATTCAAGTAATGGGCTGGAAAGCGTAGAGAATGGAGTGGAGACTGGAAATAGGACACAAGTTAAGGAGGCTAACAGTCAAGGTCAGAGATGATGAGAGCCTGAACAAGGATAGTAGCTGTGTGAATAAAAAGGACACTCATTTGAAATATGCGGCGAAGGCAGACCAGAGAGCAGGAGACATTTTTGCCTTTCTCTCTATCTCCAGCCCTTAACACCATGCCTGGCACTTAATGAATGTTTGATGAATGACTGACTGGAAGGCTGGTATGGGAGAGGGACGGGGTCGATGACTCCTGGGTGGGTTGGGAATCTGGGTGGCCCACCAGCGGCGTCCTCGACAGGAGGAGGAAGAAAGGTGAGTTCTCCGCTGGGCTCCCGGCGCCTGAAGGATCTACCTGCTAGAGGCTCAGTTTTGGGGCCACGCGTGAGTGCCGGGGGCCGGGACATACCTTTCTCCGGAAGGGCACGGCCCTGTTGGGGTCCATGGCCAGGCCCATTTCCGCCAGGTTCTGCTGCACCGACTTGGAGCGGTCCCAGGCATGACGGATGTGAGAGCTGCGGAAGCAGAAGCAGGGCCATGAGCGGAGCCCGCCTCGCCTAGCCTCCCTCACGGCCCCACACGCCCTTACCCCAGCCCCCGGCCCTCGCGCTCACCACTCGATCTTCGGCGCGGCTTTCCTCCGCGCGTTACGGTTCAGCCGCTTCCGGTTAACATTATAACCGAATTTCCGCCGTCGATTCTTTCCCTTCGCCTTAGGCATCTTGGCGACTCCGGGCCCACCGGTTCCAACAGCTCACACGCGCCCAACAGAAGACACCGCTGGTCCGCGTGGAAACTGTCAGCTTCTTCCGCAGCCACCGACGCAGACGTAGACGTCACCGCCCTTTCTACGCATGTTCTTGCGCACGCTCAGTGGAGCGCCCCGGCCAGCCTCTTGGGAAAGGTAGTCCTCCGGGCCGGTGGGATCCTCCCCGCAATTTTCCACCGCGCATGTGCCGTCGAGGGCTCAGGTTTCCTCCCTCCGTTGCGGTGATTTGACCGCAAGCTTTTGGCAGCGGAAGGGGAAAGGGCGGGCAAAAGAGGTCCTGAGTGTGGAGCAATCTTCGGGCCGAAAGGTCGGCGTGAGCCGCGATGTCATCTCCGGGGTCGGTGGCTCAGGAGATGGCCTTTGACCCCGCGACGCCCCCAGTCATTGAGGGCTTCACCCCCAGCCCGCAGCGTTTGCGAGATGAGAGCGTCAAGGACAAATTTCAACGCAAGATCCGTGAGAACCCGGTGGTGCCCATAGGTGAGGGGGTACAAGGGGGGCGGCATTGGAGAACCAGGCCCAAGGAGGGGGCAGAGAGCGCATGCTGGCGGGGAGAACCACCAAGGTCACCCCGGCGCCATCTCCGTCTCCCCAAATCCTTTCCCATCCCCTCCCACTTCGAATTCACTAACTTCGTGTGTCTGGTGCCCCCCCCCCCCCCCCGCAGCTGGGTGCAACCCTCTTCGCCCGCCCCCCGCCTCCCACGCCCCTGGGGGCAGGGACTGTTTCGTTTTTTGTCTTTTGCTTAACGGGCGCCAGGCTCCAGGTCTGGAATACCAAAGGCGCCTAGTAAATGCTTGTTGGGTTTAATTGGTTAGGCGCCTGGACCAGAACCGAGGTCTGCTGCTTGCCGTAGCTGGGGCTTGTCAATTTAAGAGCACAGGAAAGGGCGTTGCAGGAAGGGAACCCCTTAAACTGGGAAAGGGGCCTAGAAAACACGGAGCTGGGACGGCTGGGGTAGGGGGAGAGGGAGGAATTAGAGATTTTTATTTATTTGTCTTCCATAAATAGCCTATCCCATGCTTCATAATGACTTGTTTTGCCTTTTATTCTTTGTGTGTATTAGTTACTCGTATATTACTACCTCTCCTTGCCCCCTCCTCAACAGGTTGTAAGTCTCTTGGGGCCATGGACTCCTCTCTGATTGAGAACTGAGTAGAGAGAGGAGACAAAGCTCCTTAGGTCTTTTAAAAATTGTATTTATCTTTATAAAGAACCCTTCAGGGCAAGGATGTTGTCGTTTTTGTCTTTGTATGACTGCACCTGACATGGAAGGTATTTAATAAATGCATGTTGGTTGACTTCAGATTGATGTTAAACTTTCTCCTTCCACCTGGCTTGTTCCCCTGTAGGTTGTCTGGCCACAGCTGGAGCTTTGTCTTATGGACTCTACTGCTTTCACCGGGGCAACAGCCAGAGATCCCAGATGATGATGCGGACCAGGATCTTGGCTCAGGGCTTCACAGTGATGGCCATTCTCGGGGGCTTGGTGGTCTCAGCCATGAAATCACCCAGGCATCACTGAGACCAATGGCCCATTACTTGAGAGAGTCAGTGACCATTTGCAGGAGACCCAAGCAGCTTTCCAGAGAGGCATTGGAGGAATTTCTTGGCCCCATGTTGAAGCCATATCTAATAGTACTGAGTGAGTCCTGTGTTTCACTCAGGCAGAACTGTTGATAATGTAATGGATTTTTTCATTAAAGAATGAAATGAGTTTGGGTTTGGGAACAGAACTTGTTTTCAATTTTGTTTTGCTGGCCCTTTTCCTGCTCCTCCCAGATAGTCCTCATTGTATCATCCATGCAGTATCTAATTAGATAAGTAATTCCTCACATTCCATGAGTGTTTACAGTACATTCTTCTCACAAGTACCCTGCAAAGTAGATAGTACAGATATCTCCATTTTACAGATGAGAAATCCAAGTCACAGAGAAGCTAAAGGGTAAGTGTCAGAATAGCAATCTCAAGCTTTTACTCCAAGTTAGACATTCTTTTTCTGTGCCATGTGCCCAGCCTGATTGACAGAGCTCTGTGAGTTTAAACTTAACCTCAGTTGTATAATAGAAAAACAGTATGTCACAGCTGGATCAAAACTTAAGAGACACATTTAGTTCTGTCCCCTTGTTTTACAAAGGAGACAAGTGGTCCAATGAATGGAGCAGTGGATTTAGAGTGTGAGGACTTAGATTTGAAACCCAGTTCTGCTCACTATCCTTGTTCCCCTACATAAGTCCTCTAAAATCCTCTGGGTCTCAGTTTTTCTCATCTGTAAAGTGCTAGACTAGATGACCCCTGAGGTCCTTTTCAGCTTTAAATCTATAAACCTACCAAAACAGGTTCAGAAAAGGAATTTGGTCCAGAGCATCCACCTCAAGAACGTGATAGTTTTCTCAGGGAAACTAGCTTAATCTCAAGGCTCTCTGAAGTCTTCCAAGTAAGAGAATTGGACTCAAAAGTTAGCAAACCTGGATTCTGGGCCTGACTCTACCACTTACTAGCTTTCTGACATAAGGTGCTTTCTGAACACCCATTTCCTCATCTATAAAATAAGCATAGATAATTCTTGCCCCACTTCCCTCACCCTATTTTCAGGTTCAAGGAAGAGAAGGTTTTTAGTGGATACCTATCATGAGGACTGGCCTAGGGTAAGTGCAGAGAGGCTTGATTCATAAAGGCTGGCCCACCAGCTGGTTTGTTTGTTTTTTTTTTGGCCAGAGTAACTCATGAAATGTTAAGAAATGAAGATGATTCAGTCTATATCAATGAACACCTAAAAAGGAGGAGGTTTTCCCCCTTGAAACTAGTTTGTTTCTCTTTCCTTGTAAATATGGTTCAGAACCAGTTAAAAGCTGCGCAAGATATTACTTATTTTTATCAAGGTAGTGAAGGAAGGCTAGGATGGAAGCTGGGCCCTGGATGGGTTTCCCAAAGAATTCTCTGACAGCTGCTATTGCTGTTCAAAAGGGAAAAGAGGAGAGCTTCATACAGGGTGTCCCTAAAGTCTGGAAACACAGGAAAAAATGCATATTTTGAAATATTTAGAATACTAACAGACCATAGCCCCCTTGACTTCTTTTTCTGGGGTATGCTAAAGGAGAAGGTGTGCTCGAAGAAAATCACAGATGCAACACACTTGATTGAACACATAAAGAGGAAAAGTGCTAAAATTGATGGCAATGTGGAGTTACTGCATTGAGTTCATGTGAATCTTGCAAAGCACATCAACCTTTGCATAACAAACCATGGAAATCGTATTGAAGATGTTATTTGTTAATATTCCAATTAAATGTTGAAAATTTCATTAATTTCATTTCTTGAAAATACGCATTTTTGCCTATGTGTCCAGACTTTAGGAACACCCTGTAAATATAAAGGGATTCTGGCAGTAGATGGGAAGGTGGACAAAGTGACATCTAAGGCTCCTCATTCTCAAATCCTGTAATTTCCCTGAAATTGTACAGTATAGGGAAAAGAAATTTGGACTTGGAGACAGGGACCCAAGTTTGAATCCTGGCATTGATACTAGCTGTGTAACCATGCACAAGTCACTTGACCTTTCTGAGCTTTTGCTTCCTCTGAAAAACGGCATAATATCTCTCTCACAGGACTGTGAGAAAGGTGCTTTGTAAACCTTTGAATACCTTTAAGCAGTGTTGTTACTGCCTACAGATCGGTGAGGGAGCTGCAAAGCAGAAATGACATAGGCAGAGCTGTAAGGTGAAAACATTTTACAAGCACTTTGATCTCACAAAAAAAGATTTTTAGAAAGAATTGTGTAGTGGAATATCACTGCTTAAAGAATGAAACAAAGGTGGGTTTGAAATCTGCTTTCCTTAGTTGTTATCCCAACCCCACCCCAGGAATCAGCAGCCTGAAAAAAAGCATGGTGAGATACAAAGGACATTAGACTTGGAATTTGAATAGTAACACTGACTCACATTTATATATGACCTTGCAGCTTATAAAGCACTTTTCTCAAGTTGCAGCTCCACTACTTAGGTGCTGTGTGACCTTGGGCATTCACTTCCCTTTTCTGGGCCTCAGTTTGCCTACCTATAAAATAATACTTTGTACTGCCTACCTCATGAGATCGTTGTGAGAATCAAATGAGATTGTGTAGACCACTTTGTAATCATAAAACACAAATCAAATACCACCTCAAGTCTTCTGAGTCTTGTCAGGGGAGTGACTTCCTGGGGACCTTATGTGGCACTCGGTACCTTTCTGATTGCCCTTGTCACTTAAGACTGTATTACAGTTGTCTGTTCTGTCTTTTCCTCTTACTAGTCTGCAAGGTGCTGGACCATGAGTTACCTAAACTATAACACTAACCCTACGTATAAGCTTCTGCACGTGGTATGTACTCAATAAATGTAGAAGGAATAAATCAAAGTGTTCTATAAATATGCATGATTATCATCTGACCTCTAACCTGAGTTTGGCTTAAGCCCCCACCTCTAAGCCTTTGTAACACCTAGCCATTTTGTATCTCAGTTTACTTAGTCTTCACGTCTATCTGTCTGCTGAGCACCAGGGAGATCAGAGTTGGGTGGAAGGACAGCCATAGCCAAGTACCCAGTGTGGACAAACATAGAACAACTGGCCTCCTGCCTGAACCACAAACAAGACAGTCCATCTCTTGGCTCTCCATGGGCATTGTCTCTGGTTGCCCCCCTTCCTAGAATCTGTTCCTCCCCAGTTCTACATACTTCTCTGGCTTTAAGTCCCAACTAAAATCTCATCTTTTACAGGAAGTCTTTTCCAACTTCTCTTAATTTTAGTGGCTGCCCTCTGTTAATTATTTTCTATTTATCCAGTATATAGCTCTTTTGTATATATGTATTTGTATATTGTCTCCCTTGTTGGACTGCCGTTTGCCCCTTCTTTTTGTATCCCCAGCTCTTAGCAGGATGCCTGGCCCTTAATGTTGATTCGTTAATTGACCTTGTTGTATGGGGGAAATACTTTGTTTCTTTCAGTGCTTCAATTCATTTTTTAATAGATTTGAAATAGGCTCACAGAGACAAAAGCCAGGCAATGATAGAACTCATTGAAATTGCCTTTCTCTATGATGTGTTTCTACTCATTCTGACCCAGCAGCTGCACAAGATATTGCTTATTTATATCAGGGTAGTAGAAGGTAGGCAAGGATGGGAGCTAGGGCCTGAATGAGTTTCCATCAGAAGCTTCTGACAGCTGCTAATGGCCATATGGTACAATTCCCTAAGAAGTTCATCACAGTGGATGACATTAGCATAGCGGGGATGTGGCCAGGTAGAACTAGAGGAGAGAAACCTTTGAACACTAGAAAATTACCAAAACACTAAAGGTCAGACTTGGAGGGAAAGGGCTGCCTCCAAAGATGACTCTTCAAATTCAGTCCAGCCTTCAAAGCTCAGTCATGTGTCATCAGCTTATATCTGAGGGTGATCTGCCCAGCATTAATCCCCAAAGTCTGGAAATCAAGGTTGCTGGATAGTCAAAGAAAGCCTCTTAAACTTCAGAAAAAAGGGAATGATGTCCACCACTGTGTCTGAGAAGTGTGAATGAGAGATGTGCTGAGCCCTGTGGCTGTCTCCATCCGTAGCTCGCCTTTCATCCCCTTAGCTGAGAAAGCTTGATTTTGATCTAGAAAATTTGATTTTATAAAAGTACTAAGTTTTACGCTGGCCGCTTCAGGAAGCCGTCCCTGTGTCCCTGGTTAATGACCTTCCTGCTTGCCCTCACATGCTAGATGTCACGGATTCTTGCTGTCTACATATGTGTTCTACCTTCCAAACTGTCGACTCCCCACATCCTTCAAATCTCTCCCAGCTTGAAGCAAGAGTTTACTCCACACATCCTTCAAATCTCTCCCAGCTTGAAGCAAGAGTTTACTCTACACAGCAGGTGCTTTTTAAAACACGTGATAAAGTGAATTGAGGTTGATTACACATTCCCTCTCCTCAAATAATCTCTATTCCAGCCAAACTAGCCTACTGGTACAGGACCTTCTATTTCCCACCCCTGAGCCTTTGCACAGACTGTACCCCATGAGGATTCTCTCCCTCTTCACTTCCTTCTCTCAGAAACCTCGGGCACTCTTCAAGGCTCAGCTCAGGTGTCTCTTCTGCCAAGGATCTTCCTGGTTCTCCCAGTTGTTAGCTCCATAATTACTTTGTATTAATTTTGTGTACATCCTGTATTTGTGTGTGTGTGAACATGCCGTTGCCCTGGTAGGATATAAGTTCTTTGAGGGCATGAGCTGTCTTTTGTCTTTGTGTCTCCAGCACCTAGCACAGTGCCTGGTTTACATAGATGCATAATAAATGCATGTTGATTGACTGGTTAACCAAGGAGAGGGATGGAGCTATGACCAAGGTAGAGGGTGAGGTTCTGCTCAGGCTGGAGACCTGGGCTCTTACCAAGAAGTCTGGGATTATGGCCAAGGAAAAGGCAAGGATGCCAGTTTTTGAGGAAACTGGTATTGTCACCTAGCTGGAGAGTGGCCAGTGACAATGGTCTTAGCTGGTAAATGAACAGAAAATATCAAGCCCAGAATAGACACCTTGACTCAAACATAGTCTAGGCTGTCAGAAAAAAAAATGGATGCTTTTCCTGGCCCTTCATGAGGAAAAGGGCTTAAAGGATGGACAGTGTAATGGGGAGCAGGGGCAGTGGTATGTGTAAATTGATGTCTAGTGAATATCCAGCATTGATCATTGTAGCTACCTCTTCCTATACAAAGCAATTGTAATCTTTCTCCCAGATGGTGACTTTTCTGGGAGGCCTGGGGGAGGCAGCTCTGAGTCAGGTTGGTAGGACCTGTAATTGCTCAGAATTTTTTACAGGACTAGGACCACCCTTTCTTTTTAGCCAAGCTCCAAAGAAAACCACCAATAGAGCATCCTGCTCTTGCCTCTTCTACCCCTTCTCTCCTTTGGATTCTTCCCACTTCCATTTCTTCGGCTTCACTTTCTCTCCAACCTCAAAGTGATTTTGCATTTATTTTGTATACATCCTGTATTTGCTTATCTGTGAACATGTCTTATCCCTCTAAAGGAATATAAGCTCTTTGAGGGCGAAGACTCATTTTGTATTTGTATCCCCAGAACCTAACATGGTGTCTAGCGCATAGTAGGAAATTAATAAATGCTTGTTGGTTGATTGATTCCTCACCCCACCTTGATTATTTCTCCATTTTTGCAAGATGGGTCTGAAAGAGTTAACATCATACATGATCCAGCATTTCCCATTAGAATGGCCTCTGACCATTTTGATGCTTGCAGGAGAACTGGAGACACTACAGCAGATGTCTGGGGATACCAGCAAGGGCTGGAGAAGGCTCTATTTTGGGGTCCCACGGATTTTAACTGGCATGTGCTCTTGGATTCTACTGTTCTTGAAGGTCATTGAGCTGGGCAAGACTAATATGATTTAGAGCAAGAAATGACCTTGAGGTCATCTAGTGAAACCCCTTCATCTTAACAAGTAAACTGAAGCCTAGAGAAAGGAAAGGACTTTGCAAAGGTCACATGGGTAGTAGGATGGGACCTAATACAAATGGCAGCCCGACATAGATTGTAGCTTACAAAGATACAAGAGTGATAATAAATAAGTGTAAAAAGAGTTAACAACACAACCTTTAAGCCAAGAAAAATAAAAGACCTGTGGGACTTGATGGTCATGATGTGGCAAACCAATGGTAGATGTGACACCTAAGGAGATGGGTTTGAGAAGGAAGGAAGAGGCCAGGGAGGGAGCTCCCTTTGCTCCAAAGGATGAGGGGGAACTGACTAAACATTTTGTGCTGTGGATATTGGAGTAGTGGCTTCCAGAGCAAACAAAGCTGTTTCTCCTTCCCTCCTCTCTTCTTTTTAGACCTCTGCCTCAGTCTCCTCACCCTCTGCTCTTTGGTAACCCTGGATGGGTGCCTAGCGGGACAGTGGGGTTTGTTTCAGGGAGATGAGCATAGAACGCATGCGGGATACATCCTTGCACTGCCTGCTGCTCTTGGGGTTGAAGTCACACAGCTGGGCCACCTTCTCCCACTCTGTGCCAGGTACCTCTTCCTTAGACTCCTTCAGAAAGGCCTCTTCTGATGCTCTGCAGGAAGGACAGACACAAGTATTATTACCTGCCCTAGAGTATGTAAAATCATCTTAGCTGACAGCCGTAGGATCACAAAATCAACAAATGTTAGAGCTGGAAAGGACCTTATAGACCATGTATTCCAACTCTCATTTCACATACGAGGAAACTGGGGTCCATAAAAGGGAAAGGATTTGTCCATGGTCACATAGCTAGTAAATGGAAGAGCCAGTATTCAAACCCCTGGGTTTGAAACCTCTGACATGTTGTGTGTCCTTATGTTGGTATCTGGCCTCTTCCCAGATGGATAATATCAGTTTCTCTTTTCATCTGATATTTCTAGCCTAAAACTCACAATGCAGAAATGGAATGAGCTGTTGTAGGAGGGAGTAGACCCTTCATCACTGGATGCCGTCAAGCTAGGCTAGATGACAATCCATCAGGACAGTAGTGTGGGTAATGGATACATGATTCTGGTGAGGGCTGGATTAGATGCCCTATAAGGTCATTTTCATTTTGGGATTTGGGGGCCTTCCTGCTGTAAAGAATCCCTATGAACTATAGTCTATCTAGGCCAAAGGTCTAGTGTCCCTATCTGGTGTCCCTTGCCTACTATGTCCACTGTGCTTTCTGGAACTCATGTTCTATTGTTGACAGAGTGCTCCTTATATTAGATCCAAGCCACATCCCTCCCATTAGTGTGTGAGAGTGTGAGAGTGTGTGTGTGTGTGTGTGTGTGTGTGAGAGAGAGAGAGAGAGAGAGAGAGAGAGAGAGAGAGAGAGAGAGAGAGAGAGAGAAAGATCCTGTGGCCTTTCCAGGTCAGGCTTTGCAGTTGGAAACATTTGGATTATGGTCCTGACCAGCTGTGTGAGCCTAGGCAAATCACTTCTATGTGCCACACTTTTCCCATTTGTAAAATGATAATAAAAATTTTCCTTGCCTTATCTCCCTCGTAGGACTGTTGGCTAGGACCTAAAGTTTGTGAACATCCTTTGAAAATTATAAAGCACTGTATAAGACAAAGGATGTTCAAGATCTGGGAAATGAAGTAAGCATGACCATTTGTCCCATCAGCAAAAACTGGGTCTACCTCTCCTAAATGGAAGACAAATCTGGAGATTGGCTTTCCTTGTCAGGAAATTTTCCCTAAACCCTGAAAAACATTTTTCTTTACTCAGCTGAAGCCTATTATCTATTTCATCCAGTTTATCACATCCTTCTCATCTGATGGTACTCTGCTTTCTACAACCGAGGGAAGGTTTCCCAGTCCCAAATCCGTTATTACTCATTTCATATATTCCTGGATTTCAGAGCTAGAAGGGGCCTCAGAAGGCACTGAATCCAACATGTACCTGAAAAAGAACCTCCTCTTTACTACACCTTTAAGTGGTCATCTATCCTCTTCTTGAAGACCACCAGAAATGGGAAACATCAGGCAGTCCATTCCACTTTTAGACAGCTCTACTTGTCAGAGGAATTTTTTCCTCACAGCCAGCCAACATCTTCCTCCCTACAGCTTCTACCCATTGCTTCTACTTCTGTCCCAAGACCAAGTAGAACAAGTATCCATATAACAGCCCTCCAAATTTTTGAAGGTGGAGATAATGTTCTCCTCTTCTCCTGGCTAAATATCTCCAATTTCTTCAACCAATTCTTATATATCTTGTTCTCCAATCTTCTCATCATCCTAGTACCCTGCCCTTCCCACCCAATGTGCTCCAATTTATCAATATTCTTTCTAAAATGAAGTACTTAGAATTGGATATAATACTCCAGATGTGATCTTACTGAAGCGACAGTGAGACTAGCATATCTACCTCATTCTAGACACTATCTATATTCCTTGATTCCCAAATCTAGTTATCTGGTCCTAACCTCTCTGATAATCTCCAGTCTCACATCTCCAACTGCCTATTGGACACCTTGAACTGAATGTCCTGTAGACATCTTAAACTCAACATGTCCAATATGGGATTCATTATTTCTCCCCCACCCCACCCCAAAGCTTCCCCTCTTCCTAACTTTCTTATTAGCATTGAAGGTACCAATATCCTCCCAGTCACCCAGGCTAGAAACCTGGGTGTTATCTTGTACTCTTTACACTCCATTATCCCCCATACCTAATTTGTTAACAAGAGCTATTGATTTTACCTTCAGAATCTCTCTCCCATATTCCTCCTTTTCTGATATTGCCACGAACCTTGGTGCAGGCCTTTATCACCTCACACCTGGACCACTGGAATAGCTTGCCGTTTAGTCTGCCTGTTCTGACACATCCACTCAGCCAAGTTGAAGTGATCTTCCAAAAGCCCAGGTCTGACCACGTCCACCTGCCACCTCTCTCCACTCCACCAACTCACCAAGTTCCAATGAGTCTCTACCACCTCCAGGAACAAATATAAAGCTCCCTGTTTGGCTTTTAAGGACCTTTATAATGTGCCCCTCTCACCTTTCCAGTCTTCTCACCCCTTACACCCCCACACATATGCTCTGCTGTTCAGTGACTGGCACTGGTTTCCTTGCTGTTCCTTGAACAAGAAACTCCGCCTCAAGGCATTTTCACTGGCTAGATCCATGTCTGGAATATTCTCCCTCCTCATCTCCACCTCCTGGTCTTCCTGGCATTCTTCAAGTGCCACCTAGAATCCTACCTTCTACAAGAAGCCTTCCCCAATCCCCCTTCATGCTCCCTGTGTCCATTATTTCCTAGATATCATGTATATCGTTTTTCTGTACATAGCTGTTTTCCTGGTGTCTCCCTCATTCCACTGCTAGCTCCTTGAGAACAGGGATTATTTTTTGCCTACCTTTCTGTCCCAACACTTAGCACAGTGCCTGCCTGATGACATATAGAGGCATTTAATAAATGTTTCTTGGCTGATTATTGACTATTAGCTGTCTTTTCAAGTTTTATATCATTTGCAGATTTGTTAAGCATTCCATCCATGCCTTTGTCCAGGTCATTGATAAAAATACTGAACATAACAGAGCCAAGAAGAGCCTTGTGGTGCTCTATCCCAGATCCTCCCCTACCTAGGTCAGCCTCTCCTGAGTTTGCTTTTTCCCCCTCTAGACCCAAACAAGAGTGTCATGCTGGGTTTCCCATGGAGCTGCACTTTGACTCTCATGGTTATCTGCTGTGCCAAAGAGTCCTCCCTGTTCCATCCTAGGGTTCCCCGAAGGTCATGGAACTTCAACCTGCCACACAGGGCCATTATAAGAAAAGCTGAAAGCACTTTGTAAACCTTAAAGTACTATGAAAAAGGAAACTACTATCAATATTTGTCATCATTTCCATCAGCATCACTGTTATAGAAGCAATGTGGTGTGGTGGGCAAAGCACTGACGCCAGAGCCAGGAAGACCCGGGTTTAACTCCCACTTCTTGATTAATAGTGACTGTGTGACCCTGGGCAGGTTACTTAACCTCTCAGTGTTCTAGGCAGTTGACTGCATGTTGCATAGAAGGTGCAGTGGATAGAACTCCAGGCCTGGAGCCAGGAAGACCTGATATCAAATCTGATATTTACTACCTGTGTGACCCTAGGCAAGTCGCTTAACCCTGTTTGTCTCAGTTTCCTTATCTGTAAAATGAGCTAGAGAAGGAAATGGCAATCTACTCTAGCATCTTTGCCAAGAAAACACCAGTGGGGTTATAAAGAGTCAGTCACGACTGAATAACAACAATAAATTTTTAGAGGGAGTTTCCTCCTCCAGCAGTTACTTGTGACAATAAAATCACGGGCACAGCCCCTATCCCTACTATTATGAGATTTCACCAGCTGTGAACAGAATGATACCTTCCCATACTGTTCCCAACCAAATCCACTAAGCCCAGCTATGTTTCTCTGCCCTTGCAGGCTCTGGAGCACAGGGAACCATCCGCCAGCTGTGGCCAGGAGATCATTCATCTATAGCTTCACCCAATACACTGCTCTCCACCCCAAGCTTCTCTTGGGACAGGTAAGCAAAGGAGACACGTACACGTAACCTATGATGTCGGCATCTGGTTGCTGGTAGAATGCTTTGTCAGCGATCCTTGAGGGGAAGGGTTAGACAAGGGAAGCCAGGATGACAGAAGAAAGAGGGGCAGGCAAAAAGGTTAAAGAGAAAGAAAGACAACATTAGTGTACTGAAGCCCAAGAGATGGTAGAAGCACCAGGACCATTTGGGAAGGCAGCAGGGCTACTCATAGCCCTTAATAGGCAGGAAGGAAAGAAGAAAAGAAGGGCGAGGGTTTCTCAAAGCATAGGTATAGAAAAAGAGACTCCAAAACGATGTGCCTGAGCTCCCCACAGGTGCAGCTTGGTCCAGTAGGGTCCTAGGCTGTCTCTAACTTTGCAATAGGGCAGGGCCTTTGGTCTCCAGGGACCATCACACAACCTTACTAACTTCCTAGGACCTCTTTTTTCCTTTTCTAGCAATAAGCAGTGGGCAGCTTCCAATTCCCCACTGGGCAGGGAAAGGGTGTACAATTGAATGTCTGGAAACAGCTGTGAGTGTCATCAAAGAGAGAAATAAGACCATTATAATATGGGTGAATGCTGGTGAAGGGCAGGGAGGCTGTTCTGATTAGGATTGAAAGCCACCTGTTTGGTTGGTCTTTCTCTGCCTTCCCAAATACCTTCTATCCTCCCAGAAATCCCCTTCTTCCCAAATATATTCTGCACTCCTACTCACACCCTTCTACATCACTCTTGAATACTCTTTTCCCCCTTGCCCTCACTTAAATACTCCCTACTCTCCCACCTCAATCCTCCCAATACCCCTTGCCCTTCCAGATGCCCCTGCTCCCTCCTACCCAGATTCCTCAAATACTTCCTGCTCCCCCAAACCCCTCTTTTTCTACCAACTTTGAGAGACCTCTCTGCCCACATATCCCCTTCCTCCATATACCCTTGCCCTTTCCCAAATCTTCCTCCACCCAAACATTCCCTGCTTCTCTAAGCCCTCTTCCCCAAATGTTTCTCATGCCTCATACCTGTTGCTGATTTTGTTTTTCTCCACCTGCTCATTCTGTCGCACATTCCATTCTTCCAGGTCCCTCTTTGCCTTCTCCCGCCACTCTTGCTCAGTCACCTTAGAAGCTGCATCTGGGGTCCAAACAGGGGATTAAGTGCATGGAGCAGCTGAAGGGTACCTGCTAAGGCCTGTCTTCCCTCTCCTACCCTCCTCCCTATGTTTTTTGCCCTCCCCCAATTTCCCAGCGCAGGTCAGTGAGCCACCCAGTATATCCAGCCCCCCCTCCCCATCCTCTCCAAGGGCCTCAGGGCTCCTGCCAGAGACAGGCAAAGCTGTCAGGCTCCCTCTGGTTTCCCCCTACCCTCACCCAGCTCTTGCAGCCGTTTCTTCTGCTCCTCTCTCCATTTTCTGATGCTCTCTGGTTCCTGACTGAGCCTGTCTGCCTGGGCTACAGCAGCATAGCCATCTGAAGGACCATTGGCTTCCTAGGAGAGATGTGCACACACACAAACACATATATCACAATATCACCATTTTATAATAAGGGGTCTTAGAGGTCAGCTCATCCAATCCCCTCATTTCATAGATGAGACAGCCTCAGACTCTCCATAGAGCTAATCTATAGGCTAATTCCTGGGATTAGGGACAAAGGTAGAGAGGCTTCCCTGATCTGGGGCTGCCCCATGGGAGCCCCCCAAAACAGGCTTCCCTCTCTTCCCCAAGCTTAGGGACTCCTAGAAAGAAGGAAGGAAGGAAAAATGGAAGAAAGGAGACATTAATTAAGTGCCTACTATGCGCTAAGTACTTTACAAATATTATTTCATTTGACCCTCAAAACAACTGTAGATAGTAGGTACTATTTTTATGTTCATGTTACAGTTGAGGATTTTGAGGCAGAGAGAGTTTAAATAATTTGCCCAGGGTCACACAGCTGGTAAATGACTAAGGCAGGATCTGAACTTAGGTCTTCCTGACTCTGGGACCAATGCTCTATCCATTGCACCACCTAGGGGCTTACAGTTTTACAGCTGTCAGCTGTCTGAAGCCCCTAGGCAAAAATGCTCAAGGGGTAGGGGACATTGCTCTTACCAGCGTACCTTAGGTCAGAATCATGCTGTCTGTATGCATTAGCCACTAAATCTACTCCTGCCCAGAATCAGGAAAACTGACAATCACAGGATCAAATAAGTAGGTTCCCTGCTGCTGTAGAATCTGATCACTACCTGTGCAGGTGGGTAGTGTCTGCCTCAGTTTCCTCAATTGTAAAGTAGGGATAATAACAACACTAGCCTTGTAGGGTTATTGTGAGACTCAAATGAGATGATATTTGTACTGAGAAGCAGCAAGTGCTATATAGATGCTTATTCCCCATCCCTCCTTGCCCTTTTAGGGAAGTTATGACAGAATGCATTTGGAACTATGTTCCCAAAGTTACTGTGTTTATGTGATTCCACTACAGGCCTTCACCCAAAGAGATCAGTGGACCCATATGGACAAAAATATTTTTAGCAGCTCTTTTGTGAGGCAAAAGAACTGGAAGCAAATAGCATAGTAATCAATTAGGGAATGGCTGAGCAAAATATGACCTACAAATGTAATGGAATGCTACTGTGCTGTAAGAAATTGATGGGGCGCTCTGGCCCCGGCCCCAAAATCACGTCTCTGGAAGCCTCCCAATTTCTCAGTAGACTCCTGTCCTGTGAGAAAATTTTCTCTTGTTGAAGAACACATTCTCTTATCAGAACAGACAGAAGGGTGCCTGGCCCAAGGATTTTTGGCCCTGGCTGGTGCAGGGAATCTCCCTCCCGCCAGATTCCCAAGGTCCATGCCTCTGTCATCTCCCTCAATGTCTGGTATACTCCCTACACTTTCCCATCCATAGCTGCCAAAGACACCTGCACCCCTAGATTACCTAATTAGCATCCCTGGCATTCCTTTCCCATACCCCTTTTCTATATAAACTTTAGATTCACCTCTATTAGGGTGCAAGTTCCTCAAAGGGACTTTGCCCGCTTCTATTGGCATTATAATAAACTGTCTCTTGACTGAAAGACTGCTTGAGTGTGTGAATTCATTTCAGGTGACTCTGCCTTGGCATTCTCTGGGTCCCAGCACCCCTAACCTCTATCCCAAACCTCTTTAAAATGATGAAAATGATGGCTTTGGAGAAACCTGGGAGTATTTGTAGGAACTGATATAGAGTTAAGTGGTCAGAACCAGAACATATTATACAATAACAGCATATCGTGAAGATTAACAACTTTAAAAGACTAAAGAATTATGATCAGTGCAATGGCCTACCATGATTTTGGAGGGCTTATGATGAAATATGCTCTCTATCTTTTGAGAGACAGGTGATAGATAACAGAGTGTGGAGTAAGACATATTTTTTGGTCATGACTATTATGGGAATTTGTTGATTGTATATTTTTTTACAAGGGTTTGGTATTGTTTTATTTTTTCCACGAGGGGTGAGAAGGAGTGAAATAGATTTTTATTATTTGAGAAAAGGAAAATTTTTAATTAAAAATAAGTTATCACAGAGTCGAATATCTGTGCATAAAAAATGGAGAATAGGAGATTTTGTGTGGGTCTGGTACCTAGAGAACTTCAGTCCCTTGTGGTTGGCCCAACCCTACCCTAATGTATGAATGTCCATTCCCCTTCTCTCTCCTTGGTGGTAACATCACTGCTCCAGGTGTTTTTGAGGGTGGCAGGAGAGGTTAAAAGGCTCCTCAGAAATGGCCAGGAAACCAACCAAAGGCAACGACCATTGATAGAAACCAGCCCCACATTAGATTCATTTCTAGTTCTGAGGCCACCTCTGTCTCTAATAGCAAGTGAGAGTTACCAGGAAGAATACAGACCCCTTCCCTAGTCAGTTTGCTCTAACATAAAATTTTCCATTTTTAGACAACATCCCATTTACATGTCTGCCAACCTGGGGTTAGTTCCTGGTCAGGGTGCAGTGAAGGAGACCAAGGGGCTACTTTTTGAGGTCACTACTAATCTCTGGTCATCCTTTGCACAAATCTCAGATGGATGGGCTATGTGTAACAACACAGTGCTCTCTCTGCTGACCTCCAATCTTGTATCTACAATTGCCTTTCAGACATCTCAGAATGGATGTCCAGTAGACATCTTAAATGCAATATGTCTGAAACAGAAGTCATTATTCCCCTCCCCGCAAAAACCCACCTTCTTCATCTTCTACCTTTTCTATTACTGTAGAGGGCAACACCATCCTCCCAGTCCCTCAGGCTCCTCACTATCTCTCACACCCTCTCCCCCCCACATCCAATCTGTTGCCAAGACGTATTGGTTTCACTTTTGCAACATCTCTTGAATACACCCCCACCTCCCCTCTGACACAGCCACCACTTTAGCATAAGCTGTCATCACCTCACATCTGGATTGCTACAACAGCCCTGCTGGTGGGTTTTCCTGCCTCGAGTCTCTCCCCACTCCAATCCATTCCCCATTCAGCCACTAAAGTGATTTTCCTAAAGTGCAGATCCAATCATGTCATCCCCCTACTCAGTAAACTCCAGTGGCTCCCTATTGTCTCCAAGATCAAATACAAAATGCTCTGTTTGGTGTTCAAAACCCTTCATAAGCTAAACCCCTCTTATTTTTCCAGTCTTCTTAGATCTTAATCCCTGATATATACTTTGATCCAGTGACACTGGCCTCCTGGCTGTTTCACAAAAGAGACAGTCCAGCTCTCTGGGCATTTTCTCCATCCCTGAAACACCCTTCCTCCTCTGCTCCAACTACTGCCCTGACTGGCTAAAATGCTACCTTCTACAGGAAGTCTTCCCCAACCCCTGGTAATTCCAGTGCCTTCTCTCTGTTACTATTTCCTATTTATCTTGTATGTATATATAGCTTGTTTTGTATATATTTGTTTACACTTGAGACACTCTCAAGGTCTCAAGAACTTTGGAATTGATTGTGTGACATGGGAGATGTTGGCACAGGACTGCTCAGCATGGCATTCCCGCATCAGAGAAGGTGCTGTGCTCTAAGAGCAAAGCAGAATTGAGACAGCTCAAAAGAAACGCAGGATGTGCAGATTTGAAGTATCCACCCCAAATATTCACACGGACTATGGTGGTAGGGCATTTCAAGCTCATATTGGTCTGATCAGCCACAGTCTGACACATTGAAACTTGACTCTAGCATAGTAATGTCATTTTGATCCTCTTTGAGAACAAAGGACCACAACCATTTGTGTGCGTGTTGCCTCCCCTATTAGATTGTAAACTCCTAGAGGGCAGGGACTGTCTTTTGCTTCTTTTTATTTCCCCAGAGCTTAGCATACATAGTGCCTGGAATACAGTAAGTGCTTAATAAATGTTTATTGATTGATTTCCTGGAAGCCAAACATAGAGAGTAGGTTTGCTTGAATACTAAGAAGGGATGTTTGAATTTAGGTGCTACTTCCACAGGGACCACCAATGGAGGCCAGGTCTTATCTTCTTTGGCCTTGGACTTGGCCTTATAGGTTGGGGGTATTTGCTTGGTTGGGAGGGTACGAAAGATTGGAAGAGGGTGTGAAGGGAAAGGTTGTGAATAAAGCTGAAAGCTTGTGAATCTAAACCTGGTTGTGAATGAAGTTTTTAAATGCCCTTCAAGGTACGCTTAAGCTCTATATTTCCAGGGCAACCCCCTCTGTTTTCTCTTGCCCATTGTAATGTAATACAAGGAAAATTAGGAACCCCTGAGAAACCCCTAGCTACTGACAAGCACCCCCAGAAAGAATGGACTCAGATATCTTTGGCATTTAGCAAACCCCCTGGGACTCCATGACTCCACCAAGGAATGTCAATAGATGGGACCATCCCACTGAAGGATAACCTGGCAGACCCTTTCTAGCAGATATCCCTGGAGCGACTCCACCAAGGAATGTAAATGATTATCCCACTAGTACGATAACCTGACTGAATCTTTTGATCAGCCAGGACCTTTGTTCCTGTTCCCCCCACCCTGTACCCACATATCCTACATAAGCCAAGCTGTCACCCCAACACACTGCCATTGATTTGTGGTGCCATACCCCAATGGCCGCCGGCTAATAAATTCTCCACTTAAAACTTATACTCTGTGGTGTGTCTCGCTCGCTTCTGGTACAACAGTAACTTTAGGCCTCAGATTACATAACCAATTCATTATTCAATCAATCAGCAAGTTGTTTTTTTTTTTAAAGACTGAGTCGCCATATGTACAAAATAGTCATAGCAGGGATGTGTGTGTGTGTGTGTGTGTGTGTGTGTGTGTGTGTGTATGGTGGCAAAGAATTGGAAACTGATGGGGATGCCCATCAATTGGGGAATGGCTGAACAAGTTGTGGTATATGATTGTTATGGAATACTATTGTGCTATAAGAAATGATAAAAGCGATGGTTTCAGAAAAATCTGGGAAGACTTGTATGAACTGATGCAAAGTTAAGTAAACAGAACCATGAGAACATCATGTATAGTAATAGCAATATTATAATAATAGCCACCTGTGGGAGACTTAGCTACTCTAGTCAGTACAATGATCCATGACAATTCCAAAGGACTCATGAGAAAAATGCTATCCACTTTCAGAGAGGGAACTGATAGAAGCATATTTTCTTTCAGTTTCTTTATTTTTCTTGCCTTTTTCCCCCTGCAATATAGCTAATGCGGAAATATCTTTCGTATGACTGTACATATAAGTAGAGGGAGAAAGACAATTTGGAACTGAAAATTTAAATAAAAACAAAAAATAAAGGCTAGGTATCCTTATCTTGTCAAGGCTAGAAATGCAGAAGCTAGCTACTCATGGCCACTGATTGGCATGGGAGCTGTTGCAATTGAAATTAAAGTAAACTGAGGCACAAAACTCTGAGTATGATCAATTTATTAGCAAAGCACAAATTTGTCAATAAATAGGGTCTCAGTCTCCTCAGCAAGCTAAGATGCCCAAATGACAGATCATTTTTACAGACAAAGGAGAAGCATCCAAAAACTAGAAGGCAGCATCATAGGTGAGGAAAACAATATGATTGGTTACAAAGTCTGAAGCATCATAATCATGGGGAATAATGATTGGCTGGAAATGGGAAATGTGGGACTAGCAACAACCTCTCACTAGGAAGGTTTGATTGATTCAGTCTACCTGTAAGGCCAGTTAATTGTATAGAGATAACAGACCAGACTTCTTTGAATTGATTAACAGAAAAATTGAACTTCTAAATTTAGTCTAGAGACAATGAAATATAACTTAAGCAATTTTACAAGATGTCAGTCGTTGGTACAGAATAGAATCAATTACAAAATAGAATCAAATTGATTTCCTCAGACCTCTGACTTACTGTTTCTAACCTGGGCTGGTTTGCCTTTCCTTAAGCAACCCGGTGGGCCCCTGTTCCCAGGAGTTTACTATATTAATGCCAAATTTAGTGTGGACACCCAATGAGTAGCCTGTCCCCAGCATCTGAGATTACAGATGTCTGTCAACTATACCACTTCTCAAAAATCATTTATTAAGCATCCACTTCAGCAGGTGTTAAGTACAGTAGATATACTGGGGATAAAGAGACAAAATTAAAAATGGTCCCTCTACTCTCAAGGACTTTCTTTTATAATCTACCCAAGGCAAACAATATGCACATACATACATGTATGTATAAAAGAAATAAAAAGTAATTGGGTGGAGGAGGGGAAAGACAGACACTAGCAGCTAGGAGGATCAGAAAACAGCCTCATACAGAAGGTAGTACTTGAGCTTACTCTAAAAGAAATTAAGAATGCTAAAAGATGACGAGAGACAGCTTTCAGACATGAGGCACAGCCAGTGCAAAGATATGGAGGCAGGAGATAGAGGGCCATGTATGAGGAACAGCAAAAAGGCCAGTTTGTCCACAGTGCTGTGTGTGTGTTGAAGGAAGTAATGTGCAAGTCACTTAACCTTTCACAGCCTCAGTTTTCTTATTTGAAAACTGGAGATAATAATAACATCTGTTAGGTGGCACAGTGGATGAAGTGCCAGGCCTGGAAGTCAGAAAGACTTATCTTCCTGAGTTTAAATCTGGCCTCAGACACTTACTAGCTGTGTGACCCTGGGCAAGTCACTTTACCCTCTTTTCCTCCATTTCTGCATCTGTAAAAATGAGCTGGAGAAGGAAATGGCAAACATGGGGACAATATCTCCCTCTCTCCCAGGGTTGTGGTAAAGATCAAATAAGAACGCACATTAAGCATTTTGCAAACCTTGAAGTACTATGGAAGTGTGACCAGTATCTCTGCCAAGAAAAGCCCAAAGTGGTCACAAATATGGACACAACTAACACAACTGAACCACAACAAGATGTAAAACTTAGGTATTATATAAATAATAGCTATTATCAGCAAATATATTTCATCTTGGAGGCTACAGGCAGCCTTGCATTATTTCCTGATGGATTAATGTTGGAAAGTTGAGTATATTCAAAGGGACCATAAATTTCCAAAGAATAGGCATTATATTTTGTTCTTCCTTCAAGTTAACTCAAGCACTACCTCCCACATGAACTCCCTCCCCAGACGCTAGTCCCTTCCACCCTCAAAAAATTGCCTTACACATATTCTGTATTTACTTTACATGTGCATATGTTGTTTCCCCTGATATAATGTAAGTTAATCGCAAGGAATGTTTCATTTGTGTTTGTATATCCCCAGCATATATTAGATAGTTTAATAAATGCTTGTTGATTGATATGCTTCTCTGTTGGGTATGCAATAGGCATTCAACAAATATTAAATTATTACTATTTTAATATGGTGTTTATAAAGGGCCTTGAACATTAATGTATCTGGTTAATTTAACTTAACAGATGCTTATAAAGTACTTTCTTATGTGTAAGTCTGGACACTTCCCATTGGGGGAGAAAATTACTATTCCCATTTTAAAGAGGAAGTATCTGAACCATAGACTATAGATTCAGAGCCAGAAGGCCCATTAAAGGTCATCTGGCCAAAGCTTCTTGTTTTAAAGTGAGGATACTTGCTCACCAAGGTACTAAGTTACAGGCCAGGGATTTAATGCAACATCCTCTTCTCTTTCCAATACGCCACCCTTCCCCTGATACCCCAAGATGACAAGTGACTTTTCAGAGGTCATTCACTCATCTCAGACGTGGTGGGGTTGAGATTCAATACACAGGAAACTGGAAATGGTGGTTAAAAGTCACAAATGCCCGTTTTGTATTATAATCTACCCCAGGTCAGTATTTTTCTTCTGCTTGTTCTTCAGTCAGAAGGCCCAATTATGTTATCTGTGGATCTTGTTCATATCACTTGACTTCCCTGTTTCCTCATTGATAGAAGGAGGGCATTGACCTAAGTGATCTCTAAATTCCCTTTCATCTTCTAATTCTTATTCCTATGGAGTGAGGTTTCTTGGTGGTACAGTGGATAAAATGCTGGATTTGGAGTCAGGAAGATCTGAGTTCAGATTCTGCCTTGGATATTTTCTAGCTGTGTGACATTGGGCATGTCATTTAACCTATCATTGTGTCGGTTTACTTATCTGTAAAATGGGGACAATATCTCCGTCTCTCCCAGGGTTGTGGTAAAGATCAAATAAGAACGCACATTAAGCATTTTGCAAACCTTGAAGTACTATGGAAGTGTGAGCTGTAATTATCTGATAAACCTTCTTCTAGTCCACAGATGGGCCTCTGGTCCACAGCAAGTTGTTACCAGTCTGTAAAACTTTGAAAAACACTTTCTCCTCTTCATCCTTTGTTCTCCCCACATCCTACTGCTCCCATCCTTCTTTTCCCAGGCTCTGAGTCTCTGCCCCCATATTAAATTATAGAACCTTCAAGTATTTTTTGTGAGAAAATTTGTCTCTCCTTGACACATAGATATTAAAATGGATAGACACTTGTCAGGGAGGTCATAGGGGAAATTTGTGATGCCAGCGGGGCTTAGACTAAAGAACTCTTACTATTACAGAACCTATTACTTTGGGGGGGGGGCGGGGCAAGGCAATCAGTGTTACATGGCTTGCTGCCCAAAGGTCACACAGATAGGAAGTGTCTGAGACTAGATTTGAACTCAGTACCACCTAACTACCCCATAACCTCTTACTTTCAGAGCTGTCCTACTTCCCTATGATTCTTCCAGCCTCTTATTTGAAGACTCCAGGGATAAGAAGCTTACTAAGTCAAGAGAAAACTAATTCCACTTTTGCAGAGCTGTAATTGTTCTATTGTTTTACTATGTTTTACTATGCAGTACTAGGCCCTGGAGGTACAAAGCAAAAATACAACAGTGGCTCCCAAGGAGCTTACTATTAATCAGGGAAATAACGTGTAAACTTTTAAGAATCCATCTGTCTTAAACACAAAGTAATTTTGAGAGGAAGGCACTAATTTCTGGAGATACTATTGATGGGGTGGTTGGGCCCCGGCCCTAAGATCATGTCTCTGGAAGCCTCCCAATTTCTCAGTAGACTCCTGTCCTGTGTCAAAATTTTCTCTTGTTGCAGAACACATTCTCTTATCAGAACAGACAGAGGAGTGCCTGGCCCAAGGACGTTCCCTCCCACCAGATCCCCAAGGTCCATGCCTCTGACATCTCCCTCAGCGTCTGGTACACTCCCTACACTTCCCCACCCATAGTTCCCAAAGACACATGGACCCCTAAATTACCTAATTAGCATCCCTGACATTCCTTTCCCATGCCCCTTTTCCACATACGCCCCAGCACCATTCTCAGTCTCTCCCAGGTTCCCTTAAGGACCTTGCCCTCTTTTACTAAAGCATTGCAATAAACTTTTTGCCGCTTGACTAAGAGAATGCTTGAGTGCGTGAATTCATTCCAGGCAACCCTTCCTTGGCATTCTCGAGGTCCCAGCACCCCCAAACCTCTTCATTATGAAAGGCCTCATGTAGAAGGTAGAATTTGAACTGAACTTTGAAGGAAATGAAGAATTCTTAAGAGGCAGAGGGGAGGAATATATTCAAGGCTTTGGGAATAGCCAGCATATTTACAAAAGCACGGAGACAGAATGTCAAGTGTAAGGAACAAAAAGATCATTTGATGAAATAAATATATGTAAGGAGGATTTTGTTATCCTTTTAGAGTTTAGTTTCTCTGGATCCATGGTCACGGCAATGTCTAGTTTCCAGGTGTTAGATAATAACTCCCAGAACAGTCTCAAGGATCCTAGATAGTAATTCTTAGAATCATAGTGACAGACAGTCCTACTGAGGCTATGCCACGAGATACAGGGGTGACATAATTGATATTTACTACACTTGTGCCAAATGACAATATTGCTAAAGTTAACTTGTGAGCTTAATGTTGGCAAGATGCCTTCTTTGTCTGTTGCCCTATAAAATAGTTGGGCATTGGTCAGTGAGCTGGGGAATCCACAGGGAACCCACAGGGGAATCCATGGGTAATGCATAGAGGAATGCACATACCTGCCTCAATTGGCCCCCATTGAGGTTTGAGGAGATTTAGGGGGATGCACAAGTTGTGCTTGTCTCAACTGACCCCATCAAGACGTAAGGGTAGTTGCCTCTCCTTCTTTGCCAGTCCTTCAAGAAGGGTGATTAGGGAATGCTGTAGGAGTTTGTGCTTATTATCAGCAATACTGTGTTAGAGAAACTAGACTAGAATAAAGCTTATTAATAACCCCTCTGAAGTTCTCTTCTTGTCTGCCCAGATCAAGAGTGAACCTGTTAGAGGCTGGGGTCCAGAACCTCCAGTGCCTCTTGTGTGTTATCTGTGAAACAATAATGTATAATAATATTGGAAAGGTGGTGCACAGACAGATTTTGCAGGCTTGAAATTCCAAAAAGTGGAGTGCATACTTGATCCTCACAGTATTAGCGAGTCACTAGAATTTCAAGGGAGTGACATTGTTAGACCTGAGCTTTAGTAATAGACTTTGGCAGCTGTTTGGAGGGCAGATGAAGGGATTAATTAGTTATGGCAATAAACCAAGTGATAAATGATGAAGGTGTGAACTAGGTCCATTTTCATATGGCCAAGAGTAGTGAGAAGGGAATAGATGCCAAAGATGGTGTGGAGGTAGACTTGACAAGACTTCCTGACTTTGGATATGTGCGGCGAGAGGTGTGGGAAGCCAAGGATGACTCCAAGGTTGAGATCTTGGATTCCTGGAAGGATGGTGGTGCCCTTAACAGAAATCCAACAACCAGGAGAAATGTTTGTTTGTTGTTCGGTCGTTTCAGTCATATCTGACTCTTCATGACACCATTTGGGGTTTTCTTGGCAAAGATTCTGCATTGGTTTGTCATTTCCTTCTCCAGCTCAAACTGAGGCAGACAGGATTAAGTGACTTGCCCAGGGTCACACAGCTAGTAAGTGTCTGAGGTCACATCTGAACTCAGGAAGATAGCTTCCTGACTCCAGGCCCAGCTCTCTGCGCACTGTGGCGCCATCTAGTGTCACTCAAGAGAAACTGCTGCTGCTGTTTGACCTTCGTTCTGGAAGAGGACTGTGACATCAGGGAGATGATGCCATGACATGCACATGAATGAGATTTAAGTGAGGGAGGGCTGTGCAAAGTCATCAGCCTCACTTTCTTCTATTGAGCTATCTGGGTCCAGTGGCAAGATATGGATCAGGATAAACGGAGATGGCCCAGGATGCAGTGGGGGGACCTTGGCCTTTTCAAGCTAAGTGAAAAAAGTGAGGCTTGTGACTTTGCACAGCCCTTCCTCACTTAAATCCAATTCACTTGCGTGTCATGGCATCACCTCCCTTATGTCATGGTCCTATTCCAGAACCAAGGACAAACTGCAATTTCTGTGAGTAGAGAAGGAGCTACCCACTAGGGGCCAAACTTCCAGTTGGATATCATGTCTTTCTTTCTCTTTCTTTCTTCCTTCCTTCCTTCTTTCCTTCCTTCCTTTCTCCACATAGGGTATCATACCCTTACCTGCTGGTGCTCTACCCAAAGGGAATGTAAATTTAAATCTCTGAAAATTTTTTGGTTTTTTTTTCTCTTAAAGACTAGCCTTAACCCCAAATCAGTCTGGGCCCAGACCAAGCCCTACTTCTGTGCAACTCCTTTCTGGCCTTCCCCTAGGAAGGAATTGTTTTCAGTTTTGCCCCCCGGGGCCCACATGGAGGCAGGCCCTCTAAAGAGGAGGCTTGTCATGGTACCTGGTATCATGGTAGATTCAGAGTCAGAAGACCAGTTACATCAAGCCTTTGTCACTTACTAGTTATGTGACTTTTTTTTTCATTTTTTAAATTCTAAAGTTAACAAATGTCAACTAAAATGAACACTTTTGAATACACCTAATAGAACAGAAAGAGAGGGTTATATATGAAATTGCAAGCCTCTGTTTTGTACAGTTTACTTTTCAAGTATATAATAGATTCAACCTATTCATTTCAAAGCTGTGCTATTTATCCATGATTCCTTCTGTTCTATGCATTTCAGAAACATGTGTCAATGACTTTCTTTTAAAATGTATGATTTGGAGCAAGTCTCTGAACCTCTCTAAGTTTTAATTTTATTTCCCCATGTCTGTGGAATTCACTATACTATGCTCCGGACTGGCTCTGAACATCCCTTCAAGTTTAGTCCAGTGAAGTCTTTTAGCAACATTAACCGTTGAAAACTGAGATGGACTGGTTCTCCTAGAAAGTTTAAAGGAAGATGGAAAATTGAAAGCCCAAGCAGTATGATGATGTTAAAGGGCTTATGACTTTCATGAGAGCCTGGCAGCAGAAGGAGGGTACTAGACTCTCTATGCATAGGCATAGAAAGGCCTCTAAGGCCTCCGGCAACTCGTAAATGGGACCCAGAAAGTAAGAATCTCCAAGGAGAATGGATGCTCAGGATGGAGCCTAAGAGATTTCCACAGCAACCTCAGTAACTCCTGGGCAGATGATATGTGTAGCTAACTCTGAACTAAAGTAAGGTCGCCCCTTAGTCTGAGGCCAAATCTTCCTTTCTATTATGTTTGGGCTTCCAAAAGAAGATGGCAGTGACATTCGCATGGTCAAGTCCAAGGGGCGAGGAGTGTAAGTTGGGTAAAGGAAGCAGAATTCTATAGTGGAGACCTAACTTTTGATGCTGGCTCTGCTGCTAAGCAACCTTGGGTAAATTACTTCTCTTCTATGGAACTCAGTGTCCTTATCTGTATAATGAGGATAAGACCTCTGCCTAGCCTCAAGGAGCTAACAGCTAAGGGGTGAGAGAATGGGCGGCAGTAAAACCCTAGGTGAGAGGCAGAAAAGCATTCTTATTATTAAGGACTCAAGCTCAGGCAATCAAGTGTATTAGCAAGCTGTTTACTAGCCTACTAATGAATGACATACTGAAGCCATAATGTTCCCAGGTAGTACCCCTGACAATGGTTAGTCTCTGATGGCTATGTATTCAACTCAATTCAGTTCAACAGACACACAGTGAATGCCTATCATGTTCAAGACAAAATGCACCAGTGGGTAGAATTCTAGCCTTGGAGTCAGGAAGAGCTGGGTTCCAGTTTAGCCCCTGATGCATGCCATGAGCAAATCACCTTACCTTTCAGTGCCCCAAACAACTTTCTATGACTATACATTTTTAGATAAGTTGCCAATCTGCTTTGGTGAAGAAAATTTTACCTACTCTAGAAACCCCCTACATTGACAAAATTATAAATCTAAAAAAATATATGCCAAGTATTGAACTATGTGCTGGGGATACAACAAAAAAACGCCCTGCCCCCTAAGGAGCACACATTCTCTTAGAGAAACATTTCATATACAGTCTATCTAAAAATGGTAAGAAGGTTTATTGAGTCATGAAAGTTATAACAGTACTTTCTGAAGATGCTATTATTTCCTTCCTTGAAAAGGAAAACCCTTACTTCATTGACTTCACAGGCCTGTGTTATAGACTTCAAAAAATTTATTCACCTCTTTTATTTTTATATCACCTACAATTGTGGCTATATCCTTCTCCCCATCCCTCCCAGAGAGTCATACCTTATAATAAGGAATTTTTTTAAGTAGAAGAAAGGAAAAAAAAGTTTTGGAAAACTAACCAATGTCAAAAAAGACTGACATATTATACAGTATCTTATACCTATGAACCCTCACCTCTGCCAAGAAGCAGGAGGAGGAGGCTCATATTTCTTCTTTGAGGCAATGCAAAATATTGGATAGAGGGTTAGACTTGGAATCAAGTAGACTTGGGATTAAGTCCTTCCTACTAGATGTATAAGTATTATAACTGATACATATATTATATGTGTATATATATATATGTATATATGTATGTATAACAGAGGTTCCCAAAGTGGGCAATACCACCCCATGGGGGGCGCTGGAATGATCCAGGGGGGCAGTAGTAGCCTCAACTACAATTGGGAGGCATTGAATAAAAATAAGGGGATGGTAGAAGCATAAGGAGAGAAAAGAAGAAAATTCTGAAAAACCATTCATACATGTTTCATCTGTTGTGTAGCAGAGTTAAAATTGTAGTAATTACAATATTTTCCAATTAAACACACAAAATGCAAGTTATAACCAATCAGTGGTCAAGTCCACTGACAGCTCTTAACAAGTAAGTGTTGGCAGGCGAGCCTGTCAAGTATTGTCAGGAGGTCCAGCATGCATTGGCAGGAATATGTGCCTGGAATGACTTGTTTACAATATGACACTACATATAAAGCAGTTACACAACGCAATATTGTGTCATCACAATTTCAATGCAAGGGGAAAAACCCACAAATTTATAACAAATTATTAAAATTAAGATGTGTCATTTAAAAATATTTTATACATTTTTGAATGATTTACATTTTTTTGAAAATTAAAAAAAAATTAAAGGGTTGAAGAAAGTAGATTTCCAGGAGGGCACTGAGTAATTTTTTTTGAAAAGGGAGAAGTAGGCCAAATAAGTTTGGGGACCTCTGACATATACCATGGGCAAGCCATGGGGGCCAAGATGGTAGAGAAGCAGGAAGAAATACAGCCAAGCTCTCCACTACCAATCCACCAACCGGCTCTACAAAACATACCAGACCAAGTTCTGATTCAAGAAAAAAATCATAGTGATTCATTTTCCTAGCAGAGGGCAGCAAAGACAGACAAAGACACAGGGGACAGGGTCTAATTGGGAATGGTTGTATAGTCTTCTGTGGAGAGGCTGAGAGTCAGGGAAAGCAGACATCCTAGACATGCACAAAGGAGCCTTTTCTTAGGCAGGATGAAGGAACAAACACCAACTGGTAGCTCTGTTACTCACTACCCAGTGCTGGTTCACAGATCCAGGGCAGGCTGAGTCAGGGACCTAGCCTGGGGATGGCATTCAGGGTGAGGAGCAGTTATCAGTGCTATGAGTGCCAGGCTATGTACTGACTGAGCAAAGATCGAGTTCATATGCAAGTAGCAACTATGAGGCTCTAACTCTAGAGGCAGAAGTAGGTCTCAATTCTAGCTTCCAATCTAGTAGAATATAGTAGAATAAACAGGGCTTGAACCTCAGAACAAATGAGAGCCTGAAGTTCTGTCACTCTGAACCAGCAGACCTTTTCAGCTGGCTGATAGTGGCTGAGTCCAGCAGCAATTTCCTAGAATTCCAACCAGGGGCAAAACCACAGGTGTGTTCCTCAGACCCAAGGCCAGGACCTAGAAGAGCTTAGACCAGAAGAACAGTGATTTACCATGGGTAAGACCACTTTGGCCGTAATGAAATCTTTCAGATCCCCAGCCTAAGCTATCCCTGAAAATTCTGGAATAACACTATACTCAATACCCAAAGAAAGCAGTAGTGATTTTGAAGAGGACAAAATCTCAGCTCAGATATTTCCCCCAGAAGTACTCAGGCCATGGCCCTAACTTGAAGCTTAAAGTCAATTAGAGAGTAGGTTGGAAGAATGAGCAAACAACAACAAAAAAATCCCATCATAAAAAGCTATCAGGGTGATAGGGACACTCAAGATACAACCGAAAACAGCTTGGGCAAAAATTCAATTAGAATTCCTGAAAGAACTGAAGCAAGAGGTTTTTTTAAAAAAGATTTTAAAATGTTTTTATAAATGAAATGAGTGTGCTTCAAGAAAAATTGGAAAGAAAACAAGAGCTATGGAAGAAGGAATTGGAAAGGGAATTAACAGCTTGGCACAAGATACATAAAATCTTGTCCAAGCAACAAACTCCCTGGAAATTTGAATGGACCAGATAAAAGCTCCATGAGATAACATGAAATAGTAAAGCAAAGTCAAAAGACTGAAAATACAGCAAAGAAATTTAAGGTATCTTGTAACAAAAACAACTGACTTCGAAAACAAATCAAAGAGAAAAAATGTAAGAATCATTGATTCTCTGAACGCTATGACTAAAAAAATAGCATGGACATCCTATTTTAAGAAATTGTAATAGAAAAGTGCCTAGATCTCTTAGAACTAGAGAGTAACTGCAAACATCTAGAAAGGAAGAATTCAAGAACTATACAGACACAATCACATATGATTTAGCAGTCACCACTATAAAGGAGCAGAGAACTCAGAATACAATGAAGGCAAAGGACATGTAATCTTATAGACAAGAATTAACTTACTCAGAAAAATTGATTATAATTGAAAAAAATTGATCTTTAATAAATTAGAGGACTTCTAAGCATTCCTGATGAGAAGACAAGGGATGCATAGAAATTCTGAAGTGCAAACTTCAAAAGTTGAAAGACATAAAAAGGTAAACATGAGCAAACAATAATAAGGGACCAAAGAAAGACAAACTATTTCTACCCTAAGGGCAGTTAGATGGCTCAGTGTATAGAGCGCCGCCAGGCTTGGAGCCAGGAAGACCTGAGTTCAAATGTGACCTCAGACACTCACTAGCTGTGTGACCCCAGGCAAGTCACTTAACTCTGTTTTTCTCAGTTTGCTCATCTGTAAAATGAGCTGAGGAAGGAAATGGCAAACCACTCTACTATCTTTGCCAAGAAAACCCCAAAATGGGTTATGAAGAGTCAGACATAACTGAAAAATGACTAAACAACAACAATGAATTTATATTCTAATATGGGGA
Organism: Trichosurus vulpecula; assembly: GCF_011100635.1. Lineage (NCBI taxonomy): Eukaryota > Metazoa > Chordata > Mammalia > Diprotodontia > Phalangeridae > Trichosurus > Trichosurus vulpecula. The sequence continues at coordinate 94,956,649 of NC_050575.1, forward strand.
GATGATACATATATCCCCTCTGAATCTTATCATCATCATCATCATCATGGATAGAAGAAATCTAATTAGTCAGATGGCCTAAGAGTGATTCTGTGATGTTTTGATGACCAAAAAGAAGAATGAAAAGGGAAAGGAAGAGGAATACACTAAAGGGGGAAAGGAAAAAGAAGGGGAAACATTCTCACACCATCGGGATGTGCAAATAAAAGTCTATACAAAAAAGGAGGAAGGAATGTGAGGAGTGGGTGACACAAGCCTCATGCTCATCAAAAGGGAGAACGTGCACACGCAGCCAGGCACAAAAATCTGTTTCATTCAATGGGGAAATATAGAAAAAGGAGAAGGGAGAGGTGAGGAACAAGAGAGAGGGGTGATTAAGGGAGATTAACCCTGAACAAAACAAATTCTGAGAACGTACAAAAAATGTTGAAAGCGGCTCTTTCTGTGGTGACAAAGCGCTGGAAACTGAAGGTGATGACTATCAGCTGGGGAATGGAGGAACAAATTAAGGCATATGAATGCAATTATGGTGTAATGGTATTGTAATACCCTGTTCCCACTTGCGCATTTGTGTCTGTCCTATCCAGTGCTGTAGCTCTGGATGTATCTCCATCACATGAAGGGACTGGTTTCAGAGGGAGACTTGTATGAACACTTGCAGAAGCGAGCTTAACAAAGAGAAATATTTATACAATTACAAAAGGGTAAAGACAGAATTTGAAAGACATAGCAACTCTGATTGTGACCAAACATTATTCCAGGGGACACATGATGGACACAGAGTTCAGATGGAAACATTTTTTGGAGATGATCAATGCAGAAATTTGACTATACAAGTAACAAAGGTTTTGTTTCTCTTGTTTGTTCAGTGGTGCGGGAGAGGGGAGGTAGCAGGGAGAAAGGGCAGATTTTCGTTGATTAAAAAAATAAAATTTAATTCTAAAAAAGAGTAAGTCATTTAATCTGTCAGTGCCCCTAAACAATTCTCTGAGGCAAGGGTTCTTAACCTGAGGTACATGAATTTCAAGAGGAAGGGAGGTCTGTCAACTTGGATGGAAAAAAAAATGTTATCTTTATTTTCACTAACTTCTAACTGAAATGTAGCACAGGAACAAATATCATTCTGAGAAGGGGTCCATAGGCTTCACCAGACTGCCAAAGGAGTCCATCACAAAAAAATTAAGAACCCCTCATCTAAGGCTAAAAGTAATTGAAAAATTGATGGTCTATATTGCTGGAGGGACTTTCCACATCAGGAGTTCCTCACACTTAAGAAATCACAGGTCTGAACAAAAAAAATATAATGCCCCTCAGATAGCATGAAGACATACAGAAATTGATAAGTCTAGAACTAGGGGAATAGAGATGTAGTGGATAAAATGAATGATAGAGTATCTTTATATTTTGCAATATGATATATTTATGTATGTGTTTAATCAGGGTTTTTTTTGGGGGGTAAGGATATTCTCTCTCTTTCTCTCTCTCTCTCTCTCTCTCTCTCTGTCTCTCTCTTTCCCTCCCTCCCTCCCTTCCCCCTACCCCTGCTTCTTATTTTAGAAGGGGTGATTTTACGTTAATGATTTCTCTTTCTCTTTCTTTTTTTGCCCTCTCTGGCTTGGAAATGAGACCAGAGAGCACCTAAGTAACCGCAGGTCTCATTGAGAGGCAGCACGGTCTTGTGGAAAAAGAACTAGACTTGAAGTCTGGAAGACTAGAGTTCAGCTCATGTCTCATACACTTAATGCCTATGTGGACCTGGGTGAGTCACTTAACTTGTCTCAGCCTCAATTTCTCCATCTGTAAAATGGAGATTATAGTATTTGTAGCACTTAATTCACAGGGTTATTTGAAACCCAAATGGGGTTATATTATATATATAGCACTTTTCAAATTTCGAAGTGTCATATCAATACAGTTTTCATTATTCTTATTAAGGATGTCCCATACTATTCTGGGTTTTAATGCAATCAGTTCAATGTCATCTACAAATGGCAGGGTTTGGGGGACATTACCATCTATAGAACTACTTCGGCCTTATCATGGGGCATTCCCCATGCCACTGATTTATATCCTTGATGAACATTCACCTTCCTGTTAAGTGACTTGCTAGAAGGAAGAGAATCACTGAACCAAGTTTTCTATAAGTGCGCCTGTTAGGTGAATCTCATGGAATCTTAACATGTAAATGAGAGCTGAGCACCTCAGCCCATTTTACAGAGAGACTCAAAAGGGTTAAGTGACTAGCCCAAGGTGACACAGTCTGTATGTAGCAACATCCAGAAATGAACCCCAGAAAAGAACAGCTGATCTAGATTACCATAGAAAATGGTTTCTAGGGTCTTAGACCTAAAATTCCAGACTCTGATTTTGAGGGCTATGGCCCAACAAAATTTCTCTTCTTTTCTTTTTTTTTTTAATTCTTTTTTTTTTTGGACAGGGCAGTTGGGGTTAAGCAACTTGCCCAAGGTCACACAGCTAGTACATGTGTTAAGTGTCTGAGGCCACATTTGAACTCAGGTCCTCCTGACTCCAGAGCTGGTGCCCTACTCACTGCGCCACCTAGCTGCCCCCCCAACAAAATTTCTAACAGCTCCTCTAATAATCCTTTACCTTTTCCCTAGATTATTGCCATAGCTTCTTCATCAGTCTCCTTGCCTCAAGCTTCTATCTTCTCTAACTTATCCTCTGTAGGTCTGCCAAAGTGATTTTCCTAAAGTCCCCTACTCAATAAACTCCAGCGGCTTCCTATTACCTCTACAATCAAATATTAACTCCTCTGTTTTGCACTTAAAACTCTTTACAATCTGATCCCAACCTAGCTTAATAGCCTTATTACGAATTACTCCTATTCACGTACTCTTCACTCTAGCCAAACTGGTCTTCTTGTAGTTTGTCATGTGTGACGTTACATCATGCTTTTGTATAAGCTGTCTTCCAAGTCTAGAATGCATTCTTCTCATCTCAGCCTCTGAAAATGCTTAGTTTTCTTCAATGCTCAGCCTAAGTGCAGCTTCTGTATGAAGCCTCTCTCAGTCCCCTAACTTCTAGTGCCTACCTTCCCAAATGACCCTTGTATTTATTTATTCGTTTTGTATATGGTTTATACACATACATATTCCTATCCACCTCACAGAAATATAACTTCTTTGAGGACAAGGACTGTTTCATTTTTGTATCTGTATCCTCAATGCCTAGAACAATGCTTGGCGCTGAGTAGGTCTGTTGACTGATTGATTGATGGGATCCCCACTGGTTTGTGGGTGTCTATAGGGGTCAAAAGGTTGTCAAAGCAGGTCAGGTCATGGAAGTGGTAGCCATTGAGGACAACTGGGCACAGACTAAGATGACTAGACATATTCCTAATTATGTGGTTTGGGGACATCGCTCTCCCAACCATTTGATTTTTATTAGTGAGTGAGAGCTACTGAGGAAGGAGCTCCTCCCACTCCTTAAAACAAGAACTTATAGAGACCAATGAATAGACTCAAAAGAGATGCTTGAACCCAAGCCACCAGCACCCAGGAAACTTTCTCTATGCCTAGGATGGCAATTTACTTACCTGGAACATGTCTCCATTGACTGTAGTCCCAGTGTCTTCAATACCAGCTAGAAAGGGAAAGAGAATACACAATTACATAATTGAGCACTTTTTGCTGTTCAGGATGGTAAACTCATATTTTGCCCAATTATATGCCAATAAATCTGACAATGTAAGCAAAATGGAAGAATATTTACAAAAATGTATATTGCCCAGATTAACAGAAGAGGAAACAGAATACTTAAATAATCCCATCTTAGAAAAAGAAATTGAACAAGCCATCAAAGAACTCCCTAATAAAAAATCCCCAGGGTCAGATGGATTCACAAGTGAATTCTACCAAACATTTAAAGAACAATTAATTCCAATACCATATGAACGATTTGGGAAAATAGGCAAAGAAGGAATCCCACCAAATCCCTTTTATGACACAAATATGGTGCTGATACCTAAACCAGGATGTGCAGAAACAGAGTAAGAAAACTATAGACCATTTTCGCTAATGAATATTGATGCAGAATTGTAAGCTCAGCCTGTTCTAGCATTTTATAGTGCAGTGGTTGCCAAACTGTGAGCCAAAGACCACTGAGAGCTATGGAATTGCAGTAAGGGATCCATGAATTCACATACATACCAAATGTTTTTTTGATTTTTATTTAGCTCCCACAAAATATGAGGTGTGACATCATAATAAATAAGGAAATAAACCTTCTATAGACAATAAACACCATGTTAGACTCACCACTCTGAACTTAATGGCTGTGTGACTATGGGCAAGTCTCTTAATGTCTCTGAAAATAAGTTTTCCCATCATATAGATGGGGACAGTCACCTAATGGTCCTATCACCTAACGGTCCCTTTAGTCAATCAATCAATCAATCAAGAAACAGATGTTAAGCATCTACGGTATAAAGAGCAGGGAAGACATATAAAGTTAGATAAGGCATGTTTCCTCTCCTCCCAATATAACAGAAATTCTTTGAAGGCAGGGATATTTAATATTTTTGGTCATTGTATCCAGAGACTTGCTGGAGCCAATTAAATTTTCAGTATGAACATTTATACCTTGGAAATCGTAAATTATATAAATCAGGGCTTGATTTTTTTAAAAAGTGATTTGAGAAAATAATGGAGAAAATGTTACCAATGCAGATTAAATTCAAAAGTGTATCAGGTAAAAAATAATAAAAAATAAAAAAACATATCATGAATATATAATACATTTTTTTCAGAGAGCTGGTTGTTAAACATTTACCAACATGCCCCTGATTGTATCCCTAGTGCCTAAGTCACAGGGGTGGGGAACCTGTGGCCTCAAAGCTGCATGTGGTCCTTGGGTGCAGTTTTTTGACTGGAGTCCAAGTTTTATAGAACAAATCCTTTTTTTAAGGGGATTTGTTCTGTGAAGTTTGGATTCAGTCAAAGGGCTACCCTTGAGGACCTAGAGGGGCCACATGTGGCCTCGAGGCCGCAGGTTCCCCAACCCGGGCCTAAGAGGTAGTGTGTCATGGTAGATGCCTGACCTTGTTAGGAAGACCTTAATTCAAGTCCTGCCTTGGATACATACTAGCCATATGTTCCTAAGCCAGACATTTAATCTCTAAATGCCCCAGGTAGATCTCTGAGACTGCAAGTTACAGAAAAGTTGCGGAGTTGCATTAGTAGAGGTTGTTTTTATACTAGGAATTCCATACACCAGTGAAATCACAGGTTCGGACCCTTTCTTCCCTCCAGCACTTAGTACCATTCCTAACCATGCACTCAATTAATGTTTGAAATTGAAGGAGTTTATAATCTAATAGGGAGGTAAGACTTCAAAAGAGGCACATAATACTGAATGAATGAATGAAAGGAATTTATTAAGAACTTACTATGGAAAAAAAACAACCACAGAGAAGCCAGTTGATGCAGTGGATAGAGCACTGGCCTTGGAGTCAGGGAGACCTGAGTTCAAATCTGGACTCAGACACTTACTAGCTGTGTGACCCTGGGCACGTCACATAACCTTAATTGTCTTTAAAATGTGTGTGTGTGTGTGTGTGTGTGTGTGTACACATGTATATGGGCTAAGCACTTACAAATAGGAAACAAAAAACCCAAATACAAATGAGACAATCTGTTCTCTCAAGGAGCTCACATTCTAATTGCAGGATCCAATGGAGATGTATGAAAAGGCCCAGTGATCCTAAAGATTCAACTATAGGGTGGATGGCAAGTCTAGGGGTAGATGAGTAGATCAGATAGATGGCAGTGCCTGGTGATCTGGAGAGCATAGCACCAGGGCAGATAGTAAGGTCCAGTGGTCCTCCATCTTACAGGAAGGATTTTAGTTGGTGACTTCCTACTCAACCAACTAGTGTTAACAGCATGTCTGTCAGGCAAGGTGGAGGGTGGGGTGGAGGCTCCTGACCTACCAACATTATAAGGTGCTAAAGTAATAGTAGCAAGTAGTCGTTATTATGATGGTGATGATGAATGATAACAGAGGACCAAGAGGTCAGCTTTGTTCCCAAGCAGCAAATTTAATCGCCAATATCAAGACACTTTCTAGTTGTGTGATTCTAGACAAGTCGCTTAATCTTGTTTGCCTCAGTTTCCTCATATGCAAAATGAGCTGGAGAAGAAAATGGCAAATACTCCAGTATCTTTGCAAGAACACCCCAAATGGGGCCACAAAGAGTCAGACATAGCTAAAATGACTGAGTCAAGAGGAAGAATTCAGATTCTCCCTCTAGAATATGCACACTGATGCACAGGCATATTTGGAGTATGAATTGCATGTGCTGGCATACACTCTGTATGACAGTCATCATGGGAAGCAGTCCTGCTCTGGTTGCCCTGAGTAATCAGTCAAAAGGGGTGGAAAGAGTTGAGTAATTGCAAAATACTCTAGTCCAGGATCAATGTATGTTTACTCATTAAGTTTGTTCATTACTTGAGGAGTGTAGGCTGACTCATGACTGAACAAACTCCTACCAATTGTCATATCAATTGTCCCAGGAAGTGACATGGGAGGGGCAGCATTCCTAGGATCCTGGCAGCAGCAAACAGGCAATTAGCAAGGGGGTGGGGTAGAATGGGGGCATCAAGAAATATGGATGTAGGCAGAAGAATAATCAAAGGAACTCTTTCAGGAAGGGTTGAGCTATGCTTGTATTCCTGCTGGAGGCACCCAGCCATTGAATTATAAACTCAAGCCTCTCCTTCAGGAAGCTGAGGAATGATTCTCAGTGCTTGACTTTAATTAAAGAAAGTGAAGAGTTCTCAGGCAGGATGGAAGAATCTATGAAAACCAGGGCCAAGAGGCTAACAAGCCAAATACACACACATGCATATATACATATGTGTGTATACATATATACACACACACACAAATATATGTGTACACACACACATACACAGGCAACTAGGTGGTGTCATAGGGCGCTGGGCCTGGAGTCAGGAAAATTCATCTTCCTGAGTTCAAATATGGCCTCAGACACTTACTAGCTGTGTGACCCTGGGCAAGTCATTTTACCCTGTTGGCCTCAGTTTCCTCATCTGGAAAATGAGCTAGAGAAGGAAACAGCAAACCACTCCAGCATCTTTGCCAAGAAAACCCCAAATAGGGTCATGAAGAGTTGGACACAACTGAAAATTACTAGACAAATATACATATAGACATGTATAGACATAGATATGTGTATGTGTATTTTGTGTTGTTTGGTCATTTTATGTATGTGCATGTATGTATATATGCATGTATGCATGTGTGTTTATATGCAATCTGAAAATGTGTAAGAAACTGTGAGCTATCAGGGTAACAGAATAAGTATGAGGTTTTCTTCTACAGAGTTTTCTGAAGAATCAGTTGGTACTCCCTGTTTCATAGATGTTCCCAAGTAGAACTAAACCTGCAGTCAGTTCCAGGAGGAAGAGACACAATAGGTGGTCACTGACTCCCTGCTGAGAGATACAAAGGCATCCAGATGGAACTTTTACATGGCCAGTTAGGAAGTTTATTGTTTTGCCAGAGTGTTTTCCAAGGTATAACAAATCTACAACTATTTTCCAATTTAATAACCATTCTCCTTGACAGAAAAGGTCACTTTCTCCTCAGGATTCTATCATTACCACTTCACTTAGGAGCTCTTTCTTGTTCCACAGTCTTGTCTCCTGGGGATGCCACATACAATGGAAAAACAAAGTGGATGAAAAATACATGTTGCCCAGGTTATGCCATGAGATCAGATGGACAGCCTTTTGAGTTATTCCATCATTGTATGTATACATCCACCTCCACACACATATATACACCTTGTCATTTAGAATTTCTACACATGGATTTTTGATTATTATGACTGGTAAGAAATGGGGTGATTGGGAATAGTCAGACATGTACCTTTTAGTAAAGTAGACCTCAAAAGGTTCAGAGAAATGATGGCTAAGAGCCCATGTGCAGAGATTCTATGTGAGAGGGTAGGACAAGAAGGGGGATTTTCAAAAACTAAATTCTGACAATACAGGAATTATCTCAATGAGGCAGAACAGGCATTCAGGGGCCTCAGATTTAAAATAGTCATATATAAAGGAGTGGAATAATACCATGGAGCAGAGTCAGGAAAGCAGGATTCCAGAATGAACTATTCTACTCTGTATTAATTAATATAAGTCTTTCCAAATTACCCTGTATTCTTCATAGTTTGCCATTTATTTAACTACATATATAAAATATTTTACATCTATTATATTATTTGATTCCCACAGCAATCCAGTGAAGGCAGGCTACCTAGGTGATGCTCTACAGAGCACTAGACCTGGGGTCAGGAAGACTTGAGTTCATATCCAGACACTTACTAGCTAGGTGACCCTGGGCAAGTCACATAATCTCTGTCTGCCTCAGTTTTCTTAACTGTAAAATAGGGATGATAATAATAACACCTACCTCCCAAGGTTGTTGTGAGGTTCAAATGAGATAATAGTAAAGCACTTAGCACAGTGCCTGGCACACAGGAAGCACTTTATAAATGTTGGTTATTATGATTATGATTATTGAACTAAGAGATTTATCTGTGGCGGGGGTGGGGAACCTGTGACCCAATGTTCTATGGAGTTTGGATTCAGTCAAAGGGCTGCACTTGAGGACCTAGAGGGCCACATGTGGCCTGGAGGCTGCAGGTTCCCCACCCCTGGCCTATGGTCATATATCTCAGAGAGGAGGAGCTGATATTCAAAACCAGAAGGAATTGAAATTCAAGTTAGGTGAGAAAAGGAGTACCAACATATTCTAAATGAGTTCACATTAGCAAGCCCAGACAAATGAAATCCCAGGGTGCTGAAAGAACTTGCAGATGTGAACACAGAACTGCTATTGGGGATTGCTGAGGGATCATAGAGAATGGGAAAGGGCCTGGTTTTCAAAGGCTGGTGAGGGAGGGGAGGAGATGCAGTCCAGAAACCATAGACTGATGAATTTGATGTTGAGCTTAAGCAAAATTGTGGAACAAATGATCAAGCGGATTGTTTGCAAATATACCATGAGAGGAGAATTCCCTGGGAGTCAGCATGAGTTTACTAAGAACAAGTCATGCCAGACTCATTTTCTTTTTTAAATTCTTATGTAGTAAATGGCATAAAAAGGTATTTTTCAGGAATTGCATGATCAGGAAGGGAGGTAGCCTGCTCATTTAGCAGAGGATAATGACATCTCAAATACTACACTGGTGCCTTCAAAATGTTAAAAGACCTAGAGGAGTACAGACTTCAGAGATGTGATAGATCAAATGAGGTAATGTACATAAAGCACTTTGCTCCCCTAAAAAATCAGCTTAGGGAGCATTCTTCAGGACTTGAGTGGATCACTTATGAGGGATTTAGAAGAGATTATGGACAAGAATCACATGGAGTGAGAGCAGGGATGGGTAGCCATCTGGACCACTGCATATCAGTGAGGTCACAGGTTTAATGAATTTTAAAATGACTACTGTGTCTGAAGCATTATAGTTTGAGGACAGTGACTGTACTGGTGGGGACAAGTCCAAATACACAGAGTATCTTGATTTTAGCAAGGCATTAGACAAAGTTTCTCAAGTCATCCTTGTGGACAAGATGAAGAGTTATGAATGAAAACATAAACAGCGAGATTCTGAACTAGTTGAATGACTAGACCCCAAAAGCGGTGATTGATGAATTAATGTCACCGCAGAGGGAGGTGTTAAACATTTCCATCAGTGACTTGGATAAAAACCTGAGTGCCATGGTAATCCAATTTGGGGAATACACAGCAATATGGACAACAGATAAAAGCTTCTTGACAATCTAATATAAGGGCATGAGTCTCACAAGATGAAAATGAATCTCTACTAATGTAAAATCCTACATGTGAGTACTTCTAAGATCTACAATTCTATTAGTGTGGGTATTTGCCACTGGTGCAGATCGAAAGGCCCCTGTGACTTGATACGTTATCTTTGAGAATTGTTATAGTTTCAAAAAAATCATCATTGCAGTCAATTCAGGGACAAGCTTCTCAGAACTTGGCTAGGCTGGTTCTTGAGACTATAGTCTTGCTGTTCCTTCATACAAAACCTTTCCAATGCGATAGGACCTGTCAGACCTTGTGTCCCATCTACATAGCCTGCAAGGTGCCAGAGTCACCCACTATGATGAGGCATCAGAGCCGGATCTTAGTGAAAAGAAAATCCATCTAAAATTGTACACAAAAAAGTGGCTTTGCAGAATGTTTTTTTTTTCCTTTTCTCTTTAAAACAGATCTTTGTTACAAGGAAATGCTTGCTTGAGAAATGAAGGTGACCTAAAATCAAAATGTATCAATAAAAAGTCATATGCTAAGATTTTAAAAATCAGCTACATTAGATGGAAGAGGCACAGGTAGGCCACAGTTCATGTGAAAGATATCTAAGGATTTTAGCAGACTGCAAGCTCGGAATGAGTCAACAGTGTGACACGGCCCCCAATAAATCTAATGTGATCTTAGGTTGCATAAATAGAAGGACCGTGTCTAGAACAAAGTAAGTGATCAGGTGTGCGCTATTGCTGGAGGGTTGTGTTTGGTGCTGGGTGACCCATTTTAAACAAGCTGGAATTGTGTCCAGAGGCAGGTGATCAAAATGGGTCAAAGGTCTGGAGACCAACGTATGGCATTTGAAAAATCTCTCAGGATCTCCTTGTGGACAAGGTAGAGAAATGTGGGCACAAGGAGGTGGATTTAGGGTGAGCTGAATGACTTCATCTGAAAAGCAGTGATTAATGGATCACTATCAGCCTGGAAGGAGGTCTCTAGTGGTGGCTACTACACATGTCCTTGTCCAACTAATCCAAGATCATGAAAAAACTGGAGATATCTAGCCCAGAAAAGAAAACACCAGATCTGGGAGATGTTCATGGTCCCTGTCTTCAAACATTTGAAGGGCTGTCATGTGGTGGCAGCTAGCTGACAGCGAAAGTGAACAGAATGCTATTTCTGCAGTCAGAGAGAGCTGAATGTGAATCTTGCCCTAGACATTTACTAGCTGCCTATCACTAGGTAAGTCATTTAACCACTGCTTGCCTCAGTTTCCTCATCTGTAAAATGGGGAGGGTAATAATAGCACCCACCTCCCAGGGTTGTTGTGAGTCTCACATGAGATGTAAAATAATGCATAAAAGAGCTCTGCAAATATTAAAGTGCTATGTAAATATTATCTATGACGCGGTAGATAGGAGAGACTTCTTTGTGCCTACAGAGAGCAAAACTAGGAATGCTCTTTGGAAGTTGCAGGGAAAAGTTTAGCTCAGGGGTGGGGAACCTGCAGCCTTGAGGCCACATGTGGCCTTCTAAGTCCTTGGGTGAAGCCTTTTGACTGAGTCCAAATTTTACAGAACAAATCCTTTTATTAAGGGGATTTGTTCTGTGAAGTTTGGACTCAGTCAAAGGGCCACACTCGAGGAGCTAAAGGGGCCACATGTGGCCTCGAAGCCACAGGTTCCCCACCCCTGGTTTAGCTCAACATAAGGAATAACTTCTCAACAATTAGAACTGTTGAAACATGAAATCAGCTTCCTCATGAGAAAGTGGTTCCCTTATCACCTGTAGTGTTCAAAAAGCAGCTAAATGACCACCTGTCAGGGTTGCTATATAAAAGGGGACTAAGACACTGAGTAAAAAGTTGCATTTGATGCCCTCCACGAGGCCTTTTAGTTCTACCAGTTAACGCTATCTATTAAAACTCCTTCTTCACGGCACAGACCAACTATCGGAATCCTAGAACTCTAGAATTAAAAGAGTCTCCATGGCCATCTTGTCCTTCTAGCTCTGAATTTTTTGTTTAGAAAATGTTTGCAAAAAAAAAATGTTTGCAGTATTGTATGCCTTCAAGGGAATGATGGTGTGGCGGCAAGAAATCTGCTGTTGATGGCACACAGCACACAAAGAGTCCCACTCAGGCTCTTGCAGAATGCCACTACCCATAATGTGGATGTGATGCCCACCAGCACCCTTAATTAACTCTAGGAGGTAGGTAGTGTCAGTATTACCCTCGCCTTACAGAAGAGAAAACTATGACTCAGAGAGGAAAAGAGATTCACATATAGTCATACAGCTAGTGTTAGAGTCAGGATTTGGTCTCCAATCTTCCAACTTCAGCCAAGGAGAGGAAAGGGAGTATATGCAACTGGGTTTCATTGCTTGGAAGGCTCCTCTTGCTACCCAGTGAGACTGGCATTTGGTTCAGGTCTTAGGATTGAGGGCTAGAAGGGGCTTTAGAAATTTTGTTGTTGTTCAGTCCTGTCTGACTCTTCATGACCCCAATTGGGGTTTTCTTGACAGAGTGACAGATAAGGAAATTGAGGCAAACAGGGTTACTTGCTCAGGGTCACACAGCTATTAAATGTCTGAGGCTGAATTTGAACCCAGGTTTCCCTGACTCCATGCCTGGCACTCTATCCGCTGTGCCACCTAACTGCCCTAAAGTACCACCTCCCCGTAGGGATTATCTAGTCCAAATCCTTCATTTGACAGAGGAGGAAACAAAGTCCTAGAGAAACTTGCCAAAGTCACCCAGGTAGCAGAAGCAGGATTTGAACCTAGTTTCTCTGATTCCAAAAACAATGTTTTTTTTTTTTTTATCAATTCTATTCCATGTAGTTTAGCTCATTTCAATTCAGTCTCGATTCAAATCAATTCAACGCAATGCAATTCAGTTCAAGGAGCTTCAGGTCTACTAGGGAAGACAGCACAGAGAGCCGGGGTGGTACAGCGCAAAGAGGGCTGCGTTTAAAGTCAGGAGACCTGAGTTCCACGCCATCCCCATCGCTTGTACGAACTTGGGCAAATTATCTAATCCTCCTCCATAAAAAGAAGGGGTTGAACTAGATGATTTTCTAAGGTCCTTTCCAGTTCGAAACATATGATCCTATGAGTTTGATTTAACTTAATTCATCACGATGTAGGGGAAAGAGTCAGAGGCAGATTTCAAGTAGGACGTCCTAAGTTCAAATCTTGACTTTGCTACTTACACTCCATCAGTCGCTTCATGATTTGAGGCTTTAGTTTCCTCATCTATAAAACAAGAGGGTTGACCGGATGGTGTCTGTAATGTTAATATGTTAAGGGGGGTGGTGGTTAAGATCTTCCCCACCCATCATTAATAGGCCTCTTGTGGAGGCCATTAAGGGAAGCTTGCTTATAGGAAGGCTTGCACACCTTTTGTTAATAAGCTCATTAGGCAATGAGTTGAGTTGTGATACCTTCTGGCTCTGAGCCTATTAGCTGGAAGAGTATACATTGTGAGAGGGGAGCTTTTGCTTTGGGGGCTTACTTATGAGAAAGATGTTGTGATTGCTTGGTTGAGACTCTGAGGGACCGTATGTTCAGAGCTTCCCCACTCCTCAGAGATAAAGGCTCTTTCGATTCAGTGGTGGATGTAAAACTTTGATTCAGGCAATAGAGCCCTGTCTATTGGTCTTTATTCCTCTTCTCTTATTTTTTCTGTTTAATTACAGAAGATTGTTGACCCCTTAAACAGCTCTCTTTCCTTAGTAAAGCAGATAAAAGAACCTGCACTAGCAGCCACCCTGGGTATGCCAGTGTGGTTGCCGTTACAGTGTCTTAGAGCCCTTCAAATTTTAATAATTCAGTTCAGTTCAAATTCACTTTAGTTCTATTTAATTGGATCCAATTCAACAAACACTGATTACCTAATATATGTTAAAGTCTATGCTGGATGCGAGGGAAATACAAAGTTTACATCATAAGACATAGTCCCTGCCTTCCTTAAACCCATATTCTCCTTAGCCCATCAGGAGGCCACGGAGCAGACAACATTGTCCTGCGCATCTCAGTAGAAGTGCCATCACTCAGAGCTTGGAATTGTTTAGGCTCTAGACCCATGGGGGAGAAAGAAGGGGAAGGACACTTTCCTGGGTCATTATGGTCCAAATAAACCAAATGGCCACAAACCAACTCATCAAGTGAGGGACAAACAAAGGCATCTAGGAATCTAGGCTCTAACTGAGTCAAGGTTAGCCAGTGGAGCCTGGCCCAAAGCTGATATAAAACTGGAGGATGGGAAATAGAATGGCCTCACCAACCTCTAGTCTAAATTCCGAAAGATGACATCAATTTGGTGTTTGTTAGGCTGAGGATCAAACTAGACACTCCTAACCCCATCTTTCTAACCACAATGGCTAGGCACAGTAGGGTCCAGGGCTCTGACTTCCTGGGCTTATGACACAAAGAGAATATAAGCTTACATTTGTGTGGCACTTCAAGGTTGGCAAAGGATCTTCTTTTACAATGACTCTGGGAGGCGAGGAATAAAAGAAACCTTTTCCTCATTTCATAGATTAGGGAGTGGGTATTCAGAGAGGGTATGTGATTGGTTTGGGATCATGCTGTGAGCATGAGTTAGAGCTAGGTTCCTAAACCAATTTCTTAACTACAAGTCTCTTGGTTTTGGTTTTCAAGGAAGGGCATGAGCAGTTGGGGCAATTAGGAAATGGTTTGTGTAGGAAGTAAACAAAAGCATAAGTACACATACCTATACATACTTACATATATACATAACATATTATATGTTTGTATAGGAAGTCAACAAAAGCATAAATATATCACATATGTACATAAATATACACATATATTATATATAAAATTCATATCTAATACATATATAGATACATATGTACTATATATTTATGCTTTTGTTGACTTCCTATACAAGTATATAACCTATATGTTGTCTTCTTGGATAGAAAGTAAGCTCCTTTTTCTTTTTTACTTTGCATCCCTAGCAAAGTCAGCATACAGCAGATGCTTAATGAATGCATGCTGACTGATGGAGTGATCTGATTCAGCACAATATTGCTTGTCTGAATTGTGTTAACTTCTTAACTTCTTCCAGTTCCTGAAAATACCTGGGAGTAAGGTGGTTCATACAAATAGTACCATGCCCTTTTTGCAAATGGAGAAACTCCTCTTTTTTTTTTTTGAAGGGGGAGGGCAGGGCAATTGGGGTTAAGTGACTTGCCCAAGGTCACACAGCTAGTAAGTATGTCAAGTATCTGAGGCTGCATTTGAACTCAGGTCCTTCTGACTCCAGGGCCAGTGCTCTACTCACTGCGCCACCTAGCTGCCCCTGGGAAACTCCTCTTAAGTCCTCTTCTGGTGCTTCCTCATGGTATGTGGGTGATCTTTGGTTCTCAATGGTTTGAACACAAGTTCTAGCAGATCCTACCAAGTTGGAAGGGTGTCACTTTGGAGTCAAGGCAATTCATTATCAGGTCGCCCAACAGGTGAGGAATTTTTTCAGCAACAGTAACAATCTAATACCACCTCCTAAGTTGTAAGGGGGGTTAAGTCTGGCAATGCAGGGAATAACACACATGCATCAAATCATGGATACCTGAAGTACCGAAGCAGAGATGAGAAGCAGAAACTGAGGGCTAGAGGGGTGAACTGAGGGGCTAATTCAAGTTGGAGTCAGGATTCTTAATCAAGTCTTGACCCCTTCTGAAAACTTCCTATGAGGTAACTAGTGAAAGTATCATTATTCTCCATCTATAGAAAAGAAATTCTTGACTTCAAGTTCAGTGATTTTTCCGTGCATCACAGCTGCCTCTCAACAAATTCCTTTCTAGCTCTATCTTCCCTGTACTCTACTTGATGGTCTCTCTCAGGGGCTATATTCCATGTCCTAGAGCCCATTCTAGCTCTAATCTTCTATGCCACCAGCCATCCAATACAACTAGAGGCTTCTGAATCTAAGAAAAGTCCATTTCAGAGATAAAGGATTGTTTTCTATGCTGTCAAAGGAAGGTTATCTGGACAAATAGGGGCAGAGGGAGGCCCAGGCCCAACCTCTACCCAGCCTTCAACCTCCTATGACTTTCAAACTCTCTGTTTAACTTTCAGTTTTCCTACAGAATGCACATCTTCCCTCCCCAGCCCCCAGCATCTTCAGCAGCCTGAGTAATTGGCCTGCAGTAATTTATATTTGATCCACACCCTTCTTCCCACACCCAGCCTGCTGACTCCTTGGTTGGGTGGGTCTGACAGCATTTGCTGCCCTTCCTGCAACACCTCTCTGCCTACAGCCATTCTCCTGCCCCACTTAAAACAGCTGAGACAGCTAAAAGGGGTAGGGGTGTGTGTGTGTGTCTGTGTCTGTGTGTGTCTGTGTCTGTGTGTGTGTGTCTGTGTGTGTGTCTGTGTGTGTTTGTGTCTGTGTAAGGCTTTCTCCCTGCCTTCCTCCCTCACTTCTTCCCTTAGCCCCAAACTCCTCATCATGGCTGGACTTTTCTGATAGCCTATCTGGACTCCCTACTTGTATTCATCTTGAAATCAAAGAATATGAAAGTGGGAAGGAATGTCAGAAGGGGTATAATGCTGACGAAGGAATCCCTCTCAAATATCTCTGACACATGGTCATCCATCCACTGCTTGCCGATCTCCACTGATTGGGAATTCACTATGTCCCAAGGCAGCCCATTCTGCTTTGGGGCAGCTCTCTGCTTGTTAATGAGTTTTCCTTATATCTTCAAAATCTGCTTCTCAGAAACATCACTCTCCTCATTCTGCCCTCTGGGGACAAACAGGACAAGCCCTGTTATTGCTCAACATGACTGACCTTCAGATACCTGAAGACAGGTTTCATCTCTAGTTCCTCCAGCTGATTCCTATGTGGTATCATTGCAAATCCCACAATCAACCTAACTGCCCTCCTTGGAACACTTATTCCTTGTCCCTTTCTGCCTTGCAGCTTTGCCATCTCCTGAATTGTGTTAAAATGTGAAGTCCTATCAGAGAGGGAATGCACCAACCAAATGGTTGACTTTTGCCCAAGTCAGGGACACTCATAGGACCCAGCTTTCTCACACTTACTACCTCTTCCCTGAGAACTGAATGTCTCTTTAGCAATGCCCTTCCCAGCTCGGAGGAACTGTGAAAAGGGACAGACATGAGAAGGAGGAGCAGGAAAAAAGGGGACTGAAGAATCAAAAGGGTGGAGCCAAAGCTTCTTCCTCTGCTTTTGTTTAAGAGTCAGAGTCCATGGGTTATTATTAACTACTATTCGCTCATGCATTTCCCATGTTTCCAAACTGCTCAGTGGAATGGACTTACCCTCCCACCTCTTATCTCTGATGAAAGAAGTCCCTCCCTTCCTCCAAGAGGAGGGCCACCTCCTCCAAGAAGCCCTTCCCACCCCTTAACAGAAGGTGATCTCTTCTTCCTCAAGTTCCTCCTAGTACTTTTCCTAGGCCTCTCTTGTGCCTATTTTATTCTCTTGTTTCATAGCTGTCAGTGTACTCATCCTTGCCTTATTAGATTGTAAACTATCTAAGGACAATATCATATATACACACATATATACATTATCTATATTATATATACACACACATGTATGTATGTATATGTATACACACACACATACATACACAATACATACATATATATGCTCAGCACTCAACCTTGAATGCAGGTGTTTGCAAATGTTTGTTAAATTGACTTATTTCCCTGGTAGTAGTGACCAGTAGTGTGAAGATGGCCCAGTGTAGCTGGTTTTAAACTTACTTACCTCTCAGACCATTTGGGTGATGAGAAACATTCTCCATAACACTCTCCCTTAACCACATGCTGCCACCACAAAACCCCATCAAAATAAAAAGGAAGAAAGCAACAATTGAGATACCAATATCCATAAGGCAGTGTCTGGTTTTGATTAAGCATCATAAGCACATTTTTCCTTCATACCAAAAATAAAAGCAGAGAGAGACCTCATTGTCTTATAAATATTCATACTATGGAGACTTTCGCTTCGCAGATTACCAAGTCTTGAAGGGATCACAGAACACAGAATGTGAGATCACAGAACACAGAATGCAGGGTCAGAGCTGGAAGGGAGTTTGTTGGGAGGCAGCTGTGGCCTGGGGATCATGGGGATTTAGAATTTAAAAATCTGGGTTCAAATCCTAAACTAGTGATTTGATCTCAGGCCATTTGCTTTCCTTCTCTGGGCCTCAGAGTATTCAACTTAGAATCGAGAGAGAAGGGTGTTAAAACTTGTTAGCTGAGTAACTATGAACAAGATACTTTACCCTCTGAGCCTCAATTCCCCCATCTGTAAAAGGAGGAATAATAATAATACTTTTGCCACCTACCTCACAGGAGCATAGAATGTCAGAACTAGAAAGGAACTTAAAACACAGAATTTCTGAGATAAAAATACCTTGAAACAACATACCCAGAACCTTAGAACAGGAAGGAACCTTAGGTAGAGACCATATATTCCAATCTTGTAATTTTACAGTTAGGCCCAAATGGGGAAGTAATCAGAGCCATAACTACCACAACGAGGATGGGGTTCTAGGGTGCCAAAATGGGGTTGGGGGGAGCAGGAACTGGTAAAATCTATTGCTATCCTCTGGGAAGTAAGGGGTCCAGCTGCCCCTGGCCACTATCCTCAGGTTTCCATCACCAGGACAACACTCTCCAAAGGGTCAGGGCCCACTACCTGCTGATCTCTATGGGAGCAAGGACCAGGACTCTCTGTGGGACCCTAAGTGGGACTGTCTCATGCACTACCATGCTACCTTTCCCCCAACTAAATTTGCCCCAGGCACAATTTTGGCTACTTATTTTGGAAGCCCCTTGTGAAAGGTCCTAGCAATTTAGTGACAATGTTAGAAATCCTTGGACTCCCCTCCCAAGACTACCAAGGGTCTCTCACATTACTCTTGGAGAACCAGTAGGATACTGTAAGCTTATGGCAGGCAAGATAACCTGTCTAGCGCTACTTTGTATCCCCCACATAACGTCTGAACACAGGGTTACTTATGTATAAGGGATAGAGCACTGAATGTGGAGGTGAGAATTGGGCTCAAAACCTAGCTCTGGTGCTTACTGGGACTGGCTCTGAGTCTCAGTTTCCTCATCTGTAAAATTGTGTCAATAATCTTGGTTCTGGGGTATTGTGAAGAAAGCATTTAGTAAAATTTAAAGAGCTATATAAATGTTAATTAATATTTTCTGGTGCTCCGTAAATGCTTGTTTTGATCTGATCACAGAAACACAGAATGTCTGAGCTGAAAACAAACCTCTCATTAAGCAGATGAGATAGAGGCACATAGAGAAATGAATTGCCCAAGGTCACACAGCAAGTTAGAAACAGGGGATCTGCACCCCACCTCATGCCCCACCCCAATACAAACACCTTCTGAGGGCACTGCACCTGAGGAGGGTTATATTTCCTCCTGCACCAGGGCCACACAAGCTCCCAGCCTCAATTGATAACAGTTGACCTATTCACACTCATTAGGGTAGGAGGAAAACGGAATGAACCTTGGCTTATTCTCTATGTTGAGCTGACGTTTGATTTTAGTAGCCTGGAATGGTTATGCCCCTTCCTCTGGAATCCTTGAGTTGGCCGGATCAGACCATTCTCTCCTTATGTTGTGCCTTCAAGTTCCCTGGTCTAGGAACTACAGATGGCTGGCTGTCAGATGCACCTTCTCCCTGTGTGCCTGCCCTTCACCTAGACCTAGCCACCGCTGGGCTTCTTCTTGACTCCCCCTCCCACTCCTACCGTCAGTCACCAGATTGGCCTGTCATTTGGCAGAGATCCTGGCCTCTGGAATTACAGACAGGGCCTTAGCGGGGGCTCAGGTGTCCAGCAGAGTTTCAAGCTCTCCCACTGCCCTCTATCGCCTCTCCCCGCCTCCCCCAACGTCTGAGCCCATTTCAAACTAGACATCACCCCTGGCTATTGCCCACAGCTTCTCAATCACCAGACTACTTACTTCCATTTTCCGCTGCCGGTTGCTGCAGGGCTCCTTCAACGCCACCAAAACCCTCATCATCGTTTTCAATGCCAGCGATCTCACTCTCCTGCTGGGCCAGGAAGGCAGCCGCTGGGTCCTCCTCCGCTGGCCCTGGGGCCCCGCTGCCGGAGGAGAACAAGCCGAAGTCATCAGCCATGGTTTACCAGACTGTATTCACACCGTCCACCTCTGCCTCGCTGAATGTGTGCCCAGCCCTAGTGCCTACTCCTCTGCCCACCCCTCCACCCCACCCCCTAGCGCACAGGACACAGCAGTAGCTCCCGTAACCCGATACTGCCAGCGGAGCTGAGCCCGCCTGGGAGGGGAGGGGAGGGCAGAAGAAGGCCAGAGCTGGGCCCAGCACCGCAAAGAGATCGCTTCCTATCGGGGCTCAGCTGTCACTGCGGCTGAAGGAAGCGCCGGGGGGAGGAGCCTGTCCAAAAGCAGGGAATTTGGTGATGTCAACAGTTACAGGCGGACAGGAGCAAGAGTGGGAGGATCCCAGAGAGCCCCGGTTCAAAATCTCCAACGCAAAAATGCAGGAAAAGAGCTCAGGAGGTAGATAATAGGTCAAGATAAATGGGCTTACAAGCTCCATGTAAATCATTAAGGGGGGCATAGTTGTCTAGAAAATAGGAGGCAATAGTCCAGCTGTCCTCTGGTCTGGTACCATCTGGAGTAGTGACTCTAGTTCTGCCTGGTAGTATGATGTAGCTGGGTTTGATTTTTAGCTGGGCCATTTACCAGCAGTGTGATCTTGGCCGAGTCATTTCACATTTCAGAGCCTTAGTTTCCTCAGGTAGAAAGTGGGGGAAAAGGGCAGGTAGGTGGTGCAGTGAGTAGAGCACGGCCCTGAAGTCAGGAGGACCTGAGTTCAAATATGGCCTCAGATACATGACACACTTATTAGCTGTGTGACCGTAGGGATGCCACTTAACCCCAATTGCCCTGCCTTCCCCCCTGCAACAAAAAAGAAGAAAGTGGGGGAAGGGGGAGAGTTGATGTAGCTTCCAGGTCACAAAATGTTTTCTTCGAAAAAGGATTAGATTTAATCTGCTTGGACCCTGAGGTAAGAACTAGAAAAAAATGGGGAGTAAGAGGTGGGTGCGGAGTTTGAGAGGAGGGGAAGTTTCAGAGGGGGGAGTATTTTCACTTCAATATAAGGAAAAAGTCCTAAATATTAGAAAAGCCCAATCTTGGAATCTACTGCCTCTAGAGATAATAATAAATAATAATAGCCGGTATAGTGCCTACTATGTGCCCCTTATTATGCTAAGTGCTTTACACTCATCTCATCTGATCCTCACAACAATCCTGGGAGATTTTACAGCTGAGGAAATGAGGTAAACAGGTAAAATGACTTGCTCAAAGTCTCACAGCTAGTACCTGAGGATAAATTTGAACTCAGGTCTTCCTCACTCCAGGCTTAGCACTCTATCTATTGAGTCACCTAGCTGTCTATTCTCACTTTTAGAGAAGGGTGGGGGGGAAGGGAAGGGCTTCATTTTTTCTTTTTTAAAAAATGTATTAAATTTTTTTAGTTCTAAATTTCCTCCCTCCCTCCACCCCCTCCCCATCATATTGAGAAGGCAAGAAATACAATACCCTTCCCCCCTCCAAATAAATAAATAATTTTTTAAAAAGTGGCAGCTAGGTGGCGCGGTGAGTAGAGCACGGCCCTGGAGTCAGGAGCACCTGAGTTCAAATCGGGCCACACGCTTGACACACTAGATGTGTGACCTTGGGCAAATCACTTAACCCCAATTGCCTTTCCTTGCGCCCCCCCCCCCACTTCCAAAATAAATAAATAAATTTAAGAAATACAATGCCCATTATACAAATGAAGTCACGCAAAACTCATTTCTACATTAGCCATGTTCCAAGAAGGGAGGAAAAAAAACAAGAAAAAAAGAAAGAGGAAAAGAGATGCTTTAGTCTTCACTCTGAGTCCATCAGTTCTCTGTCTGGAGGTGGACAGCATTTTTCACCATGGAACTGTGGTGTATCATTGTATTGATCAGACTTACTAAGTCTTTCACAATTATGTTTTCAACATTGTTGTTTCTGTGTAAATTACTCTCCTAATTTTGGTTACTTCACTTTGCATCAATTCATATGAATCTTACAAGGTTTTTCTGGAACTATTCTCTTTATTATTTCTTATAGAACAATAGTATTTCATCACATTCATATACAATAACTTGTCCAGTCATTCCCCAATAAACAGGCATACCCTTGGTTTCCATTTCTTTGCCAATACAAAAAGAGCTGCCATAAATAGTTTAATGGATACTTTTCCTTTTTCTTTGATGTCTTTAGGGTGTGGACCTCCTAGCAGTATTTCAAGGTCAAAGGTTTATAGCTTTTGGGGTGTAGTTCCAAACTGCTCACCAGAATGGTTGGACTAGTCCACCAAAAAGGGATTAGCATGCCTACTTTCATACATCCCCTCCAGCATTTGTCCTTTCCTTTTCTGTCTTGTTAGCCATTCTGAAAGGGGTGAGGTAGTATCTCAGAGTTGTTTAAATTTGGATTTCTCTAATGATTGGTGATTTAGGGCATTTTTTCATATGACTTGATAGCTTTGAGTTTTTCCTCTGAAAACTGCTTGTTCATATCCTTTGATCTTTTGTCAATTGGGGAATGGCTCTTATTCTTATAAATTTGTCTTAGTTCCCTATACATGAGAAATGAGACATTTATTAGAGAAGCTTGCTGTAAAATTTTGTTCCCAACTTCTTGCTTTCCTTCTAATTTTGGCTTTGAGTTTGTTTGTGCAAAAACTTTTTAATTTTTATGTACTGAAAATTATCCATTTTACCTCATATGAACTTCTCTATTTCTTGGTTCGTCATGAATCCTTTGCTTATCCATAAATCTGAAAGGCAATCTTGTCCATGCGGCCTTAATTTGCTTTTGCTATCTTTTTTATGTTTAAATCATATACTCATTTTAAGCTTATCTTTGTATACAGTGTGAGATATTGGTTTATGCCCAATTTCTGCCAGACCACTCTTCAGGTTTCCTAGTGGTTTTTGTCAAATAATGAGTTCTCGCCCAAATAGTTGGGATCCTTTGGGTCTATCAAACACTAGGTTACTGTGCTCATTTGCTTCTGTATATTGTGTCAGGAATCTGTTCCATTGATTTACTCTTTTTCTTGTCTGGTACCAAATTGTTTTGATGATTACAGCTTTTTGCTATAGTTTGAGCTCTGGTATCACTAGGCTTCCTTCCTTCACATTTTTTCTTCATTGATTCCCTTGATATTCTTGATCTTTTGTTCTTCCAGATTAATTTTGTTATTATTTTTCTAACTCTATAAAGTAATTTTTTGTTAGTTTAATGTGGCATTGAAGGAGCAATTTAGGTAGTATTCTAATTTTTATTAGGTTGGTTTAGCCTTCCCATGAACAATGAATAATTCTCCAGTTATTTAGATCTGTCTTTATTTGTGTGGAGTGGGTGGTGGTCCTGAGGTGAGAAGGAGCGCTGGTGTGGCAGAGCTGGTGGTGGCTGTGGAGACTGAGTCCTCCTAGAAGTTCCAAGGCAGAAAAGAGTGCTTGAGATCACTCAGAGACTAGAGCACAGGCCACTGGAGGAATAAACACCTCTCCTTGGATCACACCATCTCAGAAGAACTGAAAATTCACAGGTGCCTACAAGTAGCTCGGAAAAGGCGCAAAACCCCTGAAGCTTGGGACAGAGCACTCTCCACTCTGGAAACAGAGTCATATCTTGACAAAGAGCTCAAAAGTCAAGTAATTGGTTGGGAAAATGAGCAGACAGTGTACAAAAGCTCAGACAATAGAATATTACTTTGGTGACAAAGAAGATCAAAACATACAGCTAGAAGAAGACAACAAAGTCAAAGCTCCTACATCAAAAGCCTCCAAGAAAAATATGAATTGGTTGCAGACTTTGGAAGAGCGCAAAAAGGATTTTGAAAATCAAGTAAGAGAAGTACAGGAAAAAATGGGAAAATAAATGAGTGTGATGCAAGAAGTCATGTAAAATGCATCAAGAGCTTGCTAAAGGAGACACAAAAAAATACAGAAGAAAATCACATGTTAAAAAATAGACTAACCCAAATAGCAAAAGAGGTCCAAAAAGCCAATGAGGAGAAGAATGCCTTAAAAAACAGAATTGGCCAAATGGAAAAGGAGGTCCAAAAGCTCACTGAAGAAAATAATTACCGACTTCATGAAAAATCAAGAAATTATGAAACAAAACCAAAAGAATGAAAAAATAGAAGACAACATGAAATATCTCAATGGAAAAACAGCTGACCTGGAAAATAGATCCAGGAGAGATAATTTAAAAATTATTGGATTACCTAAGAACCATGATCAAAAAAGAGCCTAGATATCATCTTTTAAGAAATTATCAAGGACAACTGCCCTGATATTCTATAACCAGAGGGTAAAATAGAAATGGAAAGAATCCACCAAATGCCTCTTGAAAAAGATCCCAAAAGGAAAACTCCTAGGAATATTGTAGCAAAATTCCAGAGTTACCAGGTAAAAGGGAAAATACTGCAAGCAGCCAGAAAGAAATAATTCGAGTACTGTGGAAACACAATCAGGATAATACAAGATCTAGTAGCTTCTACATTAAGGGATGGAAGGGCTCAGCATATGATATTCCAGAGATCAAAGGAGCAAGGATTAAAACCAAGAATCACTTACCCAGCAAAACTGAGTATAATACTTCAAGGGAAAAATGGATTTTCAATGAAGGCTTTCAAGCCTTCTTGATGAAAAGACCAGAGCTGAATAGAAAATTTAACTTTCAAATACAAGAATCAAGAGAAGCATGGAAAGGTAAACAGGAAAGAGAAATCATAAGGGACTTATTAAAGTTGAACTGTTTGCATTCCAACATAGAAAGATGAGATTTGTAACTCATGAGTACTTTCTCAGTATTAGGGTAGTTTAAGGGAACATACATACATACATACATACATACATACAAATATGTGTGTGCATGTATATTATATATGTATATATTATATATATACATATATATATAGAGAGAGAGGGCACAGGGTGAGTTGAACATGAAGAGATGATATCTAAAAAATAAAATTAAGGGGTGTGTGAAGAATATATTGGGAGAAGGAGAAAGGGAGAGATAGAGTGGGATAAATTATCTCACATGAAAGAGGCAAGAAAAAAGCTGTTATAACGAAAGGGAAGAGGGGGGAGGTGAAAGGGAATGAGTGAACCTTACTCTCATCGGATTTGGCTTAAGGAGGGAATAACATACACACTCAATTGGGTCTCTTACGCTACAGGAAAGTAGCGGGGAAAGGGATAAGAGGGGGCAAGATGATAGAAGGGAGGACAGATTGGGGGAGGGGGTAGTCAAAAGCAAACACTTTTGAAAAGGGACAGGGTCAAGGGAGAAAATTGAATAATTGGGGGACAGGATAGGATGGAGGGAAATATAGTTAGTCTTTCACAACATGACTATTATGAAAGTGTTTTACATGTATAACCTATATTGAATTGCTTTCCTTCTCAAGGAGGGTGGGTGGAGAGGGAAGAAGGGAGAGAATTTGGAACTCAAAGTTCTAACAAAAAATGTTAAAAACTGTTTTTACATTCAACTGGGAAATAAGATAAATAGGCAATGGAGTACAGAAATCTATCTTGCCCTACAAGAAAATAAGGGGAAAGGGGATAAGGGGGTGAGGTGATAGGAGGGAGGGCAGATTGGAGAAGGGGGCAATCAGAATACATGCCATCTTGGGGTGGGGGGGAGGGGAGAGGTGGGGAGAAAATTTGTAGCCGAAAATCTTGTGGAAATGAATGCTGAAAACTAAAAATAAATAGATTAATTAAAAAAATTTTTGTAAGTAAAAAAAAAAAAAGCTGAGGTCAATAGTGTTAAATGACCTGCCTAGGGTCACATAGCGAGTAGTGTCTGAGGCCAGATTTGAATTCAGGAAGATGAATCTTCCTGATTCCAAGCCCAGTTCTCTATCTACTTGCCACTTAGAGGCTCAGAGACATTAAATATCTTGCTTAGGATTGAACAATTAGTAAATGGCAGGACTAGTATCTGAACTTAGATTTTCTAACTCCAAGTCCTTTTTCAGGAGTTGTTGAGATTGGTTGATAAAGAAAGAGAAGGAAGCAAGATATAATCTGGTGGATGCCTTAAATTTGTGGAGAGCAATCAGTCAATAAGCATTTATTAAGGACCTACTATGTGCCAGACCTTGTGCTAAATGCAGAGGACAGAAATAAAAGCAAAAAAAAATATTACTTGTTCTAAAGGAGCTCACAGTCCAATGGGGAGACAATGTGAAAACAACTATGTACAAACAAGGTATACACAGCTCAAACTGACATAATCAACAGAGAGAAGGAACTATATTAAAGAGGACCAGGAAAGTTGATTTCAAGACATTCAGAGAAAGGATAAGTAAGATTCAATGTCTTATTATTTTATAAGCAAGTTTTATCCAAGAAAATGAGAAGCTCTCGATCAAAATCCAAAAGATCTAAGCAGAAATTATTGCAATAAGGAAAAGGGGAAGCTGCCTAAGAGGACCTATATCACTATACAGGGAACTCACAGACTCACTTAGATTTGAAAAAGACATATCTAGAAAATGGA
The DNA here is from genome assembly GCF_011100635.1 of Trichosurus vulpecula. Classification (NCBI taxonomy): domain Eukaryota; kingdom Metazoa; phylum Chordata; class Mammalia; order Diprotodontia; family Phalangeridae; genus Trichosurus; species Trichosurus vulpecula. The sequence continues at coordinate 94,983,108 of NC_050575.1, forward strand.
GGCAAATAGTTTGGTACAGGGGAAAGAACACTGGATTTGGAGACAAAGAACTATATGTAAATCTTAGATCTGCCACTTACTACTTGTGTGATTTATTGTGACTTTGGACAATTCACTGAACCTTGTTGGGCTTTAATTTCCTTAATTTAAAATAAGAGTTAATGTCTAAACAAGAGATAGAGAGGATTGTGGGAAGTAAAATACATAATTTTGATTACATGAAATTAAAAAGCTTTTCCACAAACAAAATGAATGCAGCCAAAATTAGAATGAAAACAGGAAACTGGGGGAAAATATTTTACATCAAGTTTCTCTGATAAAGGCCTCATTTCTCAAATATGTAGGGAACTGAGTTAAATTTATAAGAATACAGGTCATCCCCCTGCTGATAAATGGTCAAAGATATGAATAGGAAATTTTCAGAAGAAGAAATCAAAGCTATCTATAATCATATGAAAAAATGCTCCAAATCGCTATTGATTAGCAAAATGCAAATTAAAACAACTCTGAGATACCACCTCATACTTATCAGATTAGCTAACATGACACAAAAGGAAAATGACAAACGCTGGAGGGGATGTAGAAAAGTTGGGACACTAATGCATTGTTGGTAGAACTGTGAACTGATCCAACAATTGTGGAGAACAATTTGGAACTATGCCCAAAAGGCTTTAAAATTGTGCATGCCCTTTAACCCAATAATACCTCTACTACTCTTATCCCAAAGAGATCAAAGAGAAGGGAAAAGGACCTATTTGTAGAAAAACATTTATAATTTTATAAGCTTTTTTTTGTGGTGGCAAATAATTAGAAATCAAGAGGATACCCATCAGTTGGGGAATGGTTGAACAAGTTGTGCTTTATGATTGTGAAGGAATACTATTGTGCTATAAGAAATGATGAGCAGGATAGTTTTAGAAAAACCTGGGAAGACTTATATGAACTCATGTAAAGTGATGTGAGCAGAACCAGGAAAATATTGTACACAGAAACAGCAATACCCTAATGATTATCAACAGCAAAAGAGTTAGTTCTCCAGAACAATTCCAAAACCCCAGGATGAAAAATGCTGTCCGCCTCCAGAGAGAGAACTTATGAACTCTGAATGCAGATTGAAGCATGCTTTTTTTCCTTTCTTTATTTTTATTGCTTTATTTTACATTTTCTTTTGCAACATGGATAATATGGAAATGTGTTTTGCATCACTTCACATGTATAAACAAAAATCAAATTGCCTGACTTCTCAAGGAGGAAGGGAGGAGTAGGAGAGAGGGAGAAAATTTCAAACTTGAAATTTTAAAAAAAAATTGTTAAATTTTTATATGTGATTGGGAAATGTTTCATGAAGTTAATAAAAATAATTTTAAAATATTTTCTTATCTTTAAAATAGGGGACTATGTATAAGAATATTAAAATGTTATAAACAAATGCAGAATTGAAATATCAAATATATCCTTTACTAACTACAAGGCTATAAAAATTATTTTCAACAAGGGATATTGAATAAAGGATTAAAACTTAATCCCAAGAAATTGGTGGGCCAAAGAACAAATCATAGAAACAATAGACAATTTAATCAGAGAAATTGACAACAATGACACTGCATACCATAATTTGTGGAATTAGACAAAAGAGTTTATAGGGGAAATCTTTATCTCTAAACACTTTCACCCATAAAAGAGAAAATGAGCAAATCAATTAACTGAGCATAAAACTAAATTAGGAAACCAACAGATGTTAAACCTTTAATTAAAATCCAAAATAGAAATTCTGAAAAATCAAAGAACAAATTAGTGAAATTTAAAGCAACAATCCACAACATAAAAACAATAAATAAAACTATGAACTCATTTTAAAGGGAAAATAATAAAAAATAAAATAGACCTTTATTCAATTGAGTATGCATATTATTTCCTCTTTGAGCTAATTCTGATGAGAGGAAGGTTCGCTCACTCCCTCTCTCCTCCCCTCTCCTCTCTTCCCTGCCACTGTAAAAGCTTTTTCTTGCCTCTTTTATGTTAGATAATTTACCTCATTCTTCCTCTCCCTTTCTCTTTCTCCCAATACATTTCTCTCTCTCACTCCTTAGTTTTACTTTTTAGATATCATCCCTTTATATCCAGCTCACACCTGTGCCCTCTATCTATATATAATCCTTCTAACTACCCTAATAATGAGAAAGTTCTTATGAGTTACAAATATCATCTTCCCATATAGGAATGTAAACAGTTTAACCCTATTAAGTCCCTTATGATTTCCCTTTCCTGTTTACCTTTTTATGATTCTCTTGAGTCTTTTATCTGAAAGTCAAATTTCCCATTCAGCTCTGGTCTTTTCATCAAGAATGTTTGAAAGTCCTCTATCTCATTGAATCCTAGCTCCATTGAATATCGGTAGGTGATGCTTGGTTTTAATCTTACCTCCTTCAGCCTTCAGAATATCATATTCCAAGTCCTCTGATCCTTTAATGTAGAAGCTGCTAAATCTTGTGTTACTTTGACTGTAGCTCCACCACACTTGAATTGTTTCTTTCTGGCTGCCTGAAATATTTTCTCCTTGACCTGGCAATTCTGGAATTTGGCTATAATATTCCTGGGAGTTTTCATTTTGGGATCTCTTTCAGGAGGTGATCAGTGGATTCTTTCAATTTCTATTTTACCCTCTGGTTCTAGAATATAAGGTCAGTTTTCCTTGATAATTTCTTGAAAGATGATGTCTAGGCTCTTTTTTTGATCATGGCTTTCAGGTGGTCCAATAATTTTTAAATTATTTCTCCTGGATCTATTTTCCAGGTCACTTGTTTTCTTTTTTCTTTTCTTTTTAGTGTTTATTTAGTATTTAATTTTTCCTCAGTTACATGTAAGCAACAATTTTTAACATCTGTTTTTTAAAACTTTGAGTTCAAAATTCTCTCCCTTACTTCCCCCCTCCATTGAGAAGGTAAGCAATTCCATATAGATTATATATGTGTAGTCATGCAATACATATGCATAATAGTCATATCATGAAAGAAAACATAAATTTAAAAAAACTTCAAGAAAAATAAAGTGAAAAAACCTCAAAAGGTGCTTTAATCTGTATTTAGGCACCATCAGTTCTTTCTGTGGGGAAGGATAGCATTTTTCATCATAAGTCCTTCAGACCTGTCATGGATTGTGGCATTGCTGAGACTAGCTAAGTCATTCACAGCTGATCATCCTACAATATTGCTGTTATTTTGTACCCATTACATTTCACTTTGCATCAACCCATGTAAGTCTTTCTAGGTTTTTCTGAAAACATCCTGCTCATCATTTCTTATGCTACAATAGTATTTCATCACAATTACATACCAGAACTTGCTCAGCCATTCGCCAATTGATGGGCATCCCCTCAATTTCTAATTCTTTGCCCCTAGAAAAGAGCTGCTATACATATTTTTTGTACATATAGGTCCTTTTCCTTTTTGTTTTTTATCTCTTTTGGGATATAGACCTATTAGTAGTATTGCTATGTCAAAGGGTATGCATGGTTTATAGCCCTTTGGGCCTAGTTCCAAAATTGCTCTATAGAATGGTTTAATCAATTCACAGCTCTGACAATGGTACATCGATGTCTCATTTTTCCCACATCCCCTGCAACATCTGTCATTTATGTTTTCTGTCCTATTATCTAATCTAATAGGTATAAGGTAGTACCCCAAAATTGTTTTAACTTGCATTTCTCCAATCAGTACTGAGTTAGAATATTTTTTCATATGGCTATAGAACACTTTAATTACTTCATCTGAAAACTGATTATATCTTTTGATCATTTATCAATCGAGGAATGGCTCTTATTTTTATAAATTTGACACAGTTCTCAATATGATGGATAAATGAGGCCTTTATCAGAGAAACTTCAAAATTTTTTTTCCACAGTTACTATTGCTAACTGTATTTGACCTCCATCCTATTCACCCTGCCCTCATTTATTCTATTCTCTCTTTTCTTTCACTCTGTCCCTCCTCAAAAATGTTTTGCTTCTGATTACCTGATCCCCCATTCTGCCCTACTTTTTATCATCCCCCTCCTTCTCTTATCCCCATTCTCCTTCTACTGTCCTGTAGGATTAGATAGATTTCTATACTCCATTGCCTGTGTATCTTATTTCCCAGTTACATGTAAAAACAATTTTTAACATTCGTTTTTAAAACTTTGAGTTCCAAATTCTCACCCTTCCTCCCTCCTCACCCACCCTCATAGAGAAGGCAAACAATTCTACATAGGTTATATACGTGTAGTCACGTAAAACACTTTCATAATAGTCATGTTATGAAAGACTATATTTCCCTCCATCCTATCCTGCCCCCTGTTTATTCTACTCTCTCCTTTCATCCTGTCCTTCCTCAAAAGTGTTTGCTTCTGATTATCCCCTCCCCAAATCTACCCTGCCTTCTATCACTCCCTCCTATTATGCCTTTCCCCTCTACTTTCCTGTAGGGTAAGGCAGATTTCTATGCCCAATTGAGTGTATATGTTATTCCCTCCTTAAGCCAGTTCTGATGAGAGTAAGGCTCACTCATTTCCTTTCACCTCTCCCCTATTTCCCTCTACTGTAAAAGCTTTGTCTTTCCCCTTTTATGTGAGATTAATTTACTTCATTATACCTCTCCCTTTATCCTTCTTCTAGTCCATTCCTCTCTCACTTTTTTTAAAATTTTTTTTCACTTCTTAATTTTATTTTTTGATATCATCCTTTCATATTCAAGTCACCTAGTGCCCTCTGTCTACAATAATTCCTTCCAACTACCCTAATAATGAGAAAGGTCTCATGAGTTACAGATATCATCTTTCCATGGAGGAATGTAAACAGTTTAACCTTAGTAAGTCCCTTATGATTTCTCTTTCCTGTTTACCTTTTCATGCTTCTCTTGAGTCTTCTATTTGAAAGTCAAATTTTCTATTTAGCTCTAGTCTTTTCTCAAGAATGCATCGACTTCCTCCTTGTCATTATATATCAATTTTTTCCCCCTCAATGATTACACTCGATTTTGCTGGGTAGGTGATACTTGGTTTTAATCTTACCTCCTTCAGCCTTCAGAATATCATATTCCAAGCCCTGTGATCCTTTAATGTAGAAGCTGCTAAATCTTGTGTTTTCCTGATTGTGGTTCCACAATGCTTGAATTGCTTCTTTCTGGCTGCTTGCAATATTTTCTCCTTGACCTGTCAATTCTGGAATTTGGTTATAATATTCCTGGGAGTTTTCATTTTGGGATCTCTTTCAGGAGGTGATCAGTGGATTCTTTCAATTTCTATTTTACCCTCTGGTTCTAGAATATAAGGTCAGTTTTCCTTGATAATTTCTTGAAAGATGATGTCTAGGCTCTTTTTTTGATCATGGCCTTCAGGTAATCCAATAATTTTAAAATTATCTCTCCTGGATCTATTTTCCAGGTCAACTATTTTTCCAATGAGATATTTCACATTGTCTTCTATTTTTTCATTCTTTTGGTTTTGTTTTATAATTTCTTGATTTCTCATAAAGTCAGTAATTATTTTCTTCAGTGAGCTTTTGGACCTCCTTTTCCATTTGACCAATTCTGTTTTTTAAGGCATTCTTCTCCTCATTGGCTTTTTGGACCTCTTTTACCATTTGGCCTAGTCTGTTTTTAAGGTGTTATTTTCTTCAGTATTGTGTGTGTGTGTGTGTGTGTGTGTGTGTGTGTGTGTGTGTGTGAGTGTGTGTGTGTGTGTGTGTATTTTATCAAGCTGTAGACTCGTTTTTCATGATTTTCTTGCATTACTCTTATTTCTCCTCCCAATTTTTCCTCTACCTCTCTGACTTGATTTTCAAAATCCTTTTTGAGCTCTTCCATGGCCTGAAACCAATTCATATTTTTTCTTGGAAGCTCTGGTGTAGGAGCTTTGACTTTGTTGTCTCCTTTTGAGTGTGTATTTTGATCTTCCTCGTCACCATAGTAACTTTCTGTAGTCAGAGATTTTTTTCTGTTGTTTGCCCGTTTTCCCAGCCTATTTCTTGACTTAACTCTTTGTCATAGTAGGGTTCTGCTTCCAGTGTGGAGGGAATACTGTCCCAAATTTCAGGGGTTTTGTGCAGCTGTTTTCAGAGATACTTTTAGGGACCTGTAAGTTTTCAGTGCTTCCACGGTGGTACGATATAAGGAGATTCTATTCTATACTATTCTCCTGTCCTGTGCTCTGGTCTGTGAGTGGCCACAAGCACTCTTTTCTGCCCTGGAACAGTGATGAGGGTCCTGCCCCACCTCCACTGTGGCTACAAGCTCTGCTGTGCTAGTGCTCCTTCTCACCCTGGGACTGCCACACATGGATCTGGATCGTCTGTGGGCTGAGAGCTCTGGAAGCAGGTGCTGCCACTGCTGCTGCTGATTCAGTCGCTCCCAAAACCTGCTCCTGGTTTGCTGTGGCTGGGGCTGTGCTGACGTAGCCTGCGCTGGACTGAGCTCCCTTCTTACCCAAATGCGACAGACCTTTCCTGCTGACTTTCTCAGTTGTCTTTGGAGTCTGTGGACTGAGATGTCTGGAAACTACCACTGCTGCCAGTGATTCAGGCACCCCAAGGTCTACTCCTGGTTTACTGGGGCTGGTCTGTGCTGGCAGGGCCTGCAGTAGACTGTGCTCCTCTCTCACCCTGATGTAACAGTCCTTTCCTGCAGAACTTCAAAGTTTTCTTGGGTGGGAAATTTGTTTTACTTTGTCTTTTTGTGGGTTTTACTGCTCTAGAATTTGTTTAGAGTAATTTTTAAAAGGTATTTGGAGGGTTTCAGGGGAGAGCTCAAGCGAGTTCCTGCCTTTACTCTGCCATTTTGGCTCCCAAACTCAATATTTCAACAGTGTGCCGTGACAACCAAAAAACCTAATGCTATTTTTGGTTGCTTTAAAAGAGAGATATAGTTCCCAGACCAAAGGCAATAATAGCTCTACTATATTTTCCCTTTGTCAGACCACATCTGCAGCACTGTGTTCAGTTCTCGGCACCACATTTTAGGAGACACAAAAATTCGATCTCCAGGATCAAATACAAAATCCTCTGGTGTTCAAAGCTCTTTATAACTTAGTCCCACCTCCCACTTCACCCCACCTTTCCAGTAGTCTTACACCTCATACTACCTCCTCCATGTTCCCTTCAATTCGGTGGCCTCCTTGCTGTTCTTTGAACAAGACACTCCATCTCCCTAGCTCTGGGCTTTTTCTCTTATGCCAGAAGCTTTCTCTCTCTTCTCACTCACCCCCAAAATCCCACTACATCCTTAGCTTCCTTCAAGTCCCAACTAAAATTCCATTTTCTACAGGTAGCCTTTCCCAATTCCTCTTAATTCTAGTGCCTTTCCTCTCAATTATTTCCTATTTATCCTGTAAATATCTTGTTTGTACATATTTGTTTGCCTTTTGTCTCCCCCATCAGATTGTGAATTGTTGCCTCTTTTTGTGTCCCTAGAATTTAACATGGTGCCTGGCACATAGTAGGCACTCAATAAATGTTTATTGACTGACTGTCTGACAAATTAGAGCTGGCTCACTTCACTCTGCATGAGTTTATGTAAGTCTTTCCAGGTTTTTCTGAAAGCACCCTGCTTGTCATTTCTTAGAGTACAATAGTATTCCGTCACAATCATATAACAAACTTGTTCAGCCATTCCCCAATTGATGTGCAACTCCTCAATTTCCAATTCTTTGCCACCACAAAAAAGCTTCTATAAATATTTTTGTATTCTTTTTTCTTTGATCTCTTTGGGATACAGGCCTAGTGGTGGTATTGCTGGGTCAAAGAATATGCACAGTTTTGTTTTGTTTTTGATGGGGGGAAGGCAGGGCAATTGGGGTTAAGTGACTTGCCCAAGGTCACACAGCTAGTAAGTGTGTCAAGTATCTGAGGCCAGTTTTGAACTCAGGTCCTCCTGACTCCAGGGCCGGTGCTCTATTCACTGTCCCACCTAGCTGCCCCATCACTCTGTTTCTTAGCCAGGACCAAATAATTTTGATGACTGCTGCTTTGTAATATAGTTTTAGATCCAGTACGGCTACGCCATCTTCCTTTGCATTTTTTTCATTAATTTCCTTGATATTCTTGACCTTTTGTTCTTCTAGATGAATTTTATTCTTATTTTTTCTAGCTCTATAAGATTACTTTTTGGTAGTGTGATTGCCATAGCACTGAATTAAGTAAGTTAATTTGGGTGGAAGACGAGAGATTTTGTAAAGCCATTTTGTCTTTAGTTTGGCAAAACTAAAAAAAAAATGCTGCTTGGTGTTGAGGAGAGGGTACTAGATTTAGAGTGAGAGGACTTAGATTTGAGTCCTAGCTCTGCTACCATGGGAGGTCCTTTAATCTTCTTTTTTCTAGACTAACTATCCTGAGTTCTCCTGTGGCATGGGCTTGATGCTTTACACTGTCCTGGATTCCCTCCTCTGTCAATGCTCCAGCTGGAAGCCATTCTCTCCCCCGCTATTCCTAGCTCTCCCCTCCCAGGACAAACAGAACAAGTGGGATTCTTCTTTAATTACTTAAAGACATCCATCATAGCCACATAAGGTTGTCTATTCTTCAGGCTAAACATCCTTATTAACTTCAGCCATTTTCTTCAACTATTTTCATGGCATGTCTGCAGTCTCCTACATATCAGTTACCTTTCTTCATATCCTGTATCTTGCCCTTCCCAAAATATGGAACAGAACTGAACATTATATTCCAGACCTGTTCTTAACAAATTTGACCTCAATGGGACTATAAGTACTCTCCTTCTAGATACTATGTTTCTTTTAATGGATCCTAAGATGTTAGACAATTTAACTGTCATGTAGCATTATGACTCATATTGAACTTCCAGTTTTATTTCACTCAAACCATTGTCTAGTAAAGAGAGCTTTCCTCATACTCTACTACTGCAGCTGATTTTTTTTGGGGGGGGGAGAGGCAAATATACCACTTTGTGTTTATCCGTGGTCCAGTTTCATTGTTCCTCAGCTCCTTCATCTGCAAAATAATAGGGCTCGACTACAAGTCTCTTGTATCTGTGTCTGAGGGGCATCGCAGTCCCTACACTTTTCTAGATCCTTCTTGAACTTTCTGTAGCACATGATACTGTTAACTACCCTCTTCTGGAAACTTTCTTTTCTCTGGGCTGTCATGATATTTCTCTCTCCTGATTTTCCTCCCACCAGTCTGACCACTCCTTCTCAGTCTCCTTTGCTGATTCATCATTCATTTCATCTTCCCACTTCTCCTTTCCTCCTCTCCCCTCCCAAGGCTCTGTCCTGGGTCCTGTTCTTTTTCCTCTCTACATTCTTTCACTTGGGGACCTCATCAGCCCCCACTGCCTTATTTATCTTATCTGTACAGATGATTCCCAGATTTATATATTTAGCTGGTTCCTCCTGAACTTTAGTTCCACAAACCTAGTGGCCTATTAGACATTTCATATTGGATGCCCCACAGACATTTCCATCATCAATCTGTTCAAAAGAGAGCTATTTTTTTTCCCCCAGACCCAACTCACTTCTAAATTTCTATATTTCTATTGAAGGTACCACCATCCTTCTGGTCTCCCAGGTTTACAACCTCAGTATTATCCTCAATTCTTCAGTCTGTCTTATCCCATGTATCTAATTAATATGCAAAGCTTATTTCTGCCTCCACAGTAGATATTTCTTTTTCAGCATCTTCTCACTACATACATGGCCCGGCCACTACTCTCATTTAGGCTCCCATCACCTCTCACTTACACTTCTGCAATAGCCTACTAATTACTTTCCTCACCTCAAATGTCTCCCTACTTAACAAGCTGTTACAGTTATTTTCCTTAAGTGCAAGTTTGCCTGCATGATTCTCTTGCACAATAAACTCTAGGAGCTTCTTATAGGATAAGATATAAATTCCTCTGTTTGGCATTTAAAACCCTTCATACCTGCCCTCAAACTCCCTTACCATTATTATATTTTGCTTCCCTTCTTAGGGAGGTAGCTAGGTGACATAGATAGTGGATAGAACCTAGGCCTGAAGTCTTCCTGACTCATTTACTCATTTAGCATCTGTTTGTCTCAGTTTCATCAACTGAAAATGGAGTTAATAACAGCACTTACTTTGCAGGGTTGCCTTGAGGCTCTCAAATGAGATATTTGAAAAATGCTTAAAGCATAAAGCATGATACATAGTAAGCATTATATAAATGTTTATTCCTTTCTCCTCCCCTTCTTGCATGCCAGAGTTCAGCCAAACTGGCCTTTTTGCTGCTTTTCACGCATGACTGTACATCTCCCATATCTTTTGTCTTTGCTCTGGCTACCTCCTTTCTTACCTGAACCTGGAATGCACCTCTGTCTCAAATCTCATGTTTCCTTGAGGACTCAACTCAGTTGAGACTTTCTACATGATGTTTTCCTTCATCTCTCCAACTATTAATACCCCTTCTCACAAAGCTACTTTTTATTTATTTTGCATATACATATATACACATATGTACGTGTGTGTGTGTGTGTGTGCATGCAAGGATGCATCCTAGTAGCAAACATTGTCATTTAATAGACTATGTCATTGTAAGGAGAAGAGGCAGACAGAATGTATGAGTGACTAAGGTGATGTGTGGGGCAGAAGGCTGGACTCATCCTCTCCAAGCTAAACATTCACATACAACAAAAGCAGGGGCCACAAGGCAAGATGACTACCAGAAGACTTAATGTCACCAGATTAGAGTGCTTCTCCTACCATGAACAGTTCATCGCTGGAGAGAAAGCTGAAATAACACATAGTTGGCAACTGTAGAGCAGAAAAGGAATGTGCAGATTTCAGAGATTTGGTGCACAGCACCATATTTACTCAACTGGGCTAGAACACTTGCAAGCATCAAGACTGGTATGATGAAAACGATGAGGAAATTCAGAAACAGCGAAATGAAGAAACAAGAACTCTACAGAGTTTACCAGCAGGATGGTTCATCCTTCTTTAAGAAGGCAGCATTTAACTCCATCAAAAGTAAAGTACAAGTGAAACTTAGAGAAATGCAGGATTCTTGGCTCAATAACAAGGCAAATGAAACAATCCAACGTACATTTAAGATGCCTCAAAGGCTATTTATGAGTCAAAGTCTTATGGGGCATCTCAACTACTCCATGCAGATGGAGCCACATTGATTTGTGATAAGGATATGATCCTGGACAAATGAGCTGAACACTTCCATTGTGGTCTCAACAGACCATCACCAATCAATGTTGAAACCATTCACCATGTACCTCAGGCTGAAGTCAATTTCTCTCTAGCCAAACTTCCAACTGAAGAAGAGATTTTGAATGTCATCAGGCTCTTCTTGTGTGGCAAAATGCCCGGTGCTAATTCTATTCCAGCTGAGATTTACAAGGCAGGGGGTCCACTGGTCATATAAAAACTGACTGAAATTTTCCAGATTATACGGCAAGAGGAGGTTATCCCCCAGGAATTCAAGGATGCCTCCACTGTCCATCTCTATAAAGGAAAAGGAAATAGATTGTCTTGTGACAATCACAGGGGAGTTTCTTTCTTAGTTACTGCTGGCAAAATCCTACACAGAGGCCTCCTTAATAAGCCAATCCTTCACCTGGAAGATGGTTATTTACCTGAGAGCCAGTGTGACTTCAGAAAGGGCCAAGGAAAAGTTGATGTAGTGTTTGCTGCCTGACAACTCCAGAAGAAATGCCAGGTGCAGAACAGATGTCTGCATACAATATTCATTGATCTGCCTTTGATACTGTCAGTCATGAGGGCTCACAGAAAATTATGGCAAATTTTGGTTGCCTGAAGTTCATCAGTATTGTATGTCAGTTTCACGAGAGCATGTTTGCCTGGGTTCTAGATAATGGACGATGCTCTCAAGCTTTCTCGGTCACCAATGGAGTAAAGCAGGGCTGTGTGGTTGCTCCCCTGCTTTTTAGCATGATGTCGTTGGATGCCTTCCATGGGGACAAAAATGGCATTAAGGTCAGCTATTACATTGACAGTAAATTATTCGACTTCAAAAGGCTACAAGCCAAGACTAAGGCAGAGGGAGAGTTGGTGCATGACTTTTTATTTGCAGATGATTGCCCACTCAATACAACCTCTGAGACTGATATGTAACAAAGTATGAATCAATTCTCTGTTGCTTGCATTAATTTTGGCCCAGCAATTAATACCAAGAAAACAGAGGCTCTCCACCAGCCAGCACCACACCATCCATATGTGGAACCATTGGCTACAGCAAACGGAGAAACTTTGAATACTACAGATAAGTTCACTTACCTTGGCAGTATACTTTCTAGGGCTGTCCACATAAATGATGTTGACACATGCATTGTCAGAGTGAGCTCAGTGTTTAGGAGGCTCTGAAAAAAAGTGTGAGAGACAGTGTATTATACTGCCTACCAAACTGAAAGTCTACAGAGCCATTGTGCTGACCTCATGGTTGTATGCCTATGAAACTTGGACAGTATACTAGTGCCATGCCAGGAAACTGAATCGCTTCCATTTGAACTGTCTTAGGAAGATTCTGAAGATCATCTGGCAAGATAAAGTACTGGATACTGAGGTCCTTTCTCAAGATGAACTGCAAAGCATTCAAACTCTACCACAGATAGTACAACTACGATGGTGGCCATGTTGTTCAAATGCCAAATGTACATTTACCTAAAAGACTATATTCTACAGAGAACTCACACAAAGCAAGTGCTCATACAGGTCAGAAGAAGAGACATGTCCACTCCAAATATTCATATGGACTATTTGTGCCCAACCTGTAGTAGAGCCTTCCAAGCTCATATTGCTCTGATCAGCCAGTCAGACCCCAACATGGTGATGTCATTTTGGTCCTCTTCAAGGACAAAGGACAACAACCACTCCAAATACACACACACACACACACACACACACATACACACACACACACACGTACATACATACATACACATTCATGTTGTTCTGCCCCCTCTCTAGCCAGATGGCTCTGGAGGAGAAAGTGAGCCTGGTAACTTTGCACAGCCCTCCCTCACTTAAATCCAATTCACTGGCAATTCATGACATCACTTTCTTGATATCATGGTCTTCTTCAAAAACTAAGGACAAACAATAGTCTGTGATTAATCTGACCTGCTGCCCCACTAGGAATCCAAATGGCCAGTTTCGGTTGGGCAACACAACTCCTTCCTTCCTTTCTTCCTTCCTCCGTTTCCTTTCCCTTTCTTGCCCTGCCCTTCCCTGTCCTTCCCTCTCCTCCCTTCCTTGACCTTCCTTTCCCTTCTTCCTCTTCCTCTGTCCACATAGCATATCATACTCTTACTTGGGGGTACTCTGAAACCTAGCATGATATCTTGGGGTTTTCAGGCTAGATTTCTTTCTTAAAAACCATGCCTTAAACCCAATTTACTCTGGTTTTCACTGATTGGCCAACAGTAGTTCCCAGCCCAAGCCCCATTTAGTGGTCATTGTTTGGGCCCTGATGACTCAGAGTGAATATAAATAGTCATTGTTTCCATTTTGGCCAGAAACTCTGAGGGTCTTCCCCTCCCAGATTTAATTTTTTTCATTAGGTAAAAGGAGTCATTCCTTGGCTCATTTCTTACCTAGCCTTAATCACTGAATGGGCATTGTCTCAGTCAAAGTGAGAACTCAGAAAGACCTTAACTTAAAAAGGCCAAAGTCTCCTCCTGCATCCAGGGCCATCTCCAGTCATCCTGATCTATATCTTGCCATTGGTCCCAGATGGCTCCAAAGGAGAAAGTGAGGCTGGTGATTTTGCACTGCCCTCTCTCACTTAAGTCCAATTCACTTGCAAGTCATGGCATCAGCTTCCTGATGTCATGATCTTCTTTGAGAAGGAAGGACAAACAACAACTATGTGTCAGGCACTCTGCTAAGTTCTGGGGATATAAAAAGAGGCAAAACCCAGTCCTCATCCTCAAGGGGCTCATAATTTAATGGAAGAGATATAAATAAATATGTACAAACAACCTATGAACCAGATAAATAGGAAGTAAGACAGGGAAGACACTAGGATTAAGGGAATTGGGAAAGGCTTCCTGTAGAGGGTGGTATTTTATTTTATTTTTCTATTAATTAATTTATTTTTAGTTTTTAACATTCACTTCCACAAGATTTTGAGTTCCAAATTTTCTTCCCATCTCTTCCTTCCCCTTACCCCACGACTGCGTGAATTTGATTACCCCTTCCCCCAATCTGCCTTCCCTTCTATCACATACCCCCCTTCACTTATCCCCTTCCCCTCTATTTTATTTTAGAGCAAGATAGATTTCTATACCCCATTGCCCATATATCTTATTTCCCAGTTGCACGTACAAACAATTTTTAACATTTGTTTTTAAAACTTTGAGTTCCATGTTCTTTCCTTTCCTCCCTCCCCACCCACCCCCATTGAGAAAGCAAACAATTCAATATAGGTTATATATGTGTAGTCATGCAAAACACTTCCATAACAGTCATGTTGTGAAAAACTAAATTTCCATCCACCCTATCCCACCCCCAAATATTCTATTGTCTCCTTTGACCCTGTCCCTTCTCAAAAGTATTTGCTTTTTATTACCCCCTCCTCCCATTTGCCCTCCTCCTTATCCTCCCCCCCCCCCTTATCCCCTTCCCCCCCACCTTCCTGTAGGGTAAGATAGATTTTCATACTCAAGTGAGTGTATATGTTATTCCCTCCTTAAGCCAGTTCTGATGAGAGTAAGGTTCACTCATTTCCTTTCACCTACCCCCTCTTTCCTTCCATTGCAAAAACTTTTTCTTGCCTTTTTTATGTGAGATAATTTACCCCATTCTATCTCTCCCTTAGAAGGTATTTTAGCTGGGACTTGAAGGAAGGCAGGAGGCAGAGATGAAGAGGGAGAGCATTCTAGTCATGGGGAACAGCTAGAGAAAAATGTGAGGAGTTGAGAAATGGACTTTGGGGAATAACGAAGAAGCCGGTATCATTGGATGGGAAAGTATGTGGCAGGAAGAATGGTGTAAAAACCTGAAAAGGTGGGGTGAAGTGGGAACAAAGTTATGAAGGGCTTTGGGTGTCAGAGGATATTTTATTTTGATCTTGAAGGTGATAGGGACCTACCGAAGGTTCTTTAGTATAGGGGTGACAATGGAGCTACAGTTTAGGAAAATCACTTTGGTGGCTGAATGGAGGATGGACTAGAGTAGGGAGAGACTTGTGGAAGGCTTGCCAATTTGCTTGGCCATTTTAGAAAAGACATTGACAAAGTAAAATATATTTAGAGGAGAGCACCAGGATGGTGAGAAGACAAGAAACAATTCAATAAAATAGTTGGTTGAAGGAACTAAAGCTGATAAACCTAGAACAAAAATGTCATACATGCAGCTCCCAACATTCCTGAGTGCAAGCTGAATCAAATTAAAATTTAATTGGAAAATTCTTAACAAAATAAATAAAAAATGCAATAAGATATTATGGCATTACATTTAAGAACTAAGTCAACATTGGGGCAGGGATTCTTATGTTGGAATTGGTATTGGGATTGAGTTTGACACCACTGCCCTAGAGAACAAAAGCCTTACAAAACATTTGATAGCTGTTTTAAAGTATCTGAAAGACTCCTGTGTGGAATGGAGATTAGATTTATTATTTTTAGTCCTAAAGGAGAGGAACAGAAGCAATGGATGGAAATTTCAGAGAGGCAAATTTCAGCGCAGTTTGTGGAAAATATTCCTAACAATTAAAGCTGCCCCAAAGTGGAACAGGCTTCTTTAATAAATAGTGAATTCCCTCTTACTGGAAGCCTTTAAGGAGAACTTGGATGAGCCCCTGACATGGATTTTGCAGAGGGAATTTCTCTACAGAAGAGGAATCTGTATAGAATCTCCCTGTATAGGAAGAAGCACAAGGAGGTTGGACTAAATGTTCTCTCAGTTCCCTTAGAAATTGAATATTCTATGTCTTCTATTTTGTTAATAAGTATTTATTAAGCAACTACTGAATGTGGGGCTCTGTAGTCATTGCCTGCTAATGGAAAACTCCTTTCCCACACTCTCTCTTCCTACACTCTAATCCCCATCTAAATCAGCCCTATTCCTTGCCAGCTCCTATGCTTTAATTGCCCTCTGGAATCCTTATTTTATGGTTAACAAACTCCCCTTTGTGTGGGACAAGTGAAGACCTCTCATAAAAGGGAACAAATTAAATAAATAGAAATAAGTAGGATAGTGAGTCCCATTTCTCTACTTAGATATTTTCCTTTCTGTAAAGCCATTTCTCTGCTTAGATGTTTTCCCCTCCACAAGCTTAGCTAGTGACCGTAAGGCCCCCGAGGTTAAGAACAGGACACAGGATGCTTACATTCCGCGTATTTACCCAACGGCGAGAGGCCTGAAAGAAAGAAGGGTTGAGGTGAATAAGTCAGCAACCATAAAATCCTCTGAAAGTAACGGTAGGACACAGGATGCTCACCCCCTGTGTACTGACCCCAGGATAAGGGACCCTCAGCTCAGCAGAAAAATGAATGAAAAGCCGGAAAGCCAGGTGCAATGTAGACGTGCAAGACCAGTTAGGTATGAATGATGGGAGACAAGGTGTAAGGGTACTGGGGATATCCGTCGTGGCCACAGATGTGAAAATGAGGTAACTAACAACTAATTCCTGCCTGTTACCGATAACCGAACTGTTTGTTCAATCGTCATTGTCATTGTCATTAAGACAGATTTACTACCTTGAGGTTGATAGTAGAATGAAGTAAGAATGGTGGGAAGTTCATGTTCGTCACCTGCTTGTCAAAAATAACCATACTGTTTGTTCCTTGCCATTGTCCCTGGGATAGATTTATTGCGTCCAGATTGTACCCTCAAAGCTTACGTCTGCAAGCTGAGAGGAAGGAGGTTGGGAGGGGGAATTGCAGTTAGGGACCTATATAAACACCCCAATTTTCTGTGTCCAGTGTGCTCTGACACTGAGAGCACCCCCAGTATCCGGGTTGCCCTTTCCCCGCGGGATCGTAATAAATTTTCCTTTCTACTTTCACCTTGAGATGCCTCTGTTTTTAATTTTTTGGATTCGTAAAATCCATCCCACACACCTTTATCATGGAATTTTTTCCCCACAAACTTTCCATTTTCTTTCATTCACAGAAATCTGGCTTTCTCTAGGAGACACTTATGGTTGGCTACCCTTTCCAGCACTAGTTACTCCATCTCTCAGTGTTCCCTACACAATGGATCCGGAGTTGGTATATTCCTTATGTCCTACTTCCACTTCTAGACCCTTTATCACTGTCATTTAGTGACTTCTTTTGTGTTTCTGTATCACCCTGTCCAGATCCTTGTTCTTTTAATCTACTAGCCTGTAGCTCACCATCCTTCTTTCTCAAATTCATTACCTGGCTCACAGTTTTCTTCTTTAACCCAATTCCTGCCCTCTTACTTGAGGACTTCAGTATACAAACTGGTATCCCTTTGAGTATCTGGCCTCTCAGCTAATCAACCTACTCAAGTTTCATGACCTACACCTTCACTGCACCTCAGTCACTCACAGGAATGGTCATACCTTTGTCCTTAGCATCACTGCGAACTATCACCTCCATGACTCTTATATTTGCCTTCATTTTTATATCTGCTGTCTTTCCTTCCTCTCCTCTCCACCCCATTATCCCTTAACCTATTCTTCATCCTAATTGCAACCTCTAGTCTCTCTATCCCTCTCTGTCCTCCCAACCCATTAACCCTGCTCTGGCCCCATTTTCCTCCTTGCACAGTCTTGACCTCATAGTTTGCCAGTTGGCATAAACATTGTCCTCTACCTTCAAATACCTTGGTGCCTTGCCCTTCTGTCATTCTCATCATGCCAGTCTCCAAACTGGTCACTCCCACCTTCACCTATTTTCTGTTCCTACTCCTGTGCAGATGAATGAAGCTTGAAGAAGTCACACCACCATGCCAAGTGGGTATACTACAAATTCATGTTATCTAATCTCAACTAAAGGGCAGCTAGGTGGCACAGTGAATAGAGCGCTGAGCTGGAGTCAGGGAGACTTCTTCTCAAGTTCAAATCTGACCTCAGGTTCTAACTAGCTGTGTGATCCTAGGCAAGTCACCTAACGTTGTTTGCTTCAGTTTCCTCAGCTGTAAAATGATTTGGAGAAGGAAACGGCAAAACCAGTATCTTTGCCAAGAAAACCTCAAATGGAATCACAAAGAGTCAGACATGACTGAACTGGCTAAACTTCACCTAGGTCTGCATGCTCCCAGAAACTATTGTTTCAAACCCTCTCCTCTCTTGCATTCTCTTTAAGTCCCAACATCACTTCTACCTTCAACTCCTCTTGATGGATGTATTTGCATCCTCTTTTTACTGAGAAAAATAACACTAGCAGTCATGAGCTCTCTCATCTCCCCTATTCCATACTTCACACCCCTTTTCATCTTTACCTACCTTCTTGTCTCTTTCTTTAGTCTCTGAGGAAGAGGTAGCCTTTCTCCCTGTCAAGACTAGCCCATTTACTTGTGCCCTTGATTCTGTGCTGTTCTACTTCTTTTAGTGTCTTTCTCCTTTAATCAATTCCTCTCTTCAAACTTTTCTTTTTCACTGGCTCTCCCTGGAGCCTACAAATAGGCACAAGTCTCTCCCCATCCTCCACAATCCTTAAAAAATAGTCATTTAACTCTGGCAAATCTTCAAGCTATAGCCTACATTCCTTTCACTGCCAAATTCTTAGAGGCATCTATACTTAATGTCTTCACTTTCTATTTCCTACTCACTTCTGCCATCTGACTTCTGATTCTACCATTCTATGGACATTGTTCTTAACCATTAAATCCAATGGTGACTTCTCTCTAGTGCTTCATATGATTGAGTACGCTTTTCTTCTAAATACGCATAAGACCATAGGTCACAGCTTTAGAATTGGAAAAGATCCCCAGAGCATATCTCTTTCTTCCCTTAACTACTGTAACTTTACTTTCTCCAAGTTATTCTTCTTCCAGTCTGATGGCATCTTCTAGATTACTACCTTTGCTAATTTCTGCCTTTCAGACCCTGATTTTAAGGGTCAGCTCAGAGATCAACTTCTCCACAAAGCCTTCCCTGATCCTTTCTATTTACGTTTTCTCCCTCTCTTAAAAAATCATTATATATTGATTTTTGTACAGGTTAGCTATATCTCCCTCCTCCCCCATCCCAGTAGAAAGTAAGGTCCTTGAAGTGACGGTTATTCTTGTCTTGGCATCTCCAGTAACTGGTAAGGTCTCTTGTAGATAGCATATGCTTAATAAATAGTAGGCAAATTTTGTTTTGTAGAGGGATTTACTCAAAGTGGAAGTTAGATTAGATGACCTATTCTTTTTCAATTCTGAGTCTGTGTTCCTGTATAGCTTGATAAATTGGGAGGGGCTGGGGGCACGGAAGAGTGGCTGAAAGTTGATATTAGAAGGAAGGGAAGGATAAATTGGGATAAATCCAGGATTCTGGAGAAGGAAAGGGCAAACCACTCCAGTATCTTTGCTGAGAAAACCCCAAATGGGGTCGTGAAGAATCGAAGAGTCAGACGTGACCGACTGAAACAACTGAACAAAATCAGGATTCTCAAGGCAAAAAGGAGTGAAGACCCAGAGGGGAAGGCCAGAGGTGGGGGTAGGGCAGAGGCAGGAAGGAGTCATATAGGATGGACCAGGAGGATGGAGAACTGGAGAAAGCCAGAGTGGGGAAGGAGAGATAAATGCTCAGCCAGGGAGATGGAAGGAGTTGTGGAGGTTGAAGACGCTGCTTTGGGGCAGGATGTACACCCACTTTACGAGAAATTTAAAGTTTGCAAGAAGCCTCCGCTTCACAGCCATATAAGAAATGTGGGGAATGCAAGGGTCACTATGCCTATTTCACACATAAGACAACGGAAGGCTTTCCCCTCCCCCCCCAACCCAGAGTGCGATGCATGGGTCACACTTTCAAGGGTCGAGGTCGCAATTCTAAAGCTTATCTTCTGACTCTTACGTATGAGTTAAGGCTAGTGTCTTCCTTCTACAGGGGAGGAATAGGTCTGGGGAGGTCACATGAGCCGGCGGGGCTGCAGTGCGAGGCCGACCCCACCGCCTTCCAAAGAGGTCCGGGTGCACACACGTGGTATAAGAGCCTTCGAAGCAAAAAAAGGGCGCCTCCTGCTTTCGTGACTTCCGGTCCTTAGACGGCATCCGGGATCAGCCCAGAACTCGGGAACTTCCGGAATCACCTGAGGTCCATTCGGGTGATTGGGGTAAGGCATAGAGCCTCCTTTTAGTAAAGCAGTCACGTGGGCTTCCCGAAGGCCTTCGGGAATTTCCGGAAGTGTAAGGGGCGTGCCTTCGTGAGGCGGCCTTCTGCAGCCGCCCCCAGCAGCTTTAGGTTGCCGCTGCAGACTCGCGAGCCCGGGACTAGACGGCCCGCGGTGGCTGTGCGGGACCGGAAGCGGGTACGGATGAGGTCATTTCCGGCGGGTGACGGTGCGGACGGGTCAGAGGCGTAGAGGCGGCGGCAAAATGGCGGCGCCTGAGGAGCGGGACTTAACCCAGGAGCAGACAGAAAAGCTGCTGCAGTTCCAGGTATTTAGGGCCGGAGGCCGCCAGCGCTGCTGCGGGTCCGGAGCGGAGCGCCGTGTACTCCCTCCGGCAGCACCCTTTAGTCGCGGCCCAAGGGGACTCCCCCCTCCCTGCAGCTAACTGCCCTCGGGTTTCCCGGCCCCTTCCATAGACCCCGCCGCGCCCCCTGGCTTGGCACCAGCCTGGTCTTTGCCATCCCTTGGCTCGAGATCCCGGTGCTCCCCCCTCACTTGCTCTCTATAGCTCCCTTCTTTTTCTTTCTCCCTGTCTCCTTTCCCCAATTTCTCTCCCTTTCCTCCCTCTCTCCCCCTTTTCCTCTTCCTCTCTTCCCCTCCCTCTTTTCCCACCTTTTCTCCCCTTGTCCCTTCCCCCATTTGTCGCTTACCCCCTCCCTCTTCACCTCACCCACACTCTTAGTAACACTCCCCTCCCCCAACTATTTGACCCAGTGTTGTCAACCCTAACTTCGTGGAACCTACTCTAGTTTACATCCTGAATCTCTCTACCTGCCAGTTATCTCTCCTCTGTGGGCTTATAGTGTAGGAGGAGTTGTTCTTAAACCGATCAAGCTAGTAGCAGCCATAGACATACCTACTGTATTTCCAGTGCCCCAACATTATTAGTGACTTAACACAGGAGGATCAGGGTGATGCTCTATAGGGGTTTGTGGTAAGGAGGCTATTTAACTCTGAGCTGAGAATCTGAGAGGGTGGGGGAAACTAATGGTGTCCATTAATTTTAGAATGGTTTTCTAAAGCCGATAACACATTTTTTTTCCCAAATCTTAATGAATAGATTAGTGCCAGGTTAGAGGAATAGAAGCAGGGTGACATTTACCTAAAGGATTAACCATCCAAAATAGTACTTTTTAGTGATTTCCTTCAATAAATGTCATAATTTTCAAAATGTCATCTTTTTTAATGTAGTGATGGGTTAAGAATTGTATAACTTGGAGTCCTCTGATACAGTTCAGCCGAATTTTTAGGCTTGGTAAATAGGTTTTGGTTGTAAAATTAAACATTATTTATCCTGAGCAGAAATATGAGCATAGAAATCTAAATATAATTTGCCTAAAACTTAGTGATCATTGTATGCAAGCATGAGTGGGGAAAATTGATGACACAGCAAACAGAAAAAGATTAGCAAACAATGGTCACCTGGTCGCAGCTCTGGACTGATGTGAAGTCACTAACTTCAGAGTGCTTTTTCTTGCTTTATTTAACTTTGGTAAACCATCTAACCTCTTTTTGAATCTTGTAGAGAGGTAACACACCTGAGGTACTAAGCGCTTTAAGATGCTGTAAGTTATTTTAAATTATTTTTCTCTGTGAATATTAATGTGGTACTGTGGGAGGGGCATGTAACCGACAGAGGAAGATAGTAAATCTATTCAGTTTGCAGGAGTTTCATCTGCTGTCAAAGAGTGTCTAGATCAGTAAAAGCTGTGTATAGGTATAAAGCCACTTGGTTGGAAGTTATTGGTCAAGATTAAATTCGCCACTTTCTGGTTTATCTTTCCCTGTTGTAACATTAAGCATTGATTTTTTTCATTTCTGCATTTAGAATGCTTGGAAGTCTAAAGGAAAGTTTAGGACATAACAAGAACTTCTCTTGTCGCATAATAGGAATCAGCTTCTGGTTTTTACTGTTTTGTATAATTTTGATATTTTGCGAAAACAAAAAATGTAGATATCTTACATTTCTTCCCTCCTTAAAATGTACAATAGTTTTTTATCCTTAAGATATCATAAAATGTCTCCATCAAGTGCTGTTTTCTCATAGTTTTTCCGTAGGCATAGGAAACTAATTTTGAGGTCTGGTGTATAGCATCATGTTTGAAACTTACTGCAGAAATCTTCCCTGACCTCTTTTTCATGTGAAGGGAAAAATTATAATTTTAAAAATCGATGTCCTGATTATTAGCATCATTATCTCTTTTTTTTTTAGACTACTCCAAAACATTTGTGAGAAAAAGCCCTTTGAAAAAAAGATGATAGTTTGTTTACTTAGAAGTCTTTATCTAGTCTGACAAAATCCTGTGATTTGGGATTTAAATTGTGCCAATTATTGACTTTGTAGGTTTCAAGTCAGATATATTTGTTGAGCACCTAATTGCTGGATCTGTGCCATTTAGGGTGCCATTTCAGCATATGGTTTGCTATTTCATGAAAATTAAGTCAGTTGTATTGCCATCATATTACCAAAAAAATTTAGGATGTCTTAAGCAAATTATCTTTTGATGAATGCTTACACGTTTCTTTTGACTAAAAATGTTCTATATGATTTATAGTTCTTTGAATGGTACAATTAATATAAGCATTACACTTAAGGAAAATTATGTTCCTTGAAATTGTATTATGAATAAAATAAAATTCCCAACATAAGTAATATTATGATAGGGTTTGGCTTCCTGACCAATAATAGCCTTTTGTCTAGTTTTTCTACAAATAACTTACAGCACTATATTCAATTATTTAATTGTAAATGATATACCTGTATATTCTTATAGTACACACATTCTAAAATATAAATATACTTTATATATAGTAATATATAGTATATATACTAAATATATACTATAGTATAAATTATACAATATATACTGTATGTATAGTAAAGTATAAATATATTATAAGTAAACAAGAAAATTAAGTTACTAATCACATAAGTTTTTATTTAATATGATAGTGTTCATTAATATTTGAATGTGTTCTAGGAATCGAATCATCATGTTTAGGATCTTAATATCTATAGCAGATAGGAACCTTAGAGATGATTTAGTTCAATCCCCTTAGTTTATGAGTCATTTTCTTTAAACTAATTCAATCAATTCCCAAGTTTTAGTTATTCTTCTTCTGCAACATCTCTTATTTCTGTCCCCTTTTTTCTAATCATACAGTCTTCACACTACTTAAAGTCTTTAGTACCTCTTGCTTGGACTATTGCACTAGTCTCTTAATTGGTCTCACTGCCCCTCTCCTCTTCAGTCCATTCTACACAAAGTTGCCAAAATGATAATCTATGAAACTCCAATTGTCATTCCCCTTCACAAAAAGCTCTAGTGGTCCCTTGCTTCTAGGATCATGTGCAAATTCCTTTGTTTTTTAAAGCCCTTTAAAATCTGGCTTCAGCTTACCTTTCCAGTCTTACAGCACATTACTCCCACAAATAGAGCTGCTTGCTAATATTCCTCATGCATAGCATTCCATCTCCTTTTCATCATGTCTTTGCATAGGCTGCCCCTCATGCTTGCAGTACATTTCCTTTAGCACCCTTTAGAATCCTCACCTCCCTTCAGAGCTTAGCTTAAATGCCATTTTCTACATGAAACCTTTTGTAATAACCTTGGCAGCTAGTGCCCTTGTCCCCAGAAGTTCTGTTTGTAAACTGTACATATGGTTTGTATTTACATAAGTGTACATGCTGTCTCTTCTGATAGAATTTAAGCTCCTTGAGGTCAGGAACTGTTTCTTTTTTGAATTTGTATCCCTGGCTCCTAGGACAATGCTCAGCACATAGATGTTTAATATATACTTTTTAGCTAATCAATCGTAGATGAGGAATTTGAGGCTTGAAGAGTTTGAATAACTTGTCCAAAGTCATTTAATTATTATAAATAAGAGTGGTGATTTACTTCTCCAAATTCAGTGTTCTTGCCACAACACTCATTCTCTCTCCTCCAACTTTCCAATTGCAGTCTATTAACAGCAACCCCTCCTTTGGGAAACCTTTTGTTGTAGCACCTTGTCTTGTTCCTTATTCACTTAAGTTCTCTGTATTTTGGGGGAGGGGAATGAGGAGGGATGTGTGAACTTCCTACTAGATCATAAGCTCCTTGTTGGCAGTAAATTTATTCATTTTTGTATCCCATTCAGTGATATATAAAACATCTTATATTCTGTTCATTTCATTTAATTTCTTCAGCTGAGTTTTCTACCATATACATTAGGCATGTAGGAAATATATCTGTGGAAAGCATGCTATATACTATACAAGTATGTTATTCTAAGTTATTGTGCTTCTTTGTGATTTCAGTCTTATTTTACTGCATCAAGTCAGATGGTAAGAAAAACACCTTTGTTAGTGTCACAGTGCTTTGAAGAAAATTCCCACACTGTTCTTTTCTCCTCTAACCCCCATTTCACAGGCTTCCATTAAGTACTTGTTAGGTGAAAGGCACTGTGATTAATTTTCCATGAGATACATATATAAGGCACTATGTCATGATTGACCAGTACCCTAGAAAAAAGGTAGTGTTTTAGAATTGTGAACAGAATGAGCATTAGGGGAGGTTTTGACTGGCATCTTTGGCAATCATTGGGGTAGAGGGAACAGAAATTAAAGCCATTTTATGAAATTATACGTACAAATAGGTGTGTGTGTGTGTGTGTATATATATATATATATATATATATATGTAAAATGAGAAAAGAAAACTGAAAACTTAACTGGTCTCGGCAATCAAAGGCAGTATGATATAGTGGAAAAGAATGATGAATTTGGTGTGAGATGATCTGGGTTCTAGTCCCAGCTTTGTTTCTTGTATGTGTATGACTTTGAACAAGTCACTTTACTTTTTCTACTGGCCTCATCCCACATCTGTGAAGTGATATGTGTAAACTGGATGAAATCTGGGGTCTCACATCACTCTTACATCACTAAATCTTAAGGTTTTGGCCTTTTTGCTATCCTAAACATTGGAGTTAATGCCTTCAAAATTAGTGTGGAATTGAAAAAAAAAAAAGGCTTGAAAGAAATGCATTTACAATACGCAGAATTGATCCAAATATAAGATGAGAAGCCATTCCCCAGTAGAGAAAATGGTCAAAGGATAAAATAACTTTTTTTAAAGATTACCTTCATTATTGACTGTTTCTGTCCCTTTATCCTATCCAGCAAACCATTTCTTTTTACAAAGATTAAAAAGAGATTGATTTTTCCAAAAAAATTTAAAGTAACAATTACATGATTAACGTGTTCTGAATAATTAATAAAAGAAATGTAAATTAAAACAATTTTGAAGTTTCACTTCAATCTCAGCAAATTGGCTAAGATGGGGAAAAAAGGAAATTAGGGCTTATGGAAAAATAAGTACTTCACTGTTGGTTGAACTATGAAATAGTCCAGTCATTTTGCCCTTTGACACAACAACCCTACTACTGGGCACATACCCTGAGAAGGTCAAAGACAGAAACAAATTTGCAATACAGACTGAACTTTGAAAGCAAGCTCTGAAGGAGGTAGGATTTAGATAATCTTTAAAGGGAGCATAGTAAAGAGCAAACTTCCAGAGGAGAGTATCACTACTAAGTCTAAAGGACTGAAAAATTGGCAAGATTCCATTTTGTACTGCTCTGCCCTTTTCCATTAGATGGCCTTCTAGTTCTAAATGCCTATGATTCTACATTAGTTTGAGTGTTCTGGAGCCAGTTCTTGTGGGCTATATGTTATATATCAGTCCTCCGATATCAGTAAATGCTACAAACCAGGACTTGATTTATTTTGTTGATGGGCTAGAGTTAATAAAATGATGGGAAAAATATTAATAATACAGATTAAACTTTTCCCTTGGAGAGCTGATTGTTAAACATCTATAAGCATATCTCAGTCCCTAAAACTTCATTTTCTACAGTACAGTGACTCAGGTGTAATGGAGTTCTGTTTGGGAAGA